>NC_140593.1:1246761086-1247961086 GCF_964204655.1 Triturus cristatus | reverse complement strand
TGGCTCCACCCCCTGCTGGGTGTCTGGACTCCCTCATCCCGGACCCCCCGACCTCCAAGTGCGAGGGTCCGGACATCAAAGGGCGCCAGACCTATAACTAGGGCAGCTCCAGAGCAGGAAGGCAGTTGTATCCTGGAGTCGAGAGACACCGAGAGAACTCATCCTTGACGGACTACTGGCGCTGCCGTAGCCCTGCCTTGTGAACTATCGTCCTGCCTGCTGGCGCTGCCGCGGCCTTCTGCAACATCCATCCTCGTCGGGACCTGCTGGCGCTGCCGCGGACCGTTGTAACGACCACCTTCATCGGGACCTGCTGGCGCTGCCGCGGACCGTTGTAACGACCACCTTCACCGGGACCTGCTGGCGCTGCCGCGGACCGTGTAACGACCATCTTCACCGGGACCTGCTGGCGCTGCCGCGGGCCGTCCAAGCTAGAACACCGAGCTCGAGGATTGTGAGCTATCCACCATACCATCTCAGCTACCAGACTGGTAACCAGACTGTCCCGCTACCCCCTTTCCCCAAACCAAGAGACTCGAATCGAGGGGACCCCTGAGTCCAGACCTCCTTGTACCATTTCATCGTACCTTAAGAAATCACCTATAAAGAACGCTAAATCTTATCCTTGTGTGGTGTATATCTGTGGGGGGGAAGTTATTCATCTGTACGATCGCTGGAGACGGCTCTCCCCGGAGACCTCTCCCCTTGTCCTCGGCCGACCCTCCCGGTCCGTCTAACACATTGTGAATGTATAAGCGAGAGCCATGCTGAAACATTAAACACGGCGCCTGGGGGGGCGGGATGGGAGTGATGGGCTGCGAGCAACAGGCACAATTGTTAAAAGTGTGTGCCTGTGTTGAAGATAAAATGCTGTATGCCATCTGGGTAAAAACATTTCTTTTCAAAAGCATGCGCCTGTTAAAGATAAAGCACAGTGTGCGATTTGTAAGAAATGTTTTAGCTACACGATGGCCCCTCCTGTCATGCCGCTTCTTTTGTATGTTGGAAGTTGCCGCTAAAGTGAAAGTAATCGCGGCCGCTTTGATGTTCTCAGTGGCCGCGCGGCTCACTGAGAACATCAAAGCGGCCGCAAAATGTACACGCAGTGTTGGACAGGCCACACGAAGGGCTTGGTCCCTCCCCGCACGACAGGGCCCGAGCTCCGGCCCACCAGGCATAACCCACGAAAAGCACCTGTACCCCGTCTCCCGACGGATCTTCTGCCCTCGGACCTCTACTCATCACGGGGCCCAGCCCCACCGGCTCCCCCGGCCGGTTCAAGCCGCCATCTTGGGCCCTGCACCACGAGGCCGCGTGGCCTCGGCCCGACCCTAACCCCGGGCCTGGCCGGCCCCGACATCCCGGCACCACCCTCCACCCAGGAGGTGAGCGGACCACTTGGCAGGTCAATGGGAGAACGAAGTGTCAAGAGCTCTTCCCCCCGCCAGGTGCCGATCGCCCCAGCTCCCCCAGGCGCTGGCTCCACCCCCTGCTGGGTGTCTGGACACCTTCATCCCGGGCCCTCCGACCTCCAAGTGCGAGGGTCCGGACATCAAAGGGCGCCTGCCCTATAACTGGGGCAACTCCGGAGCAGGAAGGCAGTTGTATCCTGGAGTCGAGAGACACCGAGAGAACTCAGCCTTGACGGACTACTGGCGCTACCGTAGCCCGCTCTTGTGAACCATCGTCCTGCCTGCTGGCGCTGCCGCGGCCTTCTGCAACCTCCATCCTCGTCGGGACCTGCTGGCGCTGCCGCGGCCCGTTGTAACGACCATCCTCGTCGGGACCTGCTGGCGCTGCCGCGGCCCGTTGTAACGACCATCCTCGTCGGGACCTGCTGGCGCTGCCGCGGCCCGTTGTAACGACCATCCTCACCGGGACCTGCTGGCGCTGCCGCGGACCGTACATCGACCATCTTTCCGGGACCTGCTGGCGCTGCCGCGGACCGTGTACCGTCCATCTCAACCGGGACCTGCTGGCGCTGCCGCGGCCCGTACCAACCAAGCCACCAAGCTCGAGGATTGTGAGCTAGTCATCATCTCATCCGAACTACCTGACTGGTAGACAGACTGTCCCGCTACCCCTTACCCTGCTTTGAGAGACTTGAATCGAGGGGACCCCTGAGTCCAGACCTCCGTGTACCATTCAACCGTACCTTAAGAAGTGCGTATAAAGAACACTGAACCTTATCCGTGTGTGGTATCTGTCTGTGGGGGGGAAGTTACTTGTCTGTACGATCGCTGGAGACGGCTCTCCCCGGAGACCTCTCCTCCTGTCCCCGGCCGACCCTCCCGGTCCATCTACCCTTTCTAACATTGGTGGCCAGCGGCGCGATCCGAATCAACGCATAATCGTACAGAGAGTAGCTCACCCCACGACAAAAACACGATGTCAGCCAAAGATAGCAGCTCCACCGAGAATTTCCAAATGGATAAATTAGAAGAATACAACCACCGCGAACTGAGACAATTCTGCATAGAACTTGGCATTGCTACCACCGGCCTGAGTACCAAGGATGATCTAAAGCACGCCCTAGAGTCGTGGACAGAAACTGGGGTCGCCGGACCCTCCGACCAAAGCAGCATCACACCAGAGGGGAACGCCACGGCTCCCGAGGAGCGGGGAACGGGCCTCTCGCAGGAGGAGATCCGAGAAAGAGAAAGAACCAGACTGCACGAGTTGGAAATGGCACGACTCAAGATGGATGGGGAACTCAAGTTAGCTGAACAGAAACTCAACCTCGAGCATATGCGGCTCCGAGATGAACGAGAAGAGAAGCAGAGACAGAGAGAGCTGGAGGAGAAAAAAATAACGCTCGAGCACGAGCGCCAACTAGCGGAGATAGAACTTCGGAAACAAAATAAAGAACTGGGGGTGCCTGAGCGACCACACACCCCAGGGCCAATCGAGAAAAAAGTCCACATCCCCAAGGATGTTGTCCGCGAGTATGTCCGAGAAGACGACATACAACAGTGGTTTAAAGCCTACGAGATCGCCATGACCTCCCACCGGATCGACCGGAGTGATTGGGGAGCCGGACTTTGGGGGAGGTTTATCAACGAGGGTCGCGATGCCCTACTGCAGCTCCCAGATCACCAAATGTCGTCCTACGACCACATGAAGGCTGCCCTCCTCACCCGCTACGGCCTCACACCCGAGATGTACCGCCAGAGGTTCAGAGATTGCACCCGGATCCCAGGTACAACTTGGGTAGAATACGTGAACTATTTCAGCCGTGCCTTCGAGGGTTGGATAAAGGGGAGCCATGTCACCACTTACGAACAACTCTTTAACCTTATGGTATGGGAGCACCTGTCGAACAACTGTTTCGTCGAGCTCAGGCAGCACCTCCTCGACAGTAAGCTGACTGACCCCCGGCAGCTCGCCGCCGAAGCTGACCGATGGGAAAGCACCCGAGTGGGCCGGAGGGGGCCACACGAACAGAACAGAAGCAACCCAGGCCAGCACCGTCCTCGGGGAGGAGGAGGGGGCCAGGGGCGAGGGAGAGACGCCTTGCCAACAACACCCGTGACCAGCACCCCGCCTCCGGCCGGCCGGGGCAACCCCCCGTGGCGTCCTGGGGCCCGAGCCAACGTCACATGCCACCGATGCCAGCGAGTCGGCCACTACGCCAATGACCCGAGCTGCCCGCAGAACCAAGCACCCAAGCCCCGCCAGGTAGCTGCCGCCGCCCTGGGGGAAGAGCGATCATCGGAGGAACAAGAAGAGTATGAGCCGGCCCAGCAAGAGTGGGAGCCGGCCGCCATGGTCCTGGCGTGCTTAGGGGGAAGAGACATGGTCCCGCGGGCTCCCCTACCCGCTAACACCAGGAAATACGGTCAGTGGGTGACAATTAATGGACAGCGAGCCGAGGCCTTGCGTGACACAGGCGCCAGTGTGACGGCCGTCCGCTGTCACCTGGTGAAGCCCGAGCAGATCCTGCCGAACATTCTCTGCCCCGTCCGCTCGGCAGACAACTCTGAAAGTATGTGTCAAATGGCCTGCGTCCCATTCGAATGGGGAGGGGTCTCCGGCCTGTTGAAGGTGACGGTCCGGGACGATGCCCCCGTGGACTGCCTCCTGGGGAATGACCTCGAGAGTTCCCCGTGGGCCACAGTTGAGAGAAGGGAGCACCTGGGGATGCTGGGCCTCCCGGACTGGGCCTGCATAACCACCCGGTCCATGGCCGCCCGTGCCGTCCCTCGATCAGAAGAACCGGAATGGCCGGCACCTCCGCCCCCGGTCGCCCCAGTAGAAGACAACGACAAGGCCAGCCTCCCAGACCCGACGACCGAAGGGGACGCGCAATCCCAGGACCTTCCTGACCTGGCCCAGTGGCGTCAAGAAGGGGGGCCCACCCAAGAACAGTTCCGCCAGGAACAAAAGACCTGTCCCTCCCTCGAGGGACTCCGCCAACAAGCCAGCGCCCAGAACGCAGGGGACTCCACCGGAACTCACTGGGTCTACTGGGATAACGACCTGCTGTACAGCGAGCAAAGAATCGCCGAGCTGGGGGCCGGTCGAGTACTGGTGGTACCTCTCCGCTTCAGAGACTTTCTGCTCAACCTGGCACACGATGTCCCCCTGGCTGGACACCTGGGCCAGGACAAAACGTACAGCCGCCTAGTGACCCACTTTTTCTGGCCGAAAATGAGGAACGACGTCCTGAACCACTGCCGATCTTGCCCCACATGCCAAGCCAGCGGGAAGAGTGGTCGGAAGCTGAAGGCGAACCTCGAGGCCAGCCAGGAGGACATGAAGAGGTGGTATGATCACAATGCCTCCTCCGTTGAGTTCGAGCCTGGACAACAAGTGTGGGTGATGTCCCCCACCGAACCATGTGCCTTGCAAGATAAGTGGACAGGGCCCTTCAAAGTGGTCGAGCGCAAAAGCCCCGTCACTTACCTCATCGACCTGGGGACCTCCCGGAACCCCCTCCGGGTCCTCCACACCAACCGACTCAAACCACACTTTGTGCGCTCAGAACTCAGCCTCCTGATGGCTACGGACAGTGGGGCAGAGGAAGACTCCGAACCCCTCCCGGATCTTCTGAAAACTCAGGAGAATGACGGCTCCGTGGACGGGGTCCGGCTCTCTGACGCCCTCACTTCGGAACAACGCCAGGGCTGCCGGAACCTCCTGCTGCAGTTCGCTACCCTGTTCTCCCTCACCCCCGGGGTCACCCCGTGGTGTTTGCACGACGTGGACACCGGGGACAGTCCCCCTGTCCGACACCGGGCCTACCGCGTACCAGACCGGGTACGGGCCTGCATACAGGAGGAAGTGGCCAAGATGCTCACAATCGGGGTCATCGAGCCCTCGGACAGTCCCTGGGCCAGTCCGGTTGTATTGGTTCCCAAAGCCGCTGCCCCCGGTACCGCACCTGAACTGAGATTCTGCGTCGACTACCGGGGCTTGAACGCTGTCGCCCGGACCGACGCTCATCCGATTCCCCGAGCAGACGAGCTGATCGACCGGCTGGGGGCCGCCCGCTACCTCAGTATCTTCGACCTAACAGCGGGCTACTGGCAGATCGGCCTCACACCCAGGGCTCAGGAACGGTCAGCCTTCTCTACCCCCGATGGCCACTACCAATTCAAGGTCATGCCCTTCGGCATGAAGAATGCCCCCGCCACGTTTCAACGCCTCGTGAACCAGGTCTTGGCGGGGCTCGAAGAGTTTAGCGCTGCCTACCTGGACGATATCGCTGTATACAGCCGCCACTGGCCCGACCACCTCCGTCACCTCCAAGAGGTCCTACAGGCCCTCCAGCGGGCCGGTCTCACAATTAAGGCCGGCAAGTGCCAAATTGGCCAAGGGTCTGTGACCTACCTTGGGCACCAAGTGGGAAGCGGGCTGGTGGCCCCGCTACAACTTAAGATTGCTGCCATCCAGTCCTGGCAGCCCCCCGTCACCCAGACCGAGGTCCGAGCCTTCTTGGGGCTCACCGGCTACTACCGGCGGTTCGTGAGAGACTACGGCAGCATCGTGGGGCCCCTCACGGGTCTCACGTCCAAGAACCAGCCGAAGCGGATTAACTGGACCCCCGATTGTCAAGCGGCCTTCGAGAAGCTGAAGGCCGCCCTGTGCACCGCCCCTGTGCTCCAGGCCCCCGATTACAGTCAGGAATTCGTGGTACAGACCGACGCCTCCGACCACGGCATCGGGGCCGTCCTTTCTCAGCTAAACCCCGAGGGTCATGACCAGCCGGTGGCCTTCATCAGTCGACGTCTCCTGGCCCGAGAACAGCGCTGGAGCACCATCGAGAGGGAGGCCTTCGCAGTGGTGTGGGCCCTCAAAAAGCTCCGGCCCTATCTCTTCGGTACCCACTTCCGGGTACAAACCGACCATCGACCCCTGCAGTGGCTGATGCAGATGCGGGGGGAGAACCCAAAACTCTTGCGCTGGTCCATTTCCCTGCAGGGAATGGACTTCACTGTGGAGCACCGACCAGGCCAAGACCACGCCAACGCGGATGGCCTGTCCCGCTTTTTCCGCCTCGATGAAGAGAGTCCCCAAGGAGATGGGTGACTCTCCCCGCCTTCAGCTGGGGGGGACGCATGTTGGACAGGCCACACGAAGGGCTTGGTCCCTCCCCGCACGACAGGGCCCGAGCTCCGGCCCACCAGGCATAACCCACGAAAAGCACCTGTACCCCGTCTCCCGACGGATCTTCTGCCCTCGGACCTCTACTCATCACGGGGCCCAGCCCCACCGGCTCCCCCGGCCGGTTCAAGCCGCCATCTTGGGCCCTGCACACGAGGCCGCGTGGCCTCGGCCCGACCCTAACCCCGGGCCTGGCCGGCCCCGACATCCCGGCACCACCCTCCACCCAGGAGGTGAGCGGACCACTTGGCAGGTCAATGGGAGAACGAAGTGTCAAGAGCTCTTCCCCCCGCCAGGTGCCGATCGCCCCAGCTCCCCCAGGCGCTGGCTCCACCCCCTGCTGGGTGTCTGGACACCTTCATCCCGGGCCCTCCGACCTCCAAGTGCGAGGGTCCGGACATCAAAGGGCGCCTGCCCTATAACTGGGGCAACTCCGGAGCAGGAAGGCAGTTGTATCCTGGAGTCGAGAGACACCGAGAGAACTCAGCCTTGACGGACTACTGGCGCTACCGTAGCCCGCTCTTGTGAACCATCGTCCTGCCTGCTGGCGCTGCCGCGGCCTTCTGCAACCTCCATCCTCGTCGGGACCTGCTGCCGCTGCCGCGGCCCGTTGTAACGACCATCCTCGTCGGGACCTGCTGGCGCTGCCGCGGCCCGTTGTAACGACCATCCTCGTCAGGACCTGCTGGCGCTGCCGCGGCCCGTTGTAACGACCATCCTCACCGGGACCTGCTGGCGCTGCCGCGGACCGTACATCGACCATCTTTCCGGGACCTGCTGGCGCTGCCGCGGACCGTGTACCGTCCATCTCAACCGGGACCTGCTGGCGCTGCCGCGGCCCGTACCAACCAAGCCACCAAGCTCGAGGATTGTGAGCTAGTCATCATCTCATCCGAACTACCTGACTGGTAGACAGACTGTCCCGCTACCCCTTACCCTGCTTTGAGAGACTTGAATCGAGGGGACCCCTGAGTCCAGACCTCCGTGTACCATTCAACCGTACCTTAAGAAGTGCGTATAAAGAACACTGAACCTTATCCGTGTGTGGTATCTGTCTGTGGGGGGGAAGTTACTTGTCTGTACGATCGCTGGAGACGGCTCTCCCCGGAGACCTCTCCTCCTGTCCCCGGCCGACCCTCCCGGTCCATCTACCCTTTCTAACACGCAGGCTGCCAAATGGTGCGCGCGCCCGGCGCACATGCACTTTAGTTGGCGGCCTGAAAGCACTAGTTTGCACTTCCAAAACCCCTGTTTACAAAAGCTCTCGCGAGAGCAGCGCTAAAGCGCTGGCTCAGGCGAGACCTAAAAACGGAGCACGCCTCTGGCGCCAGCGACCTGCAGATGTCCCCACTGCAGCCACGTCTCCTCAGGGACAGCTGTGGCCCTTGATTTCTTGCCGCAGGCCAACCGGAAGGGGGGGGGGGGGTTAGGGGGTTAGGGTTCGGCAGGCCGTAACAAGCTGGGCTCAGATAGGCGGCAAGAGGCATGGTTCTGTAGTGCAGTAACTGAGGCATGGTTCTGTAGTGCAGTAAGAGGCAGGGTTCTGTAGTGCAGTAAGGGGCAGGGTTCTGTAGTGCAGTAAGGGGCAGGGTTCTGTAGTGCAGTAAGGGGCAGGGTTCTGTAGTGCAGTAAGGGGCAGGGTTCTGTAGTGCAGTAAGGGGCAGGGTTCTGTAGTGCAGTAAGAGGCAGGGTTCTGTAGTGCAGTAAGGGGCAGGGTTCTGTAGTGCAGTAAGAGGCAGGGTTCTGTAGTGCAGTAAGGGGCAGGGTTCAGATAGGCGGTAAGAGGCAGAGTTCTGTAGTGCAGTAAGAGGCAGGGTTCCGCAGTGCAGTAAGGGGCAGGGTTCTGTAGTGCAGTAAGGGGCAGGGTTCTGTAGTGCAGTAAGGGGCAGGGTTCTGTAGTGCAGTAAGGGGCAGGATTCTGTAGTGCAGTAAGGGGCAGGGTTCTGTAGTGCAGTAAGAGGCAGGGTTCTGTAGTGCAGTAAGGGGCAGGGTTCAGATAGGCGGTAAGAGGCAGAGTTCTGTAGTGCAGTAAGAGGCAGGGTTCCATAGTGCAGTAAGGGGCAGGGTTCTGTAGTGCAGTAAGAGGCAGGGTTCTGTAGTGCAGTAAGGGGCAGGGTGCTGTAGTGCAGTAAGGGGCAGGGTTCAGATCGGTGGTAAGAGGCAGAGTGCTGTAGTGCGGTAAGGAGCAGGGTTCGGTCAGGCTGGGCTCAGATAGGCGGCAAGAGGCAGGGTTCTGTAGTGCAGTAAGAGGCAGGGTTCTGTAGTGCAGTAAGGGGCAGGGTTCTGTAGTGCAGTTAGAGGCAGGGTTCTGTAGTGCAGCAAGGGGCAGGGTTCAGCTAGGCAGTAAGAGGCAGAGTTCTGTAGTGCAGTAAGGGGCAGGGTTCTGTAGTGCAGTTAGAGGCAGGGTTCTGTAGTGCAGTAAGGGGCAGGGTTCAGCTAGGCAGTAAGAGGCAGAGTTCTGTAGTGCAGTAAGAGGCAGGGTTCCGTAGTGCAGTAAGGGGTAGGGTTCTGTAGTGCAGTAAGGGGCAGGGTTCTGTAGTGCAGTTAGAGGCAGGGTTCTGTAGTGCAGTAAGGGGCAGGGTTCAGCTAGGCAGTAAGAGGCAGAGTTCTGTAGTGCAGTAAGAGGCAGGGTTCCGTAGTGCAGTAAGAGGCAGGGTTCCGTAGTGTAGTAAGAGGCAGGGTTCCGTAGTGCAGTAAGGGGCAGGGTTCTGTAGTGCAGCAAGAGGCAGGGTTCTGTAGTGCAGTAAGGGGCAGGGTTCTGTAGTGCAGTAAGGGGCAGGGTTCTGTAGTGCAGTAAGAGGCAGGGTTCTTTAGTGCAGTAAGGGGCAGGGTTCAGATAGGCGGTAAGAGGCAGAGTTCTGTAGTGCAGTAAGGGGCAGGGTGCTGTAGTGCAGTAAGGGGCAGGGTTCAGATAGGCGGTAAGAGGCAGAGTGCAGTAGTGCGGTAAGGAGCAGGGTTCGGTCAGGCTGGGCTCAGATAGGCGGCAAGAGGCAGGGTTCTGTAGTGCAGTAAGGGGCAGGGTTCTGTAGTGCAGTAAGGGGCAGGGCTCTGTAATGCAGTAAGAGGCAGGGTTCTGTAGTGCAGTAAGGGACAGGGTGCTGTAGTGCAGTAAGGGGCAGGGTTCAGATAGGCGGTAAGAGGCAGAGTGCTGTAGTGCGGTAAGGAGCAGGGTTTGGTCAGGCTGGGCTCAGATAGGCGGCAAGAGGCAGGGTTCTGTAGTGCAGTAAGATGCAGGGTTCTGTAGTGCAGTAAGAGGCAGGGTTCTGTAGTGCAGTAAGGGGCAGGGTTCTGTAGTGCAGTAAGAGGCAGGGTTCTGTAGTGCAGTTAGGGGCAGGGTTTTGTAGTGCAGTAAGGGGCAGGGTTCTGTAGTGCAGTAAGAGGCAGAGTGCTGTACTGCCGTAAGGAGCAGGGTTCGGTCAGGCTGGGCTCAGATAGGCGGCAAGAGCCAGGGTTCTGTAGTGCAGTAAGGGGCAAGGTTCTGTAGTGCAGTAAGGGGCAGGGTTCTGTGGTGCAGTAAGAGGCAGGGTTCTGTGGTGCAGCTAAAGGCAGGGTTCTGTAGTGCAGTAAGAGGCAGGGTTCCGTAGTGCAGTAAGAGGCAGGGTTCAGATAGGCGGTAAGAGGCAGAGTTCTGTAGTGCAGTAAGGGGCAGGGTTCTCTAGTGCAGTAAGAGGCAGGGTTCTGTAATGCAGTAAGAGGCAGGGTTCTGTAGTGCAGTAAGAGGCAGTGTTCTGTAGTGCGGTAAGGGGCAGGGTTCTGTGGTGCAGTAAGAGGCAGGGTTCTGTAGTGCAATAAGGGGCAGGGTTCTGTAGTGCAGTAAGGGGCAGGGTTCTGTAGTGCAGTAAGGGAAAGAGTTCTGTGGTGCAGTAAGGGGCAGGGTTCTGTGGTGCAGTAAGAGGCAGGGTTCTGTAGTGCAGCAAGGGGCAGGGTTCTGTAGTGCAGTAAGGGGCAGGGTTCTGTAGTGCAGTAAGGGGCAGGATTCTGTAGTGCAGTAAGGGGCAGGGTTCTGTAGTGCAGTAAGGGGCAGGGTTCAGTAGTGCAGTAAAGGCAGGGTTCTGTAGTGCAGTAAGGGGCAGGGTTCTGTAGTGCAGTAAGGGGAAGGGTTCTGTAGTGCAGTAAGGGGCAGGGTTCTGTAGTGCAGTAAGGGGCAGGGTTCTGTAGTGCAGTAAGGGGCAGGGTTCTGTAGTGCAGTAAGGGGCAGGGTTCTGTAGTGCAGCAAGAGGCAGGGTTCTGTAGTGCAGCAAGAGGCAGAGTTCTGTAGTGCAGTAAGGGGCAGGGTTCAGATGGGCGGTAAGAGGTAGAGTGCTGTAGTGCGGTAAGGAGCAGGGTTCGGTCAGGCCGTAAGGAGCAGGGTTCGGTCAGGCTGGGCTCAGATAGGCGGCAAGAGGCAGGGTTCTGTAGTGCAGTAAGGGGCAGGGCTCTGTAATGCAGTAAGAGGCAGGGTTCTGTAGTGCAGTAAGGGACAGGGTGCTGTAGTGCAGTAAGGGGCAGGGTTCAGATAGGCGGTAAGAGGCAGAGTGCTGTAGTGCGGTAAGGAGCAGGGTTCGGTCAGGCTGGGCTCAGATAGGCGGCAAGAGGCAGGGTTCTGTAGTGCAGTAAGAGGCAGGGTTCTGTAGTGCAGTAAGAGGCAGGGTTCTGTAGTGCAGTAAGGGGCAGGGTTCTGTAGTGCAGTAAGAGGCAGGGTTCTGTAGTGCAGTTAGGGGCAGGGTTCTGTAGTGCAGTAAGGGGCAGGGTTCTGTAGTGCAGTAAGAGGCAGAGTGCTGTACTGCCGTAAGGAGCAGGGTTCGGTCAGGCTGGGCTCAGATAGGAGGCAAGAGCCAGGGTTCTGTAGTGCAGTAAGGGGCAAGGTTCTGTAGTGCAGTAAGAGGCAGGGTTCTGTAGTGCAGTAAGAGGCAGGGTTCTGTAGTGCAGTAAGAGGCAGGGTTCTGTAGTGCAGTAAGAGGCAGGGTTCTGTAGTGCAGTAAGGGGCAGGGTTCTGTAGTGCAGTAAGGGGAAGGGTTCTGTGGTGCAGTAAGAGGCAGGGTTCTGTGGTGCAGCTAAAGGCAGGGTTCTGTAGTGCAGTAAGAGGCAGGGTTCCGTAGTGCAGTAAGAGGCAGGGTTCAGATAGGCGGTAAGAGGCAGAGTTCTGTAGTGCAGTAAGGGGCAGGGTTCTCTAGTGCAGTAAGAGGCAGGGTTCTGTAATGCAGTAAGAGGCAGGGTTCTGTAGTGCGGTAAGAGGCAGTGTTCTGTAGTGCGGTAAGGGGCAGGGTTCTGTGGTGCAGTAAGAGGCGGGGTTCTGTAGTGCAGTAAGGGGCAGGGTTCTGTAGTGCAGTAAGGGAAAGAGTTCTGTGGTGCAGTAAGGGGCAGGGTTCTGTGGTGCAGTAAGAGGCAGGGTTCTGTAGTGCAGCAAGGGGCAGGGTTCTGTAGTGCAGCAATGGGCAGGGTTAGTAGTGCAGTAAGGGGCAGGGTTCTATAGTGCAGTAAGGGGCAGGGTTCTGTAGTGCAGTAAGGGGCAGGGTTCTGTAGTGCAGTAAGGGGCAGGGTTCTGTAGTGCAGTAAGGGGCAGGGTTCTGTAGTGCAGTAAAGGCAGGGTTCTGTAGTGCAGTAAGGGGCAGGGTTCTGTAGTGCAGTAAGGGGAAGGGTTCTGTAGTGCAGTAAGGGGCAGGGTTCTGTAGTGCAGTAAGGGGCAGGGTTCTGTAGTGCAGTAAGGGGCAGGGTTCTGTAGTGCAGTAAGGGGAAGGGTTCTGTAGTGCAGTAAGGGGCAGGGTTCTGTAGTGCAGTAAGGGGCAGGGTTCTGTAGTGCAGTAAGGGGCAGGGTTCTGTAGTGCAGTAAGGGGCAGGGTTCTGTAGTGCAGCAAGGGGCAGGGTTCTGTAGTGCAGTAAGGGGCAGGGTTCTGTAGTGCAGTAAGGGGCAGGGTTCAGATGGACGGTAAGAGGCAGAGTGCTGTAGTGCGGTAAGGAGCAGGGTTCGGTCAGGCCGTAAGGAGCAGGGTTCGGTCAGGCTGGGCTCAGATAGGCGGCAAGAGGCAGGGTTCTGTAGTGCAGTAAGGGGCAGGGCTCTGTAATGCAGTAAGAGGCAGGGTTCTGTAGTGCAGTAAGGGACAGGGTGCTGTAGTGCAGCAAGGGGCAGGGTTCAGATAGGCGGTAAGAGGCAGAGTGCTGTAGTGCGGTAAGGAGCAGGGTTCGGTCAGGCTGGGCTCAGATAGGCGGCAAGAGGCAGGGTTCTGTAGTGCAGTAAGAGGCAGGGTTCTGTAGTGCAGTAAGAGGCAGGGTTCTGTAGTGCAGTAAGGGGCAGGGTTCTGTAGTGCAGTAAGAGGCAGGGTTCTGCAGTGCAGTTAGGGGCAGGGTTCTGTAGTGCAGTAAGGGGCAGGGTTCTGTAGTGCAGTAAGAGGCAGAGTGCTGTACTGCCGTAAGGAGCAGGGTTCGGTCAGGCTGGGCTCAGATAGGCGGCAAGAGCCAGGGTTCTGTAGTGCAGTAAGGGGCAAGGTTCTGTAGTGCAGTAAGAGGCAGGGTTCTGTAGTGCAGTAAGAGGCAGGGTTCTGTAGTGCAGTAAGAGGCAGGGTTCTGTAGAGCAGTAAGGGGCAGGGTTCTGTAGTGCAGTAAGGGGCAGGGTTCTGTAGTGCAGTAAGGGGCAGGGTTCTGTGGTGCAGTAAGAGGCAGGGTTCTGTGGTGCAGCTAAAGGCAGGGTTCTGTAGTGCAGTAAGAGGCAGGGTTCCGTAGTGCAGTAAGAGGCAGGGTTCAGATAGGCGGTAAGAGGCAGAGTTCTGTAGTGCAGTAAGGGGCAGGGTTCTCTAGTGCAGTAAGAGGCAGGGTTCTGTAATGCAGTAAGAGGCAGGGTTCTGTAATGCAGTAAGAGGCAGGGTTCTGTAGTGCGGTAAGGGGCAGGGTTCTGTGGTGCAGTAAGAGGCAGGGTTCTGTAGTGCAATAAGGGGCAGGGTTCTGTAGTGCAATAAGGGGCAGGGTTCTGTAGTGCAGTAAGGGGCAGGGTTCTGTAGTGCAGTAAGGGAAAGAGTTCTGTGGTGCAGTAAGGGGCAGGGTTCTGTGGTGCAGTAAAAGGCAGGGTTCTGTAGTGCAGCAAGGGGCAGGGTTCTGTAGTGCAGTAAGGGGCAGGGTTCTGTAGTGCAGTAAGGGGCAGGGATCTGTAGTGCAGCAAGAGGCAGACTTCTGTAGTGCAGTAAGGGGCAGGGTTCTGTAGTGCAGTAAGGGGAAGGGTTCTGTAGTGCAGTAAGGGGCAGGGTTCTGTAGTGCAGTAAGGGGCAGGGTTCTGTAGTGCAGTAAGGGGCAGGGTTCTGTAGTGCAGCAAGAGGCAGAGTTCTGTAGTGCAGTAAGGGGCAGGGTTCTGTAGTGCAGTAAGGGGCAGGGTTCAGATGGGCGGTAAGAGGCAGAGTGCTGTAGTGCGGTAAGGAGCAGGGTTCGGTCAGGCCGTAAGGAGCAGGGTTCGGTCAGGCTGGGCTCAGATAGGCGGCAAGAGGCAGGGTTCTGTAGTGCAGTAAGGGGCAGGGTTCAGATAGGCGGTAAGAGGCAGAGTTCTGTAGTGCAGTAAGAGGCAGGGCTCCGTAGTGCAGTAAGGGGCAGGGTTCTGTAGTGCAGTAAGGGGCAGGGTTCTGTAGTGCAGTTAGAGGCAGGGTTCTGTAGTGCAGTAAGGGGCAGGATTCAGCTAGGCAGTAAGAGGCAGAGTTCTGTAGTGCAGTAAGAGGCAGGGTTCCGTAGTGCAGTAAGAGGCAGGGTTCCATAGTGCAGTAAGAGGCAGGGTTCCGTAGTGCAGTAAGGGGCAGGGTTCTGTAGTGCAGCAAGAGGCAGGGTTCTGTAGTGCAGTAAGGGGCAGGGTTCTGTAGTGCAGTAAGGGGCATGGTTCTGTAGTGCAGTAAGAGGCAGGGTTCTGTAGTGCAGTAAGAGGCAGGGTTCTTTAGTGCAGTAAGGGGCAGGGTTCAGATAGGCGGTAAGAGGCAGAGTTCTGTAGTGCAGTAAGGGGCAGGGTGCTGTAGTGCAGTAAGGGGCAGGGTTCAGATAGGCGGTAAGAGGCAGAGTGCTGTAGTGCGGTAAGGAGCAGGGTTCGGTCAGGCTGGGCTCAGATAGGTGGCAAGAGGCAGGGTTCTGTAGTGCAGTAAGGCGCAGGGTGCTGTAGTGCAGTAAGGGGCAGGGTTCAGATAGGCGGTAAGAGGCAGAGTACTGTAGTGCGGTAAGGAGCAGGGTTCGGTCAGGCTGGGCTCAGATAGGCGGCAAGAGGCAGGGTTCTGTAGTGCAGTAAGGGGCAGGGTGCTGTAGTGCAGTAAGGGGCAGGGTTCAGATAGGCGGTAAGAGGCAGAGTGCTGTAGTGCGGTAAGGAGCAGGGTTTGGTCAGGCTGGGCTCAGATAGGCAGCAAGAGGCAGGGTTCTGTAGTGCAGTAAGAGGCAGGGTTCTGTAGTGCAGTAAGACGCAGGGTTCTGTAGTGCAGTAAGGGGCAGGGTTCTGTAATGCAGTAAGAGGCAGGGTTCTGTAGTGCAGTAAGGGACAGGGTGCTGTAGTGCAGTAAGGGGCAGGGTTCAGATAGGCGGTAAGAGGCAGAGTGCTGTAGTGCGGTAAGGAGCAGGGTTCGGTCAGGCTGGGCTCAGATAGGCGGCAAGAGGCAGGGTTCTGTAGTGCAGTAAGAGGCAGGGTTCTGTAGTGCAGTAAGAGGCAGGGTTCTGTAGTGCAGTAAGGGGCAGGGTTCTGTAGTGCAATAAGAGGCAGGGTTCTGTAGTGCAGTAAGGGGCAGGGTGCTGTAGTGCAGTAAGGGGCAGGGTTCAGATAGGTGGTAAGAGGCAGAGTGCTGTAGTGCGGTAAGGAGCAGGGTTCGGTCAGGCTGGGCTTAGATAGGCGGCAAGAGGCAGGGTTCTGTAGTGCAGTAAGAGGCAGGGTTCTGTAGTGCAGTAAGAGGCAGGGTTCTGTAGTGCAGTAAGGGGCAGGGTTCTGTAGTGCAGTAAGAGGCAGAGTGCTGTAGTGCGGTAAGGAGCAGGGTTCGGTCAGGCTGGGCTTAGATAGGCGGCAAGAGGCAGGGTTCTGTAGTGCAGTAAGAGGCAGGGTTCTGTAGTGCAGTAAGAGGCAGGGTTCTGTAGTGCAGTAAGAGGCAGGGTTCTGTGGTGCAGTAAGGGGCAGGGTTCTGTAGTGAAGTAAGGGGCAGGGTTCTGTAGTGGAGTAAGGGGCAGGGGTCTGTACTGCAGTAAGGGGAAGGTGTAGTGCAGTAAGGGGCAGGGTTCTGTAGTGCAGTAAGGGGCAGGGTTCTGTAGTGCAGTAAGAGGCAGGGTTCTGTAGTGCAGTAAGAGGCAGGGTTCTGTAGTGCAGTAAGAGGCAGGGTTCTGTAGTGCAGTAAGAGGCAGGGTTCTGTGGTGCAGTAAGAGGCAGGGTTCTGTGGTGCAGTAAGGGGCAGGGTTCTGTAGTGCAGTAAGGGGAAGGGTTCTGTAGTGCAGTAAGGGGAAGGGTTCTGTAGTGCAGTAAGGGGAAGGGTTCTGTAGTGCAGTAAGGGGAAGGGTTCTGTAGTGCAGTAAGGGGAAGGGTTCTGTAGTGCAGTAAGAGGCAGGGTTCTGTAGTGCAGTAAGAGGCAGGGTTCTGTAGTGCAGTAAGAGGCAGGGTTCTGTGGTGCAGTAAGAGGCAGGGTTCTGTAGTGCAGTAAGGGGCAGGGTTCCGTAGTGCAGTAAGGGGAAGGGTTCTGTAGTGCAGTAAGGGGAAGGGTTCTGTAGTGCAGTAAGGGGAAGGGTTCTGTAGTGCAGTAAGGGGCAGGGTTCTGTAGTGCAGTAAGGGGCAGGGTTCTGTGGTGCAGTAAGAGGCAGGGTTCTGTAGTGCAGTAAGGCGATGGGTTCTGTAGTGCAGTAAGGGGCAGGGTTCTGTAGTGCAGTAAGGGGCAGGGTTCTGTGGTGCAGTAAGAGGCAGGGTTCTGTAGTGCAGTAAGGGGCAGGGTTCTGTAGTGCAGTAAGAGGCAGGGTTCTGTAGTGCAGTAAGAGGCAGGGTTCTGTAGTGCAGTAAGGAGCAGGGATCGGTCAGGCTGGGCTCAGATAGGCGGCAAGAGCCAGGGTTCTGTAGTGCAGTAAGGGGCAGGGTTCTGTAGTGCAGTAAGAGGCAGGGTTCTGTAGTGCAGTAAGAGGCAGGGTTCTGTAGTGCAGTAAGAGGCAGGGTTCTGTAGTGCAGTAAGGGGCAGGGTTCTTGTTAGAAAGGGTAGACGGACCGGGAGGGTCGGCCGGGGTCAGGAGGAGAGGTCTCCGGGGAGAGCCGTCTCCAGCGATCGTACAGACAAGTAACTTCCCCCCCACAGACAGATACCACACACGGATAAGGTTCAGTGTTCTTTATAAGCACTTCTTAAGGTACGGTTGAATGGTACAAGGAGGTCTGGACTCAGGGGTCCCCTCGATTCAAGTCTCTCAAAGCAGGGTAAGGGGTAGCGGGACAGTCTGTCTACCAGTCAGGTAGGTCGGATGAGATGATGACTAGCTCACAATCCTCGAGCTTGGTGGTTTAGTTGGTACGGGCCGCGGCAGCGCCAGCAGGTCCCGGTTGAGATGGTCGGTACACGGTCCGCGGCAGCGCCAGCAGGTCCCGGAAAGATGGTCGATGTACGGTCCGCGGCAGCGCCAGCAGGTCCCGGTGAGGATGGTCGATACAACGGGCCGCGGCAGCGCCAGCAGGTCCCGACGAAGATGGTCGTTACAACGGGCCGCGGCAGCGCCAGCAGGTCCCGACTAGGATGGATGTTGCAGAAGGCCGCGGCAGCGCCAGCAGGCAGGACGATGGTTCACAAGAGCGGGCTACGGCAGCGCCAGTAGTCCGTCAAGGCTGAGTTCTCTCGGTGTCTCTCGATTCCAGGATACAACTGCCTTCCTGCTCCGGAGCTGCCCCAGTTATAGGGCAGGCGCCCTTTGATGTCCGGACCCTCGCACTTGGAGGTCGGAGGGCCCGGGATGAAGGTGTCCAGACACCCAGCAGGGGGTGGAGCCAGCGCCTGGGGGAGCTGGAGGCGATCGGCACCTGGCGGGGGAAGAGCTCTTGACACTTCGTTCTCCCATTGCCCTGCCAAGTGGTCCGCTCACCTCCTGGGTGGAGGGTGGTGCCGGGATGTCGGGGCCGGCCAGGCCCGGGGTTAGGGTCGGGCCGAGGCCACGCGGCCTCGTGGTGCAGGGCCCATGATGGCGGCTTGAACCGGCCGGGGGAGCCGGTGGGGCTGGGCCCCGTGATGAGTAGAGGTCCGAGGGCAGAAGATCCGTCGGGAGACGGGGCACAGGTGCTTTTCGTGGGTTATGCCTGGTGGGCCGGAGCTCGGGCCCTGTCGTGCGGGGAGGGAGCAAGCCCTTCGTGTGGCCTGTCCAACATGCGTCCCCCCCAGCTGAAGGCGGGGAGAGTCACCCATCTCCTTGGGGACTCTCTTCGTCGAGGCGGAAAACGCGGGACAGGCCATCCGCGTTGGCGTGGTCTTGGCCTGGTCGGTGCTCCACAGTGAAGTCCATTCCCTGCAGGGAAATGGACCAGCGCAAGAGTTTTGGGTTCTCCCCCCGCATCTGCATCAGCCACTGCAGGGGTCGATGGTCGGTTTGTACCCGGAAGTGGGTACCGAAGAGATAGGGCCGGAGCTTTTTGAGGGCCCACACCACTGCGAAGGCCTCCCTCTCGATGGTGCTCCAGCGCTGTTCTCGGGCCAGGAGACGTCGACTGATGAAGGCCACCGGCTGGTCATGACCCTCGGGGTTTAGCTGAGAAAGGACGGCTCCGATGCCGTGGTCGGAGGCGTCGGTCTGTACCACGAATTCCCGACTGTAATCGGGGGCCTGGAGCACAGGGGCGGTGCACAGGGCGGCCTTCAGCTTCTCGAAGGCCGCTTGACAATCGGGGGTCCAGTTAACCCGCCTCGGCTGGTTCTTGGACGTGAGACCCGTGAGGGGCCCCACGATGCTGCCGTAGTCCTTCACGAACCGCCGGTAGTAGCCGGTGAGCCCCAAGAAGGCTCGGACCTCGGTCTGGGTGGCGGGGGGCTGCCAGGACTGGATGGCAGCAATCTTAAGTTGTAGCGGGGCCACCAGCCCGCTTCCCACTTGGTGCCCAAGGTAGGTCACAGACCCTTGGCCAATTTGGCACTTGCCGGCCTTAATTGTGAGGCCGGCCCGCTGGAGGGCCTGTAGGACCTCTTGGAGGTGACGGAGGTGGTCGGGCCAGTGGTGGCTGTATACAGCGATATCGTCCAGGTAGGCAGCGCTGAACTCTTCGAGCCCCGCCAAGACCTGGTTCACGAGGCGTTGAAACGTGGCGGGGGCATTCTTCATGCCGAAGGGCATGACCTTGAATTGGTAGTGGCCATCGGGGGTAGAGAAGGCTGACCGTTCCTGAGCCGTGGGTGTGAGGCCGATCTGCCAGTAGCCCGCTGTTAGGTCGAAGATACTAAGGTAGCGGGCGGCCCCCAGCCGGTCGATCAGCTCGTCTGCTCGGGGAATCGGATGAGCGTCGGTCCGGGTGACAGCGTTCAAGCCCCGGTAGTCGACGCAGAATCTCAGTTCAGGTGCGGTGCCGGGGGCAGCGGCTTTGGGAACCAATACAACCGGACTGGCCCAGGGACTGTCCGAGGGCTCGATGACCCCGATTGTGAGCATCTTGGCCACTTCCTCCTGTATGCAGGCCCGTACCCGATCTGGTACGCGGTAGGCCCGGTGTCGGACAGGGGGACTGTCCCCGGTGTCCACGTCGTGCAAACACCAAGGGGTGACCCCGGGGGTGAGGGAGAACAGGGTAGCGAACTGCAGCAGGAGGTTCCGGCAGCCCTGGCGTTGCTCCGAAGTGAGGGCGTCAGAGAGCCGGACCCCGTCCATGGAGCCGTCATTCTCCTGAGTCTTCAGAAGATCCGGGAGGGGTTCGGAGTCTTCCTCTGCCCCACTGTCCGTAGCCATCAGGAGGCTGAGTTCTGAGCGCACAAAGTGTGGTTTGAGTCGGTTGGTGTGGAGGACCCGGAGGGGGTTCCGGGAGGTCCCCAGGTCGATGAGATAAGTGACGGGGCTTTTGCGCTCGACCACTTTGAAGGGCCCCGTCCACTTATCTTGCAAGGCACATGGTTCGGTGGGGGACATCACCCATACTTGTTGTCCGGGCTCGAACTCAACGGAGGAGGCCTTGTGATCATACCACCTCTTCATGTCCTCCTGGCTGGCCTCGAGGTTCGCCTTGGCCATCTCTCTGAAGCGCCGGGTCTGGTTGCGTAGGGCCAGGATGTATTTGAAGACGTCTGGAGGGGTCTTTAGGGGGGCCATCTCCCAACCTTCTTTTACGAGGCTGAGGGGCCCTCGCACAGGGTGCCCGTACAGGAGTTCGAAAGGGTTAAAACCGAGGGACTTCTGGGGAACTTCCCGGTAGGCGAAGAGGAGGCACGGGAGTAGTACATCCCACTGGCGACGGAGGGGCTCTTCCAATCCCCCAATCATCCCTTTGAGAGTGCGGTTAAAACGCTCCACTAGTCCGTTCCCTTGGGGGTGATAGGGGGTCGTGAATCTGTAGGTGACCCCGCATTGTTGCCAGAGGGACTTCATGTATTTGGATATAAAGTTCGTGCCTCGGTCGCTGACGACTTCTCGGGGGAAGCCTACCCGGGAGAAGATCCCCATTAGGGCCCGGCCAACCACCGGAGCTGTCACGGTCCGTAGGGGCACCGCCTCGGGGTAGCGGGTGGCATGGTCCACCAGTACTAAGATGAACCTGTGTCCTTGTGCCGTGCGGGGGTCCAGAGGCCCCACAATGTCTATCCCCACCCTCTCGAACGGGGTGGTGACCACAGGGAAGGGTTGCAGAGGGGCTTTCAGCTTCCGGCCACTCTTCCCGCTGGCTTGGCATGTGGGGCAAGATCGGCAGTGGTTCAGGACGTCGTTCCTCATTTTCGGCCAGAAAAAGTGGGTCACTAGGCGGCTGTACGTTTTGTCCTGGCCCAGGTGTCCAGCCAGGGGGACATCGTGGGCCAGGTTGAGCAGAAAGTCTCTGAAGCGGAGAGGTACCACCAGTACTCGACCGGCCCCCAGCTCGGCGATTCTTTGCTCGCTGTATAGCAGGTCGTTATCCCAGTAGACCCCGTGAGTTCCGGTGGAGTCCCCTGCGTTCTGGGCGCTGGCTTGTTGGCGGAGTCCCTCGAGGGAGGGACAGGTCTTTTGTTCCTGGCGGAACTGTTCTTGGGTGGGCCCCCCTTCTTGACGCCACTGAGCCAGGTCAGGGAGGTCCTGGGGTTGCGCGTCCCCTTCGGTCGTCGGGTCTGGGAGGCTGGCCTCGTCGTTGTCTTCTACTGGGGCGACCGGGGGCGGAGGTGCTGGCCATTCCGGTTCTTCTGATCGAGGGACGGCACGGGCGGCCATGGACCGGGTGGTTATGCAAGCCCAGTGCGGGAGGCCCAGCATCCCCAGGTGCTCTCTTCTCTCAACGGTGGCCCACGGGGAACTCTCAAGGTCATTCCCCAGGAGGCAGTCCACGGGGGCATCGTCCCGGACCGTCACCTTCAACAGGCCGGAGACCCCTCCCCATTCGAATGGGACGCAGGCCATTTGACACATACTTTCAGAGTTGTCTGCCGAGCGGACGGGGCAGAGAATGTTCGGCAGGATCTGCTCGGGCTTCACCAGGTGACAGCGGACGGCCGTCACACTGGCGCCTGTGTCGCGCAAGGCCTCGGCTCGCTGTCCATTAATGGTCACCCACTGACCGTATTTCCTGGTGTTAGCGGGTAGGGGAGCCCGCGGGACCATGTCTCTTCCCCCTAAGCACGCCAGGACTATGGCGGCCGGTTCCCACTCTTGCTGGGCCGGCTCATACTCTTCTGGTTCCTCCGATGATCGCTCTTCCCCCAGGGCGGCGGCAGCTACCTGGCGGGGCTTGGGTGTTTGGTTCTGCGGGCAGCTCGGGTCATTGGCGTAGTGGCCGACTCGCTGGCATCGGTGGCACGTGACGTTGGCTCGGACCCCAGGACGCCACGGGGGGTTGCCCCGGCCGGCCGGAGGCGGGGTGCTGGTCACGGGTGTTGCTGGCAAGGCGTCTCTCCCTCGCCCCTGGCCCCCTCCTCCTCCCCGAGGACGGTGCTGGCCTTGGTTGCTTCTGTTCTGTTCGTGTGGCCCCCTCCGGCCCACTCGGGTGCTTTCCCATCGGTCAGCTTCGGCGGCGAGCTGCCGGGGGTCAGTCAGCTTACTGTCGAGGAGGTGCTGCCTGAGCTCGACGAAACAGTTGTTCGACAGGTGCTCCCATACCATAAGGTTAAAGAGTTGTTCGTAGGTGGTGACATGGCTCCCCTTTATCCAACCCTCGAAGGCACGGCTGAAATAGTTCACGTATTCTACCCAAGTTGTACCTGGGATCCGGGTGCAATCTCTGAACCTCTGGCGGTACATCTCGGGTGTGAGGCCGTAGCGGGTGAGGAGGGCAGCCTTCATGTGGTCGTAGGACGACATTTGGTGATCTGGGAGCTGCAGCAGGGCATCGCGACCCTCGTTGATAAACCTCCCCCAAAGTCCGGCTCCCCAATCACTCCGGTCGATCCGGTGGGAGGTCATGGCGATCTCGTAGGCTTTAAACCACTGTTGTATGTCGTCTTCTCGGACATACTCGCGGACAACATCCTTGGGGATGTGGACTTTTTTATCGATTGGCCCCGGGGTGTGTGGTCGCTCAGGCACCCCCAGTTCTTTATTCTGTTTCCGAAGTTCTATCTCCGCTAGTTGGCGCTCGTGCTCGAGCGTTATTTTTTTCTCCTCCTGCTCTCTCTGTCTCTGCTTCTCTTCTCGTTCATCTCGGAGCCGCATATGCTCGAGGTTGAGTTTCTGTTCAGCTAACTTGAGTTCCCCATCCATCTTGAGTCGTGCCATTTCCAACTCGTGCAATCTGGTTCTTTCTCTTTCTCGGATCTCCTCCTGCGAGAGGCCCGTTCCCCGCTCCTCGGGAGCCGTGGCGTTCCCCTCTGGTGTGATGCTGCTTTGGTCGGAGGGTCCGGCGACCCCAGTTTCTGTCCACGACTCTAGGGCGTGCTTTAGATCATCCTTGGTACTCAGGCCGGTGGTAGCAATGCCAAGTTCTATGCAGAATTGTCTCAGTTCGCGGTGGTTGTATTCTTCTAATTTATCCATTTGGAATTTCTCGGTGGAGCTGCTATCTTTGGCTGACATCGTGTTTTTGTCGTGGGGTGAGCTACTCTCTGTACGATTACGCGTTGATTCGGATCCCGCCGCTGGCCACCAATGTTAGAAAGGGTAGACGGACCGGGAGGGTCGGCCGGGGTCAGGAGGAGAGGTCTCCGGGGAGAGCCGTCTCCAGCGATCGTACAGACAAGTAACTTCCCCCCCACAGACAGATACCACACACGGATAAGGTTCAGTGTTCTTTATAAGCACTTCTTAAGGTACGGTTGAATGGTACAAGGAGGTCTGGACTCAGGGGTCCCCTCGATTCAAGTCTCTCAAAGCAGGGTAAGGGGTAGCGGGACAGTCTGTCTACCAGTCAGGTAGGTCGGATGAGATGATGACTAGCTCACAATCCTCGAGCTTGGTGGTTTAGTTGGTACGGGCCGCGGCAGCGCCAGCAGGTGCCGGTTGAGATGGTCGGTACACGGTCCGCGGCAGCGCCAGCAGGTCCCGGAAAGATGGTCGATGTACGGTCCGCGGCAGCGCCAGCAGGTCCCGGTGAGGATGGTCGATACAACGGGCCGCGGCAGCGCCAGCAGGTCCCGACGAAGATGGTCGTTACAACGGGCCGCGGCAGCGCCAGCAGGTCCCGACTAGGATGGATGTTGCAGAAGGCCGCGGCAGCGCCAGCAGGCAGGACGATGGTTCACAAGAGCGGGCTACGGCAGCGCCAGTAGTCCGTCAAGGCTGAGTTCTCTCGGTGTCTCTCGACTCCAGAATACAACTGCCTTCCTGCTCCGGAGCTGCCCCAGTTATAGGGCAGGCGCCCTTTGATGTCCGGACCCTCGCACTTGGAGGTCGGAGGGCCCGGGATGAAGGTGTCCAGACACCCAGCAGGGGGTGGAGCCAGCGCCTGGGGGAGCTGGAGGCGATCGGCACCTGGCGGGGGAAGAGCTCTTGACACTTCGTTCTCCCATTGCCCTGCCAAGTGGTCCGCTCACCTCCTGGGTGGAGGGTGGTGCCGGGATGTCGGGGCCGGCCAGGCCCGGGGTTAGGGTCGGGCCGAGGCCACGCGGCCTCGTGGTGCAGGGCCCATGATGGCGGCTTGAACCGGCCGGGGGAGCCGGTGGGGCTGGGCCCCGTGATGAGTAGAGGTCCGAGGGCAGAAGATCCGTCGGGAGACGGGGCACAGGTGCTTTTCGTGGGTTATGCCTGGTGGGCCGGAGCTCGGGCCCTGTCGTGCGGGGAGGGAGCAAGCCCTTCGTGTGGCCTGTCCAACAGTTCTGTAGTGCAGTAAGGGGCAGGGTTCTGTAGTGCAGTAAGGGGCAGGGTTCTGTAGTGCAGTAAGGGGCAGGGTTCTGTAGTGCAGTAAGGGGCAGGGTTCTGTGGTGCAGTAAGAGGCAGGGTTCTGTAGTACAGCAAGAGGCAGGGTTCTGTAGTGCAGTAAGAGGCAGGGTTCCGTAGTGCAGTAAGAGGCAGGGTTCAGATAGGCTGTAAGAGGCAGAGTTCTGTAGTGCAGTAAGGGGCTGGGTTCTGTAGTGCAGTAAGGGGCAGGGTTCTGTGGTGCAGTAAGAGGTAGGGTTCTGTAGTGCAGTAAGAGGCAGGGTTCTGTAGTGCAGTAAGGGGAATGGTTCTGTAGTGCAGTAAGGGGCAGGGTTCTGTAGTGCAGTAAGAGGCAGGGTTCTGTAGTGCAGTAAGCGGAAGGGTTCTGTAGTGCAGTAAGGGGAAGGGTTCTGTAGTGCAGTAAGGGGCAGGGTTCTGTGGTGCAGTAAGAGGCAGGGTTCTGTAGTGCAGCAAGAGGCAGGGTTCTGTAGTGCAGTAAGGGGCAGGGTTCTGTAGCGCAGTAAGAGGCAGGGTTCTGTAGTGCAGTAAGAGGCAGGGTTCTGTAGTGCAGTAAGGAGCAGGGTTCGGTCAGGCTGGGCTCAGATAGGCGGCAAGAGCCAGGGTTCTGTAGTGCAGTAAGGGGCAGGGTTCTGTAGTGCAGTAAGAGGCAGGGTTCTGTAGTGCAGTAAGAGGCAGGGTTCTGTAGTGCAGTAAGAGGCAGGGTTCTGTAGTGCAGTAAGAGGCAGGGTTCTGTAGTGCAGTAAGAGGCAGGGTTCAGATAGGCGGTAAGAGGCAGAGTTCTGTAGTGCAGTAAGGGGCAGGGTTCTGTAGTGCAGTAAGGGGCAGGGTTCTGTGGTGCAGTAAGAGGCAGGGTTCTGTAGTGCAGTAAGAGGCAGGGTTCTGTAGTGCAGTAAGAGGCAGGGTTCTGTAGTGCAGTAAGGAGCAGGGTTCGGGCAGGCTGGGCTCAGATAGGCGGCAAGAGCCAGGGTTCTGTAGTGCAGTAAGGGGCAGGGTTCTGTAGTGCAGTAAGGGGCAGGGTTCTGTGGTGCAGCAAGAGGCAGGGTTCTGTAGTGCAGTAAGAGGCAGGGTTCCGTAGTACAGTAAGAGGCAGGGTTCTGTAGTGCAGTAGGGGGCAGGGTTCTGTAGTGCAGCAAGAGGCAGGGTTCTGTAGTGCAGTAAGGGGCAGGGTTCTGTAGTGCAGCAAGAGGCAGGGTTCTGTAGTGCAGTAAGGGGCAGGGTTCTGTAGTGCAGTAAGGGGCAGGGTTCTGTAGTGCAGCAAGAGGCAGGGTTCTTTAGTGCAGTAAGGGGCAGGGTTCAGATAGGCGGTAAGAGGCAGAGTTCTGTAGTGCAGTAAGGGGCAGGGTTCTGTAGTGCAGTAAGGGGCAGGGTTCTGTGGTGCAGTAAGAGGCAGGGTTCTGTGGTGCAGTAAGGGGCAGGGTTCTGTAGTGCAGTAAGGGGCAGGGTTCTGTGGTGCAGTAAGGGGCAGGGTTCTGTAGTGCAGCAAGAGGCAGGGTTCTGTAGTGCAGTAAGGGGCAGGGTTCTGTAGTGCAGTAAGGGGCAGGGTTCTGTAGTGCAGTAAGGGGCAGGGTTCTGTAGTGCAGTAAGGGGCAGGGTTCTGTAGTGCAGTAAGGGGCAGGGTTCTGTAGTGCAGTAAGAGGCAGGGTTCCGTAGTGCAGTAAGGGGCAGGGTTCTGTAGTGCAGTAAGAGGCAGGGTTCTGTAGTGCAGTAAGAGGCAGGGTTCTGTAGTGCAGTAAGGGGCAGGGTTCAGATAGGCGGTAAGAGGCAGAGTTCCATAGTGCAGTAAGGGGCAGGGTTCTGTAGTGCAGTAAGGGGCAGGGTTCTGTAGTGCAGTAAGGGGCAGGGTTCTGTAGTGCAGCAAGAGGCAGGGTTCTGTAGTGCAGTAGGGGGCAGGGTTCAGATAGGCGGTAAGAGGCAGAGTTCCATAGTGCAGTAAGGGGCAGGGTTCTGTAGTGCAGTAAGGGGCAGGGTTCTGTAGTGCAGTAAGGGGCAGGGTTCTGTAGTGCAGTAAGGGGCAGGGTTCTGTGGTGCAGTAAGTGTTGGACAGGCCACATGAAGGGCTTGCTCCCTCCCCGCATGACAAGGCCCAAGCCCCGGACTCCCAGGTGTTACCCACAAGAGCAACCCGCACCCCGTCTCCCGACGGAACTCCTGCCCCCGGACATCCATGTATCATGGGGCCGAACCACTACCGGCTCCCCCGGCCGGATCAGCCGCCATCTTGGACACTGCGCCACAAGGCCGCGTGGCCTCAGCTCGACCCTAACCCTGGGCCTGGCCCGGCCCCGACATCCCGGCACCACTATCCACCCAGGAGGTGAACGGACCACTTGGCAGGTCAATGGGAGAAAGAAGTGTCGATGGCTCTCCCCCGCCAGGTGCCGATCGCCCTCCAGCTCCCCCGGGCGCTGGCTCCACCCCCTGCTGGGTGTCTGGACTCCCTCATCCCGGACCCCCCGACCTCCAAGTGCGAGGGTCCGGACATCAAAGGGCGCCAGACCTATAACTAGGGCAGCTCCAGAGCAGGAAGGCAGTTGTATCCTGGAGTCGAGAGACACCGAGAAGAACTCAGCCTTGACGGACTACTGGCGCTGCCGTAGCCCTGCCTTGTGAATTATCGTCCTGCCTGCTGGCGCTGCCGCGGCCTTCTGCATCATCCATCCTCGTCGGGACCTGCTGGCGCTGCCGCGGACCGTTGTAACGACCACCTTCATCGGGACCTGCTGGCGCTGCCGCGGACCGTGTAACGACCACCTTCATCGGGACCTGCTGGCGCTGCCGCGGACCGTGTAACGACCACCTTCACCGGGACCTGCTGGCGCTGCCGCGGCCCGTCCAAGCTAGAACACCGAGCTCGAGGATTGTGAGCTATCCACCATACCATCTCAGCTACCAGATTGGTAACCAGACTGTCCCGCTACCCCCTTTTCCCAAACCAAGAGACTAGAATCGAGGGGACCCCTGAGTCCAGACCTCCTTGTACCATTTCATCGTACCTTAAGAAATCGCCTATAAAGAACGTTAAATCCTATCCTTGTGTGGTGTGTATCTGTGGGGGGTAGTTACTCATCTGTACGATCACTGGAGACGGCTCTCCCCGGAGACCTCTCCCCTTGTCCTCGGCCGACCCTCCCTGTCCGTCTAACAGTAAGGGGCAGGGTTCTGTGGTGCAGTAAGGGACAGGGTTCTGTAGTGCAGCAAGAGGCAGGGTTCTGTAGTGCAGTAAGGGGCAGGGTTCTGTAGTGCAGTAAGGGGCAGGGTTCTGTAGTGCAGTAAGGGGCAGGGTTCTGTAGTGCAGTAAGGGGCAGGGTTCTGTAGTGCAGTAAGAGGCAGGGTTCCATAGTGCAGTAAGGGGCAGGGTTCTGTAGTGCAGTAAGAGGCAGGGTTCTGTAGTGCAGTAAGAGGCAGGGTTCTGTAGTGCAGTAAGGGGCAGGGTTCAGATAGGCGGTAAGAGGCAGAGTTCCATAGTGCAGTAAGGGGCAGGGTTCTGTAGTGCAGTAAGGGGCAGGGTTCTGTAGTGCAGTAAGGGGCAGGGTTCTGTAGTGCAGTAAGGGGCAGGGTTCTGTAGTGCAGTAAGAGGCAGGGCTCTGTAGTGCAGTAAGAGGCAGGGCTCTGTAGTGCAGTAAGAGGCAGGGCTCTGTAGTGCAGTAAGAGGCAGGGCTCTGTAGTGCAGTAAGCGGAAGGGTTCTGTAGTGCAGTAAGGGGCAGGGTTCTGTAGTGCAGTAAGGGGCAGGGTTCTGTGGTGCAGTAAGAGGCAGGGTTCTGTAGTGCAGCAAGAGGCAGGGTTCTGTAGTGCAGTAAGGGGCAGGGTTCTGTAGTGCAGTAAGAGTCAGGGTTCTGTAGTGCAGTAAGAGGCAGGGTTCGGTCAGGCTGGGCTCAGATAGGCGGCAAGAGGCAGGGTTCTGTATTGCAGTAAGGGGCAGGGTTCTGTAGTGCAGTAAGAGGCAGGTGTCTGTAGTGCAGTAAGGGGCAGGGTTCTGTAGTGCAGTAAGAGGCAGGGTTCTGTAGTGCAGTAAGAGGCAGGGTTCAGATAGGCGGTAAGAGGCAGAGTTCTGTAGTGCAGTATGGGGCAGGGTTCTGTAGTGCAGTAAGGGGCAGGGTTCTGTGGTGCAGTAAGAGGCAGGGTTCTGTAGTGCAGTAAGAGGCAGGGTTCTGTAGTGCAGTAAGAGGCAGGGTTCTGTAGTGCAGTAAGAGGCAGGGTTCTGTAGTACAGTAAGAGGCAGGGTTCTGTAGTACAGTAAGAGGCAGGGTTCTGTAGTGCAGTAAGAGGCAGGGTTCTGTAGTGCAGTAAGGGGCAGGGTTCTGTGGTGCAGCAAGAGGCAGGGTTCTGTAGTGCAGTAAGAGGCAGGGTTCCGTAGTGCAGTAAGAGGCAGGGTTCAGATAGGCGGTAAGAGGCAGAGTTCTGTAGTGCAGTAGGGGGCAGGGTTCTGTAGTGCAGCAAGAGGCAGGGTTCTGTAGTGCAGTAAGGGGCAGGGTTCTGTAGTGCAGCAAGAGGCAGGGTTCTGTAGTGCAGTAAGGGGCAGGGTTCTGTAGTGCAGTAAGGGGCAGGGTTCTGTAGTGCAACAAGAGGCAGGGTTCTTTAGTGCAACAAGAGGCAGGGTTCTTTAGTGCAGTAAGGGGCAGGGTTCAGATCGGCGGTAAGAGGCAGAGTTCTGTAGTGCAGTAGGGGCAGGGTTCTGTAGTGCAAAAAGAGGCAGGGTTCTGTAGTGCAGTAAGGGGCAGGGTTCTGTAGTGCAGTAAGGGGCAGGGTTCTGTGGTGCAGTAAGAGGCAGGGTTCTGTGGTGCAGTAAGGGGCAGGGTTCTGTGGTGCAGTAAGAGGCAGGGTTCTGTGGTGCAGTAAGGGGCAGGGTTCTGTAGTGCAGTAAGGGGCAGGGTTCTGTGGTGCAGTAAGGGGCAGGGTTCTGTAGTGCAGCAAGAGGCAGGGTTCTGTAGTGCAGCAAGAGGCAGGGTTCTGTAGTGCAGTAAGGGGCAGGGTTCTGTAGTGCAGTAAGGGGCAGGGTTCTGTAGTGCAGTAAGGGGCAGGGTTCTGTAGTGCAGTAAGGGGCAGGGTTCTGTAGTGCAGTAAGAGGCAGGGTTCCGTAGTGCAGTAAGGGGCAGGGTTCTGTAGTGCAGTAAGAGGCAGGGTTCCGTAGTGCAGTAAGGGGCAGGGTTCTGTAGTGCAGTAAGAGGCAGGGTTCTGTAGTGCAGTAGGAGGCAGGGTTCTGTAGTGCAGTAAGGGGCAGGGTTCAGATAGGCGGTAAGAGGCAGAGTTCCATAGTGCAGTAAGGGGCAGGGTTCTGTAGTGCAGTAAGGGGCAGGGTTCTGTAGTGCAGTAAGGGGCAGGGTTCTGTAGTGCAGCAAGAGGCAGGGTTCTGCAGTGCAGTAGGGGGCAGGGTTCAGATAGGCGGTAAGAGGCAGAGTTCCATAGTGCAGTAAGGGGCAGGGTTATGTAGTAAAGTAAGGGGCAGGGTTCTGTAGTGCAGTAAGGGGCAGGGTTCTGTAGTGCAGTAAGGGGCAGGGTTCTGTGGTGCAGTAAGGGGCAGGGTTCTGTGGTGCAGTAAGGGGCAGGGTTCTGTAGTGCAGCAAGAGGCAGGGTTCTGTAGTGCAGTAAGGGGCACGGTTCTGTAGTGCAGTAAGGGGCAGGGTTCTGTAGTGCAGTAAGGGGCAGGGTTCTGTAGTGCAGTAAGAGGCAGGGTTCCATAGTGCAGTAAGGGGCAGGGTTCTGTAGTGCAGTAAGAGGCAGGGTTCTGTAGTGCAGTAAGAGGCAGGGTTCTGTAGTGCAGTAAGGGGCAGGGTTCAGATAGGCGGTAAGAGGCAGAGTTCCATAGTGCAGTAAGGGGCAGGGTTCTGTAGTGCAGTAAGGGGCAGGGTTCTGTAGTGCAGCAAGAGGCAGGGTTCTGTAGTGCAGTAAGGGGCAGGGTTCTGTAGTGCAGTAAGGGGCAGGGTTCTGTAGTGCAGTAAGGGGCAGGGTTCTGTAGTGCAGTAAGGGGCAGGGTTCTGTAGTGCAGTAAGGGGCAGGGTTCTGTAGTGCAGTAAGAGGCAGGGTTCCATAGTGCAGTAAGGGGCAGGGTTCTGTAGTGCAGTAAGAGGCAGGGTTCTGTAGTGCAGTAAGAGGCAGGGTTCTGTAGTGCAGTAAGGGGCAGGGTTCTGTAGTGCAGCAAGAGGCAGGGTTCTGTAGTGCAGTAAGGGGCAGGGTTCAGATAGGCGGTAAGAGGCAGAGTTCCATAGTGCAGTAAGGGGCAGGGTTCTGTAGTGCAGTAAGGGGCAGGGTTCTGTAGTGCAGTAAGGGGCAGGGTTCTGTAGTGCAGCAAGAGGCAGGGTTCTGTAGTGCAGTAGGGGGCAGGGTTCAGATAGGCGGTAAGAGGCAGAGTTCCATAGTGCAGTAAGGGGCAGGGTTCTGTAGTGCAGTAAGGGGCAGGGTTCTGTAGTGGAGTAAGGGGCAGGGTTCTGTAGTGCAGTAAGGGGCAGGGTTCTGTGGTGCAGTAAGGGGCAGGGTTCTGTGGTGCAGTAAGGGGCAGGGTTCTGTGGTACAGTAAGGGGCAGGGTTCTGTAGTGCAGCAAGAGGCAGGGTTCTGTAGTGCAGTAAGGGGCAGGGTTCTGTAGTGCAGTAAGGGGCAGGGTTCTGTAGTGCAGTAAGGGGCAGGGTTCTGTAGTGCAGTAAGGGGCAGGGTTCTGTAGTGCAGTAAGAGGCAGGGTTCCATAGTGCAGTAAGGGGCAGGGTTCTGTAGTGCAGTAAGAGGCAGGGTTCTGTAGTGCAGTAAGAGGCAGGGTTCTGTAGTGCAGTAAGGGGCAGGGTTCAGATAGGCGGTAAGAGGCAGAGTTCCATAGTGCAGTAAGGGGCAGGGTTCTGTAGTGCAGTAAGGGGCAGGGTTCTGTAGTGCATTAAGAGGTAGGGTTCTGTAGTGCAGTAAGAGGCAGGGTTCTGTAGTGCAGTAAGGGGCAGGGTTCAGATAGGCGGTAAGAGGCAGAGTTCCATAGTGCAGTAAGGGGCAGGGTTCTGTAGTGCAGTAAGGGGCAGGGTTCTGTAGTGCAGTAAGAGGCAGGGTTCTGTAGTGCAGTAAGAGGCAGGGATTTGTAGTGCAGTAAGGGGCAGGGTTCAGATAGGCGGTAAGAGGCAGAGTTCCATAGTGAAGTAAGGGGCAGGGTTCTGTAGTGCAGTAAGGGGCAGGGTTCTGTAGTGCAGTAAAGGGCAGGGTTCTGTAGTGCAGCAAGAGGCAGGGTTCTGTAGTGCAGTAAGGGGCAGGGTTCTGTAGTGCAGTAAGAGGCAGGGTTCTGTAGTGCAGTAAGGGGCAGGGTTCAGATAGGCGGTAAGAGGCAGAGTTCCATAGTGCAGTAAGGGGCAGGGTTCTGTAGTGCAGTAAGGGGCAGGGTTCTGTAGTGCAGTAAGGGGCAGGGTTCTGTAGTGCAGCAAGAGGCAGGGTTCTGTAGTGCAGTAAGGGGCAGGGTTCTGTAGTGCAGTAAGGGGCAGGGTTCTGTAGTGCAGTAAGGGGCAGGGTTCTGTAGTGCAGTAAGGGGCAGGGTTCTGTAGTGCAGTAAGAGGCAGGGTTCCATAGTGCAGTAAGGGGCAGGGTTCTGTAGTGCAGTAAGAGGCAGGGTTCTGTAGTGCAGTAAGAGGCAGGGTTCTGTAGTGCAGTAAGAGGCAGGGTTCTGTAGTGCAGTAAGAGGCAGGGTTCTGTAGTGCAGCAAGAGGCAGGGTTCTGTAGTGCAGCAAGAGGCAGGGTTCTGTAGTGCAGTAGGGGGCAGGGTTTAGATAGGCGGTAAGAGGCAGAGTTCCATAGTGCAGTAAGGGGCAGGGTTCTGTAGTGCAGTAAGGGGCAGGGTTCTGTAGTGCAGTAAGGGGCAGGGTTCTGTAGTGCAGTAAGGGGCAGGGTTCTGTAGTGCGGTAAGAGGCAGGGTTCCGTAGTGCAGTAAGGGGCAGGGTTCTGTAGTGCAGTAAGAGGCAGGGTTCTGTAGTGCAGTAAGAGGCAGGGTTCTGTAGTGCAGTAAGGGGCAGGGTTCAGATAGGCGGTAAGAGGCAGAGTTCCATAGTGCAGTAAGGGGCAGGGTTCTGTAGTGCAGTAAGGGGCAGGGTTCTGTAGTGCAGTAAGGGGCAGGGTTCTGTAGTGCAGTAAGGGGCAGGGTTCTGTAGTGCAGCAAGAGGCAGGGTTCTGCAGTGCAGTAGGGGGCAGGGTTCAGATAGGCGGTAAGAGGCAGAGTTCCATAGTGCAGTAAGGGGCAGGGTTATGTAGTGCAGTAAGGGGCAGGGTTCTGTAGTGCAGTAAGGGGCAGGGTTCTGTAGTGCAGTAAGGGGCAGGGTTCTGTGGTGCAGTAAGGGGCAGGGTTCTGTGGTGCAGTAAGGGGCAGGGTTCTGTAGTGCAGCAAGAGGCAGGGTTCTGTAGTGCAGTAAGGGGCACGGTTCTGTAGTGCAGTAAGGGGCAGGGTTCTGTAGTGCAGTAAGGGGCAGGGTTCTGTAGTGCAGTAAGGGGCAGGGTTCTGTAGTGCAGTAAGAGGCAGGGTTCCATAGTGCAGTAAGGGGCAGGGTTCTGTAGTGCAGTAAGAGGCAGGGTTCTGTAGTGCAGTAAGAGGCAGGGTTCTGTAGTGCAGTAAGGGGCAGGGTTCAGATAGGCGGTAAGAGGCAGAGTTCCATAGTGCAGTAAGGGGCAGGGTTCTGTAGTGCAGTAAGGGGCAGGGTTCTGTAGTGCAGCAAGAGGCAGGGTTCTGTAGTGCAGTAAGGGGCAGGGTTCTGTAGTGCAGTAAGGGGCAGGGTTCTGTAGTGCAGTAAGGGGCAGGGTTCTGTAGTGCAGTAAGGGGCAGGGTTCTGTAGTGCAGTAAGGGGCAGGGTTCTGTAGTGCAGTAAGGGGCAGGGTTCCATAGTGCAGTAAGAGGCAGGGTTCTGTAGTGCAGTAAGAGGCAGGGTTCTGTAGTGCAGTAAGAGGCAGGGTTCTGTAGTGCAGTAAGGGGCAGGGTTCTGTAGTGCAGTAAGGGGCAGGGTTCTGTAGTGCAGCAAGAGGCAGGGTTCTGTAGTGCAGTAAGGGGCAGGGTTCAGATAGGCGGTAAGAGGCAGAGTTCCATAGTGCAGTAAGGGGCAGGGTTCTGTAGTGCAGTAAGGGGCAGGGTTCTGTAGTGCAGTAAGGGGCAGGGTTCTGTAGTGCAGCAAGAGGCAGGGTTCTGTAGTGCAGTAGGGGGCAGGGTTCAGATAGGCGGTAAGAATCAGAGTTCCATAGTGCAGTAAGGGGCAGGGTTCTGTAGTGCAGTAAGGGGCAGGGTTCTGTAGTGGAGTAAGGGGCAGGGTTCTGTAGTGCAGTAAGGGGCAGGGTTCTGTGGTGCAGTAAGGGGCAGGGTTCTGTGGTACAGTAAGGGGCAGGGTTCTGTAGTGCAGCAAGAGGCAGGGTTCTGTAGTGCAGTAAGGGGCAGGGTTCTGTAGTGCAGTAAGGGGCAGGGTTCTGTAGTGCAGTAAGGGGCAGGGTTCTGTAGTGCAGTAAGGGGCAGGGTTCTGTAGTGCAGTAAGAGGCAGGGTTCCATAGTGCAGTAAGGGGCAGGGTTCTGTAGTGCAGTAAGAGGCAGGGTTCTGTAGTGCAGTAAGGGGCAGGGTTCTGTAGTGCAGTAAGGGGCAGGGTTCAGATAGGCGGTAAGAGGCAGAGTTCCATAGTGCAGTAAGGGGCAGGGTTCTGTAGTGCAGTAAGGGGCAGGGTTCTGTAGTGCAGTAAGAGGTAGGGTTCTGTAGTGCAGTAAGAGGCAGGGTTCTGTAGTGCAGTAAGGGGCAGGGTTCAGATAGGCGGTAAGAGGCAGAGTTCCATAGTGCAGTAAGGGGCAGGGTTCTGTAGTGCAGTAAGGGGCAGGGTTCTGTAGTGCAGTAAGAGGCAGGGTTCTGTAGTGCAGTAAGAGGCAGGGTTCTGTAGTGCAGTAAGGGGCAGGGTTCAGATAGGCGGTAAGAGGCAGAGTTCCATAGTGAAGTAAGGGGCAGGGTTCTGTAGTGCAGTAAGGGGCAGGGTTCTGTAGTGCAGTAAAGGGCAGGGTTCTGTAGTGCAGCAAGAGGCAGGGTTCTGTAGTGCAGTAAGGGGCAGGGTTCTGTAGTGCAGTAAGAGGCAGGGTTCTGTAGTGCAGTAAGGGGCAGGGTTCAGATAGGCGGTAAGAGGCAGAGTTCCATAGTGCAGTAAGGGGCAGGGTTCTGTAGTGCAGTAAGGGGCAGGGTTCTGTAGTGCAGTAAGGGGCAGGGTTCTGTAGTGCAGCAAGAGGCAGGGTTCTGTAGTGCAGTAAGGGGCAGGGTTCTGTAGTGCAGTAAGGGGCAGGGTTCTGTAGTGCAGTAAGGGGCAGGGTTCTGTAGTGCAGTAAGGGGCAGGGTTCTGTAGTGCAGTAAGAGGCAGGGTTCCGTAGTGCAGTAATGGGCAGGGTTCTGTAGTGCAGTAAGAGGCAGGGTTCTGTAGTGCAGTAAGAGGCAGGGTTCTGTAGTGCAGTAAGAGGCAGGGTTCTGTAATGCAGTAAGAGGCAGGGTTCTGTAATGCAGTAAGAGGCAGGGTTCTGTAATGCAGTAAGAGGCAGGGTTCTGTAGTGCAGCAAGAGGCAGGGTTCTGTAGTGCAGTAGGGGGCAGGGTTTAGATAGGCGGTAGGAGGCAGAGTTCCATAGTGCAGTAAGGGGCAGGGTTCTGTAGTGCAGTAAGGGGCAGGGTTCTGTAGTGCATTAAGGGGCAGGGTTCTGTAGTGCAGCAAGAGGCAGGGTTCTGTAGTGCAGTAGGGGGCAGGGTTCAGATAGGCGGTAAGAGGCAGAGTTCCATAGTGCAGTAAGGGGCAGGGTTCTGTAGTGCAGTAAGGGGCAGGGTTCTGTAGTGCAGTAAGGGGCAGGGTTCTGTAGTGCAGTAAGGGGCAGGGTTCTGTGGTTCAGTAAGGGGCAGGGTTCTGTGGTGCAGTAAGGGGCAGGGTTCTGTAGTGCAGCAAGAGGCAGGGTTCTGTAGTGCAGTAAGGGGCAGGGTTCTGTAGTGCAGTAAGGGGCAGGGTTCTGTAGTGCAGTAAGGGGCAGGGTTCTGTAGTGCAGTAAGGGGCAGGGTTCTGTAGTGCAGTAAGAGGCAGGGTTCCATAGTGCAGTAAGGGGCAGGGTTCTGTAGTGCAGTAAGAGGCAGGGTTCTGTAGTGCAGTAAGAGGCAGGGTTCTGTAGTGCAGTAAGAGGCAGGGTTCTGTAGTGCAGTAAGGGGCAGGGTTCAGATAGGCGGTAAGAGGCAGAGTTCCATAGTGCAGTAAGGGGCAGGGTTCTGTAGTGCAGTAAGGGGCAGGGTTCTGTAGTGCAGTAAGAGGTAGGGTTCTGTAGTGCAGTAAGAGGCAGGGTTCTGTAGTGCAGTAAGGGGCAGGGTTCAGATAGGCGGTAAGAGGCAGAGTTCCATAGTGCAGTAAGGGGCAGGGTTCTGTAGTGCAGTAAGGGGCAGGGTTCTGTAGTGCAGTAAGAGGCAGGGTTCTGTAGTGCAGTAAGAGGCAGGGTTCTGTAGTGCAGTAAGGGGCAGGGTTTAGATAGGCGGTAAGAGGCAGAGTTCCATAGTGAAGTAAGGGGCAGGGTTCTGTAGTGCAGTAAGGGGCAGGGTTCTGTAGTGCAGTAAGGGGCAGGGTTCTGTAGTGCAGCAAGAGGCAGGGTTCTGTAGTGCAGTAAGGGGCAGGGTTCTGTAGTGCAGTAAGGGGCAGGGTTCTGTAGTGCAGTAAGGGGCAGGGTTCTGTAGTGCAGTAAGGGGCAGGGTTCTGTAGTGCAGTAAGGGGCAGGGTTCTGTAGTGCAGTAAGGGGCAGGGTTCCGTAGTGCAGTAAGGGGCAGGGTTCTGTAGTGCAGTAAGAGGCAGGGTTCTGTAGTGCAGTAAGAGGCAGGGTTCCATAGTGCAGTAAGGGGCAGGGTTCTGTAGTGCAGTAAGAGGCAGGGTTCCGTAGTGCAGTAAGGGGCAGGGTTCTGTAGTGCAGTAAGAGGCAGGGTTCTGTAGTGCAGTAAGGGGCAGGGTTCAGATAGGCGGTAAGAGGCAGAGTTCCATAGTGCAGTAAGGGGCAGGGTTCTGTAGTGCAGTAGGGGGCAGGGTTCTGTAGTGCAGTAGGGGGCAGGGTTCTGTGGTGCAGTAGGGGGCAGGGTTCTGTAGTGCAGTAGGGGGCAGGGTTCTGTAGTGTAGTAAGGGGCAGGGTTCTGTAGTGCAGTAAGAGGCAGGGTTCTGTAGTGCAGTAGGGGGCAGGGTTCTGTAGTGCAGTAAGGGGCAGGGTTATGTGGTGCAGTAAGGGGCAGGTTTCTGTAGTGCAGTAAGGGGCAGGGTTCTGTAGTGCAGTAAGGGGCAGGGTTCTGTAGTGCAGTAAGGGGCAGGGTTCTGTAGTGCAGTAAGGGGCAGGGTTCTGTAGTGCAGTAAGGGGCAGGGTTCTGTAGTGCAGTAAGGGGCAGGGTTCTGTAGTGCTGTAGGGGGCGGGGTTCCGTTTAGCACCAGTGGGGTAGGGCCGAGGGCGAGGGTGCAGGGAGACAGGAAGGGCCGCATTCCCATCGCTGCAGTCCCGCGCTTCTGCCGCTGTCAGCCCGGATGTTGCTGAACCTGTAACGCAGGAGCCTGAAGCAGACCCCCCCCCCCCCCCCCCCTGCCTGCTGGCCCCAGCCACGAAGATTCAGAAAGGAACCCTGCCCCAGGAAAGACTGAGGCAGGCAAAGGGACAGAGAGATGCAATAGAGGCAGAGGGCTGGGAAGTGCTTTAGGAAGAATCAGGACAGAGACAGTAAGGGGGGGGGGGGGGGAGAGAGAGAGAGAGAGAGAGAGAGGATCAGAGGGACAGAGACAGTAAGGGGCAGAGAGAGAGAGAGACACAGAGACAGTAAGGGGCAGAGAGAGACAGAGACAGTAAGGGGCAGAGAGAGAGAGAGAGAGACAGAGACAGTAAGGGGCGGAGAGAGAGAGAGACGGGGAGGATCAGAGGGACAGAAACAGAAAGGGAGCAGAGAGCCAGATAAAGACAGAGGATCCGAGGGACAGGGACACCGAAGAGGTGCAGGATCAGAGTGAGACAGGGATAATCAAAAGGACAGAGACAGTGGTGAGGTAGAGGGTCAGAGAGAGAGAAAGAAAGAGAGGGGGAGAATCAGGAGGACAGAGACATTGAGGGAGCAAAGGACCAGAGAGAGACAGGGAATATCAGAGGGACAGGAACACCGAGGGAGCAGAGAGCCAGAGAAAGACAGAGAGGATCATAGGGACAGGGACACTGATGAGGCGCAGGGTCAGAGAGCTGCATGGGGGGCTGAAGAAAAACGAAGCTGAGGGACGGAAGGCAACGTATGTGGCGGTCCAGAGGCCTGATCTGGGTACGGGGGCAACAGATAGGCCGAGGGCCAGGGAGATATCAGGGGGCAGAAAGACGCCAGAAAGAATGAGCGTTACAGAGACACATAGGAAACAGAAGGACAGAGAGAGATGGGGCAGGGGCAACAGATGGACAGTCCAGAGAAACCAGCGATACATCCCAGGCAGAGGGCAGAGAGAGGAAGGGATGCACAGGGCCAGAGAGGCGTGGACAAGCAGAGCAGCAGAGAGAGGGAGGCTGAGGATCAAAGAGAGACAGAGAGGGAGGCTAAAGGGCAGAGAGAGTGAGGCTGAGGATCAGCGAGGGAGGCTGTGTCAGAGAGAGGGACGCATGGGGAGTCTGAGGGACAGGGAGAGGGAGGCAGAGATGGACAGAGAGATGGAGGCTGAGGGTCAGAGAGGGACAGAGAGAGGGAAGCGGAGGGGGAGATAATGGGAAGCTGTGGTTCAGAGAGGGACAGAGGCATGGAGAGTCTGAGGGACAGAGAGCGGGAGGCTGAGGATCAGAAACATGTTAGGAGGCAGAGGGTCAGAGAATGGGAAGCTGTGGGTCAGAGAGGGACAGCGGCATGAGGAGCCAGAGTTACAGACAGAGGGAGGCTGAGGGGCAGAGAGTGACAGAGGCATGGGGAGCCTGAGAAACAGAGAGGGAGGCTGAGGGTCAGAGAGAGGGAGGGTGAGGGTAAGAGAGGGAGGCTGTGGGAAAGAAAGAGAGGCAGAGGGACAGAGAGAGGGGGCATGTGGAGTCTGAGGGACAGAGAATGGGAAGCTGTGGGTCAGAGAGGGACAGCGGCATGAGAAGCTTGAGGGGCAGACAGAGGGAGGCAGAGAGGGACGGAGGCATGGGGAGCCTGAGAAACAGAGAGTGCGAGGCTGAGGGTCAGAGAGGGAGGCTGAGGGGCAGAGAGGGACAGAGGCATGGGGAGCCTGAGGGACAGAGAGAGGGAAGCTGAGGGTCAGAGAGAGGGAGGATGAGGGTCAGAGCGGGACAGAGAGAGGGAGGCTGAAGGTCACAGAGAGACAGGGAGGGAGGCTGAGGGACAGAGAGAGACTGAGAGGGAGGCTGAGGGACAGAGAGGGAGGCTGAGGGGCAGAGAGAGTGAGGCTAAGGATCAGAAAGGGACAGAGAGGGAGGCTGAGTGTCAGAGAGAGGGAGGCATGGGGAGTCTGAGGGAGAGGGAGAGGGAGGCAGAGATGGAGGCTGAGGGTCAGAGAGGGAAGCTGAGGGGCAGATAATGGGAAGCTGTGGTTCAGAGAGGGACAGCGGCATGAGGAGCTTGAGGGACAGACAGAGGGAGGCAGAGAGGGACGGAGGCATGGGGAGCCTGAGAAAGAGAGAGGGAGGCTGAGGGTCAGAAAGAGGGAGGGTGAGGGTAAGAGGGAGGCTGTGGGAAAGAGAGAGAGGCAGAGAGACAGAGAAAGGGGGCATGGGGAGTCTGAGGGACAGAGAGGGAGGCTGAGGGGCAGAGAGGGACAGAGAGGGGGGAGCAGAGAGGGACAGAGGCATGGGGAGCCTGAGGGACAGAGAGAGGGAGGCTGAGGGTCAGAGCGGGACAGAGAGAGGGAGGCTGAAGGTCATAGAGGGACAGAGAGGGAGGCTGAAGGACAGAGAGACAGAGAGGGAGGCTGAAGGACAGAGAGAGGGAGGCTGAGGGACAGAGAATGGGAAGCTGTGGGTCAGAGAGGGACAGAGGCATGGGAAGTCTGAGGGACAGAGGGAGGATGAGGATCAGACAGGGACAGAGAGGCGTGGACAAGCAGAGGAGCAGAGAGAGATACATGGGGGAGCTAGAGAAATGGAGTATGAGTGGCGGAAGGACAGAGACACCTACGAAGACAAATGCAGAGCGAAAGAGGCAGGTGCAAGGGAGGCAGAGGGACAGAGAGAAACAGGCGGACTGTGAGACATATGAGGCAGAGAGGGACGGAAGCATGGGGAGTCTGAGGGAGAGAGGGACAGAGAGGAAGGCTGAGGGTCAGAGAGGGACAGAGAGAGGGAGGCTGAGGGTCAGAAAGGGTCACAGGCATGGGGAGCCTGATGGACAGAGAGAGGGAGGTTGAGGGGCAGAGAGGGACAGAGGCATGAAGAGCGTGAGGGTCAGAGAGAGGAAGCCTGATGGACAGAGAGAGGGAATCTGAGGGGCAGAGAGGGACAGAGGCATGTGGAGCCTGAGGGACAGACAGAGGGAGGCTGAGGGTAAGAGAGGGACAGAGTCATGGGGAGCCTGAGGGGCAGAGAGCGTGAGGCTGAGGGCCAGACAGGTACAGAGGCATGGGGAAGCTGGGGGACAGAGGGAGGGAGGCTGAGGGTCAGAGACATGTAAGGAGGTAGAGAATCAGAGAGGGACAGAGGCACGGGGAGACTGAGGGACAGAAAGATGGAGGCTGAGGAGCAGAGAGGGACAGAGGCATGGGTAGCATGAGGGACAGAGAGAGGGAGGCTGAGGGTCAGAGAGGAACATAGGCATGGGGAGCGAGAGGGACAGAGAGAGGGAGACTCAGGATTAGAGAGGGACAGAGTCATGTGGCGCCTGAGGAACAGAGAGAGGGAAACTGAGGGGCAGAGAGCGTGAGGGTGAGGGTCAGAGAGGGACACAGGCATTGGGAGCCGGAGAGAGGGAGATTGAGGATTAGAGACATGTAATGAGGATGAGGGACTGAGAGACATTAGAGAGGCAGAGCGTAAAGGATCAGAGAGACAGAGAGGGACCGAGGCACGGGGAGTCTGAGGGACAGAGATAAGGAGCCAGAGGGACAGAGAGAGGGAGGCTGAGGGTCAGAGACATGTAATGAGGTAGAGGTTCAGAGAGGGACAGAGGCACGAGGAGCCTGAGAGACAGAGAGAGGGAGACTTGGGATCGGAGACATGTAAGGAGGCTGAGGGTCAGAGAGGGACTGAGAAACATAAGAGAGACAGAGAGTAGAGGATCAGAGAGACAGAGAGGGACGGAGGCATGGGGAGTCTGAGGGATGGAGGCATGGGGAGTCTGAGGGATAGAGACAGGGAGCCAGAGGGACACAGAAAGAAAGAGGCAGAGGGTTAGAGAGGGACAGATTCATGGGGAGCCTGAGGGATAGAGAGAGGGAGCCAGAGGGACAGAGAGAGAGAGAGAGAGAGGCAGAGGGTCAGAGGGGGCCAGAGTCATGGGGAGCCTGAGGGACAGAGAGAGAGAGAGGCAGAGGGTCAGATTGAGACAGAGTCATTGGGAGCCTGAGGAACGAAAAGAGGGAGGCTGAGGGTCAGAGAGGACAGTTCCATGAGGCGCCTGAGGGTCAGAGAGGGACAGAGGCCTGGGGAGTCTGAGGGACAGGGAGAGGAAGGCTGAGGGTCAGAGAGGGACAGAGGCGTGGGGAGCCTGAGGGACAGAGAGAGGAAGGCTGAGGGTCAGAGAGGGACAGAGGCGTGGGCAGCCCGAGGGACAGAGAGAGGGAGACTTGGGATCGGAGACTGGGGGACTGAGGGAGAGAGGCTGAGGGTCAGAGAGGGACAGAGGCATGGGTAGCGTGAGGGTCAGAGAGAGGGAGGCTGAGGGTCCAAGAGGGACAGCAGGACTGAGAGACATGAGAGAGACAGAGAGTAGAGGATCAGAGAGACAGAGAGGGACGGAGGCATGGGGAGCCTGAGGGACATGGATAGGGAGGCTGAGGGTCAGACAGGTACAGAGGCATGTGGAAACTGGGGGACTGAGGGAGGGAGGCTGAGGGTCAGAGAGGGACAGAGGCATGGGTAGCGTGAGGGACAGAGAGAGGGAGGCTGAGGGTCAGAGAGGGACAAAGGCATGAAGAGCGTGAGGGACAGAGAGGGAGGCTGAGGGTCAGAGAGGGACAGAGGCATGGGGAGCGTGAGGAACAGAGAGAGGGAGGCTCAGGATCAGAGAGGGACAGAGTCCTGTATAGTCTGAGGGACAGAGAGGGAGGCCGGGGGTCAGAGAGGAACCGAGGCACGGGGAGTCTGAGGGACAGAGATAGGGAGCCTGAGGATCAGACATGTAAGGAGGTAGAATTTCTGAGAGGGACAGAGGCACGAGGAGCCTGAGGGACAGAGAGAGGGAGACTTAGGATCGGAGACATGTAAGGATGCTGAGGGTCAGAGAGGGACAGCGGGACTGAGACATAAGAGACAGAAAGTAGAGGATCAGAGAGATAGAGAGGGACGGGTACATGGGGAGTCTGAGGGACATAGATAGGGAGCCTGAGGGACAGAGAGAGGCAGAGGGTCAGAGACGGCCAGAGTCATGGGGAGCCTGAGGGACGAAGAGAGGGAGGCTGAGGGTCAGAGAGGGACAGAGGCATGGGTAACCTGAGGGACCGAGAGAGGGAGGTTGAGGATCAGAGAGGGACAGAGGCATGAGGAGTCTGAGGGACAGAGAGAGGGAAACTGAGGGGCAGAGAGCGTGAGGCTGAGGGTCAGAGAGGGACACAGGCATTGGGAGCCGGAGAGAGGGAGATTGAGGATTAGAGACATGTAATGAGGATGAGGGACTGAGAGACATTAGAGAGGCAGAGCGTAAAGGATCAGAGAGACAGAGAGGGACTGAGGCACGGGGAGTCTGAGGGACAGAGATAAGGAGCCAGAGGGACAGAGAGAGGGAGGCTGAGGGTCAGAGACATGTAATGAGGTAGAGGTTCAGAGAGGGACAGAGGCACGAGGAGCCTGAGAGACAGAGAGAGGGAGACTTGGGATCGGAGACATGTAAGGAGGCTGAGGGTCAGAGAGGGACTGAGAAACATAAGAGAGACAGAGAGTAGAGGATCAGAGAGACAGAGAGGGACGGAGGCATGGGGAGTCTGAGGGATGGAGGCATGGGGAGTCTGAGGGATAGAGACAGGGAGCCAGAGGGACACAGAAAGAAAGAGGCAGAGGGTTAGAGAGGGCCAGATTCATGGGGAGCCTGAGGGATAGAGAGAGGGAGCCAGAGGGACAGAGAGAGAGAGAGAGAGAGAGAGGCAGAGGGTCAGAGGGGGCCAGAGTCATTGGGAGCCTGAGGGACAGAGAGAGAGAGAGGCAGAGGGTCAGATTGAGACAGAGTCATTGGGAGCCTGAGGAACGAAAAGAGGGAGGCTGAGGGTCAGAGAGGACAGTTCCATGAGGCGCCTGAGGGTCAGAGAGGGACAGAGGCCTGGGGAGTCTGAGGGACAGGGAGAGGAAGGCTGAGGGTCAGAGAGGGACAGAGGCGTGGGGAGCCTGAGGGACAGAGAGAGGAAGGCTGAGGGTCAGAGAGGGACAGAGGCGTGGGCAGCCCGAGGGACAGAGAGAGGGAGACTTGGGATCGGAGACTGAGGGAGAGAGGCTGAGGGTCAGAGAGGGACAGAGGCATGGGTAGCGTGAGGGTCAGAGAGAGGGAGGCTGAGGGTCCAAGAGGGACAGTAGGACTGAGAGACATGAGAGAGACAGAGAGTAGAGGATCAGAGAGACAGAGAGGGACGGAGGCATGGGGAGCCTGAGGGACATAGATAGGGAGGCTGAGGGTCAGACAGGTACAGAGGCATGTGGAAACTGGGGGACTGAGGGAGGGAGGCTGAGGGTCAGAGAGGGACAGAGGCATGGGTAGCGTGAGGGACAGAGAGAGGGAGGCTGAGGGTCAGAGAGGGACAAAGGCATGAAGAGCGTGAGGGACAGAGAGAGGGAGGCTGAGGGTCAGAGAGGGACAGAGGCATGGGGAGCGTGAGGAACAGAGAGAGGGAGGCTCAGGATCAGAGAGGGACAGAGTCCTGTATAGTCTGAGGGACAGAGAGGGAGGCCGGGGGTCAGAGAGGAACCGAGGCACGGGGAGTCTGAGGGACAGAGATAGGGAGCCTGAGGATCAGACATGTAAGGAGGTAGAATTTCTGAGAGGGACAGAGGCACGAGGAGCCTGAGGGACAGAGAGAGGGAGACTTAGGATCGGAGACATGTAAGGAGGCTGAGGGTCAGAGAGGGACAGCGGGACTGAGACATAAGAGACAGAAAGTAGAGGATCATAGAGATAGAGAGGGACGGGTACATGGGGAGTCTGAGGGACATAGATAGGGAGCCTGAGGGACAGAGAGAGGCAGAGGGTCAGAGACGGCCAGAGTCATGGGGAGCCTGAGGGACGAAGAGAGGGAGGCTGAGGGTCAGAGAGGGACAGAGGCATGGGTAACCTGAGGGACCGAGAGAGGGAGGTTGAGGATCAGAGAGGGACAGAGGCATGAGGAGTCTGAGGGACAGATAGAGGGAGGCTGAGGGTCAGGGTCAGGGAGAGGGAAGCTGAGGGTCAGAGAGGGACAGACGCCTGGGGAGTCTGAGGGAGGCTGAGGGTCAGAGGTAGACAGGCATAGGGAACCTGAGGGACAGAGAGAGGGAGACTGAGGGCCAGAGAAAGAGAGAGAGGCATGGGGAGACTGAAGGACAGAGATAGGGAGGTTGAGGGTCATAGAGGGACAGAGGCATGAGGAGTCTGAGGGACAGTGAGAGGGAGGCTAAGGGTCAGAGAGAGGGTGAAGCTGAGGGTCAGGAGGGACAGAGAGAGGGAGGCTGATGGTCACAGAGGGACAGAGGCATGAGGGGGCTGAGGGACAGAGAGAGGAAGGCTGAGGATCAGAGACATGTAAGGAGGCAGAGGGTCAGAGAGGGACAGAGGCATGGGGAGCCAGAGGGACAGAGAGGGGGAGCCTGAGGGACAGAGAGAGGGAGGCTGAGGGTCAGGGAGAGGGAAGCTGAGGGTCAGAGAGGGACAGAGGCCTGGGGAGTCTGAGGGAGAGGGAGGCTAAGGGTCAGAGATAGAGGTGTGGGGAGCCTGAGGGACAGAGGGAGGCTGAGGGTCAGGGAGAGGGAGGCTGAGGGTCAGAGAGGGACAGAGGCATGGGGAGCATGAGGTGCCAGAGAGACAGCAGGACAGAGACGAGCAGAGACTTGGGGTGGTAGAAGAGGAGGCACAGACACAAGGACAGAGAGACGATTCTTACCAGGTTTATGCAGTTCGATAAAGCACAGGTACAGCACACAGTGGGTTAGATTTGTACACTTTTATTATTATTAAAATTCTGCACTTATAAAAAGACAATCGCAGGCAATGGTCATCCTGGGACACCCCGAGGCGTCCTGTAACATAGAAAATGTTTCATTAGTAGAGTAACCCGGCTCCATTAGTGCAAAGTGCTTGCTGGCCAAGGGTCTTTGGCGTCCAATAACTTACATGGCGAAAAGGGATCCGGAGAAACCAGGGAGCCAGGAGAGAGGAGGGAGCCGGGGAGAGGAGTGAGCCAAGACAGATGAGGGAGACGGAGAGAGGAGGGAGCCGGACAGAGGAGGGAACCAGGAGAGAGGAAGGAGCCGGAGAGAGGAAGGAGCCGGGGAGAGGAGGGAGCCAGGAGAGAGGAGGGAGCCAGGAGAGAGGAGGGAGCCAGGAGAGAGGAGGGAGCCAGGAGAGAGCCGGGGAGAGGAGGGAGCCCGGGGAGAGGAGGGAGCCGGAGAGAGGAGGGAGCCGGGGAGAGGAGTGAGCCAAGACAGATGAGGGAGACGGAGAGAGGAGGGAGACGGAGAGAGGAGGGAGACGGAGAGAGGAGGGAGACGGACAGAGGAGGGAGCCGGACAGAGGAGGGAGCCGGACAGAGGAGGGAGCCAGGAGAGAAGAGGGAGCCAGGAGAGGGGAAGGAGCCAGGAGAGGGGAAGGAGCCAGGAGAGAGGAGGGAACCGACCAGACCAGGGAGCCAAGAGAGAGGAAGGAGACGGGGAGAGGAGGGAGCCTGGAGAGAGGAGGGAGCCACGAGAGAGGAGGGAGCCAGGAGAGAGGAGGGAGCCAGGAGAGAGCCGGGGAGAGGAGGGAGCCAGGAGAGAGGAGGGAGCCGGAGAGAGCCGGGGAGAGGAGAGGGAGCCAGGAGAGAAGAGGGAGCCGGAGAGAGCCGGGGAGAGGAGGGAGCCAGGAGAGAAGAGGGAGCCGGAGAGAGCCGGGGAGAGGAGAGGGAGCCAGGAGAGAAGAGGGAGCCGGAGAGAGCGGGGGAGAGGAGGGAGCCAGGAGAGAGGAAGGAGCCGGAGAGAGCCGGGGAGAGGAGGGAGTCAGGAGAGAGGAAGGAGCCGGAGAGAGCCGGGGAGAGGAGGGAGTCAGGAGAGAGGAGTGACCCACTTGGAGGGAAGCCTGAGACCAGGGGTAGAGGAGGGAGCAAGGGGCGACATATGGACCGAGGTCGAGCGGAGAAGTATCAAGGGGAGATCAACGATCAAGGCTCAGGGGAGAAGGAATCTAGGGGAAGATGAGGGTTCCAGGAAGGGGTGAGCTTGAGATCCAAAGTAGAGGCCGAGCAGAGTTGAGGGTTCATGGGAACAGCACAAGGAGAGGAGGAATCTAGGGGAGAGGAGACATTCATTGAAGATGAATGCCAGGAAGAGAAAAAGGATCGTGGAAACAGACCATGGATAAGAGGGATCCAGGCCAAGAAAAGAGGGATCATATAAATGGCCCAGGGATGCACGAGAAGTTTGGGGGGGATTGGTGTATCCTGGGAGGAGGAGGGAACCAAAAAGAGAAACCATACAGTACAGGAAGGTTTCTGAAGGATTGTCACATTGCGTCAAGCTAAATTTAAATCGTCAAGTGGCCCCTGAAAAGTGACTGCTCCATCAGACTCCAATAGATCAATCAGGTCCCTGCTGAGGGCGTACAGAGACATGTGGCAGCTCCTGTACAATGAGCGAAGAGATCCTTTGCAAAGAGGCAGGGTACGGGCCGGGGAGAGCTGGGAGATTTCTGGGATAAACATGGGAGGAGCGAAGAAGAGGTAATGTTTCTTTATGGGGTGAAGGGTCCAGATTGTAAATTCTGTTAAACATCGGGATAAGGCCTGGGACAGAGGTCTAGGACATGGATTCATCTGGTATGAGGGCAGCCAGAGAGATTATAGGTTGGGCAGGAGGAGAGGAGGTGGGGACAGAAATCTTGGAACAGAAGGCCCATAGGGTCCATCGAGGAGGAGAGTTGATGGCTTTAGAGATGGGTCTTTGGGTGAGCTTAAGGCATGGCAGGGGATAGTGAGACAGACAGACAAATACCGGGGGATTCATGGAGGGAGGGAGGTGGTGGGAAGGGAGACTTGGCAAGGGAAGTTGGGAGTCCTCATGGGCTGGGGAAAATTCTCTTATACACCAAGTGAACAATGACAATGACCAGCATCTCAGAGGTGCTGCTCAGGGCTACGATGAAGGGTGCCTGGGAGGCATAGTCTGCCTCTGCTCGTTGAAAGGAAAGTTGCAGGACAGCCAAAGCCAGCAGGCTGTTCTGCACTCCCACCTCAATGCTGACAGTCCGGCGATGGGGCAACACGAGCCCAAAGCAGCGGGCTAGCGTATAGCCCAGCACCAGTCCGAAAAGCGGCACCGAAATACCAGCAAGCACAATGGAGGGACGCACGTCAGCCAGGATGAAGGCTCCCATCTGGTAGGCCATAAAGAGACCCCCCACTATTAGCATAAAACTGAAGGGCTTGATGAGCAGCAGCAGACCACGTGACACGCGCGGAAGGTGGCACTTCACAAGCAGTCCTGTAGAGATGGGGATAGCGATGAAGAGCAGAGTGACCAGGATCTTCAGAAATGGCACGTGGAGAGTCTCGTGGACACCCAGCAGGCGGCTGTAGATGGCAGATGACAGCGGCATGAGTCCTGTGGCTGCCACAGTGGAGAGCAGAGTCATGCATATGGCAAGTGTGACATCCCCACCCAGCAGGAGGCTGTACAGGTATCCTCCACCCCCGCCAGGTGAAGAGCAGGTCATGACCAGACCCAAAGCCAGGGGCTTATCCAGCGAGAAGAGCAGTGAGAGCACATAGGCATAGAAGGGCATGACGAGGAACTGAGAGACTATGCCCAGTAGCACTGGCTGCGGCTGCCGCAGCAGACTCCGAAGCACCTCCTCTTCCACCTTGCAGCCAAAGGCGCACTTGTTGACAAAGATGAGGGGCAGTAAGACATACAGCACCGGGTTCTCTGAGAAGTGGCCCAGTCCCCCAGAGCCCTGGGGCACAGCGTCTTCATCAGGTGCCACCTTGATGCGGAAGTCTCTGCGCTCCTCGATAAGAACGGGCTGTCCAGAGTCCTTTTGCCCACCCAGCAGCTGCACCAGCAGTGGTGCCATTCCAGAAATGCCGGATCGGATGCTAACCACGTAGCTGCTGCCCTGCTGGCCAGCCCGGCTGGTATCGCTCACGTTCTCAATGGTCAGCACAGCTGGGTCCAGGGATGCGACAGACAGCGAGGGCTGGTATGAGGAGCCCCCCTGGGTCGTGTAGTGGCTGGCAATGACTAGGATGCCTTGTTTCTTCTCTGGGAATGAGAACTCCTGTGAGGTGCCATCACCGATGTGCAGGTAGCCTGTGTGGCTGACATTGTCACCAGAAGAGCCCAGGCCGGTGACTGTCTGGCACTGACTGCGCCAAAGGAGAGTGGTCAGTAATAGGACAGTCACGACCATGGTGGGGAATGACCGAGGCAGTAACCACAAGCTTCTAGGGGTCCACCCACCCCTCCTGGCCTAGCACTGTTGAGGCCGCTCTCTCTCAGAGCAAGCGTTGCATGGCTTCAGGGCTGTGGGAGGGTAGCCACAGCCAGTCCTCGCCCTCTTCTTCCAATTGCTCAGTCATTTCTGGCCTCAGATACTTCCTGCATCTCAAAGTAGCACTGGGGGAGGGAGAGGGGGAGGAGGAGGCTCAGTCCTCTGCGCCACTTCTGCTTTTCAGGTCGGTTGAATGCCTTCACCATCAGATGTGGGAGACGCCTGCAGAGCAAACACAAGGAAAGTTACTCAGAGATATTCTGGGTTGCCACTGGAGCAAAGGTGTGGGTGGAGAACAGCAGGGTTGTTATCAAGCACTCGTGAAAGGATTAGGGTAGCAGTTAAAGCTTCGTCTGCTGGGTCCACCCTGAAGTAAAATGTCACAAATCCTAATTCTTACCAGAGCCCTGGGCCACTAAGAGGGCTCGAAGATGGTAGACTCTGAAGTTCCCCTGGGTAGGGGCCATCTCGGAGGAAAGGCTTAGGGCAAGACACCAGTGGACGTTTTACAGTCCAACACAGAGGAAATACCGGGGGCGTCAGAGCCAACATCGGAGAAAGATTTAATGCAATACATTGAAGGGTCAGAGCCAACACTGGGGAAGGTTTAGGGCAACACACAGAAAGGTGAGAGCCAACATAAGGTTAAGTTAGGGCAAAACACAAAGGTCAGAGGCTAGAGCCAACTTGTGTGAAAGATTTGAAGCAAAAGACACAAAGGTCAAAGCCAATATTGAGGAAGGGGTAGGGGCAAGACACTGGGCGATCAGAGACAACATCGTCGAAGGTTTGCAGCAATATCAGGGAAGGGTAAGGCAACGCACAGGGATGTCAGAGGCAACATTGGGGGAAGGGTTAGGGTCAAACCCATAGGATGGGTTAGCTTAAGACACAGGGGTGTCAAAGCCAACACTGGGGGAGGGTTAGAGCAACACCCAAGTAGGTGGGAGCCAACATTGGGGAAGAGTTTTGGCAACACACAGGGAGGTCAGAGCCCAAATTGAGGAGTGGTAGGGCAACAAAAAGGGGCGGGGTAAGAGCCAGCAATGAGCAAGGGTTATGGCAAGACACAGAAGGATTAAAGAAACAAAAGGGAAGGGTTAAGGCAAGACATACAAGGGTCAGAGCAAACATTGGGGAAGAGTTGGGGTAACACGCTGGGAGGGGTGACAGAGCCAATACTGGGGAACAGTTATGGAAGGAAGGGTTAAGACAACAAAAAGGGTGGGTCAGAGTTAACAACGGGGAATGCCTAGGGCAACACACGTGGGGATGGTTGTGGGTTACAGCCAACATAGCAGGAGGGTGAGGCCTACACACAACAGGGTCAAAGCAAACACTGGAGGTAGGTTAGGGCAACAAACAGCAAAGTCAGAGCCAACATCTGGGAATAGTCAGAGCCAACATGGGGGAGGAGTTAGGGCAACAAACGGGAGGTGAGAGCCAACAACAGGGGTGGGTTAGGGCAACGCAGGCGAAGGGTTAGCAACACGCAGGGAGATCAGACAACATTAGGGAAATGTTATGGCAGCACACAGGGGGTTCAGAGATAACATGGGGAAAGGTTTAGGGCACGACACCAGTGAAAGAGTTAGGGTCCAACACAAAAGAACGGTTTGGGCAAGACACACAAGGGCCAGAGCCAACAGCAACACAAAGTGGGGATTAAAGCCAACATTGGAGAACGGTTGGGGCAACAAATGGGGGAGGGTCAGAGCCAACATCGGGGAAAGGGTTCGAGCAACACACAGTGGGGTTGGAACCAACTAAGGGGGAGGGTTATGACAAAACAAAAGGGATTAGAGAGTTATTGTAACACAATTGTACAAAAGCCAATATAAGGGATGGGTAGGGCATGGGGGGTTCAAAGCCAACATGGGGAGGGTTATGGCAACGCGTGAGTCAAGACAGCGAAAGGGGAATTAGGTTACCAGAGGGCCTTATCTAAAGGTGGGAAAAGTTTCATCCAAGGCACAAGAGGGTGAAATCACAAATAAGAATAGTCCTGTGGCAATACTCGGGATGGGTAAGAGAAGCATCAGACCCAACAGAGTGAGATGGGTTATATTTGGACATAGAAGTGTGGGATCCCACTCTGGGGTGGGTGGGAAGTTAAGGCAGGACAGATTGGAGCCAATTACAACACTAGAGATATCTTAGGACAGGACAGACAAGAGCCTATAAGAACACAGGAGAAGTGTTTGAGCAGGATTGACAACAGCTAATTAGGGCACCAGAGATGCCTTTGAACAAAATCAAACTCTAATTACTGTAAATGATCTTAAATCTGCAACGCAAGCGCTGGTGTTGTCTAGATTAGACTGCGGGAATGCCACCCCCACAGGCACTGCAAAATCCCACCTTGCTCCCCTTAGACCCACTGTCAATGCAGCAACCAAAATTGTCAGAGGAATCAAAAAATATGACCACATCTCCCCTGCCATGAAAGAACTGAACTGGCTCCAACTTGAAGCTCGCTGCTACTTCACAACTGATTGTCACACTCATAGAGCCCTTCACACTGAGAAACCAGCTTACCTCGCCTTAAACCTGAACAAGACAGGTCAGACAAGGAACCTGAGGAGCTCTAACACCCCATCTCCTCATTCCGCCCACAGCCCACAAACAAAAAACCCAGGCACTCTCCTTCTCGAGCAACCATTCCAGTGCATATCAAGACAAACCTCTTGTTCCCGAGTTTCAAAAGATGGCTAAAGGATCTCCTCCTCAACTAACATCTCAACTAGCAGGACATCAGTCGCCCTTCAAGACATGACCTCAACCCTTAGGTCTCCTTCTACCCCTTCCCTGTTATTTTTCCTCCATCGTGCTCAACCTCTGACTTGTTTTGATTTGATTCAGCTGTTCTGATTATATGCGTTATTTGCTGAACATGTACTGACGCAAAGCACTCGGATACCTTCGGGTCTTGCTGTTGCTATACAAAACTCTTAAATAAATGAGACAGAAGACAGCCAATTAGAAGACCGAAGATCTGTAAGAGCAGGACACATGAAGGTCCAATTGATGACACAAGAGAGTTGAGAAAGGAAACAGGAACAGTTAGTCAATACCACATGAAGAGTTGGAGTTGGGTACAGGAGGGTTGGGTCCACCAGCAGGGAAAGGATTAATGAGGGACACCCTTGGGCCTGAATTAACCCTGGGGAATTATAGGTTCAGAAGCAGGAGACCACTGTGAAGGAAAGGTAAGGAGATAACAATGCCAGTAACTGATTCAACCAGAGTCTTTGCCTAAGCAGATTTTGCAGAGTCCCTATATTAGTTTTTTCTAAGGTCCCTAAGATTCTCTGCACATATATTATCAAAGTGCCTGAGACTTCTTGCATCTTATTTTTTTTTTTTTTTACCTACGACCTTGTGATTCTTACTGTGTTATGCAAGACCCTGATATTCCCTGTGCATGGTTATCTGACTTCCGAAGATTCCCTGTACATGCATTATCCCACTTCTGGGGGATTACCCAAACATGCATTATCCGAGTCCCTGAAATTCCCTGTACAAGCATTATCCGACATCCAGATATTACCTGTACATGCATTATCCGAGCCCCTGAGATTACCTGTACATGCGTTATCCGAGTCCCTGAGATTACCTGTACATGCGTCATCCAAGTGTCTGAGATTCCCTGTACATGCATTATCTGAGTTCCTAAGATTCTCTGTATATGTCTTATCAAATAACTTGAGATAACTGTACATGTATTATCCGAGACCGTGAGATTCTTACTTTATAATATCCAAGTCCCTAAGATTTCTAGTAGAGCGGATTTTAACCTTTTGACTTCTGTAGACTCCCACTGGATCATTACCGGCCTCGGAGATTTCTGTGATATAAAACTCCAAATAATACACAAAAATACAGAAACAAGAGAAGACTTCAAGGGCATGGGCAACAAAATGGCCGACTAACAGCTTCTTGCTTCGGCTCCACTGGTCTGTCGCCTGCCTGGCAGAACTGGCAGCCTGGCTCGCACTCAGTGAGCCACAGCCCACCTACCTACTGTTGAGGACGGAGAGGTGCAGGAGATGCGGGGTGAGGCTCTGGCATCCTGCAGTCGGGTTACCACACCCGGTGCTGACTAGGTACATTGGGCTACTTGGAGAGAGAGTCAGGCATACCTGCAGAGCCCGGAGAAGCGGGAAGTACACAGAAGGTGCTCCAGTACTGAGTATTTTGGGAGGCTCCTCCCGGAGAGGAAGCAGCAGATGAGCTAAGGGGATCTGCAGAAGTACCAAAGGAGAGAAATGAGAGCCTACCCCCAGCCTCATTCCAAAGGGACAAGGAAAACTCCTCACATTGCCAAACACTGTGACATGAGCAGTAAGGAGAGGGTGCATCTGAGGTGGGCCAATCAAGAGATCAAGTGGCGAGGCTTGCTGTTGGGAACAGAGAATAGCGAGCTTGTGCCAAATGCAGCGGCACCTCATAACAGATCTGCTGAGTGGCGCTGACTGCGGCCCTGTTTGCCAGAGACGCAGAACAGTGGGAGGTCCGAGACTGTAACTGTAACAAGGGACCGTCCAACTGAGGGTGCTCAGTCCTGCCCCGGGGGATAATTCTTTGGCTGCTCGCTGCAGTCCTGAATAGAGGCCACTTTTGAGGAGTAGAGGGCTCCACAAAACCCCATCAGGAGAGAACAGAGGACTCCGAGAGCCCCCCCTGTTGCTGGCAGAGATAGAGACACTGGGATCCCCACTGTGGGACCTCATAGTGGCTCACTCAACTGTAGCCTCAAGACATGACACAACACAGCCATTTACAAAGGCCACACTTAAGAATCAAGCCTGGGCGAGCAGTAGTCAATTTGGTGGATAAGATGACCTCCCTGAGAAGTGCACGTAGGCCTTTGCGGGTGGTCCTTGCTCCGGGAGACCCTTGATCACTCTGCAGCCCCATGACTCCTTGGCAGATACACCTACAATCACCACAGAGGGCAACACTACACACCCTGAGGAACAGAGGGAACTGGGGTGGAGAACTCCTCGGCCTGAAATCATCCTAACACCTAGCTGCTAAATCCAGGGGGTCGAAGAGACCTTAGGATACAGAGACCTTCTGCCTGCGATTCCTAGTCCGCCTTGTCCAGCTGGACAACTCCCACTATGACATCATTCATGAAACCCTCCCTTCCCCGGCGGAGACCCTGAAGCCAGATCAGACATACAGGATCACCCACAGAAATGAACTCCCGCATCCAGTCTCACAAAAGGCATTTAAGCTCCGAGATCTCGACCGCAGGCGATGTGCAGGAGGGAGGGGGGGAGGGGGGTCTTTCTTAAGAGACCCCATAAATAGGGTAAAGACTCACAACTGGACACACTACCCCCACCCACAATAACTGAAGGTCCCAGGTAACCACAGGCTCAGAATGGCCAAGGATAAGGACTCCAAACAGCAGAAGCAAGGCAAGATGGACAGGTACACAAAAATGGTGGCCCCTTAGAGAGGCCCAGAGGAAAAGTCATCTTGTATGCTGGATAATGCGGTGGCCCTGCAGGCCATCTGCGCTTCAAGGGAGACCCTAAAGAGCAAGATAGGCGAAGTCCACACAGATGTTAACCTAATTCACCAGGATCTCCATAAAGTTTCAGAGAGAGTAACACAGCCGAAAAGCAGAATCTCGGAGGTGGAAGATGCTACCCATAATATGCGCAAGGAGGTCATGGAAGAAGTGGCCTGGAGAGTGGATGACGCAGAAAATCATACAAGAAGAAACAATCTGCAATTTGTGGGATTTCCGGAGGGGTCCGAGGGCTCGGAAACAGGGGCTTTTCTAGAGAAATGGCTGAAAGGCTCACTTCCTTTAGAACAAAAAAACAGCCTGTTTTGTGATAGAGAGAGCACAGAGCTCTCAGTGCTAAACTACCAGTGGGAGCATCTTAAAGACCCCTCATTGCCCGTGTCCATAACTACCAAGATAGGGACTTGATCTTGAGAGAGGCGAGACGAATGGGAGAAATCCAATTCAAACATGCAAATGGTCTTTCTTGATTATTCACGAGAAGTACAAAAGCAAAGGCGCACTTTTGACTCTGTCAAAATAAAACTCAGGGCGATTAACATACAGTACATGTTATTGTTCCCAGCTAAACTCAAAGTAATATATGAGGGGAGAACAGCCTTTTCCACAAGCTGGAGAAGACCTAGACATGAATAGAGGAATGACGACCCATAAGACCGGAGCGTTCGGTCTGGATCCAACATCCTACTGGCTCGCAACAAAGCACATGGCTCAAATTGCAAAGAATTGACCGGCATCGGCGGGAGACCAATTTCAACAATGAAAGAAATAAAAACCTTCTTATACCTCAGCGATGCCCTTCAAAACCTGGCCTATCTTCAGGCACAGAGGCTGGCATGACTCCGAACGTGAGAAGGAAATCCCAAGGAGCACGCAAAGGAGATGCCCATACAGACTTTTCAGACCAGGTCCAGCCCATAGATTCTGAAATAGACCATCCGTTGCTGTGGTCCATCGTGCACCCAGTGAAACCGAAACAACTGCACACAGAGAGGAGAACACTGAGTGACTGCTTAGACTGGCCCAGCGGAGCCTTGGAGGAGATGTCGGAACCTGGCTCACTGCCTGAACTGTTTGAAGCAGCAGAGCCACGTCATAGTGACAATTGTTTCTTAAGAATGGTTTTTCTTCCTCTACTCCCACAGGTTTCAATTAAGGTGGAAGGTCTCTATTGTTTAAAGAGGAAGGAGGGTATTGTTAAGGGGAACAGGTGGGAGACAGACCTCTATGACCTAGCCGCGACACATTTGTCATGTTGACGAATCAAAGTAAGTGCGTGGGAGGAGAGTGGGAACGGAGGGGAAGGGTGTTGACTTTTTGCTGTTGGACAGGGGATACAGAGTATTGGCACACAAGCAGCAATGCTGACAGGCACATCAACGCAAAGACCAAGATGACCAACTACAGAGGGCGGAGAATACCATTTAGATGAACGAGACCGGCAGGACTGACCAAGAGGGTTATTTCCTGCTGTCATGGAACATTAACAGGCTGAGGAATAAGATTAAACATGGCCTGATCCCTAAATATATCAGGAGGTTGAAACCTAACATAATCCTATTACAATAAACATACCTCAGTGGCATCCAATGTGGATTTCTTGGTAGATGTGCATATAGGACCCTGGCCCATGCATGGTTTACAACGGGCTCCAGAGGCGTAGCTATCCTAATTAAAAAAACACCACCATTCCAGATAGGGATGTGATGGAGAGACCCTAAAGGTAACATACGTAGCAGTTAGAGGGCTTTGGGGTGACAGGATGTATATACCCCCCAAACGATGCAGAAACAAATGTTAGATAAGCTAGCGGAGATATTACTAGAGGCGGATTCCCTCTGCCATATAATTAGAGGAGATTTTAAGGACATGATAGACCCGGCACTTGGCAGCACAAACCCAGATCCAACTCCTAGAGAGGAAACAACATTGAAGGCGTTCGTAAAGACTCTTGGCCTAACAGGTCTATGGCGTCGCTGCCACCCACTACCCCAAGCATATTCTTACTATTTTGAAGGACAAAGGGTATTCTCTGGGCTGGACTACATCCTCGCTCCAGCCGGAGAAATAGGGGGTATAGAACAAGCAGACTTCCTTGCCTGGGGACTTTCAGAGCACTCACCCGTGTGTCTTACTATTAGGAAGCATATTCGCAACCTTGGGGAAGGCTGGAAATGAAATGTTTGGGAATTGTGAGATGAAAGAGTAGCCCGTGAAGTTAGAGTGGACACTAAGCTGTATTTTAAAGAGAACGTAGACTCGGAGTCATCTGCAATCACACTATATGAAAAGCATACAAAACGGTGCTTAGGGACAGAGAGTAAAACATAATAGCACATAAAAACAGAAAGAAACCAGAGACATCGAATAGATGGATGCAAACTTTCTACAATTAGAAAGCCAACCTGGGGCCACTGCGGACCCCTCCGTATTTGTACACCATATTATTGCTCCGTAGAGAGTACCAGGCGATGGCATGCCAGGAGGCTAACGCCACACTCAAGGCAACCCACCGGCGTTTATATGACATGGACGATAAGGCTGGAAGATTATTGCCATTGCTAAGTACGAAATAGATGGGTGACTGTCATAAAAGAAGATAGTGGCCCCACGCATGAGACAGCAGGGGAGATTGCTCAAGAGTTTGCCAAATCTTACACAGCTTTTTATAAAGAGCGCCAGCTGGCAACTACTTCACAGACAGAAAACGTATCTTGATAAAAAATAAGTTGCCATGAGACATAATATCCGAAGGGTCCTATTGGAATTCCACAAAGATGTGGAAAGATGGAAAACACTACCACTGACGCTCCTAGGTAGAGCTGCAGTGTATAAGATGATAATGCTACTGAAACTCCTCAATGTGTTACAGAGCACCTAACTGAAAATCCCAGAGGTACTCTTTGCCAAAACTGAAGGGGAAATCTGGACGTTCCTTTGCACTCTACAGCCAAATCAATACAATGGGGGTATTGCTCTTCCGGGTATCAAGGCCAACTACTGGGCAGCCCATCTGATCAACGGCTGGGCACACATGCCAGGAGATCATCCCACATATGCCCTAGAACAGTGGTAAAGGGGTGAAGAAACTGCTTCAAGCTGCACAGGTGACTATGGGTGCCTGGTTGGGGGCAGAAAGGTGGATGAAATGGAATGCACGAATCACCCAGGAAACCCTCTAATAGGAAGAGTGATGCAGGAATTCAGAAAGTCGCAGGGTTTTAAAACCTGGGACAATCTATGGATCTCTAAACTTGGGGACATTATAGAGGGAGGCAACCTTATCCTCTTCGGCTTGCTCCAAAGCTAATAGAACCTTAACCCGACGCAACACTATAAATACATACAATTATCACATGCATAATAGGCATAGAAACTAGACATGGAACATATACCTGAATATGCGCCACTGGAAGGAAGGTTCTCATGGGGGAAACTGTAGAAAAGGCAATATCTTGGACATACAGAACAATCACTAGTAATGGACCGGACCACTTAGACAAAATTGCAGGCCCGATGGGAACAAGAAGTGGGAAACTTAGATGACCTAGATTGAGAGGGAGCACTCATACATTCCAGGGAAGGTGCCATTAAATTGTGACTTTGACTGATAAGTTAAGGTCTACACAGAGTCTACTATGACAGGGCCCGTCTCCAGAGATTTGGCGGGGCTGACACAGCGAACTGCCTTTGGTGTGGGACAGTGAGAGGGTCATATATACACACACTATGGGAGTGCTCCTGTGTAGGAAAGGGACCCTTTTTGCATGGTAACCCTCTAACCGTTTGCCAGATACATAATATCAACTTGACTGGGTGTGCCCTAGGTCCCTGCCAATCAGGTTTCCAGGGCATGTGTTCTTTCCCCAAACTGTACCTTTGTCTCCACCACTGGCACACTTCTGTGCCACATGCAAGTCCCTTGTAAAAGGTACCCCTGGTACCAAGGGCCTTGTGACCAGAGAAGGTATCTAAGGGCTGCAGCATGTATTAATCTACACTCAGAGACCCCTAACCTGAACACACCCATCCTGCCATTGCAGACTGCATGTTTTGGTGCACATTAAACTGAAGAGTCAACATGGCACCCATCCCTGAGTGCCATGCCCACCAACACTGCCTGTGGCATGGGTATGTCCCTCCTCTAGAAGGCCTTACAGCCTAAAGGCTGGGTGCACCATACCACCAGTGAGGCATAGCTGCATGAGCGATATGCCCCTACAGTATCTGTGGCATTCACAGGCAGTGTGAGCACAGTGAAGCCGTTTTGAGAATAGGGGCTGGGAGTTGATCATTACAAACTCTACGGCCGCAGAATGGATCCACTGAAAACTGGGAAGTTTGGCACTAAATCTCTCAGCACATTAAACCCACACTGATGCCAGTGTGGGATTTAATGTACAATGCACTCAGGGGGCATCTTAGAGATGCTACCTGAATACCGACCAGCCCTGGTGTGGTTCCTGACTAGCTATCGACCATCTGCCACCACTAGATTTCTGTACCCCTGGGTAGAGAGCCTCCGCTCTCTGTGTCCTGAAACAAAGCCCATCCTGGGTAGAGGTGTTATGCCTCCTTCCCCAGGATGGGGAGGGTTTACGAATGGGGAAGCTTCAAAGGCTTGCCGTCTTTGTTAGCTACCCCTAGCCTTTTGCTGCTATCAGCAACTGGCCACCACTGGTTCACACCCCCACTTTGGGTGGGAGAATCGGCGGGAAAACCTAATCAGGAGGGGAGGTGTGCCCACCTTTGCCAACCCCATCCCTCAGGTGGGGAGATGAAGTGAAGCACACATCTCAGTCCCCTCCATCTTGAAGATGAGGGGACTCACCCAATCAGGAGGAGGCCTATGCCCCCCTCCCAGTGAAGGGTGACATAATAGGGGGTGTAGACACCCCCAGGAAGAGACCCATCGATCCAGACGTGCACACCCCTGTAACGCCCTAAACCTAGTTTTTAGGGGCACCCCTCAACGTTCAATCAATCAAACCTTGCCTCTTCAAACACTACCACCTAGGAAGAAGGACTGAAGAGACGTACAGCAGTGGAGAAGACAACTGACTTGGCCCCAGCCCAACCGGCCTGACTCCTCCTTTAGCGACCTTGCTTCCAGAAAAAGGCATGGCCCGTAGCCAGAAAACTCAAGAACCCCAGAGGACCTGTGCTGTCTTTGACAAAGACTCCCGTCCCCTGTGGACACCGGATTTGTCCAGCAAAGAAACCATCCCCAGTCTCAGGATCCAGGCGGATCCGCAACACTGCACCACTCTGCTCCCGACACCTACGGCCGGAATGAACAACTTACCCTGAGATGTCTCCCTGGCGATCCTGACCTCATCTGCACTGGTGGCTGACCTCTCCAAGACCCCTCCTCGACGCCTGCAGCCTCTGTACGACGGGTACCCCGACCACGACCGGACCTGGGCTAAGGAAACCCGACACCAAAAGGCACCCCTGCATCCCACACCCCGACTTTGGGGAGCACAGCTGATGATGCCCAGGTCTCCCCCAGCTATCCAACTTACCTGCTCAGCCATTGGTAGCCCTCATCTCACCTTCTGGTCCAAGCCTGCAGCATTTCTGCCCGACCGACGTCCTCCACTGGTTTGCATTGGGAGCCAGATGCCAACTTTGCACCCTGCCGCCCGTGTACTGCTGGAGGTGGGCTTTTGGTGTCTACTTGTGGCCCACTTTGTGCCCACCTTTGATCCCTGGACCCTGACCCAGAAAGCGCAGGTGCCCACCTGTGGCCGATGCTTTTCCGAGTACCTCCAGTCTCCATAGCACTACATTGGGCCCCAACCTCTCCTTTGACCTATGCACCCGGGTGCCCATGTGCCGCTGAGGGTGCACACTCTCTACCTACCTGACCCCAGCCCTGTGTAAGTGCTACCAGCCTGAGACTGAACTACAAAACCGAGTACTTACTTTTAAGTCATTTTGGTTTCCTCCATAGGAATGCATTGAACTGAAACATTACATTGCATTGCCTATCTTTACCAAACTATCCTGCATTCTTGAAAAGTATTGCCAGTGACAAACTGTGTAACTTACCTGCACTAAATGATTCTTGGTTCTAGTAATACCAATAACAAAGTAACAACTTTTTATGTAAACAATTGGTCTGAGTTCAGTCTTTCAGTGTGTGACATAATGTATTGCCTGAGAGTGTACAACAAATGCTTAACACTACCCTCTGATAAGCCAGACTGCTCAGCCCAGCTACCACTACATTGAGAATAAGGTTCTATCTGCTTATATCTCTGCCTACCTTTGGGGACTCCTTGGACTCCGTACAACTCCTTTTGGTATAGTATATACAGAGCCAGCTTCCTACACCCAACATTTAACCATATTGGTAGATGATACAGACAGAGCTAAACGAGGTATTGCAAGTAACGTTACCAATGAGCCCCAAATACATACTATTGGGAATTCCCACAGTAGATATCCCTAGCGCTAAACTCATATTCACTAATTTAGCACTTGTGGTAGCAAAACAAGATGCGGCCAAACACTTGGGCACACCGGGCCCCCCCCCCCCGCCCGAACACACACACTACAAGAATGAAAAATGGGGATATATCTTTATATGTCAAAGTAACACAAGACTAGAGGATGTCTGAGGAAACTGCACCAAAATATGGCGTTTCTGGCTCCGTTACTACAACATCACTCTAGGAGACGCAGATGATCCCGCCCTATACAGCCCCTGTAGGAAACGACACAGATGATCCTGCCCTATACAGCCCCTGTAGGAAACAACACAGATGATCCCGCCCTATACAGCCCCTGTAGGAAACGACACAGATGATCCTGCCCTATACAGCCCCTGTAGGAAACGATGCAGATGATCCCGCCCTATACAGCACCTGTAGGAAACGATGCAGATGATCCCGCCCTATACAGCACCTGTAGGAAACGATGCAGATGATCCCGCCCTATACATCGCCTGTAGGAAACGATGCAGATGATCCCACCCTACAGAGTCCCTGTAGGAAACGAAGCAGACGATCCTGCCCTATACAGCCCCTGTAGGAAACGACAAAGAAGATCCCGCCCTATACAGCCCCTGAAGGAAACCACGCAGTGAATCCCTGAAGCTTGCGAAGAAGACCTTTCTGTAGACTGACAAAGATGGCATTACAGTAGTCAGTAGTCTAATTTAGAAAGGAAAAGAGCAGAGACAACAGTTTTTGGGAGATTATGAGGAATAAATTAGAACATTTTCCTGAGCGTTATTAATGTGTAGAAAGTGGACGAGGTAATAGCATTAACCTGGTGGTTAAAGGATAAAGCGGAGTCGAAAATTACCAAGTTCTTTGCTTTTGTTACTAGAGTGGGGAGCAAGCTGAGTTCCTGAGGCCACAGGCCACCAATTAGGTCACCAGATGGAGATGTTAGATCCGAAAAGCAGTACCTCAGTTTTGCCAGAGTTCAATTTCAGGCAATTTTCCATCATCTACTTACTAACCTGTTGCATAGTTTTGAAATCTGGCAGCTATGTCCTGAATATTGTTGGTCACTAAGACAGCGATTTGAGTGTCGTAAGCATAGGACACCATGGCGAGGCCAAAGGATTTGACAAGACCCGGCACGCTTCTGAAGCCGTACTGAGTCGAATCTAGGGGATGGTTATTATTAATAAAGGTGGTAAGTTCTTGATTTATCAATTTTTCAAGTATTTTTGCAGATAAGGGAAAGTGGGAAATAGGGCGATAGTTACTGGGATTCATTGTATCCAGGCTGGGTTTTTTCAAGAGGACGAATGGAAGCCTATTTCTATTGTTTAGGAAATACTCCAGTCTTGAAAATAAGGTTAAACAAGTTGGTGAAATGTTGTGCTATGACGCCTGAAGCCAGATGTATTATTCTTGGTGGGCAGGGGTCAGCCAGAGAGGTGGATTTCGCTGTAATGAGAAGTTTAAGGACCTGATCATATGTAGGTGGCAAAAAGGCAGTCGGAGAGGCTGAGTTGGTTTCCGACAATCCCATAGGGAGTATCTGGCCACTACCACTCCAATTGCCACTGGTGGAGGGGCTACAAAATTTCAGCAGTCAGACCTATAGTGAAACCGTTGTAGATGTCCCAGACTTTTTTCTCCAAAGAAAGACGCTACAGAAGGTTTGATCAATGGACAAATTATTTTTCTCTGGGAGTTTAGTTAATTTCTGAACAGTGGCAAATAATTCTTTGCGGTTATTATTTGACGATTTTATTCTATCTGTAAAGTAGCTGTTTTTTGTACTATAGATCAGCTCTTTATATTCAGAAATCCTTTTTCTATAAACATCTTTTTCGGCTGTGGCATAGTTCAGCCTCCAATGCTGTTCCTGTCAGCGACAATGCCGGTTTGCAAGCCTGAGCTCCTGCAAGTACCAGGGCTCAAATGGAGCAGCTCTGCTCACCCTACCAGTTTTTAAAGCCACTAAGGTATTTACTAGGGAGCCGATCCAGGGGTGATAGTCCGAAGTAACAGTAACCGGATCACTAGTGGTTGCAGGCCTAATATCCACTAGCGAAGCATTACATTCAATGGCATCAATATTATGCCAAAGGAGACGCTTGTGCTTCTCCGCTGGTGTATTCAATTTACAAGATACTTTAGGTAGTGAGAGGTTAAGCATAACAGCTGAATGATCTGACCGGGATTATTGGGGTGAATCCATAGGTTGTAGAAAAGGGTGGTCTGTAAAAATGGCATCAAGCAGATGTCGTGGCGTATAGGTGGGGTCCTTAATGACCAATTCCAAACCAAATCTGGTTAAATTCATGAGGCCACTTGAGTCTTTATCCTGTAAATTATCCAAGTGGATTTTAAAATCGCAGAGTACAGAGTAATCCTGGAAATTGACGTTAGATTCCAAGAGTCGGCGAAAAGCTTGTGTAGAGCCAGCTCTAGGGCCCAGAGGGTGATAGGTGAGAAGACTGTTAAAGGAGTACCTGTGGCTGAGTTGAATTTAAAAAGAAAAAGCTTCACATTCAAACTTGGGTGGAATTTCCAAAAAGTTTGCCCTCAGATGATTGGGGTAGACAATAGCCAAAACCCTACCCTTCTTCTCCTCCCAGTCTTTCTTGGCAATGGTGAATCCGGTCGGGGTCTCAGCAATCAACTCTGGGCCAGATGAAGCGTTGGCCCATGTCTTTGTAACAGACTATTAACTAGTGTGTCTGCACTCATATTTAAGTTTTATAAGTGAGCAGCATTAATTAGCATACAATACAGGTTCGTGGTTTATCTTCTACCACGGCAGTGTGGGGCCTACAAGGCTTCATTATTCTCACTTTTACATTAGTCAGAGAGAAGTTACACTCGGGACACCTCTGTGAAGCCTCAACGTTAGAGCAGCTCAGCGCTGGGCCGGTACATCATCTGCTCGGGAAGTTCAGCCCGAGAAGTGTGTTCCTTGCTTAGCTAACTGTTATCACAGATTGTGGGTAGAACCGGCAGGAAGGCTTGGGCTGAGCGAGGTCCGAGCGCGGACGGGCGCAGACGTGCTGGAGATTGCTTTTTAGGTCGAGGACCGTCCGGTCTGCCGAAGGCAGAACCGGAAGTCGGAGATTTAATGTTTTGGAGAAGAGGGGCTTGAACCCGCCCCTCTTCTCCCCTCTTCTCCATTGGCTGGCCTCTTAAATGCTGGCCAGCCATTGAAGAAGAGCTCCGTCACTCCGAACAGGCCCCGTCCTTTTCGGATTCGGGGGCGTGTTTTTTTCAACTTTTCTAATTATCTCCTCCAGCCAATGGCAAGAGGAGAGAAAAGAAAAACACGCCCCCCAATCCAAAAATGACGCGCTGTTTCTCCGAGCTACCTTTGCACCACGGGTCACCCACTCTTGCCCTCACTCACCGTCAGGGTGTCCTCGATGAACAGCGGGAACTTCTCCTCGCTGTCCCTGCAGACTGCGACCAGGCGCGCCATCTCTCCTGCTTATTTCTGCTGCTCATCCGTTGGCAAGGATGGGGCGGGGCCGCACTCTTGGGGAGGGTTGTATCGCACACACGTCCTCTCCGTCTCCTTTTTGCTCGCGCTCTATGTAATTCCCAACAAACAAACAACATCGTGCGGAAGCGGGAGGAGAGGCGGCCTCGCTGGGTCTCAGAAACACACCGGCTCCGCGGCGCAGAGGGAGGCTGTCCAGGGGGTTTCTGCCTCCTCGCAGGGGTCGCGATCTCTGCCTCATATCACCGCAAGCTCCACGACTGAGTCATCTTCCGTCGAGCCTGGTTTTTTAGGTCTCGCCTTGCTATCGCGTAAGCGATCGCAAAGCGAGACTATTGTAAAAGGGCATTTTAAAGTGCTCCCAAAAAGCGGATTACATTGCTAGCACGCGCACAATCACGCGCTTGGTACCGCCATGCACTCTGCTTTTTGGGAGCACTTCAAAGGGTTTGCTCCCCCACCCCCAAGCGCGCGCGCGCCACGCTCCGCCGGGCTTGTCTTTTTTTGTTTTGTTTTTTTAACTTTAAGCGCGAGGCGCGCGTGCGGCCAATGCTTGTTTACTTGGCACTGCAACTTCTGATCACGTTGCTCCGTTCCAAATGCAAGCTAACTTGGGTCTTACCGTTCCACACATGCTCCTGCCCTCCATGTAACTCGAATCCAACAAACCGCGAACATCTGAGGTTCATTTGCAGCGCTGTTATTGCAAAAAACATCGGGAACACTTGAAAATGGAATACATGACACAATGTGAATTCCTTTCATTTAACTACGGTAAATTATTCTGACCGGCGAATGCAGTGGAGAAGTGTGGCTCACTGGTGTGGAGAAGTGTGGCTCACTGGTTAGAATAGGCAGACCTGGAAGCAGGGGTCAGCCCGGGACCAGGGTTCAATTCCCAGCTCGGCTGGGTCTTGAGTCCATAAATTGTCCATGGACTCGATAATTCTCGCTCCAGTGCATACTCGATTCATGGGTTCACACTCTGCGACTCTGGGCAATAGCTTGCTTAATCTCCACAATGGCCCCTCGCGGCGGGATGCCTGGCTTTCACCTTGTGGATGCCCTGCTGGGTTATCTCACAGGGAAATACCAGGACGGGTTCCCTAAGCAAGCGCTTAGAGACCGGTTGGTGATTTGCGCTATATAAATATCTGCACATTTACATTTACATTTACATTTTACATTTACATTTACTGCTGGGGAACTCGAAATGTCACGTTTGACACAATGTGAATTCCTTTCATTTAACTACGGTAAATTATTCTGACCAGCGAATGCACTGCTGGGGAACTCGAAATGTCACGTTTCTGCAAGACAGCAAGAAAACAAAATGGTACATCCGAGTTAATGGCAGGGCAGAGGAGGACTGCTGGTCGCCTTCCATGGCCCGGGGCTTAAAGCGAGGCCCAGCTGCCTGCAAGTTCTTGAAACCAATTTCGTGTTCTTGAAACCAATTTCAGGACACAACCAGCCCCTTTCAGTTTGACAATCTACTCCTTTAAAATACAAGGACGCTAAGCTTAGTCTCACCCAGGAAGCTAAAGTGCCTCTCTTCAAAAACAAGGCAGAAACGAAAACAACCAAACGAAAAGGTCTGCCTTTTTCTGTGCAGATTTATGTAATAGCAGGTCCGCCAGGCACACAGAGTGTAAACAGGGCAGGCACTTGTATCAAGTGCCTGGGAAAGCATCACACGGGGGTAAAACTGGAAATTCGGGCTTCGGGCTTCGAGGCCAATGAAAACGGGCGACCTGGGAAGGAGTCTGCTGACATTCGGACGCCTCAGTCGTTATATAGTATGCATATGGAAGCTGCAGAGCTTGGTCAGCTTTGATCCAGTGCTTAATTTGAGTAGGTGGTTTCTGTTGTTCAGTGCCAGCACTTAATTGTCAGCACAGGCTGTAATGATAGTCCACCACATGGCAGAGTCAGTCAAACGTCAGGAAACAAATAAAAGATGCGCTTCTTTTATTCCACAAAACATTGTAAGGCCTTCAAGACAGGCACACTATATAGAATGTAAAGGGGTCTTCATCTGTATAGTCGAGGAGATTACAGGACATTCTCCTAATGCAAAACAGATGTTTGTGCCTGGCGCAAACCTGCATCATGGTGAGGGATAAGCTCACAAGAGCTATGTGAATGTGTATGGCGTCATCATTAAACACAAGATAATATTTTTGAATTATTTAACAGAACTAAAATGATTCACGTTATTATCTTTTGGTTGACAATGATCCAACTTCGATGACAGGATATATGTTAAACTTACGAGACTTTTGTTTAGTTATCCATAACTATTTATTTATTTTCCTTTTACCCCTTACTTCAGCAGTGACCTACAGTTTGTTTTACAAGCTTAGTATCCTGCTGTGTGCTGATTTGCATCTCACAGATGCTGCAGAACAAAAGATTACGATCTTTACTACAAGGCTTATTGGAACTGAATTCGCTTGTCCTGGTTTCCTTTCGCAAGTGGCGAAACGTGCTAATGTTTCACACTATAGCAGACTTGCAGTCTCCTTTTTTTCCTAAACAAATGCCAGTACATTACAATATATGAATACACTTACGAAACCAACGTGTAAGCAAATATATTTTAAAAGAAAGTTTAAAGCGTATTACAAAGAAAACCATTATTTATTTTTAACGGTACTACTTTTATTTGTGTGTAGCTTTAAGCACGTAGCTACAGTTGCTTTTTTAAGTGGGTAATTTGTAAGAAAAAACAATTGCCTGTGTTTTCATCATTTAGCAACTTTACACAATAAATGCAGCTTTACACACAAGTGGTCAAGATGCACTGTCATGGCGCTTCCCTTCTTTTGTTTACATTTTTGGGTGTATTCCTGGGCACAAAAACAAAATGCCCACCGGATGCGTTCTTGCCTTGCATCACCTGTGCTGTTTTTATCAATTTCGAAGGCAGTCTAGCAGCTAGGGCAACCGCCGTTACAAAACAGGTTTCTATATGAGACTTGTGTACATTATAATAATGTACCCGAAATCGTGAGCATGTAAGACGAAAAAAGTTTATAGAATCATTACACTTCCCAGCCTTGGTGCAACACTATCAAACGATATTCAAATTCCTAGTGCTGCTAAATGGGCAGGCGCCTTTCCATCCATCTCCTGCAGCCCATATGGTCTTTGGGGTCCCCAAATCAATTCCGTAGATAAACCATTAATATCACTTAGTGTCTACACAGTGGGCAAGGAGAAGAACAAGCATTTGCAATGCAATAGGTCGCGCAGTTACGCGAGTTTAAGCTGTTGCATTGTAAATGACAATGCCTTTTATTTATGTTTTAATAAGCAAAACAAAAAAAGGCATTGTCATTTACAGTGCCAATAGCTCAAACTCGCGTAATTGCGAGACCTATTGCATTGCAAATGCTTGTTAATGTCAGTACTTAATCTTGCCTTTGAGTTTCTCTTACTATTTTCCTCCCTTAAACTTTATTTCTGCTTTTCATTTTCAGTTTTTTTTTTTGCATTCTGTACTTCTTTCTCGCCTTTTCCTTTGTCTCTTCCAAGTACGCTTTTAATTCTCTCTCAGGGTTTCGCAGCCTCGTTTCTGTAAACAATTAAATCTGCTGTGTTCCCTGAAATGAACACATTACGACAGACCTCGGTGAAACGGATACCCATGCCGAAGATTAACTTGGAGGCACGGACGCGCAGATACTGACCTCGTCGAAGGCCCGTCATACTATGATTTTTCAAATGTACCTAGCTTTTGTACCAAATGAAACCATACTTGGTCTCCGGCTTTGCTGTAGCTCTCCACAGTGCTCCAAAATGCAAGTCAGCATTTCCTGGCTGTTTGCGTCTTCTGGGTGGTGCCCTGCAAATGTGAGGGGGGTGCTAGAGCTGTGGTGCCCACCCTAGGTCCAGGGGAGCTGGCTTCCATGCCTATGAGAAGGGGCTCCAGTTAGATTCATTGTGTGTAGGCCTGTTTTATCTACTTACCTGTCATTCTGGCAAGGGCCTACGTTTGACAGCCCTGGACTAAAAACTGGCCAACCAAGTCTGCAGCTAAGTAATGCCTGACACTAGACTCCCCCTTACCAATGTGGGGTCACCTCCATAGTAACGACCCAGGTCCAGAATCTATGCAGTAATACCATCCCTTTAGCAAATAAGACCGCGACCCCCTCGTTGTGCTCACCAAGCTCTACCTCCTGTAGGACATGGGCGGCTTTGGCCTCCCAAACTTTATGGCGGATTAGGAGCATTGCAAATCTCAACCCTTCTGGTGCTTCAAGTGAGGCTAATCTGACCATGATCCCCATTTGAGGCAATTAGCCTCGGGTGGGGGTGGGCGGACGGGGTGCCAAGAGGGGGGAGTGAAGCTGGGCTCCAGAAGGCTGCACTGTCTGGTGCCTCCATATGCTGCCCGCAGCCTGGGGGTGCACGTCAGTCACCGGAGTTCAGCATGGCCTAGCTCTTCCCTGATCTTGAATCAGTCCCAGAGCAGGAGAGGGCCCCACTGCTGCATATCCGTGTGCATGCATCCATCTCCCTCATGCCTTTAAATCATAAACGTTTGGATTGTCTTTGCACAGAGATTGGTCCTCCTTAAACTAAGACCTGCTGCACAAGTCCTTCCATTGGATGCTTGTGTTTCAGTCCTACCAGGGTGGCTTTGGCATCCCAAACTTTGTAGATGCGAAGGCAGATAGTAGTGTTCAGTGGGTGGCTAGATGGTTATTAGGCTGTTAGCTGCACGACATAGCAACTGCTCCCCCTACCCCCCCCCCCCCCCCCCCCCCCGGACATAACCCGCCTTCTACACATCTTCACTAAAACATTACCACCCTGCTCCCGTCTTTTACAGGTGGCACATCGTTGTTACCGGAGGAGCCATTACATCTCCCGCTCGGTGCCCTGCCGCTCCCATTACTTGGTACATCCCGCGAAGGGTTGATAACTTCCCTACCGGAGGTAGCCCCTTAGCACACAGCAGAAACCCGTAGTCCAGGGGACCTTCATTGGGAAGGGGTTCTCCTCCCATTGGAGGACCTCGTCACTGATGCTGGACAACTCCCGGTCCAATTTCTACTTCACAACTCCTTTATCTGAATAATCGGGGAGCACTGGGGCGCCATTCAGTAGGGACCCACAATACATCTAATGATTCAATATCTCCATGTCATGGGGACAGGATGTCATTTAATAAAGTGGTCCCCTAGTTCATGCGTAGACACACCGGTGTACCCCTCACTCCGTTGTGACGCCATTGGACCCGTGAGCTGGGCCCCTCCTGTTCGGACAAGGAGTGGCTTTCCATTCTGGCATACTCTTGGTGTTTCGCAATGCACTTTTCAAGTTATTTCAATACTACATAATACACAGGGCCTCCCTCACTCCACACAATCAACTGCTACTTTCACCGTACAGATGCAGTCTGCCCCCGCTGATTTCCGGCACATGTTGTGGTCATACCTCACACTCTCCTCGTAGTGGCTGGGTATGCATATGTCATGGCCTGCTGTACAGGGAACCCGTTGCTACATACATGGGAGGTGTGCCTAATCGGTAGGTTTCACCATACCAAAAGGAATAGAGTGACTGCGCGGTTCCTAGACCTGGCTCTTTCGCTAGCTAAACGGTTGATCACCCGCAGATGAGTCAGCCCCACCCCCAACCTTACTTCCGGGCGCACTCCATGGAGGCCTGGGCTCAAGCTGAGAGCACGCCTTGCTCCGGGAGGAGAAACTCTGCTCAATGTGCTGCAATCTTCCTTGAAAGATGATCATCCCCCCCCCCCCCCTAAAGCCGCGGCATCTTATATCCATATGCGATTCTAGGGATCACCAAATGTCACGTTGACCCCCTGAAACTGGCTGCCGCCTATCAAGGCTAGGTAACATACATCTCCATGCCATAATACAGTGTCGGATATCCCAATGCACTAAGTGTGTGTGTGCGCTAGTTCTACTGTTTGTAATTGAGACATGTTCTATCTTTTTACTCCAAAGGCAATCTTGTTTTTCTGTTTCACTATTTAATCGCTGTACTGCATGCCTATGTACTCATTGATATGTGGACACTTGCCATGGTAGACGGTCAGTTAAGTGAGCAGATTGGACACGACCCTGCATGTATACAAATATAAAACTGCCTAATAAAAAGACCAAAAAGACCACAACACCTTCTTCCTTCCACGAAATATTAGTTTAGATGAGAGCAAGCCAGGGGTACCACTCCCCAGCATCAAAGTGCAGTCCAAGCTGAGAGATGCTGCACAGTGATTGATGCAGGGGTCCGATTCACACAAAACCTTAAAGTACTTGCAGATTGTATCTTTTATTAAAATATGCCTCGAAAGTGGAGATAGGTGTACCAATAAGGTCATATGATTTTTGTGTGTAGACATTTTCCCGGTACAGAATTGTACACAGTACGATTTTGCCTTGGAGAGAGGCAGTACTGATGTGAAGTTGCACATCCGCAGGGAAAATATTTTTCCTGTGGATAGACCTCTTTGCTTCCACCCACATCAAGTTTGGGCACAGTCATGGGATACAAAATATGTAGAAGCAAATAGATTTATGAGAAAGTATCCTTTCTTTAGGTGGCCCTGAACCTGGCTTTTCAATTAACACTTTATCATAGGCAGGGCTAGGCACACACACCTGCTCCGTGCCAGGATACCCTCACGAGTGATGAACCAACCTACCATAGGCAGGGCTAGGCACACACACCTGCTCAGCACAGGATACCCTCGCAGGTGATGGTGCACTTTACAAATACACATAACATTTCATGAATAATATAAGAGTCATAAATCCAGCCATTTTTATTCATAAAACTAGGTTTACAACCAAGAAGCGTTTTTTGCATCGGACCCATGGTGACCAGGCCATCTGTTAAAATAAGTTTCATCTTCCGTGCGGTTTCTTTTTTCTTTACTTTCCCTCCTGCTTGTTTTGTTTTGTTGCTCTCTCGATTTTTTTCTTTGTTGTGTTTGCTGTTTCCTCTGGTGCCTGTAAGGACCTCTCCTTTCAGGAGTGAAAGCATGTCTGATGTTCACATGCATTGTGTATACTTCACTGGGCCCTTCCTGCGACACCTCTAGGCCCTCCAGTGGTAGTAACAATCTGCCAGGAGTAGGGAAGACCAGCTACTCTCCCTAGAAACAAATGTGTTGAGCGTCAGTTTGGGGTGTATGAAGGGCAGTCCGCAGGCTGGGTGTTGCCTGGTTAGTTGGATGTGATGGCAGCTTGAAATGATTATCCAAGAGTTCGAATAGTTGGTAGTTCAGAGCTAGAGATGTGGACCTCCGTGGAGGTGTGGCCACCGAGGAGTAGTGGGATAAAGCCCTAGCTTAGCTTCCCTAGGCAGAAGCTAGGTCTATGTTGGGGTAGTCCAGTCACCCGTCATCCCTAATGATCGAAGCACACAATCCTCTGATTGATCCAACGGAGATTGTAGAGAATGCTTTCAAGTAAAATGCAAATCTCGGAGTGTCCTGCATGCGGTTTTAAGACTCTCTGAGATTAAAGGGGGCGGGAACTCATCAAAGAGTAGTAGGAACTTTTCCACTTACTGGGCTGATGGGAGTAAGCTACTGTTTTCTCCTCCTACATGATTACAGGGACTGAGCTTAAGCCGCCGGTGCTTAGTATCGGTCTCCGGATCCGGTGGATTCAGGCCTTCTCTCTAGATCCTGTTGGTCATGGGGCTCCTGAGTAGGTGATACTGCACGTTTCCCTTGGTGGCCTAGAAATCTGAGAAGTCTCAATCAACATACAGTGTTCAGCTCCTAAATTTACATAGATCGAATAACTTAATATTTAGGTATGAGTTCAGCAAAACACGTCAAGTAAACTTTGTAACAAGTATTTACAATGCAATGGTCTCGGCCTTGGTAAAGTTAGAGCTATTGGCATTGCTCATGACATTATTTTTGTTTATGTTTTTGTTTTTAAAACATTTAAAGAAACGGCATTGTCATGAGCAATGCCAATAGCTCTAACTTTAACAATGCCGAGACCGTTGCATTGTAAATGCTTGTTATATCCCAGCATGGGGGGCGTGGCGATCAAGCGTGATATGGTGCATGTGCAAGAGAAACAGTGCAGGAAAAACAACCAATTAACTAGGGTACAGCAACCGCTATTACGCTTCTTGGGCTCCCTCGGGAGGCGCAATAACTGGTAAATGAAAACGAACTAAATAAAAGGTGAGAAAAGCTAAAAACACATAAAAGAAATCAAATCTGCTTTCAAGCGGGCCGCAGCCCTTAGCAATGACCGCTGAGTGTGGTTCAGGAGCCAGACCCCTCCTGATAAAAGCAGCTTGTGCAAACAAGGAAATGAAAACAGCATGCAAGTAGTCAATTTCGACTGGTCGCCAATTAGGCTTGAAGATGCCTACATAAGATATTTAGATGGTAGTGAACATGTGTTGATGTCTACATGATTATTTGTACTGCTGCATCCCAGTGCCTTTGGATTTATTACTATGCATACAAGACGGTTCTATTTACGAAAAGACCAATACAAATATTTATATTAAAAAAAATACAGAAACAAGTATACACCAAACAAATGCCCAACTATTGAAATATTTTCTTAGTCTCCGTCTCCCCCAGTCCCCCCGGTGCACTTTCTCCTGGAGGCTCCCTTCCAATGCGTAGCGGGACTCTGTCTTTTGCGACGAGGTCCAGACCGTGATCACTAACTACTTTGAGCTCAACGAGGGTACAGTGGACTCCCCCTGTACACTCTGGGAGGGTTTCAAAGTTGTCATTCGCGGGGAATGTATTTCTAAACAGTCCGGCGTCCTTCACGACTTGCGCAGCACACTCGATAAACTGGAAATGGAAATTAAATCTTTGGACTCCTCCCACGCTCTTGACCCTAGCTCCGACACGCTTGCCCGACTCCGAGAGAAACACACTGAATTAGCCGACGAGGCCAATAGAGCGCTCTCGTTCCTCGGTAGGGAAGCCTGGGCGCGCCGCTTCGGCGAGGGTGATTGGCCCAGTAAAACCCTGACCAACCTCCTCCGTCCGCCTCCCACTGCATCATATATAACAGCCCTCCAAGATGGTGGCCCAGCCCGGACCACCTCCCCTGAAGAAATCAAGACACGATTTACAGCTTTTTACAAGCAATTGTACACGGCCGGATCCACCCCCCACCACATTAGGTCCTCGACCAATATTTTGATACCCTTGAACTCCTTTGGCTTGAAAATTATCATTGGGGATTCCTTGACGAGCCATTTTCTAAAGAAGAAATCCAAGCCGCCATCAATGTTATGCCTGGTGACAAGGCCCCCGGTCTGGACAGCTTGCCTATCTTCTTCTACAAGACCTTCGCCCCGCTTTTAGTACCGCACCTGGCCGCCATGTACAATGAGTCCTTTGAGAGCGGTCAGTTCCCCACTTCGTTCCGCGAGGATATGCTTACTCTCCTTCTCAAGCCGGACAAACCTCCAGAGTTGCGAGATTACTACCGCCCCCTGTCCCTTATTAATACGGATAACAAAATCTTCTCCAAATTGCTTGCTTCTCGCCTTCTCCTTCTCATGCCGCACATCGCCCGCCCGGACCAGCCGGGTTTTATTCCCGGCCGTGCGACTTCCCACAATCTTCGGACCATCTTCTCCGTTCTCCACCAAATTAACCCAGCGCTTCCTGCAGTGGCCGCCCTGCTTGAAGCCACCAAAGCCTTTGATACCCTAGAATAGCCCTTCCTCTTTTCTCTCCTTCCACGTCTGGGCTTCAGCCCGGTCTTTAGTCGCAAAATATCACTCCTTTACACCCTTCCCACTGCCCGTATCCGGATCAATGGCCTAATATCTGATCCCATCCCCATCGGGCGAGGCACCCGTCAGGGGTGCCCGCTATCACCTATGCTCTTTGTCATCGTGATGGAAGCACTGGTGGCTAGACTCAGACATCTTCACACCCAGAGGGACATCGGATTCGCTGCCCGCGCCCTCTTGGTCACCTACTTCAGGGCCGGTCGCTCCACACACTGCGCGACTTCCGGTGAGTGTGCCAGGCTCCACCGCTGCTGCCTCGAGTTCGTCGCTGCCCTGCAGCTGAGCGTTTGATTTTTCCTTCGCCGGTTTTTCCGCACGTGTTTTGTCGCCGCTCCCGCTAAGTATTGTATTTTATTGCTACGTATTGTATTCTGTTCTTGTATTTTGCCTTGTCTCTGGGCTCATTGTACTGCCCGTTTTTGTCCTGTGTACCTGCCCCCTCGCCCGTTTTTCCCGCTCTCCTTTCCCCGCGCTCCCCGCCGCTGCTCCCCTGCGGCCCGCCCCCTTTTTCTTTCTGTACCCCCATTCGCCACCCCGCTCCCGCCTGCCAGTTGCTCCTCCCTCCCACTTCGCCATTTATGGCGGAGTCCACGCGTACACGCCAAATGCAAGCCCGTCTACGCCCATCCGCGCCTGGACCGCGCACAGCGCCAGGACCCCTGGCCCCCGAAGATGGCAGCCCACAAGATGGACTTACGACGCTGCCACCCTCAACGCACTCAAACCCGGCCGGAACCCCGCCAGCTACCGAGCCACCCCGAAACGCACCCACGGACCCTTCACCTGCCAAGCCTGCAATTGCACCTGCCTCTGGACCTGCACCGCACCCGCACCCGCCAAGCCGACGAGCACCAGCAACAACCACCTCAAGTGCATCCTGCTCAACACCCGCTCCGTCCACAGACACGCCGTCGAACTCTGGAACCTGCTCGACACATCACCAGACGTCGCCTTCCTCACGGAAACCTGGATGAACGCCTCCTCAGCGCCCGACATCGCCATAGCCATCCCGGACGGATACAAGATCACCCGGAAGGACCGCGTAAACCAGACCGGAGGAGGCATCGCCATCGTCCACAAGAACACCATCCGCATCACGACAAACCCCGACGACATATTCACCGCTGCCGAGCACCTCCACTTCCAGATACACACCGACCCAAAGACCACCCTCAGAGGCACCCTCATCTACAGACCCCCGGGACCACGCACACAATTCAGCGGAGACATCGCGGACTTCATCAGCCCGCACGCCCTCGCCTCCTCAGACTACATCCTCCTAGGGGACCTCAACTTCCACCTGGAGAACAACAATGACAGCAACACCACCACCCTGCTGGACAACCTCGCCAACCTCGGACTCAAGCAACTGGTCAACACCCCCACCCACTACGCCGGCCACACGCTTGACCCAGTCTTCTCCTCCAGCAAGTACATCTCCGTCAGCCACTCCGCCGGACTACATTGGACTGACCACAGCTGCGTCCACTTCAGCTTCAGGAGAACCACGACCCACCACCACCCGCAACAGGTTCCCCGCAGGAGCTGGAGCAAGATCACCGCCGACCAGCTCACCACTTCCCAGAGACGGAACCCTCCCGCCAGCGCAACGGACCCCAACGTAGCAGCCCGCATCTTCACACAGTGGCTCACCGACTGCGCAGATGACCTCGCACCACTGAAGACCCCTCCCAGCAGACCCGGCAGCAAGAAAGCCTCTTGGTTCACTGACGAACTCAAAAACTCCAAGAAGAACTGCCGCACCCTCGAGAAAGCCTGGCGCCACGACCAGACCACAGAAAACATGACTGCCCTCAAGAACACCACCCGCATACACCACCAGCTGATCCGCACCACCAAAAGGTCAACATTCAAAGAACGACTGGAAAACAACACCCACAACAGCAAGGAACTCTTCAGCATCGTCAAAGAGTTCTCCAACCCCAGCGCCGGAAACAACGACATCACCCCCTCGCAAGACCTCTGCGACTCACTCGCCTCATTCTTCCAGCGCAAGATCGCCGACATACACAACAGCTTCGGTGCACCAACCACGCACCCAACCACCGAACCAACGCCCCCCATCACCACCATCTGCAACTGGACCCCGGTCAGCATCGAAGACACCACCCGCACGATGAACACCATCCACTCTGGATCACCAACCGACCCCTGCCCCCACCACGTCTTCAACAAGGCCGACTCCATCATCGCACCCCAACTCCGGGTCATCATCAACGTCTCCTTCACCACCGCCACCTTCCCGGAGAGCTGGAAGCATGCAGAGCTCAGCGCCCTACTGAAGAAACCAACAGCGGACCCCACCGACCTCAAGAACTTCCGCCCCATCTCACTCCTCCCTTTTCCTGCCAAAGTCATCGAGAAGACAGTCAACAGACAGCTCGCCGCCTTCCTCGAGACGAACGGATGCCTCGACCACTCGCAGTCCGGTTTCCGAGCCAACCACAGCACCGAGACCGCCCTGATCGCAGCCACCGATGACATCAGATCCCTCCTCGACAACGGGGAAACAGCGGCCCTCATCCTCCTGGACCTCTCTGCGGCGTTCGACACGGTCTGCCACCGCACCCTAGTACAGCGCCTCAGCAACATCGGAATCCAAGAGAAGGCACTGGAGTGGATCATCTCGTTCCTCGCCGGCAGAACCCAGAGAGTCCGCCTCCCCCCGTTCAGATCCGAGGCCACCAAAGTCATCTGCGGCGTACCACAAGGATCATCCCTCAGCCTGACCCTCTTCAACGTCTACATGAGCCCTCTCGCAGCCATCGCACGCCAACACAACCTCAACATCATCTCCTACGCCGACGATACCCAGCTGATCCTCTCCCTCACCAACAACCCCGCCAGAGCCAGCCTACACGAAGGGATGAAAGACGTCGCTGAGTGGATGAAGAACAGCCGCCTGAAACTGAACTCAGACAAGACGGAAGTCCTCATCCTGGGATCAGCCCCCTCCGCCTGGGACGGCTCCTGGTGGCCCCCTGCCCTGGGCACCACTCCCAAGCCAACGGACCATGCACGCAACCTGGGCTTCATCCTGGACTCCTCCCTCTCGATGACCAGACAAGTCAACGCCGTCTCTTCATCGTGCTTCAACACCCTGCGCATGCTCCGTAAGATCTTCCGATGGATCCCCACCGAATCCAGGAAGACGGTCACCCAGGCACTCGTCACCTGCTGACTGGACTACGGAAACACCCTCTACGCCGGAACCACAGCCAAACTACAGAAAAGACTCCAGTGCATACAGAATGCCTCCGCACGACTCGTCCTGGACATCCCCGACACAACCACATCTCCGGCCACCTGAGAGACCTGCACTGGCTCCCCGTCAGCAAGAGGATCACGTTCAGACTCCTCACCCACCCACACAAGGCTCTCCACGACCTGGGCCCCAAGTACCTCAACAACCGCCTGACTTTCTACACACCCACCCGCCAGCTACGATCGACCAGCCTCGCCCTCACCGCCGTACCACGCATTCGCAGAGCCACCGCCGGAGGAAGATCCTTCTCCTACCTGGCAGCCAAGACATGGAACTCCCTCCCCATCCGCCTTCGGCTGACCCAGGACCATCACTCCTTCAGGAAGCAACTCAAGACCTGGCTATTCGAGCAGTAGCGGACCCCTCCCCCCAGCGCCTTGAGACCCTACCGGGTGAGTAGTGCGCTATACAAATGATGGGATTAGGATTAGGATTTGGTCTCCTTGTACGCAGACGACGTCACTTATATATATATGTCCGCAACCCCGAGGACAATCTTAGCCCTCTGGTGCGCGAGATTATACAGTTTGTCGGCTATTCAGGTATACAGGTGAACTAGAACAAGTCCGTCCTCTTCCCTCTTACTGACGCCACCCCGCCTTTCACCCCGGACTACCCCTTTGTGTGGGCGTCAGGCCCTACTCGCTATTTAGGCATCTGGCTTGGCAGGGACGTGGATGAACTCTGGAGGGCTAACTTCAGTCGCGCCGTGGACTGGTTAGAGTCCAAGATTCCCCTATGGAGCAAGCTGCCCCTGTCGTTAGCCGGGCGAATAGCAATTGCCAAGATGGTTGTTCTCCCGACATTTTTATATTTATTCCTGAACGTACCTGTTCCCCTCACTACCCACTTTTTTCACAGGGTCCGCTCGTTGCTTATTTCTCTGGTCTGGGCTGGCAGGCAGCCCAGGATCGCGTATGACACTTTAACTCTCCCGATGTCACGTGGAGGCCTTGGCGCGCCCGACTTTAAGCTATACACGTTATGCGCTCAGGCCAGTTTTCTGCATTTTTGGCTTCACCCCACTCCTTTCCAGCCACATGTGGCGGTAGAGGCTGATCTTGCTGCCCGTGGCCGCATACCACCGCCCTGTTTGCCCCAGCCAAACTCCCACATACCGAGATTGACACAGTCGAGACCCTACGCTGGGCCTGGGATTGACTCTGCCGCTTTACCGGTGCTCCTATGATCTCAGCGAACACGATGCCGATCGCTCAACATCCGGATTTCCCTCCTGTCCAGCCCTCTGGAATGGTTAAACACGCCACTCGCCTGGGGTTGACTACAGTAGCGGAGCTCTACCCGGGGAACACATTCTTCTCGCTCGCTGAAGATTCTGGTCCTATGGACACTTTACTTTATTATCAACCCAGGGTGATCTGCAGGGAGCTACATCCCGCGTTCCCCCTGCCCCCCCCCCCTCAATGGCCACTCTGGATTTCCTATATTCGTCTTCCTCCCCTCTGAAGTTGGTGACCAAACTTTACGCCTTTACGCTGGCAGTTACCTCCATCTCCACTGACCGTGCATGCGTGGCATGGGGTGGGGACCTTGGTGTGGAAATCTCTCAAGCTGACTGGCTTTACTGTTGCAACCAGACTAAGCGATTGTCCCCAAACTACCCTCTGTGCCTCATTCATTTTAAATATTTGCATAGGCTCTACCGTACTCCCGTTCAGCTGCACAAGTTGGGACTCATCCCCAGTGATAGATGCCTACGCTGCTCCTGCGGCGGACTTCTCCCACCTTGCCTGACTGTGCCCCAAGGTCTCTGCTTACTGGCGTGAGGTCTGTGCTGCTATCTCTATAATAATAACAATAATAATTCTGAGATCACTTCATCGTTGGTCCAACCCGACCCCCCGCTCTGCCTCCTAGGCTTTGTTAAATTCTGCCCAGGCGCCTCCCGCTGCTTGACTGCCATGCTGCTTGTCCTCGCGCGGCGTAGAGTTTCCATGTGCTGGGGCCGCAAACCTGCACCTAAGTTCGCTCATTGGCTCGAGGATGCATCGCGCTGCCAGACTCTACTGTCCGAATTCTGGGATCTTATGCCAGCTAGATCTCGCCCACTCGACATATGGGGCCCTCTTGGGTCGTACCTCCCAATGGCCACGGCCGCCGGTGTAGGTCAGTAATTGGCTTCCCCCCTGTCTCTACTCCCTTCAGCTTAGCCCGTCCCTTCTCCTGCAGCTTGGGTGCCTCATCAATTCCTGTTCACTGTCCTGGTGCGCCTACGTTATATCTGTCATGTTGTTGCTTTCTGATGATTTGTACTATTGGTCAACCTTGTCATATTCTATAGTATTCATGTATATGGTGCTCTGATTCGGTGCAAGTGTGTAACCTGTCTATGCAATCTTGTCAATAAAGGTTTTTGAAAAATTAAAAAAAAAAAAAAATTGAAATATTTTGTTTAATTCACAATCAAATATAGAAAATGTTTTCAAATTTTAAATTTTACTTCTCAGTATAAGTCTTATTAATGTTAATATTTGATTTTGTAAACAGTTGCGTACTTCCAGAGAAGACCTGACCTAGTACATGCATCTTCCGTGACCTCGAAATTCCTAGAAAATCTATTAACTCTAAACCTGGGATTCCCTGTATATGTACTATCTTAGAGTTCTTCTACAATTATGACTGAGTAACTCTACAGGTTTCATAAGGGTAGGAGTTTCAATGCATTTGCATTATTTGAGCTCCTTACATTCCCTATGAATATCCTATTCAAGACCCCAAGATTGCTTCCACCCTCATGAAAACACCAGAAGTTGTTTTTCACAGTAGGAAGAAAGGCCACAGAAATGCAGCAGCAGTGAGAATCCATGATATGTGCATTCTGTGGTGGTGCCATGAAAGTCCCTTTCAAAATGCGCTTTATCCCATGGATGTAAATCCTCCGTCTGCCAGGAGGAGCGATGCCCTGGCCCAGAAGAATGTGTTTTGTCTGAGAGGAGAGTGAACCAGCGAGAGAAATGCTGCTCATGCCTGTATCATGAGCGAGGGAGATCAAATTCTTCTTGCACTTCACTTAGTGTCTGTTTCACTCTGCCTCTACATTTCAATGTTCTGTCTGACCTGTTAGCTTTCCTGCCTCGTGGTCTTGAGTCTTAAACCTTAGAGTGGACTTTGGATAATGCTGCTGTTTATTAGTGGCTGGGTTTAATGTCAATCTTATGTGCTTACAGTTTATTCCATGGCTTCCCCTCCTCTTCTTGTGTTTGTACATCTTCTGGAGCATAGCTTCTTTGCCACCCTTTTGGTTGGATGTCACGAGTCCTTCCATGGATGACATTCAGGGAACTACTTTATTCTTTTCCTTTCAGAACTTCATGAGAGTGCATCTGTTTTCTTGCTCTCTCCCTCATGTGCGTCTGCCAGCTCAAATCCCTGTGCGCTCTCTGTTTCCTCCCTCCACGCAAACTCATATGTTGCTCCCCCCTACTGTACAGCTTTTTTAAACCCGCAGCTCCTGCAATCCAAAATTAGGTAGCACTGAGGCAAGTGAAAGCCTTTTTAGCTTTCCCACTTACAATTTACTGGCATGTCCCCTACCTGCATCCGTGGACATTTTTTTCCCTCCCCTTTCTCTAGCTGGTATTGGGCTTTTAAGGCGCACACAGTGAATGGCCAGCCCTGTATCAGGTCACCTGGAGTACCGACCAGGGCTGGCCGTACTCCATCAGAGCATGTGCAGAGAAGCAGGATCTGCCTAGTAATACTAGCCTAAAGAAAGAACCTTCTGGGAAGTTGGGTGCCACTTACACATTCCTCTTCCCTCCATCTTTTCTGTACGAAACTCAGGAAGATTCTGGTTGAATTAAAGGGGACAGCCTCCTACATTTCAAAGGTGCTCAGTCGTCCCTCCACAGTTCACAAACCTGGAAATGTCCTGGCATTCCTGATCCAGTACTTTAGCTCCCATCTGACTCCCAATACGATCCAAAGCATTTATAACTCACTAAAGACCTGGAGGCATCTGCGTTCTATGCATTTGCAATACGGAGAACTTGGATCTGGTGAAAAATCTGGAGTTGCAGAGACCCTCAAAACCAGGAGTAGTTCCAGAACTACAGCTACTGTGCTCTAAAAAGAAGGAGAGCATGACTGCCCAGTGGAGAGAGTATGCTCCCTCCTTCCTTCCTGCACTACACCTGAAGCCCAGCTGGCACAAAACAACTGTGAGCACCAGCTCAACGGGAAAGATTCTGTGTTATGGAGACCGTCACGGCCATGAGCAGTTCCAGAACTACAGCTAGTTTACTCTACAACGAAGAAGAAGAGGACTGCCTTGAGTGGGGAGAGCTTCTCCCTACTTGAGGTCCAGATAACAAAGGCTCTTCTTGCCACCTTCTAGAGTTAGTTTGCATAAAAGTATAGCATTACACTCAGCAAATATTTAGCCTACAAGTGCGACCCTCGACACTGTTCACAGGCCAGGTCGCTCCCCCACCGCGTCCGCGTCCCCCTTGCTGCCTCTGTCGATTCCTGCCTTTTTCCCGCCGTTCTTGCGCTTTCCCGCTCCCACCGCTGCCTCCCCTGCGGCCCCTCCCCCGCGCCGGATTCGCCACCCGCTCCCCCTCCCAGCTGCTCCTCCCTCCCTCGCCCCCTTCTTAATGGAGTCCGCTGCGCGGCCGCGCCTAAAGCAAGCCTGTCTGCGCCCGTCCGCGCCTGGACCACACCCAGCGCCAGAAACCCTGGACCCCACGCTCGCCACGACGCCAGACTCAGATACGATGCCGACTCCCTCCACGCACTCAACGCCGGCCGACACAACACCTGCTTCCAGGCCACCCCGAAACGGACCCACGGACCCTTCTCCTGCCGCACCTGCAGCTTCACCTGCAACAGACCCACCAAACCTCCTAGAACTGGACCCAACCACCTCTGCTGCATTCTGCTCAACACCCGCTCCGCATGCAAACACGCTGTCGAGCTCTGGGACCTGCTCGACACCCTCGCCCCAGACGTGGCCTTCCTCACCGAGACCTGGTGGAACGACTCCTCGGCACCCGACATCGCCATAGCCATCCTGGACGGCTACACGATCACCCGCAGGGACCGCACCAATGGAATCGGAGGGGGAATAGCCATCTTCTACAAGTCCACCCTTAAGGTCACCACCCACGCAGACGACACCCTCAACACCGCCGAACACCTGCACTTCCGGATCCACACTGACCCCAACACCACCCTCAGAGGAACACTCATCTACAGACCCCCCGGACCCCAGGCTCAGTTCAGCGACTCCATCGCCGACCTCGCCAGCACCCACGCACTCGCCTCCACGGACTACATCCTCCTCGGGGACCTGAATTTCCACCTCGAGAACAACAACGACGCCAACTCCGCCACTCTGATCGAAAACCTCGCCAACCTAAGCCTCTTGACAACTCGTCACCGCACCCACCCACGCTGCAGGCCAGACGCTGGACGCCGTCTTCTCCACAAGCACCCACATCGCCTTCGACCTTACCTCCGAACCCCACTGGACCGACCACCGCTGCATCCACTTTACCTTCAAAAAACCAACCACGCACCATCGCACCCAACAGCTGCCGCGCCGCTGCTGGAACAAAGTCACCGAAGACCAGCTGACCACCACCCTCGCCCAGAACCCACCTATCAACCCAACCTGCCCTGACGCCGCAGCCCGCAACCTCAGACAGTGGATCGACGACTGCGCCAACACCCTCGCCCCACTCAAGACACCATCCAACAGCCATGCCAGCAGGAGAGCCACCTGGTTCACCGACGAGCTCCTGACCTTCAAACGCGCCTGCCGTAAGCTGAAGAAGAAATGGCTCCACAAACGAACGCCAGAAAACAACGCAGCCCACAAGGACGCCACCCGCAGACATCACCACCTCATCAGACTAGCCAAGAGATCCTCCTTCAAAGACCGCCTGGATAACAACGCGCGACAGCAAAGAGCTCTTCCGCATCGTGAAAGAACTCTCCAATCCCGACGCCAGCGCCAACGACATCCCGCCCTCACAAGAACTGTGCGACTCACTGGCCATCTTGTTCCACCGCAAGATCGCTGACATCCACGACAGCTTCAACTCCACGACCGCACCAACGATGCACGACTCCACCACCCCCCAGCGATCACCAACAGCGCCAACCGCCTGACCTCCTGGGCCAACACCAACGACGACGAGACACGCAAGATCATTTCCGGAAAGCTGGAAGCACGCCGAAATCAACGCCCTCCTCAAAAAGCCCATGGCGGACCCCAAGGACCTCAAGAACTTCCGACCCATCTCCCTGCTTTCGTTCCGGGCAAAGGTCATCGAGAAAATCGTCAACATTCAACTGACCCGCCACCTCGAAGACAACAACATCCTGGACCCGTCCCAATCCGGATTCAGATGAGACCACAGCACCGAGACAGCCCTAATCGCCGCCACAGACGACATCAGACGCCAACTGGACAACGGCAAAACATCAGCCCTCATCCTCCTAGACCTGTCAGCCGCATTCGACACGGTCTGCCACCGCACCCTAAAGACACGCCTCCAAGAAGCCGGAATCCAAGAGAAGGCCCTTGACTGGACCACGTCCTTCCTCTTCGGCAGAACCCAGAGCGTCTGCCTCCCACCTTTCCGGTCAGAAGCCACCGACATCATCTGCGGCGTTCCCCAGGGCTCATCCCTCAGCCCGACGCTGTTCAACATCTACATGGCCCCCCTCGCACAAGTGGCCCGCCACCACAACCTCAACATCATCTCCTACGCCGACGACACCCAGCTCATCCTCTCTCTCACCAAGGACCCCCACACCGCCAAAACCAACATTCACGAGGGCATGAAGGCCATCGCCGACTGGATGAGGAGCAGCCGTCTGAAACTGAACTCGGACAAGACGGAGGTCCTCATCCTCGGACCCACCCCCTCAGCCTCGGACAACTCCTGGTGGCCGACCGCTCTAGGGACAGCACCGACACCAACCGACCACGCACGCAACCTAGGATTCCTCCTCGACTCCTCCCTCTCCATGTCCAAGCAAGTCAACGCCGTCTCCTCCTCCTGCTACAACACCCTACGCTTGCTCTGCCGGATCTACAAATGGATCCAGACCGAAACAAGAAGAACAGTGTCACAGGCCCTCGTCAGCAGCAGACTGGACTACGGCAACGCACTCTACGCAGGAATCCCAACCAAACACCAATGGCGGCTACAATGCATCCAAAACGCCTCCGCCCGACTGATCGTCAACGACCCCCGCTGCAGCCACATCACCCCCCTCCTGAAAGACCTGCACAGGCTCCCCATCAACAAGAGGATCACCTTCAAGCTCCTCACCCACGCACACAAAGCACTCCACAATGCCGGACCAGCCAACCTGAACAGCAGACTCAGCTTCTACACCCGCCAGCTCCGCTCCGCCAGCCTCGCCCTCGCAGATGTCCCCCGCATCCAACGTACGACCGCCGGCGGTAGATCCTTCTCTTACCTCGCCGCCAAAACCTGGAACACCCTCCCAACCCACCTACGACAGACCCAAGACCTACTCGCCTTCAGAAGACTCCTCAAGACCTGACTCTTCGAGCAGGAGCGCACCCCCCCACCCCCCAGCGCCTTGAGACCCTCACGGGTAAGTAGCGCGCTTTACAAGTACCCTGATTGATTGATTGATTGATTGAAGTATCCGCTTCTTGTAATTAACACAATGCTCCTTTTATTCGGAGCATTTCCATTATGCTTAATACCATTCTTTACTTTTAGGGTTTGGACCAACTATGCCTCTGGAAGCACCTTTTTCAAGAAAGGGCCCTGAAGAACAGTCTTTTATCATTACAAAGTTTTATGTAAACGTCTCACTAGGAAGCAATTTAATATTCAAGACACCACACCTTAGTTAGAGATACAGAAAGTTTGGGGTTCTTCTAAATTCCATATTATCTTATTTAAATAACTGTGACTAAGAGAAGTTTGTGGCGGAAAGACAATGTTGTATGAATGAAAGAAAACATGCTGATGACAAAGAAGGAATCATTCTTTCTGCTCTGGTTTGTATTATATTTAAATATGTTGTGCTTGTGCTTCTTTCTGCATGGAACATCCTTTCCCCCAGTACATTGAATACTATCTGGACAAACGTATCACCTATTAGTGTAAGAAAGTGTGATCCATGTAAATTACACAATCGCAACCATGGACTACCACAGGACCTGGAGATAATCCCTGGTGTGCAAGGACTAAGGACAGAGGGGCTGAGAGCCCTTGCTGAATAAAACAAATATGGAGGCTGGCGGATAGTGAAACAGGCCACAGGAAAGGGTCGACCTTTTGCGGCACATCTTTGGGAGCTGCCTTGTATGAGGAAAAAAAATTGAAATTTTGTGCGGTCTCCTTCATTCTCAGAGATGGAAATCAACTGAGATATAAGCTGCACCTGGAGGCGTGGGACTGAGCATGCCTGGATAAAACGCAGGCAGTCCACACTGTGAGGAGAGAGTGCAAGAAGATCTCAGTAACTGCTCTCACATTTCAGGGACAAGGCAGGCCAGGGACAGGGCCCCAGCCTTTCTCTTGAGCCATGCCCATTATAAAGTACAGCATGTATGCTGGGCTTCTGAAGAGGGATTTCAGAAAACACGCCAGAGGTATGTGATCCCAGGAGTAAGCTGTGGTCCCACTTCTCTTGGCTAATGTAACATCTTGGAAGGAAGCGGTCTTCTCAGACCTTTCGCTAGTGTGGAATCAAGGAAGAGAGCAGTGGCCACAGTCCTCTTGGCTAATGTAACATCTTGGAAGAAAGCGGTCTTGTCAGACCTTTGACTGGGGTGGAATCAAGGAAAAAAGCAGTGGCCCCGGTCCTCTTGGCTAATGTAACATCTTGGAAGGAAGTGGTCTTCTTAGACCTTTGACTAGTGTGGAATCAAGGAAGAGGGCAGTGGCCCCAGTCCTCTTGGCCACTGTGAGCTGTTGTGGGAAGGAGCTGTGACCAGGGGCGGCTGGTGAACTTTGAAAGTGGTAGGGCGTAAGGGCAACTATGAGTTTGCCTGCATATTCAAGCGTGGAAATGGAGCATGTCTTTTGCAAGCTGGGTTTGGATGTTCCACCACCTTTGCATTTTTTTGAAGAAATGTGGTAAAATTGTGAATTTTCCACACCTGTTGCCACATTCTAAACATTAGTGATGTTATGAGGACAGGAAGTATCCCAGACTGTCTTTCATTACTTACAAAAATGTATACCAGCTGCCGTTTTAACAGAAGCTTGCAGGCCTCGGTTAACCTTCTGTTTGAACATCGGCTGGTATATATTTTTGTAGCAGTAGGACCGGACTAAACTGCATTTAACTGAAGGTTAACCAGAGGCTGGTGAGCGGATTAGCACCACTGGTAATTGGCATGGGATAAAGGCCCAAGAATGGGAGCTCTGTGATTACAAGCATGCTGCATATTTCTTCACCTACTGACACCAGTTCTGCAGAAGCGAGGGCACTGTGCGTCACAACTGGTTGTGGCTCTAAACATTGCAGGATGCTACGGCTCTGGGCTGGCATTTTACAAGCCCAGAAAAAGCTGCGACAGGGGAACGTGTGCGCTAGTGTACTTGTCTTAAACGAGTGCCATGCCTCTGCCTGACCCATGCACAGAGCAAGGATCAGAGTGACTGAAATGAACTAACACTTTAAAAGAAATAGGAAGCAGAAAAGGGGCAAGAAGAGAGTGTGGGGCGGAGCCCTGACACTCCTATTAAGGAACCGCTGATAGCTGTGACTCCCTCGTAACCCAGTGTGTTATGTTGAGAGGAAGCTGCGTCCAGTCCCAGTGGCTATGGTGTTATCAAGAGAGAAGCTCAGTTCCCCTGGCTAGTGTGCAGAAGGGAGCTGCATACCCAAGTCACAAAGATTTCCTGTGGACACTAAAGTCTTCAGAAGCTGTGTGGGAGGGTTGTATTGTGATTGTTGAGACAAGGTAAGCCTTGTGTCGTAGGATGCTATTCACACACAACAGACAAGTGATCAGAATTTAACTTAGAAACGGAAACCACTGAAAATCTAGAATGCAAATGGAGACTTCAGACAGTGGTGTTCCTGAATGTAGGGGAATCTCTAGTCGAGAGATATTCCTAACTGCAGAGTGTGACCTGCAGAGGGTGAAACCCTTGATATCCCCGATTGAAGAGGATGCCTCAAAACGACATGTCCCTGAGAGTATACTGTATATTTGTTGTCAGCATTTTTAATGGCAAGAACCAGAAAACCTTTACTACTGCACTGTGTCCTCTCATCTCAAACTGGATTTAGAGGCACTTGGTACAATGTATACACCGCAGAATCTTCCCAAATGTTCTGAACAGGGGTTAGATCACACCGATCTTAAAGAAATCAAACTCCGATCTAAACCTTCTATACAAACACTGTCCAGTTTCAACGTTCCTTGGCTGGAAAAACAACAATATATGGGGATCCCTCTCTATGCATGACCTACGTACATGACAACTTCCTGCCTACTGTTCACCAGTGAAAATCAACAACATATGTGATTCCACCTGATGTATGACCTACGTAAATGACAACTTCCTACCCGTTGATCACCAGATAAAATCAACGACATATGTGATTCTACCTACTGCACGGCCTACATACATGACAACTTCCTACCTGCTGATCACAAGGGAAAATCAACGACCTATGTGATTCCACCAGATGCGTGACCTACGTAAATGACAACTTCCTACCTACTAATCATCAGGGAAAATCAACGATATATGTTTTTTATTTAAGAGTTTTATATAGCACTGACAAGACCCAAAGGTATCAGAGCGTTTTACATCAGTATATGTTCAACACATAACAAGTATCATCAGAACAAGCCAAAAGGTTGAGCACGATGGAGGAAAAATAACAGGGATGGGGTAGAAGGAGAGCTACGGGTTGAGGTCATGTCTTGAAGGGCGATTGATGTCCTGCTAGTTGAGATGTTGGCTGAGGAGGAGATCCTTTACCAGTCTCTTGAAACTCCGGAACGAGAGGTTTGTCTTGATATGTACAGGAATGGAGTTCCATATTTTTTGTGCTCTGCTCGAGAAGGAGCGTGCCTGGGTTTTTTGTTTGTGAGATTTGGGCGGAATGAGGAGTAGGATGTTAGAGCTCCTAAGGTTCCTTGTCTGCCCTGTCTTGTTGAGTTGTGAGGAGAGGTAAGCTGGTTTCTCAGTGTGAAGGGCTTTATGAGTGAGAATCAGTTCTGAAGTGGCAGTGAGCTTCAATTGGGAGCTAGTTCAGTTTCTGGGAAGGGGCGATGTTGTTCAAACGGAAAGGGTATACAGTTCCTCTGTTCATAGAGGAGAGAATGAAGGATAATCTCCTCAGAATTAGACTAAGTGGGGAGTGGTGTTCAATAAGCCTAAAGGGTATAGGACTGTGTGGGGTGGGGGAACCCACATTGGTGGAACTAAAACCCTCACACACCCAGCAAGCTAGGTGTCATGCTTCATCATCTGGGTTTTGCTCCTCGTCGGGTCGGCGCTGCAATTCCCGACGGGCACCCAGAGATGGGGCTCTTTGGCGGAGATCTTTTGTTCCTTGCCGAGGGTGAGTGCAGGTGAGGGCCAGGGAAGTGTAGACGTTAAGTGGGTGTGGTTAAAAAGGGTCGGTTAGTCTGAATAAATGATTTTATTGGGTCAGTAAACCACCCTGTTAAAATGACAAGAGAGGTGGTAGTCTTGACTAGATGGGTCAGGGACTACTCTACTCTGCTCTGGCGGTCGACATGTTTCATGCCTACAAGGTCAGGAGGATCCAACGGCAATTCATCAGGACCAGTGATTAAAACTATCTACAACTATGTGAGGGTGTGGTACTAATTATTAACAGTGATAAGAACTACCCTAAGTAAGTGTCGGAATAACTAGACTCTTACTTTCTGGACCGGCCTAACGTATTGGAAAGTGCCGCTCCAGTCGGTACTTGGCGAGCCTCTTGGGGATGCGAACTTGCCTAAGTTACGTCGCCCAAGGGTGGTGTAAAGACCTACCCCGCTCCGCCGAAACCGGGAAGCTTCCCGGTTTCGGCGGAGCGGGGTAGGTCTTTACACCACCCTTGGGCGACGTAACTTAGGCAAGTTCGCATCCCCAAGAGGCTCGCCAAGTACCGACTGGAGCGGCACTTTCCAATACGTTAGGCCGGTCCAGAAAGTAAGAGTCTAGTTATTCCGACACTTACTTAGGGTAGTTCTTATCACTGTTAATAATTAGTACCACACCCTCACATAGTTGTAGATAGTTTTAATCACTGGTCCTGATGAATTGCCGTTGGATCCTCCTGACCTTGTAGGCATGAAACATGTCGACCGCCAGAGCAGAGTAGAGTAGTCCCTGACCCATCTAGTCAAGACTACCACCTCTCTTGTCATTTTAACAGGGTGGTTTACTGACCCAATAAAATCATTTATTCAGACTAACCGACCCTTTTTAACCACACCCACTTAACGTCTACACTTCCCTGGCCCTCACCTGCACTCACCCTCGGCAAGGAACAAAAGATCTCCGCCAAAGAGCCCCATCTCTGGGTGCCCGTCGGGAATTGCAGCGCCGACCCGACGAGGAGCAAAACCCAGATGATGAAGCATGACACCTAGCTTGCTGGGTGTGTGAGGGTTTTAGTTCCACCAATGTGGGTTCCCCCACCCCACACAGTCCTATACCCTTTAGGCTTATTGAACACCACTCCCCACTTAGTCTAATTCTGAGGAGATTATCCTTCATTCTCTCCTCTATGAACAGAGGAACTGTATACCCTTTCCGTTTGACCAATTCAGGGCCTGTATACTGGACCTCATTAAATATAGCCCATCCGTCTTTTGACGTTTTATTCTTCCTTCTTTTGATTACGAAGGGGCGATGTTGTCACATGTTTTGATTCCTGTCACCATTCTGGTTGCGGCATTGAGAATGGTTCTAAGGGGAGCAAGGTGGGATTTCGCAGTGCCTTTGAGGGTGGCACTCTCGCAGTCTAAACTAGATAACGCCAGCGCTTGCGTGGCAGATTTAAGATAATTTGGCGTTAAGTATGGTTTGATTTTGTTCAGAAGTTTCAAGTTGTAGATGGTACTCTTCGCACCATTCTTTATATGACCTTTCATGATCACTTTGGAGTCCAGTGTGATTCCTAATGATTTGGCAGAGTCATCCAGGGATAGCTTGCAGCTAAAAGTGTCAATGATATTTAGCCATTCTTTCATCTGGGGGACTGCTCAGTCTTATCTTGGTTGAGCTTCAGGGAGTTGTGAGATAGCCAGAGTTGGACTTCTTTCAGGGTGGCATTTAACCGGTGTATGTCGTCTAGTGATGAGAGTTCCATGTAGAGCTGGGTGTCATCTGCATATAGATGGAAGGGGATGTTTGCTTGGTTGAGAATGACGTGAGGGGCTCTGTGTAGATATTGAGCGGTGTAGGCGACACAACAGATCCTTGGTGGACGCCCCGGGTTATTGCTGTTGTGTTGGAGGTCAGGTTGTTTACTTTTATTTGTTGAGAGCGGTTTTGTAGAAAAGATAAGAACCAGCGTAAGACCACCCCATCCACACCAATCTTTTTTTCGAGAGACTCCAAGAGGAGCTTGCTGTTCACCTTATCGAAGGCCGTCTATAAGTCTAGGAGTATGAGCAGGCAACATCAGTCTGTATCCAGGGATTTGTGTAGGTCGTCTACTATGTTCAGAATAGCTGTTTCAGTGCTGCATCCTTTTCTGAAGCCCAATTGATGAGGATCCAGGAGATTGTTGTTGTCGATGAGTTGGTTTAGTTGCGGGAGAACACATCTCTTTACATTTTTAGCTAGGAAGGGGAGATTGGAGACAGATCTGAAGTTATCAAGACCGTTTGGGTCGGCGCCCAATTTTTAAGCAGTGGAGTGACTTGACAGTTTGAGGCAGTCTGGCATCACTCCAGTCATCAGGGAACTGTTTATAATCTTAGACCAGAGGGGGGTTAGAGTATGATTGAGTTGTTTTGCTAGGGCTGCTGTGAGGGGGTCAGCAAAGTAGGAGGAGGGTTTGGACGTAGCCAACAGTGCAGATATATCTTCCTCAGAGAGTGGGCTGAATACCTTCCAGCTTTTAGGAAATGTGTGGGGCCCTTGGATTAGATTGCTCCCATTATTTTTCTGTGGCAAGATTGTTGGTAGGGTGGCAGTGAAGTGGAAAGGCGGGTTGTTATTTTCCTTTTCGGGAGGGAGTTTTCCCTTGGATGACTGGTTGTGATCTTCCTAGCGAGAGCTCGATCTTTGTGATTTTATCATTGAAGAAATTGGCAAAGTTGTCACACCATTCTTCAGAGATCTGAGGTTTTTTTTCCAGGGACGGCTTAGTGGTTTGTTGTTTGATGATATTGAAAAGCTCATAGGGGTAGTATTTGGCTTTGTCGAGAGCGTTGCTAAAGAAGTTGGCTTTTTCATTCATGATGTGTTTTTTGTAATTCCTGCGTTCCCTTCTGAGTTGGTCCAGATGGGCTGTGGATGGATTTTTTTGCCAGAGTCTTTCTGGCGCTCTAAGCTTTCATCTTTCAGTGTTGAGGTCTTTTTGGAACCAGGATCTCGAGGGTGTGTTTCTCACCCTTTTCAGTTTTCAAAGGGGCTACTTGGTCCAGTATAGAGGACATTGTTGAGTTGTAGTGGGTAATCAGTTCAGTTATTGAAAGTTTATCTGATGAGGGGGTGAGGGGAGTAGTGATCCCATTCTTTCTAGGGGAATTTTCCCTACGTTTCTCGTCCACAAAAGGGCTTTTTGTGTGTGAGTTGGGTGGTGGACTGTATTGTTGATGTGGAACAGAATGATGTGGTGATCCCACCAGTCGACAGAGAGGATGTTGTCAGTAGTTAGTGTTTCTTCCTGAGCTATGATAGCATCCAGGGTACAGCCTTTGTTGTGGGTTTGACCTTTGCAAAGCTGGGAGAGATTCTTACTGATCAAGAGGTCCTTTAAGGACCGGATAAGAGTTTTGCTTTCATCACTCCTGTGAAGGTTGAGGTGCCCTAGGATGATGTTTTTGGCGAGTGAGCAGTGTGTTATCAGATCTGCTAGGTGTTCACCAAAGGAGCGTACGGTATGTGGTGGTAGTTGAGTAGGTGGTAGTTTATTGTCAGTTGTCTTTCCTCCCAATGCTTGACCTACATACATGACAAATTCCTTCCAGAAGACCACCAGTCAGGTTTCAGATCAGATCTCAGTCCCCAAATGGCAACCCTAAAAGTCCTACAGGACGTCCACCACATTTTGGACAAACAGAATAGTGCTTACTCACCATACTGGACCTGTCAGATAGGTTTGATATGGCTGATCGCTGGCAAATTGCTAGACATGCTAAACCAAAGACTGTGAATCCAAAGTTGAGTCATAAACTGGCTTTATCTCTACATGTTCTACCACAGTCAGATAGTGAAGACTGACAAATGCACCTCAACAACATTTGGCATGACACAGAGCGTCCGCCGGAATCTATTTAAAGTACATTTTGTGCCCACGCAAATGGAAACATGTGTGGGGTAACTGGAATACCTTTCGGGGAAACATATGTGCCCCACCACCTGAAGACTCAAAATCAGACCTGAGTGACTAAAGTTTGACGCGGTGCTACCCATGGGGAGTCTTGGTGAGGAAAAATGGCTGGCGATATACGGATGGAACTGTAAGAGATCTGACATATATCTCTATGTATAAATTGAAATGTGAATGGATAGCGTGTGGTGTATGCTATCAATCAATATCGGCATTACTTATGATGATGTATGGCTCAATTATGTTTGTATTTGTTAATGGTAATAAAGAAAAATAATTTTCAACAAAAAAAAAGTACATTTTGAGCAGCTCAGCACTCACTTGTCTGACACAGGGTCGAAATTCCCAAATATGCAGATGATACGTAACAACAGCCAAAGACATCACCAATAAATAACATTTATCTATCACCACTGATAACATCATCGGACTTCACCCTGGATAATGTACTACTACTCACACTAATACCCCAAAATGACAAGACAGTTCAATCATCAAACTTCTACTTACACTTGCTAAAGAAAATTAAAAAAAAATTCTATTCCAGAACCAATTAAAAACAGCAATTCATGCCCCAATCATCTCCCAGCTAAAATTTGGAAATGCCATTCTAGAAAGTAACCAGCTCTCCTCAGCTCCGACACATCAAAGTGGCCTTTCACTCTATAGCCAAACTAACCTTGAACAAGAAGAACAAAATCAGACACTCTCTTCTTACTTACGAGAACTTGACTGGCTACTCCTAGAATCAATTATCACATTTAAAGCCAGCTGCTTGTTTATAAAGTCGTTCACCCAAGCCAGCCTCCATATTTTGCAAACTTACGTACCATCTTTCATGGTCTAACATGTGACCACTACATTCAGGACTTAAAAAGCAACACAGCGGTCCTTCACCGGAGCAGCATTCAAACTCACTTCCCATGCAGCTGAGAAACTAACCAACCCTCCAGTCTTTCAGAAAGAGGCTAAAAACTCACTTTTTGAATATGTTCTTAAACTAGCTCGCAAAACACAATTCCCTCGTGAATCCATATGCCTCCTCAGCTCATATTTCTGAACGATTACTTCCCTCATACACTCCCCCAACAACAATGCACACTGTATGTCTTGCTGGAAGCAGAGTTGCTAGTCTACTGGTCAAAGGCTAGTTACAACACTGTGCAGAAGGTGCCAAGACGTTTACTGACATATACTCAAGACCACTAAAGCATCTTCTAAGATATGGCCTGGGAAGGGTTGCGTTGTCTTAACCATCTTTAAGTAGACCTGGAACGGGATGCATTGCACTTTGCATAATCATGGTACATGTTTCCCAAAGTTGTTGAATAAAAACTAAGGGCCTCATTTATGAAAAGTGACGCATCACTGCGTGAAAACAGTGATGCGCCACTTTTCACTGCGCCCTCCCTGCGACTCCAGTGATGCGTCATATTTACAGTATGACGCATCATGTCGCAAGGAGTCACAGATACGTCAGTATTTCTGACGTATCTGTAGGCGCAAAAGTGACGCATCGCTGGAGTGTGTCACAAAAGTGACGCAACTCCAGCAATGTGTCCTTTCACATGGGGCAAGCCCCATGTGAAAGGGCCTGCGTCAGTCTTACGCCTGCCTTGAGGCAGGCGCAAGAAATTGACGCATTTGCACCCTAGAAGTGGCGCAGTGAAATCTCGTAGATTTCACTGCGTCACTTCTACGACCCTTTGTTGCGTCAAAACGCCCCCCTTGCATACATTATACCTGGCGCAGGTATAATGTGGCGCAGGGGTTTACAAAGTGACGCATCTACCTAGATGCGTCACTTTGTAAATATGGCGCAACATGGCACATGTTTTACGCCACTGGTGCGTCACAAAAAGTGACGCACCGGCGGCGCAAAAGTGACGCAGGGGCTCATAAATGAGCTCCTAACTTTCTATATCCTTTCATGCGTTCCTGATTACAGAACATATTCTCATGCACACCTTTCCAGCTGGGCCAGTCCTGTATGGGGTGTCACACAAGGGTGAGCAAATGACGCAACTCCTAGCTCACTGAAGAGAAAATGTCACTTTTTAACTGCTCATATAGGAAATAATTAAAAAATGTGCTAAGAAACAGGAAGCCCCATGCAAAGGGTCCTGTAAAGCTCTAGGTTACAAATAACAGCCTGATGAGGCCTACCATGTAACTAGAGCTCTTGAGTAGAAGGAAGGTCACAGGGAGGTCAGATCCAACGCAGAGATACAATCTGAGCTGAATAAAAAGCAGAACAAAAGTCACAGTAAAGGTACAAGAGGATTAATCAAGTAAAGCTTAAAGGAGAATTGAATGCTACACACATGGGTGTAAACCACCACCGGGAAGAGACACAGGATTGTTGGATCTAAAATTGGGGATAGGTAGGTTACGGCAGGTCCAGCAACTGTTACGGCAGGAGACTAGCATAACAAGCATTTGAAATACAATAGGTCTCACATTTACGAGAGTTTGAGCTAGCGGCATTGTAAATGACAATGCCTTTTATTCATGTGTTGTTTTTAAACCAGATAAATAAAAGGCATTGTCATTTTCAATCCCAATAGCTTAAACTCTGGCAAATGCGAGACCTATAGCGTTGGAAATGTGTGCTATAAGATTTTTTTCAAAAAGCATTAGGAGAGAGTGTGTCCTGCCTGCAACAGCAGGCATGGCAAAGCTATTTGAGAAAACAGTACTCGGTGGCTGTAATTAAAGACTACCGAGTAACAACACACGTAACAGGGGGTGTCGCCATGGGAGGTTACAAAATGAGACATGGCGGTACTGAGGAGGGAGTACTAAGCCTTTTGACCAATGAACAGCCACAGTTTACAACACAGTTTAAAACTGGGACGGTGTTGTGGAAGGACAGCAGAGAGTCACATTAAACACTTGGGCAAAGCTAGAACAGGATGGAGATAGGTCTAATTAAACAGATGGGGAGCGTTAGACACAGGAAGTAATATGTGATACTATGTAGAGGGTGAGTAATGAAAAGTCCCCTTAGAAAGAAAATATATCAGATAAAGTAATGAAAGCATGAGTAAGATCTAGCAGAAGTGGTTGTAGAACAGCTGATTATTTAAAAACAAAAACCCTTGAGTAGTAGCAAAGGAGCAAATGTACTAAGCAAACACAAGTAAAAACCCGAGGAAGAGTCTGAATCATGTGTCAGGGAATGGCAAAAATGCAGAACGGCTGGTACTTATGTACTAACATGTTGTCTGAGTTTGTTGCCAGACTAACCTCCTGAGTGTCACAAGACCACAGCCCAAACTTCCCCAGAATCAGGTTCATTCTCTCTCTAAGGTATCTCTCTATTTTTGCTATGTTGTCTCTCAGCCTCTCTCTCACTGCAGTTTTGCTCTCTCTGGGGTATCCCTACCTTCTTTCGCTATAGTCTCTCTCTGTTGTCTATCTCTCTCACTATGATTTGTCTCCATCCCTATGATCTTTTTCGGTGCTTTAAACTCACTATGGGCTCTCTCTCTTTCTACGGTATCCCTCCATCTCTTGCAATAGTCTCTCTCTGCTTCTAATTACCCTCTCGCTCTCTCTCTAAGGTAATTCTCTATCTTTTGCTATGTTCTCTCCGGGCCTCTCTCTCACTACAGTCCCGCTCTCACTCTGGGGTATCAATCCTTCCTTCATTATAGTCTCTCTCTGTCATCTCCCTCTCTCAGTATGTCTCTCTCCCTATAATCTCTGTGCTTCTATTGGCGTTCTCTCTCGCTCTATGGTATCCCTCCATCTCTTACAATAGTCTCTCTCGGTTTCTCTCTAATTACAGTCTCGCTCTCTCTCTCTAGGATATCTCTATCTTTTGCTATGTTCTCTCTCGGCCTCTCTTGCTTCAGTCTCGCTCTCTCTCTGGAGTATCTCTCCCACTGTTGCAATAGTCTCTCCATCATCTCCATCTCTGTGTGATCTTTCTCTTTGCATCCAGCTCAATACAGGGTCAGTCTGTCTCTCTCATATCTCTCCATTTCTTGCAATGTTATGTCTCTGCGCTCCCGCTCCAAGTATGACCTGTTGCTCACTATAAGCTCTTGCCCTCTCTGTAGGGTATCTCTGCCTCTATGATGACCTCTCGCTATAGTCTCTGTCTGGGGTATTTTTTCCCGGCTCTAAATATACTCTCTCTCTGGGATCTCCCCCTCACTATGATCCCTGTCTCTTGCTATGGTCTGGTACTTTGGGTGGGTTTCACTTGCACCGGGTGGGTTTGTTTCTGGAGGACCGAAGGAGTCCCCCTGCACACTGTATCGATGAGGATCTGCCTAGGGACAGATCTTTAATACTTGAGGTGAGGAGTCACCCTCTCCTTCCACGGGATCTTCCTCTCAGAGGAGGGATGAAGGGGACTTCCTGCGGGTGGGGGGAATGAGCTCAATCTCTGTAGCAGTGTCTCTTCTCTGGGAGTGGTGTGAGGGCTTCTCTCACTCATCCGGTGGTGGGCTCTGTATGGGTGGGGGGGGGGATCTCTCTCTCTCATCCGATGGTGGGCTCTGTGTGCGTGTTTGTGAGGGGGGTCTCATCCGATGGTGGGCTGTGTGGGGAGGGGGATCTCTCTCATCCGGTGGCGGACTGTGAGTGGGGTTCTCTCTCGCTCTCATGCGTTGGTGGGCTCTGTGTGTGGGGGGGGTATCTCTCTCTCTCTCTCATCCGATGGTGGGCTCTGTGTGTGTGTTTGTGAGGGGGGTCTCTCATCCGATGGTGGGCTGTGTGGGGAGGGGGATCTCTCTCATCCGGTGGCGGGCTGTGAGTGGGGTTCTCTCTCGCTCTCATGCGTTGGTGGGCTGTGTGTGTGGGGGGATCTCTGTCTCTCATCAAGTGGTGGGCTGTGTGTGTGAGGATTTATGTCTCTCATCCGGTGGTGGGCTGAGTGGGGAGGGGGGATCTCTCTCATCCGGTGGCGGGCTGTGAGTGGGGTTCTCTCTCGCTCTCATGCGTTGGTGGGCTGTGTGTGTGTGTGTGTGGGGGGTCTCTGTCTCTCATCAAGTGGTGGGCTGTGTGTGTGAGGATTTATGTCTCTCATCCGGTGGTGGGCTCTGAGTGGGGGGGATCTCTCTCTCTCATCCGGTGGTGGGCTGTGTGTGTGTGGGGGGGGGATCTCTCTCTCATCCGGTGGCGGGCTCTGTGTGTGGGGGGATCTCTGTCTCTCATCCGGTGGTGGGCTCTGTGCGGGGGGGGGGGTCTCTGTCTCATCCAGTGGTGGGCTCTTAGTGGGGGGGGGGGTCTCTCTCATCCGGTAGTGGGCTTTATGTGTGGGGTGATCTCTCTCTCTCATCCGGTGGTGGGCTCTGTACGTGGGGGGATTTCTCTCTCATACAGTGGTGTGCTCTGTGCGTGGGGATCTCTCTCTCATATCCGGTGGTGGGCTCTGTGCGGGGGATCTCTCTCTCATCCAGTGGTGGGCTTTTAGTGGTGGGGGGTCTCTCTCTCTCATCCGGTGGTGGGCTCTGTGTGTGTGGGGGATCTCTCTCTCTCTCATCCGGTGGTGGGCTCTGTACGTGGGGGGGGGGGGGATTTCTCTCTCATACAGTGGTGTGCTCTGTGTGTGGGGGGATTTCTCTCTCTCATACGGTGGTGGGCTCTGTGCGTGGGGGGTCTCTGTCTCTCATCCAGTGGTGGGCTCTGAGTGGGGAGGGGGTCTCTCTCTCTCTCATCCGGTGGTGGGCTCTGTGTGGGCGGGGTCTCTCTTATCCAGTGGTGGGGTCTCTCTCTCATCCAGTGGGGGGGATGAATCTCTCCCGAAGAGGGGGTCCCTCTCTGTCACTTCACCGGCGGTGGTCCTTCTCTGAAGGCAGTCTCTCTCTCATTGGGAGTGGTGTGAGGATTTTCACTCTCTTGGGGGGTCTCTCTGTGGAGTGGGGGAAGGTTCACTCTCTGGGGAGGGGGGGTCTCTCTCTTTGCTCTTTGGGAGTGGTGGATGGTCCTCTACCTCCTCCAGGTGGTGTTCTCAGCCAGGGAGGGCACAGTCTCTCTCTCTTTCTCTCTCTGTTGTTTTCTGTTCTTCGGGGGGAAGCTTCAGGTCGCTTTCCCGGTTTCCCTGTCACTCACCTTCTTCCTCTCAGGCTGAGCTTCTCTTTAATCGTCTGTTTCCGGCTGTCAAGCGTATTTCCGGCGCACCTTCCCTTTCAGCCAATCACAGAGCTCCACAGTCTGAGTGACTCTGCCCCACTACCGGCCATTTCCTGCCACCATCTTGGGTGTTCCCAGTCTCCGGCCAGTGGATTAACAATGCGAACCACGGATGGCGGGACAGTGAACCCTCCCTGCCCCTGTGGAAGGGACCACCCGGGTTCAGTTTCCAGGAGCTGATTTTTTTTAACATGACCGTTACGTAGTTTGTCTCCTTGCGGTAGAATGTGCCCATTCCAACATGGCCGCTGTTGTACGCCTAGATATGGAATACTGAGGACGTTCTGTGCTTGAAAGGAACGTGAGCTTTACCGTTCCAAAATGGCCTCCGCACTCAGTGGGCAGAGTGTTGGAGAGCAAGTTGGCTGTACCATTCCAACATGGCCGCCACATCCAGTAGCCATAGTGAATGTCAATGCACAATTAAAAATTTGCCAACATTCGTGACAAGAATTTTCAATTCTATTAAGGACAACGGAGGCGAGGATTATGCTTCTCATTTCTTTGCTTTATTACAACAGCCAATAAAAAACGATCTTTTTTATTCAACAAATCACAATAAACTACAAATCCCATGAGCACCCTGTACTCTATAACACTTTCTTGAGTTCTGTCTGTGAGGAGAACCTTTAGAAGAACCAAACATCACAATGCCCCTTGGTTCGGCCCCCCACTCCCCAGGGGGAAGGGGATAGAGGCTGGACCGGGGGCCTCAGTGGAGGCCACCCCCGGGAGCAGAGCCCGAACACCAAGGACCGGATTGGGTAGAGATAAGGGATGGGAGACAAGGAAGCGGGACAACCAGATGATAGGGCTGGTATTAGGGATGGGCCAGATCAGCCGTAAATCTAGGGAAGGAATGTGTTAGGGAGGCAGGGGTATTTAAAGGTGGGCACCGGGCACCAGGCCCTCTTTCTCCTGGGATATCCTCACCACCAATGTCACAGCGTTAGAGCTTTTTCCCATTGTTTTGGCATTGTCACTCTGGTCGGACACCTTGGCTAACAAGAATTTGGTTATCCGGTCAGACAACATGGCAGCCGTCCAGGCAATTAATAATCAGGCGGCGTCATGTCCCATAGTATTAGGTTTACTAAGGCATTTGGTGAGCGGGTGTCTCCGGTATAATATCCAGATAACAGTAAAGCATGTGCAAGGGTTTAAGAACAAGGCAGCTGATGCTCTTTCTCGCTTACAGTGGGAAAGATTCCGAGCAGAATGGCCAGATGCGCAGCAGGAAATGACGCCCTTCAAAGAGGAATATTGGAAGCTTATGCATTAGAAGGTCAACTACAGCATATGGCTGAAGAGGCTTTAGCGGTGGGAACAAGGCAAATGTAGCGGCGTTGTGTGGACACTTTTTGGAACTTTACAGCAGAGGTTTCCGAGCTTCCAGACAATTTCCAGCAACTGGGAAGGAGGGTCAAATAGCTCGTGGTGTGGGCCAGGGCAGCCGGTAAATCTAGGCCATGGGTTATAGAGCACCTATCAGCTATAGCATACCATGCTAACCTAAAGGGTTTGGACGATCCCACTAAAGGTTTTGTTCTCAGGGAAGCCTTGAAAGGTTGGGCCAAAGCTGAAAGCAAAAAAGAGGATCACTGGTCCCCAATTGATTTTAACACACTAAAAATTCTAATGGACCACCTCCCTTTGGTTTGCCACTCGGAATTTGAAAGTATGCTGTTTCGGGTGACCTTTTCCTTGGCCTTCTTTGGGGCCTTTCGCATTAGCGAATTAGTAGCGAGAGCAAAAGGGGACAAAAGAAGCAGGGCCCTGTTGGTTAAAGACCTATCCCTGGGCACACACCAGACATCTTTACGGGTGCGACACTCTAAAACAGATCAAGTGGGAAGGGGACAGTACATTACACTAAATAGGATGGGGGGGCACAGCTCATATTGGCCAGTTAATCTTTTAGCAGGGTACATCCAGGAACGGGAGGGTGTCAACAGCGACAACTACCTTCTCACCCACAAAGACGGGAGCCCAGTAACACTTTATCAGTTTAAAAGGGTGTTAGCAGCAACGGTCCAAATGGCTGGGCTACAGGGGCATCACTACACTACACATTCCTTCCTCATTGGGGCAGCCACAACAGCGTTCCAGGAGGGTATTTCGGCAAACGCTATAAAACGAATAGGAAGATGGGAATCGAACAGGTTCCGGGTTTACATTCGCCCAACACCCAGCAGTTAAACGATTAAACAGGCAGGGGTTTGCGGGAGTTCGGGTCGGGATCTTTTATACACTTATGTACACCAGGTTACACGTATAATAAAAGGCTGGTTGAAGACTGAACTCAACAATTCTGTCCTTCTGTTCTACTCCACAGAACGCAAAACAGTGTGGGTCATCGGGCACTCTTACGTATCCATGGCTGCTTACAGAGCCCACGGCGAGTGGTGGGATGCAACGTTCCCCTTTCAACGAACAATGGTGCGATGGTTTGGGAAGCCGGGGTTGCACTGGAGAGACTTGAGGAGCGTCATTGCAGATTTCCGCTCCCGCTCAAAGGACCTGGATATTTTAGTAATTCATCTAGGGGGAAATGACCTTCCGGCGATAGGGAGGAAAAAACTACTTCACATGTTAAAGAAGGATCTCACCAATTTAGCCAGGAGCATGGATAACACGGAGGGGGTGTGGTCCGAGATCATCCCCAGAAGGGTATGGGCTGGTGTGTGCTCCCAAAAGGGTATGGAGTTGTCAAGGAAGAGGCTTAACAGCCTCATGGCCAAATTTCTAGGGGGTGCAGGTTTAGGCAGCATTAGGCACACCCTGATTAACTTGCGGCAGCCGCACTATTACAGGGCAGATGGGGTGTACCTGTCAGACACTGGAACAGATGTCCTGCTACGAAATATGCTAGCGGCATTGAATGCAAGGGGCTGTTGATAGTTCTCAAGAATTGTGCCACAGGTATGGCATGGGGGTTCTCTCTGGCAGCGATAGCTCCCAGCGAGGCATGGCGGTACTTACAAAGCGATCCAAGAGGAATACCAGAAACAGGTTGGAAAGGGGCATAGACCGCAAACGGGGCAGTCAGGACCCAGTGGGACTGGCAAGCTCCTCAAGCCCCTTTGTTCTGGTGAACCGGAAGTAAACAATTAATTACGCAACGGAGGGCAGAGCCTGTGGCATTGAAGAAGTGGGGTAACGGTTACCGGGTCACCTTCACAGAGAGGGGTATGGAAACAGTCAACCAGGTTGGCAGGCGGGAAGCACATTGGCTTGCCCAGGTAATAAAGAGGGTACACACCAGGACTGAAGAAGCACAGGCCTGAAGAAGCACAGGACTCTGTGTGTGTGGTGGGCTGTGTGGGGGGGATCTCTCTCATCCGGTGGCGGGCTGTGAGTGCGGGTCTCTCTCGCTCTCATGCGTTGGTGGGCTGTGTGTGTGGGGGGATCTCTGTCTCTCATCAGGTGGTGGGCTGTGTGTGTGAGGATTTATGTCTCTCATCCGGTGGTGGGCTCTGAGTGGGTGGGATCTCTCTCTCTCTCATCCGGTGGTGGGTGTGAGAAGTTGGCCTGATGTATGATGTCACTAGTTCTAGTGCACACCTTATATCAGTCCAAACAACCCTTATGGTGATTGGTTGTAAAGTCAACCTTATAGACCAGCTATCCTAGTGGTAGCATGGACAAGAGCAGTCTTAGGCTAAACTCTGAATGGCATGTGAAGCCAGCTGTGATACCATATATAATCCCTTGAATACCAAATGAAAGGACACCACAACAGATATATATATAAAATAAAGTGTATTTATTCTAGTCAAACCCTCAGCACTCTTTATGAGATTAGAGGTAAGTACAACACAGTCTTATTCAAGCATACATTAAGTCACACAGGTAAGTAATACAGTTAGGCCCTAGGGGCCACGCAAACCATATACTAAAGAAGTGGTATAAGGACCACTGTCACGGAAATAGGATAGGCCTAGGCCTAGGGAATCGCTGGGGCTACACTACACTAACAACAGTTAGGAAGTGGGAGGCCCACGGGATTCAGGTGCAGAGTGGAAACACTCACGCGTCACGCGTAAAAGTCGATAGAATTACTAGCAGTTAGAAATTAACAGTTTAAGGACACTTCTGAAGCAGCTAGAGAGTCGAGACTCTGAAACTAGACCCTAGGATAGTCACTACCCTTGTGAGCACCAAAGTACCCAAGTTACCTAGCCCACGGGCTGCGGGTGCATAGGTGTGAACTTGCGTCGGGTTTCGTCGTGGACTTCTATGGATGCCTGAAGGAAAGTTGCTGACAGGCAGTCAGTGAAGAGTGTCCGGTGGATCCCAAGGCTGGGATCAAGAAGAGAGGACACCTGCAAGCAGAAGGGACAGAGTCAAGGTCACTAGCCAGTGACCACGTGGAACCAGGAAGGAACCAGGCGATGTCGGGAAGATTGCAGGTGAAAGGTGAAGCTTGTCGCTGCAGCCACGGGTACCAGGAGACGTCGAGGACAACCAGGACCAGGAGGCGAGCTGTCCCACGAAGGCTCTTGCTGTCGGCGGCGTCGCAGTTGAACTAGGAATCACCAAGCCTTGGCAAGCGGAACCCACGAAGAACGGAGGACTTGCTTCTGGTGCAGACCAGGAAGGTCTGGGGTGCTTCTCTTTTGCAAGGAAGTGGGAGCCAGTCTGGAGGAGCCAAACCAGCAGTGAAGATTTCAAGGTGTGTCGTCACAAAGGCCGCTAGCCAACGGGCAAGCAACCGGACAGACGCGGCAAGCAGGAAAATGCAGAAGGGCCCCACGCAGGACTCGTGGAGTGTGGGGGGCTGATCTTCGGTGCAGATGGTGCTTGGGGTTGGGGCTTCTCAATCCCCGGTGCACAACTTCGAGGGTGCCTCAGAAGCTGCGCTGGAAGATACTCGCCACTTTTCCCAGGTAGCCGGTCCCACGTCTCTCGTCGCCTCCACGGATCTCAGCTCGGCTGTGGATGTGGATCAGGGTCGGAGAAGTCTGGAAGTCAAGGCTCTGGTCGGGCTCTGCAGTCGGTCCCTCGTAGAACTTCAGCAAAGCAAAGGGTAGTTTCTTGATGGTGCCTGTTTGCACAGGGTAGCCACTCCTTGGCCACAAGGGAGATTCTTCAGTCTTCTTCTTTCGTCGAATGTCGAAGGTCCAGAGTTTCTGTTCAAGTTGCAGGTTCAGGATAATCTAATCTCCTGGGGCCCAGCTACCACTCTTATACTAATCTGGGGGCTGGGTTACCTGCTAGGTCACGCCTTATGGGTGGGACCTGGGAGGGGGGTGGTTACACCCCCTTCCCTTTGTCCAGTTTCGCGCCAGGACTGGGGCTGGAGTGCCCCAGCACCGGTTTGAACTGGACTATGCATGGGACACCTTGTGTGCCCCAGGCATGTCTCATTCCTTTCAGCCCTCCCTGCCCCAATACACTAAAGTCTCTCTGGGGAGGTGCTAGCACCTCCCCAAGCAGGAAACCTATTGTCCAAGCCTCCCTTGCCGGGATCACTCCCAGCAGCAGGAGGTCAGACTGGTGTCTGTGGCAGCAGCATCCATTTTGTGATGCTGAGGCTTTGGTTAGAGTTAAACAGCAAAGTAGGATTTTAACATGTCTCTCCCTCTAGAAGGGGGGAATAATATCCTCATCACCAGAAATGGTATGGGGGTATTATTCCAAAGTGTTAGACACCTTACACGACATGTTTTGATAAAGCCAAACCATAGTTACCATAACCGTTTAAGATTATAAGGCACTTTAAGAGTATATGGTAGGCTATATCATAGAACACCTATAAGGACATGGTTCCGAAAGCTGCAGACAGGCTCAGCTCATGCTAGAGCACCATCTCACATGTTACCAAGCACTCTGCCTCCAGGATTGTTAAGGCCTGCCATAGGAGTGGCTGATAGGTACACATGTGTTTATTTTAAGGGTAGATATAGGTATACTGGGGCAGATTTATGTTGGGCATGCGCCACTTTTACACCGCCGTTGCGTCACTTTTGTGACGCTGCGGCGTTTTTTTTTTTACGCAAAATTTATAATGTGACGCATCTACGGATATGCGTCACGTAATCGAAGATGCGACGGAATTGATTTGCGTCAGAATCGGCTGCGTCGCGTCACTTTTAATATATGCAAGGTAGGCGTTCCCAACCAAAAAGCAACGCATTGCTAACGCAGGCATATTTATGTCATTTCCTCGCGTCGACGCATCTACGTAATGCGTCACGCAAATATGAGAATGCGTCAGAAAACCTGCGCCCCATAAACCCACGCACAAATAACGACGCAAGTTCACCAGAACTTGATTTAAAGTGCCGCAGAGCAATTTGGAAGCATAGCAAGCAACATGGTTTTTTTGAGCTGGGCAGTGGTATTTATAATAGATAATAGGCGCTTGTGGTGAGTGCACCCGGTATTCGTGAGATTCTAAATCAGTAACGGTGCTAGAGGGTAGGGGAGAACCACTAGCCTCCCTAAAGGATTTGTGGCCAGAGCAACAAAAGTCAAGAGTTGGGGTACCCAAGCACACGTAGAAATAAAGTTTGCATAGATTATTACATCAAGTAACAATTGTAACACAATAAGTGATTTTCCATTTCTTTCTTGTAGCTTTCTTCAATTTAATATTCTTGATTCATAGCAATTTCACAGTCTTCACAGTGGTTTCCAAGCCAACACGTGTTTCGTCGCCTCTAGTAATATTGTACATGCGACTTGTTCACGGCTAGGTACAAATTGATATGGTAATTTACATTAGTTAAACTGATTATTTAGGAAATTGCATACATTTGTTAACATTGTAAACAAATGTGCTCCCAGGGTAAGTGTCACAAATTATGGGTTCTTTTCGTGGGAGGTGGTATCCCAAGGCTATAGTGTACTTAGCATGCACCGTGAGGTCAGGTGAGTACTAGCCTTATAATATCCGTTTGTGACCAATCAGATACATGTAGCTTTAGCGTGAGTGTGGTGTGTAGTGAAAATACACATATGTGATAGAAATCCGTTTTTTGTGATGTCTACTGATAAAGCATGCGATATGCAGAGCCAAAGACCCAGGTAGGTGGTAATGGGCAGTTGCAAATCATATAACATCAATGTGGGGTATGTTAAGCTGAAAGGTTATTAACTCCAAGGTATGAGCAAACTGACCTGCACACTGTCTAATTATCAGTATCTGCAATGAGTAAAAGAAGGGAAAAAAAGAAAAAGTACATGTGGCCATGAGTACCCACGTAAGGGGACACTGAGAGCATAATAATCGTCACAGGCATATGCCAGGGAGAGATACATACTTAGGGTATGACGATAATTCCGGGTCATACAGTCATGCGACGGGGGGGGCCCGGTCCTAGTAAGGTAAAAACTTTCGGTTGGTGGCTGTGCTCAGTATAACAGCAAAGATCCCATCTAAGGTCAACGAGACAAAATAATAGGATCCGTGTAAGGAAACACTATTTAAAATTAATAGGTGGTCAAAAAGGACCCAATATGCGCGTCCCGAGTGCTACTAGTTAATCTCTTACCTCCGAGTAGTGGAGAGTACGTCCGTAATATGAGACTGCCCCCATCCGCGTCTGGCTCCAATTCGAGTTGCCGGTAGAGAACACTCGGCATGTATTTGACTCGGAATCGGAAGTCACATGACCGGAAATCGGTCATGTGTACTAACACAATGTAGGTAAATGCAGGTGCCATGTCTAGGACTGTTTCGAATTGCAAAATCAATGTGTACAGGCGATCAGAATATGGTCATGTACATCGTGTGGGTAATTCAAGACGTACATATTTACTTGCGTGTATGAAACGATAATAATCCCGAAACAGCGAAGAAAGTATGTTCGGGTGTTCGTAAAGATGATAATGTTAGTAATCGTATCCTATAATATCCATGGATACGTAATATATCTCAAAGGCCATTATCAGAATGTCGAAACTAGGTAAATCCAAAATAAAACTTCTGGTTGCAGCAATATGTAATGGAAAGGCGGCGGCCATCTTGGGTCAGGATGTGCCCCCGTTTAGTTTAATAAGAGAAAAAACGGCAGTGAAGCGCTGGGGTCAGTTTAACTCGATATTTGACATGAACACAGAAAAGCCAAATGTGGTTAGCAAAGTCTGTATTCGAGCTGACAGGCGTATATCAGATTTAATCTGAAGTTATATACAGGCTCTTCTAAATGTTAATACTATCTATAAGGGCAATGATTGGGCCCCTTGGGGGATGGGTATATTGCCCATAAAGTGGCAGAGCTGGCATAAACCTTGAGGAATTGGGCATAAACTGTAAATAGTCTATATCAGCGAGCCTCAGAAGTTGTTGAGAATACTTATATATATGAAGGGCTAAACATACCACTGTGTGTAATTTAGTGAAAACATGTAAATTATGGTTTTCAGTGGCTAAGGTGCAGGGATGAGTGACATCTTAAAACATAATATACGCATATGTTAAAACACTTAAATAGCATATGTACAAAATTTATGCAGTTATCAAAGATACTTCATTACTGTGTATACATGACAGGAGATGATATATCTATATGGTTATATATGAGGCACTTCTTTTATTTACCAAGGAAATAATGCATCTCATCATCGACATTCATCCCTATATCAGTCGTACGTAGTTTTAGGATCCAGGATGCTTCGTTCCTGCGAAGTGTAAGTTCTCTGTTACCCCCTCTGGGGTTTCTTATTGTCTGCTCTATACCATAGAACAGGAAGTCCTTATGTACACCCTGGGATTGGCATTCAAGGATATGTGTCGCGATGGGATATCTGTGGTCACCCTGCTTGACTGCCCTCATGTGTTCGCCTATCCTGACACGTAAAGGACGTATCGTACTCCCCACATATTTCCTGTTACATCTGCACTCAATGATGTATACTACATAGCTTGTGCTACAGGTGATATTTGTAAGGATTTTGTAGCTTCTTACATTAGGGCCCACGTGTTCTAATTTATTGCTGTATGCCCATTTACAGGCTGAGCAATGTCCACACTTGTGGAAACCCACCATGTATGTAGACAGCCAGTTTCTGCTGATACGGGGTGTGGGATAGCTGGGGCTGAGGAGACTTCTAAGGCAGGTCCCTTTTCTGTAAGTGATCTCTGGTTTGTTGTCAATCACCCCTGTCATGGTCTCATCTTTCTTAAGGATGTGCCAATGTCTATTCAGACTTTTCACTAGCACGTCCGAAAGGTTATTAAAATTCGTGATGAACCTGACTTTGTTTTCGTCTTTCTTTCTACTAGTGGTGTCCCTTAGGGTCGTGTCTCTTTTGATCCTCTTGATCCTAGATTCAGCCTTCTTTAGGGTGTTTGTGTTGTAACCTCTAGACTTGAAGCGTTTAGTCATTTCTTCAGTACATTTTGTGAAGTCAGAATCCACACTACAATTGCGTCTAGCTCTGACAAATTCCCCATAGGGGATGGCATTTATCTGGTGCTTGGGGTGTGCACTGGACGCATGCAGTATTGCATTACACGCTGTCTCTTTGCGATATAGTCTGCTGTTGATCTGATTATTTTCTATATACAGTTCCGTATCCAGAAATGTCACCTTCACCTTGCTGTGTGCGTGTGTAAATCTGATGTTCCATGTGTTATCGTTAAGGTGTTCCACAAATTTCATCAGTTTAACATCGTCTCCTGTCCAAATCATCAGGCAGTCGTCAATATATCTGCCCCAGAAGAGAATGAACTCTGTCCATTCTGATCCATGTTGGCCCCAGATCCACTCCTCCTCAAGCCATCCCATGAACAGGTTGGCGTACGAAGGAGAGAATCTAGAGCCCATGGCAACTCCCTGTTTTTGACGGTACCATTTCTCCTTAAAGAGAAAAACATTATTATCAAGGATGAGTTCTATCATGGTAATGAGCATTTCTGTATGTTCCCATGTGCTGGCAGATCTAGTGCTGAGAATTTTCCTAATGGCTTTCAATCCACTCTCTCTTTTGATGCTCGTGTACAGTGCTGTAACATCTAGTGTTACTAGTGTCATGTCAGGCCCCCACGTTATGTCTGTTAAAAGACCTAATATATGTTTGGTATCTCGTATAAATGATGGCAGGTTGTATACCAATGGTTTCAAGAAGATGTCAACATATTCAGACAATCTTTCAGTAGGTCCTTCTATCCCAGAGATAATAGGCCTACCAGGGGGGAAAGGTAGATTCTTGTGTATTTTTGGGAGTGTGTATATACAAGGGAATCTTGGTTTATTAACTTGTAGGTAGCTATACTCGTCATTGTCAAGGATACCCATGCCATACCACTGTTTTAGGTGTCTATTAATGTGATCTGTAAGTTTCCAAATAGGATTAGTGGTGATATGTTCATAACATTCTAGGTCTCCCAATTGTGAGAGAATTTGGTTATCATAGTCTAGGTTAGACATAATGACGATGTTGCCCCCTTTATCTGCCTCCTTTATGATAATGCTATCATCAGTCCTCAACTTTCTGAGTGCTTGTCTCTCACCGTGTGTCAAGTTGTCATTCCTTAGGTGTGGTGTGTGTTTCTTTAGGTCAAATTTATCAAGATCATTGATAACTAGTTTATAGAAAATATCTATACTGTTTCCACTCTGTAACGTGGGTGTCCATTTTGATTTTTCCTTTAGACCACTCTCCACTCGTGCATCACTTATCACATTCAGATCTCGCATGACAATATCTGCAGTTGTGATTTCATCCTCACAGTCTGTTAGTGACAAAAGTAGCTTAGTGTCAACAATTTCTTGAATAGTTATCTCACTCAACGGATGTAATTGTCGATCAACAGTGTTTCTTTTATTGACTACATTGTCAAACATGAAATGCTTTTTAATTTTTATTTTCCTAATAAATTTATACAGGTCTATTTTCAGATCCACCACATTTCCGTGACTTTTGGGACAGAAGTTGAGGCCTTTCTTAAGGAGAGCTTCATCATCATTTGTCAGTGTTTTGGTGGATAGATTAATTATGCTCACTGTATCTATCTCTTCCTGTTCCAGGACCTTGTTTTCATTCCTGCCTTCTCTTCTTTTTCTACCTCCTCTCTTCCCTCTCCTTGTCTTGGGCTTATTAGGGGGCGTTTGTTCTGTTCCCTGTTCCCTTTCTTGATTCGTAACACCTCTTGTAAAAAACGATTCTCTGAATCTGAGGGTTCGGTACGGGTGTCCCCCTGTTCTGATCCACTCGTTGCTGCGGTATCAAGTGAGGTGTTACTAGAGCTAACGGAAGTTGCCGGTTTGGGTTTGGTAGGGTCATCCTTGGATACAAGGTGATCGTATTTGGTGGCAAAGGTAAAGATCCTACCATTACGGTAATCAGCCTCATCTCTTTTAAGTTTCTTAGTTTTGCGTGCTTTAATCTCTGAGATATGATATTTCAAGATGTCATTTAAAATATTATAGTTTTTCTCGGTTGCTTCTAGGAGGTTAAGTGATTTGATTTCTGCCTCTAGGGTCTCTATTTCTGTCTGTAACTTTGCTGTTTTTCTATCACAATTTTCGATTAGAATCCCCATTAATTTATTGGAATTTTCTGTCAATTCTTGTTCCCATGCTGTTAACAGATCTGGGTCTAGGTCATCATATGTGGGTAGGATTTGGGAACGGAGCCCCCTGGGTATTTGTTTTATTTTGATATATTGTCGTAGGGTGGCACCGTCCCACCATTTAGATGCCTCATTTTTTCGTAGCCTCTCTAGGCGTTGGAATTTGTTTTTTAGACCTTCATTTGGTCTGGATGAAGCCCCTGGGTTGGCTGAGGAAGGTGATGGGTTATCATCCCTATTGTTGAAGAGGTCATCTGCTTCTTTAGCTCTACTGCTTAACACACTTTCAAAGGAATTCATGGTGCACCACAGCAGCCTTCTATTCTGTTACAGAGTTTTTTTGAGCTGGGCAGTGGTATTTATAATAGATAATAGGCGCTTGTGGTGAGTGCACCCGGTATTCGTGAGATTCTAAATCAGTAACGGTGCTAGAGGGTAGGGGAGAACCACTAGCCTCCCTAAAGGATTTGTGGCCAGAGCAACAAAAGTCAAGAGTTGGGGTACCCAAGCACACGTAGAAATAAAGTTTGCATAGATTATTACATCAAGTAACAATTGTAACACAATAAGTGATTTTCCATTTCTTTCTTGTAGCTTTCTTCAATTTAATATTCTTGATTCATAGCAATTTCACAGTCTTCACAGTGGTTTCCAAGCCAACACGTGTTTCGTCGCCTCTAGTAATATTGTACATGCGACTTGTTCACGGCTAGGTACAAATTGATATGGTAATTTACATTAGTTAAACTGATTATTTAGGAAATTGCATACATTTGTTAACATTGTAAACAAATGTGCTCCCAGGGTAAGTGTCACAAATTATGGGTTCTTTTCGTGGGAGGTGGTATCCCAAGGCTATAGTGTACTTAGCATGCACCGTGAGGTCAGGTGAGTACTAGCCTTATAATATCCGTTTGTGACCAATCAGATACATGTAGCTTTAGCGTGAGTGTGGTGTGTAGTGAAAATACACATATGTGATAGAAATCCGTTTTTTGTGATGTCTACTGATAAAGCATGCGATATGCAGAGCCAAAGACCCAGGTAGGTGGTAATGGGCAGTTGCAAATCATATAACATCAATGTGGGGTATGTTAAGCTGAAAGGTTATTAACTCCAAGGTATGAGCTAACTGACCTGCACACTGTCTAATTATCAGTATCTGCAATGAGTAAAAGAAGGGAAAAAAAGAAAAAGTACATGTGGCCATGAGTACCCACGTAAGGGGACACTGAGATCATAATAATCGTCACAGGCATATGCCAGGGAGAGATACATACTTAGGGTATGACGATAATTCCGGGTCATACAGTCATGCGACGAGGGGGGCCCGGTCCTAGTAAGGTAAAAACTTTCGGTTGGTGGCTGTGCTCAGTATAACAGCAAAGATCCCATCTAAGGTCAACGAGACAAAATAATAGGATCCGTGTAAGGAAACACTATTTAAAATTAATAGGTGGTCAAAAAGGACCCAATATGCGCGTCCCGAGTGCTACTAGTTAATCTCTTACCTCCGAGTAGTGGAGAGAACGTCCGTAATATGAGACTGCCCCCATCCGCGTCTGGCTCCAATTCGAGTTGCCGGTAGAGAACACTCGGCATGTATTTGACTCGGAATCGGAAGTCACATGACCGGAAATCGGTCATGTGTACTAACACAATGTAGGTAAATGCAGGCGCCATGTCTAGGACTGTTTCGAATTGCAAAATCAATGTGTACAGGCGATCAGAATATGGTCATGTACATCGTGTGGGTAATTCAAGACATACATATTTACTTGCGTGTATGAAACGATAATAATCCCGAAACAGCGAAGAAAGTATGTTCGGGTGTTCGTAAAGATGATAATGTTAGTAATCGTATCCTATAATATCCATGGATACGTAATATATCTCAAAGGCCATTATCAGAATGTCGAAACTAGGTAAATCCAAAATAAAACTTCTGGTTGCAGCAATATGTAATGGAAAGGCGGTGGCCATCTTGGGTCAGGATGTGCCCCCGTTTAGTTTAATAAGAGAAAAAACGGCAGTGAAGCGCTGGGGTCAGTTTAACTCGATATTTGACATGAACACAGAAAAGCCAAATGTGGTTAGCAAAGTCTGTATTCGAGCTGACAGGCGTATATCAGATTTAATCTGAAGTTATATACAGGCTCTTCTAAATGTTAATACTATCTATAAGGGCAATGATTGGGCCCCTTGGGGGATGGGTATATTGCCCATAAAGTGGCAGAGCTGGCATAAACCTTGAGGAATTGGGCATAAACTGTAAATAGTCTATATCAGCGAGCCTCAGAAGTTGTTGAGAATACTTATATATATGAAGGGCTAAACATACCACTGTGTGTAATTTAGTGAAAACATGTAAATTATGGTTTTCAGTGGCTAAGGTGCAGGGATGAGTGACATCTTAAAACATAATATACGCATATGTTAAAACACTTAAATAGCATATGTACAAAATGTATGCAGTTACCAAAGATACTTCATTACTGTGTATACATGACAGGAGATGATATATCTATATGGTTATATATGAGGCACTTCTTTTATTTACCAAGGAAATAATGCATCTCATCATCGACATTCATCCCTATATCAGTCGTACGTAGTTTTAGGATCCAGGATGCTTCGTTCCTGCGAAGTGTAAGTTCTCTGTTACCCCCTCTGGGGTTTCTTATTGTCTGCTCTATACCATAGAACAGGAAGTCCTTATGTACACCCTGGGATTGGCATTCAAGGATATGTGTCGCGATGGGATATCTGTGGTCACCCTGCTTGACTGCCCTCATGTGTTCGCCTATCCTGACACGTAAAGGACGTATCGTACTCCCCACATATTTCCTGTTACATCTGCACTCAATGATGTATACTACATAGCTTGTGCTACAGGTGATATTTGTAAGGATTTTGTAGCTTCTTACATTAGGGCCCACGTGTTCTAATTTATTGCTGTATGCCCATTTACAGGCTGAGCAATGTCCACACTTGTGGAAACCCACCATGTATGTAGACAGCCAGTTTCTGCTGATACGGGGTGTGGGATAGCTGGGGCTGAGGAGACTTCTAAGGCAGGTCCCTTTTCTGTAAGTGATCTCTGGTTTGTTGTCAATCACCCCTGTCATGGTCTCATCTTTCTTAAGGATGTGCCAATGTCTATTCAGACTTTTCACTAGCACGTCCGAAAGGTTATTAAAATTCGTGATGAACCTGACTTTGTTTTCGTCTTTCTTTCTACTAGTGGTGTCCCTTAGGGTCGTGTCTCTTTTGATCCTCTTGATCCTAGATTCAGCCTTCTTTAGGGTGTTTGTGTTGTAACCTCTAGACTTGAAGCGTTTAGTCATTTCTTCAGTACATTTTGTGAAGTCAGAATCCACACTACAATTGCGTCTAGCTCTGACAAATTCCCCATAGGGGATGGCATTTATCTGGTGCTTGGGGTGTGCACTGGACGCATGCAGTATTGCATTACACGCTGTCTCTTTGCGATATAGTCTGCTGTTGATCTGATTATTTTCTATATACAGTTCCGTATCCAGAAATGTCACCTTCACCTTGCTGTGTGCGTGTGTAAATCTGATGTTCCATGTGTTATCGTTAAGGTGTTCCACAAATTTCATCAGTTTAACATCGTCTCCTGTCCAAATCATCAGGCAGTCGTCAATATATCTGCCCCAGAAGAGAATGAACTCTGTCCATTCTGATCCATGTTGGCCCCAGATCCACTCCTCCTCAAACCATCCCATGAACAGGTTGGCGTACGAAGGAGAGAATCTAGAGCCCATGGCAACTCCCTGTTTTTGACGGTACCATTTCTCCTTAAAGAGAAAAACATTATTATCAAGGATGAGTTCTATCATGGTAATGAGCATTTCTGTATGTTCCCATGTGCTGGCAGATCTAGTGCTGAGAATTTTCCTAATGGCTTTCAATCCACTCTCTCTTTTGATGCTCGTGTACAGTGCTGTAACATCTAGTGTTACTAGTGTCATGTCAGGCCCCCACGTTATGTCTGTTAAAAGACCTAATATATGTTTGGTATCTCGTATAAATGATGGCAGGTTGTATACCAATGGTTTCAAGAAGATGTCAACATATTCAGACAATCTTTCAGTAGGTCCTTCTATCCCAGAGATAATAGGCCTACCAGGGGGGAAAGGTAGATTCTTGTGTATTTTTGGGAGTGTGTATATACAAGGGAATCTTGGTTTATTAACTTGTAGGTAGCTATACTCGTCATTGTCAAGGATACCCATGCCATACCACTGTTTTAGGTGTCTATTAATGTGATCTGTAAGTTTCCAAATAGGATTAGTGGTGATATGTTCATAACATTCTAGGTCTCCCAATTGTGAGAGAATTTGGTTATCATAGTCTAGGTTAGACATAATGACGATGTTGCCCCCTTTATCTGCCTCCTTTATGATAATGCTATCATCAGTCCTCAACTTTCTGAGTGCTTGTCTCTCACCGTGTGTCAAGTTGTCATTCCTTAGGTGTGGTGTGTGTTTCTTTAGGTCAAATTTATCAAGATCATTGATAACTAGTTTATAGAAAATATCTATACTGTTTCCACTCTGTAACGTGGGTGTCCATTTTGATTTTTCCTTTAGACCACTCTCCACTCGTGCATCACTTATCACATTCAGATCTCGCATGACAATATCTGCAGTTGTGATTTCATCCTCACAGTCTGTTAGTGACAAAAGTAGCTTAGTGTCAACAATTTCTTGAATAGTTATCTCACTCAACGGATGTAATTGTCGATCAACAGTGTTTCTTTTATTGACTACATTGTCAAACATGAAATGCTTTTTAATTTTTATTTTCCTAATAAATTTATACAGGTCTATTTTCAGATCCACCACATTTCCGTGACTTTTGGGACAGAAGTTGAGGCCTTTCTTAAGGAGAGCTTCATCATCATTTGTCAGTGTTTTGGTGGATAGATTAATTATGCTCACTGTATCTATCTCTTCCTGTTCCAGGACCTTGTTTTCATTCCTGCCTTCTCTTCTTTTTCTACCTCCTCTCTTCCCTCTCCTTGTCTTGGGCTTATTAGGGGGCGTTTGTTCTGTTCCCTGTTCCCTTTCTTGATTCGTAACACCTCTTGTAAAAAACGATTCTCTGAATCTGAGGGTTCGGTACGGGTGTCCCCCTGTTCTGATCCACTCGTTGCTGCGGTATCAAGTGAGGTGTTACTAGAGCTAACGGAAGTTGCCGGTTTGGGTTTGGTAGGGTCATCCTTGGATACAAGGTGATCGTATTTGGTGGCAAAGGTAAAGATCCTACCATTACGGTAATCAGCCTCATCTCTTTTAAGTTTCTTAGTTTTGCGTGCTTTAATCTCTGAGATATGATATTTCAAGATGTCATTTAAAATATTATAGTTTTTCTCGGTTGCTTCTAGGAGGTTAAGTGATTTGATTTCTGCCTCTAGGGTCTCTATTTCTGTCTGTAACTTTGCTGTTTTTCTATCACAATTTTCGATTAGAATCCCCATTAATTTATTGGAATTTTCTGTCAATTCTTGTTCCCATGCTGTTAACAGATCTGGGTCTAGGTCATCATATGTGGGTAGGATTTGGGAACGGAGCCCCCTGGGTATTTGTTTTATTTTGATATATTGTCGTAGGGTGGCACCGTCCCACCATTTAGATGCCTCATTTTTTCGTAGCCTCTCTAGGCGTTGGAATTTGTTTTTTAGACCTTCATTTGGTCTGGATGAAGCCCCTGGGTTGGCTGAGGAAGGTGATGGGTTATCATCCCTATTGTTGAAGAGGTCATCTGCTTCTTTAGCTCTACTGCTTAACACACTTTCAAAGGAATTCATGGTGCACCACAGCAGCCTTCTATTCTGTTACAGAGTTTTTTTGAGCTGGGCAGTGGTATTTATAATAGATAATAGGCGCTTGTGGTGAGTGCACCCGGTATTCGTGAGATTCTAAATCAGTAACGGTGCTAGAGGGTAGGGGAGAACCACTAGCCTCCCTAAAGGATTTGTGGCCAGAGCAACAAAAGTCAAGAGTTGGGGTACCCAAGCACACGTAGAAATAAAGTTTGCATAGATTATTACATCAAGTAACAATTGTAACACAATAAGTGATTTTCCATTTCTTTCTTGTAGCTTTCTTCAATTTAATATTCTTGATTCATAGCAATTTCACAGTCTTCACAGTGGTTTCCAAGCCAACACGTGTTTCGTCGCCTCTAGTAATATTGTACATGCGACTTGTTCACGGCTAGGTACAAATTGATATGGTAATTTACATTAGTTAAACTGATTATTTAGGAAATTGCATACATTTGTTAACATTGTAAACAAATGTGCTCCCAGGGTAAGTGTCACAAATTATGGGTTCTTTTCGTGGGAGGTGGTATCCCAAGGCTATAGTGTACTTAGCATGCACCGTGAGGTCAGGTGAGTACTAGCCTTATAATATCCGTTTGTGACCAATCAGATACATGTAGCTTTAGCGTGAGTGTGGTGTGTAGTGAAAATACACATATGTGATAGAAATCCGTTTTTTGTGATGTCTACTGATAAAGCATGCGATATGCAGAGCCAAAGACCCAGGTAGGTGGTAATGGGCAGTTGCAAATCATATAACATCAATGTGGGGTATGTTAAGCTGAAAGGTTATTAACTCCAAGGTATGAGCTAACTGACCTGCACACTGTCTAATTATCAGTATCTGCAATGAGTAAAAGAAGGGAAAAAAAGAAAAAGTACATGTGGCCATGAGTACCCACGTAAGGGGACACTGAGATCATAATAATCGTCACAGGCATATGCCAGGGAGAGATACATACTTAGGGTATGACGATAATTCCGGGTCATACAGTCATGCGACGGGGGGGGCCCGGTCCTAGTAAGGTAAAAACTTTCGGTTGGTGGCTGTGCTCAGTATAACAGCAAAGATCCCATCTAAGGTCAACGAGACAAAATAATAGGATCCGTGTAAGGAAACACTATTTAAAATTAATAGGTGGTCAAAAAGGACCCAATATGCGCGTCCCGAGTGCTACTAGTTAATCTCTTACCTCCGAGTAGTGGAGAGAACGTCCGTAATATGAGACTGCCCCCATCCGCGTCTGGCTCCAATTCGAGTTGCCGGTAGAGAACACTCGGCATGTATTTGACTCGGAATCGGAAGTCACATGACCGGAAATCGGTCATGTGTACTAACACAATGTAGGTAAATGCAGGCGCCATGTCTAGGACTGTTTCGAATTGCAAAATCAATGTGTACAGGCGATCAGAATATGGTCATGTACATCGTGTGGGTAATTCAAGACGTACATATTTACTTGCGTGTATGAAACGATAATAATCCCGAAACAGCGAAGAAAGTATGTTCGGGTGTTCGTAAAGATGATAATGTTAGTAATCGTATCCTATAATATCCATGGATACGTAATATATCTCAAAGGCCATTATCAGAATGTCGAAACTAGGTAAATCCAAAATAAAACTTCTGGTTGCAGCAATATGTAATGGAAAGGCGGTGGCCATCTTGGGTCAGGATGTGCCCCCGTTTAGTTTAATAAGAGAAAAAACGGCAGTGAAGCGCTGGGGTCAGTTTAACTCGATATTTGACATGAACACAGAAAAGCCAAATGTGGTTAGCAAAGTCTGTATTCGAGCTGACAGGCGTATATCAGATTTAATCTGAAGTTATATACAGGCTCTTCTAAATGTTAATACTATCTATAAGGGCAATGATTGGGCCCCTTGGGGGATGGGTATATTGCCCATAAAGTGGCAGAGCTGGCATAAACCTTGAGGAATTGGGCATAAACTGTAAATAGTCTATATCAGCGAGCCTCAGAAGTTGTTGAGAATACTTATATATATGAAGGGCTAAACATACCACTGTGTGTAATTTAGTGAAAACATGTAAATTATGGTTTTCAGTGGCTAAGGTGCAGGGATGAGTGACATCTTAAAACATAATATACGCATATGTTAAAACACTTAAATAGCATATGTACAAAATTTATGCAGTTATCAAAGATACTTCATTACTGTGTATACATGACAGGAGATGATATATCTATATGGTTATATATGAGGCACTTCTTTTATTTACCAAGGAAATAATGCATCTCATCATCGACATTCATCCCTATATCAGTCGTACGTAGTTTTAGGATCCAGGATGCTTCGTTCCTGCGAAGTGTAAGTTCTCTGTTACCCCCTCTGGGGTTTCTTATTGTCTGCTCTATACCATAGAACAGGAAGTCCTTATGTACACCCTGGGATTGGCATTCAAGGATATGTGTCGCGATGGGATATCTGTGGTCACCCTGCTTGACTGCCCTCATGTGTTCGCCTATCCTGACACGTAAAGGACGTATCGTACTCCCCACATATTTCCTGTTACATCTGCACTCAATGATGTATACTACATAGCTTGTGCTACAGGTGATATTTGTAAGGATTTTGTAGCTTCTTTCATTAGGGCCCACGTGTTCTAATTTATTGCTGTATGCCCATTTACAGGCTGAGCAATGTCCACACTTGTGGAAACCCACCATGTATGTAGACAGCCAGTTTCTGCTGATACGGGGTGTGGGATAGCTGGGGCTGAGGAGACTTCTAAGGCAGGTCCCTTTTCTGTAAGTGATCTCTGGTTTGTTGTCAATCACCCCTGTCATGGTCTCATCTTTCTTAAGGATGTGCCAATGTCTATTCAGACTTTTCACTAGCACGTCCGAAAGGTTATTAAAATTCGTGATGAACCTGACTTTGTTTTCGTCTTTCTTTCTACTAGTGGTGTCCCTTAGGGTCGTGTCTCTTTTGATCCTCTTGATCCTAGATTCAGCCTTCTTTAGGGTGTTTGTGTTGTAACCTCTAGACTTGAAGCGTTTAGTCATTTCTTCAGTACATTTTGTGAAGTCAGAATCCACACTACAATTGCGTCTAGCTCTGACAAATTCCCCATAGGGGATGGCATTTATCTGGTGCTTGGGGTGTGCACTGGACGCATGCAGTATTGCATTACACGCTGTCTCTTTGCGATATAGTCTGCTGTTGATCTGATTATTTTCTATATACAGTTCCGTATCCAGAAATGTCACCTTCACCTTGCTGTGTGCGTGTGTAAATCTGATGTTCCATGTGTTATCGTTAAGGTGTTCCACAAATTTCATCAGTTTAACATCGTCTCCTGTCCAAATCATCAGGCAGTCGTCAATATATCTGCCCCAGAAGAGAATGAACTCTGTCCATTCTGATCCATGTTGGCCCCAGATCCACTCCTCCTCAAACCATCCCATGAACAGGTTGGCGTACGAAGGAGAGAATCTAGAGCCCATGGCAACTCCCTGTTTTTGACGGTACCATTTCTCCTTAAAGAGAAAAACATTATTATCAAGGATGAGTTCTATCATGGTAATGAGCATTTCTGTATGTTCCCATGTGCTGGCAGATCTAGTGCTGAGAATTTTCCTAATGGCTTTCAATCCACTCTCTCTTTTGATGCTCGTGTACAGTGCTGTAACATCTAGTGTTACTAGTGTCATGTCAGGCCCCCACGTTATGTCTGTTAAAAGACCTAATATATGTTTGGTATCTCGTATAAATGATGGCAGGTTGTATACCAATGGTTTCAAGAAGATGTCAACATATTCAGACAATCTTTCAGTAGGTCCTTCTATCCCAGAGATAATAGGCCTACCAGGGGGGAAAGGTAGATTCTTGTGTATTTTTGGGAGTGTGTATATACAAGGGAATCTTGGTTTATTAACTTGTAGGTAGCTATACTCGTCATTGTCAAGGATACCCATGCCATACCACTGTTTTAGGTGTCTATTAATGTGATCTGTAAGTTTCCAAATAGGATTAGTGGTGATATGTTCATAACATTCTAGGTCTCCCAATTGTGAGAGAATTTGGTTATCATAGTCTAGGTTAGACATAATGACGATGTTGCCCCCTTTATCTGCCTCCTTTATGATAATGCAATCATCAGTCCTCAACTTTCTGAGTGCTTGTCTCTCACCGTGTGTCAAGTTGTCATTCCTTAGGTGTGGTGTGTGTTTCTTTAGGTCAAATTTATCAAGATCATTGATAACTAGTTTATAGAAAATATCTATACTGTTTCCACTCTGTAACGTGGGTGTCCATTTTGATTTTTCCTTTAGACCACTCTCCACTCGTGCATCACTTATCACATTCAGATCTCGCATGACAATATCTGCAGTTGTGATTTCATCCTCACAGTCTGTTAGTGACAAAAGTAGCTTAGTGTCAACAATTTCTTGAATAGTAATCTCACTCAACGGATGTAATTGTCGATCAACAGTGTTTCTTTTATTGACTACATTGTCAAACATGAAATGCTTTTTAATTTTTATTTTCCTAATAAATTTATACAGGTCTATTTTCAGATCCACCACATTTCCGTGACTTTTGGGACAGAAGTTGAGGCCTTTCTTAAGGAGAGCTTCATCATCATTTGTCAGTGTTTTGGTGGATAGATTAATTATGCTCACTGTATCTATCTCTTCCTGTTCCAGGACCTTGTTTTCATTCCTGCCTTCTCTTCTTTTTCTACCTCCTCTCTTCCCTCTCCTTGTCTTGGGCTTATTAGGGGTCGTTTGTTCTGTTCCCTGTTCCCTTTCTTGATTCGTAACACCTCTTGTAAAAAACGATTCTCTGAATCTGAGGGTTCGGTACGGGTGTCCCCCTGTTCTGATCCACTCGTTGCTGCGGTATCAAGTGAGGTGTTACTAGAGCTAACGGAAGTTGCCGGTTTGGGTTTGGTAGGGTCATCCTTGGATACAAGGTGATCGTATTTGGTGGCAAAGGTAAAGATCCTACCATTACGGTAATCAGCCTCATCTCTTTTAAGTTTCTTAGTTTTGCGTGCTTTAATCTCTGAGATATGATATTTCAAGATGTCATTTAAAATATTATAGTTTTTCTCGGTTGCTTACTAGGACCGGGCCCCCCCCGTCGCATGACTGTATGACCCGGAATTATCGTCATACCCTAAGTATGTATCTCTCCCTGGCATATGCCTGTGACGATTATTATGATCTCAGTGTCCCCTTACGTGGGTACTCATGGCCACATGTACTTTTTCTTTTTTTCCCTTCTTTTACTCATTGCAGATACTGATAATTAGACAGTGTGCAGGTCAGTTTGCTCATACCTTGGAGTTAATAACCTTTCAGCTTAACATACCCCACATTGATGTTATATGATTTGCAACTGCCCATTACCACCTACCTGGGTCTTTGGCTCTGCATATCGCATGCTTTATCAGTAGACATCACAAAAAACGGATTTCTATCACATATGTGTATTTTCACTACACACCACACTCACGCTAAAGCTACATGTATCTGATTGGTCACAAACGGATATTATAAGGCTAGTACTCACCTGACCTCACGGTGCATGCTAAGTACACTATAGCCTTGGGATACCACCTCCCACGAAAAGAACCCATAATTTGTGACACTTACCCTGGGAGCACATTTGTTTACAATGTTAACAAATGTATGCAATTTCCTAAATAATCAGTTTAACTAATGTAAATTACCATATCAATTTGTACCTAGCCGTGAACAAGTCGCATGTACAATATTACTAGAGGCGACGAAACACGTGTTGGCTTGGAAACCACTGTGAAGACTGTGAAATTGCTATGTAGCAAGCAACATGGACCTGCTAATCCTCCAGCTGGGAGTTGCACAAAGAAGACAACAACCACCACCACCACCAATCCCACTACCGCAGCCTCCACCATTACCACAAAGGCTGCGCAGGAGAAAGGAGCGCATCTTCCGTCCAAGGACCACCCTCATTGGACTCCGGGACGAACAAGTCATAAAACTGTATCGGATCAGGAAAGCGTCCATACTAAATCTGTTGCGGCAGATCACACCACAGCTCCAGGCACCAACTGAAAGGGGTAACAACATCCCACCCCTGACAAAGCTACTGGCGGTATTGCATATGTTGGCCTCTGGATCGTTCCAAACAACAGCTGCACAAGTGGCTGGGGTGTCACAGTCATCTTTCTCGGGCTTCCTCCCTACGGTCCTGGATGCCATTCTCCAGCTCTCCCCACAGTATATACAGTTTCCCAACACACAGCAGCTGCAGATGGACATCAAAGAAGGATTTTTTGCCATTGCTGGATTTCCCCATGTGCTTGGAGCAATGGACTGCACGCATGTACAGCTCGTACCACCTGCAGCTACGGAACACCTTTACCGCAACCGAAAGCACACACACTCCATCAATGTCCAGGCCATTGTGGATCATCGGGGACAATTTCTCAATGTCCTTGCGAAATACCCTGGCAGTGTGTATGACTCCTACATTTTCAGAAACAGCATAATCAATGAACGTTTTGAAAATGGGCAAAATGGCAACGGCCTTCTTGTAGGTAAGCACTAATAAATGTATATCCAAGTATATGATGCAACAGCAGCCTCTACAATGCCACATTACATCCACATGACATGCCCTTAGGTCCAAATGATGCAATACATCAATGTGTAAACGCATTGCCACATATACACTATAAACACACAACATATTGGACAAACCTGCAGACCCAAATAGCAGCATAACGTAAAGGGCCAAGGGACACCAGATAGGAATGCATGGAAAAATCACACATCAAACTTTGTTGATCACCAAGTCACACTGACGACATATGCACACATGGGGCCTCATTAATGAGGCCCCTAGCGCCATCGGAACGTAACTTTTTGTGACGTTCCGTGGCGCAGAAGCCTGCGTGATATTTATCAGGCAGCACTGAGCCACTTTTCTGCGGCTTAATGCTGCATCATAAATATCAGTCCCTTTAACGCAGTGTTCTGCGTTAAAGGGGCGTGCAATGGGTGTTGCTGGGGGCGTTCCCAGCAACATCCATGGCCTTTTGACACTGCCTCTGATTTTCGAGAAATTGTAAATCTGTGGCAGCGCCAAAAGCTTACGCCTCCCCAGGGGAGGCGGAAGGGAGGCGCAACGGGGAGAAATATCCTGATCCTGGGGTAGGATAACGCACGTCTTAAATATAATTACTGAACGCCCCTCCTGGAACACAGCAGAAGCTTGCCAATTGGGACTGCTGCCGCTCCCCCTGAAGGCGAAACTGTTGCGTCGCTTTGCCAATCTGGCATTAATGCTGGCAAAGCGCCTGATAACCCAGCGGTGGAAGTCTCGAGCCCCGCCGCGGGTGGAGGACTGGGGGGAGGAGGTGTTGAGGTGGTCAGTGGCGGAGCGAGAAGCGTTGCACCGGGAAGAGAGTCGAGGGCTGCGAAAGCGTCCAATATCTCTAGAATGGGCACATCTGACTGAGCTATTTAAGGGTGAGGTGGAGGAATGTGAGGAGGCTGCGGGGCACAGTCCACGGAGTACCCCAGCGTGAAACAGGGTGTATGCCAACGGTTGAGTCTGGAAGTAGCTGGGGCCAGTCCTCTGGGGCTGAGGGTTGTAATTTTCCGTCTGACTGAGGCCATATCCTGGTGGGTGATGATACAAGCCTTCCCCCCCTCTGTTATGCCTGTCCGGAACCATCACAGTCCCCACTCTGGCCGATGTATTCGGCCTCTATCCTTCCCCGACTCTGCACTTGAAGTGTGGGTCCGCCCACTCCCTTTCCCCACCCGAGGTCAACAATCTGTGACCCTCAGACTGAAATTCGTGGCAAGTGTTGGGTTAATTGGGAGGGTTGGGGTGGGTAGGGAGTTAGAGGGTTGTTCGGGAGGCTGTGCCCCCATAGATATAGAATCTCGAAGATTGGGAACGTAGCGCAGGGGCATGGTTGGATACATACTTATGTGCTTGACTGAGGTACTATCAAGCACTCGTATGTTTTATTTGGTCGGCATTGACAACTATGTGGCACGGCGTGTAAGGTTGCATCGGATATATATGCTATATCCTTAGTTCATATGTAAAAGTATTGTGTTTCATGCATACTGTACTTCAATGCTCCTTTCTATGCAAAAACTGAATAACAATTAAAAAAAACAAAAAAAAAAAACGGGGAGAAATATCTTTATTTCTCCTCGTTTGTCCTTTGTGCGCCTGCGCAGGGAAAAAGGACAGGAATGCGCCTCATGTCATTGATACGGCGCATCCCTGCCCTTTTCAATTGCCGTAGGGAAGCGCAGCAGGAAGGCCTGCTGCGCTTCCCTACGGCAAAACCTCATAAATGTGCCCCATGACATCTAGCTCAAATTAACTATTGAAAGGTGCAGTACGAAATGCATGTAAAAAGCTAAGTAATACTATTAGAATGTGCAACAATGTGTATACAAGTGCACATAGCAATTACACACCGTAATCATGTATTGGTGCACCATCTGATAAACTGACCTGTTCAGGGGCCACATTGCTCAGGTAGGTTAGCAAAGGGAAGGAGCACGCCATCCTCATACCAATCCACAATATCAGTCATACCCTTTGTCTGCCAAACAGACAGTCGCCCCTGGTCCCACAGTGAACTGATACTTCACACATGGATAATGCGATGTCACGTGCATATGGGACATCAAGGTTTGGCCCTGTCAAGCCCCCCATCCAACCACGCCATGCTGTTTTCAGTTCCCATGGGAGGCTGCCTGTCGGAATATGAAGGTACAGCACAATTTGCCAGAGTCCTTGAAGGGCAGGGCCCTCTGCCCCTGTTTCACAGTGTCCGGCAAACAATCACCCATGTTCTGCATGAGCCCTGTAAATTTGTCTGCTAGATGATATGATTTGGAAAAAGCAACTGCCCATCCCCCCGCGTAGCGTGCACACATCAGAGCAGTCAAGGCCACACACTGTCTACCCACCACACACAGGAACACCATAAACATGGACTTGAGTAGTTTCAAAGTTTGCGCAGGTAGACATAGGACACATGCCATGTATACTGATGTCAGCCTAAAGTAACACGTATCTATTACCTCCCAATTACAGCTGATCAAGGATATGGAGTCCAGAGGTGGGTTATGACACCATTTGGCAATCCAACCACTGACCAACAGAAGGCATACAACCATGCCCATTGCCGGACAAGGAACATTATCGAACGCAGCTTCGGAATTCTGAAGTCAAGGTTCCGTTGCCTTGACGTATCAGGCGGAAGGCTACTTTATTCCCCAGAAACTGTTGGCAAAATAATACTTACATGTGCGATACTACACAACATCTGTGTCAAAACTAATGTGCCCTGGGAGGAGGAGGACCAGCAGCCTGGACAGGTGGACGATGATGAACATGTGCAACCCCAAGTGCAAGACAACCAGCACACAGCAGCAGGGATACAACGACGCACACACATAGTGACTCAATTTTTCGCATGATGTTGAAAATTGAAGTCAGTAATAATGTACAATAAAGAACATTACACAATTTCAAGTCGCATCCTCAACTATGTGTCCATTAACGTTCAAGTTCAAATCATAGATATATACATGTGCAGATGTACATGAAACTGCTGCTGCATGGCAGTGGAAGGACCTTGGTTGTGACAAGCTGTGGCACTGGCATAGCACAGGAATGCAACATCCTATCAAAAACATGTTTCATAGTTGTATGCAAACTTCTTTTGCATGAATAGATGGCATGCAGTGAATCATGCACACTTGCACCCTGAGTAAGCTATGTGTGTGTGGTGGCCCTGACAAGCAGAGCTGCTGAAAGTGGCCACAAATATCACGCATGGAAAAACCTGTGCAAAAGCTCCTTGGGATGCTGATGTCTCACATATGGACATGTGAAAAGTGATGCAGCATTTCCGCCGTTGATTAGGAAAATACATACATGTCTGTGCAGAGTCACAGCTCAAGCAATGACATGCAGGCACTGCCAACAATGTGTGATGTAATGTCAGTCAGCTGCTGTGCAAGTTGGAAGTACCACTCACAGATCAATCGTAATTCACTCCGAATATACACACATATCATTTTACAGATGGAAACGTTGGTGAGAAGAAGCCACACAAGTCAACATGCAATAAGGCAACATGTCGACACAGGTTACACACATGTACCATATGTTAAACATCCCTTGAACAACAACATGGGGTAGAATGACAAGCCCCCCTGTGCCACCAGAACATCACTTTGTCTGACGGACTGGTGGTGCATGGGGACCATCCATATGTACAGGGAGCGGAACACCCACCCTGTGTGACTTCACATCTCCTTCTAAATACATAGGGGCAGATTTACAAGAAAGTGACGCATCTGTAGAGATGCGTCACTTTCCCTCCCTGCGCCAACTTGCCAAATCCTTGCGTTACCATGGATGCACGGCGAACCATGGCGCAAGGATTGACAGATGCGTCAGAAATTCTGACGTATCTGTTGACGGAAAAGTCATGTATTGCTGGAGTCGTGTCGCAAGCACGACGCAACTCCAGCAATGCTCAGGCCCGCCCTATGCCTAACATGCTGCATCAATTCTAACTCCTGCTTCAAGCAGGCGCAGGGTTTTGACGCAGCATGGATGTAAAAGTGACTCAGTGAAATCTTGTAGATTTCACTGCGTCACTTTTACGGGGCTTCCTGCGACAGAACGCCCACACCGCACACATTAAACCTGACGCAGGTGTAATGTGGCGCAGGGCTTCACAACGTGACGCATCTCCCTAGATGTGTCACGTTCTAAATGGGCAGCAGCTTTTACGCAGCCGCTGCGTCACAAAAGTGATGCAACGACGGTGCAAAAGTGACGCAAGGGGCTTGTTAATCTGCCCCAAACCCTTTACACACAGCACTTAGCCGAGAATTTGAGTGCCATGGACGTTGCTGTGGTAGTTCACACACAACACACATGGAACAAGATACATATCCAGATTGACCAAATGAGTGAAAGCACGGAGATGCATCTGAATACTAAACCACCCTAGAGGTGGCGTAATGATTTGCAAAAAAGGAGACATTCCGTGCCAGATTACGGACTTCCTGTGCATCTCTGTCATTCAACATGGATGCACCAGAAGTATCGATCCATCTGCCCATCCGTGCGCCAACACAGATGCGCCGCATTTACAATGTGGTGCACCGTTGCACATGGATGTGCAGATGCGTGTCGCATCCCCCTGTGCAAATGCGGTGCATTGCTTTGCTGGAGTTGCGTTGCAAGTGAAACGTAGGTCCAGCAAGTCTGATCTTGGCCCTATCGCAAACATGCTGCATTAATACTTATACATGCTTCAAGAAGGCGCAGGCTTTTGACGCTGCATGGACGTCAAAGTGACTGAGTGGAATCTTGTACATGTCACTCAGCCACTTGTCTGAGGCGTTCCTGCACTGGAAGGCCACCCCCCCCCCCCCCACCCCCCTGCCAGGAACACCCACATCTTGCGCAGGGCTCAACAACGTGACACATCTCACTAGATGTGTCACGTTGTAAATAGCCAAAAGCATGGCACTTCGGGGCAGATTTACGAGCCCCTTGCGCCACTTTTGCGTCACTATGAACATGGGAAAAGTGACGCAAAAGTGGCGCAAGCGGCTTGTAAATCTGCCCCTTCGTATGTACGCCGTGCCTTATCCCGCTCCATATCTGTGCTGCAGTCCACAGCACTCATTTCAAGGGGATAATGCCTGTATTGATTGTTCATGGTCAGGAAGGTGACCCTGCATGCACACAGATAATATCTTGGGACGTACGCATCCATGCACCAGGGTCCAAGGGTCCTGGCCCACTGCATGCCTCAAGTTGTTGCACCAGTGCAGGGTGAAGCATGGAGATGCAACAAATTTCTGTGAATACGTGGCACACCTGCGCATTCAGGAGTGCAAAATGCAAATGCTGCTACGATGCTGCACTTCCTGGTAGTTCTGCCCTCACACATACACATCTATACAGTGACAAATCATGATTGAGTCACTCACACAATAGAAGAGTGTTGCATCTCAATGTAAAGTGTCGCAAGTAGCAAAGCGTGGATAATTTTTACATTCTGCAGCAATAACAACATGAAAAGTGACGCTTTTACCCGTAAAGTATCGCATCTACACGAAAGTCTCGCAAATGCACACAAACCAGTAGCATCTCGATAATGCGCGACGCACTGTGACTTACGTCACGCTTCGTAATGATTAATGCATGATGCAACACGCTAAACAAAGAAGCGTCACACATGCATACCTGAGCCTAAGTGGAAATCTACGCATCAACGGAAGCGTGACGCACAGCGTCAAAACGTGACACATCGAAGCAGGAAATGATGCAATGATTCCAGAACCTCCCAAACCAGGAAGTGCACAGTTACTTTCACTTTCCCTCACTTGCTCTTGGTGTGTGCTTGCTGGAGGAGTTGTTTGGAGTCTGTGCTGTCCTGATTTGGTTTTCAAAGTGTCTTTTGTCTGTCCCCTGTGTCTTTTGAGGTGTGTTTGTCTGTCTTTAGTGATTTGTCAGTCTTGTGTGTGTCTGTAAGATAAGTATTGTGGGGTGTTTGTCGATTGGGGTAGTTAGTTTTAAGGTTCATATAGGGGTGGGTTAATTGTTAGTACATATTAGGTAAATCTTTAATAAGTTCCTTTGTCATATTTATTAAGTTTCCTTTACATCATCATACATCATGTCAGGAAGGTCAAGAAATTTGACCGATCGAGAGTTTGGGGGTATGATATGGCTAATATTCCACTACCTGCCCCGGATGATCAGCATGGGGGGAAGGGTCAGTCAGGGGTATGATACGGCCGGGCGCAAGCGCCGGTGGACCACGGTGCAGCAACATCTGGGGCGTCTATTCCAGATCCAGCGGACACCCCACCAGATCATGCACCGCTGGCAGGACGTCATCAGCAGGGAGGCTGACCTGCTAGATCATCTTGGCCTGGAGGTTGGTGGTCCAGTTGGTAAGTCAATGTTTCTTGTTACTCATATATTCTCTTCAGAGGTGCTAATCTATGCCATATCTCCCTCTGCACAAATCGTATGACCAATCAATTGGCGTTGCAATGGTCTGTTTGGATTTACATATGAGCGCATGCAATACAAAAGACTGTTCTGTGGCCACAGACACATATGTTGGAAACCATGGGGCAGATTTATGAGGGACTTGTGCCCCTTTGATGCCGCCGTTGCGTCACTTTTGTGACGCAGCGGAGGTGTAAACCCTGCGCCAGTTTGCGCCCTATTCACATCGTGACGCATCAATGGAGATGTGTCACGCTGTAAAGCTCTGCGCTACATTAAACCTGCGTCAGGTTTAATGTATGCAGGGTGGGCGTAACGGCGGAAAAACCCTCGGAAAAGTGACTCAGTCAAATCTATAATATGTGACTGACTCACTTTTCCGACAATGATGCAACAAAAGCCTGCACCTGCTTGAAGCAGGCGTAAGGCTTGACACACCATGTTAGGGATGGGCAGCTTGGAACAGTGCTGGAGTTGCGTTGCGCTTGCAACACAACTTCAGCACTGCGGCAACCTTACGCCATCGAATGCGTCACGCATCTGTTTATTCCTGCGCCATGATGCGCCGCATTGCAAATGCTGCGCATCATGGGTGGCGCAAGGGTAAACTTGTGTGACCCATCTTTCCTGGCGCATCCTTGCTGATTTGCAGGGATGCGCCAGGAAACATCAATCTGCCCCAATATATATGATGTTGACATAGAAATTTTCTCTATTCACACAGACACATGCACCAGTTAAAAAAAAGTTTTTTCATTGTCATGCTGTAAACAAGGGGGAGGATGATTTGGATACAAAGGGGCAGATTTATGACGTCTGGCGCATCTCTGCTAATCAGCAGAGATGTGCCAGAGGAGTTGCCACGCATCTGCCCACTCGTGCGCCACCATTGATGCGCCCCATTTATGATGCTGCGCACCGTGGCACTCGGATGGGCAGATGCGTGACGCATCTGCCGTCGTATGGATGGCGCATTGCTGGAGTTGCTTCGCAACCGCGATGCAGCTCCAGCAAGGCTCTGGGTGCCCCTATCCCTAACATGCTGCGTCAATCCTTACGCCTGCTTCAAGCAGGCGCAGGGATTTACGCAGCATGGCTGGAAAAGTGATTGAGTGAAATCTTGTAGATTTCACTCAGCCACTTTTAGGAGGCGTTCCTGCGCCGGAACGCCCCCACCTGCCCTGGAACGCCTACATGTGGCGCAGGGCTTTACAACGTGACGCATCTCCCAGATGCGTCACGTTGTAAATACCCCGCACCATGGCGCAGGATTAGCGCCGCTGCTGCGTCACAAAAGTGACGCAACGGCGGCGTAAATGAGGCGCAAGTCAAACATAAATCTGCCCCATGATGTGCAATCACGGTGCCAAGCCCTGTGCTGGTACACAAACTGCCACCATGTGCAGGTGCAGGCAAACTTGCTAACATGTACATGGCTGCCTGCGTCATGGGGCAGTAGTGTCTGTTCAGGAAGGGACACCTTCATGCACCCTGTAGTAAACCGGGGTCTCCAGTCCCTAAGGGTGGTAACGTGACACGAGCGGCTGGGCACCCAAAGGCCTGTGTGTAAAGCAACCATACAACACGCACCTCTCATGGAACGGGGAACACACACAATAAGGTACGCCACACTGTAAAGGTATATGCAAATAAATCAAGTTTATCCAAGTAGTTCAAGATAAATGCAGTTAATGCGATATAAATGCAATTCATGAGATGTAAATGCAGTTCATAAGATATCAATGCAAGCTTCACTTAGATTAGCAGTGGATTCACCCGCACCATATTCACCAGCACGTTATTCTCCAGTATGTTTCTAAAGGCTCTAGGCCACCCTAGTGTATATTACTTCTCAGGGTAGGGTTTGGGGACCGTAGCGCCACTCCCAGGGCGTGCAGGGACCCAGGGCAGAACTCGTGGGCCCACCCATATTACTTTGGTTATCTGTAGCGCCTCAGTGGCGATTCATGCGCTTTACGCGCTAAGCGGTGAATACCTCAGAACAGCGCCTATTTCCACAGAGTGCTAGTCGTGATCAACTGGCAATGACTACTTCAGAACAGGGCATCTAGACCAGAGTGCTGCTCGTAGTTGCTAACAGGGAACACTTTGGAACGGAGCATTTAACACAGAGCGCTGCTCGTAATCAATAGCCATGCATTTGTCAGAACGGAGCATTTGAAACAGAGCACTACTCATCATCATTCGCAAGGAATACTTCAGACTGGAGCATTTCAAACCGAGCGCTATTCGTAATCATTAGCAAGGAATACTTCAGAACGGAACATGAATAACAGAGTGCAACTCGTAAGCAATGACATTCAATACTTCAGTACGGGGCCTGAATAACAGAGCGCTACTCGTAAGCAATGACATTCAGCACTTCAGAACGGAACATGAAGAGCATAGCGCTGCTCGTAATCAGTAAGAGTGAATCTCTCCACACGGAGCTTGTAGCAGGGAGCGCACGGGACTTGCGGAGCGAGTCTCTCGGGCTCCGGTGCAGTTTGTAGGGCACCACGCTTCAGTACAGTCACGGGGGGCACAAGGAAAGGATCCCTCAGCGGGGTCTCTCTGTCGTGGTGACCAGGGGGACTCCCACGGAGAGGGAACCCGGGCTCAGGGTGCGGTGCGGCTCCCAACCAGCAGGGGGCGCACCGGGGTCAATCCCAGCCTCCGGGCTTACCTTGCTCTTGACGTCGGATGGCGTCCGCTCCATCGGCGATGGGGGAACTCGTCCTCGGCCTCGCGCACCTTCTTGCACAGCTGCGATGGCAGCGACGGGGCCCCGGGCTTCTCCACGGGCCTCGTGACACTGAAGGGCACCTCATCCGGCCGCCGGCCCACCGCGGTGAGCGCGCTTGCTTCCACGCCACAGGGGGGGCTCAAATTAAGGAGGGGAGCTCCGCGCTCAGCGGAGCACGCTGCCGGGGGTCCCAGGCCAGGTCAGGGAGCGCAGGGGTCACAGCGCTCGTACCTGGTCGATCCCCGGTGGTTCTTCAATCTGCATAGGGTTTCGGGGGTCAGTCAGGACACGCAGTCTCAGCACTCAGTTTCTGTTCTCAGGTGTTAGATGAAGTCTTGTTGGGCCAGATGGCTCTGGCGCCCTTAAGGGGGTTCTGTTACAGGGGGGTAGGGATGGAGTTAACGACTAGGTCCTTCCTAGTCAGGCTGGGCAGAGGTTCTCTGGGTCCTCCTACTGCTGTGCAAGATCAGAGGGTTTCACTCACTCACTCACTTAAGAGGCAGCACCTAAATCCTGTCACTCTCAGAGGCAGAAGTCCCTGGCTAGGCCCAACCACCTACACTCCTGCGTGGATTCTCCAGCCCTGCTGTACCCCACTGGCCAACTCACCACAAAAAGTTCCCTCCCTCACTTAAGTGGCCCTAGGTCAGGTGACCTCTAGCCAAGGCGGCAAAAGTAAAACCCCACCTCCCTTCTAGAAGGTTCCAGCACATTCCAGGAGCTTCCCCATTCTACCCATGGGACAAAAGGCGGGCTGGTGTCGCAAGATTGTTGTGGGGTCCCAGCCAGCTCCTGGCAGCTAGGGTGCTACTATGAAAGACCACTCTGCAGTAGCAGGGGTCTGTGCCAGCCATCTTGGGAGAAGGGAGCACCTGCACCTTAACACTGATTGGCAATGAAAAGGCGCACGGAGACCTAGTCCAACATAAAAATAAGGATGAAAAAATGAGTCACGATCAAAAATAGAAGGGGAGACCACCCTAGGGCTGACAGGTCCCTCACACCCCAAGGTCACAATTGTTATGATTCTCTCCTCCAATGCGTGTAATCAAATGCAGCATGCATTGAGCGATGACAAATGAAATGATTAAATAGTCCCTTGTTCGTGACACAGTAGGCCAACCTTAGGGTGGAGTGCCATCCTGATGGTTTCCCAGTTAATTGCCTCTCTGTAAGTCTGGCCATGCATCAGTGGCTATGGGTGTTGTGTGTGAACATCCACATCTAACAACATGCAACATAGCAAGCCTTTAAAAAAATGAGTGCAAATGTTGCATAATCACAAGGGCATGGTCCAACACGCTTGCTGGATTTGCAGTTCATTGTCAATGTTGTCAATGTTAAGCATGAACCAGCATGAACCAGCACCACCAGGATGTAGAATATAGTGAAGTACTGTTGGAACAAGGAATATTGAAAATGTCCATGTTGTATTCCATTGCTTGGAATTTTAAACAGTGTGGTGCAGACAAAGGTCTGGGGTTGCATCATTCCTGCACTATCTTGTATTTCAGTCCATACCCTGTGCATATGTCACGATATACATGACTCTGGTTGTGTATGTAAGCATGCGGCATCAATAGATGAATCAAGCAGGCATCATCATCAGGATTGGCCTACTCACATGTGAGGGTTGCAATCCAGCTGCAGTTGTAGAGTTTATTCTATACATTTGAAAAGGAGAGGTGCACGGTGTGGTCTGCGCAGGATGTTTGTTGTCAGCCCATTGAATGTGGGTCGTAAGCAGGCGCTAGTCCACTTAAGGTGCATACGCTCACTATTACACACCCGGCTTCATTGTAAACGCTGAATGCTGGAGTGACGTGTGTGCCAGATTGGTAGGAGAGGTTGGTGACAGGGGTACATTTGTGATCAGCAAAGGATGAGTCTCATGGTAGATGCATTGTCTGTGCTGCTCAATGTTGTCAAAGATGAGATGGAGGGGTAGCAGGTTTTGCATGAAGATATATGTTTACATTGACCTGTGTCTGAAAATGTCAATGATCCTGGAGGCACATGACATCAGTGTGGAAATATGAGCAGAGCTTGTTGTAGTGATCCTGTGAGGGGGAGATGTCCGCATGCACAATGCTAGCTCTGCCAGTGTAACTCGTGAAGTGGATTCTTACCTTAGCATTTCTGGAGTTGCTGAGGATTGATTGGGTGAGTCATTTGCCCTTTTAAAATCTTGATGTGTGTGTGGATTGTTGAGATGGTGTCCTTGCTTTGGATCCTTATCAAGGGGATTTATGGTGTATTAGCCTCCCCGTCCTTCATCTTAGCAAAATGGTGTCTGCATGTGTCTCACTAATGATGTGGTCTGTATGCGAACCGTGTTGACTTCCTGTGCTGCTGTGTGTCTGTGTTGGAGACTGTAGCAAAATCATCTAGACATTACGATAACCATCTGTGTGGTCCATTGAGAACCAAGCTTGTGTAGTGCAAGGTGTTGTTGGCATTTTGGTTTGTGGCTCATTATAGTTGTTTCATGTCAATATTTTGTAATTTCCTGTGTGGGGTGCTAATTGTTTCATAGGGATGCAGCTGTATAGTTGACAGGAGGTGTACGTCAGACCGGTCAGTCCATGGGGGTATGTGGTCTTGGTGTGGTGGATGTGTTGATGTTGGCACCGTCCTTGTGGCTGTGCCTTGTGGCCAGTTGCTACTGTGTGATGTCTACAAGCTTGTCAATGCATTTTGCTAATCTGTTGGCATGTCTGTAGTCAAGATGTGAGTTGAGCTATGTCACAAGTCTGTGGTACATGTATGCGATTGCATGTTGGGCAATGATGTATGTGATGTGGGTTGTGTACACACCTCAGGGGCATGAAGGTATTTGGACGAGTTTCCACAGGGGTGTTGTCCTTGTTCGGACCTGGATCTGTGCACTTAGTCGTTTGCTGTTGAGCGTGCAATGGCTTGTGCTTAACTTTGTGATGTAGATGTACCTATTGAGTGCAATGGCATGTGCACATACCAGACAGTTGTTGCAGACTATTCATGAAATGGGATGATTGATTGGTGAGTCATCTGCTAATTTGTGATGGAAAGGTAGCGTTTACTAAGATTCCTGTGAGTAACGCTCAATCTGTTGCTAGTCTTTTTGCGGATGATACAGATCTCCATGACTAGTCTTCAAAGGGTGGACACTTTGATGGCGATGCATGTCATGATCCAGAGTTGGTGTAGTTTTGTGTGTACGTAGTGTGCGTGTACTTGGTGGTGAACGCCAGGGTGCATTGTAGTCTGGATTACTGTCCCTGGGTGTTGCTGGCTGTGTAATTTGCGTATCGTGTAGATTTGCCACTGGTACAGTCCATACAAAGTGATCCAAGTTTGAGCTGATGGATTGTGTAGAGGCATGTCCAATGATTGAGTTTGGCTTGTTGCTGGGTAAAGATGGTTTTGGCTGATGGTCCGATGCTGTGCATCTGCAGTGTGTACATGCATCAAACTACATGTTCGCTTGAATGTATCATGGATGTACACCTTGAACACTGTATACGTCAGGGTGGATGCACTGCAGGTGAATCAGCATCCCGAACGGAGTGTGAAGCAGGCAGCCAAATGTAACCCTAGTCATGTGTGAGCCACAATGCAACATTCTTCTGCAAGATCATGTCAGTGTGCAATCAGTGAACAAGATAGAGCTTTACATGCTGTGGGAATGTTGAGAGGCGAAGAAGCGTTGTCAGTGTCTGTGGCTAATAAATGCTTACACATGTGCATGTGCATAAACACGTTTTTGAAACAGCAATCCTTACAGCAGTCAGCAACAGTGTCTGCATAAGGGCATGTGTGATGAATCTGTTGATGCACGTGCCAAATCACAGGGATGCCACACATGTGTGTTCCACACTCAGTGAACATTGATGTAGAAGCAATCAAGTGTTTCCACTGTCCAGGTGTGTAAGGAAAAATATGGCTGCACTCAATGTAAAAGGAGTGACACGTCCTGTTAATTCCATGCATGTGTCACGCTAAATAATGTTTCTGTCTAAATTTGCATGTACATATGATGTGATTCTATACCAATTTGTACTTCTGTTACTCTTCTTGTAGGTGGCCCACGGCCATATACACATGGGGAGGTCGACAGCTTCGAAGACCCAAATGCCACCAGTGAGTATCTTTGTTAATATAATTTGATGTGTATCAAGTGCGAGGATGGAAGCTAAACTGTGTATGTGGGCAACTATGGTACAATCACAACTTCCTACTGCAGTCAGAACTTATCTATTGCATCCAAATTCCAAAGAACATGATGTAACATGTTGTGACCGTTGTACTACGTGTAGACATGTGTGGACAGATCAGAAGCCACAACACTGTCAGACAGTCCTTGCCACTATCCACAAGGCAAAATGGAGTGGCCATTGCCACTGGGACTGGAGTAGCCGAAGCCAAGTTGAGCAAACAGCATCTGAACCCTGCCAGAAGGAGAGGAGTGCATGCTGGGCACAGTGCTCACTACATGTTGGGGATGTAGCATTCACCAATTGTTGTACAGGGCGTGATTCCAGGGTTGCAGTGGGGGTGCAAGGTCAGAGTCCGCTGGTCTATGGATGTACATGGCTTGACATGCCTCTCAATGTTGATTCAATGTGGTGACACAGAGGACAACCAGCCAATAAGTGGCCATGCTCAGTGTCCATGCTTGTCAATGGCTCTTCACGTCAGTGCACTGATTGCCCTAGAGCATGAAAGGTGACTAGGACTCAGACCTGCACAGAAAATGAATGCGCCTACATGTAAATATTATTTTTGTAAACAAAAATTAGCAAGGACAGATAGACAACAGATACTTTTCAATATGCATGCAAGGTCGTGCTGTACTATTGTTCCCATGAACAAGCCAAGCTGATCCACATTTCATATTTCATGTGAGAAAAGAGATCACTGTGACACCCAATGCAAACTTGTGAGGCTGTGTCCCTTCATCAGGGGTATACTGTGTTGAGAAAAGAATAACGAGTTAAAAGGTAGCACACCTGTGATCAGATATGTAGATGAACACTAGTATGGCATGTGAATACACCGTGCTCCCCTCACCACTGGTGAATGTAACAAATGAAATAGAAAAAAACCCATGACTATCACGAGGATTACAATCTACATTCCAATAGTTCCAAGCACCATGGAAATGGACATGACGCTATGGAAGCAAGCTGTAGCACACCAGAACTTCTGAGTGATCAAAATGAGTTGCACAAGAACAATAACAAGAGTGTGATCATTTATGTAGACGATATAATGGATGTCTTATGAAGCCTGAAGACAGTCAATGATGAATTTAGGGGAAGTTTAATTTTGGGCACCATTGATGTGTGGCAATTTTGACATGCATAACACATGCCAATGGACTTGAAGCATGGAATGGTCTTACAATTTGAATAGCACATTTGGATGCATCTAAATGTTTAATTCCACGACACTTTATAATCTGTGTACACAATAGCAATTGTAACTGGAATGAGAATCTTTACATACAGTTAAACGCAACTTCCATGGGTTTCCGGGGAGCACCATCTTATGCTAACACATACATGGACAAATGTACAAAGATCATATTCTTGAACACACTACGTGGCAAGAAGTTTTGCTATGTTCACCTTGATTCTTTGATATCATCTTCTTCCTTTCAACATTTTCGACGCCAGCCATGATTCTGAAAATACGCACACGTAACCGAATAGGTCCAAGGATACAATTCACACATCCTATCATCAGGTTGCACTCCTAGTCAACCTTCACGGTCTAGGCCACTCCATACTTACTAAATATATGGCCTGCTGGTACATTAGCAACAGTGCACGCGTACCGCAAATCAATGATTCATGTGTCATATAAGTGTGCGCTCATCCAAAAAATTGACATTTTATCCCTCACGTCCGTGAACAATTTGAACAAGTTCAAGTATATTGTAGTGACTGTTTAATGTCATCCTTGCATTAATTCGCCAATGTATCATGCTGTGGAAACATTGTCAGTGCAATTACCATCAACATCCCTAGCCCCAAATCATTTGTATATATGGATGAGCCATGAGAATGGCACTCTGACTTATGAATGAATGAATCAATAAATCATTAGTTTGGTAAATTGCTCTACTCACACGTGAGGGTCTCAATGCGCGGGGGGAGGTGTGCTGCTACTGCTCGAACAGCCTGTTCTTGAGTACCCTCATGAAGCCAAGAAGGACCAGGCTCAGCTGTAGGAGGGTGTTCCAGGTCTTTGCGGCATGTTGGCAGTACAAACTGCCGCCGCTGGTAGGTATTTGGATGTTGGGGACAGTGGGCAAGGTCACTGAAAGGGCCCTGGCAATTCTGGTTGTAGACGGTGATTATCCTGTTGAGGTATGTTTGACCGGTGTGGGGGAGTGCTTTGTGTGCATGTGTGAGAAGCTTGCAGGCGATCCTCTTGTTGACGGTGAGCCAATGCAGGGATCCCAGATGGGGTGTGATGTGGCTGTGGCAAGAGATGTCGTGCACAAGGTGTGCAGAAGCGTTCTGTATGTGTTGCGGACGTTTACGGAGTTTGGCAGTGGCTCCCACATTGTCTGCGTGTCAATGGTGCAGCCTGATGCTGTCGAGGGCCAGGGTGAAGCTTCTTCTTGTTGCAGTGGGGATCCACTTGTACATCTTGCTGAGCATGCGGAAGGTGTTGTAGCTGGCGGATGAGACGACGTTGACCTGCCTGGTCATGGTGAGTGTTGATTCGAGGTTGACCCCCAGGTTGCTTGCATGGTTGGTGGCTGCCGGTGCTGCTCTCAGTGTAGTAGTCCAACAGGAGTTGTCCCTGGCTGAGGGGGTGGATCCAAAGAAGAGGACCTCCGTCTTGGCTGAGTTTGGATTCCGTCATTTGTTCGTCATCCACTCGTCAACGGCAGTCATTCCTTTGTGGATGTTGGTTTTGGTGTTGAGGTTGTCCTTGGTGAGGGAAAGGATCAGCTGTGTGTTGTCAGCGTAGGAGATGATGTGGAGGTGGTGCAGTTGTGCAACGTGTGCAAGCGGGCCCATGGAGATGATGAACAATGTTGTGCAGAGGGATGATCTTTGTGTTCTGTCGCTGATGAGCTTTGAGGCTTGGGAGCAGAATGAGGGTAGGCGGAGGCTCTGGCTTCTGCCAGAGAGGAAGGAGGTGGTCCACTCCAGAGGCTTGCTTTGGATTCATGCGTTTTGGAGGCATGTGCGTAGGGTGCGTTGACAGACATTGTTGAAGGCGGCTGAGAGGTCCTGGCGGATGTGTGGCGCACTTTCACCATTGTACATCAGGGGCCAGATGCCATTGGTGTCGGCAATGAGGCCATTGTCAATACTGGGATTCCTGCAGATGTCGGAGTGTGAGAGGTCCAGGATGTTGTACTCCTCGAGGTAGCCGGTCAGTTGTTTGTTTGCAATCTTCTGCATGCCCTTTAGCAGGAATGGGAGCAGGGAAATGGTCTGGAAGTTCTTGAGGCCTCTTGCATCCACCTTGGATTCCTGGAGTGAGGCGTTGATCTCGGCGTGCATCAAAATTTGCTGGTAAGCTCGCACTCTCGAAGGAGATGTTGATGGCCTTGAGGAGATGGGTTGCGATGGTGGGGCTAGCTTTGCTGCACATGTGGTGCGCCAATGTGTCAGACGGTGAGATGGAGTGGATGGTGTACCTCATTTTGATGTTGTCATCGTCCTTCACATTGGTCCAGGTGAGCAGGGGGGTCAGTGTGGATGGTGGCAGGGGGGTCTGAGGTGTCGGTGCCTGTCAAGGTGTACGGGTTGTTGTAGCTGTTGTGGATTTAATTTAATTTAATTGTGGGTTTATATAGCGCTAGAATCGACTCCCGGGGGAGTATCTCCGCGCTTCGACCGCTGGGGAACCCGTCCTGGCTCACCCTGAGAGATGGTCCCTAATGGGTATCTCTAAGGTGCGACCAAGCATCCCCGGCGGTCTGGGGGGGCCTTGGTGAAGATGAGGCAAGCTAATGCCCAGAATTGCCGAGTGTGGTCCCTGACTGGAGTAGGCACCGAAGCGAGAATTATCGAGCCCACTGACCCTGGTCCACGACCCTGCCGCGTCGGGAATCGAACCCTGGTCCCGGGCCGTCCTCTGCTTACGGGTCTGCCGCCTCTAACCAGTGAGCCACACCTCTCCGCTGCAATATTGCAGACTGGATGTCTGCAATATTGCAATGGAAGAGTGTGGCAAGGGTGTATCACAGGTCTTGCAGTTGTGGGATGTCATTGGTCTTGGAGCCAGGGTTGGAGGCTACCTTTATGATGTTGAAGATCTCTTTGTTTTTGGGGGCGCTGTTGTCTATGCAGTCCTTGGTGGTGGCCCTTGTAGCAGTTCAGATGAGGTGATGGTGTCTGAGGATGGCGTTCTTGTGGCCCACATACTGTCTGGTGTCTGTTTGGGGTGCAATGTTTTATGTACTTTCTGGTATGTTTGTATGGAGGGCCGTATGTCCACAGTGAACCACGCAGCCTTCTTGTCAATGTGTCTGTTGGAGGGTTCTGTGATCGGGGTGACAGTGTTGTCGCAGTCATTGATCAATTGCCTGCGGTTGCATGTGGCGCAGTCAGTGTAGTTTGGGTTGGCGTGTGGGCTCTGGGCAAGGGTGTTGTCAAGCTGTTCATTGTTGTCTTTGATCTGGCTGCAGCATGTGATGTGTTGAATGTGTTGGGGTGTGGTGATTTGTCTTGAAAGTGTAGTGGATGCACCAATGGCCAGTCCAGTTTGGTGGTGTGGCTGAAAGTGACATGGGAGGTAGCCGAGGATCTGGCTCAAGTGCGTCTGGCGGAGTGGGTGTGCGTTTTGACGAGCTGACTGAGTCCGAGGTTGACTACCAGGGTGGAGGAGTTGTTGTGTTTGTGGTTCTTGAGGTGGAGGTTCAGGTCTACCAGGAGGATGTAGTCATGCGTGCAGAACCAATTGGCAATGGTGTCACAGAATTGAGGCCAGGGTCCAGGGGTTCTGTAGACGAGGGTTCCTCTGAGAATGGGGTTGTGGTATGTGTGGCTCTTCAAGTGCATGAGTTTGGGGATGCTGAGGGTGTGGTCATTGATGTGTGAGGCCCAGAGGGTTTTGTGGTTGACCATGACAATGCCAAGTCCACCTCCTACTCCGTTGTTGCGGTCCCTGCCAGTGTTCTTGTAGCCGTCCAGAATGGCTATGGCAACGTCGGGCATGGAGGAGGCCTTCAAACATGTCTCCCCCAGGAAGGCAACATCCGTGGAAGATGTATGGATTATGTCCATGAGTTGGATGGGGTGTTTGCGTACTGTGTATAGCATATTGTGTATTTGAATGCGGTTCGCCTTGTGCTGGGTCAATGAAAGGGTCAATTTGTAATGTATGGAAACTTCCTGTGGATATGCCTTGCGATCTGCACATCAATATGTCTGTGAGTCATGTAGTTGGCATTCAATCTGTCGGTCATCACATTTCTCATGTGGTTCCATTGTGCTCGAGGACCCACCCACCTTGGATAGGTATGCAATATTCCTACAACGGAGTATAGATGACACTTTGTACCATATGCACAGAATAAGAGCAAAGCTATGTGTCAAGTATGCATGTCTTCCATAATGTAGTGAAAAGGCTTATTCAATCCAATCAGTTTCCAGGATGATGTCAATATATGTATACCAAAGCGGGTGTAGTGTCCATGCATTGACTTTTCCTACGTGTAACACAACAGATGGGAGCCCATGCGTGGTTCGTCCTCATGGAATTCCACACGGAATATTTCAAGACTATGGTGGCTTTTAGAATTTCGAAGTCCACAGCCATTTGTTAGTGGGACAGGAATCAGCCTCCTATTTGATTATTTTGCTGACAGCCTCATCTCATGTCTAGACGTATCACAGACCCACTTTCACAATTAAAGTTGGTACAGGACTTACAATGTGTGTCCCACAGATGATTGGATGTGTAAGGCACAATCAATGAGATGGCCGATTGCCAGGATGACCCTGGGCAGCATGGTTGCATTAGCAATTGATGCATGGACTGCAGGTGAGCATTTCTGCAGTCCACACACTTCAACAGCTAGGCATGGGTCCTTCTGATGTGATCCTTGGAACTGTAGTGCTTGATTGTCCCTTTTTCCCCATGGGACAGATAAGGGATGATGTTGAAATTGCTGTGACGTGCTTTAGTGCACAGGGTAGGTGACACTACGAAAGTATTTCAACACACAAGTGTGGCACATCCTGTCTGATAATGTTATATTCACATTCATGACAACATAAGACTTATGTCATGATGCTGTGACGCATCCTTGATCCTTTGTCATGATGACTGAGTTGCTGCAAGATATGGTAGATTTGTTTCTGTGTTTTGGAGATTGGACAATACACACTAAAACCATGGTCTACATGTAAGTGCTCGTTGCATGTATGCTGTGAACACCAAGCTGACGTTAATTTCACCCTGTTAGTACTACATGGCATGCTGCATGCCATCCAATTTTAGTATTGTTATCAATTATGAGTCTCCTTGGTGTGTAGACAGCAAGCACATCTCTGTGTTCCAATATGCAATTGCCACTACAGTGCATTCCTCTGTTGGAGTGTGAAATGAACGGGCTAGTGGTAAATATGCAAGGGAAGAAGTTCTTCTTCCATGACAAACTGTGACACTGTCAGAACCTAGCATCCATTGCAGATTCATGTCCACATGACTCCATGACTGATACAAGGCTAGCCAGATGTCATTTTTGTTGGGAAATGATCACATGTCGTGATGCCTGTTGACTGGTTCTTACATTCATATGGCTCATCAGTAATTAGTTACTATGTCAAGTGTGGCAAGGATTAACATGCAACCATGACATTCAGTTGACTGCACAGTATGTGCCGAGCTAAATCAGTACTTCTGTATTGGTGTGTGTGGGCAGCAAATGTAAAAAATGATTTGGCCAAATGTGGTTTACATTACACATGACAGCATGCATTTCCTATGATTTAATGTCCGGCATGTTCTGGTGAACTAACACATGTCCACCTTTTCATACAGATAACATGAATGCAGAGGAAGAGCGGGCTTTCCGCATACGGAAGGCCCGATATCAACACATCCTCTCCGTGGGGATGTATGACGTTACAACGCACACTTTTACAACGCATGCACTTACAACGCATTTTTTACAACGCATAATCCATTACAACGCATGACATTACAACGCAGGACACTACAACGCATTTTTAAAAAATACCTTTACAACGCATTACCATTACAACGCATACTACCTTTACAACGCATACCATTACAACGCATAATATTAAATTACATTTAAGGTAAGTATTAGATAGTATAGGGGTAAAAATTACTATTCTAACTCCAGGGGGTGCAACAGTAGGGTAAGTGTTGGATAGTGTAGGGGTAAAAATTACTATTCTAACTCCAGGGGGTGCAACAGTAGGGTAAGTGTTGGATAGTGTAGGGGTAAAAATTACTATTCTAACTCCAGGGGGTGCAACAGTAGGGTAAGTGTTGGATAGTGGAGGGGTAAAAATTACTATTCTAACTCCAGGGGGTGCAACAGTAGGGTAAGTGTTGGATAGTGTAGGGGTAAAAATTACTATTCTAACTCCAGGGGGTGCATCAGTAGGGTAAGTGTTGGATAGTATAGGGGTAAAAATTACTATTCTAACTCCAGGGGGTGCATCAGTAGGGTAAGTGTTGGATAGTATAGGGGTAAAAATTACTATTCTAACTCCAGGGGGCGCATCAGTAGGGTAAGTGTTGGATAGTATAGGGGTAAAAATTACTATTCTAACTCCAGGGGGTGCAACAGTAGGGTAAGTGTTGGATAGTGTAGGGGTAAAAATTACTATTCTAACTCCAGGGGGTGCATCAGTAGGGTAAGTGTTGGATAGTATAGTGTAATATTATGCGTTGTAATGGTATGCGTTGTAATGGTAGTATGCGTTGTAATGGAATGCGTTGTAAAGGTAGTTTTTAAAAATGCGTTGTAGTGTCATGCGTTGTAATGTCATGCGTTGTAATGGATTATGCGTTGTAAAAAATGCGTTGTAATGGTAGTGCGTTGTAAAAGTTGCGTTGTAAAGGTTGTTCCCCTCTCCGTGGCAAAGGGCTTCCGCTGGACCTCCCGCCAGTATGAGAAGCAGCGGGCTACCAACACATGGACCACCGACCCCGCCGCAAGGGATGGCATGCAGCCACATCAGCATCCTCCCACTCCCGTGGCCCCATCAACGTCATCAGCCGCAGTTGTCCCCAGTGCAGCAGCCTCTGGATCGTCTGCTCCACAGCCCATTCATGAGCAGGCAATGGACACCCTGATGTCCAGACTTGATTCAATGGACAGAAAATTAGATAAGTTGGAGGACAAATTGGACACGGTCCAGCAGAGACTTGAACATTTGATTAGCCTAATCTAGGGGCTAATATGAATATTGTTAACAGATATTGTTTTTGTAAATATTTGATTTTGTAAGTATCATTTTGTTACTGATTTTAGATTTTTTAGTATATGTAGGCATAGTTAGTTGAGATAGGTTTTTAGATGTAGATTTAGTTTTAAGCTTTTTCATCCTAGGGTTTTTTTAATACTTTTAGGGGTGGGGGGTAATGTTATGTGTGTTAATAGTTTATGAGAAAAAAAAAAATTGTTTTTGTATGGTATTATAGTTAGTAAATGTGTAGTTTAAGTATGTGTATGTCTATTGTGCATTGATGTCTTAAGGGGGGGTGGGGGGATGATGTCTACTTGTCTGCGTGATCATAGTTTAGCTTTGGTTAATAGAGTTAAGTTAGTTAGTGTAAGATTAGTTAGTTTAGATAGGTTTTAATTTTTAGATTAGTTGTTAAGATATGGTAGTTTGTTTAGGTAATGTCATTCTTGATCACCCTTCTTATTTTATAAAACCTTTCTTAACATACATTGGACTATATTCTATGTTATTCCGCATTTCATATGTTGTATGTGTGAGTTGGTGGGCACATGGACTGTGACCACCGGTTCCTGTTTGAGTGCTTCATATTAGTACATTCATGTAGGTTTGTGCTACATGTCTGACTAGATGTACATGTTCATGCAACACCTGTGCTTTGCTTTTGTTGGTAGCCAATAGTGGTCTGACACATACATACGTTTTGGATTCTAATCATGAGTTTTTTGCCAACCTCTGCATGAGAATCTAGCAATATTCTGTCTCTGCTGGGTACGATGTTGACATATGTATGTGAAATACAGCTTTTCCCTTACACAGATGTACTGAATGTACTCACCACACATCTGATCCCTCCGTGTTGTAATAGCTACACCATGTTCATGTGCAAGTGGTCATTGTGTTACAAGTGGCTAGTTCATATGACTGTACAACACACTGTCTGTATACAGAAGTATTTACTATTTATGGATGTTGTATGAAGTAGCGTGGTTGAAATTTATGGCCATTTAGTTGGGGCAGGACAACAATATTTTTAGACGCAACGTCATCAATGGTGATGTGCTGTCTCTGAATCATCTTATGCAGCCAGGAAGTGTGTTTTTGTGACACACTGTCAGAGCTTTTCTCAGCCCCATTTTGACAGAGATTCAACCATCCACTGTGTGGAGACTTTGTTAAATTTTGTACTGTGTAGACGTCTTATGTTGCACACAGCTTCCCCAGCAAAGGTCCCTCCCAGCACTTGTAGCAAACACAACAGGTGGCCGGTGACAGTAGGAGTCCCGGATGTAAGTGAAGAGGTGAATCTTGAGAACCTCACAACAGCCCAGAGTATACTCCATGATGTCAATGTGTGTAGTGAATAAGTTCAAGACTTGAGCTGCTATTGTGAAGGAGTTGCACACGAAAGCTCACACCCTCCTTACCCGTGCGACAACCACTAGCTGTTGACCTATTGCTCTGATTTTGCAAGTGGTGGTGTATTGTGACAGCATGTGGGGCAAGATGGCAGGAGGGGATGATTCGAATATGTTATACGCAAATCTGAGAGGCTTGTACTCACTACTCTGGCTGACGCAAGCCAATGATGGCAACAACTGGGGCTGGCGTTGGAGCTGGTTCTATAGGGATCTATTCGAGTCCTGGCAGCTGTGTTTGTGACCCTGGCCAGTCTCACAATCTCAGAATTGTTTGTCCCCAGCTACAGAAAGGTGCAGTAATATGTTTTGTTTGAAAATAGATTCATGGACAATAACCTGAGTGATGTATGGCTTGACAACAATGACTACCAACAGCAGTGTGAACCCCCTTAATATACCAAGACACATTCCTGCCACTTTGTTAGTGTAAGCCTGGAGGATGCCAGCAGAGTCTCCACTGACACACAGGTCTTTCAGCACCTGCTTATGTGTGAGTGCACACACAAATTTAGAAGGCCACCAGCATTCACTCCACAGCTTATGATCTTTCATCACCAGCAACACCTCTGACTTGCTGGCATGGAGCTAGAGGCACTTGGCAGTCATCCATCCTGCAACATCTGCTAATTTAATCACAAAATTGGGGACATCCGGCACACAGTTATTGCAAAGTGTAATTTGCAAGTGCATATCATCGGCATGTGCCACTACTGTGAACTCTCACCACATGGACAGCGCAGGTGATGGTTGGAGAAATGCCTCAAGATGTGTTGGGGTCAGCGCTGAGCCCTGTGGCACACCCTCTTCATTAGTGTGAGGCATGGAGATGATAGGGGGATTCTTAACATGGAAGCTCCTCTCCAAAGGTGAACCAGTCCATTGCAATGGCCACTTTGCCTGCCTACTCGAACCTTAGCAGTGAGATCTGTTTGGACACCCTGTCGAAAGCAGCACAAAGATCACATGGGACCAGGGTCAAAATACGTACCTCATCCAATCCTGCAGTTTACACTCCATACTTTTGTAGATAAGCTGTATTTGTGAAAGTTGTGTCCCATGTGGGTTACTGTTGGTGTTCACAACTCTAAACAGTGTAAGGAGACAGCATTCAAGCGTTCCAAGGATTCCTATTCCTGCTAATGCATCCGCATGCTACGCCTCACTAGGTGTGGCAGATAGTGGCACATTGATGACCATGCTTTGACTGAATCCACGTTTTAGTGAGGTTGAAGTTTTGCTGCAGTGTACAGCATGCATTCATTTCAGATGTAAGCCTTCAGGGATAATTTGTGTGTGTAGAGGTGTACATTCATGCCCAAAATATTCACCCACCATGACGCAGGCATGCTGCTAGGGTGCATACACCGGAACATGACAGAGGGCTCAGCACCAGCACAGGGGAGAGCACAGGAATGCAGATTTTACTTTGACTATGTGTGGGATTTCTGTGTTAGGGAGGGGCTTGTGGTGATGCGCTGCCGCACATTGATGAGTGACATTCACTAATTGCTACATGTGACAGCATGTCTTTTCCCATCTAATTAGTCATGCTTACAAATCTTTAGCTTGTACTTATGCACTATTCCACGTGTGTCTGGATTAGCAATCATACATTATACACACTGGTAATGTTGAGTGGTACCAACCGGACACAAGGGCACATTGTCCTTGACAATCAAGTGTGGAAACAACAGAAGTTGACATGTTTGAGGGTGTTGTGAACAAGATCTCTTATTTTTAAAGTAGGTTTTATTTTCATACATTGTTATAGTCACAATGTATCTTACTTCATATTTTGTACAACAAAAACATGTTGTATGACACAGTTTTAATATTTATCTGGAGACTCTTGTGTGGCGGACATTGTTCTCATAGCAGTGAATGGTTGGTGGTTGTCATCCGACAACTGTGACGTACAGTCATTTATTGGGATGTCTTCCTCTGTACATGTGTTGCAAATTCATCCTCGGAGTCTTCAGAGTGTGTGTTGGTTTCTGGGTTATGTGCAGGGCATGTTGTCCCACTGCTACCACCAGCTGTGGCAGTGGATGTGTGTGGGAACACATGTTCAGGTGACATAAATCTCACCATTAGAGTATTCAGCATCAGTTGCTGATTTTTAATCACCGTCAGCAAATCTGCATGAAATGCTGTGAGTGTTGACATGTATTGTTCCTGACGTTGGTGCATCTCTCTCATTTGGTTATCAATACTTTGGAGGTGCTGGGCTACATCCCTGGTGGCACTTTGTGTTGTTATTTGCACATGCCTCTGGCTCATAATGTTCGAAATGTTTGCCAGCGATTGTGCAATCCCCCGGTGTTTGGTTTGAGCTGCCTTGCTCAGGGCTGATGTTCACCAACTCTGGATTTAGGCTTTGTAGGATTGCTTGCAGTGTGCCACCCATGCTCAACACACCAACGTGTACCTCATTGAGGAGGTCACGCTGTAGAGAGACAGCAGTTCGTTGAAATTCACGCTGGGTGTCCTCCCACTCTGTGCTTATGTTTGTGGGTGCAGGATCTGGTGGGGCTGGGGTTTCCACTTGATCAGCAAGCCCACGGTTGTCAGGCTCTGGAGGTGGTGTAGGTGACCGCAGAGTTTCAATAAGCTCCTCAAGTGTGCCATTGTCAATGGAGAGAGGGTTGTCTTCAATGTCGTCCAACAGATTGCTGTCATCCACCTGTTGTGATGTGGAAGCAGCATTATCTGTAAAAGTAAGATGCAAATCTGTTAGTGGTGTTTGCATGTTCTATTGTCTAGATGTTTTGTGAGAGGCATCACATGTGTCTTTTCCAAGGTGATCTTTGTGGCACATTCTAGCGATCTCTGTCCTTAGGCACACAGATTCTTCATACTCAGAGCCACTTGAATGGACTAAGCACCACTTATCATTACATTAGTCTTGCTGTTAATCGATATGCATTGATGCTGACCTGTGTACTTACACCACAATTGTAATCTTACTATTAGTGGTAGCTGACATTTCAGGCCAACACTGCAAGTGTACATTTGTATGTGATTCAAGTGTGTTGTCCTCCTTTCAAAACACAAACTAATGAGATGTGTCCCTGCACATTCCTGTTACATTACGGACCATGTGTGCCATCTACAACACACACTAGTTTGCATGAGTTGTGTTTGTGTCAGCCTATCACCCACTAAGGACACACTGTTCCTCCAGCTCTTACAATACAGTGTGACGTGGCAAGATTTGCTGTTGTCCTCAATAAAGACTGCCAGGAATACTGCAACGATATCATTACTAATCACACCATTGGCAAGCAATGAGTGTAGTAATAAAAAGATTATAGTCAAATGATAAATATATTCAGCGAGAATTATTCTTGCATCAACTGTGTGTAACTTAGCCTATGAGTCAACCTACAATGTGGGATATTAAGCTAACATTGGTTATAATGCTACATGTATTAACCTGTGCCCAGTACCTCACAGGGCATCAAGTCTCCAAGGTCCCCGGTGAGACGGTGGCCTGATATATGCTGTCCACTAGTTGAACTGTGCAGCTTGTACCAGTCCGAAAGACACCTTCTGATGATAGTATGAAGACAGCCTTTGTTGAAAGCTATCCTAGTGGTAGGTATGGAGAGAAGACTTAATGGGAATTTTAGAAGGACTGTGAAGCAGGAATGTTTTACCAGTGTATGATGTCTGGAATTATCACATGGAAGGAATAACGCACCAGGTATATGTTTCTAATATATGTCTTTAGGTTTACGCACACCCCTCTAGTCTATTTATGGGCCTAGAGTTGAAAATACTTAAGTTACAGGATAACAATCATCAGTGATATCAGTATTCCACGTTTGGGCCCTAGGGGAGTTCCAATACATATACCAATACATTGATATTTCAAACACACCTGCACTGGACACAACCTGTATAATCTCTGGGAGCTCAAGGGACCACCCAACATAGTGACATATGGGACACATGGGGACTGTATGCAGTGTGAGACCACAACCACAGGTTCACATAATCTTCAATGTGCAATGTCGTGTTTGTAAATTTGAAGATTAGGGGGTCTTCTGGTCAAGTCCGGAACAAAGCCTTTTTGAGTTCAGATATTCTGGGACTCGCACACACATGGGCACCAGGGTACTTGAGTTTGGCCACCCAGGGAATCAGGGTGCACAGGTGTCTTTTGGTGTTGGCTTGTTGCATCCATTTCAATGTGAGCCAGCTAAGTACTTCATCTGCCGTGAAGAGGAGACGTGTCTTGCGAGATCCAAACCTGGTTCTATGATGTAAGGAACCAGAAAGCAGAGTGGACAGAGTGTTGGTCACTTGCCCGTGACCTAGGACAAGATGGAACACTGACCCCTTATGTGGTGTGCTTCATGTGAGTTGATGTGTGTCTTGACTCTTCATCCGCGATGTCCTTGAGGCATTGAAGAAGTCCACGTGCGCAATTCGAGATGTGCCCCGAAGTCTGTTGGTTGCTGCATTTTTGGTGGCGAGTAAGGACCCAACAAGCCTTGGCAACGGCAAGTCTATGGAATTTAGAGGAGGGACTGCAGTGCAGACCTGCAAGATCTGAGGGACTCACCCAGCAAGGGTGAGTCAGGGCACATCTGGAGCAACCAGGAAAGGCCAAGTAGAAGATGATTTGCCTTTGTGGCCACCTGCTAACCAACAGGCTAGTGTTTGCAAAGGTGCATCAAGCAGGCGCACTTTCAGCTGGCACATGGGTCCCTCGTGGAGTGGAGGCCAGCAACTTTTGTTGCAGGTGGTGCTCAAGGCTGGGGCTAGTGGGAGCCCAAAGCACATCTTCGAGGAGGATCAGGAAGTTGCTGTTGCTGCAAAAGATGACGGGGTCCAGGGGTCACAGCTTCACATCACCCACGGGCCTCAGCTTTGCTGTGGACTCAGGGTAGCCTTGGGGAAGTCTGGAATTCCACCTCTGGTGATGCACAGACTTTGGCATCTGGCAGGAGCTTCTGCAAGCAGACAGTTAATTGGCTTTTTGGGTGCCAGACAAGCTGGGGAGTCACTCCTTGACCACAAGGGGTATTTATTCTGTATTCTAGTTGTGATAGAAATTCCAAGGTACAGGAGATATATAGGACCTATTTTCATCAAGGGTAATCTCAAGTCCTAGTGACAAGATTCCTATACTTATAGTGGTTTTAGGGGATGGACTTACTTTAATGACCCACCTATATGTGGTGTTTGAGTGAGGGGTGGTTACAACCATTTCCTTTGTCCTGTTTCATGTAAGTGCAGGGGCAGGTAAACCCTGCAACCGTTTAAAAGTGGTCTATGCACATGATCAGCAAACGTGCACCCACACCAGGACTTCAATGCACCAGAGAGTGGTCCCTCTCAGATACAATACACACCTGCCTGTCTGGGGAGGTGGACACACCTCCCCTAAAAATGAAAGCTATTGTCCACCCATCCCCTGCAGGACTTTTGGTCAGCAGGAGTAGGCCAGACCCGTGTCTGTGTCTGGGAAATCCTTTTTATGATGCCAGGGCTCAGGGAGTTCCGACCAGGTTTAGCCAGTGTGACCATGTCTCTCCCTCTCGAATGGTGGAATGCTACCCCCACAGACAGTACATGCGGGGGAGAAGAATTACAATGCGGTTGACAACACCCAACATGTTTTGAGGCAGACATTCCAAAGTTGGCTTTTACCACAAGGTAATAATGCACTTAAGTGTATATGGTATGGCTGTATCACATAACAGCCGTACGGATGTATTCCCACAAGCTGCATGAAGGCTCATCTCACGCTTGGCCACCCTCTCACATAACTCCAAGCACTCTACCTTCAGGATTGTCAAGTCCTGCCATAGGAGTGGCGTATAGGTTTATATGCGTCTGTCAAATAGTAGTTATATAGGTAGACTATACCACAGTAAGAGGTCAAAGAGCACACCCTTAGCCAGTCTGCAGTAGCCTACATGTGTGGCCATTTGTCAATGGTTCCCAGGGGTGGGTTCATACATGCTTCAGACCTTGGTAGGCCTGTGAGGTACCTATGCCCTAGGTACATAGTATAGCATATAGTGGGGGCGAGAGGACGCAGCTAGGCATTGGTCCAGATTATCAGGGACACAGCCAGACTAAGGTTGGGGAGACAGTGTGACACCAGCAAAAAGTGGGGGTACCCATGTGAACCAGATCCTACTCTCACACACCCCGCCAAATGCCTTGCAAATCCAGGAAGCAAGGGAAACTGCTTAAGTATGAGGATACACCACTGAGTACATGCAGTTGGATGGGCACGACCATTGTGCATCACATCTAATTGGGCAATCGTACTACACAATGGCATACAAACCCATGTAGGCAACAATGGGTTCATGGCTCATGGTGCCATTGCTGGCCTGCTATTAGTGAGTCAACCTGGCATACGGAGGTGCTGTCTATTTGCTGGGCTCTGTTGTTGGTAATTGAGGCATTGGTGGTCACCTGTACCTGTTGTTTGAGCCAGCATGGTTGCATGGTGGCATGCTTCAGACTTGTGTGTGAAGACACCCTGTACCCCCATGTATTTGTGAATGTTACCTGTTCTCAGGGGTAACTACCGATGGTGTGAGACATTGCATACCATGCCCCAACAGTGCACTGAGCTACACAAGGTATATTGCCAATGGTGTTCAACGCATATCTGAACCCTAGGCCACAGGATGGGTCGATGGCCCGACGCTGTGGAGGGTTTTGACCCTGAGCTGAATCTCACGTATGAATCTTTGGCACTCAAGTTACACACATGAGGGATGCATGTGGCATCCCCGTCATTGTGTCCTTGGCCAGCTGTCTTTGCAGGACATGCTCAACCCAGGCCTGGGTAAGTCCACCTAGCAGAGGATCCTGCTGTCTGATTCACCGACATTATCAATGTGCATCAGGTATCACCAATGTGTGGATGTCCAAGTGAGTGCAGGGTGTGATGTGTAGTGTAGGATGGCCATGATATGGTAGTGCGCAGGGGTAATGCCTGTGGGTGCAGGACACCCAATGGGGGAATATCCTTTATGGATCTTGAGATTTTGGTCCATGATTTTGAGTGGTGCTAAACAGTGAAGCAACTACCATGAGGGTCAAATATCTATGTACTGTTGCTACATTTCCTTTCTGTGTGTGAGGGAGATTGGGTCTGCTTGAATCAGAGTTGGGCCCATGACTCAGTAGTATGCCTAATGAGGTGCACAATGTCTGGTCATTTGTCCTCTCAGTCTGGCACAGACATTCATGTGCACTTCCATGTTCACAATGCAGACAGCATTACAGCTTGCATTAAGTACATGGCCACCCATCAAGCCCCTGTCAGAACGCACTGTCCCTGCGCGCATGAGCAATCACAAGACCACATTGCAGCCCTGTGATTGACTTAGGTGAGGGAGCATGGCTGGTTCCTGTCCCTTGAGGCAGACTCATAGTCCCAGGTGCACAGTTTACACATGGCCAGGCCTTGTTACACATTTTCATTTGTGATGTGATGTAAGGCACACGCTTACAACCACCCCCACATCCATGCCCCCTCCAGTGTATTTTCTGCATTAGTTCTCTAGACAGCTGTCCAGTGCCCCCTACATAATTTGTCACTGCCAGATGCTGTGCAGCCCTGTGCATCATGCAGACCTGTTGTGAACTCACACAAGATGTCTTTTGTTGCATGGCATACTATTCTATTTCTTGAAGTTATGATGCATACCAATGGGTCTCATGTTACAACAGTGTGGTGGGAGCTGGCTAGGATAGCCTTGTGAATTACAGTAACTACTGAAGTGATTGCAACCCTCAAAGGGACACTTGTTACACATGACGCAAGCTAACTGGGATCCATCTCAGACCCACCCCACTAACAGTAGATAGCACATTTGGTGCATACAATACACTATTGTTATGGATTGCCCCCGACAGACACAATTTTGTCATGAATTGCCCCCATATGTCGCCCAGTTGTATATTTGTCGCCACAAATAATACAATGTGTAACAATAAATTTCTTGCCCCCAAGTGGCACCCTATGTCCATTTTCTGTCCACCATTGCCCCCTATTTTCAATTAGACACCACACTCGACGCACAGATAGCAATGTTTGACCCCAGAAAACACACGATTTACAATTTAACTGGCCAGTGAAGGCATCCTGTTTAGCTTTTGACCACATAGAGAAGCGACTATTGTCCCTTTTTTCTCTCAACATGAATCCCGATATTGATAATTCTTTCTCAAGAATACTATGCTTACATTGCTATGTCAGGAAGCAAATATTTACATATGCTTTGATGGATGGAACCCCTATTTGTTGCATCACAATGCACTGATTTCACATGTCATGTGAAGGCAAATGCAAGGCTGTGGTTACTTGGAATTGACATTGAAATGTGATGACTGTGTTGTAATGTACATCTAGCATGAGGGAGGGTAGCTATGGCTAAAATCATATGTAGTCATTTGGCCCAGGACCACACACACCAGCTCGGACAATTCCTCATCTACACTCCTCTGCTGGAACATGGCCACCCACCTCGACATCCACCCTGTACGCAACCACCCCTGCCATCTTGCATTACAGTATGCTTATCTTGCCCCCTGCACAAGTGTAATCTCAGGACGGACCTTGTTACACATCAGGACACCAGTGCCGTGTGCCACCCAGCAAAACAACACTACACACAACCAGATCACATACATCCTCAAAACACTGCTGGCAGTACCCATGCCCACTACAGAGATGTCACCCAACCTTGCTGTTGACTCTTCATATGTCACCTGCTTCACATACACATACACCAACCTTCATTGTGGACCTGTAATCACCATCAACATAATTGACAGCTACTTCATTCCCACAGGGTCCACCACATCCATCAAGGATGAGGCATTGCCATTTCCTACAAGGAAGGTGAACACTTACAATGGACATGCACTTAAATGACCCAGCATTAACCATGGTGCTAATCACGTTAACACGGCCAGACCCGGCAAGGCAACAATCACATTGCCCCCTTCATTTGCATGCCACCCGGGACATGTGCACCCTTTCAACAATGCCATTGTAGACGTCATTGCACACCAGACTCCCCCCCACCCTTTCCTACTTGAGGGACTCTGGTTCCACATGCACAACACCCGTGACCAGGACACCATTGGCTACTTGGTGAAATATCTGGCATCAGACTGAGAGAGCTATTGCCAACACCAAGCCACATTGCTCGAGACGTTGACAGGCACATCTCCTCCACAGTAGACAGATTGAACTTCAGCCACACCACCATATTGACGTGGACCAACCCTCATTGTGTGTGTCACTTGTTCACCATGCCCACCATACAGCACCACCATCATTGATACACATCCCAAAGGTGTTATGGACATCTATTCGGTTATCATGGACTCCCTGGGCCACAGCACTACGCCTACACTTTCACTGTATGACCCCGCTGCACACGTCCTCCACCCACAGTTCAACACCTGCCCACACCTCCTGGCACACCTCACGGCCATACAGGCAAGATGTAGCACATGTTTGCACCTTATTGGCTACATTACGCAAGTATGCATATGCATGACCTTGTGCACATCTTTTATGTACTCCTTGCACTGCGAGATCTTCACTTTGGATATTCATTAAGGTGAGATGCCGGTGGTGCAAGTCCCTACATAAATGATGTCCAGTATGTGTGCTCAATCAGATATGGACATGGTGGTGCATTTCTGACATTTGAAATGTGTGATTGACATATGCGTGGGACTTACATTGTGGAGTTTTGTACTTGTGGAGTAATATGTGGTCAACAATATGCAGACGTCAGACTACGGCACGGTGAAATTTCAATCTGCTATGCCCAACATGACCCCTTCATGACTATTGTGCATTTTTTGTTACTTACCAGTTGTCTGCTGTTCTGTTTCTCTTGCGGCACTGTCCTGTCCAGAGATTCCACTCACTATCTCCTCTGGGATGACTCGTGCCACCCGCTCCTCCAAGTCATCAAGTGACTCCTGATGTGCTGGGCTGCCTCCTCCGGTTTGTAGTGCGGCCTTGCGGTTGCAGCAAGTTTTTCTTTGGTGCGCCGCTTGTAATCATGCCACCTTTTTTTGCAGTCCAGCATGGTCCGCTTCGCCTGTCCCACACAGTTGATTTTTGTCACTATTCGCTGCCAGATTGCGTCTTTTTTTTAAATGGGCAGCTTGGAGTTGACAAACAGCTGGTGCTGGTGGTTGGTGACCTCCGTCACCAGGATTTCGTTCTCTTCATGGCTGAAGTTAGACTTCCGCTTGCGTTTGGCCACTGGTTCAGCCTGGCCATCAGGACTTCTGCTGCCAGTATTTGCGTGTGGGTCCTGGGTGCTGGTGTCACCTTCAGCTTCCATTTTTGGCTCCTCTGTTCTGAGTTATGTGTTTCAGCAGATTTGCGTCGCTTTCCGGGTCGATTTTTCTCGCTTCACGCAGTGTGCGTTCACGCAGTCTCTTCAGAATGGCGTTGCGTGTCGTAAAACATCCTTGCGTGACTTTTCACGTGGTTGCGTCGGATTGACTTGCGGCACCTTTGCGGCACCTGCGTCATTTTTTCTGACGCAGGTTACCGCGTTGCGCCACGCTCCGACGCCTTGTTGATATGGCGCATCTCTTTTGACTTGCGTTGTCGCAGCGATGCCGCAAGTTTTCTGACGCATCGCTGCGGTGCGGCAGCGATGCGTCACTCTTCATAAATCTGCCCCACTATATCTAAGAAAGGGGTGATTACACGACCTTGCCCCAGCTGAGTGATCAGCCAGTTGTGTCTGATTGGAAGGTCAGACCAGGGGTGGCATAATACATGCTGCAGCCCCTGGGGGGCCTAGGGTACACCTATGCCCTGGGTACCTAGGGTACACTGTACAGGGTCCAATAAGGTGATCCTTACCAATTGGGAATGTACCTAGGGTACATGGAGTACTGTTTTAAAGAGAGAGCAGACAGCCTGAGACCCTGAATGGCAGGATCTCAGGCCAACTAAGTCGAAAAATCAGCTAGACACTAGGCAAAAAATTGGGGGTAACCATAGTCAGATATCCACCTTCCTACAGTGGGCTCTGTGCGGGGGGGGGTCTCTCTCGCATCCGGTGGTGGGCTCTGTGTGTGGGGGGAATCTCTCTCTCTCATACGGTGGTGGGCTCTGTGTGTGGGGGGATATCTCTCTCTCTCATCCAGTGGTGGGCTCTGTGTGTGGGGGGATATCTCTCCCTCTCATCCGGTGGTGGGCTCTGTGTGTGGGGGGATCTCTCTCTCTCATCCAGTGGTGGGCTCTGTGCGGGGGGATCTCTTTCTCATTCAGTGGTGGGCTCTTAGTGGGGTTGGGTCTCTCTCATCCGGTAGTGGGCTCTGTGTGTGGGGGGATCTCTCTCTCATCCGGTGGTGGGCTCTGTATGTGGGGAGGATTTCTCTCTCATACAGTGGTGTGCTCTCTGTGTGGGGATCTCTCTCTCATATCCGGTGGTGGGCTCTGTGCGGGGGTATCTCTGTCTCATCCAGTGGTGGGCTCTTAGTGGGGGGGTCTCTCTCTCTCATCCGGTGGTGGGCTCTGTGTGTGGGGGGGATCTCTCTCTCTCATCCGGTGGTGGGCTCCGTACGTGGGGGGGATTTCTCTCTCATACAGTGGTGTGCTCTGTGTGTGGGGGGATTTCTCTCTCTCATACGGTGGTAGGCTCTGTGCGTGGGGGATCTCTGTTTCTCATCCAGTGGTGGGCTCTGAGTGGGGAGGGGGTCTCTCTCTCTCTCATCAGGTGGTGGGCTCTGTGTGTGTGGGGTCTCTCTTATCCAGTGGTGGGGTCTGTGGGGGGGGGGTCTCTCTCTCATCCAGTGGTGGGGTCTGGGAGGGGGATGTATCTCTCCCGAAGAGGGGGTCCCTCTCTGTCACTTCACCGGCGGTGGTCCTTCTCTGAAGGCAGTCTCTCTCTCATTGGGAGTGGTGTGAGGATTCTCACTCTCTTGGGGGGTCTCTCTGTGAAGTGGGGGAAGGTTCACTCTCTGGGGAGGGGGGGTCTCTCTCTTTGCTCTTTGGGAGTGGTGGATGGTCCTCTACCTCCCTCCAGGTAGTGTTCTCAGCCAGGGAGGGCACTCTCTCTCTCTCTGTTGTTTTCTGTTCTTCGGGGGGAAGTTTCAGGTCGCTTCCCCGGTCCCCCTGTCACTCACCTTCTTCCTCTCAGGCTGAGCTTATCTTTAATCGTCTGTTTCCGGCTGTCAAGCGTATTTCCGGCGCACCTTCCCTTTCAGCCAATCACAGAGCTCCACAGTCTGAGTGACTCTGCCCCACTACTGGCCATTTCCTGCCACCATCTTGGGTGTTCCCAGTCTCAGGCCAGTGGATTAACAATGCGAACCACGGATGGCGGGACAGTGAACCCTCCCTGCCCCTGTGGAAGGGACCACCCGGGTTCAGTTTCCAGGAGCTGATTTTTTTTAACATGACCGTTTCGTAGTTTGTCTGCTTGCGGTAGAATGTGCCCATTCCAACATGGCCGCTGCATGGACGCCTAGATATGGAATACTGAGGACGTTCTGGGCTTGAAAGGAACGTGAGCTTTACCGTTCCAAAATGGCCTCCGCACTCAGTGGGCAGCGTGTTGGAGAGCAAGTTGGCTGTACCATTCCAACATGGCCGCCACATCCAGTAGGCATAGTGAATGTCAATGCACAATCAAAAATTTGCCAACATTCGTGACAAGAATTTTCAATTCTATTAAGGACAACGGAGGCGAGGATTATGCTTCTCATTTCTTTGGTTTATTACAGCAGCCAATAAAAAACGATCTTTTTTATTCAACAAATCACAATAAACTACAAATCCCATGAGCACCCTGTACTCTATAACACTTTTTTGAGTTCTGTCTGTGAGGAGAACCTTTAGAAGAACCAAACATCACAATGCCCCTTGGTTCGGCCCCCCACTCCCCAGGGGGAGGGGGATAGAGGCTGGACCGGGGGCCTCAGTGGAGGCCACCCCCGGGGAGCAAGCCTGTGCTCTCCACAATGGTGTGACTAACACCAGTTCTGTCTGCTGACACCTGGCCTGGGCCAGGACTCTGGTTATCATGACAAAAGGCGGGAAGGCGTAGCAAAGGACTGGGAGCCAAGTCTGAAGAAACGCATCCGAGGCCAGAGCCTCTGGATCTGGGCGCCAGCTGTAAAAACCCGGGAGCTGTTTGTTCAGACGTGACGCAAATAGATCCAACTGGCAAGGACCCCATAGGAGGTTCAGCATCCTGAAGACTCGAGGGTGCAAGCGCCAATCGCTGTAGTCCCATAGGTAACGGGAGTGCCAGTCGGCAACTTCGTTCCTGCGTCCCGGGAGGTATTCCGCCACTACTGACAGTCTGTGTTGTAGACAGTAGTGCCAAAAATCCTTGGCAATCTCCGCTAGGATACGTGACCTCGTACCTCCCAGTTTGTTCACATATCGAACCGCCGATACGTTGTCCATCCACAAGAGGATGCAACAGTCTGTCTTCTGCAGAGAAAGGCTGCGGAATGGCGAACGAGCCCGCCAGCAGCTCCAGGCAGTTGATATGGAGAGAGAGCTCCTCTGGAGACCACCGCCCCCGTCGAGATCGGACCGCAGCGGGCACCACAGCCCCAACGACTGGCGTCCGACTCAATCACCACCTCGCATTTCAAACCGAATATGGCTCTGCCATTCCACGACTCCATGTGATCTAACCGCCACAACATTTCCAACCTCGCGTCCTCTGAAAGAGGAATCTGTTCAGCATAACCCGAGGCTTTTGCGGAGATGTTGAATCTTCAAGCGTTGGAGTACGCGGTAGTGAAGGGGACCTGGGAATATCGCCTGGATCGAAGAGGCCGATAACCCCACTACTTGGGCAATGGATCTCAAGGACACAATCTGCCTGTTCACAATCAAGTTCAATTCTTTCTTGATCGCTCTGATCTTGTACGTGGGCAGGAGAAGCTGGCAGCTGCGGGAATCTACCTGAAAACTCAGAAACTCTATAGATTGCGTAGGGACCAGGACTGACTTTTGGGGATTCACCACGAATCCTAGGCTCTGAAGGAGATGGATGGACCATTCCAGATGTGCAGTCACTAACTGAGGAGACTGCGCCATGAGAATTATGTCTTCCAGATAGACGATCAGTCGCACTCCGCGCGCGTGCAAGGACTCTACCACAGGACAAAGGAGTTTCGTGAAGCACCATGGTGCTGACGAAAGTCAGAAGGGAAGGACCGTGTATTCGTAGATGGGTACGGACAAATACGCGTCTTTCAGGTCCAACCGGACCAGCCAATCCCCTTCCTGTAGAAGGTCGTGTAGCAGATGAATGCCCTCCATTTTGAAGTGGAGGTAGACGATCCATCCAGTGAACTCCTTGAGATTCAGGACCAACCTGGACCCGCCCCCTTTTTTCTCGACCAGGAACACATGGCTGAGAAAACCCTGAGGGTTATTGCCCCTTTCTTCAGAAGGGATCTTATTTCTTCTGAGATGAAAGTCTAATCTTGTTGGGAAAAATGTATGGGGTGGGGACGGAAAGTTTGGGAGGCTGTCTCATACTTCTCCTGCTTGTACCCCTACACCATCTCCATAATCCAAGCATCCTGTGAGACGGTGTGTCAAATTGGTTGAAATAACTGAATACGTCCCCCCCACGATCACCTCTGAACATAGGATTAGTCTCACCTCTAGTTCCGGCGTCTTGGTGGTTTCCTTGGTTGCCACCGAACCTTCCCCTACGGAACCGGTTTCTCGCTCTCCGGGAGGGGTAGAAGTTAGGATTGCCGGGGTTGTCCTGGTAGCCACCTCTGTGATGTTGCTGGCCACGTGGGGTGCCCTGGTTGTTTCCTCAGCCGAACGACCGTCCTCGATTTCGTCCGGCCCTGGTGAAAACCGGTTTGAATGCGCAGCGAAGTGACTCCTGTGCCTTGTCCAGGCGCTGAAGGTGGCTACGAACTTAGTCAATTCTTTTAAGAATGGTTGACCGAAGAGGAGGCCCTGGGCCACGGGACCCGCCTCTGACGAGGACAATTCTGCCAATTTAGGGTCCAGCTTGAGGAGTATAGACCTCCTCCTCTCGCTCGACATGGCGCAGTTGGCGTTGCTTAACTGGCACACCGCCCGCTGCACCCATCCAATGAGGGCGTCAGGATTTATCGGGGATCCAGATTCCTTGGCATGGAATCCCATCTCGAGAATTTTTGTTAAGGGGCCTGAAAGGTCAAGAAGTTTATCCTGGCATGACCGCGAGGCGCGGTCTATGCCTTTCTTGGGATCCTTGGCATACTTTTATAGGTAGGTGAGCATCGTCAGATCCACCTCGGGTGTTTCCGCGACCCGAGCCGCCAAATCTGGCCTGGGGCACTCTGACCGAAGCCGGGCTCTGACATCCTTGTCAAAAGGACGGTGGATGTTGGACTGAACGTAATCCGCCACCTCTTGCGGCGGGAGCCATGCGGTAAAGTTAGGATGGACCATGTCCGATGGGTCAAAGGTCAAAACCTTGGGTTGAGGAGGCTCTGTGTGATGCTCTTTTCTGACCTTTTTCGCAGGTTGAGGACTCTCTTACTGATCCGAATCCGTATCCGTACTGGCGGAGGAGTCTCTCTGGTCTCCTTGGGTAGACTCCACCTGGTCTGCTCGCGCGACAAATGCGTGGTCATTAGCCAAAGCTTTGGAGAGCCGTGCAAAATCCTCAGAGTGAGGGTTGGAAGCTTTCGGGTCTTTCGCTTTTTGACGGACGGTTGCAGCCGGGATCTATCCTTGCTGCAGCGCATACTTATTTAGGTGGCGCTTGAAAGGTGCAATAGCCCGCACCAGGGCAGAATTGACGGAGTGCTGTACACCAGCATCCAGGGCCTCCACGAGGTCCTGCTCTAGGGAGCCCGACGGCTCCGCTCCATAATAATCATCCTCATAGCAATAGTCGGCCATGGTAGGGTAGAGGCTACCGAACTATAGCGCTGCGACAGGTCAGAGGAGTAAAAGGGGAGAGGCACGACCCCAGGCAAGCCAGGCCAGATAGCCAACAAAAACTTCAGGTAGTGGAGGGAGGGCCTGCCCACAAAAAACCTCTCTAGGCAGAGCCTATGCTGTTATTATGCAGCCCTCAGCACAATGAAGCCTTGGGCGTCAGCGGGGGAAGAAAATACTACGGGGTGAAATTTGAATTTGCAAGCTTTCCCGCTCCGATCACCTCCGTAGCAGTAACAAGACAAAATTGACACCTAAAATGGCCACCACGCATGCGCGGTATCGGCCGCCCGTAGAGATAAAAATAGGACTCTGCGCGATCACAGATGCGCCGTCCTCACCCCCAGAACTCCCGCTCCACTGTAAACAGGCTCGGGTGACTCGCGCCCGGCCGGGGAGACTGACGCGCTCCCCAACCGCCACACACACGACCGGAGGCGCTACCAGAGGGGCTAAAGAGAGCACGGCTCGAGCGCTGCGGAGTACCACCGATTCAGGTACGCGCAAGCAGGGAGCCCTTTAGAGTGCGAGCGCTCGTCAAAATTGCTACAAACCAAGCTCACAACTAACCTACAATAAGGCATGTAATATAAGCATAATTATGCACAAACACAATACAGTGCCCTCAAAACCCATACACCACAAATACAAGAAAAGTAGTAAGGGAGAGGCACTTAACTGGCTGCGGAGCAGCAAAGAAGGAGGACGTGTGTGCCTCGGTTGGACATTATATAGGCACAGTCTCTATGGTTAAAGAGTACAGGGTGCTCACGGAATTTGTAGTTTATTGTGATTTGTTGAATAAAAAAGATAGTTTTTTATTGGCTGCTGTAATAAAGTAAAGAAATGAGAAGCATAATTGGAGCCTCCGGCCCTGACATAGAATTCAAACTAGGCACCATGAGATTCCTTTCTGACACCTAAGTAGAATGAGAAATTTCCTAGCACACATAAAGGAAATTTTCAGTTCTAATAAGGACGCAGAGGCAAGGATTAGGCATAAATGTATTCACTTTTTATTATTCAGCAGATTCAAAGTTAAACACCCACTCAGGAGCCCCACGGACCCATACCCCCCCGCACATCTTCCACGGAGCCTCAAGGATCATTGCTCAGCCCCACGCTCTTCAACATCTACATGGCCCCCCTCGCCGCCATCGTCAGGCAGCATGGGCTAAGCATAGTATCCTATGCCGACGACACCCAGCTCATCCTCTCCCTCACGACAAACCCCGAAGACTCCAGATTCTGCTTCCAGAAAGGAATGAAAGGCGTTGCAGCCTGGATGAGCAACTGCTTCCTACAGCTCAACTCTGAGAAGACAGAGGTCCTCATCCTCGGACCCTTCCCCACTGCTTGGGACAACTCCTGGTGGAAACCCTCCCACCAGACGGACCACGCCCGGAACCTCAGCATCCTTCTAGACTCCTCCCTCACCATGACTCGCCAGATCAACGCCGTCGCCTCCACCTGTTTCAACTCCCTCCGCATCCTCACTAAGACCTTCAAGTGGATCCCCCGCGGAGCCAGAAAGACCGTCACCCATGCACTCATAAATAGCAGACTGAACTAAGGAAACGCCCTCTATTTTGGAATAAAAAAATCCCTGCTACAGAAACTCCAGACCACCCAGAACACCTCAGCCAGACTAGGCCTCGGCACCCCACGACATGAGCACATGACCCAACACCTGCAAGACCTCCACTGGCTCCCCGTCGATAAGAGAGTAACTTTCAAGCTACTCACCCACGCCTACAAATCCTTCCACAACATCGGACCCAAGTACATCAACAAAAGAATCTCTTTTCATGCACCCAAAAGAAACCTCCGCTCCGCCTACCTCGCCCTAGCAGTGACCTGTACATCCGAAGAGCCAGAGGAGTGGAAGAGCCTTCTACGTTGCAGCCAAAGACTGGAACGAGCTCCAAGTCAACATCAGAAGGTCCCTTACCATGCACACCTTCAGGAACAGAGCAGGGGAGGAGTGGTTTGCCCACTTCTAAGCGCTCTATGACTGTTTTTTAAATTTCGATCCAGGACCGGAGGCAAGGATTATGCATTTTTTAAACTTACTTACCACCAGGGATGCAGCATCATATATAGGTTTAAAATAAAACCTTTTGAAGATGAACTGAAGACCAATCTAACGCACTGATAATGTCCTCCAGTCTGCTGTTAACCTGAACGCCCTTGAATGCCATAGCCCCCCTGCCTGAGTGGGCCCCAAAAAGTTGAGCATAGATCTCAGCCTCTGCCATAACCCATCTTACCCACCTGGCAATGGAGGGAGAAGCAATAGCCTTGAACGGCTTCTTCATTGCAATCAATAGCTGTTTTTTCACATGGAGATCATACCTCCACTGTCATGTCCTCGTAAGCCTTTAGGCACCTTACCACACAGAATTTAGGAGAACCTTCAAAAGAAGGGTAAGTTACTGACATGGTATTAGTTTTGGTCCTTAGCAAAATAGTGAATGTAACCCCTAACGGGGTGAAGACCCTTTCCGTGATGTCCAACACCCTACTATCAGAATCTCTCTTGCAAGAGATAAGGCACAATAGCATCACCAGTTTCACAGAAATTTCCGGAATACCTAGGTTCCAGGGGTTGTGTCATTCTGATACCCTTTAGCAGCTTACACTCCGATGGGTGTTCTCCCATCAGAACATTGTTGTTGGGTGTTGAGGTTGGGGTGCCCCACTGAAATCGCCGATCTGAACAGTGCACTGAATAAGCGAGCCCTGAGCAAGACAGGAAATTCAAGACGTCCGTAACTTGCTTCCCCACGGGATTCATGTGTCTCTCCATACACCAATGAACCCATCTTCTCCATGCCAATCTGTATCGCTTGGCTCTTCCTGGGGCCATGCCTCTTTCAGCCTCTTTTGAAAGTCTGCCATCCTGCAACCATCTCCTGAAATCCTCCATGCCATGAGATGCAGGTCACCTTGCAACACCATGGGATATGGACAGCTGTTGGGGTTCCGTAGGATCTAGGGAAACAACGGCAGTCATATCGGTTACGATCATGACAGCTCCAGAATGTAGGGGAACCAAGCCTGAGATTTCTAGATCGAGGTCATCAGCACCAATAAAGCTCCCTGACACCGGACTTGAGCCACCACTCTCAGAATCAAAAGAAATGTCAGGAACGTGTATGCTTGACCCGTTGTCCAATCCTGTAGGAAGGTGTCCACATCCAATGCCCCTGGGTCTGGTCTCCAGCTGACATTTCGAGGAATCTGGCCATTCAGTCTGGATGGGACAGGTTCACACAGCAGGGAACCCACCGGGCCATCAGCGTCTGAAAGGTCGCCGGGTCCAACTGCCAGTCGCTGGAGTCCGTGAAATGTCTTGCGTTCCAGACTGCCACTGAGTTCAGATAGCCCAGAAGGTACCTTGCCATCATCGGAATCTGCTGGTGGAGGCAGGAGTGCCAGAAGTCCTTGGCCAGGTCCACCAATGCTCTTGATTGGGCACCCCCCCCCCCCAACCGGTTGATGTATTGTATTGCTGTTGTATTGGCCATCTTAAGGAGGACACAACATGAGACCTTGTCGCTTGTCATTGATCTGATCGCAAAAGATCACGCCAGCAGTTTCAGGCAGTTATTATATAATATCAACTCTCCCTCCCTCCATCCATCGTCCTCCCATGGTTTCAAACTGCATCTGGCACCCCAGCACTGCTAGCTGGCATCCAACTCTATTACCAAGTCTGGGAGGGATCCGAAGATCGCGCGCCCGTTCCATGCCTCAATATGGTCTATCCACCATTGCAGTTTTGTCCTGGTCTCGCTTGTCAGGGTCACAAGTTCTGAGTAGGTGAGGCCCTTCAGGAGGTGAGTCCCTTTCAAATGTTGTAATGCCCTCTAATGCAGTGGGCCTGGAAATGTGCCTTGAATCGAAGACAATAAGCCAACTATCCTGGCCAATTGTCTGAGTGAGATCCTGTCTCAACTCTACCTTAGCCAGTTCCTTCTTGATCTCGTGAAGCCTTCAATACCTGAAGGCTCTGTGTGGCTGTGGTGGAGTGTATGAGAAACCCCAGGGAATTCATGGTCTGCATTGACGTCAATTCTGATTTCTGCAAGTTGATGACATAACCCAGATTCTGAAGGAGCGCAATAGTCGTGTTCAAATGTGACACCAGATGCAAGTGTGATTGGTCCATCATGAGGATGTTGTTGATGTATATATTCAGCCTGATGCCCTTCATCCTCAGTGTCTCCACCACTGCCAGAGGAGTTCTGTGAAGCACCAAGGTGCTGAGGACAGACCAAAAGGGAGAGTTGGGATTTAAAAAAACCTGGTCCCCCAACTCGAAGTGTAGAAAACTAAGATGAGGGGGGCAAATTAGGACCGTAAGGTCCGCGTCCTTGAGATCTAGACACACCATCCAGTCGCTTTGCCATGAAAGATCTCTGAGGAAGAGAATGGCGTCCATCTTGAAGTGATGGTAAACAAGCCACTTGTTGAAACTTCTTAGGTTTATCACGGGGCGAAAGCAGTTGTCTTTCTTTTCTACTAAAAAGAGGTTGCTGAGAAAACCCAGAGGGTGTAATACTGACCTCTGGATTAGCCCTTTGGTAAGCAGATCCTGTACCTCAGCATCTATCAGTAGCATATCTTGTTGCAAAAACACCAAGGGGCATGGTCTGGCCACTTGAATCGGAGTTCCGTAGAACTCTATCTGGTATCCCTGTACCGTCTGTAGGACCCATGGGTCCAGAGTGATTTCTGCCCACTTGTGTGCAAAGAAACTCAGTCTCCCCCAAGCCTTTGAGGGAAAGAAAGAATACTGCTTACCTTTGAAACTTTCAGGAGCGTTAGCCCGTCCACTCTGACGGTTAGCTCTGCCCTTTCCGTCACCCCGGTTGAGGTAGAAGGGTCCCCTGCCTGCCATCTTTCCACATGTTGTGGCAGCACCCCCAGTTTAGGGTCTACTTTGATTAGTAGGGAACGTGGTCTCTCCACCGCCTGGCACAGTTGGCATTGCCCAACAGGCACATCGCACTCTGAGTTCAGCCTGCCACTATGTCTCTGGGGAGGGGGGTCCCAGATTATCTTGACTGCTCTGCCAGTTCTAATTTTTTCATCAGCTTGCCTACCACATCAAGTAACTTGTCCTGAAGTGCTCTCCATGAGTGGTCGATGCCTTTCTAGGGGTCTTACACATACTTACCGATGAGCATGCAGAGTTTAGGGTCTATGTTTGGGAAGGTAGACACTTTTGCCCCCAAAGCTAACCTAGGGCACTCTGCCCGAAGGCGGTCTTGAACCTCCTTGTCTAGGGGCTGGCAGACTTTGTTGATCACATCGTCTGACACCTTTAGATTTGGGAGCCACTCTGAGGACCTCAGAGGGTAGCTCCCATCTGGTTTGCACATCCTTGTAGGGAAGGTATCACCTTCAAACGATCCAGTGGCATTTAATCTGGGATGCCAGGGCTTCCCGAAATCCTGTCTATCATCAGAGGACCTGACATCATCCGTGTCACCCGCCCATATCGCTGAACCCTTCTTCAGGGTCGAAGTTTGGTGCAACAGCGTTGCCAATTTCCACCAGTAGGCCTTCCTTCCGGAAGGGTAAATTTTTTAATGCGCACGCACTCTTACGGAAATTTTCTCTCAGTTGATCGAAGCCCCATGTCATGATTCAGGACCTTCTGGGTGTTAACTGTGGTAAAACCGCTAGCCCATGCCCCCGTGTCCTTGAAGATTCTGGCTCTGCTCGAGACCGAGAAGTCAACTTGTCCACGCTTTTCTGCAGGGGTGCCAGCGCGCTAGCTATAGCTCTGGGAAAGGAGCTTGTCCACTCCTGCAGGGCAGCGGTGTCGTGGATGCCATTCCTCCTCAGAGGCCAGCTCATGTAAGTAGCCGTGGTCCCTGAAGGATGCTATATAAACCAGGGGGGTGCGAGTACCAATATTAAATCAATACACACTCTGGGGCAGATTTACAAGCCACTTGCGACATCTTTACACCGCCATTGCGTCACTTCTGTGACGCAGCGGCGTCATAAACAATGTGCCACTATGCAACACATTTACAACTTGACGCATCTAGGGAGATGCGTCACATTGTAAAGCCCTGCGCTACAATATACCTGCGTCAGGTATAATGTATGCAGGATGGACGTTCCATCGCAAGGAAGCCTCGTAAAAGAGACGCAGTGAAATCTGCAAGATTTCACTGAATCACTTTCACAACGCCACTGCGTCAAAACCTTGCGACGCAGCATGTTAGAAATAGGCATTCCTAACCATTGCTGGAGTTAGGTCCTACTTGCGACACAACACCAGCAATGCGCTGCCCTTACGCCGAACAGATGCGTCATGCATCTGTATATCCTTGCACTACGGTGCACCGCACTGTAAATCTGCCCCTCTGTGGGTATTTCCAAGGGCATTCCGCACAACTGGCCCCGACAGGGGGTGGAGCTGGGGGACTCTTAGGGTGCTAGCATCAAGCACTGCTGCAAAAACACACCCCAGTGACTAAGCCGGCATGTCAAAAACCGGCCACCACCCTTTCGGCCTATGGGGAAAATGCCCGGGGCCAGCTACGGCCAGTCCGGCCCTGGGGGGGAAGCCCCAGCAGTCAGTCACTATGTATTTGAGAAGCTGACAAGCACCACAGCTCCCTAACGTTTGATGTGTGCCTGTGGAGCGCAGTAAACTCAAACGCGCTGCTGCACAGGCCGCAGCCGCAGTCCATGCAGGTAACAGCGGTGAGGCGGTGTGGCCAGGTAAGGGGGGATTTTGAGGGACGATTCAGTAGGAAAAATAAATAAATAATTAATTTTCCCTCGGCATCGTCCCTCGAAATCCCCCTTACCCAGCCCCACTACCCCACCACTGTTACCTGCACGGACTGCGGCTGACAGACCCTAATGCCCCTTGAGGGGGCTGCTTACACTGCGAAACAGTGCCCCTAGCAGACCCGCATGGAACTAGGACGTGCTTGAGACAAAGCCAGCTACGCAGAGAAAAATCACTGTAGAACAAATCACATTATCAACATAATAATAGCAGTCAACAAATCTCAGTCAAGAAGTGCTCAATATCCCACAAATCACCACACAACCCAAGAGTCGTCAAGGGACTGAGGGATTTAACCGAGGCAGCAGTGGAGAAAGAGGAAGGACTGCATGCGGCAGGGCCTTATGTGACAGTTACGGACAGTGGTACGGACAGTGTTACTATTGGTTAATGGTTGACATGGACACTATCCCTTGGACTCATGGGATTTGTAGTGTTTGATGTTTTTTCTGTTTAACTTTGGATCTGCTGAATAATAAAAAGTGAAGAAAGTTATGCATAATCCTCACCTCCGGTCCTGACATAGAATAAAAAAACTTTCAGAGGCAAAGACTAGGATTTTGTATTATTGTAAAGGCTTGGTTGTAAAAGTATTTCTTACGAGTGTTCTTGAAAAACTGTAGGAGGATGGCTTAGTATATGGTGCACACTTATGTAACTGTAAAACCCTGCACTAATCCAGACAACCCCATGGTGATTTTAGAGGTCTTAGACAACCGTAGAAAACTCTCTAAGTGGTAGCTGTGGAGAGCAGCCTTCATGCTCAGTCAAGAAGGAGTGTAAAGCAGCTTGTTTTACCAGTGCAGAATCTTATGGTGTAGGTTAAGTGGCAAAGAACCACACAATGTAGTTATAAAAATATGTATTTATTATAAACACTCATTAACACATTGCAATATCTCCTACACGGAGTTATAACCACAATACAGACAATACTTTGATAGTAGAACACGCAATTAGCACAAATACACAGTGGTCTCCAGGGGGAGACCAAACCATATACTAAAATAGTGGACTAAAATAGTGGAATGCGAACCATGACCTAAGTGGAGAATGGACCCAGGAGACGTGGAAGAGTTGAGGACCCAAGGAACTACCCAAGGTAAGTACCCAGCAACCCCACGGAGCCCGTGTGCAGAGTGGAAACACGACTGTATGCTCAATACAAGTCATTTAGGTAAATTGTGGTTGAAGTTTTAAAGGAGATGGACCCTTCCCACCGGACCCTGAAGAAACACTGTGGAAGATGGAAGGTTGGAGAGTCACCCCACCAGTGGATACCCCAGGAACCAGGACACCTACACCAGGGAAGCCAGGTGCATAGGTGCGAAGTGACGTCGGAAACCGCCGTTGGCCACAATGGAGAACTTCAGTGAAGATGTCACTGGCGAAGAAGGCAAAAGACTCCGGTGGAACCCAAAGGTGGATTCAAGATGAGAGGTACCTGCAAGCAGAGGGGACAGAGTCTATGCCACTCAGGAGTGAAAAGGAGGCACGGAAGACAAACGCCCACCGATGTCGGAGATGCAGGAGAGTTGACGGTGCCCTTGAAGTTACAGCTGTGTGGACCAGGCGACGCTGTGGAAGACTAGGAGCCGTTTACAAGCTGTCCCACATCAGATGTCAAGGGCCCGGGGGGTCAGTGTCTGGCAGGGGCACCAACAAACCTTAACAATGGCAACCAACGTAGTCATTACAAAAAGGTGCAGTGTCAGGACCAGCAAGGTCCAAGTGACTCACCACGAGCAGGTGAGTCAGAGCAGGCCCCGAGCAAGCAGCCTACTGGAGCCAAAGAAGACCCTCAAGAGGACCCACGGGCCGAAGGCACAGGAGTCGCTAGAGGACCTCGAGCAGCTCACCAAAGGATGAGGGCCCACGGTACAGCGGATGCAGAGCAGGCAAAGATCTTGGCTGCAGGAGATACTTGAGGGTGGAGCTTCTTTGAGCCTGAAGATCTCTGGTGAAGAGAGTCAACAAGCCTTGGCAAATGCACAGGGCTACTGCTCCAGCGGTTCCGACGAGGGATACTGGCTTCAAACTTGCTGTGAAGACAGTGCAGGCCTCAAGGGAGTTGCAGAACTATGACCTGTGTTGCTGAACCTTTCGGAGTCCATAGGAGCTCAGGAACTGCAGACTGGTCAGCTTTGTTGCTGTGCCTGCAGATGCAGACAAGTGACTCCTTCACTTCAAGGGAGATTCCTTTGAGTGTCTTGGTTGTCCACAGGTCTGTAGAAGAACCTGTATGGAGCATAGGCACAAACTACGCAGAAGACTGGAAGGACGATGAGACCAGGAGCAGCAGGAAGCTTCCCAGTTGCAGTCTCAGTTCCCAAAGCGAAGTCCAAAGAGCCCAGACGGATGAAGATGAAGAGGTTTCGGATCTGAATCTTGCACCATGACGAATCTAGGGACCCACCCATAAGTAAGCCCTTAAGTACCCTAAGGAAAATGTTGGGACGATTCAGGGGTCCCTCCCAGAGGAGGAGCTGGACAGTTGGGAGTATACTCCCATGTCCTTTGTCCAGTTTCACGCCAGAGTGGGAGCCAACGGCTCCCTGAACTGATTTCAACTGGAGTATGCAAGGAGGGCACCAAATGTACACTTCAAAACAGTCTAGTGGCACTGCCAAGAGCTCCACTCTTTTCCCTAAACACTAAGTCCTGTCTGGGAGGTGGTCTCACCTCCGTGTGACAGGAAACCTATTGTCCTGCCTTCCCCTGCTCGAGCTTGGCTCTGCAACAGGAGGGCAGAATTGTGTCTCTGGTCGGCAGCAGCCATAGTTTGCTGTCCCGGTCTAGAAGACTGGTACCGTGAGCACTGAGGGCCTCCCGGAGGAGCTTTAAAGTGCATTGAATCATACCTCCAACATGATACCAAACACGACAGGGTTAGTTCCAGCCAGTTTGGAGATAGCCATCGCGTAATGACGCATGGTCACTCTATATATCGTAATGGCTGATGCACTTACAACCCAGGAGAATGTACTCAGTGGATTATAGGGGTGACCTGCTCATGCAGGGGCACCCGCACACTTATAACCAAGCACCTGCCTTCGAGATTCAAAGGCCTGCCTTAGTGGTGGCTTATAGGTTTTAAGTGCAGTGACCTCAGATAAAAGTAAACCTGTATCTTTTGTAAGTGGTGCTAGCACCAGCGTACACAGGATGCAATGGCAGGCCTGTAGTCACACTTTGAGTGGTCTCATAGGTGGCATAATACATGCTGCAGCCCATGGGAGACCCCTGGTTTACCTATGACCTGGGTACCTCAATACCATATACTAGGGACTTAGAAAGATACACCACTAGCAAATCTGGGGTATACCTAAGTACTAACCATGTCCAATTTAGGGAAGAAGCACAGAGACTGGGGTCCTGATTAGCAGGATCCCAGTCAGACTAGTTAGGGAAACATAATGACACCAGCAAAAAGTGGGGGTGACCATGAAAGCAGATCCTACTTGTGAGAAGGTGGCCTGATATATTCCGTCCACTAGTTCTAGTGGGCACCTTGTATCAGTCCAAACAACCCTTATGGTGATAGGTTAAAGACAACCTTTATTGAAAGCTATCCTAGTGGTAGCTATGGAGAGCAGCCTTCAGGCTAAGTCTTGAAGGAATGTAAAGCAGCTTGTTTTACCAGTCTATAATCTCTTGAATGATCAAATGAAAGGACAACCACACCAGGTATATATTCAAAATATATGTATTTAGGTTAAAACACACCCCTCTAGTCTCTTTATGAGACTGGAGTTCAAAGTACTTTGTTTACAAGTTAGCAATTATCAGTAATAGCACAAATACACGTTTGGGCCCTAGGGGCGTACCAAACCATATACCAAAAAAGTGGTATAAGAACCACGACTGGAATAGACACAAGGCCTAGAGCCTGTAGAATCACTGGGACCCCAAGGAACCACCAAACGTAGTGACACAGGGGACCCACGGGGACTGTATGCAGTGTGTAAACACAACCGCGGGTTCCCGATAGCTTCCATGGGCAATGTCGCGGTTGGAATTTTAAAGATTAGGGACACTTAGAATCGAGTCAGGACCAAACCCTTTGGGACTTAAGAAGTTCTAGGGCTAGCACCCACGGGAGCACCGGAGTACTCGAGTTACCTCACCCAGGGAAGCCGGGTGCATAGGTGTCTTTTGGTGTTGGGTCACGTCGTCGATTGCAATGGAAGCCTGCAAAGAACTGCTGCTGCCGTGAAGTGGAGAACCTGAAAGCAGAGGGGACAGAGTCTGGGTCACTAGCCAGTGACTGAGGGCAGGATGGACCAATGCCCACAGATGTCGGGTGCATCAGGTGAGTTGATGGGTGTCTTGACCCTTCAGCCACGAGGTCTAGGAGGTGTCGTCGAAGTCCACGAGCTGGATTCGAGCTGTCCCACGAAGTCTGTCGAGTGCTGCGGTGTCGGCGACCAGAATGGACCCAACAAGCCTTGGCAACGGCAAGTCACTGGAATTCAGAGAAAGGACTGCGGTGCAGACCAGCAAGGTCTGAGGGACTCACCCAGTGAGGGTAAGTCAGGGCACATCTGGAGCAACCAGGAAAGCCCAAGCAGAAGAGGAGTTGCCTTCATGGGGACCTGCTAGCCAACGGGCTAGTGATCGCGAAGGAGCCTCAAGCGGTCGCACTTGAAACTGGCCCACGGGTCACTCGTGGAGTGAAGGCCAGCAATCTTCGGTGCAGAAGGTGCTCAAGGCTGGGGCTACTCGGAGCCCAAAGCACAACTTCGAGGAGGAGCAGGAAGATGCTGTTGCTGCAAAAGATCACGATGTCCAGGGGTCACAGTTCCACATCACCCACGATAGCCATGGGTCTCAGCTTTGCTGTGGACTCAGGGTAGCCTCAGGGAAGTCTGGAAATCTACATCTGGTGATGCAAAGACTTCGGCTTCTGGCAGGAGCTTCAGAGATGCAGTCCGGTCAGTTGCTTCTTTGGTACCTGCCAAGCAGGGGAGTCACTCCTTGACCCCAAGGGAGATTTCTTTAGTCTTCTAGTCAGGATAGAAAGTCGAAGGTCCAGGATTTATGTTGTAGAGTTTCGTCCAGGGTAATCTACAGTTCTAGGGACTGGATTCCTATACTTATACTAAGCTTAGGGGATGGACTAACTCTAAGGCCCCACCTATGGGTGGGCTTGGAAAGAGGGGTGGTTACACCCATTTCCAGTTTCCAGTTTCCAGTTTCACGCCAGAGCAGGGGCAGGTAGCCCCTGCAACCGGTTTGAACTGGACTATGCACAGGGACACCAAATGTGCCCCCAGTGCAGGACTTCAAAGCACCAGAGAGTGCTCCCGCCCAGCCCCAATACACATCTGCCTGTCTGGGGAGGTGGTGAAACCTCCCCTCAACAGGAAACCTATTGTCCAGGCCTCCCCTGCCGGAGTTTCAGTCAGCAGCAGGAGGCCAGACCCGTGTCTGTGGCATCTCTTTTGTGATGCCAGGGCTCAGGAAAGTCCTACCGGGTTTGACCAGAGTGAGCATGTCTCTCCCTCTAGAAGGGTGGAATGCTACCCCCGCCGCCAGAACTGGTGGGGGGGGGGGGGGTAGTATTACAAAGCGTTTGACACCAAACACGACATGTTTTGATGCAGCCATTCCAAAGTTAGCATTTACCGCGATGTTATAATGCACTTAAGAGTATATGGTATGGCTGTATAACAGCAATAAGGAAGTATTTCCGAAAACTGCAGAGGGGCTCAGCTCATGATTGGGCACCCTCTCACACAAAACCAAGCACTCTGCCTTCAGGATTGTCAAGGCCTGCCATAGGAGTGACTAGGTTTATATGTGTTTGTATATATATGTGGATATAGGTAGCCTATACCACTGTAAGGGGTGCAAGCACAGCCTTACCCAGGCTGCAGTAGCAGACCTATGGTGCCATTTTGGAGTGCTTCCCAGGGGTGGCATAATCCATGCTTCCGCCCCTGGTAGGCCTCTGAGGTACCTATGCCCTAGGTACATAGTATACTATATACTAGGGGCTTATAAGGCACTCCAGAATCCAATTAGATATGTACCTAATGTACATACAAACCATTTTAGAGAGGAAGCAGCTTGGCTGTGGTCCTGATTAGCAGGGCCACAGCCAGACTAAGGTCGAAAAACAGTGAAACACCAGCAAACCCATGTGAAGCAGATCCTACTTTCCTACCCAACCCCCCCCCCCCATACATAAGGAGACAAGACTAACCTTGCCCAGTTGAGTCTTCATTTTCTAAGTGGAAATATCTGGAGAATCCATCTGTGTTGGCATGGTTACTCCCAGGCCTATGTTCCACCGAATAGTCCATCCACTGTAGGGAAATGGACCACCTTAAAAGTTTGGGATTTTCACCCTACATTTGTTTAAGTCATAAGAGGGGCTTATGATCTGTCTGAACAAGGATGTGAGTACCAAACAGGTATGGTCTCAACTTCTTCCAGGCCCAGACCATAGCAAAGGCCTCTCTCTCTATAGATGACTAACGTTTATCCATGGGGTCAACCTTCTGCTTATAAAAAGCTACTGGTTGGTCTTGGCCCTCTGCATTTAGTTGTGGCAAAACAGCTCCTACCCCCATCTCAGATGCATCTGTTTGGACAATGAAGGTTTTGGAATAGTCAGGACTTTTCAGAATGGGAGCAGTGCACATGGCTTGCGTCAGGTCATCAAATGCCTTTTGACAACTTACTGTCCACTGAATTTTCTTAGGCATTCTCCTCGAGGTGGGATTATTAAGGGGAGTCACAATGGACCCATATCCCTTCACAAACCTCCTGTTGTACCCAGTCAGGCCCAAGAAAGCTCTGACCTGAGTCTGGGTAGTGTGAGCAATCCACTCCACGATGGTATGGATTTTGCTCTCTAATGGCTGAACGTGGCCTCCACCTACCAGGTGACCCAAGTATACAACCTTGCTCTGCCCGATCTGGCACTTGGCGGCCTAGATAGTGAGGCCAGCCTTTGGCAGGGCCTCCAGAACATTTCTGAGGCGATCCTCCCAGGTAGAGCTAAACACAACAATATCATATAGAAATGCTGCACTATAAGCTACCGGACCTGTTAAGACTTTGCCAATACCCACTAGAGGTTGAAAATGCTGTTTTTAGCTTTGAATCCTCAGCTAGTCGGATTCGCCGGTAGCCAGCAGTGAGGTCAAATGTACTCAGATATTTGGCTGAGGCCAAAGTATCTATGAGCTTTTTTTTTTTAAAAAACAGATTTTATTTGTCAAAATAGCACATATGATGCAGACCTCTGAATCCCAGAGACAACTGCCGCATGCAAGATACACATTTTTGACTTTGACCATTTTACATAGTTAAGGACAGGAGAATATGAAAGGCAATACAAATAAAATCAAATCCTGCAAACAACCAACTACCCCACCACCCTCCCCACCCCCCAACGCCCAGTCTACAAATTCCGGAACAACATATTACTATCCCAAGCTGCCAACAATCTACACTAGAGCTCACCATCCACAATACCATTGTCTACTGGGGAATCACGGGCCACACATAAAAAGAGTGCAGGGGACGGGAGAGGCCAGCCAGCTACTCTGGGCCTCGACCCCGTTCCTCCCGCCTGGACTTGGAGCGTCTGCCCCCTCTTCCCCTCGGCCCGTGTTGATTCCGGGCAGGCTCACCTGAAGAAGAGTCGGATTCCCTTCCCAGGGGAGAGTGAGGACGGAGCTGCACAATTTCATCTGTCCAGTGAAACACCTCATCCGGTGTGTCAAAGAAGTGGAAGCGGGATCGATACATTACCCGCAGCCTGGCCGGATAAAGTAGGGTGTAAGGGACATTGAGTTTGCGGAGGCGGGCCTTGGCGGCCAGGAACGACTGCCGCCGCTGCTGCACCAGCTTAGTGTAGTCCACAAAGATTAAGATTTGTGTGTTATTGAACAGAAATGGCTCCTTAGCCTGAGCTTGTTTCAGGATAGTGTCTCTGTCGTGGTAATTGAAGAGCTTGGCGATGACAGGCCATGGACGGGCACCCAGGGTGGGCTTCTGCATCAGAGCCCTGTGCGCACATTCCACCACAAAGCAAGTCGAGAGTTCCCCTGCGGGGAGCGAACCCTCGAGCCAGTCCGTAAGAAATCGCTCCATTTTCCCCTTCTCGCAATCCTTCGGAAAGCCAACAAAGTGCAGGTTGTTGCGTCGCGCCCTCCCCTCCGCATCTTCCACCCTCAAGGCTATGCCCCGTGGTCTCGAGGGACCACACCTTCTGCTGCAGTGTGGCGACCACGTCCTCCATGCCCGAAATTCGTGTCTCCGTTTCTGTAATGCCGGCTACCGCATTCCTCAGGTCCTGGCGCAGGAGCGTTACGTCTGAGCCGACCGCCCCGATCTTGGCATCCAAGGCATCCCTAGATTGCGTAATGGCGGCCAATAGGGCCGCATTATCTGGTATAGCATTTTGAGACCCCCCGGGCAGCGCCACCGGAGCCCCCTGAATGTATCCATGGTACTCTGTTTAGTAGAGCCACCGCCGAGCTTGTCCCTGGTCATAGTGGCCCGATCACTGCCACCGACCATGACCGGAAAACCCCCGGGAGGTGGGTATTTAGTCTTTGAGATGGAGAGCAGGGTCCCACACCCGGGACCGTCCAGATGGAGGCAGGCCGCCCCGTAAACCGACCTTCATCCGGCCAGCCCTGCTAGACCCCCCCTGAGACCCCCCCGGATTGGGATACCCCACTGCGGCCCGACACAGCCGCTGAACCCCTGGTGGCGCTACCCCTCAATAGGTTCCAAATGGGGGGGGGAGGCGCCGGGACTCCAAAGAGAAATCAAGGGCGCCAACCCAGGCGACGCTCCCCACGCGACCCGACTCGGTCGCCGATGTTCCCAACACGCCTCCCCAGTAATGCCAAGATCAGGAGGATTGCCCCAGCCCCAAGTTCTCACGCTGTCCGGCCGGCAGCCGGCCGATGCGATTGGGCAGTCTGTGGGGGCTGGAAAAGGAGCACAGGATCTTCCCTCTCCCAGTGATGCTTTCACCTGATTGCCCCCCCCTGTGGCCCGACCAGACCACTGACCCCCCAGGTGGTTCAAGCCCTCGAAGGAGGGGGGGAAGGACGAAGCAGCGGGGGGTGGCAGCTGCCGCCGGACCACCCCCCGAAACAATGCGACTGTACTCACGAGGGGCGCCCAAGTGACTCTGGAGGCCCCCACCCCACTAGGAGCTATGCAGGCAGAAGCTGTGGCTCGAAGATGGCGGCCAGCCGGCCGCGCCGTGAGCTCTTGAGGCCTTCACCACACTGCACCGCAGCCCGAACAGGCCGCCGACTTTACCAGCTCCCCCTACCGGGGACTACAGGGCACCAATGTTGCCGGGCGGGACCCTCTCCGCAACCACAACTGAGGCTCCCACCGCCACCGGCGCAAGGCTCACCTCCTCTGTGGCTGCAGCCGCAGCTAGGCTATACGGCAGGAAAGTCCAGGCGTCCCGCAGCTCGGAGTACGGCCGCGTCACAAGCAGGACGCCGCCACCGTTGTTCACCACACCTCCGCCTGCGACCCTCCGGTGACACCAAAGACCGGCTCCAGGGATAATGTTCAGCGGGCGACGGGACAGCCCTGGGACTCGATTCAGCGCCGAAGAGGCAGGATAAATGCAGGATCAGTGTGAGGCGGGACGGAGCGTGCTCAGCTCACGTCTGCCATGCTGGCCTGCCAAGCCACGCCCCCACTTCCAGCATCTTTTAGACCTCCGTCCTGATGCAGTCTCTGACATAGTCAGGCTAACTGTAAATTTTGTTATTTACAGGCAGACTGTCACATGTGTCCACTTCATGGGTACACCAGGTGGTTTGACTGGGTGTCAGAGAGAACATGTGTTGGTACTGATTGAGGACTTTCCTGCAATCAGCTTGCTGCTGATCAGTGAGGCTGCCTGCCAAGTCTACTCCTCTAACGGACCCATCAACAGGCTTCTGAGAGAGGAGATTAGAGAGGGTTTCATTCTCTTCTGCATGTCCCTAATCAGTGGCCATGAGCAAACTCATGTCAGCCCTGTGCACAAAAGGTTGCAGGCGATTTACATGAAGTTCCCTTTGGGGACTTCTTGGAATACCTAGGTCCACCAAGTAGGTGACCTCACATTTTTTTCAAGTATTGTGTGGGGACTACTTCATTTGTCTTGGAGAGCTACTGGGGCCACAGGCTCCAACATCCACTCTTTCTGTTTTGGCTGGTAAACAGTCAGTACAGCCTTTTGGCCATGCAAAGCTTTCTGAAGCTCCTGGCTTGCCTTAAGGTTTTTACTTGCCTTCTTCATATACTCAGCCATACGTGAACACAGGCCAAGAACATGGTCCACAATATCCTGTTTAGGGAGTTTGAGAGGTTGCTCCCATTCTTCTTTAACCAGACACAATGGACCCCTAACTGGATGTCCAAACAGAAGTTCAAATGGGCTGTAGACCACCCCTTCTGAGGAACCTCTCTGTTGGCAAAGAGAAAGTAGAGTAGTAAGACATCCCATTTTCACCCAAGCTTCTCTGGAAGCCCCATAATCATACCCTCTAGGGTCTTGTTGAACGTTGAACATTTCAACAAGCCCATTGTACTGTGGATGGTAGGGTGTGGTAAACGTATAGTTTACTACACGCTCTTTCCACATTGAAGTGATACAGCTAGGCATAAAGTTGGTACCTCTGTCTGTGAAGACCCCCTTAGAAAAACCCACTCTGGAAAAGATTCACAGGAGGGCTCTGGCCACTACATGAGCTATAGTGGTTCTAAGGGGAATAGCCTCTGGATACCTAGTGGCATATCACCACTAGTATGTAACTGTGTCCAGCTGCAGTTGAAGGGTTTAGGGGGGCCAAAAATGTCAATCCCCACCCTCTCAAAGGGAACCCCAACCACTGTGAGTGGAATTAAGGGGGCCTTTGTAGTGCCACCTGACTTGCCACTGGCTTTGTAAGTGACACAGGAGCAACAGAACTCCTTGGTGTCTTCTGACATATGGGGCCAGTGACAATAAGGGACAATCCTGTCCCAAGTCTTACTTTGCCCAAGATGTCCTGCAAGGGGAAGATCATGTGCCAGGGAGAGAAGGAAACCTCCGAACCTCTGATGTATTACCAACCTCCTGGTGGCACCAGGCTTGGGGTCTCTACCCTCAGAAAACAGGAGCCCATCTTCCCAGTAGATCCTATGCGACCCACTGACATTCCCTGCCACCTCAGCAGCAGATTGATATCTGAGCTGTTCAAGAGAGGGGTAGGATTGCTGCTCCAAACTCAAGTGTGCCCTGGAAGGGCCCTCTGCCCCCAATAACTCTGCCTGTCCAGGCCCAAGTTCCTCTGTGACAGTTCCTTCACAGGAACTGAGATCATCTCCCTCAGTAGACTGATCCTCACTGGGAGTGTGGAAGGAGGATATTCTAACCCTTCCTGCTCCTTCTCTTAAGAGCAATCTGGTCCATTTTTCCAGGATCCAGTGCTCCCTCAGTGCTGCACTGTTTGGCCTGAGACCTGGTAACAGCAAAGACACTGGCAGAGATGCCCATCATCTCTGCATGAGTTCTGAATTCTACTTCCGACCAGGCTGAAGTTTCTAAATCATTGCCCAACAGACAATCTACAGGTAGGTTTGCAGAAACCACAACTCTTTTAGGGCCAGTTACCCCTCCACAGCTGAGATTCACAACTGCCAAGGGATGATCAGTCATGGCATTGCTAGCATTGGCTACTTGGTACATCTGTCCAAGTATGATCTGTTCAGGGGACACAAGTTTCTCTGTCACCATTGTAACACTGGCCCGTGTCCCTGAAAGCCACAGCTTCCTTCCCATTGATTAAAGGCTGTTGTCTGGACTTGCCCAAGTTAGTGGGACTTACCAATAAGGTGGCAAGATCCATGCTCCCATCACAGACTAGAACAGCCTGAGTTGGAGTTCTGACTAGGCCAGAAACCACCTCAGAACCCAAGGTTAACCCTACTAATCCCTTGGTTGCTATACTTCCACTTGAACTGGTGCTAGGGGGAGCAGTTGCCTTAGGGGCAGTGGTAGTAGGTCCCTTGGCCTTTGGACAATCAGCATCTCTGGTCCAATGGGTCTTTACATAAATAACACCAAGGTTTATCAGACCTCCTCTATCTACTCCCAGGAGGAATACAGGGGACACCCTCTGTGCCATCTTCACTATTCCATGGGGAATCAGAGTTTGCCAGTGTAGAGTCTCCAGTGTTGAGGTCACTAGGGGGAACCCCTGGTGCCCCCTCTTCAGGAGCATTCCCACCCGCGTTCTCTTGTTCTTTTACTCTGTCAGGATTCTTGTCATCCTGGTAAAGTAGCTTTAAGAGGAGCTTTGTCATGGGGTTGTTACCTGCCTTTATCCTTCTAAGGCTACACAGGGTCCTTAGTTTCTGGAACTTCAGACCACTGTACTTAGCAAATGGGGGAACACTGAGATCCCCAACTAAAAACATGGTTACTAGGTGTAGTGTGGTGTAGCACCTACCTACCATAGTGGAAACTAAACTTACTAAGATTGGAGAAAGCGTTGTGCTAGACCCTTAAAAAACAATCTACAAGTTCAGTACAACGTGCTTATTCTATCAAATATTATCGGTGCCCAATGCTAGTGATGGTTTTTCGAATAATCCACACCTAGATTAGCTGGCAAAACAATGTAGGCTTGAATCCCAACCACTGCACACCAATATATGAGGCTGCCTTAGTATATGGTGCACACTTATGCAAGTGTAGAACCCTGCACTAATCCAGAAAACCCTTATGGTGATGTTAGTGGTCTTAGACAACCTTAGAAAGCTCTCTAAGTGATAGCTGTGGAGAACAGCCTTCAGGTTTAGTCCAGAAGGAGTGTAAAGCAGCTTGTTTTACCAGTAGTTAATCTTATGGTGTAGATTAAGTGAAAAAGAACCACACAGTGTAGTTATAAAAATATGTATATAATTATAAACACTCACTAACACATTGCAATATCTCCTACCCAGAGATATAACCACAATACACACAATACTTTGATAGTAGAACACACAATTAGCACAAATACACAGTGGTCTCCGGGGGAGACCAAACCATATACTAAAAGAGTGGAATGCGAACCATGACCTAAGTGGAAAATGGACCCAGGAGACGTAGAAGAGTTGGAGACCCAAGGAACTACCCAAGGTAAGTACCCAGAAACCAATACAAGTCATTTAGGTAAATCATGGTTGTAGTTTTAAAGAAGAAGGACCCTTCCCAGTGGACCCCGAAGAAACCACGTGGAAGATGGAAGGTTGGAGAGTCACCCCACCAGTGGATACCCCAGGAACCAGGATACCTACACCAGAGAAGCCAGGTGCATAGGTGCGAAGTGATGTCGGAAACCGCCGTAGGCCACAATGGAGGTCTTCAGTGAAGATGCCGCTGGCGAAGAAGGCAAAAGACTCCGGTGGAACCCAAAGGTGGATTCAAGATGAGAGGTACCTGCAAGCAGAGGGGACAGAGTCTATGCCACTCAGGAGTGAAAAGGAGGCACGGAAGACAAACGCCCACCGATGTTGGAGATGCAGGAGAGTTGACGGTGCCATTGAAGTTGCAGCTTTGCGGACCAGGTGACGCTGTGGAAGAACAGGAGCCGTTCACGAGCTGTCCTACGTCAGATGTCAAGAGCCAGGGGGTCAGTATCCTGCAGGGGCACCAACAAACCTTGACAATGACAACCAACGTAGTCATTAAAAAGAGTGCAATGTCTAGACCAGCAAGGTCCCATGGATAACAGACAGGATTTGGCAATAAGGTACACAGGAGATCTTGCCCCACCTCTCCCCTTTACGCACGGCACACAGACAGGACATGGGAAGAGCTATACGAGGGGGGCTCCCTGTGGGGAGCACAGCCCCACAGCTCCCCTCAGTGCGGCGAGCACAGCGGCCCCTCCCCTCACAGACACAGGCTCCCTCAGCCGGCTCACCACCGCTGCCCCGGTCACCAGTGCCCTCCCTGCCTGGGGAGAGAGCAGCGCCACGCCTGCCCTTCACCTCTCACCTACTTGGCATAACACCACAGGCAGTGGGGCGGGCCCTAGAGATGGATACCGGCGCAGAAACAAACGAGGCTCTGAGGGGGGCTGGGAGGGCCTCCTACAGGACACGGCACGGTGAAACCCCCAGAACCGGACACCGTGCTCCTGGCAGGAGGTCACAAGTCACAATACCTTGTTTGTTGTTCTAGCTCTGCCCGTACCTGCCTGAATCATTACAAATTAAAGACACGAGCCTGGAGGATGTCATGGAGGCCATCGCTGGGGTGTGCACTTCGTTGGAAACTCGCATTGACTCGGTGAAAGTAGAAGTCACTATCCTGCGTGCAGACCTGAAGAAAATGGACTCAAGTGTATAAGATGTAGAAGTCACCACGAAAGCTCTGGTATCGGACACCTCCACTCTGCAGGGCCAGGTGTCCCAGATTCAGGACCAACAGAAGAAGATGGAAGAGATCCTGGACGACTATGAAGTAGGGCGAGGCGGAACAACATTCGTATCCTGGGGGTCTCGGAAAAATCAGAAGGACCGGCTGTGGATCTCTCTGCGGAGGACTTGGTGCTCAACAAACTCCAACCGAAGCGCCTCTCTAGTTATTTCTCCATCGAGCGAGCCCATAGAGTCCCGGGCGCGCGCCCAAAACCTGGGGCCCCTCTTCAGACCTATAATCGCGAGGGTCTTTAACTTTCGGGATAGAGACATCACCCTCCAAGCAGCGAGAACAGGCCCTACGATAAAGGTTGACAATGCGACTATTACCTTCTTTCCGGACTCTACAGTTAAGGTTCAGGCCCAGAGAGACGCAGCTGTATGGTGGTGAAAAAAGCCCTCAGGGACAAAGAGATTAAGTACTCTCTGCTGTTCCCAGCCAAACTCAGGGTGGAATCCGAAGGGAAATCATGGTTCTTCTTTTCTCCGGACGAAGCCTGGGAATGGCTTGATGGATGGCGACGAGTGGGGAGATCGCTGGACGGTAACAACAAAAAAGATCCCAGACATTGTCAACGTGCCCCGCCGCTGTCCCAGGAACGAAGCCTGGGGTATGACCCCTTGGGTTGACACTGACCCTTTGCACTGAACTCGTCTTCTCTTCTGCGGACTTGGCTGGGGGCCCTTTTGTACCCTTGGATTGCATTCTCAGACTTATCTGTGGTCACTACGTAATATTCTACCGTTAATAATGATGTGATGTAATGGATCAAACTTGCAACCACGACACAGTAGTTGGGCTTGTAACGTGTTTGTAATCTGTCTTCGTTCAAAATTTGTTCGGCTACAGATTGGTTTACTAAGTGAGGATCTAATACACGCTAAAAAACACATTATCTCTGGTAAGGCGAGGGGTGATGGCGGCTGGCCAGACACCCTCTCAAGGATGGGGCGGGCGACAGGCACTCTGCCTAGTTGGGGTGTGGAAAGTTGTAATTTCACGGGTAGGGGGCGGGGAGGGGGGTCAAGTGTCTGAAGGTGCCAGATTTAGTTATATACACGCAGCCTGGATACACAATAGCTGGGGACAGGAACACAGATGTCTGCCGATGCAGGCCACGCTACCCCTCTCAGTTCAAGGTGTCATATACGGTGCTATTTCGCGCCTCATATATCCCCCCAGTTTTCTACTACCACCCACCATGATAGACGCCACATCTTCCAAGTTATCCATTATGACAAGGAATGTTAATGGGTTGGGCAGTTAGATTTAAAGGGGGATAGTCTTGCAATATCATAAGCGACAACTTCCAGATCATATCTTACTCCAGGAAACACACCTAGTCGGAAGCAACTGCAAGGCCCTCAATAGATGAGGATACACGCTTCTAGTCCACGCGAGTTTCACATCAGGATCTAGAGGAACAGGTATACTTCTACTTAAGAGCCTCGCCCTGACACCTACTAAGACATGGAGTGACCCGTTGGGTAGATTTGCGGTGCTCGAAGGGGTGTGGGAGGGCAGGCCTCTCAATGTAGTCTCAGTCTATCTCCCGCCCGCATTGGGTAATGGCTGCACTACAAGACCTTGGTAAAATTTTGGTAGATCTCACCCAGGGTACTCTTGTGATGAGTGGTGACTTTAATATGGTGATGGATGAGGCACTAGACAGACGCCCCCACAGACAGCCCCCCAGACAAACCACATATATGGCCGAGTTCACCCAAGCACTGGGTCTCATCGACATTTGGCGAACGCTGCACCCTAGTGCAAGCTATTTTACACACTACTCCAATGCGCATAAAAGCATGTCTCGCATTGACTATCTCTTTACCTCAGCAGACATAGGCCGGTTTCAAAACCCTTGCTGCCTCCCGAGAGGCATATCTGATCACTCGCCCCTAGTAACTGACTTTACCTATTACCACCATAGAGAACGTGGCCCCATAATTATAAATCCATGGCTCTTTATAATACCAGATATTAAGGACGACCTCCTCGAACATACAGAACATTATTTTAGCAAAATGTTGGCTCTGTCGACTCAGCCAATACCATCTGGGAAGCCTATAAGGCAGTGATCGAAGGGCGCGCACAGACACAAAAAGTAGGATACATTAGAAACCAGAATGTACATCTGATTCATTTAGAAGGTGAACTACTACAGCTCGAAACTGCACACACTTCCTCCCCCTCTGACCACACGGCCCTTGCTCTCCGCAATAAGCAGCTTGAATACAGAACTCTTGCCCGGGAAAAAGCCCAAGCTAGACTCCTCTATACACGCCATAGGGTATATGAATTGGGCGAGCGAGCCGGTAAGATGCTGGCATGGCTCGAGCGTCGGGATCAGGCGGCCAGGTGGGTCCTGGAGCTCCTGCTTGATGATGGGCGGCTAGTTACAGATCCACAGGAGGTGGCAGATTCATTTGCCGACCATCTTGAGCTAATATATTCTTCAAAAATGGTTGCCTCCAACGGCGACTCCCGTCAATTACTGGAAGAAATGACCCTCCCCGTAATCTCAGACAGCGACAGAGAGGCCTTAGATGCTGACATACCTCAGAAGAAATCAGTAAGGTGATATTTGCTATTAAATCCGGGAAAGCCATGCGGCCCAACGGAATTCCAATTGAATTCCTCATGGGTATGGCCCCCAAAATAGCTCCACATTTAAAAAACATGTATGATGAAAGCTTAGAGCTGGGTGCCCTCCCCTTGGACCAAAGACTGGCGTCTGTCGTCGTTATTCACAAACCCGGTAAGCCAGCGACAACTTGTAGTTCATACAGGCCCATTTCTTTAATTAGTTCGGAGGCCAAGGTCCTGGCTAAACTCTTCGCTTCACGCTTGCGGACGGTTCTCCCCTCCTTGGTCCATGAGGACCAGTCCGGATTTATACCAAGCCGCAACACGGCCCTCAATATTCGCCGAGTCCATAATGTCCTGGGCAGGCAACCATTCTTGCAAGAAGATGCAGTAATACTATCATTGGATGCCGCAATGGCGTTTGACTCGATAGAGTGGCCCTACCTATTCGAGGTCCTGACCAGGTTCGGATTTAGTCCTCGATTCCGACAATGGATCGTGCTATTGTATACCGCTCTATTGGCCCAGGTCCGAGTCAACAACAGCACTTCGCGAGTGTTTGCACTGCAGAGGGGGACAAGACAGGGATGCCCCGTCCCCCCTCTTGTTTGCATTGACTCTGGAGCCGCTTGCACACTGGATTCATAAAGATGCTTCCATACGTGGCCTGCGATGGAGTGAGGATGTAGAAGATAAAATATAATTGTACGCGGATGATATCTTAATTTATATGGCATCTCCACGGGCTTCACTTAATAGCCTATTCCACGTCATCACTAACTTTGGTAAATATGCAGGATATACTATCAATTGGTCAAAGTCGGTACTATATGTTCTTCATGGCCCCCCGCCTCGGCTGCCACGTGGATATGACGTCGCCGTTGTCACCGACGGTTTTAAATATTTGGGGATTTATATTACCACCGACCCCAAAACATTTTATGATCGTAATCTTCTTGACTCCCTTCGAAAGTTGCAGGATGATGTGCAGCATTGGAGGTCGCTGCCCCTATCCCTCCTGGGAGGAGCAGCCTTATTTAAAATGCTTGCATTACCTAGATTTTTGTATGCCCTCCAGAACTGCCCTTTCCCCATAACTGACTCATATTTTGCTGCCATAGAGGGAGAGATCCGGACTCTATTATGGGACGGCAGGGCACCTCGAATTGCCTTCCGCAAGCTGACGAAGGGGTGGTATGATGGAGGCATCGCTCTCCCTGACCTTCGCCTATATTATTGGGCCTCACAACTGGTGGCCACAAACCACTGGATTCACGGCTCCCCATTGAATCCAGCCTTTCATCTAGAGAAGTATCAGACGGGGAAGGAAGGCTATCTAGGCGCCCTGTATAGTAAGGTTCGGAGGGGCCGATATCTTGGACCCATGTCATTGACGGTGGCCGTCTGGCATCAAGCCACCAAACGTCTAGGCTGGGCAGATAAGCTCACAAAATCTACACCGCTCTGGTCCACGCAGAAACTGGGGTTACTCTGTTATGTTATGTTAAAATAATTTTATAATGCACACAGCTACCCAAAAAGGGTTTCCCAGCGCAGGACTGAAGGACCAAGGAAGTGAAAAAAAGAAAAGTTATTGATTAAATAACCAGGTTTTTAGTAGTTTATGGAAATTTGTGTATATTGTTTTTCTGTGAATCATTATGGGGAGAGAATTCCATAAGAGTGGGCCAAGAGGGGTAAAAGAACGACCACCCATTCTTGTAAGCTTGACCCTAGGAACCACAAATTTTTCCTGAGTGGTGGACCGCAACAAGCGGGAAGGTTGATAAAAACGGACTACCTTTTGCAGGTAATGAGGGGCAGTGCCTATCTTGATCTTACTCTGCCACCATACGGGCTTTGATAAATGGGACATGATCGGTATCACAACTATTGGCGACTTGGTACATCGAGGGAAACTCCTCACATTTAAAGAACTGCAAACGAAACACGATCTTGCTCCAAGCGAGGTTTTTCGGTATCTGCAAATTTGACATGCACTTCAGACTACTATCCTGGACTTGTCCTCTATACCAGATTCCTCTCCTCTGGAAGACCACATCCTCTCCGAACCGCATTTTAAAAAGGCGGTATCTAGCACATATTGCAAGCTCTGTAACAATTTACCCGACCCCTTCCAGACACTCCGGGACCAATGGCAGGCAGACATAGGGCCTATATCTGATGAAGACTGGCAGACGGCGTTAATGTCCCCCAGGGAAACGGCGATAAATCACCGTTTCCGTCTCATTCAATTGAAAATCCTACACCGCTCTTACCTTTCAGGTGCACTTCTTGCTAAACTGGGCCGTAGGACAAACACACTGTGCCTTAGAGGCTGTGGTCAGGTTGGTACTTTTTATCATGTTCTCTGGACATGCCCCATGATACACCCCCTCTGGGACAAGGCAACCCATAAAATGAAAGACACGCTAGGGAAACAGATTGACCTGACACCAGGTTTGGGGATCCTCAACATTTGGGAGACCACAGATTTGACTGAAACAGAACAACAATGGGTGGCACTGGGGTACGTATTAGTGAAGAGAGCTATCGCAATGTCCTGGGGCTCCGCCACACGACCCCTAACGATTGGCTGGGTGATGGAATTAGATCGCTGCATGATAGCAGAAAAGGAAGTTTATAAAATGCGGGGCTGCCCAAAGAAATGGGATCAAAAATGGAAAAACTGGAATTCCTTTAGGGGCGAGATCTGCACATCACCCACGGACGATATGGCAATGCACCGAAGAGTTGAATTATGACGCCCTTACTGATTGTGTTAAGTGATACTTAGCTGTTACAACATTGTGTTTTCGAACTGATATGTCTCTGATCTGCACTGATGACTCTGTGATTTGATTCAATAAAAAGTTTATATAAAAAAATAATGAAGACCCGAGCCTGGAAACTGCACTGCCCCGGACGACCAAGGCTGCATTCTGTATACACGACTTCTCCCTTTTCACACACGTGTGCGAATAGTTTGACTTTCTGTAACATGTGCGCCCCATGCTCCCAGGTGCTTATTTATGAGACGCAAGTAATGTGCATCAGAGTTGGGACTCCAGAAGAGACGATTTTATGACTGAAGCCTTTACAGCTCGGGACACTTCCACTAGTGAACATGGGAGCAGGGTGCTTGTGTTCCGATCAGATGGCGCGGGTGAAAGGCGGCGTCTTTAGAGGACGGCTCATGAGTATTGTGCCCGCTCATCCTAGGACTCTAAACATCCCCATCAGCCCCAACCAGAGCCGGAGTTTGCAGTGATAGCGCCCTGGCCGGTAAGACATGTTACCCCTCACTGCTACTGGAGAACTGAGCTCTGTGCCTGCCTGCCACCAACCAATCACAGAGTCGACTGCAACCACGCTGCCTTCATGCTCCAGGCGTGAAGGTAGCGTGGCTGCAGGAAGCCCAGAGCATTGGCTCATGTGCTTCACGACTGTTGTGAAGACTTTTCTTATCTGCTTGTTAAAATAAATAAGCAGATAAGAAAAGTCTTCACGACAGCCACAAAGCAGGCGAGCCAGTCCGGGTGGGCTGGCCAAAAAAGCAAAAAGGAAGCACCCTGGAAACCTTATTTCCAATGGCAGCGCACCGTTTAACATAAACGGTAACGCAAGCCAATTGGAATAAGGGGCGGGGCTTCAAGCCCTTTTCAGAAAGTACTCATCTGCAAAAAATCTCGCCCAGCGAGCTGAGCATGTGCGCAGCAACGCTAGATGAGACCTAAAAAGTCTAGTCACAACTATAGATTGATAAAACAGGGTACACTTCCAACACCACTTAATGTGTGAAGCCACAATAGGGATTTGGTTTCACTGTCAATTAGGGCAAGATTTGGGCACCGCTCGAGGTAACAGGACGAGTGCAGGACCTTACAAATGTCAAGGGACAGACCTAAGCCTTTGAGCACACTGTAGGTTAGCATGACAGTAGGGCCAAAAGAAACACAGAATACCAGATACACCCAGCCAGACACCAGGATAGGAGAACACACCTGTACACCATACAAGGTACATTCTTGTCCCATCACAGCGCTCCACCTCCAGGTCTCCACAATGTGCCGGAAGATGCACCCTCAGTGGCTCCAACTCAGAAAATCACATATGGGTCAGATTCTCACAGTATCTTTTCAGAAACCTTTCATTAGCGGTGAACTCCACAAACAGACCTGCTTAGAACTGCAGAAACACCAAATGAGTTTTGAGGGACTGGTTATATGCCTTTCTGTACGCTTCTCATCAGATTAGAAAGATACTAAACTGATTGCTCATACTTAGGCCAGACTGATCGGTTTGTTCCATGATTGTCTCAGAAGTGTTGTGGGCCAGATCTGTTCTACCTTTCACAAGAATGATACAAAGCTTGCTGTGCAGACCAGATCTTATTTTCAAGATCCAGTCCCATGTCCCCGATGTACATTGCTGAACTTGGCTACATGGCTCAAACTAACCTTAGATATAACTTGTTTACTTAGTGCTTTGTAACACTCTTTCTGCTGCTTACAAGTAGTTTAAATTGCAGGAGTTACTATTTCCCAATTTAATGGTGGTCAGTTCACTGACCTTGTAAGGATGGAAGGCGGAGTCTGTCTTGTAAGGATGGAAGGCTGAATCTGTCTTGTGAGGATGGAAGTGTTACGAGTCGCGCTCGAGCGCGCTCGAATAATCAGACGACACCTTCTTAGGAACTACATTACCCAGACGCCCCGGGCGCGCAGCACGCACGCCGAGAGATGCGTCATAACGCACAAGCGTCCGCTACAAAGACGCCGTTGCCACCACAGCACGCGTCGGAAATTCTTTCCTGCCACTGTTTTCCAGGGTCGCGATATCTGTGGAGCCAGTCAGTACCGGTGCGGAAGTCCTTTGGTGAAGGTGGCGGTTATGAGGAAATTCTCGTGAACATAGCGCCCCTTGTCTGGTGCAAGGTCCAGTAAGGGTGCAGTGCACCGAGTCCCTCACAGACCCTCAGCTCCCTCCAGCCCCTACTCCGTTGGAGAGCCTAGTTCCGGCTCATGCGGAGCAAGGGAGAAGTAGTTATTACAAGGTTTCCCTTGACGGCGGGGGTAACGCTGTCCCTGACTCCTTGACTATTGATCGATACGAAGGTCCGGAGGCTTCCGGCTCGTATCAGTATTACGGAACAATTCTAGATGTTAATCTCCTTGCTATTTGACATTGGCCAGTAAGGCAGCATTCTCCTTGGCATCATGGCTTAACACAGTATTCTTTCTCTAACCAACGTTAAAAAGCATTGAAAGGCATTATGTTGGGATTCTGACCTCAGAGGAGGCTAAGTACCCCCTTGGCGTGATATCCACTGTGGCTACTCATTTATTTTCGTTGTTGTGTTGTGTGTGTGCTCTTGACTCCATCTTTAAGGGATCCTCCCTAAGATAGCGGACAACGCGCTCTCCCTGTGAAGCAAGGTGGAGCATAGCCTTGGGTAGGTGCGGGGGGGGGGTAAACAGCTATACAGTATTGTGACATGTATTGTGGAGAGCCTGTGCCCAATGGTGACACTGTGTTATTGTTCTATGATTTCCTTGTTGCTGTGTATCCTTTAATGTAGCCAACCAAAGAGAACATCGGGTATGATCACACTTCGAAGAGTTACGCCATAAAGCTGCATGTTCTTTTATTTTACAGGTACACAAATATGGTGGTATGGTTATGAAGCATAGATCTAGGGAGGCATTCATAAGAGGTTAAGGAAGATAGGTAGGGTATTAATCGTGTCCTTTGTGTTTTGCAGATCTCCCTCCCTGCTGTCCCCTTCCTTTCCTTCCCTCACTTGATCCTCCTAATGACCTATGCCATTACGGCTATCTAGGCTTGGGTAGATCAAGGGGTGGACCACAATTAGCAACAATCCGATCCCGAGGGCTGAACCAACGTGACAGAATTTCCGACCCACGAATTGAGTCCTCCTGGTCGGATTGTGAGGATGGCCACGCTTGATGATGTTTTGACGGCTCTTGCTAGTGTTCAGGCAGAACTAACAGCTTCCCGTCAGGAAGCCCGCAGATCTTAGAGCTAGGGTAGAAAGCATGCAACGTAACCCTTTTAATGAAGGGGGAGCGTCGGCAACGGCAGTTCCCACCAGCGCAGTATTAGTGGAATTACCTGTTTCAGTACCGCTAGCCACACCAGAGAGGTTTCACGGGGAAGCCAGCAAGGTCCAGGTGTTTTTAACCCAGGTCCTGCTTCATTTCTCGTGCAAACAAAAGTCCTTTCCTACTAACCAAGCGAGAGTCGCCTTTCTCATTTCATACTTAGCTGGCGATGCCGCTCAGTGGGCGGTACCGTTGGTATCCCGTGACGATCCCCTCTTATATGATTGGGACGAATTCCGGGCTGAGTTCCTAAAAGTATTCGATAGGAGATCCGAGTCATATGTAGCGGATAAGGAATTATTAGAATTGAGGCAAGGTAATAAAGATCTAAATGCCTTTAGAAGGTTGGTAACGGAAACCAAGTGGCCAGAAACTAAACAAGCAGCCATCTTTCACCAAGGGCTAAGAGAAGACCTCGAAGATATCATAGCACAGATCGACCCACAGCCCGCTACTTGTGAGGATCTGATAAATCTGGTCTTACGACCAGACCACCGGTTAAGTGAACGCCAAGGCGATCACAAGAGGAAAGAAAGAAGGGTGCCTCAGTGGGATCGCCCAAAGACAACGGAAGCTCGAGTGGTGCAAGCCGGAGAGCCGATGGACATAGGATCAATACGAGCAGCTCTCACCCCAGAGGAAAAAGAGGCCAGACGCAAACAAGGGTTGTGCCTTTATTGTGGCAAAAAAGGGCACTTTGTCAAGGAATGTCCAGTAAAACCAAGGACCAATCGATTCAGAAGCAAATCAGCCTTGGCATTGGGGGATATGGCCCCGGAAAACTAAAGGAACCAAGAACGGAGGAAGGGACTTTTTGGGGAAAAAGGTATATCCCTTCTTTGTGCAGTCCCAGGACTGTGGAACAGGGACATTTGTTCATTCTTTTGTTATTGTTAATAAAGACGGAATGGATTAAAGTGACAGCCATGATTGACTCTGGGGCAACGGGTGTCTTTATGGATATCGGAGAAGCCAAGCGCAGAGATATGCCACTAGTACAGAAAGACAGCCCTGAACATATATATGCCGTTGATGGGCGGGAACTAATCACAGGACCAGTGGGATACAATACCGAAGACATCCAGGTGCAATATGGTGCCTCTCATCAAGAACATTTATCATTCACCCTGATTCACGCCCCGCAGTATGGCATCATTTTGGGTCTGCCATGGTTAATACGCCATAACCCCACTCGATTGGGAAGCCCGTACGGTGCTCATGAACTCGCCGTATTGCCAGGCATTCTGCCAAAGGAATCTTGAAGGACCCGCTACAGCATTAGCTTCAGGACAGGCGATCGCCACTGCAGCAGAGAAAAACGTCCAGTTACCCATGGTATATCAAGACTATCGTGAAGTGTTCAATGAGGGCCAGGCGAAAGAACTACCACCACACAGACAATACGACTGTCAAATCGATCTGGTTCCAGGAGCGGTAGTGCCCAGTGGGAGGATATACGCTTTAACCGAGCCAGAGAACAGGCACCTCAGACAATATCTGGACAAATATTTGGACTTAGGCTTCATCCGTCCCTCCAAGTCCCCAGCGGCCTTGCCGCTTTTCTTCATCCCAAAGGCCAATGGCGAGCTACGCGCCTGTATAGATTTCAGGGCGTTGAATGCCGTCACGATAAAGAATCATTACCCCTTGCCGCTCATCCCGGTCTTACTCGAACAGGTAAAGAAGGCCAAGATATATACCAAGCTCGACCTCAAGGGGGCCTATCATCTCGTGAGGATGAGGGAGGGTGACGAATGGAAGACGGCATTCAAGACACGCTATGGCCTATACGAATACCTGGTCATGCCGTTTGGGCTATGCAACGCCCCTGCAGCGTTTCAGTATTTCCTGAACGACGTATTAAGAGAAATTCTAGACCACTATGTGGTCGTCTATATAGATGACATCCTCATATATTCCGAAAACGCAGAGATCCACGTTGAGCACGTAAAAAAGGTACTACAAATTCTTCGTAACCATCACCTGTTCTGCAAATTGACAAAATGCGAATTCCACGAGACCACGGTGGAATTCTTAGGGGTCAGGCTCACCCCCATGGACAAGAGATGGCTGAACGAAAGATAGTAGCAATTAAAGAATGGCCGACACCATTGAATGTGCGGGATGTACAATGTTTTATAGGGTTCGCCAATTTCTACAGGCGCTTCATCCATCAGTTTTCAAACCTCGTGGCACCCATAACCCGATTGTTGAGAAAATCTCAGAAATTTCAGTGGTCAACAGAAGCGCAAGAAGCCTTTGAAGCCTTGAAAACCGCCTTCATTACGGCTCCTGTACTTTCACATCCTGATCCCGAGAAACCCTACATCGTCGAGGCAGACGCATCTGATGTGGCTTTAGGAGCGGTGTTATCGCAAAGACACCCCACCACTGGACAAATGCATCCAATAGCTTTTATGTCAAAGAAATTGAATGATGCAGTGCGGAACTATAACATCTCAGAAAAGGAACTATTGGCCATTAAAGTGGCATTTATGGAATGGAGACATTTCCTCATGGGGGCCAGACATGTGGTAACAGTGTACACAGATCACAGAAATCAGCAGTTCATGGCAGCGGCACGTCATCTTACACCAAGACAATTGCGGTGGATGCTATTCTTTTCAGAATATAACTTTATAATCACCTATAGACCCGGCGTGGAGAATCGCAAAGCCGATGCCTTGACTCGACAGACGTCCGCCTTGGAAGAGAACACACAGAAACATTCCATCATTCATCCCACGAAAGTAATAGGAGTAATCCAGCCGGATGTGTTCCTCAAAGGAGTACTAAGGGGAGTGAATACAGGAATATGGAGAACATGGTTGAAGAGCCATAAGGATTGGCAAACCAAGGATGGCTTCCCGATGAAAGAAGGCCGCCTATTAATCCCTACTCAACAACTCAGGAAACAAGCCTTTCAGTGGTGTCACGAATCTCCTAGCGCAGGACACTTTGGACTAGAGAAAACCCTCAGTCTGCTCAATAGACAGTTTTGGTGGCCATCCATAAGATACGACGTGGGATCATGGATCAAGGGATGCAACACATGTGCAACAATGAAATCAGACCATCAACGCCCACAAGGTCTATTACAGCCTCTCCCCACTCCTAGCAGTCCGTGGGAGAACATATCAGTGGACTTTGTAGCGGGATTGCCCGCAGATAACGGGTACACCGGGATAATGGTGGTCATAGACTTTTTGACCAAGATGGGACATTTCGTGGCTTGCAAGGCGGTTCCTACGGCGGGACACCTAGTCACAATGATAATGAAAAATGTAGTGCGATTGCATGGAATACCCAAGATCATTGTGTCGGACAGAGGCTCCCAGTTCACAGCAAGGTTCTGCAAACAATGGTGTTCAGCTCTACACATCAACACAGCCCTATCAACGAGTTATCACCCTCAAACCGATGGGCAAACCGAACGCCTCAATCAGACACTAAAGCAATACCTACGGTGTTATGTGCACCAAGACACAGAGAAGTGGGTAGACTGTCTATGGCTAGCGGAAATAGCATACAACAACGCCACCCATAGTTCCACGCACACTTCCCCATTTTATTGCACGTATGGGTACCATCCACGGTTCCTTCCATTTATTCACCCAAACAACTCCACCAGCATACCCGAAGTAGCCAGGAGATACCCTCAAAAACCAGGTCCTCTTGCGCGCTCTCGTTGAAGGGGGGGATGTACTGTTACGAGTCGCGCTCGAGCGCGCTCGAATAATCAGACGACACCTTCTTAGGACCTACATTACCCAGACGCCCCGGGCGCGCAGCACGCACGCCGAGAGATGCGTCATAACGCACAAGCGTCCGCTACAAAGATGCCGTCGCCACCACAGCGCGCGTCGGAAATTCTTTCCTGACGCTGTTTTCCAGGGTCGTGATATCTGTGGAGCCAGTCAGTACCGGTGCGGAAGTCCTTTGGTGAAGGTGGCGGTTATGAGGAACTTCTCGTGAACATAGCGCCCCTCGTCTGGTGCAAGGTCCGGTAAGGGTGCAGTGCACCGAGTCCCTCACACACCCTCAGCTCCCTCCAGCCCCTACTCCATTGGAGAGCCTAGTTCCGGCTCATTCGGAGTAAGGGAGAAGTAATTACGAGGTTTCCCTTGACGGCGGGGGTAACGCTGTCCCTGACTCCTTGACTATTGATCGATACGAAGGTCCGGAGGCTTCCGGCTCGTATCAGTATTACGGAACAATTCTAGATGTTAATCTCCTTGCTATTTGACATTGGCCAGTAAGGCAGCATTCTCCTTGGCATCATGGCTTAACACAGTATTCTTTCTCTAACCAACGTTAAAAAGCATTGAAAGGCATTATGTTGGGATTCTGACCTCAGAGGAGGCTAAGTACCCCCTTGGCGTGATATCCACTGTGGCTACTCATTTATGTTCGTTGTTGTGTTGTGTGTGTGCTCTTGACTCCATCTTTAAGGGATCCTCCCTAAGATAGCGGACAACGCGCTCTCCCTGTGAAGCAAGGTGGAGCATAGCCTTGGGTAGGTGCGGGGGGGGGGGGGGGTAAACAGCTATACAGTAGTGTGACATGTATTGTGGAGAGCCTGTGCCCAATGGTGACACTGTGTTATTGTTCTATGATTTCCTTGTTGCTGTGTATCCTCTAATGTAGCCAACCAAAGAGAACATCGGGTATGATCACACTTCGAAGAGTTGCGCCATAAAGCTGCATGTTCTTTTTACAGTTACACAAATATGGAGGTATGGTTATGAAGCATAGATCTAAGGAGGCATTCATAAGAGGTTAAGGAAGATAGGTAGGGTATTAATCGTGTCCTTTGTGTTTTGCAGATCTCCCTCCCTGCTGTCCCCTTCCTTTCCTTCCCTCACTTGATCCTCCTAATGACCTATGCCATTACGGCTATCTAGGCTTGGGTAGATCAAGGGCTGGACCACAATTAGCAACAATCCGATCCCGAGGGCTGAACCAGCGTGACAGGAAGGCTGAGTTCGTCTTGTAAGGATGAAAGACTGAGTCCGTCTTGAAAGGATGGAAGGCTGAATCCGTCTTGTAAGGATAGAAGGCTGAGTCCGTCTTAGAAGGATGGAAGGCTGAGTCAGTCTTAGAAGGATGGAAGGCTGAGTCCGTCTTGTAAGGAAGGAAGGCTAAGTCCGTCTTGTAAAGATGGAAGGCTGAGTCCATCTTGAAAGAATGGAAGGCTGAGTCCGTCTTGTAAGGATGGAAAGCTGAGTCCGTCTTGTGAGGATAGAAGGCTGAGTCCGTCTTCTGAGGATGGAAGGCTGAGTCCGTCTTGAATGGATGGAAGGCTGAGTCCGTCTTGCCAAGACTCAAACCTTCATATGGAGTCAGCGAGTGTTTAGCTGACAGAGCCACTGTGGCAACAGCATGGATATCTGAATTCAACCAGATTGTGTGGGGACTTTAAGAGGCAAGTCGACTTTCTGTCAGGACATTTCTGCTATTAAGTGGAATTGACTGTGTTTCTGTTGCCTTGAAATCCACTGATCTGAGAATTCCAGAAAGGATGGCAGTTCAACGGCATCTCTATTTGGCAAGATGTGGTTTACAGGTCTTGGCAATACGTCAGTTAATGCTGTTTCAGTATAAAAGAAGAGCTATATCTTATGTCTTTTTTCACAGTCCAATTGATACAATGTCTTAGGAAAGGTCCCCTTGTGATCAGAAAGCCCTCTTTCCTTTGGAACTCAGTGTTGTCCTTTCAAAGCTGGTGTCCTATGGACTAAAGAGACCTCCAGAGCCTATCTGGTGCTAATGGCTTCATTAGCTGCTCTCACCTTAGCATTCAAGGCCTGTGAAATGCAGGCCTTCTGACCAGCCAGATACAATTTTCATAGGAATAAGTTTGTTTTAAGAACGTGACAATCTTTCCTCCTAAATGTGACATGAGATTTCCATGTAAATGAGCATATATAAATTTCAAACTTCATTTCCACATTTGTCTTCTTCAGCAGAGGGCCCCCCACTACAACGTAAAGGAGCCAAGGATACAGACGGTCTTCAAATGGCTTCCCATCAACACCCGCAGAACTTTCACCCAAGCCCTCATCACCAGCAAGCCACGCACTCGATGCTGAAATCAAAACTCGACTGACCAGAAGACTCCAGACCGTACAACTCAGCAGCCAGGCTCATCCTCAATTTCCTGACCTGCACTCGCATCACCCGGCACCTCAAAAAGCTTAACAGTCTCCCAATCCACAAACGAGCACTCTCCAAACTCCTCATGCACACATGCAAGGCCGTACACTACATTCGCCTCACGTACCTCAACAACAGCATTAACTTTCACAAAGTTACCAGGCACGTCCACTTAGACTCCTACTCACACACAACCCCCACATATGCAGAACCAGATCTGGTGCTCGTGCCTTCTACTACCGTGCTCCTAAAGTCTGGAACAACCTGCCCCTGCAGATCAGAGCCTCCTGCGCGGTTCTTGAATTCTTCAAGGAAATGAAGACCTAGCTCTTTCCCTAGCCCCAACCCTGGCTCGGCTCATACAGCTCCTTCAACACCACGATACCCTACTGTGTGAGTTGTGCACTATACAAATACACAACAGACACAAACAGTCCTTTGAGAATTAGGTCTCCATCCATACAGGACAAAACAATCTGCAGCCTCTAGGATCGTGTTCAGTATCGCAACAGGTTTTTAAAATGATATGAAAACCCTTTTAGGAAAGGAAAAGCTGCATTCTACAATCGGCATGGCTGCTATGTCAGCCCTTCTTAGAAATACAAAAATTAGCAAGATTTACCAGGCAGCGACCTCATGATCCCTTCCACCGTAAAAGAGCAGAAACTATTATAAAGAATAGTCCATCGGGGCGATGAATTACTGCCTCAACTCACTCCAGGACGATACCGCTTTAGGCAATTGACAATTCTCTTTTTTCTCCCCAAATTTTATGGTTAAATTCCCATCACCTATGGTTGGGAAGAGCTTGCTAATCTATTCCTTGAATAGCAATGTCAATAACAATCCTCTAGTAGAAATTTTAAAAAAAGTCATTTCCTTGTAATTTTAGTTCTTCTATCATAAGAATCTTCATAATCCCCCAAACACCTCCCCATAACCTGAGGAGGATGAACTCGCTTGGAATCTACAATCCTGTTAGACACTATTGACTTCAGAATGAGTAGCCTCCAACAGACTGCTCTTGGGTGTCAGCTTGGCCTGCGTATAGCGACCTAAACGATAAAACTGTATACTATCTTTAATACCTATTTCTTTTTTAAAGAAGAGAATTACATGTTTGTACAAATTCTCCTAAACAACTTTTTAATGTTCAATTGTCTGTTTATTGAAGACCACGAAAAAGCACCTTTAGATGGGTGCTCTATTGAAAGATTGCTTGCTAAATACAGTTCCATGAACGTTGCAGAGTTATGCATCTGTTTCTCTAGTATTTTGTTGTCTGTAAGTCCTTGTAGCAGCTCCAATGTTTACATTAAACAGTTTCTGTTGAACTCACCGAAGCACATGCCTGAATGATAACGAGCAGAGAGGTCTGGCTACAGCGTGACATGACTTCCTGTTTGGTGTCAACATGTCCTTGATCAAGTTCAAGCATTTTTATGAGCCACTGAGAGTCTACATCAAGCAATCACACTTTGCATAATATGGGGGATGTTGGTCCCTCTTTTGTAGCTTTTGCAGTTTGGGTCATCATACTATCTGTTAAGGTTTTATGATGCTATTTTTGGCACCATCTTTGGTAGTGTGAATGCAAATTATCTCCCATCTGTATTACAATGCATTTCAAAAGGGCATTCAATGTCGTTCGGCTGCCTCCACGGTTTATGAATGTCAAATATATATACCAAGGTGTATTTGTGAATTAGTGAGTGTATGAGAGCCTGTATGGATGATTTAGTGGGTGCGTGACTGACTGTATAAGTAAGTGATTAGGTGTCTCAGTGAATGTATAGGCAAGTGACTGGTTATGTGAATGTCTGTATCAGTATGTTAGTTGGTGTGTAAGTTGCTGAATGGGTGTGTGAGTGGGGGTACATGTATGGCTGTATGGGTGACTTATAAGTTGTCTGAGTACTTGTATGGATGTATGAGTGTGTGTGGGTGGGTGAGGGGGTATGTGCCTGCCCGCATGGATGAGTGAGTGGGTGAGTCAGTGGCTGTATGGGTTAGTGAGTGCATCTGTGAGGGGCTGCATGGGGGACTGAGTGTGTGTATGACTGTGTCGGTGAGTGAATGGACGTGTCAGTGGTATATGGGTGAGTAACTGCATATGTGAAAGGCAGTATAGGTGAGTGTTGAAGTATATGAGTGTAAGTGTGAGTGAGTGATTGTGAGAGTGGCTGCATGGGTGAGTATGTACTTTTGTCAGCGATAGTATGAGTGAGTATGTGTTAGAATCTGTATGAATAAGTGAGTGGGTGTGTGTATAACTGTATAGGTAAGTAGGTGGCAGTGTGACTATGTGTAAGTGAGTAGGTGTGTGAGTAGTTCTGTGGGTGACTGACAGTGTTTGAGTGGCTGTATGTACATATGAGTGGCTATATCAGTGGCTGTATTAGTGAGTGTGTGCGTGTATGAGTGGATGTATATGTGTGTAGACCTATGAATCAGTTAGTGGGTGTGTAAGTACTTGTATGTGTGTCTCAATGGTTTTGAGAATGGTAGTGTTGGAGTGGGTGTATGAACGGTTATATTGGGGTGCGAGTGGGTGCATCAGATTGTCATCAGTGATGCCACTGACCATGTCATGAGTGATGTAATATGTGAGGTCATAAGAAAACGAGTTACTTACCTGTAACTTCAGTTATCCAGTATTGCTATCTTTCATAGATTCACATGCTTAGAATCATCCCCGCAGACGAGGTGGGAGTCTCGCGGTACCATAAAATATATATACATAATAGTCATAAAAAACACTACACAATAGGCTAGTATGGACAGTAAAGTCACTACATTAGCCTATCTTAGTCCTTTTGTAAAAATAACCAAATTTGGAACACAGACAATCAGGCTGCAGCACCCTCTTAGAACACTCCACAGAGAGGCAAACCCTCAGATTTTCGTAGCACAAGTGACAATAAGTATGTATTACCAATAAGGTAAGCCTCTCCGGGGAGGAGGGTGGGTCGCATGTAAATCTATGAAAGATACCAATACTGGATAACTGAAGTTACAGGTTAGTAACTCGTTTCCTTATCTAGTGTTGGGGTATCTTTCATAGATTCACATGCTTAGAATCAGAATAGTGAGCAGTAGAATCCTTAGTTATTTAGTGGATGGTGGGTATCATACGAAATACATAGATACCTCGTAATACCAATACAGTAATGCATAGCAATAAAATAGAAAAGACACACAATACATCTTGTATTAGTGAACATGTAATGACATAATCACCTCCTTACAGAGACTTACCTTATTTAAATAGGTTTCATAAAACTGTGTGACCAACACCTGATTCAGCCTCTGTCGCCAGATCCAGACAGTAATGCCGTGTAAAAGTGTGCACATTTTTCCAGGTCGCAGCACGGCAAATCTTCTCCAAAGGTACTCCGGAAAAAAGAGCAGTAGATGAGGACACTGCCCTTGTGGAATGAGACTTGGGTTTCATAGATAAATGATTTCCAGCTTTAGAATGGCAGAATTGGATAGTAGATGCAATCCACCTTGCAATAGTGGATTTTGTCACAGCTGTTCCTGGCATTTGACCACCATAAGAAATTAACAATTGATCCGACTTTCTGATGGACACAGTACATGAAATGTAGAATTTCAGACACCTTTTAACATCCAAGGTATGTAAAGTCTTTTAAGCAGAGGAAGACGGATTGAGAAAGAAAGAACGTAGTATAACAGGCTCATTAAGATGGACTTTAGAGGGAACCTTCGGAATAAACGTTGGATTAGTTCTGAGGAGGACATAATCGTTTGTGAATTTCAAATAAGGTTGTTTGGTAGTGAAAGCCTGGATTTCAATGACTCTCCGGGCAGAGGTTAGAGCCACTAGAAGTGCCGTTTTCCAAGAGTGGTACTTGAGTTCAGCTTTGTGAACAGGCTCAAATGGATGCTTCATGAGCTGTTGTAACACCAGATTAAGCCTACATTCTGGAGGAGGAGCTCTGACAGGTGGAAAAGTTCTGAAAATCCCCTTTAGAAATTGTTTGATCAAGCAGTTAGAGCAAAGGGATGCAGCTCCTGCAGTACGTCTGTAGGTCGATATGGCCGCTAAATGTAACTTAACCGATGTAAACATAAGACCAGATCTAGATAGCGAAAGAAGATAAGGCAGAACCTTATCTGGAGAACATCATAAAGGATGTAAGTCCCTGTCACTGCACCAGGCACAGAATCGTTTCCATTTCAAAGAATAAGTCTTTAAAGTAGAAGGAGCTCTTGCCCTAGCAAGAATATCTCTACAATCCTGAGGTAAATCTACCTCCTTGAATTCTGTGAATCCAGAAACCATGCCTGAAGATGCAATTGGACTGGACGAGGATGAAGAATCTGGCCCTTCCTCATTGATAACAGGGTCGGAACTGCAGGAAGGCGGTATGATCTGCGTTTGGACAGTAGGAGAAGCTCCGTAAACCAATGCTGAAAAGGCCACCGCGGAGCAATGAGAATCATGCAACATGGTTCCATCTTGAGCTTGCGTAGAAGTCTTGGGATCAATGGAAATGGGGGAAATGCGTAAGCAAAGATCCCTGTCCATCTCATCATGAAGGCGTTCCCCCACGAGCCCTTCTCCGGTTCCCAACTGGCAAAGAATGGGCACTTCCGATTGTTCTTGGAGGCAAAGAGATCCAGAATTGGTTTGCCCCACATCCGAAATATGTGTTCCATTACTGACTGATCCAACTTCCATTCGTGACAGGACTTCGAGGTCCTGCTCAGAGTGTCTGCTAAAGTGTTGTCAATTCCCAGCCAATGTTCCACCTTGATCGTGATATTGTGAGACAGCAGCCATTCCCAAATGCTTTGAGCTTCTTGAGACAGGATGTGTGAACGGGTACCTCCTTGCTTGTTTAAGTAGTGCATGCAAGTGGTGTTGTCGGTTCTGATAAGAACTGTTGACACTTGAAGCCTAGGGAGAAAGGACTGCAGCGCCAGGAAAACGGCTCGAAGCTCCAAGGAATTGATATGCATTTTCGCCTTTGCAGCGGACCACCTTCCTCTTATGCAAAGATCTTGAAGGTGTGCACCTCACCCTTCTAGGGAGGCATCTGTAGTGAGGATAAACTCCGGCACGGAAGGAAGAAAAGTGAGCCCGATTGATACATTCTTGGAGCGCAGCCACCAAAGCAACGCTTCTTGCATAAGTTGAAGTTATTTTCACTAGGTCGTCGAACGACCCCGAGATCTGCAGCCACTGACTGTCTAGTTCCTCTTGGATCGGCCGCATCCAAAGACGGGTGTGAGGTACCAACAGAATTGCTGAGGATAGTATTCCCAGGAATGATTTGATGACTCTCACAGAAGCGAACCTTCTTCTTTGGAGTTCTGAAGCCCGAGAAATCAGACGTGATTGCCTTTCTTTGGACAAGAATGCCTTGTCCTGGATAGTATCTAACACTACCCCTAGAAATTGAATTCTTTGAGAAGGACAAAGAACTGATTTTTGAATGTTCAGAGACAGTCCCAGGGATTGAAATAGTTGGAGGCATGTGGACGTTGCTCGAGAACCCTGCTGAAAGGAAGGAGCCTTTATTAGCCAATCGTCCAGATAAGGGAATAATTGTATGACTTGAAGTCTAAGGTGAGCCGCCACCGGGGCCAGGAATTTCGTAAAGACTCGGGGCTGAACGTAGGCCGAAGGGGAGGACTTTGAATTGGAAATGAGCACCTGCCACAGTGAAACGAAGGAATTTCCGATGTTTGGGCTGAATGGGGATGTGGAAATATGCATCTTGGAGATCCAATGTTGTCATGAAATCTGCATGGTCCAGAAGCTGAAGGATTTCTTGAAGCGTGACCATACGAAAAGATTTCTTTTGAAGATATTTGTTCAGCTTTCTTAAATCCAGGATAGGTCTCCATTCCCGTGACTTTTTCTTTATTAGAAAAAAGCGGGAATAAAACCCTTTCCCCACCTGAGAGCGAGGCACTCTTTCTATCGCTCCTTTCGAAAGCATGATTTTTGCTTCCTTCCTAAGAAGAGCAAGATGTGGAGGATGTTTCTTTAAAGGTGGGTGAGGAGGAGGGATACTGACAAATTCCAGGGTATGTCCAAAATTGAGAATATCCAAGACCCACTTGTCTGTGGTTAATTTTTTCCAATTGTTGAGATGTCGGGATACATTCGGAATCCTGTAAATAAGGTGTGGCAGAGCTGCTGCAGGTGCTAAAAAGTCGTCACTGTTTTCTAGCAGAATCTCTGCCTTGAGACTGTCGTCTTCTATTCTGCTGTCTATAAGCGGCAGCTGGAGGGTTCCTGTAGGACTGCTGCTGTTGCTGCTGTTGCTAATTATATCTTCCCCGATTGGCTTGGTTTTGGTATCTTTGATAGCCACCACAAAAGGAATACGATCCTCTGCCCCTAGCTCCCCGAAAAGGAGCCTTCCTATATTGTAAGGTACCAAGGGCTCTGGCAGTGTCAGTATCTTTTTTGATGTCTTGCAAAGCCTCATCTATATGTTTCCCAAATAACATATATCGCCATCGAATGGCATGTCCAAAATCTTTGTTTGGACCTCAGGGCGAAAGATGGTAGATTTCGACCATCCCTGACGTCTGAGGACTGCTGCTCCAGCAAGCTGACGAAAGCCCAAGGAAGCTAGGTCCATAGAAATATCAAGTATTTCTGATGCAGCCCTTTCTCCTTCAAAAAGAATTTTCTTTGCCTCCTGCTTCTTGTCATCAGGCAAGTAATCGAGATATGGAGAAATGTCCAACCATAGTTGTCGGTCATATCACCCCAGAATCGCCAGAGAGTTTCTAGCATGAACTGAAGCACCCGCCATGGTGGTAAAACGCTTACTAATATAATCAAGGCGCCTCCCATCCTTATTCGCCAGTGCGGTCACAGGAATGGATGGATTACGAGACTTACGTTGAACTGCCTGTGAAATTACAGAATCTGGTCTAGGATGTCCGGACAGGCAAGCAGGAGCATTATCTGGTGCTTTGTACTTTTTATCGATTCTAGGAAGGATAGCAGGGACTGAAAATGGATTTTTCATTATTTTAGTTCCTTCTTCCCAGATATGATCTATTCTAGGGATAGAACGTATGGACTTCCTACTCTGGTCCTTAAAATCGTAAAGGAAACACTCTGTTTGCTTCACAGATACAGGAAGATGAAACCGGGTTGCTGCCCTCTCCATAACTGCATAAAAACCTCCAATATCTTCAGGAGGGGAATCTACTGCCTGAGGAACTGGTGAAGATGGCGTAGGAATCAAGTATTCGTCCCATTCATCCACAGTCGTGGGCGAGTTTGGTAATTTCCCATACTCAGCAACAGTTTCGTCATCATCATCCTGGTCTAAATGTTGCACAGGTAAAACTTCCTGAGGTTCATTGATAGGGGCAGAAGGACCTGCAATCTGCAAAACAGGAGGCGTAGTAGGTTGTGTTGGAACAGGCGCTGCTGGTGGAAAGCGTGTATGATAATCCCTTAACATAACGGTCAGGTCCTGCATCAAGGCAATAGGCATTTGCACCATAGGTTCCTGCTGAAATAAAGTCTCTTGAGGACCTCGCAGAGACTCACAAGGCTCATAGTATTCTTCTTCATCGTCTTCATCCTGATATTTAATCCGGAGTTGAGAAGGGTTATGTGCTGGGCTAAAAAGTCCATCATCATCTGACTCCTCCAAATAGTGACTAGAAGGCAAGAGTGAAATATGAAAAACGTCCAGATAATAGTTTCTTGAAGATGGGAACGACGACGATAATTTTGACGTCAAAACTGGTGAAATCTGTAAAGATGTAGGTCTTTTAAGCTTCAGCGTCGACGAGATGTACATAGACGGTGAGTCAGTACCAGCCGAAATAGCCATAACAGAAGCTACCGTTGACGTTGTCATCTTCAAAGTCGTCGACGGAAAAACCATCGACGATGTTGTCGAAGCCGCTGTGGTCGTTGACGGTGGGCTCGTCGACAGAAGTAGTATAGTCGTCGACGGTGGACTCATCGATGGGAGTTGAATCGGAAGCGTCGACAGCAGGTGTATCGTCGAAGACGAGGTAGGCGTCGACGAGAAATAAGTAGTCGTCGTCGGTATCGTCAGCGGCGACAAAACAGGCAATGGTATCATCGTCGACGAAGCGATCGTCGACGATGGGATGTTCTTCGTGGACGACGAGGAAGCACTCACTGTCTGAGGAGATTTCGTCATCGACGGTGCTTTTTTCAACGTCGATGGGATCCTGACAGACTCAAAATGAGTTTTCTGCTGTTTTGAGGCAGTTTTCACTGAAATCTTTCCTTTATCACCAGATTTCACCTCTGAAGAAAACGAAAGCTTCTCTTTTCTAGAGGGAGAGTGACCAGTCTCAGAGTGAGGCTTCTTCAAGGTCTTACTCGGTCGCTCAGGGGGGGATCATCAGATCTATCCCTCTTCTTGGTTAGAGGGGTGTACACCTGAGGACTAACATCAGATGTAGCTTTCAATTTTTCCAGCCAAACCAGCAATCTTCCTTCTCGGTCTTTCAAAGTCTTAGCAGGAAAGGTTCTACAAATCCTGCAGTCTTTAACCTTGTGTGCTGGATAAAGACAGTAAATGCATTGCTTGTGGGGATCTTCAAAATGCAGTCTCTTCTTCCCACATGAAGAACAAGGCAAAAAACAAGCTTTTCTTAGAAGAATCAGACATAGCTACTCACAAAGTTCAACCAAAGGTGAAGAAAACTGAGCCGAGCTCAGGGAGACTTCCTGTCACACGAAGTGCAGTAGAAAATCTGAGGGTTTGCCTCTCTGTGGAGTGTTCTAAGAGGGTGCTGCAGCCTGATTGGCTGTGTTCCAAATTTGGTTCTTTTTACAAAAGGACTAAGTTAGGCTAATGTAGTGACTTTACTGTCCATACTAGCCTATTGTGTAATGTTTTTTATGACTATTATGTATATATATTTTATTGTACCGTGAGACTCCCACCTTGTCGGCGGGGATGATTCGAAGCATGTGAATCTATGAAAGATACCCCAATACTGGATAAGCAGTGCATTGCGGGGGCGCGAGTTATAGTTAGCTCAGCTGACTATAACTGCTGGATTTTACTGGTTTTGTAAGAGTGAAACCTGAACCTAATTATAATGTCCCTGTAACCTTTGGTTTTTTCAGCGAATTTCTAAAGGTTTTTTTAAATGCTAATTGCTAACTATAACGTCCCTGTAACCTTTGTTTTTTTCAGTGAATTTCTAAGTTTTTTTTTTTTTTTTTTTTTTGAAAAACCTTTATTGACATTTCAATCATTAACAAGTATGGGCCTACAACCCCCCGGGGCCGGCCGCTAAGCAATCAGAGCAATAAGAGCAAATGTAAACACAGGCGGCACCTCGGAGAGCAGAATCTTCATTCCAATATAGTCCGGCCAGTGAGCCGCGCAGGTAGGACACCAGGAGAAAAAGGGTTTTTCATTTTATAATGAAACAAGACAGTAGGATCAGGTGCCAAACAATTTCCCAACAGCGATAAGGGGCAAGAATAACAGACGTAAGCAATAAGCAGCAATCTATTGGGTCAATGGCGCAGACACGGGAAATTCCGGATGGGGAAGAATATCAAAAACAGTTGCGCCTGCAGGCCCCCGTACCCAACGCCCAGAGAACACCCCGGAAACTGTGGCACACATGAAGAGGCGACGATTCACAACAAAGGAGGTGTACCGCGCTGATCCCAGAAAAGAAAAAACAAGAAGAAGCGGAGAAGAAAAAGGAGGCCATGGAAAAAGAGATAAAGACTAAAGAGTCCCCTCCCCCAACCCCCCACCCTGCACCTCTGCAAATGAGTATGGCCCCCCCCCCCAGCAGTGTGCCTGTCGCCCTGGAACTAGACCCGAAATATAGAAGAAACAGGGAAAAAGGAGGAAGAAAGAACCCCACCAGACGGGGGGGTGGAGAAAGTATAGTAAACTGGAGGAGGGCCTTCAAAACATACCCCCGGCTTCTCCCTCCCGCACGGTGAAGTCTCCCCACAGCAAACAATAAGCAGCACCAAATCGACCAGATCAAAAAAAGGGGGATGGGGAGCATTATGCACCAACTATGCTAATAACCATGAGAGTACGCAACCATGAGTCCGCCCGTCTACTAGATGACCACCCCCGAAGGATCAGCCTCATCCTTGACCACTCTTTGCAATTCTGCCCATGCCTACCCCTCGACCCAGCACCATGTCCGATGTTCCAAGGTAAAGGAGTGTCCAAAAACAACCGGGAAGCGACGCACACAGGTGGGGTGGAAGACTCTGAGTACCAACACAGTCCACATCATGGAGGAACGTCTTTCCCAGTGCTGCCCCAGGATCTGCACCGCACACAAGGTCCAGGAAGGCTGAATCAGCCAAAGTAGACAAACGTTGCTGGAATTGTCCCTGGGTCGCCGGAGGCCGTGCACGGGACAAGGCCACCACCTTCCACTCAGGTCCAACACCTCCGGAACAGATCAAACCCTCAGTTAGCCGATCACACGGTAGCATACTGTCCGGAGTGTCCGGCTGTGCACTAATCGCAGGGGTGGCCGCGACATTATCCTCCTGTGTGCAGTGTGGGAAGCCCCTGTGTACCTGTGGACCAGCATGCCGCCACTGTCCCAACGCTGATGCCACACCATCGAGCTTACTCCCCAAGACCCCGGCGCCACGAGCCAAGGAGAAATGAAGGGCACCAAGGGCCTCTAGGAGGTCGCCGTACCCCAGCACAGCTCTCTGCGATCGCTCCGCCACACTCCCAAAAGTCACACACTCCCAATCCTGCTGCGACCCAGTGGACAGGATGGTAGGCTGCATCGCAACAAGATGGCCGCCAGGAAGGCCCGACTCGTATTGGGGCCGGGACCCAGGGACAAGCGCCTCGAGGTCCACGTCGCTGAAGACAGGGGTCCGGGGGCAGGCACAAATTCAGCCGTTGCGTGGTCACGGGCAACAGTCGTCCCCGCCACGGACCAGCTCCCGCGAAAATCCGGGAGCAGCCCGCAAGGATCAGGGCGAGCTAGGGGCGGCGTCCGGGCAGCTCACCGTCAAAGGCAGGGGCAAGCACCGAAGAATCTGAGAATTGCACCCCCGGGCATGTCCTCGGTCCGCTACGCTTAGCAGTGGGAGCAACTACGGCAAAATGCAGGCCGCGGGCAGCACCGCTCCGGTGGACCGACTCCACCCAGTCACCACAGGCCGCTGTTGTTAAACTGCCACCCGGCCAAGGCGTCCACTCGAGGTCCCGGCTCCGGGGCTGCACAGGCCGCAAAGTTCAACTGCAGATTTCTCCGGCGGTACGGCAGCCAGAAACCTCGGAGTCACACGATCGGTTGCCACTCTCATTTGCAAACACGATCTCATAGCGCAGACTGAGGATCTCGTGCAGGATATCCGTGCGGGATACGGAGGTTCACGGAGCCGGGAATCTACGCTGCCGTCCCGGTCGCCATCTTGGCTCCTCCTCAGTTTTTGTTTTTTTAATTCGATTTCTTAATTGTAACAATTTTTTTTTTTTTTAAGTGAGCCTCTAAGATTTTCATATTTTCTTTCTATAAGTGGTTATTGAATATTATATGTATGTCCTACACCAATCATTTATTAATAACTGGTTTTATTTGTAAGAATTTTTTTGAGTTGGCACAACAGTGTCGCATTTACTGTGGAGAATCTGTGATCAGCAAATGTATTTCACATACTGGAAAATACACTTCATTCCCAAGAGCCCAAAATGTTGTACATTTTCTTGTTAAATATTTTTTTCTTAGAATTTTTGAAAGCCGTGACGACATCGCGATCATCGTGTAGACATCACATAATCGCAAAACAAAAGCAGACATCCAACGGCCACCAACACAGCCAAAAATATTAACTAAAAAACATTATGCTACACATATTACTATATACATGCTTCTTTAAAAACATGTTTAAACTCACATTTTTGTACTAAGTTTCTTTAAAATCCATCTTTGAGATCTATTTTCCTTTTTCGCAGTATTCGGGGAGTCACGACAAGGCCATTAACCACGCCTTTTCCACAGAGTCAAAAGCACATTTATGCACACATATTACAGTATTTTACACACTAGAGGTTTATTACTATACACTTCAAACTCATGTTTTTCTAGTGTATTTCTAGACCAACCATCGCTAAAACCTATTTCCCGTTTTCGAGGTGAGGACAGAGATCGCAATGACGTTGGTACTCGTGTTCTCCGTAGATACGTCTTGAAAGCGGAAAGCAAAAGCAGGAATTCAATAGACACGACACCATCCAAAAATTCTACAGAGAAGCCACTGGGATTTCTTGGAGTTGGCTGGGAAAGGGGGCTCCTCTCTCTGAAGCATCTCTTCTTCGCCTGCCTGCATCCTGAGAATGAGATAAGACAGCAACAGACTGGAGTTCTTGGTCCTGGAGGCCTCGTCAATATGCTACGGGACTTCATCAGCTTCTGTTCCGTTGCCTCTGTGCTCAAATTGAGCATGAACTATTACTCTTCATGGGAAAAGCAAGACAGTAAGACAGAATAGCCGACAAACTAGTTTCAGTGCTGGAGATCATAGCTGACCATGACGATGGTGAACTAGCATAGGGAGAGAGTATGAGACCGGCACATCATCATTTCATTTTCCACCAGACACTTTGCCTCTGAGAGGCCAAAACTCTACCCTTTGGCGAAGTCATCGCCACCACAGACCAGGCTGGAGCTTCACAGAGACAAAGTCTGGCCGGTACATAGGGGTCCGGTACTCATACAATGACAATGAAATGACTCAGAAAAAGATTTTTAAATGGCCTCTGCCTTCGTGAGACTGTGGGGTTATATGGTTGGAGAGGATTTTGCCAGTGGAGCAGATGTGTCCGGCAGAGTATATTTTCTGATTTTCCAGTAGGGCAGAAGAGTCACACTGGACAGCTCCTCTAAAGTCTGTGGCAGTGACAGTGCAGTAGCATCTGGCTGGATCTAGGTTCTTGTGATAGCCAGAACCAGTCTCTGGGTCTTTCGGGTATTCACACTTGCAGACAGGGGGCTCATGAGTCTCATCAATGAAAAATCTGCCTGTCCATGAAGGTGTGACTGGCACCTAGGTTGTGACAATTACCACAACCTGGTTCTGAGGTGCTTGTTTGTGTCAGGGGTGCTGGGGCCATCCTCGGATCTTCTGGCCTCAGGGGTCACACCAGAAACTGCAGATGTTTCACTGGTAGAGGCGCGATCAACACTGGGACTTGAGGCAAAGGTGCAACAGAGGTCTCTATGGCCCTCAACTTTCAGTGTAGAGCATGCAGGAAGGAATCTCCGGAAGTACAGAGGACAGCATGGGGCACATTGTGCAGCCTGATCCACATCGGGGGGAGGTTGAACGGGATAGGGACAGCCACGACCGGTCCAGGGGATTCTGTTCAGAATGATTGGTCAAACTATCTGCCCAACATGGAGTCCACAGTCCCAAAGGGAAGGCCAGCTGCAGGAGGAGCCACTTGGGACTTTACCCTGCAGAGACTGGGCCGAAACAGGTCCACGCACCTGCGAGGCCAACTGCTGCTCCTAGAAAAGGAGTGCCAATTTCTGCCGGATGGTGCGTCGATGGGACTGCTCTTTTGTGAGACCCAAGGGGGTTTCACATCAATTTCCATCAAAGATGAAGCTGTCGCCTACATTGGTGCTTTGTAGGGTTGGAACTACTGTGGATGTTTCCCTTTAACCCATGAGGTCCACATTTGTCCTTGTTGTGCACGAGCCTCATCTTCAACCTCCAAGATGACCTATCCTGACTGAGGCCACAGCCATCACTAATATTAGAGTATAAAAATCAAACCACACACACCTTCTATTCACCACAGCACACCACAGCAGGTATCACTACAGAAGGAACACTGAGCCATTACAGTCTCAGACAAAACTGCTGACGAGGCTGTTTGTGAAAAAACAAAACCCCAAGTGTGTTTGGAACTTAAGAAAAAACACTTACACAGAGACACGAATGGGGTTGATTAAAACAAACCATCTGCTTCAAAAACGATTGTCAGAATTTAAAATAAGTGCGAAGTGTAGTTGTTCAGGGATCCTGGTTTCAAAAAGAACAAGCATTGAAAATGCAATAGGTCTCACCTTTGATTAAGTTAAAGCCATTTGCTTGCTAATTGTATAGCAAAGTAAATGGCTTTAACTTAATGAAATGTGAGACCTATTGCATTTTTAATGCTTGTTCTCTTTGGGAGGCGCAGCCAGGTGTTTAATTGACAGAGGCTATTTCCGAAGAGTGGAAGACGGGGATCTCCTGTGGTTCCGTTGTTTACAGCAAAGGTTCAGTTATATGACAACTGGCCAATTATGATCTAATTGGTGAACTGGGACAACACAATCGGAGGATGAAAAAAGAAGAACTCCAAGTAATCATAATGGAAACATTTCCGGTTATGTTACAGATGTTCAAGATAGGAGCAAAGGAAAACGCATGATAAAACTAAAAAAAATGGAAAGCACCCTGCTCTTAATATGACGCAGATTAAAGAGATTGCCCCATGAATGGAAAGGGGTGTTTCCTCGTGTAGCACAGTAGGACGCCACTGTTTATTATTTCACGCCTCCAAGTACCACGTCTGTTAACAATGTCATATTCAGTTAACGTGGGCGGCTCTGAGCAGATGGCTGAACGGTCAGCACTAAATTCGGTACAGAGTCAAGGGCTCCTTTCATTTACTGGCTGCATGACTCCCTAAATCAAATGAAACCTCGGTTCACATAGTGGGAGAATTATGAGGAGGCGTAGGCTTGGCTTACAGCTGAGCTGTCGGTTGCAGAACCACCAAGTAAACTCTAATCTTGGCACCCTCACCTTCTTAAACTGTGTGACCCAGGCAGATATTGTGTGCCCCTGTGTCACATTAACAGTAGGGTCCAAAAAAGGTGATGGTTTAGAAGTTCAGCACTAGAATTAAGCGTTTCTATTGCCCAACGGAACTTGACGTAATACAGGTTCTCCCTCACCTCACCTCCCCAGAACATTATTCCAGCTTTTCCAAAATATCTATGTAAAAGCGCAACAAACCATCATGCAGACTGAGTAAACACCGTTGGTTTTAACGGAAGGCACATTCAATAATTTTAAGGGAACATATTTACATTTTAAAACTTGGAAGCATTGTATGTGAATTTGTTTTTGGCCTAACCCTTCTGAAAAATGGTGCGTGTTTTTAAAATAATAATCTTGGGAAGAAGCAGGGCTTGGATTCAACATTTTCGAACACTAACGGCAACAGGGGCTACGGAAATGAAAGCCTCCTGATGGATGGACGTGGCTGTATAACAACCTACTTAAGTACACGAGGCTGTACCACAATGATAGTTTACTGGCAATAGTAAAGCGGCACACTTTACGGTTTCAGCAGCATTAGTCGCTCTTCATTTTTTTTCTTAGATACCACTCCAGTTATTCTCGGTTTCACATAAGAAGGAAAGTAACTTGAGGGAAGGAAAAGGACATTGAAAACAAACACTTCAGCATGCATGCGACAATGGTCTTCAACTCCAAACATTTGTCACTTCCGGATTTGCATAGAATAGTAAGCTTCTACAGGGAAGTGGTTTAACTCATCAGCTGTTGTTAATCTTAAATCAAGGTAGTTTTCCAGTCACAAACTCCTACAGTGCCACAGATCAAAGGACCGCCATCCATCAAATAAACACAAAACACACTTAATGTTAGTCTTTTCTACAGCGATTCGCAGATAAGGGGGATTGCGGGGTTCAAAGGCAGCCCTTTAGTGTGCAAGTCGAGAAAAGAAAAGTGCGTCAGCCATTGTTGAAGGCAAATGAGGTAATACGAAAAAATAGTGCTTAGCGGCTAATTAAGAGACACTGTCTTCCGCCGCAAGTAAAAGATCAAATCCCGGTGGGCGGGGCCAAAAGCAGACAGGGTGGCAACCCTCAGTGTAATGACTGCCTCCGGTGCAATCATTCCACTGTGTTTTGCATCATCCATGACGCAAAACAACGCGCATCAATCAAAATTGGAGGCGGAGCCGCGACACAACTTCTGGAACCGTATCGATTCCAAGAAGCCCTCGTATGACGAGAGCAGCTTTCGCCAGGCCGAGACTTAACAAGCATTTACAATGCAATGGTCTCGGCATTGGTAAAGTTAGAGCTATTGGCATTGCTCATGACATTATTTTTGTTATGTATTTGTTTTTAAAACATTTAAAGAAACGGCATGGTCATGAGCAATGCCAATAGCTCTAACTTTAACAATGCCGAGACCGTTGCATTGTAAATGCTTGTTAAGGTGGGCGGTGGGTTGGGCGCCGTTATTTTCACGCGGGAGCCTCACACTGCCTAAACTTTGGCAAATAGCGACTTGCAAGGTGCTGGCTAGTAGGAAATCGAGAGTAAGTCGGAGATAAGTAAGAGTGCATCTATCCTGTTGCTTGCCGTTGTTCCTGACCGCCTCTTACCCGCAGGTGCAGATCTCGCAGATACATTTGCGCTTCATGCTTAGGGTGATGTTCCGCACACAGGATTCGTCTGCGTCCTACAGCCAGATGAACACTTGTCGCTTGTGTGGCTGCAAGTGTACCATCTCCCCAAATTCCCTGTTACCAGGGACGCACGCCGTTGCCTGGCAACTTGGTGAGCGTCGACTGGTCAACATCGAATGGCTAGCGTGGTGACAGGAAACGTCAAGTTTGGGGCGGGCACTAAAAATGCTCCCACTCGATGGGATCATCCGAAGACTATTCACTCCCCATCAAAACGTCTGCGTGGAGGATGCGATGCATCGCAGAAGGCAACAGTTATTACAACTTTGAAGGGGCGTCACTGGTTTAATGAGACAGCTGCAAAACGTGAGCGAGCACAACCCGACCCTCCTCAATGTATTAGAATGTGTCACGAAACGGGGACAGTTCTTAATTGAAAAAGGAACTGCCAAGGCTGATCTGGGACTTCTGGTTGTCCCACTTTTCAGTCCCTCTGTCCCATTCAGGGCAGGCAGCCGCAACATTCCCAGACAGAACAGCGTAGTTCCCCGAACAGTTTGACTAACTCTCCTTAGAATACTTCAGTCCCAGACTAGCATAAACGCACCGTTCCAAAGTGGGCGGTAGCCGTCGACTGTCGGGGGCGGATCGGAGCGGAGACACGTGCAGGCTTCACGGCAAATCAGTACTCGGGATACTAGCCGACGCACCGTGATAGGGTGAAGGCATCCTTACACTTTAGCAGACTCAGAGTCTGGGAGCTGTGTGACTGCGCGACCCGGAAGTTCTAAAGTTATGGACAAGTGACATCCGTTAAACATAAACAACGGACAACGGATGTTAGACTGAATTCACTCACGGTCCGTGTAAGTAGCGGACAGGTGGTCACCTTAACAAGTAGATGTATAATGCTATTTAATCGATAGGTCATAGCTTCTTAATCTAAGTTACCGACCAGTTAGAAAAATACATACTTGTTCAGCCCTGCTTCAGAATACATGTACCTACTACCATGGAGTATCTTATCTGCTTGCTGCTGAGCAATTACAGTTATTTCCCGTCGAAAATATTGCACCAGTGTTGAGTAGTGCAGACGCACGACAATGAAAAGCACTCGTAGTGTCGCATTGTCTTCCGTGTGCTTACTTACTTTCAACGATGGCGCGCGTAGCCCTTTCATACCTGTAACATTTGGCCAGGTGGGTTCTGACGCGAGGCATGGTCACTCGTAGTATGGTCAAACTCAATTGCATTAGCAGCCATTTGGAGCTAAACTTGTAGTTCTTGTTGAAGTTAGCGGGTTGGCCGACTCTACCCTTAGTTCACTCGTTTCTCAGTAGATGGTAGTAGAAACAGTCGTCTAATGGACGGAATGTTGGGTAGCCTATATTCAGATGTTTTGAATGTGTATGACTTTAATTTGTACAGTATATCCCAATTTATAGGATTTTCTAGATGTTCTAGGTAGTTTTTTTCATTCGATATTGAGTTACTCATCGGCAGTAAGGAATATGCTACTTACCAGTATGCATCTGTTCTTGGCATGTAGAGCTGCAGAGTTGTACACTTAGCATAGATCGCCATCTGGTGTTGGGCCCGGATGTTTGCAGTTTGTTTTTGTTCTTTGGACAGTCTTTGGAAGTCACGAGTTCAGTGACTCCTCCTTCGGTCCGTACTGCGCATGGGCTTCGGCTCCATCCTCAGATTGTTTTTCGCCAACAGGGAAATGATGGAGCGTAGTAATAACAGTGAGAAACCCATGTGTGTTGTATCTAAATAAGATGGACTGGAACGGATACAGGTAGCCGGGGAGGCGGGTGGGCGTGTACAACTCTGCAGCTCTACATGCCAAGAATAGATGCATACTGGTAAGTAGCATATTCCGTTCGAGGCATATGAGCTGCAGATTGTACACTTAGCATAGATTATATAGCAGTACCCAACCTTAGCGGCGACCACCGGTATCCGTTGCAGCGGTTTGAAAAAGTGTCTTTAGTACAGCCTGGCCCACACTAGCTTGTTGCTTGGAATGCACGTCTACACAGTAATGTTTTGTGAAGGTGTGCGGTGTCGACCATGTGGCTGCTTTGCAGATGTCATCTAAGGGTATATTCCCTAGAAAAGCCATAGAAGCCCCTAACTTTCTAGTAGAGTGGGCTTTAGGTGGAACAGATAATGTTCTTTTTGCCTTTTGATAGCAAATTTGTATGCACTTTACAATCCACCTAGCTATCCCTGACTTAGAGATGGGGTTGCCTTTATGTGGTGGAGAGAAGGAAACAAACAATTGTTTAGTTTTCCTGAAAGGTTGCGTTCTTTGTATGTAGTACAGTAAAGCCCTCTTAACATCAAGGGTGTGTAAGGCCCTTTCTGCAACAGATTGAGGTTGCGAGAAAAAGACAGGTAATTCCACCGATTGATTGAGATGGAAGGGGGAAATGACCTTGGGCAGAAACTTCGGATTTGTACGAAGTATGACCTTGCTGTGATGTATTTTTAAGTAGGGTTCCTGTATAGTGAACGCTTGTATTTCACCAACCCTTCTAAGGGAAGTGATAGCTACGAGGAAAGCTGTTTTCCAGGTGAGGAACTGTAGCTCGCATTTATGCATTGGTTCGAAGGGTGGACCCATTAGCCGTGTAAGAACTACATTTAGATTCCATACAGGGGAAGGTGGTGCCCTGGGAGGAATTACTCGTTTAAGGCCTTCCATAAAGGCTTTAATAGCGGGCACTCTGAACAGTGATAAATGCTGTCTGTTTTGTAGATAGGCAGCGATCGCTGCTAGGTGTAGGCGTATGGATGAATATGCCAGGTTACACCTGTGAAGATGGAGCAGATAGCATATGATGTGCTGTATGGATGCATCTAAAGGGTTTATTGTATTATTACGGCAGTAAATTGCAAATCTTTTCCACTTTGCGGCATAGCATGCTCTAGTGGTAGGATGTCTGGCTTCCATGATGATGTTCATGCAATCAGGGGGAAGGTTAAGATATTCAAATTCTATGATTTCAGGAGCCAGATCGCAAGGTTGAGCTGAGCTGGGTCCAGGTGCCTGATTTCTCCATGGTTCTGGGTTAGGAGGCATGGGGATAGGTGCAGTTTTTGATGTGGTACCACTGATAGTTGTAGTAGTGTGGTGTACCACGGCTGCCTGGCCCACGTTGGAGCTACTAGGATGAGAGTGAGGGAGTGTTGTTGTAGCTTCCTTACCACTAATGGAATTAGTGGGAGAGGTGGAAAGGCGTATGCAAATCTGCCTGACCAGTTCTTCCATATCGCATTGCCCTTGGACAATGGGTGTGGGTATCTGGCGGCGAAGCTTGGGCATTTTTTGTTTTCGTGGGTGGCGAAGAGGTCTATGTGAGGATGCCCCCACTGTTGGAAGAATGGGTGAAGAACTTGTGGATGCAGTTCCCATTCGTGTAGGTGCTGCGTTTGTCTGCTGAGCAGATCTGCCATGGTGTTTTGTACGCCTGGAACGTGCTGCGCCAGGAGAAAGATGTTTTTGGGAATTGCCCATCTCCATATGCTCTGGGCTAAGCGGGAGAGCTGGGGAGAGTGTGTCCCCCCCCTGTTTTTGGATATAATACATTGCAGTCATGTTGTCTGTGCGAATGAGGACTGCTTTGCCTGAAATCTGTTTTTGGAAAGATTTTAGGGCTAGAAAAATCGCCAAGAGCTCCAGATGGTTGATGTGGAGCGATTTTTGCTGTGGCATCCATAGACCTTGCATTGTGAGGTGTAGGAGGTGCGCTCCCCAGCCGGAGAGCGATGCGTCCGCTGTTAGAATCACCTGAGGAACCGGGTCCAGGAACGGCCGCCCCTTGGAAAGGTTTGTGGTGTTCCACCACTGCAGAGAGTGATGTGTGCGGCCGTCCACCAACACCAGATCCGTCAGCTGACCCTGGGCCTGGTTCCACTGTTGTGCTAGGCACTCTTGAAGTGGACGCATGTGGAGTCTTGCATGGGGCACTATGAAAATGCAAGACGCCATCATTCCTATGAGCTTCATAAACACTCTTGCTGGAAGAGAGTGTTGAGGAAGGAATGTTTTGCGTAAGGCTTCAATGCTTGTGATTCTGGCTGAGTTTGGATAGGCAATACCCTTGGAGGTGTCTATAGTGGCCCCGAGATATTGCTTTGTGTGAGATGGTATGAGGTGGGACTTTTGGTAGTTCACCGTGAAGGCTAGCTGGTGGAGCAGTTGAATGGTGCTGTTTGTATGTTGCACACATTGGTGGTGGGACGCGGCTTTTATGAGCCAGTCGTCTAAGTAAGGGAAGACGTGAATATGTTGACGTCTGAGGTGTGCTGCTACTACCGCTAGGCATTTGGTAAACACCCGTGGTGCGGTGGTGACCCCGAAGGGGAGAACCGTGAATTGGTAATGCTGCCCGTCCACCACGAACCTGAGGTACTTCCTGTGAGAGGGGTGTATTGGAATGTGAAAGTATGCGTCTTTCAGATCCAAGGTAGTGAGAAAGTCTCCCTGACAGAGGAGCGGGAGGACTTGTTGTAGGGTGACCATGTGGAAATGGTCTGAATGTATGTAGGCATTTAGAGGCCGGAGGTCCAGAATGGGCCTGAGGGTCCCGTCTTTCTTTGGTATTAAGAAATATAGGGCGTAGACCCCTAGATTTTGTTGATTGACGGGGACCTGCTCTATAGCGTGTTTTTGGAGGAGGGAGAGTACCTCCTGTTTGAGCAGTGTGGAATGTTCTTGAGACATTGGACGGTGCCTTGGTGGGATATTGGGTGGGGTAGATGTTAGCTCGAGACAGTACCCTGACCGAATGATTTGGGTCACCCATTTGTCCGATGTTATGGACTCCCATGTGTGGATAAAGTTTTGTAGCCTGCCCCCGACCGGAGTGGGATGGTCTGGGGGGAGCGGAGGGAAGTCATTGTGTGGGTGGGGTGGCAGAACGGGTGTTGTTAGTTTTGCCCCTGCCCTTATTGTTGTTGCCTCTGTAACCACCCCTTTGATTGCCCTTTGAAAAGGTATTTTGAGGAGGGGACTTGTAGGAGGTAGAGGCGCTATCGGTGGAGAAGCCTCTGCCTGTGCCACGAAAGGATGAGCGTCGAAAGGAACGTTTAGAGGCTTGCGTTTGGAGTGCCCCCATAGACTTTGCTGTGTCTGTGTCCTTTTTCATCTTTTCCAACGCTTCGTCCACCTTTGGCCCAAAGAGAGTTTGTTGGTCAAAGGGGTGATTGAGTATGGACGCCTGGACTTCAGGCTTGAACCCTGAGATCCTGAGCCAGGGATGGCGACGAAGCAGGACACTGGTATTTATGGCTCTAGGAGCGGTGTCGGCTGCATCGAGGGCACACTTAATGGAGGTGTTTGTAATTAGTTTACCCTCCTGTATCAGGTCATGAGCCTTGCGCTTGTGTTTTTCTGGAAGGTGCTGCATAAGAGCCTCAAGTTCGTCGTAGTGTGCTCTGTCATAGCGCGCAAGTAGTGCTTGTGTATTTGCAATGCGCCACATGTTTGCAGCTTGGGAGGCGGTGCGTTTGCCAGACGCGTCTAAAAGTTTCGATTCCTTGTCTGGCGGTGGGGCTTCTCCTGAGGACTGGGAGTTAGCCCGCTTTCTAGCTGTGGAGACAACTAGGGAATCTAAGGGAGCAGGGCCCTTAATGTATGCAGGGTCTGTGGGTGCCGCCTTGTACTTTTTCTCTATTCTAGGGTTCAGTACCCTGGCCCTGACAGGGTCTTTGAACACCTCTGCAGCATGCTTGGTGACACCCTTAAGCATGGGCAAAATAGACGTGGATTTGTCCTGAATGTCAAATGTGTCCAGTAGGAAGTCATCTTCCACTGGTTCGCTGTGCATGTCCACCCCATGGTAGTGTGCTGCTCTCTGCACTAAGTGATGGAACCCTAAGGAGTCCTCTGGGGGAGACGGCCTAGATGGGTATAGGTCGTCTTGAGGCATATCAGGTATGTCAGGGTTGTGGTAGTCTTCCCATGGGTCTGGGGTCCCTGGTGGAGTGGGGTCCATTGGGGCGTCCGCCGGGTCATAATCCGGGTCCCCGTCGTCCGGATCTGGGGACGGGGTCGGGGAGTAATGAGGTAAAGGTGGCGGAGACCTGGGAGGGGGAGGGGGTGGAGGAGGTGGAGGAGGCAGAGGAGGAGGTAGTGGGGAGGGCACTCTGAGGGGAGAAGTAGCAGAGTCCTTCCGTTTGGGTGGTGGAGGAGGAGCCGGAGTGTCAAGGCGTCTTTTCTTGACAAGTAAAGTCAATAGCCCAGTCTTTGGATCTTTAGATAGAGTCTTTTGCAAAGGGTCTGGTGTAAACAGGGCCAGTGGCGTTGAATCGTCCGCTGGCGCCGATGATTTCGGAGCCGAGGGCTTCGATGGTTTCTGTGCCTTTTTTGGGGCCTCCGGTGTTTTCGGCGTCGAAGGAGTTTTCGGCGCCGGAGCGTCGGTGCCGACAGATTTTTGTTTGTGTTTGGTCGGCACCGAGAGTCCAGGCTTCGGCACCGGTGGCTTCGGAGTCGAGCTGGGTATTACTTTCTTCGGTGCCGGATGCTGTTTTTCGGCACCAGGCGTCGGCTGGCTCAAGCCCGAGCTGCCGTGAGACTTTTGGGGCTTTGACACCGGGCCCGAAGGTGGGGTGATAGAAGCTTTTTGCTTGGTTTTACCCAGGCCTGCAGGCGAGGGTGTAACCTGAGTCTCTTTGGTTTTGGGCGCGGGGGTGGGAGGGGGTACAGTACTCACGACCCGCTGCGCCGGTGTGTTGTCCTCCACGTCGGAGTCGTCGGCCTCGGAAGCGCTGACGACGTCGTCCTCCTGCTCGGTGTGTAGTTGCCCCGAAGCTTCGGCGCCGTCTCCGAAGATGTCCGGTGGAGCTGCGGAGGATGAGTGCGCCATGGTGCGTCGAGCTCTTCGATCCCGGATGGTCTTCTTTGATCGAAAAGACTTACAGGCGGGGCAGTCTCTAGCCCCGTGTTCTGGAGAGAGGCAAAGGTTACACACCTGATGGAGGTCGGTGTGGGGAAATTTAGACCCACATTTTGGGCACCTTTTGAACGGAGTCCTTTCCATCGGCCGGGACCGGAGTCGAGGAGGGCCCGAAGGCCGGTGCCGATGTACAGGATGGAGAAAAGTGCCGCTTCGAGAGATGAAGATGATGAAGAAAACTCGAAGAAACGAGGATTTTCCGTCGAGGCTGGAACCGTGGAAGTTCGAAGCCGGAGCACGAAGTACCACATCCGAGCCCGATGGCGGAAAAAAACAATCTGAGGATGGAGCCGAAGCCCATGCGCAGTACGGACCGAAGGAGGAGTCACCGAACTCGTGACTTCCAAAGACTGTCCAAAGAACAAAAACAAACTGCAAACATCCGGGCCCAACACCAGATGGCGATCTATGCTAAGTGTACAATCTGCAGCTCATATGCCTCGAACATTCTGTTAGGAAATGCACCTAGTCCTTGGTAAAGGGAACACAAATAGTTTCTCACATTTGTACCTGTACTTTAAGTGCAGATTATCACTGAGCCAACTCGAACTAACGGTTGGTGGTCCGCGGTACATTCTACAGCGCAAGGCACTACTGAGTTGCTTCGAGCTGCGGGAAAGAGGGGGGTCTTAGTGGAGTGCATTAGTCTAGCCTTGCTAACGGTTGGTGGTCCGCGGTACATTCTACAGCGTAAGGCACTACTGAGTTGCTTCGAGCTGCAGGAAAGAGGGGGGTCTTAGTGGAGTGCATTAGTCTAGCCTTGCAGTCCTTGTGGAGTTGATGATGACATCACATAGACCATGCACGAATATGTCATCGTGAGATGATTAACCCCGATATGATCAGACACCAGAGAAGTGCTGATTAGTGGCCTTTGACTCATGTGTCTTGAGTTTATAAACTTATGGACAAGAAGACCCTTGGAGAGGTGAGGAGACCAGAGCAGCAGCCGGACGCAGGGGGAGCGGACGAGCACACGACTGCCTTTCTCCGAGGCAGAGCAGAAATGCCTCGGAGAAAGGCAGCGGCATTTTCGGATTCGGGGGCGTGTTTTGCTGTTGTCTCCTCCTTGAGACTTCTTGCAAAAAACACGCCCCCGATCCGAAAAGGACGGGGCCTAATCTGAATGACTGACCTCTTCTCCAATGGCTGGCCAGCATTCAAGAGGCCAGCCAATGGAGAACAGGGGAGAAGAGGGGCGGGTTCAAGCCCCTCTTCTCCAAGTCATTAAATCTCGGAGCGAGACTGCGCAAGCGCAGCCTTCGCAGCCGAGACCTAAAAATGAAGAACCTCAACTGAGAGTGATGTCCGTTCTGGGCAGAGTAACTCACTGGAGTCTTAAAGAGATAACATCTAAAACATTTTTTAAAGTATTTCCTATCGGCATTGTTCATTTATTTTTTCAGGAAAAGGAATCGAATATTCACAGCTGAAGATATTGTAGCGTCAACACTGTAGTTTACTTGTATTTCATTTAACAGAATGCGGTCTTTAGACAGGGATGTGTTCGCCGTAAAACGAATTTTAAAAAATTAAAAAATTCCACTTCAAATGTTTTCAAGGAACTCTCACATAAGTGGCGAAGACCCCAACGAAGATAAGCAGCACAGTAGAGGCACTGCGAGGTGAAGGAAGTTGTGCCAAGCCACACTGCGAGACAGAGGAAGAGTCGGGTTAAACAGAGGCATGGGGAGCTCAACTCAGACAAGCACAGGTAGGCGACAGGACTCAACAGAAACTAGGCACACAGTATGCGGAGGGAGCTGTGGCTTTCAGGTCTGACACAGTGGATTCTAATTAAGCATACGCCCAACCCCACCCCCAAAATTCAACAAAAACAAGTTTGCTGCCAATGGTCGAATATCTGTCCTGGTCTTCAGCTGAAGTAAGAGTATTCACTCAACCACCAGGACCTCTGGCATCGAGAGGGAATGAGCAGCCACAACAGATGTGATTATGAAAAGTGCACACAGCTTTAATAAACCAGCATAGGAAGGCACCACATCACTTCTCGCTGCTGGGACCAGCAAGGTAAAGAGTCTCGGGCACTGTGCACTCTCTGCAGCTCCAGCCTCGGGCACTGTGCACTCTCTGCAGCTCCAGCCTCGGGCACTGTGCACTCTCTGCAGCTCCAGCCTCGGGCACTGTGCACTCTCTGCAGCTCCAGGCTCCTACAGTAGGGGCAGGTTCCACCAACCAGCCTGCCAGGGGGTTCATGTCAGAATACTGTGAAGAAACACATGGGGCGACAACAACAATGTCGTCAAAACATCGACTGCCGTTCTACTGGACTCCACATCAACATCCCTTGGAGATGTATGGACGTCATCCGTGGGCGTATATGTGGAGCTAAGAATAATACATCCATACTTCCATACATACACCCACCGTCACAGTGTTTAAATGCAACGTCTGGCAGAATATCCAGAGGGGCTCTATCCTGCCCTGTCCTGCCAGGGACCCCTTCCATTATGCAAACATGTAGAAGGGGACGGGGTCAGTGTCAACCTTTATTTTACATACCCCAGGAGAAGAAAGTGATCCAGTCTCATGCTGCTGGGGCAGCTTCCACCTGTAACCCTCAGGACACTTCTGCCTTACAGCCTGTGAGAAAGATCCTGCCAGCGGCGCTTTCACCACACAGATCAGGCCACTTTCACATCCCACCCTATGACAGCACTTTGGTCACACCCTGATAGGGCGCCTTCACATTACTGAGTCAGTGAGAGGGGCCAGGGGCAGGCGGCCTTGTACCCAGACCATGAGGGGCCACCTTAACTTACCACAGCTTGTGAGAGGCCTCAGGCCAACCGTGGCGGGTTAATCCCACCATGCACAGAGTATTAAAAGGGTCTGGTCCAACCGTCTGGGAAACAACGCGTTCACCTTCGGCCACAGAGGGACTAAGCTCAGCCCTGAGAGAGTAGAACCATCACAGACCACTCATAAAAGGGGCCTGGCCCATCCCGGTCCTGCAAGGACCACCTGCACCTTACACCGCTAGTTAGAGCCAGGCTCAGGTCAGCCACCCAGGAGCAGCGTAAACCACACACAACCCGTGAGAATGTTCAGTCCCAGCCTCAGGATGACAATGGCTGCTCCCCCCTTACAAAGGGCACCGACAAGGCCATATCCAGAGTGTACTGCAAGAGTACGCAAAACCCTAATACAACCCAAAGAGAGAGCCCTGGCCAATCTTTGGTCCTGCCAAGATTAGTGTACCATATACAACCCTTAAACAAAACAGGTGCAACCCCATCCGGTCAGCGGTGGCTTCTACCTGACACATCCTGTGAGAGGAGCTAGCTGCAACCTGTCGTACGTGAGGCTGCTTCTACCTCAACCACCATTCAAAAGGGGCCAGTACCTGCCTGCCCTACCAATACCACTGTCACCATACAGAGCCTGTTAGGCGGTACGCGAACTTCGTACGGTCAGCTTCCACACCATACAGCCTGAGAGCTCCAGTCCAGTCCATCCAATCAATACTACTTCCACCATACAGAGCCTGTAAGGCGGTATGTGAGCTTCGTACGGTCAGCTTCCACACCATACAGCCCGAGAGCTCCAGTCCAGACTGTCCTACCACTTCCACTGTACAGAGCCTGTAAGGCGGTATGTGAGCTTCGTACGGTCAGCTTCCACACCATACAGCCTGAGAGCTCCAGTCTACTCCATCCAACCAATACCAAGGCAGTATGCAAGCTTCTGCATCATAGAGTCTGAAAGCTCAGGTCCAGACTGTCCTATCACTTTCACCGTACAGAGCCTGTAAGGCGGTATGTGAACTTCCACATCATACAGCCTGAGAGCTCCAGTCCAGCCCATCCAACCAATACCACTTCCACCATACAGACCCTGTATGGCGGTATGTGAGCTTCATACGGCCAGGGCCAGGTTCTGCATCATACAGTCTGAGAGCCCAGATCCAGCCAGTCCTACTAGTGACACTTCCAGTCTATAGACACTGTAAGGAGGTATGTTAGCGTCACACAACCATGTTCCACATCATACAGTCTGGGAACCCAGGTCCAGAATATCCTGCCAGTGACACTTTCACTTTACATAGGTCATCAGCGTGGCTGCGCAAAGCCTCATCCAGCCAGAGGGAAGAAAGAGAGTGAAGTCAAAATCTTCATCTATCACTTGATCCCCCCTGAGATTGGGTGGCAGTTAGAAGCCTCTATCACGTGAGAACCCCTGAGCTTGGAGTGAGAGTTAAAAGCCTCGATCAGGTGAGACCCCCTGAGCTTGGGTGGGGGTTAAAAGCCTATCAGGTGAGACCACCCAAGCCGATCAGGTGAGACCCCTGAGCTTGGGTGGGAGTTAAAAGCCTATATCAGGTGAGACCCCCTGAGCTTGGGTGTAGGTTAAAAGCTGATCTGCAAGGGAACCGGATTAAAAGGACCCAGAGGGAAGAGCAGTTGGGATTAGGGCGCCAAGTAGCAGGCAACAGGTCAACAGGTCCCAGAGCTGGAAGAGCGTAGGAACGGAGGGTGCGTCGCTCAGGGATGAGTGGATAAGTAAGCAGGGGCCCAGGGATATAGAAAGGAGCATTGAGGCAGGGACTTTGGAATCAGTGAGAGAAGATTCTGGAGTCTGACTCATTGTAGATCCACAGGAAGGAGAAAAAGGGCCAGTAGATATGGTGAAGGAAGAAAAGCTTAAGGAATGGGGCCTGAAATCTCAGGCTCCTAAGCAAAGCTACCCAAGTACTTGAAACTGGAAACCACAGATGAGATAAACCCATGGTGTAGCACTTCAATACCTTTGACAGAGAGCGTAGAACTGGGACACTTGGGTCACAGAGGGAGAGGAGCCTAGAGTCAAACACTAGAGGCTGGAATCCATGGCGGGGGCAATCCTAGGGTCTGGGCACAGTGACTCCAGAGAAAGAGGATTCTAGGTACCTGATCTTACAGTTCTCTTGGGAGACCCTGCGCGTGGGGGATGGAGACAGGGATAGGAAAGGGGAGCTCTCATCATCAGACATCATCCGAGGTTGAAGGATACATGCACCCCAGAGGCAGGTGCACCCAAGACCCGGGGAGCCAGGTTGCTAGGGTCTGATAATGGAACACTGGAGCTCTGCAAGGATATGTTAACCGATCTGGTTGGAGCGGCATAAAGGTCATCACAGAAACAAAGCTCTTGAGCACTGTTCACAGAGTCTAAACTAGAGCAGGCATACAGTTTTTTGGGAGGTGGTGGTGAAGCGTTCAATGAATCGTGTAAGTCGGCCATTGCAGACAGCTCCAGAGTGGCTGTTCATCAAGTGTCTTTGGTTGTCACATGCACACAGCTATAGTGGAAGGAGAGTATCCATAGCTTATTTTTGCTCCTAGCAAATACACAGCTCCAGAGCGGGTGTTCACAGACGTTTGTCGCTCATCACAAGCAGACCACTCTAGAGTAGGTGTAGACAGAGTCTAGTTGGTCATCACAAGCACAGAGCTGCAGGGCAGGTGTTCAGAGGGTTGTTGGTCATCACAAGCACAGAGCTGCAGGGCAGGTGTTCAGAGGGTTGTTGGTCATCACAAGCACAGAGCTGCAGGGCAGGTGTTCAGAGGGATGTTGGTCATCACAAGCACAGAGCTGCAGCGCAGGTGTTCAGAGGGTTGTTGGTCATCACAAGCACAGAGCTGCAGGGCAGGTGTTCAGAGGGTTGTTGGTCATCACAATCAAAGAGCTGCAGGGCAGGTGTTCAGAGGGTTGTTGGTCATCACAAGCACAGAGCTGCAGGGCAGGTGTTCAGAGGGATGTTGGTCATCACAAGCACAGAGATGCAGGGCAGGTGTTCAGAGGGTTGTTGGTCATCACAAGCACAGAGCTGCAGGGCAGGTGTTCAGAGGGATGTTGGTCATCACAAGCACAGAGATGCAGCGCAGGTGTTCAGAGGGATGTTGGTCATCACAAGCACAGAGATGCAGCGCAGGTGTTCAGAGGGTTGTTGGTCATCACAAGCACTCCGCTCAGAGAGGTTTTCACTGGGTTTTGTTGATCATCACAGGCACCCAGCTTAGGAGAGGGTATTCACAGAGACTTCTTGATCATCACAAGCAGACAGCTCTAAAGTCTGTGTAGACAGAGTCTTGATTGTCAGCTCCAGAGAATGTGTACACAGAGTGATGTTGGTCGTCACAAGCACACATATCCGTAGTAAGTGTTCACAGAGTCTAGATAAGCACACAGCTCCGTAGTAAGTGTTCGCAGAGTCTAGATAAGCACACAGCTCCATAGTAAGTGTTCACGGAGTCTAGATAGGCACACAGCTCCGTAGTATGCGATCACAGAGTCTAGATAAGCACACAGCTCCATAGTAAGTGTTCACAGAGTCAAGATATGCACACAGCTCCGTAGTAAGTGTTCAGAGTCTAGATAAGAACACAGCTCCATAGTAAGTGTTCACGGAGTCTAGATAGGCACACAGCTCCGTAGTATGTGCTCACAGAGTCTAGATAGGCACAAAGCTCCATAGTAAGTGTTCACGGAGTCTAGATAGGCACACAGCTCCGTAGTACGTGTTCACAGAGTCTAGATAAGCATACAGCTCCGTAGTAAGTGTTCAAAGAGTCTAGATAACCACACAGCTCCAGAGAAGGTTCTCACAGAGGGTTGTTGGTTGTCACAAACATACAGCTCCAGAGAAGGTGTTCACAGCGGGTTGTTGGTCATCACAAGTCCTCCGCTCCATAGCAGGTGTTCACAGAGTCTTTTTGGTCATCACAAGCATAGATCTCTTGGGGTACTGGGGTGGCACATAGTCCATGAGTAGTTTTGCTTTTCACAAGTACACAGTTCAGAGGTAGGTGTTCACAGAGTCTCGTTGGTCCTCGCTGGCACACAACCCTCCAGCTCCAGTGCCTCGGGCCATCCTTCATACTTATTTGTGGCCTTGTTGTTCTTCATATGCTACAAAACAAAATAAGAAACAGGTGTCTGTTACATTAGTTTTACAGTATTTGACTTGAATAGGTGTGTTTTACATTAGTATTACAGTACGATACTTGAGCAGCCTTGTGTCACATTAGTATTAGCGTACGGTACTTTAGCAGCCATATGTTACATTAGTATTACAGTACGGTACTTGAGGAGCCGTGTGTTACATTAGTATTACAGTACGGTACTTGAGCAGCCGTGTGTCACATTAGTATTACAGTACAGTACTTGAGCAGCCGTGTGTCACATCCTTCTGGACCTCTCAGCTGCCTTCGACACCGTCTGCCACCACACCCTACGCACACACCTCCACGATGCAGGGATCCGCGACAAAACCCTGGACTGGATCACCTCCTTCCACACCGGCAGAACCCAGAGAGTCCGCCTCCCCTATTCTGATCCGAAGCCACCAAGATCACCTGCGGCGTACCCCAAGGATCATCCCTCAGCAAGACCCATTTTAAACTTCTACATGGCACCCCAACATCGTCTGATCGCATGACCTCAACATCATCTCATACGCCGACGACACCCAGCTGATCCTCTCTCTCACCAAGGACCCCGCCACCGCCAAAACCAACCTCCACAAAGGAATGAAGGCCGTCGCCAAATGGATGAAGAACAGTCGCCTGAAACTGAACTCAGACAAGATGGAGATCCTCATCCTCGGCTACACCCCATCGCCTGGGACGACTCCTGGTGGCCGGCCGCGCTGGGTGCTGCCCCAACTCCCACCGACCACGCACGCAACCTGTGGATCATCCTGGACTCATCACTCTCAATGACCCAGCAAGTCAACGCCGTCTCCTCCTCCTGCTTCAACACCCTCCGCATGCTCTGCAAGATCTACAGATGGATCCCCACCGGAACCAGAAGGACGGTCACCCAGGCCCTTGTCAGCAGCAGGCTGGACTACGGCAACGCCCTCTACACGGGAACCACGTCCAAACTCTAGAAAAGACTTAAATGCATACAGAACACCTCCGCACGCCTTTTCCGCGACATCCCCCGCCACAACCACATCACTGACCACCTAAAAGACCTGCACTGGCTCACCGTCAACAAGAGGATCACCTTCAAGCTCCTCACCCATGCTCACAAAGCACTCCACAATGCCGGACCAGCATACCTCAACAAACGACTCACCTTCTACACACTGAACCGCCAGCTTCGCTCCGCTGACCTCGTCCCCGTTCCACGCATCCGCCGAATGGCAGATCATTCTCCCACCTCGCCGCCAAGACATGGAACACCCTTCCCATCCACCTGCGATAGACCCAGGACCTGCTGACCTTCAGGAGACTTCTCAAGACCTGTCTGTTCAAGCAGTAGCAGAAGACCCCACCCCCCCTTAGCGCCTTGAGACCCTTATGGGTGAGTAGTGCGCTCTACAAATGAATTGATCGATCGATTATTACAGTACGGTACTTGAGCAGCTGTGTGTCACATTAGAATTACAGTACGGTATTCGAGCAGCCGTGTGTCACATTAGTATTACAGTATGGTACTTGAGCAGCCGTGTGTCACATTAGTATTAGAGGACGGTACTTGAGCATCTGTGTGTCACATTAGTATTACAGTACGGTACTTGAGCAGCCTTGTGTTACGTTAGCATTACAGTACGGTACTTGGGCAGCCACGTGTCACATTAGTATTACAGTACGGTACTTGAGCAGTCGGTGTCACATTAGTATTACAGTACGGTACTTGAGCAGCCTTGTTTCACATATGTATTACAGTATGGTACTTGGGCAGCCGTGTGTTACATTAGTATTACAGTACAGTATTTGAACAGCCGTGTGTTACGTTAGTATTACAGTACGGTACTTGAGCAGCCGTGTATCACATTAGTATTACAGTACGGTACTAGGGCAGCCGTGTGTCACTTGAGCAGCCGTGTTATATTAGCATTACAGTTCGGTAGTTGGACAGCCGTGTGTTAAATTAGTATTGCAGGGCCAATGCAGATGGAAAGGATATACAAAAATGGGAGTAAAGAGCCCTAGGTGGAAGATCGCTGCTTTGACTTACAAGTGTAATGTGACGGACCCAATACATGTGGCCTTGACAGCGGACTCCATCCCCCTTGCCTTACATTTCAAAGCTATAACCAAGAAGGGATTACATGTCTGCTTGACTTGTTGTCAGCTTGCTTGTTTCCTGCGCTGCACTTTCTTCCCTCCGCCAAGGGCCATTCAATGATTTTATCCACCTATGTCAACAAGCAAGAGTAAAACCTGTGGTTGAGATGGATATGGTCCGTGTAGTATTTATATTCTTTGACTGTGGAGGAGAATGCCAGAAAATCATGTACCCCTGCATGGACTGGGGTGTCTGGTAGGCTCCTAGATAAGATGCAAGAGTGATGCAGGTAAGTGGTCTGTGCATGGAGGACTCTCGAGGATCCATCTTAGCAAGTTGAGCATGCCCAATGTGAACTTAGCAGCGGTCACCTTTTCCATATGGTCAGACTGCGCCTCTAGTCATAGGCCCTTCTCGGCTGGTATCTGTAACCAAAAGAATGGGCTTTGGATCAGGAGGACCTGGCTATCTCAGAGGAACGCTCCAGTCCGAAGACACCCTCTCTTCTGGAAAACGAGCCTTATCAGCAGAAGTAAAAGTTACTAACTGGGGCACATCTGGTGTTCCTAACCCCACTGCAGTCATATGTATACAACATCTTTTTGGAGGGTGGAACTGGAGCAGGAGGAATCGGATGTCCCAACTACTATACCTAGTTTTTTTATTTTTTACTTTATTTACTGAACTGCAAGGTACGTCCAGTAGCATGCGTCGGAGCCCACACTACCTAGCAGTAATAGTAAGTCACATGATGTGCAGCCTTTTTATCCCCACCCTCATTGACCCAACAAACAAAAGGCAGATCAGATAAGGCACAATATACCATTTGCAACACAATTTATAGCAATGAGATCTATTAGATCTTACAAGCAGCGTACGTCGCATGTAACCAAATTTACCGCAGTAACCTATGCCATGTCCGGGTGCACTCGTAGGTACGTAGTGAGTGGCGCCCAAAAGTCCTTAGGCCTAGAAGCCTCTGGGAGCTCCTAAGCAGATGCGTCCATTTGTTATTTGCAGAAAGCAAGGTCTCTAATCCACTTTACCAAGGTGGGTACCGCCTTAGTGCTCCAATGCATTGCAACAGCACGTTTGGCAAACAAGGAAGTTATAGCTACACTTCGTCGATTAAACAGTTTAACCATTTTTAGAAGCACCAACAAACAGATCTCTGGCGTGCATTCAATTTTATCAAGTGTCATGTCAGGGAGAACCTTAACCACTCTCTGCCAGAAGCTGAATATAGCAGGGCAACCCCACGCCAGGGGTATAAAATCAGCTCCATCTTGCCGACTTCTAGGACATCTCACATACTCCAGCAGGCCAAATTTCAACAGTTGTGCTGGGGTGTAATATATTTGATGTAGATACTTAAAGTGGATTATCCGGAGATTACAATTAGCAGTCAGACGCCCAGTCAGTTCACAGCAGGCCTCCCAGTGTTCCCGGGACAGAGGGACCACAAGGACTTTGTTCCATTTATCTAACAAGGAGGAATCTGAACAGTAATTTTCCCTTTGGGAGGCATTATACACTCTAGTGATCAGCCCTCTACTCTCACCCCCTTTTAGCACCGCCTGTAGCGCTTTCAACACCTGAGGTTCTTGGGGGAAATCTGGTTTTAAGAGTGTAACAAGTAAAGCCTCTGGCAATATACCAGTCTCGTAGGCCTCAGCAAACACCTTCAGCAATTGTGGAGCCAAAAGCTCAACGTAGGCCTTGTAAAATTCGCTTGGTAGGGGGCGTGGCTAAGATGGCGGCGGAGTGAGACGCGTTTCCCTGTCTCTCCGGCGCCGCCAGACTTCCGCTTTGATTATCTGGCCCCCTGATTCCCATCTGAGCCTGCCGTGGTGCCCCGCTGTGTGTGCGGCTTGCCCTGTAACTATGGCTGTCCTCCTTTTGGCGAGGGACGCCGATCTGTGGGTTCCGCTGGACCATCCGGCCCCGGCCTTGCTGCGGCCTTGCTGGATCGGGTCACCTGCCGCGATCGGCTGCTTGGAGAGGCGTTGGCGGCAGCAGGGGCGTCCAGCGGTGTTGTGATGGAGGTGGCAGCGTAGCCTGGGGCTCACCTCTGGGTTGGCCGGAGTCGGTGCGGGGAAGGCGGTGAGGCCTGCTCCGAGGCCACCATTTCCATTTCTGGAGGACCCGGCCCGGCGACTTCCGGCCTTGCGACCTCTCGGCGCGGGACCGCACAACTTGATGCCCCGGCTGACAGCAGAGTCCTGGCAGCGACTTAGCGGTGAGTGCGGCCCGGTACAGCGGCACGGCTGAGAGGGGGAGTGCTCGCTGCAGGGTGGAGATTCTCGGTCCGCGCTTCGGCGGACGGTGGGCTGCGCGACTGTGGAGCGCGCGTTGGGCCTCTCTGCAGGGCCTCTCAGAGTATAGCTGAGTGGGACGGTCCGTGCCCCCCCTTTGGTGTGGCCGCATTGGGGCACGGGTTGAGATTGTGAGCTCCCCCCCTTCTCCGCCTGGATGGTCGCTGGGCCTGCTGGTGGTGGTTTTGGGCCTGGGAGGCCGGCGTTGTTGGCTTCCGGGGGCTTGCTCTCGGCCCGTGAGTCGGCAGGCGGCGTCTGCCTGCGTGCGGAGAGGCGTGAGAGACCGTCGGTGGAGTCTCCTGGGGCCTGCAGTGCGGGGTTGTCCCGCTCTCGGCGCGGGGGCAGTGCGCTCTGGCCTGCGGGGGCGCAGCTGTCCTCGTGGAGGTGGGGCTCGAGCTGTGTGTCGACGGTCGGTGTGGTGGTGGTGGGCCTGCTGTGTGCTGGAGAGCGGGCTTCGGAGGTGGCATAGCGCTGTCCCCCTCCCTCCCCTCCCTCCTGGTTTACAGGCTCTGCTGGACTCGTGACTCCGTGGGCGCTTCCCTTGACTGCCATGTCGTCCACCAAACATAGGCGAGATAAGACCCTAAAGGATGCCTTGCAGAAATCAAAGGGCCCGTCCTCATCCCAATCGGGCCCACACTCGCCGCAGTCTGAGGATAGTGATCATCCGGCCACTAAGGCTTTTATGCTTGACTTACTCTCAGCCATTAAGGAAGATATTCTGGAGCTTCGCTCCCAGATCTCCTCCGATCTCCGTGAGGTGCGGCGCGACAGGGACGCCCTTGGGGAGTGCATTGCTACTGTGGAGGAGCACGATTTGGGGCTAGAGGACGATCTGCATCAGCTCCAGCAGGATGTCATACACCTCACCGAGCAAAACCTTGATCTGCAAGCCCACGTCGAGGACCTGGAAAACCGCTCTCGACGGAATAATATCAGAATCCGGGCTGTGCCATGGAAAGGAGAAGGGGACAACCTACGCAAGTATGTTCTCCAGCTATTTCGGCAGATCTTGGGGGAGGGGGAAGAGCGGGAAATCCAGATGGATCGCGTGCACCGTGTTGGCTTGCCGAGGGGTGCTAAAGCTCCCCCGTCGGACATTCTGGTGTGCGTGCACGATTTCCAGCTTAAGGAACACATCCTTCGGAAGGTCCGAGATCTCAACCCTGTGCAATTTCGGGGTCACCAGACAACACTCTTTCAGGACTTAGCTGCTTCCAACCTGGTTAAACATAGGGAGTTCAAGCCCATCACTAGTCACCTCCGTGAGAAATGCATCCCTTATTCGTGGGATCACCCGTTTCGACTTATCTTCAAATACCAGGGCAAACTCCTACAGTTCTGTTCTTTGGATGCCGCTTACGAAGTCCTGGGGTTGGACTGGCCCTCTTCTCCGTCTGGGATGGCTGGCGCTCCCCCGTGGCGGCGCAGGTGCTCGGATGGCTGGCAGTGGGTTGGGAAATCTCCTCAGTCTTCGAGGCCCGACGTGTCCACTAGTCTCATGGAGAGGGAGGCGGCTGTCACATCAGTGGCACAGGTGACAGACAACATCGGCGTTCCATGAGATACGCGAGGCTGGCATCAGGTGGGCTCTTTCTCGGCGCCGGAGGAGAGAGGACCTTGGTTGAGCGTTCTTACCATCAACTGCCCCTTGGGGGTTGGATGTATATCGCCTTCAGTGAGCGGTGTAATTTTCAGGTCACGGCTCTTCCCTCCCCGACTTCTATGGGTAGGAGCCTAAAGGTGGTGAGCCTGAACGTTAGGGGCTTGAAAAGTCCTGTTAAGCGCTCCACTATCCTGTCCCTCCTGGAGAGCGCGGGTGTTGATGTGTGTCTGCTGCAGGAGACTCATCTCCTTTCTAAGGACACTAAGCGGTTGAGAGACAAGCACTTCCCTCTACAGGTGTGGTCTTCAGGCGCGGCTAAAAAGCATGGGGTTGCAATCCTTTTTAGCGCGCATGCTCAGTGTAAAGTTCTCTCCCAGATCGTCGAGATTAAGGGGAGATTCCTTGCGGTCCGTGTGCAATGGGGGGATATGCACTTCACTATAGGGTTGTTGTATGCCCCGAACGAACATCAGGAACCCTTCCTGAGGACGGCTTTTTCTGAGATTCTGGCTTCCCCAGACGCCCTGATTTTGGTGGGGGGGGACCTGAACGTGGTGATGGATCCGTGTATGGATAGGTCTGAGCAGTGTACCCATCGTACGGGCACCCTCTCACGGGGGGGGGGGGAAGCAATGGATGAGTGATGGCGGTTTGCATGATGCCTGGCGCGTACACACACCCCAGAGCGAGATTACACTTACTATTCAGCAGCGCATAAAACCTATGCCCGCCTCGACCATTTCTTCGCCTCCACATCCCTTTTGCCCTGCCTATCTGACGCGATCATCATCCCCGCTCGCTCTCCTACCATGCCCTCATATCGGTGCAGCTCAACTCTCAGGGTACGAGGCCCCCACCTCCCCGTTGGCGTCTGCGCGATTCTTTGCTACACTCGGAATCGGCAGTTACTCGTATACGGGACACGGTCATCGCTTACCTGGCAGATAATGACCAAGGGAGTACGTCTTTAGCAGCTGTCTGGGAGGCCCTAAAGCTGGTAGTTCGGGGAGAATTCATCGCGCTGACTGCCGCGTTCACGCGTTTGCGTAAGGCTAAACGAGCAGAGAAGGAGGTGGGAGCTTTAGAGTCTGTCCACAAAAGAACGGGTGCTCCTAGGGTGTGGAGGGAACTTGAAACGAAGCGGCGCATGCTGAAGCACTTAGACCTCGATAGGGCGGAGCATGCACTTCTGCGCTTGTGCCATAAACCTGTGTGGGGATAAAGGGGGGCGGCTGTTAGCCCATAGGTTGCGAACGCGCGCACAGCGGACAGCGATTCAGTCCATTAGGGACTCCCAAGCGGTTGAGCATACCACCGACGCCCTTATTGTGGATTGTTTCCGCCATTTCTATCAGCGCTTGTATAGCAGGGAGGTGACAGGACCAGTGGAGAGAGAGGATTATCTTGCATCCTGCCGCATTATGCCGTTGTTTTCATCCTCGGCTGACGCGTTGGAGTCCGCTATTCACATTGAGGAAGTCATATCTGCGATAGCCCGTCTCAAGATAGCCAAATCGCCTGGGCCGGATTGCTTTTCCGCTCTGTTTTTTAAAACCTTTTGCATTGAGCTGGCTCCGCTTTTAACGCGTCTTTTCAACTCTTTCCTGGATACTGGGGAAGTAACACCCTTCATGTCGGAGGCCGCGATTACGGTCATCCTTAAGCCCGGGAAGGATCCGAGGGATTGTGGCTCATATCGGCCAATTTACCTCTTAAATATAGACGCAAAGTTGTTTGCGAGTATCCTGGCGGCGCGTCTTAGCCCCCTGATGGATGGTATCATAGACCCAGATCAATCAGGCTTTATTCCTACACGACAGGGTGGGGACAACACCAAGCGCATTCTTCATCTCATAGACCTGGTTCATCGATCTCGGGCTCAGGCTTGTCTGCTTTCTATCGACACCGAGAAGGCCTTCGATCGAGTGAATTGTTTGCCGTTTTGCGGGTCTGTGGGCTCGGTGAGAATTTTATACGCTGGGTGCAATGTCTTTACGCAGCACCTAAGGCATCGGTGAGAGTGAATGGGTGTAGGTCTTCCCTCTTCCCCATCTCCAGGGGGACAAGGCAGGGGTGCCCCCTGTGCCCGCTACTATTCGCGCTCTATATGGAGCCCTTTGCCCAGCGCATACGCTCGAATCCGGATATAGAGGGAATCAAGTTTGGCGCCGACATACACAAAATTAGTCTGTATGCGGACGACGTTATTCTTTCACTTATCCATCCTCACACCACCCTGCGGTACTTGGCGAGGGAGCTTCATGATTTTGGAACAGTGGTAGGGTTTAAAGTGAATTTTTCAAAATCACAGATTCTTACTCTCTATCCCTGAGGAAGAGGTTCGCGACCTGCAGCGTGACTTTGACTTCCAGTGGGTGCATTCTGACATTCCCTATCTGGGTATCCGGTTGACCTCTTCCATTGCTAAAACTGTCAGCCTCAACTACAACCTGTTGGTGGATCAAACTATCAAGTCGCTATCCGACTGGTCTCGCCTTAATCTGGCCTGGTATGGGAGACTTGCGGCGATAAAAATGACTGCGCTCCCACTTGTCCTTTATTTGTTTCAGATGCTCCCTGCGCAGCCTCCACCGGGTACTCTCTGGAAATTGCAGGGGCTTCTTAATAAGTTTTTGTGGAATAACAAGAGACCGAGACTCACATTATCCCTTGTTACATCGCCGAAGGTCGCGGGGGGCTGGGCTTTCCGCTCTTGGGTGCCTATTACCAAGCATCTTGTCTGCGCTATATCACGGAGTGGAATAGACCGCTGTCCAGCAAACACTGGAACTTTATGGATCAGACGGTCGCCGGGTGTAATATATGGCGTGAACTCTGGATTCCACGGAAGCATAGGGCATGGGGCCTCTATTCGTCGCCAGTGACTTCCCCGACTCTCAAAGCGTGGGATCAGTTAGCTGGCCCTAAGGGTTGGACCACGTTTCCATCCCCTATGACCCCTATAGTGGACAACCCTGACTTTCCGCCGGGATGTGCGTCTCCTGTCTTTCAGCGATGGAGGGAGGAGGGGTGTAAGAGAGTGGGCTCCCTCTCTGATTTAGATGGCATGATCCCCTTCGCCCAACTGCGAAAAAACTATTTTGACTTGCCAAAGTCTGACACCTTCCATGACTCGCAATTGGCGCACCCAACCTTCTAATTTCGCTTTGATGTCCCATCCCCTGACCACTTTTGAGCGCTGGTTGGTTTGTAAAAAAGATGACCGGAAACACTTTTCAGAATTGTACGCAATGATAATGGCACGTCCTAAGCAGCAGCGGTCGAAGGCGCAGGTTAGGTGGGAGACTGAGTTGGGGCGCCCTCTGACGCGCAAGGAATGGGAGCATATTTTCTACCGAGCCCATCATACAGCGTCTGACACGGCGGGCGCGGAATCTGCTTATAAGGTGGCGGCATATTGGTACTATACTCCAGCGCGTATTCAGTCTTGGGACAACACTAAGTCAGGCCTCTGCTGGCGGGAGTGTGGTCATCCTGGCACCCTAGTCCATTTGCTGTGGCACTGCCCGAAGCTGGTGCAGTATTGTGCGGCGATTCTAGATGACCTTGATGAGGCGTTCCAGATCACGTTCCACCGGGATCCTGTGTACACGCTGTTGGGTCTTCCTCACCCCAGGTCCTTTCCCTTGCGCTCTTTGCGGGGCAGACAACTTGCGTTAGCATTGCTTGTGGCGCGTCAGGTTCTTCTGGCGCAGTGGGGCGCTCCGATTGCACTGGACCTGAGGGATTGGATACGGAGACTCTGGCACCTTCTCGCGATGGAGCGCCTATCGCTCAGCGTTAATGGGAAGGGGTCAGAATATGCAAAGCTCTGGGGTCCTTTCTTGCAGCTCCTGTCAAAGGAATTGAGGGAAGTTACGTGCCCAAAATATTTCCAAATTCTTCAGCTTATCCCTTTGGAACCGGCAGGGGCCGCTGGGGCAGTTTGACTCATCCCGGAGTAGGACTGCTGACCTCGGGGGGATTAGGCTTGAAGGTTCGAGACTGATGCGGAGAGGGTGGGGATTTTGGGGGGGTTGAGGGTTGGGGGTTTGTCTATTTGTCTTGTTTTCAATTTTTATAAAAGTGGTACATGAGCAGTTGCCCTGTAGGTCTGTTTTACACTAAATTGTTTTCTTGCGGGGTCGCCCTCCGGGCTGTAGACCTGTGCGCTGTGTACTGACCATCCGGTTTCGCTCTGCCGGCCGATGGTTGTAAGCAGTTGAGCTGTGTACTTTCGATGAGTATCACGTAATAACAAGCATTTGCAATGCAATAGGTCTCGCATTAGGGAAGTGTGAGGAGTTTGCATTGCTATTAATAATGTAATAGTATCTATTGGCATTCTAAATGATAATGGCCTGACTTTATGTGCCTTCTCTGGTAGACTAGAATTGTAATTGTGTGTATGATGGTGCCACCATGATTTTTAAGGACCACATCATCGTATAAATTTCAATGATGACCCCACAAACCTTTAATGGTTCAAGGGCTTTCTACAGACACATGACTGCACGCGTGTAAAATGGCTTGGAGTCTTAGCGTGGGCACACGATCCTGTGCTCTTTAGCAACTCACTGATTCTCAATGTCACTCACCAAATGAACAGTCGTGTGTAAAGTAAGGGATGGTCATATAAAGCCCTCTAATAATAGTTCCAGGTAGTGTTCCTTTGTTATAAAACTGCATAAAATAAAAATTGCTTGAGTATGGAGCTTGTAAACGGAAAACAGTGAGCACTCTATGGAGTGTTCCAAGATAAAGCTACAATACTTTTAAATCTTTAGAGTTCGATTTTTGTCCCAGCAGCGATATAGTTTTGTAAATCCTTCAATCTGCCCACTGTATCCTGTGTTATAAGCAGAACAGGAAACGGCTTTGCACCTACAATTCGGAAGGATGTCTGGCATTGTTTTCTTCTGGCGCCCGCGTTGTCTAGAATTGTAACACTTGCGAATGCCGCCATTAACCAAGGCAGAAGGCTTGGTCTGGTTTCAATCTCAGTGGCGCCTGTTGTCTGTTCTGTGATAGAACTCTTCCATGCAGTAAGGGAGGGGGAGGAGCGTGTGAAAGAGAGGGGGGGGAGGAAAGACTGCCATGCGAGGGCAGCTTTAAACCCCAAAAAACCCATCCTATCTTGCACTTTCATTGCCTGCTGACGTTAAATGTATAAGTACTGAATGCAAAAAATTTGTGTGTGGCACTTCGTCCTCATTGTAAACATATACTTTGACCTCAATTTTGAAAAAAAAGAGGGCTCACATGAAAGTGCCTTTGACGGCGAGCGCACGCCCCACGGTGTTTAAAGCCGGTGCCCCCCTTCTCTTTCGTGGGTGTGAGTGAGTCGAGGACAGCAGGGCGGGAGGGGTGCACGGGGGATCTTTGGCGCAGCCTGAGGCCGCGGGCACTCCATGTGCCACAACAGGGGGCGTTTGACAGACGGATGATGGAAAGGACACAGAGGCACGAGAAAAGCTCCGTCAGGTGTAGGCTGCTGTATGAAATATTGACAGCGCCAAAGCAAAAAGAAAATGCAGTGTTTAGAAATGGTTAGAGAGTGTGTGTAAAAGAGGGAGAGCATGGTGAAAGGGAGTCGATGCTATAAAGTATATGCCGAAGGCCAGAGTGAAAATACTGTGATGAAGTGGAGGGATATGACCCATGACGTGTCCTGGCTAAGGGTTTCATAAAGATAAGGGGAGAAAGAGTGCATGACAAACAATGAGAGAGTGCTTATAAATTGCGCAAAGAGGAATTTCAAGGAGGGGGAAGAGCGTGTGGGAGAGGGGGAGGAAAGGCTGCCATGCGAGAGAGGGAGGAGCGGGTGGGAGAGGCTTGTAAATTACTTCGAGCTCAGTTCCATGTAAGGGAGGGGGAAGAGCGGGTGGGAGAGGGAGAGGAAAGGCTGCCATACGAGAGCTTCTGGCTTGCAGCTGTGCGCGTGCACAACCATCGGGAACGCAAGCTGGAGGCCTGAAAAGCCACTGTTGGCACTTCCAAAACTCACTTACTAAAAGTCTCGCCAGAGCAGCGCTAAAGCGCTGGCTCAGGCGAGACCTAAAAATGATTGATTCTAAAATTAGCTTGGTAAACCATCAAGACCCGCCGCCTTGCAAGTAGGCAGGGACATTATGGCTTCCCTGACATCCACCACATCCAAAGGTTGAGTCAAATACTCACGCTGACCATAAGATAGCCATCCTAGCGCAATGTCATCTAAGTAGCCCTTGACTTCATCCTCAGTGGCTGTCTGTCTAGCCCCATATAGTTTGGAAAAAAACATCTATAAATACCTTACTAATCTCTGGAGTGGAGTATCGGGCAACAGCGTCCTCGTCCATCAATTCAACAATGTGCTCCTGTCCCTTAGGCAGCGACAATTTATGTGCCAACGAACGACTGGGTCTACCCCCCTCTCCTTAATAACGCGCTTTGCATCTCCTGGATCAATGCAGCACCACCTGTTCAGCCGTTTGATTATGTTCAAATACCAACTCTCTTATGTGGGGCAGAGTTAGGGTGAGGGGTTCAGCACATAGTCGCGCTCTAGCGCACTAATCAGCTAGGCCCCGAATCTTGTTACGAAGATCTTTCAATACACCCGCCGCCTGGGCTCCAATACACTCCCCCCATATGGTAACTTTGAAGGCTTCCCAAAGTGTACCTGCACTGTCCACCGACCTCTCATTCTCTGAGAAATAGTGATAGCACCATCAATTCTGGCCCGGAACACAGGATCCAGTAGGAAGAATGGCTGTAGACGCCATTGAAATGGGGGCCTAACACAGGCTGGCACCTTCAGCTCTAGGAGCACAGGGGAATGGTCAGACAGCGTTTTAGCTAAATGCTTCATGGAGACAGTCCAGGGGCCGCCTCCTTGGAGATCAACCAATAGTCCAACCTGGACCAAGAACCATGTACTGTAGATACAAATGTGTCCTCTCTCCAACTCAGGTTTCGAGACCTCCACATATCCATGAGACCCTCAGCCTTCATAAGTTCAGCCAGCACCTGTGCAGCCTGTTTACCCCGCCCCAACACATCGGTGGAGCGGTCAAATTGGGGGTCCACTAATATTTAAATCACCAACCCATATTACAACAGAGGGCAGAAAGGATGATATACGCCTCCAGACATCGTTAAAAAAAGCCAGATCATCGGTGTTGGGCCCATACGTGTTTACGAACAGCACTGTTGTGTCTCCTAGCTTGCCCATAACCAGAAGCACCCTCCCTTGCTCATCCGCCTCAGACTTGAGTAGTGTGAACGGAGTGCCCTTCTTGACCAGAATCATAACGCCTCTTGAATAGGAGGAAAACTATGATGACACATGCACCACCGCCCATCGGGCCCCCACACTGAGCTCCGTGTGTCTAGTGAGATGTGTCTTCTGCAGAAACGCAACCTGCACATTCTGCCTATCTAAGAAAGCTAGCACATTACAGATCTTTTTGGGGTTGTTGAGCCCACGCACATTCCATTTTATCAGCTTACCAGCATCACCCGGACCAGCACTAGCCAATATACTTGCGAAATTTCACTATATGGGTTACCTTGATGCGACCAGAGTATTAGAAAGTACACTGCATTTACAACGTTCCATAACTGCCAGATTCCCCCCCATCCCCACTACCCACTTCAGCACCCCCCCAACTTGCTAAAGACATAACAGTCTAATACAAATAAACATATCCATGCTCAAATAACCCAAAAGAACAGTCAGGGCACACCCATTGGGGGACACAAGTGTGCAATCAGCCTCCCACTTAATGGGGGGAGGTGGCCGAGTATGTCTAGGATTCGACATGGCAGACCATTAAGTGTTCAAAGTTCCTATTTCTACGGTCTGACTGGCCTCATACAACATTACCTTATAACAGCAGGACTCGGATCTGGGGTGAGGTCATCCCAGTACATTATGAATTACATGACAATTGTTCCAATCCTAAGAACATCCAGGCCCAATGCAACCAACAGAACGGGCAGGCTGCACGTTCAAGTCCTAGCTACACACTTACAATTTACAACGGTAAAGTGAGTCTCACTGTTCTTCTTCCTCTGGATCAGTAGTAGTTTCACTGCTGCGATTTTTCAGTAGTTTCGCATGTTCCTTGGCGACCCTTAGATTGGTAAGGATCTTGGAAGCTCCATCGGGGCCAATCCTTAGAAGCGCTGGGTAGAGCATGGCATAAGGATTTCCTCTGCCTGCAACAACGTTTTTGCAGGAATAAACTCCCTACTAGCAGCCTGGAACACAGAGGTGAAGTCCGGGAAGAACGCCAACACATTCCCCTGATATGTGATCTGACCTTTTTCACGGGCAAGGCGGAGGATCGTATCCCGATCTCTATAGTTTAGAAACCCTATGATGATGGGCCACGGTGGGTTTCCGGGGATCGGGCGTGCCGCCAGTGAGCGGTGGGCCCGCTCCACTATTAGCATAGGGGACAGGTTATCCACACCAAAAATATCTTTGAGCATCCCCTCCACATAAATCTTCATTTTCCCAACGGTGGTCGACTCCGGCAGCCCCATGATCCTTAGGTTATTTCGCCTGGACCTCGTCTCCAGGTCCTCATTCTTCGCTTGAATGACTGCAAGCATTTTCATATTTTCATTCCCATTTTTTTTTTACCTCCTGGCACTTCACTCCTTTTTCCTCCATCTGAAAATCAGATTAATTTGATGGACCGAGAGGAAAGTGGGAAAGTCGAGTGATGGAACAGGCTGCTGGACTATGAATGCTGGATTTACTTTTATGTGCAACCTTTACTTGTTCTTAAATCTCCATTCTTTCTGGCGTGTATGGGTAGATCCCCAGTATTCAGTACAGAGGGAGGCAGAGGCAGACGTGTCAGGTAAGTATGACCTAAACAAAGAGTGAGTCATGTCTGTAACCGGTAGTATTCGCAGTAGAAGTGAGGAGTACAACATACAGTATCTCTGAAGACAACCTGGATCGGACTACTCATCTAAAGTGTGATGAAAGCTGGCTTAGTTCATACTGCATTAGACATTACGTAAGACGTGGGCTTTCTAAGATAGTGGCCACTGTCCTACATGAAACTCAGGTTTTTCGTTGGCTCTTTACACTGGACAGCCTCTGACGGTAAAAAAATATGTACGAAACTTACAAACCCCTAAGACATGTGCACGTCTAAGTGAAAGGATATTTGACTGTCAAGATTATGGAGAGGCACTCTGTATCTAAAGACTTGGTAAGAACGTAGGTTAGTCAGTCTCTCAGGCTTCTCAGCTGACTCAGTCTGCACCTCACTAATCCTACAAGGGGAAAATTGACACCAGAACATGGAGGTGAAAGCTGCCAATATTGCCATATTCACAGTAACCACTCTGACTTCTGTAGATAGCTTTAGGACCAATAGATTTAGAAGCATATTGAGGTACCACAGAAGAGGGAAGTCGCCCACCAGTATAAAAAAAACTCTAAAAAAAGGCCTTCAAAACATAAAAACTGCAGGGGGGGGAAGCTTTTTCTTTGGTGCTTGGAAACGTTGCTTTGGGATGCAAAGAAGCCTCACAGGATACTCCCACATGACCTTACTCCAGAACACACTATGGATGTAATGAAAGAGAGACAGACTCTTTAAAGCCTTCTGATGATCATAGTGAAGCGATTTGCTATTGTGCTGCTTCCTGATGGAGCCGTTTCTTGATACCTCAATTGGTCTGAAGTTTTGGCATAGCCAGACTCCCCGGACCCCGTCACTCGAGGTGAGGAATTAAGGGGAAGTCAGAATAATAAGCCTGTCCCTCTGCGACTGTAGGTCCTTTTGGAGGCACATGTAGTAAGGAGGATCCTAGAGGTCTGGTCTTTTCTGCCTCAGAGATTCGTTGTTGCCTGTTCCTGGGCAGATTACAGGTGAGGGGCAGGCGGACGTCTATTCAGTCGGTCTTCTTGACTGAACTCACCTACCCGATGTGTTGATCTCCTAGATCGATCCCTTGGAGGATGACACAATGCCACACTTGAACTGCTATCTAGCACTTTAAGATGCTGGTCCCCTTAATTGTGCACATAAAACACTGCATTTACACCAGTCATCATTCTCAGTCCCTGTAATGATTGTAATATACAAGTCAGGCAGATTGATTGCTTTAAATTACAGCCAGAATTTTAAAGTGTGACATGTGAGAGCCCGTCCGGAGGGAAACATTGGGTTGAGAATCTCTTGTCTACGTGAAGTAGTACTATTTGTTATTTAAATAAATGCACATTACGGCCAAGTACAGCTATGGAACAAGAAAAGAGCGACTTGAAGAACGGCCAGCTCTTCACAACAGCATCAGAGGTTTTGTTTTGTTATCAGTATGCGTGTTTCTAACAGTAAGGGTCCTTGTAATTATCCCTGTGGTTGGACAAGTGCATTTGCACTTACCTGGAAACAATTGTGAAATTCAGAGCTATGGAGTACACAATGCCCTTACCATAAGAAGCCTTATGGCAAAGGCTTGGCTTCATATCTGGAAGTGGGACATTGGTTGCTTCAGAAGTAAAGTCTCGCTCAAGAAGGAGAATCTTCGTCAAAGTCCATGTTTGCCCTGCCACTATGAATTGGGTACTTTAAAAAGGAAGAAATGCGTCCTTGTGCTAAAAGACCAGGGCTAGAGAGTACCTGCAGAACTTAGAGGTAGGCACCTGAGTAGTCCGAGACTACCACTTGACCAAGCAGAGATGGACATGTGCCTGACCAGAGATGGCTACTTCACCGGTCGGAGATGGCTACTTCACCGGTCAGAGATGGCTACTTCACCGGTCAGAGATGGCTCCCTCACCGATCAGGGATGGCTACTTCACCGATCAGGGATGGCTACTTCACCGATCAGGGATGGCTACTTCACCGATCAGGGATGGCTACTTCACCGGTCAGGGATGGCCTATTAGTCAATCGAGACTGGCCCTTATCCCGGAGGGTCAAGGACCTAATCAGTCAGTCCATGAGGACAGGATTAAGATTAACTCACTACTTAACTTGATAGATCAATTGCAGATATAGCATTGTATGTATATGAGTTTACTGGTGTAGTGTGAGCAGAGTCAGCTCAGCCTCACCGCCACAAGTTATTTACTCATTGATTGGATGAAATGTATAGTGTGCATTATATGTAAATGGGTATCCACCACTACGTCAAGTAAATGGGCCAACATAGAATAGTTAAGCTGAAGAAAGCCAAGCCTTTAGCTTTTCTCCCAACACAGACAGACCATCCTCACAGCGAACATCTAAGGAAAAAGCATTCAGTAGTTAGGTACCAAGTAGGCAAAGAGCCACCCACCTCAAAGAGCCTAGAGATGGGGGGAGGGGAAGGGGGGGGGGTATCCTTACCAAGAAGCAGGAACCTGAGTGAAAGGATCGAACACGCTGGAAAAGGGTGAATCAGAGCGGTAGGAAATGTGAACGCGACTAATGGAGTGAGCGATGCATAATACTTCAAACAGTGACCATTCGGCCACTGGAAGCAAATCTAGTGCAGGAAGGTGTCAAGAAATAGACCTAGGCATAAGGCTCCCTAGGAAGAGATCGTAAACTACCCTTAGGATCACTTGCACCCTAAATACACCCTGTCCCTGGGTCTGAGAGGCGTGAGCCTGTCCCCGGTTCTGAAAGGCGTGAGCCTGTCCCTGGTTCCGAGAGGCGCAAGCCTGTCCCTGGGTCTGATCGTCGTGAGCATGTCCCTGGGTCTGACCGGCGTGAGCCTGTCCCTGGGTCTGACCGGCGTGAGCCTGTCCCTGGGTCTGACCGGCGTGAGCCTGTCCCTGGGTCTGACCGGCGTGAGCCTGTCCCTGGGTCTGACCGGCGTGAGCCTGTCCCTGGGTCTGACGGGTGTGAGCCTGTCCCTGGGTCTGACCGGCGTGAGCCTGTCCCTGGGTCTGACCGGCGTGAGCCTGTCCCTGGGTCTGACCGGCGTGAGCCTGTCCCTGGGTCTGACCGGCGTGAGCCTGTCCCTGGGTCTGACGGGTGTGAGTCTGACGGGCGTGAGTCTGTCCCAGGGTCTGAGAGGGGTGGGCCTGTCCCTGGGTCTGAAAGGGGTGGGCCTGTCTTTGGGTCTGGGAGGCGTGGGCCTGTCCGTGGGTCTGGGAGGCGTGCACCTTAAATAAAAAGTATTCCCCTGGTGCTTACGTTTCCTCGACATATGTAGGTAGCAAAAGTCGCAAAAGATCACTTTATTAATTTGCAGAGTGGAAGAAAGAGAGGAAGCCTAAATTCTGATCGTGGGTCACAGGCTCCAGCAGAGGTTGGAGTTCTCTCGGCCGCCAAGCATGGGACAAGATGGAGGCACAAGCTCAAGAATCAGAGGCTCGGTTCAGCAGGGGACTTTTCATTGAAATAAAAAAAACACTCAATGTATTCCTCCCACTGCCCATGTGCAGGACTCAGGAGCACTTTAAAAATGCCTAATATTATATATACATATATATATATATTACCTACTGGCGGTCGCCAGTAGGTAGTTATAGTTAGGACCACGTTTCCATAGGAAAACCTCAACATTCTATTTTGAATAACTTTGGCGCCGGTCGACGAATCCTCGCGAATTTCTCAAAATAGGTGGGGCGCTACGCTCCGCTCCTACCCTGAAAGTCTCGGGGGGATCCGTCAAGCGGGGGCTGAGATAAAAGGGGGGTCCCAAAACGCGTTTTTCCCATGCATTTTTCCATAGGACCTTTAGAACGAGCTACAGCCCGAACGGCTGAACAGAATTACTCAAAATTTGGCAGAGAGGTAGTCCCTAGGTCAAGGAAGTGCCTTTTGTAGGTTTGGTGTAAATCTGTTCAGTAGATTCTGAGAAAATAGCCTTTAAATCAATATATATATCTGAGCCCGCTTACGGTACGCTTACCGTACGCTTACGGTAAGCGTACGGTGGCGTGCGCGAGCGCGATTCTGATTGGCTCTTAGATCTTAGTAAACATTCGAATCGGCCGAAACCAGGAAGCGGCGGCCGCCATTTTCTGTGTTTCACTCTGAAAAAAAAAGAGTGAAAACAAGAAAAGGGGGCAATGAGGAGAGTTACAGACCCCCTTACATTTGTGAGGGGGTCAAAGAAGGACTGTAAAGTACAAAACAAACATTTATTGATTTTTAAAAAAAATCACGGGGTACGCGTACGGTAAGCTTACGGTAAGCGTACGGAAGAAACATGGCGTGCGCGAAGGAGATTCTGATTGGCCCATAGATCTTAGTAAACATTCGAATCGGCCGAAACCAGGAAGCGGCGGCCGCCATTTTGTGTGTTTCACTCAGAAAAAAAACAGAGAAAACAAGGAAAGGGGGCAATGAGGAGAGTTACAGACCCCCTAACATTTGTAAGGGGGTCAAAGAAGGACAGAAAAGTACAAAAAAAACCTTTATTGATTTTTAAAAAAATCACGGGGTACGCGTACCGTAAGCTTACGGTAAGCGTACGGTAAAAAAAATAAAAATAAATAAATGAAAAGCAGATTTAAGAGTTTAGAAATTAGGGAGCTCTAAAAAGAGCTGTTGTGTTTATGAAGTCATTTTTTAAGTGGTACCTACAAGTAAGTACCGATGCAGAGTCTAAGGTTCAAGAGGAAGACTCTGTTCCCTTCATCATTGAAGTGCACACCATCTCCTCTATAAATGTCTTGCATGTCATAACGCAAGTTGTTGTGGTAAATGGCACCCATACCATAGTCACGGAGGAAAGCAGAAACAGATTTGTTGACGTGCTTTCTTGCTTTGTCAATCTGCGGACAGAAATGATAGGACCAGTTCCATTTTTGCCTTTGGCATATGTTGGAAAACACAAAGGCAGTTTTAGGGAAAAGTGTAAACAGTTGTGCAAAGGTGTCCTTCATAAGCATTTCCAGACCTACCCCAGTCAAAGTGCCTAGGTCATTGCCACCACAGTGCACTATTATGAGGTCAGGGTGTTGGATTTGAATGAAGGATTTCACCAATGGCATCAATTGGTGCCACTTTAACCCTCTCTGACCAATCCATTTAATGTCTACATTTGGCAAAGCAAGGTCTCTCATCATACCTGTTTTCTCTGCAAACTTTTCACTCCAGAAGACATAGCTGTGCCCTACAATCCACACTGTGAACATCTTCAAAGGAGAACTGGATGCACTCAGGAGGTGTCTTTCAGTAGAATGGCAATATGAAAAGAAAGACAGTTTGGAAATGGAGGCATACATATTTTTTTCAAAACAAAAAGAACTGATTGGCTGTTTCATACCATTCTAGAATAAAAACTAGGCTGTATGTGTAAATTAATAGAAGCATGTTTTGTATTGGTACAAAAAAATGTGTAACCAAAGAACAGTACTATGGATTTGCTGTAAGGTTTGAAAAGTCAAGCACTCTTGCTCTGTGGAATTGAAACATTGTGTGTCGAACTTCTGACCTAACTCTACACAGCAGTGTTCCATGAGCTGTTGCTATGGTAGCAGGCAGAAGTCAAGTTGGGGGAAGGGTACTAGGCAGAAGTCAAGTTGGGGGAAGGGTACTTTTGGAAAAGGGTTGGTTTTCAACCAATAGAAATGTGTGATTACATTTGAAAAAAAGGGGGAAGCACTGAGATTTGAAACTTACATGTATATGTGTGGAAAAATAGAGGGAAAGTTTGCCATTATCTGGTTCTGCTGAGAGGAGAGAGGTGAACACAACAGAGATCCTGGCTCTGATAATCTGCTGTTTGAGTGTCACATTTCTTTCACAACTAACTAATTTTAAAGGTGAGTTTACAGTTTGAGAGGGGATGTATGTGGTAACTTAAGAAATGAATAATAGAAATGGGAATTGTTTTTGTTGTAGTTACACATGGTGGTTTCATAATGTGTCAGTCTGTAAAAGTGATTTACACTTGCCCCGAAAAAAAAAAGAGCAGTAAGTGTGCTTTCAAATTGGCAAAGAAATTTCGTTTTGGGACTAATGTGAAAACATGACTCTGTGTGCATAGAAGAATTATAGGCAGAGATTTATTGCGTCTTGCTCTGGTGATTTCACAGTTGCATTAGATGGAAAGGGGGAGCGAATGTTTGGGGGAAGAAGCAGAGTCTTAGCACACACCCATGTGCTTGCCATGTATAGTCATGCACAGTATTTAGAAGCGAGTGGGGTTTTCAGGTTTAAGTCTGTAATGCAAATACATTCAGCATCACTAAGGCTGGTTGCCCTTGCTGGACTGTAGGCAGTCACAGAGAATACACATGGTGGTGGTCTGAAAAAACAGCTTGGACATGTGCATTTAAATAAATCAAAAAAAGTGGTTTTATAATGTGTCAGTCTGTAAAAGTGATTTCCAATTGTAAAAAGTGATTTTCACTTGGCCCGAAAAAAAAAGAGCAGTAAGTGTGCTTTCAAAATGGCAAAGAAATTTCGTTTTGGGACTAATGTGAAAACATGACTCTGTGTGCATAGAGGAATTATAGGCAGAGATTTATTGTGTCTTGCTCTGGTGATTTCACAGTTGCATTAGATGGAAATGGGGAGCGAATTTTTTGGGGAAGAAGCAGAGTCTTAGCACACACCCATGTGCTTGCCATGTATAGTCATGCACAGTATTTAGAAGCGAGTGGGGTTTTCAGGTTTAAGTCTGTAATGCAAATACATTCAGCATCACTAAGGCTGGTTGCCCTTGCTGGAGTGTAGGCAGTCACAGAGAATACACATGGTGGTGGTCTGGAAAAAAACAGCTTGGACAAGTGCAATTAAATAAATTAAAAAAAAAGGTTTCATAATGTGTCAGTCTGTAAAAGTGATTTTCACTTGCCCCGAAAAAAAAAAGAGCAGTAAGTGTGCTTTAAAAATGGCAAAGAAATTTCGTTTAGGGACTAATGTGAAAACATGACTCTGTGTGCATAGAGGAATTATAGGCAGAGATTTATTGCGTCTTGCTCTGGTGATTTCACAGTTGCATTAGATGGAAAGGGGGAGCGAATTTTTGGGGGAAAAAGCAGAGTCTTAGCACACACTCATGTGCTTGCCATGTATAGTCACGCACAGTATTTAGAAGCGAGTGGGGTTTTCAGGTTTAAGTCTGTAATGCAAATACATTCAGCATCACTAAGGCTGGTTGCCCTTGCTGGAGTGTAGGCAGTCACAGAGAATACACATGGTGGTGGTCTGAAAAAACAGCTTGGACATGTGCATTTAAATAAATCAAAAAAAGTGGTTTCATAATGTGTCAGTCTGTAAAAGTGATTTCCAATTGTAAAAAGTGATTTTCACTTGGCCCGAAAAAAAAAGAGCAGTAAGTGTGCTTTCAAAATGGCAAAGAAATTTCGTTTTGGGACTAATGTGAAAACATGACTCTGTGTGCATAGAGGAATTATAGGCAGAGATTTATTGCGTCTTGCTCTGGTGATTTCACAGTTGCATTAGATGGAAAGGGGGGCGAATTTTTGGGGGAAGAAGCAGAGTCTTAGCACACACCCATGTGCTTGCCATGTATAGTCATGCACAGTATTTAGAAGCGAGTGGGGTTTTCAGGTTTAAGTCTGTAATGCAAATACATTCAGCATCACTAAGGCTGGTTGCCCTTGCTGGAGTGTAGGCAGTCACAGAGAATACACATGGTGGTGGTCTGAAAAAACAGCTTGGACATGTGCAATTAAATAAATTTAAAAAAAAGGTTTCATAATGTGTCAGTCTGTAAAAGTGATTTTCACTTGCCCCGAAAAAAAAAAGAGCAGTAAGTGTGCTTTAAAAATGGCAAAGAAATTTCGTTTTGGGACTAATGTGAAAACATGACTCTGTGTGCATAGAGGAATTATAGGCAGAGATTTATTGCGTCTTGCTCTGGTGATTTCACAGTTGCATTAGATGGAAAGGGGGAGCGAATTTTTGGGGGAAGAAGCAGAGTCTTAGCACACACCCATGTGCTTGCCATGTATAGTCATGCACAGTATTTAGAAGCGAGTGGGGTTTTCAGGTTTAAGTCTGTAATGCAAATACATTCAGCATCACTAAGGCTGGTTGCCCTTGCTGGAGTGTAGGCAGTCACAGAGAATACACATGGTGGTGGTCTGAAAAAACAGCTTGGACATGTGCATTTAAATAAATCAAAAAAAGTGGTTTCATAATGTGTCAGTCTGTAAAAGTGATTTCCAATTGTAAAAAGTGATTTTCACTTGGCCCGAAAAAAAAAGAGCAGTAAGTGTGCTTTAAAAATGGCAAAGAAATTTCGTTTTGGGACTAATGTGAAAACATGACTCTGTGTGCATAGAGGAATTATAGGCAGAGATTTATTGCGTCTTGCTCTGGTGATTTCACAGTTGCATTAGATGGAAAGGGGGAGCGAATTTTTGGGGGAAGAAGCAGAGTCTTAGCACACACCCATGTGCTTGCCATGTATAGTCATGCACAGTATTTAGAAGCGAGTGGGGTTTTCAGGTTTAAGTCTGTAATGCAAATACATTCAGCATCACTAAGGCTGGTTGCCCTTGCTGGAGTGTAGGCAGTCACAGAGAATACACATGGTGGTGGTCTGAAAAAACAGCTTGGACATGTGCATTTAAATAAATCAAAAAAAGTGGTTTTATAATGTGTCAGTCTGTAAAAGTGATTTCCAATTGTAAAAAGTGATTTTCACTTGGCCCGAAAAAAAAAGAGCAGTAAGTGTGCTTTCAAAATGGCAAAGAAATTTCGTTTTGGGACTAATGTGAAAAAATGACTCTGTGTGTATAGAGGAATTATAGGCAGAGATTTATTGCGTCTTGCTCTGGTGATTTCACAGTTGCATTAGATGGAAAGGGGGAGCGAATTTTTGGGGGAAGAAGCAGAGTCTTAGCACACACCCATGTGCTTGCCATGTATAGTCATGCACAGTATTTACAAGTGAGTGGGGTTTTCAGGTTTAAGTCTGTAATGCAAATACATTCAGCATCACTAAGGCTGGTTGCCCTTGCTGGAGTGTAGGCAGTCACCGCGAATACACATGGTGGTGGTCTGAAAAAAACAGCTTGGACAAGTGCAATTAAATAAATTAAAAAAAAAGGTTTCATAATGTGTCAGTTTGTAAAAGTGATTTTCACTTGCCCCGAAAAAAAAAAGAGCAGTAAGTGTGCTTTAAAAATGGCAAAGAAATTTCGTTTTGGGACTAATGTGAAAACATGACTCTGTGTGCATAGAGGAATTATAGGCAGAGATTTATTGCGTCTTGCGCTGGTGATTTCACAGTTGCATTAGATGGAAAGGGGGAGTGAATTTTTGGGGGAAGAAGCAGAGTCTTAGCACACACCCATGTGCTTGCCGTGTATAGTCATGCACAGTATTTACAAGCCAGTGGGGTTTTCAGGTTTCAGTCTGTAATGCAAATACATTGAGCTTCACTAAGGCTGGTTGCCCTTGCTGGAGTGTAGCACTCTGGACATGGGCTTTTTAAAAAATCTGAAAAGTGGTTTCATAATGTGACAGTTTGTAAAAGAGATTTTCACTTGCCCAAAAAAAAGAGCAGTTTGTGTGCATTCAAATTGGCAAAGAAATTTTGTTTTGTGACTATTGTGAAAAGAAATGTAGTAATATATTTAAATACAATAAAGGAATTTTTTTTTAGTTTTTTTCAGGTATTGCTGAAGAGCAGTGAACAAAATTTAAGATGCCTACAAAATCCAGAGTTCAAAAAACGCTAAAAAAAAAACTATATTTGAAGACAACTGGAGGACCAAAGTTAGTAGAAGATGCTCATGTTGGGAAAAAGAAAAAATCTTCTGGTAAGCAGAAAAAAGAATTTCTTAAAAAAATATTCAAAACAAAGAAAAATGTACAAAATGTCTGTCCAGGGAAGAATGTAACAAAACGAAGAGAACAGCAAAAAATTGAGAATTTAGTTAATGCAAATATACCTTCTGCAACTGAAAAGTTTTACATAAACAGAAAAACAGCGTTTAAAGAGATACGTAGAAAAATGTTTCAGAGAAGAGTTATGTCCAATTTGATAAAGGATGTGAAGAAATATAAGCAAAAGGCAAAATATTACAAGAGAAAAAAAGAAATTGAAGCCATTGCAGCAAAAGCATTAGAATTAAAAAGGAAACTATTCATATTAATTTTGAATAGGATGCGTACATTAGATAAAATGGTTAATGTACTGAAATCACAAAGCAAAAGCAAAAGAGTAGTGAACAGAACAAACTTTTGTAAAGTGTTTTTAGGAAAGTGGATGCATAGTTCAAGTAGTGAACCTTTTTTTAATGAAGAGAGCTATTTTCAAAGTAATAGTTTGCTGCATGCAGTTGACACCAGAGGTCGTTCATACGAAGTAAAAAATGGTTGCATAATGGAGAAGGAGATAATGGTTCCAAGAGATGAGGTACAAGTGATGGCAGATGAGGCAATGGGGAGACGTCCTAAAGCCCCAGTGTACACTTGGAATTGTAGTAGTATTTGCACTGTGCGTCAGGAATCTATTGACAGATTTCGAGAGTTTCTAAGAGAATATAGTAAAAAAAGTGTAAAACAGAAGATTAAGGTGCTTCAAAGTCTGGATCCATGCAGAGTGAGAGAGAATACTGGTTTGCAGGGTCATTCTCTGGCTTGTCTATCTAGAAAAGTGTGCAATAGTGTTTTCCATCATTTTAGGATGCTGGCTGTTCATCATACTGAAATGAGAAAGTTTGTGAGACGGTTGTATTTTGCCAAAAGTCCAGCAATAAAGTTAAATGAATTGAATAGGGCTCTGTTCCGAGGAACGGTATCAGATGTAGAGAAGGTTGTTGATGAAATTCAGTTTTGTTACTTTGGTCCTGAACAAAACAGTGCAGAGAAGGACACAGTAAATGAGGAAGAAGTGGAAGAGAATGTAGAACCTTCTGTAAGTAAGACATTTAATGATCACATAACAAAATTTGCAATAGTCTCTAATGAAAGACCAAATGTTACTTGTATTTGTTGCCGCAGAACTCATTATAGAAAACAAACTAGGAATGTTGATCTCTACAGAAAGAGTGAAAATGAAGATAATTATAAGTGGATGGATTTTGCCACATATATATTTCTTGAAAATTGTTTTGAATTGGGTGAAGATCAGCGTATTTGTAAATACTGTTACAACAAGTTAGAGGAAAATAGAATGCCGACCAGAGCTGTACATAATAATTTAGAATTGGATGCTATTCCTGCTGAACTTTCTGAATTAAATACATATGAGTCTATACTCATTCAATGTGTTCATCCGTTCCAGACCATAGTACGTATGGAGCCCAAAACTGGTAAATTACCTCCTTCAGATTTACTGAGAGGTTTAAAAGGTAGAGTGGTGTATTTGCCATTGGATTTGAAAAAAAATATGGAAACTATTGATGCGGATACTTTGGAAACTGAACCATTAATTATTCTGGTTAATGGTGTACCTACAAAGAATAAGAAGATTTGGCAGGAGCTGGTAGATGTGCGGAAAGTACAAAGAGCAAATTTGTATTTGAAAAAAAATAACAAATGGTATGAATCAATTTATATAGAAGAAGAAGACGAAGATTTTCAAGAAGACACCGAAACACCAACTGGACAAATTGAAAAAGTGGACAATACAAAGGAAGAAGAAATTTATGAACATTTTAGCATACATCCTCTTCATTCGAAAGAAGTTATGGGAGACAATATTGATCTCTTTCAGATGAAGAAAGCAAAAGGAACTCCCGTGAGTGTATGGGAGGAGAGCTTGGAAGCTCGATGTTTTCCCCAGCTGTTTCCTACGGGAAAAGGAGGACGATACGATGAACGTCCAGAACAGATTCCAGCTTCAGAGTATCGGACTACAAGACTATATGCTGAAGATCCCAGATTTCGACAAAGTATTCCTTATTTGTTTCATCTTTTATTTGAAAGCGACTTGTCTGCACTGTCTTATGCAGTAAATCACGTTTTAAAAAGTGGAGTACATTTACAAAATGTGTCTGCTAAGGATTTTATGGAGAAAGTGCAGCACCGAGATGATCATTTGGAAACACAACTGATCAATCTGATGGCTTGTCAGCGTGGGACAAATGAATATTGGTACCGACGCCATGGTGAACTAAAATGCATGTTACGCAATTTAGGAACACCAACATGGTTCCTTACCCTAAGCTGTGCCGAGTACGCTTGGGAAGATTTACTGGATTTTCTACGAGAGGCCAATTCAAACATTAAAAACATCGAATACAAGACAGCAGGAGAACTGTGCTCATTGGATCCGGTTAATGTTTGCAGATATTTCAATCATAGATTTGAGGCTATGATGTCCTTCATCTGCAATAAAAAAAATCCACCCCTTGGAGAAGTAGTGGATTTCTTTTGGAGAAAAGAGTACCAGGCAAGAGGTGCTCCTCATATTCATATGCTGTTGTGGATCAAGGATGCCCCAAAGTTTGGAACAGATACTGATGAAGCAGTGTTATCTTACATTGAAGAATATGCAACATGTGGTATACCAAAAAGCACAGAAGAGAACAAGTTAAAGGAGCAAGTTTTACGTTTCCAAAGTCATCGGTGTGGAAAATACTGTCGACGGAAATACAAGAGCAAAGAAAAATACTACACTAAATGTCGATTTGGATTTCCTAGACCTGTTCTTTCAAATGGAAGAGTAAACAGTTTTATGTCAGCTGTGAGACATACTATCACAAGAAAATCACCTAAGAATACCTACAACCTTAAAAGAAAAGAAGAATCAAAAAATATAAATGACTACAACCCAGTCATTTTATCCATGTGGAACGCTAACATGGATATACAGTATGTAGCTGACAATTCCATTGCTGTTGCACGATATGTAACGTCTTACATTACGAAATCAGAAAAAACAGAATTGAAGGAAATGTGGGAAGAGATTTCTCACGAGAAAACTGTCAGTAAGAAGCTGTACAGTTTCAGTTTAAAGATGTTATCGCATCGAGAAATTGGATCCTACGAATGTTCAGATAGGTTATCTTCTGCAAGTCTCTACTCGAAGTCAAGAAGAATAATTTGGGCAAGTTTAGGCCTTGCAGCAATGAGAAATCGGGTACTGAAATCTGTTGGAGAAATTGAATATTTGGCCGAGAATGACCCAGAAAGTACAGATATATTGAAAACAAACATGTTGGACACATATTATCCCAAGAGAAGTCATCATCTGGAGAACATGTGTCTCTATGAAGTGTTGCAGAACTACATTTATTCACGGAAAGCTGCAGAAGACATTAATAATGGAAAATATAAAGTTGTTGGTGAAGAAGGATGTTTGGTGAAGCAAAGCAAAGGAAGTTTAATAAATCATCGGAAGCTGAGTTGCGACACTACCGACAAGAAAGAATTTTACTACTTGGCTCTTTTACAGTTGTTTAAACCATGGCGTACAGAGGATGAACTACTGGGAGAATTTCAAAGCTATGAGGATTCATTTAATGCTTGCAAAGACAGCATACAATGCAATACATTGACAACTTATCTGCAAATGTTAAATGAAGAAATTGAACAGGAAACTACAATTGCAGCAGAAATAGCTAGAGACAGTTCTCAGGACAGCCAAAGTTCAGGAACACACAGTCAAGATCCCCTAGGACAACCAATCGTTGAAAATGAAGCATCAATAGCCATGAATGAAGTGGAAACAGCTATGAATCAAGCTCAAGAAGAATTTATAGACTTAGAAAATTTGGAAAGACAACTGAATCAAGAGCAGCAACAAATTTATGAAGAGATCAAAAACAAAATTGATCACGGATTTCTACATGTAAAAAAAGAGTGCTCATGCACATCATTTCATCCAATCAGGATGTATGTAAGCGGACAAGCAGGCACTGGAAAAAGTTTCCTAATTAAAGTCATCAGAAGCTATCTAAAGCAAAAAACGGATTCTACTTTGTCTTGTGTGGTTACTGCTCCAACTGGGTTAGCAGCATATAACATAAAAGGAATCACCTTACATCGTTTGCTAATGTTACCAGTGGAGCATGAGAACAAAATACAATTCAACAAGCTAACTGGAGAAGCATCCTTGGAAGTTTCACGAGTATTGAAGAAGATGCAAGTTCTCATTATTGATGAGGTGAGCATGGTATCAAACTTAATGCTTGCCTTTGTGCATTTAAGAATGCAGCAAATTTTGAAGACAGACTATGACGTGTTATTTGGTGGAAAACACGTCATAGTTTTTGGAGATCTTTTGCAACTTACTCCAGTTAAAGGACAACCAGTGTTTAATACTGTGACACATGAAGACACGAAGAAGTCATTGGGAAGTATCGGTAATACAAATATTTGGTCCTTCTTTGAGTACAAGGAACTTACAACTAATATGAGGCAAGCAAACGATGAAGAATATGGAAGTATTCTGAAAGATATCAGGATTGGACTACTCACAGAAGCTGGCAAAAAAGCATTACAGACTCGGCTGCTACATAATTTATTTCCAAAGGAAGAAATAGTTGCAGAGAAGATATACAAGAACATTGCAGAAAACAAAAGTGTCATCTGCTTAATGCCTACTCTACGTGAATGCTCAATATTCAATGAGGAGCTTTTGAAATTGGAAAAGGAAGAGATCAGGAAATTGGAAGCAGTGGACAAAATTGAGGATGGAAGAATTACTGTCACAGTAACAGGCAAACTGAAAAATAAATTGGACTCACTAGAGAAGAACATCTCCAAAACAGCTGGATTAGAAAAAAATCTATATGTTTGCATGAACTGTAGAGTGTTTTTAAGGAGAAATTTGGATGTTGAGAAAGGTTTAGTTAATGGAGCGATGGGAAGAGTTGTGGGTTTTATTAATTATCAGAAAAAAGAAGGAATTGAATGTTTAAAAATAAAATTTGATCAGATAGATGAAGTTAAAGATATTTGTCGTTGTACAGTTCGTTTTATGCTTGTGAAAGACTTATATGTACGTAGGAAGCAGTTTCCGTTTTCTCTAGCATATGCTGTAACTATTCACAAGTCTCAAGGATTGACTGTAGATTGTGCATTTGTGAACATTGGTTCAACTGTGTTCAAAGAAGGTATGGCATATGTTGCTTTGTCACGAGTCAAAACATTATCAGGTTTATTCATGATAGACTTTGAAGAATCAAAAGTTAGTGCTGATACAAATTGTGTTAAGGAGTACAATAGATTAAGAAGAAGCTATGCTCCTCATTTAGGTCAGTATCCTGTGTTGGAGAAACGTGTAGTTTCTCGTAAAAGAAAAAATGAGAATATCTGTAGTGAAGATGTAGAGAAGAGGAAAAAAAAGAGGAGTGATGTAATTGCAAGCAAAAAGAAAAAGGAAAATGAAGAACAGGTTGTAGGATGTCATTTTGAAAATAGCTCTGGTGTCAACTGCTACGCAAATGTAGTGCTGAATGTTGCATTTTATCTGGAAAGTTTGCAAGAGCAGATAATAGTAAATCAGGGAAAAAGATTCTGTTCAGAGCTGAGTCTCCTTTTTCAAAAGCTGAGTAAAGATAAAACTCAAATAGTAAGTGCTACTGACATTAGAAAACTTTTAGATGTATGTTCAGGACGAACACAGTTTTCTCAAAATGAACAGCAAGATGCACATGAATTTTTGTTGTATTTTCTTCAGGTAGTGGAAGAAGAAGGAGTTCCCATTGACATTTTTTTTGGTCTCTCTTATAAATGGGAACATAGTTGTGATAATTGTTATAATATATGTGGCTCTATTGTTGATAATGAAAGGTTTATTTATTTGACATTGCCAGAGAGTAAAACAGTTGCAAAATTAGTTAAAGATGCTAATCATAGCATGAAATGTGGCGAGTGTAATTCTGACATGTTTTCAACATTAATTTTAAAGGAATACGGACAGTATGTAATTTTAATGATGCAACGATGTAGAGCTGATGGTTCAAAATTGGATACTTTAATAAAGAAGTTTACAGGACAGCAATTATCAATTTCAGGAAAAACTTTTGTAACTGTTGCAATAATTTTCCATGATGGACCTACTGTTACTTCTGGACATTACACAGTTTATCTAAAATGTGAAAAAGGCTGGACACTGTGTAATGATTCCCAATTGATTTTCAAACAACGTTTGCCTTTTGATTTAGCAAATTCCTATCTAATCTTCCTGAAACCTAAATTTTAGAGAGACTTGGCAAGATCTGGACAAAATAATTTTACCATTTTACTGGATTACCATTGCAATTTTGTAAAAAAAAGATTTTTAAAATTATCATTTGGCCTAATGGAAAGATAACCAATTGTAATGTGGACTTTTTTAATTTTTAATGCAATTTTGAAAAACCAATAATTTAGAGATTATCGGTAACTTCTGCACATTTTAAATTTTGGAATGTTATTGGACTGCCATTGGAAATTTTTTCAAAAATGATTTAAAAAATTACTATTTGGCCATGTGGAAAAGTAACCAATTCTATTGTGGACTAAATAAATTATTCAAAAAATTTTCGTGAACCAAAATGTTACAGAGAATCGGTGAGATCTGGACAAATTAAACTTTAGAATTTTATTGGATTTCCGTTGGAAATTTATTCCAAAAAAAAAATTAAAATTACTATTTGGCCTAAAGGAAATGAAATCAGATGTATTTTGGAGTTATTTGAGATATAATATTGTGATTATAGTTCTGAAACAAACATATCAGACGGTATTTTAAAGAAATAAGTATTGGTATTAGATGATATTTTTTTACAATATTATGCATTTCTATAATGTTAAGTTTAATTAAAAAAAGAATCAGGGCTTTTTTAATACAATCTTTGTGATTGGTATTTTTTTTTGCCCGCTGTAAAATGATGAATGCAATTGCTTTCACAATTTATAGTGAAATGCAATATATTCTGAAAACAGCAAAAATAAGGCAAAAAGATTTTTTGGTAAAAAATGTAAATATGTGTACTGTATTATAAAATGTTTAAAAAATATTAATACTTTTTTCTTTTTTTCCAGATAGATATAGAAAATTTTCGAAAACTACAAACATTTTTAAAACTATTTTTAAAAAAAAGAAATGAATAAATATTTTTTCAGTGAGTATGGTAAGTCAATAATAATAATTGTAGTCTCTCAAGGACAATGTAATGTGATAAATGATTTTTAGTGTTTTTTTAAAAAAAAAAAAAAAAAAGTACGCGCACCGTACGCGTACGGAAAAAAAAAATAAAAAAAAGTTTTTAAAAACATATGTAAAAAAAAGATGAAAGATAAGGTTGGCTCTTAAAAGAACCGTTGTGTTCATGCAGGGACAGAGGAAAGGAAGCATGGGAAAATTATTCAAAGCGACAAATGCGCTGATCTATTTTGTTGTTCACTAGGGAAACACTGGTCTCCCTATGGCAAATTAGATCTTTACAAAATGTGCAATGAATATCAACCTTCCGAAATCGAGGGTTCATTTCCAGAGGGCCAGCAAAAGGAGATTCTCCCCCCACAGATGAAGGGCTCACCTGACCTGCAGAAGAAGGAGTAAGCCCTGCAGGTGATGGTCCAGGCTGAGCTGCTGTGGATGTACTGGCTCGTCTTTCTGAAGAGTTACCTCCAAAAAGATGACCATGTGTCCTTCTGTGTACATCCTGGAGGTGTCTCTTCATGGTGTGATTCCCAAAGGAATACTTCCTGTTAGGATTACCTCTAGAAAGTACACGCTGACACAGCTTGCAAGTAACTAAGGGTGCATTCACCTTTTGCTGGCCTTCTGGAAAAGTAAAATAATCCCAAACATAAGAAGGCTTTTGTTTCCTCGATCTCTGCCTCAAGACAGTGCTGCTAGTGCTAGCCTCACTCTCAGAAGAGCTCTGCTGTTCTGCCATCGTATCCCAAAGACAAACCAGCTCCTTCTCCCAAGGGATCACAAGCAGAAATGAGGGGAATGGGTGTGGTGTAGGAGAGTTCTAGAACTGAAAGTAGTTTCAACCAATCAAAAGTTGTGTTTCAAGATCACATGACCTACCGTACGCTTACGGTACGCTTACGGTACGCTTACGGCAAAAAGTACGCGTGCGCGTAAAAAAGACACGCGCTTGCGCGCATGCGCATAACAGTCACTCCCCGGCACTTCCGCGTAACGTGCGCGTGTGGCGTAAGCGCGCACGCGTCCCACGCGCAGTACGCGCGGCTACGCAAAGTGCGTAACTATACGCAAGCAGCGTAGATAGATTACGGACGTTGCGTAAACCGTACGCTTACCGTGAGCTTACGGTACGCGTACCAAAAAAAAATTAAAAAAAAAAAAAAGAACTGGAAATACATTTTACATGTTTATTTTAAAAAATATATTAAAAAAATATATTTAAGGATTTTAAAAATTAAAGCATAGTCTTTATAAAAGGTAAGTAAATTAAATTAAAAATATGTTTGAAAAAATTGAAGAATAAAAAAAAAATTAGCATTTAAAAAACCTTGCAAATTCACTGAAAAAACCATGGGTTTCACACACGTTATAGTTAGGAATTAGCATTTAAAAAACCTTTGAAATTCAGTGAAAAAACCATAGGTTTCACACACGTTATAGTTAGGAATTAGCATTTAAAAAACCTTAGAAATTCAGTGAAAAAAACCATAGGTTTCACACATGTTATAGTTAGCTGGACATTTTACTCGTAAAAAACCAATGAAATTGCCCCGTTATAGTTAGTTCAGCTAACTATAACTCGCGCGCCCGCAATGCACTGCTGATGACGTCACATATTACATCACTCATGACATGGTCAGTGACATCACTCATGACATCACTGATGACATCTCAAATGACATCACTGATGACATCACTGATGACATCATCCTTGTGATAGAGTGGCAGACCTCCTCTTCCCCTAATATAACCTTTGACACACACACTATAACGGGACAATTTCAATGGTTTTTTACGAGTAAAATGTCCAGCTAACTATAACGTGTGTGAAACCTATGGTTTTTTCACTGAATATATATATAGATATAGAGAATAGAGTGTATATATATATATATATATATATATAGATATAGAGAATATATATATATATATATATAGATATAGAGAATAGAGGATATATTACCTACTGGCGGTCGCCAGTAGGTAGTTATAGTTAGGACCACGTTTCCATAGGAAAACCTCAACATTCTATTTTGAATAACTTTGGCGCCGGTCGACGAATCCTCGCGAATTTCTCAAAATAGGTGGGGCGCTACGCTCCGCTCCTACCCTGAAAGTCTCGGGGGGATTCGTCAAGCGGGGGCTGAGATAAAAGGGGGGTCCCAAAACGCGTTTTTCCCATGCATTTTTCCATAGGACCTTTAGACAGGGCTACAGCCCGAACGGCTGAACAGAATTACTAGAAATTTGGCAGAGAGGTAGTCCTCAGGTCAAGGAAGTGCCTTTTGTAGGTTTGGTGTAAATCTGTTCAGTAGATTCTGAGAAAATAGCCTTTAAATCAATATATATATCTGAGCCCGCTTACGGTACGCTTACCGTACGCTTACGGTAAGCGTACGGCGGCGTGCGCGAGCGCGATTCTGATTGGCTGTTAGATCTTAGTAAACATTCGAATCGGTCGAAACCAGGAAGCGGCGGCCGCCATTTTGTGTATTTCACTCTGAAAAAAAAGAGTGAAAACAAGGAAAGGGGGCAATGAGGAGAGTTACAGACCCCCTAACATTTGTAAGGGGGTCAAAGAAGGACAGAAAAGTACAAAAAAAACATTTATTGATTTAAAAAAAAATCACGGGGTACGCGTACGGTAAGCTTACGGTAAGCGTACGGTAAAAAAAAAAAAAATAGATAAATGAAAAGCAGATTTAAGAGTTTAGAAATTAGGGAGCTCTAAAAAGAGCTGTTGTGTTTATGAAGTCATTTTTTTAGTGGTACCTACAAGTAAGTACCGATGCAGAGTCTAAGGTTCAAGAGGAAGACTCTGTTCCCTTCATCATTGAAGTGCACACCATCTCCTCTATAAATGTCTTGCATGTCATAACGCAAGTTGTTGTGGTAAATGGCACCCATACCATAGTCACGGAGGAAAGCAGAAACAGATTTGTTGACGTGCTTTCTTGCTTTGTCAATCTGTGGACAGAAATGATTGGACCAGTTCCATTTTTGCCTTTGGCATATGTTGGAAAACACAAAGGCAGTTTTAGGGAAAAGTGTAAACAGTTGTGCAAAGGTGTCCTTCATAAGCATTTCCAGACCTACCCCAGTCAAAGTGCCTAGGTCATTGCCACCACAGTGCACTATTATGAGGTCAGGGTGTTGGATTTGAATGAAGGATTTCACCAATGGCATCAATTGGTGCCACTTTAACCCTCTCGTCATAACGCAAGTTGTTGTGGTAAATGGCACCCATACCATAGTCACGGAGGAAAGCAGAAACAGATTTGTTGACGTGCTTTCTTGCTTTGTCAATCTGTGGACAGAAATGATTGGACCAGTTCCATTTTTGCCTTTGGCATATGTTGGAAAACACAAAGGCAGTTTTAGGGAAAAGTGTAAACAGTTGTGCAAAGGTGTCCTTCATAAGCATTTCCAGACCTACCCCAGTCAAAGTGCCTAGGTCATTGCCACCACAGTGCACTATTATGAGGTCAGGGTGTTGGATTTGAATGAAGGATTTCACCAATGGCATCAATTGGTGCCACTTTAACCCTCTCTGACCAATCCATTTAATGTCTACATTTGGCAAAGCAAGGTCTCTCACCATATCTGTTTTCTCTGCAAACTTTTCACTCCAGAAGACATAGCTGTGCCCTACAATCCACACTGTGAACATCATCAAAGGAGAACTGGATGCACTCAGGAGGTGTCTTTCGGTAGAATGGCAATAAGAAAAGAAAGACAGTTTGGAAATGGAGGCATACATATTTTTTTAAAACAAAAAGAACTGATTGGCTGTTTCATACCATTCTAGAATAAAAACTAGGCTGTATGTGAAAATTAATAGAAGCATGTTTTGTATTGGTACAAAAAAATGTGTAACCAAAGAACAGTACTATGGATTTGCTGTAAGGTTTGAAAAGTCAAGCACTCTTGCTCTGTGGAATTGAAACATTGTGTGTCGAACTTCTGACCTAACTGCACACAGCAGTGTTCCATGAGCTGTTGCTATGGTAGCAGGCAGAAGTCAAGTTGGGGGAAGGGTACTAGGCAGAAGTCAAGTTGGGGGCAGGGTACTTTTGGAAAAGGGTTGGTTTTCAACCAATAGAAATGTGTGAATACATGTGAAAAAAAGGGGGAAGCACTGAGATTTGAAACTTACATGTATATGTGTGGAAAAATAGAGGGAAAGTTTGCCATTATCTGGTTCTGCTGAGAGGAGAGAGGTGAACAGAACAGAGATCCTGGCTCTGATAATCTGCTGTTTGAGTGTCACATTTCTTTCACAACTAACTAATTTTAAAGGTGAGTTTACAGTTTGAGAGGGGATGTATGTGGTAACTTAAGAAATGAATAATAGAAATGGGAATTGTTTTTGTTGTAGTTACACATGGTGGTTTCATAATGTGTCAGTGTGTAAAAGTGATTTACACTTGCCCCGAAAAAAAAAAAGAGCAGTAAGTGTGCTTTCAAATTGGCAAAGAAATTTCGTTTTGGGACTAATGTGAAAACATGACTCTGTGTGCATAGAAGAATTATAGGCAGAGATTTATTGCGTCTTGCTCTGGTGATTTCACAGTTGCATTAGATGGAAAGGGGGAGCGAATTTTTGGGGGAAGAAGCAGAGGCTTAGCACACACCCATGTCCTTGCCGTGTATAGTCATGCACAGTATTTACAAGCGAGTGGGGTTTTCAGGTTTAAGTCTGTAATGCAAATACATTCAGCATCACTAAGGCTGGTTGCCCTTGGTGGAGTGTAGGCAGTCACAGAGAATGCACATGGTGGTGGTCTAAAAAAAAAACAGCTTGGACACGTGCAATTAAATAAATCAAAAATAGTGGTTTCATAATGTGTCAGTCTGTAAAAGTGATTTCAAATTGTAAAAAGAGATTTTCACTTGGCCCGAAAAAAAAAAGAGCAGTAAGTGTGCTTTCAAATTGGCAAAGAAATTTCGTTGTGGGACTAATGTGAAAACATGACTCTGTGTGCATAGAAGAATTATAGGCAGAGATTTATTGCGTCTTGCTCTGGTGATTTCACAGTTGCATTAGATGGAAAGGGGGAGCGAATTATTGGGGGAAGAAGCAGAGGCTTAGCACACACCCATGTCCTTGCCGTGTATAGTCATGCACAGTATTTACAAGCCAGTGGGGTTTTCAGGTTTAAGTCTGTAATGCAAATACATTCAGCATCACTAAGGCTGGTTGCCCTTGCTGGAGTGTAGGCAGTCACAGAGAATGCACATGGTGTTGGTCTGAAAAAAAAACAGCTTGGACACGTCCAATTAAATAAATCAAAAATAGTGGTTTCATAATGTGTCAGTCTGTAAAAGTGATTTCAAATTGTAAAAAGAGATTTTCACTTGGCCCGAAAAAAAAAGAGCAGTAAGTGTGCTTTCAAATTGGTAAAGAAATTTCGTTTTGGCACTAATGTGAAAACATGACTCTGTGTGCATAGAAGAATTATAGGCAGAGATTTATTGCGTCTTGCTCTGGTGATTTCACAGTTGCATTAGATGGAAAGGGGGAGCGAATTTTTTGGGGAAGAAGCAGAGGCTTAGCACACACCCATGTCCTTGCCGTGTATAGTCATGCACAGTATTTACAAGCCAGTGGGGTTTTCAGGTTTAAGTCTGTAATGCAAATACATTCAGCATCACTAAGGCTGAATGCAATTGCTTTCACAATTAATAGTGAAATGCAATTTATTCTGAAAACAGCAAAAATAAGGCAAAAATATTTTTTGGTAAAAAATGTAAATATGTGTACTGTATTATTAAATGGTTTAAAAATATTAATACTTTTTTCTTTATTTTCAGATCGATATAGAAAATTTTCGGAAACTACAACCATTTTAAAAACTATTTTTTAAAAAAACAAATGAATAAATATTTTTTTGAGTGAGTATGGTAAGTCAATAATAAAAATTGTAGTCTCTCAAGGACTTTATAATGTGATAAATGATTTTTAGTGTTTTTTTTAAAAAAATAAAAAAAAGGTACGCTTACCGTACGCGTACGGTAAAAAAAAAAAAAAAAAAGTTTTTAAAAACAAGTAAAAAAAAGATGGAAGATAAGGTTGGCTCTTAAAAGAACCGTTGTGTTCATGCAGGGACAGAGGAAAGGAAGCATGGGAAAATCATTCAAAGCTACAAATGTGCTGATCTATTTTGTTGTTCACTAGGGAAACACTGGTCTCCCTATGACAAATTAGACCTTTACAAAATGTGCAATGAATATCAACCTTCCGAAATCGAAGGTTCATTTCCAGAGGGCCAGCAAAAGGAGATTCTCCCCCCACAGATGAAGGGCTCACCTGACCTGCAGAAGAAGGAGTAAGCCCTGCAGGTGATGGTCCAGGCTGAGCTGCTGTGGATGTACTGGCTCGTCTTTCTGAAGAGTTACCTCCAAAAAGATGACCATGTGTCCTTCTGTGTACATCCTGGAGGTGTCTCTTCATGGTGTGATTCCCAAAGGAATACTTCCTGTTAGGATTACCTCTAGAAAGTACACGCTTACACAGCTTGCAAGTAACTAAGGGTGCATTCACCTTTTGCTGGCCTTCTGGAAAAGTAAAATAATCCCAAACATAAGAAGGCTTTACTTTCCTCGCTCTCTGCCTCAAGACAGTGCTGCTGGTGCTAGCCTCACTCTCAGAAGAGCTCTGCTGTTCTGCCATCGTATCCCAAAGACAAACCAGCTCCTTCTCCCAAGGGATCACAAGCAGAAATGAGGGGAATGGGTGTGGTGTAGGAGAGTTCTAGAACTGAAAGTACTTTCAACCAATCAAAAGTTGTGTTTCATGATCACATGACCTACCGTACGCTTACGGTGCGCTTACGGTGCGCTTACGGTACGCTTACGGCAAAAAGTACGCGTGCGCGTAAAAAAGACACGCGCTTCCGCGCATGCGCATAACAGTCACTCCCCGGCACTTCCGCGTAACGTGCGCGTGTGGCGTAAGCGTGCACGCGTCCCACGCGCAGTACGCGCGGCTACGCAAATTGCGTAACTATACGCAAGCAGCGTAGATAGATTACGGACGTTGCGTAAACCGTACGCTTACCGTGAGCTTACGGTACGCGTACTAAAAAAAAAAAAAAAAAAAAATCTGGTAATAAATTTTACATGTTTATTTTAAAAAATATATTAAAAAAAAATATTTAAGGATTTTAAAAATTTAAGCATAGTCTTTATAAAATGAAAGAAAATTAAATTAAAAATATGTTTGAAAAAAATGAAGAATAAAAAAAAAAATTAGCATTTAAAAAACCTTGCAAATTCTATGAAAAAACCATGGGTTACACACACGTTATAGTAAGGAATTAGCATTTAAAAAAACCTTGCAAATTCACTGAAAAAACCATGGGTTTCACACACGTTATAGTTAGGAATTAGCATTTAAAAAACCTTAGAAATTCACTGAAAAAACCATAGGTTTCACACACGTTATAGTTAGGAATTAGCATTTAAAAAACCTTAGAAATTCAGTGAAAAAACCATAGGTTTCACACATGTTATAGTTAGCTGGACATTTTACTCGTAAAAAACCAATGAAATTGCCCCGTTATAGTTAGTTCAGCTAACTATAACTCGCGCGCCCGCAATGCACTGCTGATGACGTCACATATTACATCACTCATGACATGGTCAGTGACATCACTCATGACATCACTGATGACATCTCAAATGACATCACTGATGACATCACTGATGACATCATCCTTGTGATAGAGTGGCAGACCTCCTCTCACCTTAATATAAGCTTTGATACACACATTCAAAAAAAGATACTAAAATTTTCAAAACAATGGACATACCAATACCAGTTACAACAACCTCTTCAGTAATTCTAAGATCAACATACACATACACTCATTCACCAACAGTCCTATACAGTCACTCATACATGTACTCACTCATCATATGTACTCATACACCTATACATCCTGTTACATAATGCCACTCATCCATAGAGTTACTCACACACATAGTCACTCATGCTAATAAAGAATCAAACATACATTCACCTGTATATACAGTTATACACACACCACCACACTTACTTCTACGGAAACTTACACATACTTAGTCTTTTAAACAATCACTTATAGAAACACATACTTATTCATACAGGAACTCTTTCAATCTCTCCCTCTCACATATACTCACATATATACACCAATAGTCACATATACTAGTTTAAAACATATGTAGTTACTCATAAAGACACTATTCAGACAGTCATTCACTCACTAACACACCAATACACACACGCATCCACCCATGCAGTCCTGCACACATGCTCTGTTCAACACATACAAACAGTGAGTCACTCATTCATGCACCTATGCACTACGTCATACCCCCCACCGAACCATGCAGACACTCAGACTAATACTCAAAAAAACCAACTAATAACCTATATAGCCACCCATGTAGCTACTCACCAACCCATGCAGCCACTTATACACAAAGTGAAAAAATGATACAGATATTTACATATTTAAATATTACTCACTAAGCCATGTATTCACCATGATACACTTAATCAGTCAGTTACACAATCAATTTTTCAAAAAGAAATCATCCATTTAGACAGTAATATACCCATTTATTCTTCTATCAACCTTGAGATATACATATATAAAACATATTTAATTTTCAGAAAAACACACATTCACTGGATGATGTCATGAGTGATGTCATCAGTGATGTCATTTGAGATGTCATCAGTGATGTCATCAGTGATGTCACTGACCATGTCATGAGTGATGTAATATGTGACGTCATCAGCAGTGCATTGCGGGCGCGCGAGTTATAGTTAGCTGAACTAACTATAACGGGGCAATTTCATTGGTTTTTTACGAGTAAAATGTCCAGCTAACTATAACATGTGTGAAACCTATGGTTTTTTCACTGAATATATATATATATATATATATATATAGATATAGAGAATAGAGGATATATATATATATATATATATATATAGATATAGAGAATAGAGGATATATATATATATATATATATATAGATATATATATAGATATAGAGAATAGAGGATATATATATATATATATATATATAGATATAGAGAATAGAGGATATATATATATATATATATAGATATAGAGAATAGAGGATATATATATATATATATAGATTACCTACTGGCGGTCGCCAGTAGGTAGTTATAGTTAGGACCACGTTTCCATAGGAAAACCTCAACATTCTATTTTGAATAACTTTGGCGCCGGTCGACGAATCCTCGCGAATTTCTCAAAATAGGTGGGGCGCTACGCTCCGCTCCTACCCTGAAAGTCTCGGGGGGATCCGTCAAGCGGGGGCTGAGATAAAAGGGGGGTCCCAAAACGCGTTTTTCCCATGCATTTTTCCATAGGACCTTTAGAACGAGCTACAGCCCGAACGGCTGAACAGAATTACTCAAAATTTGGCAGAGAGGTAGTCCCTAGGTCTAGGAAGTGCCTTTTGTAGGTTTGGTGTAAATCTATTCAGTAGATTCTGAGAAAATAGCCTTTAAATCAATATATATATCTGAGCCCGCTTACGGTACGCTTACCGTACGCTTACGGTAAGCGTACGGTGGCGTGCGCGAGCGCGATTCTGATTGGCTCTTAGATCTTAGTAAACATTCGAATCGGCCGAAACCAGGAAGCGGCGGCCGCCATTTTCTGTGTTTCACTCTGAAAAAAAAGAGTGAAAACAAGAAAAGGGGGCAATGAGGAGAGTTACAGACCCCCTTACATTTGTGAGGGGGTCAAAGAAGGACTGTAAAGTACAAAACAAACATTTATTGATTTTTAAAAAAAATCACGGGGTACGCGTACGGTAAGCTTACGGTAAGCGTACGGAAGAAACATGGCGTGCGCGAAGGAGATTCTGATTGGCCCATAGATCTTAGTAAACATTCGAATCGGCCGAAACCAGGAAGCGGCGGCCGCCATTTTGTGTGTTTCACTCAGAAAAAAAACAGAGAAAACAAGGAAAGGGGGCAATGAGGAGAGTTACAGACCCCCTAACATTTGTAAGGGGGTCAAAGAAGGACAGAAAAGTACAAAAAAAACCTTTATTGATTTTAAAAAAAATCACGGGGTACGCGTACCGTAAGCTTACGGTAAGCGTACGGTAAAAAAAATAAAAAAAAATAAATGAAAAGCAGATTTAAGAGTTTAGAAATTAGGGAGCTCTAAAAAGAGCTGTTGTGTTTATGAAGTCATTTTTTAAGTGGTACCTACAAGTAAGTACCGATGCAGAGTCTAAGGTTCAAGAGGAAGACTCTGTTCCCTTCATCATTGAAGTGCACACCATCTCCTCTATAAATGTCTTGCATGTCATAACGCAAGTTGTTGTGGTAAATGGCACCCATACCATAGTCACGGAGGAAAGCAGAAACAGATTTGTTGACGTGCTTTCTTGCTTTGTCAATCTGCGGACAGAAATGATAGGACCAGTTCCATTTTTGCCTTTGGCATATGTTGGAAAACACAAAGGCAGTTTTAGGGAAAAGTGTAAACAGTTGTGCAAAGGTGTCCTTCATAAGCATTTCCAGACCTACCCCAGTCAAAGTGCCTAGGTCATTGCCACCACAGTGCACTATTATGAGGTCAGGGTGTTGGATTTGAATGAAGGATTTCACCAATGGCATCAATTGGTGCCACTTTAACCCTCTCTGACCAATCCATTTAATGTCTACATTTGGCAAAGCAAGGTCTCTCATCATACCTGTTTTCTCTGCAAACGTTTCACTCCAGAAGACATAGCTGTGCCCTACAATCCACACTGTGAACATCTTCAAAGGAGAACTGGATGCACTCAGGAGGTGTCTTTCAGTAGAATGGCAATATGAAAAGAAAGACAGTTTGGAAATGGAGGCATACATATTTTTTTCAAAACAAAAAGAACTGATTGGCTGTTTCATACCATTCTAGAATAAAAACTAGGCTGTATGTGTAAATTAATAGAAGCATGTTTTGTATTGGTACAAAAAAATGTGTAACCAAAGAACAGTACTATGGATTTGCTGTAAGGTTTGAAAAGTCAAGCACTCTTGCTCTGTGGAATTGAAACATTGTGTGTCGAACTTCTGACCTAACTCTACACAGCAGTGTTCCATGAGCTGTTGCTATGGTAGCAGGCAGAAGTCAAGTTGGGGGAAGGGTACTAGGCAGAAGTCAAGTTGGGGGAAGGGTACTTTTGGAAAAGGGTTGGTTTTCAACCAATAGAAATGTGTGATTACATTTGAAAAAAAGGGGGAAGCACTGAGATTTGAAACTTACATGTATATGTGTGGAAAAATAGAGGGAAAGTTTGCCATTATCTGGTTCTGCTGAGAGGAGAGAGGTGAACACAACAGAGATCCTGGCTCTGATAATCTGCTGTTTGAGTGTCACATTTCTTTCACAACTAACTAATTTTAAAGGTGAGTTTACAGTTTGAGAGGGGATGTATGTGGTAACTTAAGAAATGAATAATAGAAATGGGAATTGTTTTTGTTGTAGTTACACATGGTGGTTTCATAATGTGTCAGTCTGTAAAAGTGATTTACACTTGCCCCGAAAAAAAAAAGAGCAGTAAGTGTGCTTTCAAATTGGCAAAGAAATTTCGTTTTGGGACTAATGTGAAAACATGACTCTGTGTGCATAGAAGAATTATAGGCAGAGATTTATTGCGTCTTGCTCTGGTGATTTCACAGTTGCATTAGATGGAAAGGGGGAGCGAATTTTTGGGGGAAGAAGCAGAGTCTTAGCACACACCCATGTGCTTGCCATGTATAGTCATGCACAGTATTTAGAAGCGAGTGGGGTTTTCAGGTTTAAGTCTGTAATGCAAATACATTCAGCATCACTAAGGCTGGTTGCCCTTGCTGGAGTGTAGGCAGTCACAGAGAATACACATGGTGGTGGTCTGAAAAAACAGCTTGGACATGTGCATTTAAATAAATCAAAAAAAGTGGTTTTATAATGTGTCAGTCTGTAAAAGTGATTTCCAATTGTAAAAAGTGATTTTCACTTGGCCCGAAAAAAAAAGAGCAGTAAGTGTGCTTTCAAAATGGCAAAGAAATTTCGTTTTGGGACTAATGTGAAAAAATGACTCTGTGTGTATAGAGGAATTATAGGCAGAGATTTATTGCGTCTTGCTCTGGTGATTTCACAGTTGCATTAGATGGAAAGGGGGAGCGAATTTTTGGGGGAAGAAGCAGAGTCTTAGCACACACCCATGTGCTTGCCATGTATAGTCATGCACAGTATTTACAAGTGAGTGGGGTTTTCAGGTTTAAGTCTGTAATGCAAATACATTCAGCATCACTAAGGCTGGTTGCCCTTGCTGGAGTGTAGGCAGTCACCGCGAATACACATGGTGGTGGTCTGAAAAAAACAGCTTGGACAAGTGCAATTAAATAAATTAAAAAAAAAGGTTTCATAATGTGTCAGTCTGTAAAAGTGATTTTCACTTGCCCCGAAAAAAAAAAGAGCAGTAAGTGTGCTTTAAAAATGGCAAAGAAATTTCGTTTTGGGACTAATGTGAAAACATGACTCTGTGTGCATAGAGGAATTATAGGCAGAGATTTATTGCGTCTTGCGCTGGTGATTTCACAGTTGCATTAGATGGAAAGGGGGAGTGAATTTTTGGGGGAAGAAGCAGAGTCTTAGCACACACCCATGTGCTTGCCGTGTATAGTCATGCACAGTATTTAGAAGCGAGTGGGGTTTTCAGGTTTCAGTCTGTAATGCAAATACATTGAGCTTCACTAAGGCTGGTTGCCCTTGCTGGAGTGTAGCACTCTGGACATGGGCTTTTTAAAAAATCTGAAAAGTGGTTTCATAATGTGACAGTTTGTAAAAGAGATTTTCACTTGCCCAAAAAAAAGAGCAGTTTGTGTGCATTCAAATTGGCAAAGAAATTTTGTTTTGTGACTATTGTGAAAAGAAATGTAGTAATATATTTAAATACAATAAAGGAATTTTTTTTTAGTTTTTTTCAGGTATTGCTGAAGAGCAGTGAACAAAATTTAAGATGCCTACAAAATCCAGAGTTCAAAAAACGCTAAAAAAAAACCTATATTTGAAGACAACTGGAGGACCAAAGTTAGTAGAAGATGCTCATGTTGGGAAAAAGAAAAAATCTTCTGGTAAGCAGAAAAAAGAATTTCTTAAAAAAATATTCAAAACAAAGAAAAATGTACAAAATGTCTGTCCAGGGAAGAATGTAACAAAACGAAGAGAACAGCAAAAAATTGAGAATTTAGTTAATGCAAATATACCTTCTGCAACTGAAAAGTTTTACATAAACAGAAAAACAGCGTTTAAAGAGATACGTAGAAAAATGTTTCAGAGAAGAGTTATGTCCAATTTGATAAAGGATGTGAAGAAATATAAGCAAAAGGCAAAATATTACAAGAGAAAAAAAGAAATTGAAGCCATTGCAGCAAAAGCATTAGAATTAAAAAGGAAACTATTCATATTAATTTTGAATAGGATGCGTACATTAGATAAAATGGTTAATGTACTGAAATCACAAAGCAAAAGCAAAAGAGTAGTGAACAGAACAAACTTTTGTAAAGTGTTTTTAGGAAAGTGGATGCATAGTTCAAGTAGTGAACCTTTTTTTAATGAAGAGAGCTATTTTCAAAGTAATAGTTTGCTGCATGCAGTTGACACCAGAGGTCGTTCATACGAAGTAAAAAATGGTTGCATAATGGAGAAGGAGATAATGGTTCCAAGAGATGAGGTACAAGTGATGGCAGATGAGGCAATGGGGAGACGTCCTAAAGCCCCAGTGTACACTTGGAATTGTAGTAGTATTTGCACTGTGCGTCAGGAATCTATTGACAGATTTCGAGAGTTTCTAAGAGAATATAGTAAAAAAAGTGTAAAACAGAAGATTAAGGTGCTTCAAAGTCTGGATCCATGCAGAGTGAGAGAGAATACTGGTTTGCAGGGTCATTCTCTGGCTTGTCTATCTAGAAAAGTGTGCAATAGTGTTTTCCATCATTTTAGGATGCTGGCTGTTCATCATACTGAAATGAGAAAGTTTGTGAGACGGTTGTATTTTGCCAAAAGTCCAGCAATAAAGTTAAATGAATTGAATAGGGCTCTGTTCCGAGGAACGGTATCAGATGTAGAGAAGGTTGTTGATGAAATTCAGTTTTGTTACTTTGGTCCTGAACAAAACAGTGCAGAGAAGGACACAGTAAATGAGGAAGAAGTGGAAGAGAATGTAGAACCTTCTGTAAGTAAGACATTTAATGATCACATAACAAAATTTGCAATAGTCTCTAATGAAAGACCAAATGTTACTTGTATTTGTTGCCGCAGAACTCATTATAGAAAACAAACTAGGAATGTTGATCTCTACAGAAAGAGTGAAAATGAAGATAATTATAAGTGGATGGATTTTGCCACATATATATTTCTTGAAAATTGTTTTGAATTGGGTGAAGATCAGCGTATTTGTAAATACTGTTACAACAAGTTAGAGGAAAATAGAATGCCGACCAGAGCTGTACATAATAATTTAGAATTGGATGCTATTCCTGCTGAACTTTCTGAATTAAATACATATGAGTCTATACTCATTCAATGTGTTCATCCGTTCCAGACCATAGTACGTATGGAGCCCAAAACTGGTAAATTACCTCCTTCAGATTTACTGAGAGGTTTAAAAGGTAGAGTGGTGTATTTGCCCTTGGATTTGAAAAAAAATATGGAAACTATTGATGCGGATACTTTGGAAACTGAACCATTAATTATTCTGGTTAATGGTGTACCTACAAAGAATAAGAAGATTTGGCAGGAGCTGGTAGATGTGCGGAAAGTACAAAGAGCAAATTTGTATTTGAAAAAAAATAACAAATGGTATGAATCAATTTATATAGAAGAAGAAGAAGAAGACGAAGATTTTCAAGAAGACACAGAAACACCAACTGGACAAATTGAAAAAGTGGACAAGACAAAGGAAGAAGAAATTTATGAACATTTTAGCATACATCCTCTTCATTCGAAAGAAGTTATGGGAGACAATATTGATCTCTTTCAGATGAAGAAAGCAAAAGGAACTCCCGTGAGTGTATGGGAGGAGAGCTTGGAAGCTCGATGTTTTCCCCAGCTGTTTCCTACGGGAAAAGGAGGACGATACGATGAACGTCCAGAACAGATTCCAGCTTCAGAGTATCGGACTACAAGACTATATGCTGAAGATCCCAGATTTCGACAAAGTATTCCTTATTTGTTTCATCTTTTATTTGAAAGCGACTTGTCTGCACTGTCTTATGCAGTAAATCACATTTTAAAAAGTGGAGTACATTTACAAAATGTGTCTGCTAAGGATTTTATGGAGAAAGTGCAGCACCGAGATGATCATTTGGAAACACAACTGATCAATCTGATGGCTTGTCAGCGTGGGACAAATGAATATTGGTACCGACGCCATGGTGAACTAAAATGCATGTTACGCAATTTAGGAACACCAACATGGTTCCTTACCCTAAGCTGTGCCGAGTACGCTTGGGAAGATTTACTGGATTTTCTACGAGAGGCCAATTCAAACATTAAAAACATCGAATACAAGACAGCAGGAGAACTGTGCTCATTGGATCCGGTTAATGTTTGCAGATATTTCAATCATAGATTTGAGGCTATGATGTCCTTCATCTGCAATAAAAAAAATCCACCCCTTGGAGAAGTAGTGGATTTCTTTTGGAGAAAAGAGTACCAGGCAAGAGGTGCTCCTCATATTCATATGCTGTTGTGGATCAAGGATGCCCCAAAGTTTGGAACAGATACTGATGAATCAGTGTTATCTTACATTGAAGAATATGCAACATGTGGTATACCAAAAAGCACAGAAGAGAACAAGTTAAAGGAGCAAGTTTTACGTTTCCAAAGTCATCGGTGTGGAAAATACTGTCGACGGAAATACAAGAGCAAAGAAAAATACTACACTAAATGTCGATTTGGATTTCCTAGACCTGTTCTTTCAAATGGAAGAGTAAACAGTTTTATGTCAGCTGTGAGACATACTATCACAAGAAAATCACCTAAGAATACCTACAACCTTAAAAGAAAAGAAGAATCAAAAAATATAAATGACTACAACCCAGTCATTTTATCCATGTGGAACGCTAACATGGATATACAGTATGTAGCTGACAATTCCATTGCTGTTGCACGATATGTAACGTCTTACATTACGAAATCAGAAAAAACAGAATTGAAGGAAATGTGGGAAGAGATTTCTCACGAGAAAACTGTCAGTAAGAAGCTGTACAGTTTCAGTTTGAAGATGTTATCGCATCGAGAAATTGGATCCTACGAATGTTCAGATAGGTTATCTTCTGCAAGTCTCTACTCGAAGTCAAGAAGAATAATTTGGGCAAGTTTAGGCCTTGCAGCAATGAGAAATCGGGTACTGAAATCTGTTGGAGAAATTGAATATTTGGCCGAGAATGACCCAGAAAGTACAGATATATTGAAAACAAACATGTTGGACACATATTATCCCAAGAGAAGTCATCATCTGGAGAACATGTGTCTCTATGAAGTGTTGCAGAACTACATTTATTCACGGAAAGCTGCAGAAGACATTAATAATGGAAAATATAAAGTTGTTGGTGAAGAAGGATGTTTGGTGAAGCAAAGCAAAGGAAGTTTGATAAATCATCGGAAGCTGAGTTGCGACACTACCGACAAGAAAGAATTTTACTACTTGGCTCTTTTACAGTTGTTTAAACCATGGCGTACAGAGGATGAACTACTGGGAGAATTTCAAAGCTATGAGGATTCATTTAATGCTTGCAAAGACAGCATACAATGCAATACATTCACAACTTATCTGCAAATGTTAAATGAAGAAATTGAACAGGAAACTACAATTGCAGCAGAAATAGCTAGAGACAGTTCTCAGGACAGCCAAAGTTCAGGAACACACAGTCAAGATCCCCTAGGACAACCAATCGTTGAAAATGAAGCATCAATAGCCATGAATGAAGTGGAAACAGCTATGAATCAAGCTCAAGAAGAATTTATAGACTTAGAAAATTTGGAAAGACAACTGAATCAAGAGCAGCAACAAATTTATGAAGAGATCAAAAACAAAATTGATCACGGATTTCTACATGTAAAAAAAGAGTGCTCATGCACATCATTTCATCCAATCAGGATGTATGTAAGCGGACAAGCAGGCACTGGAAAAAGTTTCCTAATTAAAGTCATCAGAAGCTATCTAAAGCAAAAAACGGATTCTACTTTGTCTTGTGTGGTTACTGCTCCAACTGGGTTAGCAGCATATAACATAAAAGGAATCACCTTACATCGTTTGCTAATGTTACCAGTGGAGCATGAGAACAAAATACAATTCAACAAGCTAACTGGAGAAGCATCCTTGGAAGTTTCACGAGTATTGAAGAAGATGCAAGTTCTCATTATTGATGAGGTGAGCATGGTATCAAACTTAATGCTTGCCTTTGTGCATTTAAGAATGCAGCAAATTTTGAAGACAGACTATGACGTGTTATTTGGTGGAAAACACGTCATAGTTTTTGGAGATCTTTTGCAACTTACTCCAGTTAAAGGACAACCAGTGTTTAATACTGTGACACATGAAGACACGAAGAAGTCATTGGGAAGTATCGGTAATACAAATATTTGGTCCTTCTTTGAGTACAAGGAACTTACAACTAATATGAGGCAAGCAAACGATGAAGAATATGGAAGTATTCTGAAAGATATCAGGATTGGACTACTCACAGAAGCTGGCAAAAAAGCATTACAGACTCGGCTGCTACATAATTTATTTCCAAAGGAAGAAATAGTTGCAGAGAAGATATACAAGAACATTGCAGAAAACAAAAGTGTCATCTGCTTAATGCCTACTCTACGTGAATGCTCAATATTCAATGAGGAGCTTTTGAAATTGGAAAAGGAAGAGATCAGGAAATTGGAAGCAGTGGACAAAATTGAGGATGGAAGAATTACTGTCACAGTAACAGGCAAACTGAAAAATAAATTGGACTCACTAGAGAAGAACATCTCCAAAACAGCTGGATTAGAAAAAAATCTATATGTTTGCATGAACTGTAGAGTGTTTTTAAGGAGAAATTTGGATGTTGAGAAAGGTTTAGTTAATGGAGCGATGGGAAGAGTTGTGGGTTTTATTAATTATCAGAAAAAAGAAGGAATTGAATGTTTAAAAATAAAATTTGATCAGATAGATGAAGTTAAAGATATTTGTCGTTGTACAGTTCGTTTTATGCTTGTGAAAGACTTATATGTACGTAGGAAGCAGTTTCCGTTTTCTCTAGCATATGCTGTAACTATTCACAAGTCTCAAGGATTGACTGTAGATTGTGCATTTGTGAACATTGGTTCAACTGTGTTCAAAGAAGGTATGGCATATGTTGCTTTGTCACGAGTCAAAACATTATCAGGTTTATTCATGATAGACTTTGAAGAATCAAAAGTTAGTGCTGATACAAATTGTGTAAAGGAGTATAATAGATTAAGAAGAAGCTATGCTCCTCATTTAGGTCAGTATCCTGTGTTGGAGAAACGTGTAGTTTCTCGTAAAAGAAAAAATGAGAATATCTGTAGTGAAGATGTAGAGAAGAGGAAAAAAAAGAGGAGTGATGTAATTGCAAGCAAAAAGAAAAAGGAAAATGAAGAACAGGTTGTAGGATGTCATTTTGAAAATAGCTCTGGTGTCAACTGCTACGCAAATGTAGTGCTGAATGTTGCATTTTATCTGGAAAGTTTGCAAGAGCAGATAATAGTAAATCAGGGAAAAAGATTCTGTTCAGAGCTGAGTCTCCTTTTTCAAAAGCTGAGTAAAGATAAAACTCAAATAGTAAGTGCTACTGACATTAGAAAACTTTTAGATGTATGTTCAGGACGAACACAGTTTTCTCAAAATGAACAGCAAGATGCACATGAATTTTTGTTGTATTTTCTTCAGGTAGTGGAAGAAGAAGGAGTTCCCATTGACATTTTTTTTGGTCTCTCTTATAAATGGGAACATAGTTGTGATAATTGTTATAATATATGTGGCTCTATTGTTGATAATGAAAGGTTTATTTATTTGACATTGCCAGAGAGTAAAACAGTCACTTTTGCAAAATTAGTTAAAGATGCTAATCATAGCATGAAATGTGGCGAGTGTAATTCTGACATGTTTTCAACATTAATTTTAAAGGAATACGGACAGTATGTAATTTTAATGATGCAACGATGTAGAGCTGATGGTTCAAAATTGGATACTTTAATAAAGAAGTTTACAGGACAGCAATTATCAATTTCAGGAAAAACTTTTGTAACTGTTGCAATAATTTTCCATGATGGACCTACTGTTACTTCTGGACATTACACAGTTTATCTAAAATGTGAAAAAGGCTGGACACTGTGTAATGATTCCCAATTGATTTTCAAACAACGTTTGCCTTTTGATTTAGCAAATTCCTATCTAATCTTCCTGAAACCTAAATTTTAGAGAGACTTGGCAAGATCTGGACAAAATAATTTTACCATTTTACTGGATTACCATTGCAATTTTGTAAAAAAAAGATTTTTAAAATTATCATTTGGCCTAATGGAAAGATAACCAATTGTAATGTGGACTTTTTTAATTTTTAATGCAATTTTGAAAAACCAATAATTTAGAGATTATCGGTAACTTCTGCACATTTTAAATTTTGGAATGTTATTGGACTGCCATTGGAAATTTTTTCAAAAATGATTTAAAAAATTACTATTTGGCCATGTGGAAAAGTAACCAATTCTATTGTGGACTAAATAAATTATTCAAAAAATTTTCGTGAACCAAAATGTTACAGAGAATCGGTGAGATCTGGACAAATTAAACTTTAGAATTTTATTGGATTTCCGTTGGAAATTTATTCCAAAAAAAAAATTAAAATTACTATTTGGCCTAAAGGAAATGAAATCAGATGTATTTTGGAGTTATTTGAGATATAATATTGTGATTATAGTTCTGAAACAAACATATCAGACGGTATTTTAAAGAAATAAGTATTGGTATTAGATGATATTTTTTTACAATATTATGCATTTCTATAATGTTAAGTTTAATTAAAAAAAGAATCAGGGCTTTTTTAATACAATCTTTGTGATTGGTATTTTTTTTTGCCCGCTGTAAAATGATGAATGCAATTGCTTTCACAATTTATAGTGAAATGCAATATATTCTGAAAACAGCAAAAATAAGGCAAAAAGATTTTTTGGTAAAAAATGTAAATATGTGTACTGTATTATAAAATGTTTAAAAAATATTAATACTTTTTTCTTTTTTTCCAGATAGATATAGAAAATTTTCGAAAACTACAAACATTTTTAAAACTATTTTTTAAAAAAAGAAATGAATAAATATTTTTTCAGTGAGTATGGTAAGTCAATAATAATAATTGTAGTCTCTCAAGGACAATGTAATGTGATAAATGATTTTTAGTGTTTTTTTTTAAAAATAAAAAAAAAGTACGCGCACCGTACGCGTACGGTAAAAAAAAATAAAAAAAAGTTTTTAAAAACATATGTAAAAAAAAGATGAAAGATAAGGTTGGCTCTTAAAAGAACCGTTGTGTTCATGCAGGGACAGAGGAAAGGAAGCATGGGAAAATTATTCAAAGCGACAAATGCGCTGATCTATTTTGTTGTTCACTAGGGAAACACTGGTCTCCCTATGGCAAATTAGATCTTTACAAAATGTGCAATGAATATCAACCTTCCGAAATCGAGGGTTCATTTCCAGAGGGCCAGCAAAAGGAGATTCTCCCCCCACAGATGAAGGGCTCACCTGACCTGCAGAAGGAGTAAGCCCTGCAGGTGATGGTCCAGGCTGAGCTGCTGTGGATGTACTGGCTCGTCTTTCTGAAGAGTTACCTCCAAAAAGATGACCATGTGTCCTTCTGTGTACATCCTGGAGGTGTCTCTTCATGGTGTGATTCCCAAAGGAATACTTCCTGTTAGGATTACCTCTAGAAAGTACACGCTGACACAGCTTGCAAGTAACTAAGGGTGCATTCACCTTTTGCTGGCCTTCTGGAAAAGTAAAATAATCCCAAACATAAGAAGGCTTTTGTTTCCTCGATCTCTGCCTCAAGACAGTGCTGCTAGTGCTAGCCTCACTCTCAGAAGAGCTCTGCTGTTCTGCCATCGTATCCCAAAGACAAACCAGCTCCTTCTCCCAAGGGATCACAAGCAGAAATGAGGGGAATGGGTGTGGTGTAGGAGAGTTCTAGAACTGAAAGTAGTTTCAACCAATCAAAAGTTGTGTTTCAAGATCACATGACCTACCGTACGCTTACGGTACGCTTACGGTACGCTTACGGCAAAAAGTACGCATGCGCATAACAGTCACTCCCCGGCACTTCCGCGTAACGTGCGCGTGTGGCGTAAGCGCGCACGCGTCCCACGCGCAGTACGCGCGGCTACGCAAAGTGCGTAACTATACGCAAGCAGCGTAGATAGATTACGGACGTTGCGTAAACCGTACGCTTACCGTGAGCTTACGGTACGCGTACCAAAAAAAAATTAAAAAAAAAAAAAAAAGAACTGGAAATAAATTTTACATGTTTATTTTAAAAAATATATTAAAAAAATATATTTAAGGATTTTAAAAATTAAAGCATAGTCTTTATAAAAGGTAAGTAAATTAAATTAAAAATATGTTTGAAAAAATTGAAGAATAAAAAAAAAATTAGCATTTAAAAAACCTTGCAAATTCACTGAAAAAACCATGGGTTTCACACACGTTATAGTTAGGAATTAGCATTTAAAAAACCTTTGAAATTCAGTGAAAAAACCATAGGTTTCACACACGTTATAGTTAGGAATTAGCATTTAAAAAACCTTAGAAATTCAGTGAAAAAACCATAGGTTTCACACATGTTATAGTTAGCTGGACATTTTACTCGTAAAAAACCAATGAAATTGCCCCGTTATAGTTAGTTCAGCTAACTATAACTCGCGCGCCCGCAATGCACTGCTGATGACGTCACATATTACATCACTCATGACATGGTCAGTGACATCACTCATGACATCACTGATGACATCTCAAATGACATCACTGATGACATCACTGATGACATCATCCTTGTGATAGAGTGGCAGACCTCCTCTTCCCCTAATATAACCTTTGACACACACATTCAAAAATAGAAACTACAATATTCAAAAAAATGGACATACCAATACCAGTTAAAACAACCTTTTCAGTAATTCTAAGATCCACATACACTCATTCACCAACAGTCCAATTCAGTCACTCATACATGTACTCACTCATCATATGTACTCATACACCTATACATCCTGTTACACAATGCCACTCATCCATAGAGTTACTCACACACATAGTCACTCATGCTAATAAAGAATCAAACATACATTTACTTGCATATACAGTTATACACACACCACCACACTTACTTCTACGGAAACTTACACATACTTAGTCTTTTAAACAATCACTTATAGAAACACATACTTATTCATACAGGAACTCTTTCAATCTCTCACTCTCACATATACTCACATATATACACCAATAGTCACATATACTAGTTTAAAACATATGTAGTTACTCATAAAGACACTATTGAGACAGTCATTCACTCACTAACACACCGATACACACACTCATCCACCCATACAGTCCTGCACACATACTGTGTTCAACACATACAAACAGTGAGTCACTCATTCATGCACCTATGCACTACGTAATACCCCCCACCGAACCATGCAGACACTCAGACTGATACTCAAAAAACCAACTAATAACCTATATAGACACCCATGTAGCTACTCACCAACCCATGCAGCCAATTATACACAAAGTGAGAGACTGATACAGATATTTACATATTTAAACATTACTCACTAAGCCATGTATTCACTATGATACACTTAATCAGTCAGTTACACAATCAATTTTTCAAAACCAAATCATCCATTTAGACACTTATATACCCATTTATTCTTCCATCGACCTTGAGATATACATATATAAAACATATTTAATTTTCAGAATAACACACATTCACTGGATGATGTCATCAGTGATGTCATCAGTGATGTCATTTGAGATGTCATCAGTGATGTCATGAGTGATGTCACTGACCATGTCATGAGTGATGTAATATGTGACGTCATCAGCAGTGCATTGCGGGCGCGCGAGTTATAGTTAGCTGAACTAACTATAACGGGGCAATTTCATTGGTTTTTTACGAGTAAAATGTCCAGCTAACTATAACATGTGTGAAACCTATGGTTTTTTCACTGAATTTCTAAGGTTTTTTAAATGCTAATTCCTAACTATAACGTGTGTGAAACCTATGGTTTTTTCACTGAATTTATATATATATATATATATATATATATATATATTACCTACTGGCGATAGCCAGTAGGTAGTTATAGTTAGGACCACGTTTCCATAGGAAAACCTCAACATTCTATTTTGAATAACTTTGGCGCCGGTCGACGAATCCTCGGAAATTTCTCAAAATAGGTGGGGCGCTACGCTCCGCTCCTACCCTGAAAGTCTCGGGGGGATTCGTCAAGCGGGGGCTGAGATAAAAGGGGGGTCCCAAAACGCGTTTTTCCCATGCATTTTTCCATAGGACCTTTAGAACGAGCTACAGCCCGAATGGCTGAACAGAATTACTCAAAATTTGGCAGAGAGGTAGTCCCTAGGTCAAGGAAGTGCCTTTTGTAGGTTTGGTGTAAATCTGTTCAGTAGATTCTGAGAAAATAGCCTTTAAATCAATATATATATCTGAGCCAGCTTACGGTACGCTTACCGTACGCTTACGGTAAGCGTACGGTGGCGTGCGCGAGCGCGATTCTGATTGGCTCTTAGATCTTAGTAAACATTCGAATCGGCCGAAACCAGGAAGCGGCGGCCGCCATTTTGTCTCTCGCACTGAGAGAGATTTTTAAAATCGGAAGCCCAAAAACATGTAAAGGGGCTGTTTTGACAACTCCCTCCCACATAGTCATGTGGAGGGAGTCCCCAAACATCCCCCAAGTGCAAAAACGGTTTTATTTTTTTTTCGGCAATTTCGCGGGGTACGCTTACCGTACGCTTACGGTAAGCGTACGGTAAAAAAATAAAAATAAAAAAAACACTATCCACACTTACCCCACCCCCTGTGCTTTTGGTGGCCGAAGGCCACCAAATGTGCTGGGCTTATTACAATGGAAAAAAACACTATCCACACTTACCCCACCCCCTGTGCTTTTGGTGGCCGTAGGCCACCAAATGTACAGGGCTTATTATAAGGGAAAAAAACTTAGCATTTAAAAAACCGTACTAATTCACTGAAAAAACCATAGGTTTCACACACGTTATAGTTAGGAATTAGCATTTAAAAAACCTTGCAAATTCACTGAAAAAACCATAGGTTTCACACATGTTATAGTTAGTGGAAATTTTACTGATAAAAAACCAATGAAATTGCCCCGTTATAGTTAGCGCAGGCAACTATAACTCACGCGACCGCAATCCTCTGCTGATGACATATGTGTCTTTATGAAAAAAAAATATTTGTAATATATGTATAGCTAAAAATGTATGGAAGAAGACATGGGCAAATAAGTGTCTAAATACAGTATTAGCATCAGCAGAGGATTGCGGTCGCGTGAGTTATAGTTGCCTGCGCTAACTATAACGGGGCAATTTCATTGGTTTTTTATCAGTAAAATTTCCACTAACTATAACATGTGTGAAACCTATGGTTTTTTCAGTGAATATATATATATATATATATATACACATAGGCAGATTACTCAGGCTGCGCCTCCAGGTGTGTTCTGCTTGGGCAGTATGCGGCTCGATGAAGGGTTTGGAAGAAACCTACTATATTTTGAAAGTGACTTTCAGGCAAAACCGAAAAAGCACAATTAGATTTCAACTCGAGAGGACTGGAATGGACAGCCCGTACTCACTAGAGATTGAAAACAACTTTCAATTGGAGGACTGTCAGTAAAAGTACTTTCAGGAATCCAAAGAACAATTTTGGGGAATGCTGAGAGATGCAATCTTTTGGAGCGGTCCCAAATTCTTTTCCAATGAGAATTTGGCTGGATGTTTCCTCCAATGACAGTGAGGCAGCATGTAAATGAAAGGTGCAGACAAACCTGGAAGTCATTAGCATTTGAAAAAGGTACACTTGCTGAAACGCGTCATGCACTTCGAAATAAAAGGAATTTCTGCAGCGCGGCTGTGTGCTCTGGTCTGTTTCCATGAAAGGGAACGATTTGTGGTTTAATTTATACATACACACACTTATATACATATGCTTACCAACACATTTTGAGGGGAACAAGGGACTTACATTAGCTCAAGATGGCCACATCGTCTTTGGGCTTTAGCTAGCCACTCAAATGTTTTGCCCAGCTGTCCTGGTCCAGTGGCTCTTGCATCTATGGAAGCCCAGAACTAATGTGGCAGTCACTTGGCTGCTTTGACCGATGTTTGGGTTCCCTGGCACCATGTGACTTGGAATCTCTGCCAACTCCAGATATCTAATCTGCAAATCCTGGGTGTGTGTTTGCCTGCGGTAGCAGATCTGGCCATCCGTCCCACTCCCCTCAGGGTATGGAGTGCAAGGCAGATAATGCTGGGAACTAGTGCCACCTTGGGTACCCAGGCAGACCATGGGGAACTGTGAAAGGCAAGCAATGCCAAGGCAGTCGGTAGGACATATGAGAGTGGTGACAGCGGTTGACGGGGTCACTGAGTTGGCATCATCATGGATAGACCACAAGCGGAACTCCACTCCTGATACTGGGAGCCTCCTTGTAGTAACAGGTGAACTTCCCTTAATGCCTCCGTAATCTGCATAAATGACGGCATTACGTGTTTCAACTGTTATTCATAATGCCCAAAATGTCATTATTATGCCTCGCTGTGTAAATGAGGCAAACAAACAACCCAAACATGAGGAGCAGTTCTTCGTGTCATTTTGCACTATTTTTAGTACCAAATGAATCCTCGTGTCCAACACGGAACAGCATGTAATTTGTTGGCATTTGGCATGATTTCTGCAAAGGAAAATATGAGAGTTTTGCCTTGGCTTACATCCCCGGACCATACATTGGTCACCCCCTCCCTGTACATCATGATGGATAAGAGAAGGAAGAAAGAGGACCTTTCCAGGCCCTGCCAGGCAGCACATGGCAAAGGACTGAGTGAGGAGGTGAAGCCTCCTGCCAGGCAGCACATGGCAAAGGACTGAGTGAGGAGGTAAAGACTCCTGCCAGGCAGCACATGGCAAAGGACAGTGAGGAGGTAATTACTCCTGCCAGGCAGCACATGGCAAAGGACTGAGTGAGGAGGTGAAGCCTCCTGCCAGGCAGCACATGGCAAAGGACAGTGAGGAGGTAAAGACTCCTGCCAGGCAGCACATGGCAAAGGACAGTGAGGAGGTGAAGCCTCCTGCCAGGCAGCACATGGCAAAGGACTGAGTGAGGAGGTGAAGCCTCCTGCCAGGCAGCACATGGCAAAGGACTGAGTGAGGAGGTGAAGCCTCCTGCCAGGCAGCACATGGCAAAGGACTGAGTGAGGAGGTAAAGACTCCTGCCATGCAGCACATGGCAAAGGACAGTGAGGAGGTAAAGACTCCTGCCAGGCAGCACATGGCAAAGGACAGTGAGGAGGTGAAGCCTCCTGCCAGGCAGCACATGGCAAAGGACTGAGTGAGGAGGTAAAGACTCCTGCCAGGCAGCACATGGCAAAGGACAGTGAGGAGGTAAAGACTCCTGCCAGGCAGCACATGGCAAAGGACAGTGAGGAGGTGAAGCCTCCTGCCAGGCAGCACATGGCAAAGGACTGAGTGAGGAGGTGAAGCCTCCTGCCATGCAGCACATGGCAAAGGACTGAGTGAGGAGGTGATGCTTCCTGCCTGGCAGCACAATGGCAAAGGACTGAGTGAGGAGGTGAAGCCTCCTGCCAGGCAGCACATGGCAAACGACTGAGTGAGGAGGTGAAGCCTCCTGCCAGGGACTGAGTGAGGAGGTGAAGCCTCCTGCCAGGGACTGAGTGAGGAGGTGAAGCCTCCTGCCAGGGACTGAGTGAGGAGGTGAAGCCTCCTGCCAGGGACTGAGTGAGGAGGTGAAGCCTCCTGCCAGGGACTGAGTGAGGAGGTGAAGCCTCCTGCTAGGGACTGAGTGAGGAGGTGAAGCCTCCTGCCAGGGACTGAGTGAGGAGGTGAAGTCTCCTGCTAGGGACTAAGTGAGGAGGTGAAGCCTCCTGCCTGGCAGCACATGGCAAAGGACTGAGTGAGGAGGTGAAGCCTCCTGCCAGGGACTGAGTGAGGAGGTGAAGCCTCCTGCCAGGGACTGAGTGAGGAGGTGAAGCCTCCTGCCAGGGACTGAGTGAGGAGGTGAAGCCTCCTGCCAGGGACTGAGTGAGGAGGTGAAGCCTCCTGCCAGGGACTGAGTGAGGAGGTGAAGCCTCCTGCCAGGGACTGAGTGAGGAGGTGAAGCCTCCTGCCAGGGACTGAGTGAGGAGGTGAAGCCTCCTGCTAGGGACTGAGTGAGGAGGTGAAGCCTCCTGCCAGGGACAGAGTGAGGAGGTGAAGTCTCCTGCTAGGGACTAAGTGAGGAGGTGAAGCCTCCTGCCAGGGACTGAGTGAGGAGGTGAAGTCTCCTGCTAGGGACTAAGTGAGGAGGTGAAGCCTCCTGCCTGGCAGCACATGGCAAAGGACTGAGTGAGGAGGTGAAGCCTCCTGCCAGGCAGCACATGGCAAAGGACTGAGTGAGGAGGTGAAGCCTCCTGCCAGGCAGCACATGGCAAAGGACTGAGTGAGGAGGTGAAGCCTCCTGCCAGGGACTGAGTGAGGAGGTGAAGTCTCCTGCTAGGGACTAAGTGAGGAGGTGAAGCCTCCTGCCTGGCAGCACATGGCAAAGGACTGAGTGAGGAGGTGAAGCCTCCTGCCAGGCAGCACATGGCAAAGGACTGAGTGAGGAGGTGAAGCCTCCTGCCAGGCAGCACATGGCAAAGGACTGAGTGAGGAGGTGGAGCCTCCTGCCAGGGACTGAGTGAGGAGGTGGAGCCTCCTGCCAGGGACTGAGTGAGGAGGTGGAGCCTCCTGCCAGGGACTGAGTGAGGAGGTGAAGCCTCCTGCCATGCAGCACATGGGAAAGGACTGAGTGAGGAGGTGAAGCCTCCTCCCAGGGACTGAGTGAGGAAGTGAAGCCTCCTGCCAGGCAGCAAGGAGTTATCTAAGTCTGAACAGACTGTACTGTGGCTCATATTCACTATCCAGTCAGACCTGGTACAAAAGACTTATGATTCTGAGGCAGCAGCAGAGAGAATGGAAGGGGTAACTGTTCATCGTTTTAGCTGCATACTGCACAAAGGTTTGTGAGGGGGTGGGCGGGGGGCGGGGGGAGTCGGGGTGAGGGACGGACCGCACCCAAACACTACGTCACTGGGAATGTCAAATGGTCAACACAGAAGTCCCGCAGACTCACCAAGGATGGAAAGTGAGAACTCTGATGTGGGCAGCGCAGTGACACTCATCATGAACTCTGCTGAAATCTGAGGGTAAGCCCACTTGGCTGCTATGCGGAGTGAGGCAACAGCCACTGTACCCTCTTTCCTGATTTGTAGTCCGACACTATGGCTAATATGAAGGATCTAGAGCCATTTAAAAATACTAAAGGTACAGAATGATCTGTTAATTTTCCAGTGCAAATTAAGTGTGAATTTGTAGGGGATAAGGTATAACTTTTTGTAGACTGAGGTGTTTCCTACATGAGCCTGGCAAGAGATGCCATGTGGACAAGGTGCAGGGGGAGATTCCTCTCCACAGCGGTCGGGGTAGAGCATTTTCTGGGGAAGGGGCTATGTGGAAGGGTGGGCTCCGCTTTGGACGTGTTATTTTAGGATGCTTTGTTTTTACATTGTGTCTTCTCTCACTGCTACTCCTTTCTTCCTCCTGTTGACATCTTTGATTAGATTCGCCTTTAGCAGATATCCTTTGGGTGAGATCTGTCTTTAATTAGATTCTCCTTTAGCAGATATCCTTTGGGTGAGATCTATCTCTTTAATTAGATTCTCCTTTAGCAGATATCCTTTGGGTGAGATCTATCTCTTTAATTAGATTCTCCTTTAGCAGATATCCTTTGGGTGAGTTCTATCTCTAATTAGATTCTCCTTTAGCAGATATCCCTTGGGTGAGCTATATCTCTTGATTTAGATTCTCCTTTTGCAGATATCCTTTGGGTGAGATCTGTCTTTCATTAGATTCTCCTTTAGCAGATATCCTTTGGGTGAGATCTAGCTCTTGAATTAGATTCTCCTTTAGCAGATATCCCTTGGGTGAGATCTATAAACTGAACATGTGATGGGACCGCATCTCCATCCGGCGCCCACACGTTAGCCTTGTTTCTGGCCGTTATCATATTCTTTGTTGATGTCTAATAAACCTGAAACTTAATAGATATTTTTCAATATAAATCAAATTTAGATGCCTGCCTGCAGGCTATACTGAGCGGACATCATTTTGTTTTTCATTGAAATAAAGAGCAGATTCTAATTTCAAAGCTACAAGTGCAAAACTAGCTGGCAGTGGGCAATTCCCTTTCTAAAAGGAAAGAGTAAAGACAGCCAGGGGAATAGAGCCAGATGGAGCAGCGCTGTAGCACAGACGGCCGTTGTCAGCAGCAGGATCCTGGATACTCCCGAAGAGGATGTGCGACTATCCCTGGAGTACGGGTAGGCAAGTTGTTTAGCACTTACGTGAAGAGTCCCGGATGCAGAAGGATTCAAGTAATATTCCATCTTCATCACAGGATCTGCATTAATAGTTGTAAACACTGAATAGAATAGCAAGCTCATTCCAATATTCATGAGAGTACTAATGGAATAACCCAATCAAAAAGAGGGAATAAGATATATGAACCCAATACACTGCATAAAGATGCACAACACCTGAGAACGTTCCAGTTTCAGACGTATGCGAACCAGTTACGTGACTCAAGACTGCTTTGCGTATGTCGAAACGGAAGCCTTGGTGGGCACTGATGTGGCAGCTGCCTTTCCCCTTCAGAAGTGTGTCCGTCATCTCCAAGGTAAGCCTGGTAAGGGATGTTTAGTTTTGACGATGTAGAATTGAGCAGTTTACCTGCAGTGGCCTCCATTGGAGCTGGGCCCGCAGTGATCGAGCCAGCATCTAGGAAGGGCTGGAGGAGCGCCCGGATACCCTCAGGGCTGAAGAGCAGCGCTTTCTAAATGATTTGATTGATTGGGGTGCGGTTATATTTTAGGAATATCTTGAGTCTTTTCTAGACAACACTCCTGGAACCTCATGACCAAATCCACCTGGGTTCCGGTTCAGGAAGCCTGGGTGTGTAATCAGAGCATTTTTCTTGTTTGTAATTGCAAATAATTCTATTTCTGAAAGACGCTAACCTATATCTGGCAACCCAACATTAAGGACTCATTTGCTGTTTTCCAGAAACATCCTGCTGAACACATCTACTCTGACCTTTGGCCTCATGGCTGATGAACGGCTGAGATCCCAGGCTCCTGCGAGTGGCCGATGTGAAAGAGTCTGAGGGATAGAGTCCTCGCTCGCAGACCTTCCTGCTTGTTCAGTTAACATGTGGTTCTTCGGTTTGCACCAGAACTGATTTATCTGGGAACAAAGGAATGGTTTTAGGACATGTACCACTCCGAAGTCCTGTTCCAGCGGTATTGTTTGATGAAATGGAGCCCCTGCAACTTGGCTCTTTTGCCAACACTACCCTGGGTATAACTAGAGCCTGCTGCAGTTTGGCTTCCTACTTCCCTTAGTTTGAAGCCTCTGGTCCTCCAGGCACTGCTGAAGACTCCTGAGGTACAGCCTCTGTTGGGTACAGTGAACATACAGGATGCTGTGGATCCCATTAGTGAAGAGATGGGATGTGCCATGGCGAGGCTTCTCATTTGGTGTGATCTCTGAAGCAGGTTAAACCAAAGAAGGGCAGATTTAGAATTTTCTGTTGTGTATCTGGTTGGATACAAGTGAAATGTAGACAAAAACACCTTTTACCAGAATCCCCAGACAAGAAGGCAGCGACTGCCACATTTGACAGAACAACAGGAGCAGGGGTGATCTGGTGGAAACCATGTAAGCGCTCAGAGGCAGCACCGACTAAAGCGTTGCGCAAGGTGCAGCGTCTAGAAGAGCGCAGGAACTCGAGTCATGAAGTCTTTGATAAACGTAAGCTCCTACCACAGGTTTACAGCTCATCAGGCCATTAAAGCTTGAGAACTAGAAGATTTCAAAGCCATGGAAAGGTCTAGATAAATGCTTTCATTCCAATGTCCAGAAAAATGCCATACTTGTCTGTGGAGTCACTAGCAGATCGCATCGTAGAGCCCTACCCTTACCTAGTAGGCAGGCCCCCACACAAACTGGCCGGTGGATGTGAAAATCACCTCCAGTTCTGTAAAAAGCTTAAGACTTATCTATTCTGTTGAACATCCTTCGGCTACCCGCTCTTTTTTTCCTAACGCAAGAACACCTTCGGGTAACAGATGCGCTATTCCAATAAATGAATAAATAAATACTTGAATTTATTGTCTAATGTTTTTTTGTAAAAGTTAGTCATGAACTAGATGTTCTATCCCAGTTTCATTAGTCAGCTGGCCGAACCCAATATCTGTGGATCTTGGGAAACTGCATGATCTCCCCCCCCCCCCCCCACCGTGACGCTTCCGGTAACATGCATCGAAGGACACGGCTTAGCTAGTGGAAAATGTGACTTCAGTGCCAGTGTTGGGGTAAATGTCCCTTCTGTGTGGGGCAGGACTGGCTGAAACCGGTGGCTGTAAACCGTGGCTACCGGGGGGTTGGCCATCGGATGGAGCTGGAAATTCTAGAGGCCACCTCATTATGGTGAGGAATAGGATTTCCACGGGGTGCAGACAACACTGGAGAAGAGGAGAAGGGGCTGGGGGCTGATCCTGGCCGAGGCATTGGCTTTGGGCATGGAGCAATAGCCAGCCTAGGAGAAGGGCTTGAGGGGAGGGTACAGCAGTGCTGCTGGACGAGGGCTGTGAGACTCACGAGGGGTAGGAAGCTGCAAGAGAAGGTAAAGCTTTGCTGGACTTGTTGGATTCCTGGAGGGTATCTAGAACAGAGTAACCAGGTTTAGGCCGCGGTGTCTTCGCCTTCATGGATGTACTGTCCCGAACTATCCACACTTTGACCGGGTGTAAATCGGGGAGTCAGAAAAAAAGATTATCCTCCGAGTTTACACACACTAGTTGGAAATGCTGACTTGGTAGGGTAGCGAAAAGATTCCGAATGAACGAGACTGCAGCCGTTCATGCACTGGCACAGCTAACACAGAAAGCCATGAGTCAGAACTGTAGGCAACATCATCCTGTCCGGTATGAGAGTGCAGATTGAGGACATTCAGAGAAACAAAGCAACTATTGGGAATCAAGAGCCGGATCTCAGAGGGCTTTCCCCGGTGCGCAGCATTGAATGCCTAGATGTGTCTGACACAGAGATAACACTCATGTACCTTTGAGGCAAGAGGAAACTGGCAGTACTGAGAGGACCCGTGACCTTCACCGGGCCAGGGGAGCCGTCTCCTTCACCGGGCCAGGGGAGCCGTCTCCTTCACCGGGCCAGGGGAGCCGTCTCCTTCACCGGGCCAGGGGAGCCGTCTCCTTCACCGGGCCAGGGGAGCCGTCTCCTTCACCGGGCCAGGGGAGCCGTCTCCTTCACCGGGCCAGGGGAGCCGTCTCCTTCACCGGGCCAGGGGAGCCGTCTCCTTCCCAGGTGAGGGGAGCCGTCTCCTTCCCAGGCCAGGGGAGCCGTCTCCTTCACCGGGCCAGGGGAGCCGTCTCCTTCACCGGGCCAGGGGAGCCGTCTCCTTCACCGGGCCAGGGGAGCCGTCTCCTTCACCAGGCCAGGGGAGCCGTCTCCTTCACCAGGCCAGGGGAGCCGTCTCCTTCCCAGGCCAGGGGAGCCGTCTCCTTCCCAGGCCAGGGGAGCCGCCTCCTTCCCAGGCCAGGGGAGCCGTCTCCTTCCCAGGCCAGGGGAGCCGTCTCCTTCCCAGGCCAGGGGAGCCGCCCCCTTCCCAGGTGAGGGGAGCCATCTCCTTCAGGCGTGTCAGATGGAAGGCAGCTGGGCCCCTTTCCAGATGCCTCCCAGACTATCTACACTGTTTTACAGGACCTTAGAGAAACTCCTGGGATTAGTGGTCAGAGAACTCATTCTGGAATGGATTTAGAACCTCGACATCCAGCCAGGAAATCATGAGGACGTTGTACTGGGGGGTCCGTCAGATCTTGGGCAATGTGGGTAGGCCTGCAAACAGTGATGCCGGTAAGCCAGAATCCAACAAACATTGGCCAAGACAACAGGTCTTGCCTATGTAAGATCTATTTATTGGTTTTGTTGGAGTGGAGTGTCATTGTGTGGCATGGAGTGGCATTGTGTGGCGTGGAGTGGCACTGGGTGGCAGGGAGAAAAGTTTTGTGGTGTGCGGTGGAGTAGAATTGTGCGGCATGAAGTGGAAATGTGTGGTGTGGAGTTGAATTGTGCGGCATGCAGTGGAATTGTTTGGCATGGAATTATGTGGTGTGGAGTGAAACTGTATGATGTGGAATGGAATTGTGTGGCATGGAATGGAAACTGAGTGGCATAGCGTGGAACTGAGTAGCATGGAGTTGAAATGTGTGGAGTAGAACTGTGTTGCATGGAGTAAAATTGTGAGGTGCGGAGTGTAATTGTGTGGAGTGAAGTGTAATTGTGTGGAGTGGAGCGGAATTGTATGTGGGGGGAGTAGAATTGTGTGGAGTGGAATAGTGTGCGGTGGAGTGGAATTGTGTGAGTGGAGTGGATTTGTGTAGCATGGGAGTGTGGCATGGAGTGGAATTATGTGGAGTGGAACATTTCTGCAAGAAGTGGTTTGTTTATAAATAAAAGTGTTTTAGACCGGGAGGGGCAAGGGGCGAAGGAGCAACATATATTGTACTGGTGGGGAATGAGATGAAGCCAGTTTGAGGCAGTGCTGTGGAGCTACAAATGTTAAAAGCCTTTTCCACAGAGGAGTAGCAAACATGCTCAGTACTAAATCATGATACAGAATAATAGTCCGTAACAATCACCTTGTCGTGAGAACAGGAGAACAGATCTGACTGTCTGGGTTTAAACCAAAGATATTCCAGAATTGAAAATCTGGAAGCTCTATGACAACTCTCTGAGACGTAGGGGAGGTGGGGGGTGGGGGGGAGCACCACGGACAAGGGGTGAGTGAATGGGGGAGGAAGAAGAAGAAATAGTCCCTCATACTCAGAGAGCGCTGTGGACAAGCCCTAATAAAGATGAATCAATCTGTGCTTGGTCCATGCTCCACAGAAAGAAAATGAAGTCATTTTGGGCACTTGCTGGCCAATTAGGAGGCAGCAAATAAGATTGACAATTATGTCAATGAATGATAAACAAAGGTTGGGCACCAGGCTGTTGGCAGGCAAGATCTAAAAATGGGCAGAGGTGACCACTGTGCACCTTTTCTTCAAATACTTAAAACAATGAGAGAGTGTGGTGAGAAATGGAAAATAAAAACAAAATGCAGATCTTAAAACCAAATATAACAGTCATGAGACCCACAAGGTGCGAGGAGTCAAGAATGAAAGTAATCAAAAGACTTTGCAATCACAAAGCAGAACTGGGTGCCCCCTTGTTCTATGGAAAACATGTAGCAAAGCAAATCTGAACCTCTGTAAAGGTTTAAAGTTAATTTACTATGGGTTTATGCATACATTTTGTGCAGCAGGTAGTAGCGAGATTGGTCAGCAGTTTAAAGAGGATATAATCCTCTCCTAGTCTCCACTGACATCAGCACTGTACTTTTACTACAGTGAAGGAAGAAAGGACTGAAGCGAAAAGAGCACAGGGCAGTGACAGGTTGGGGCCTGGGAGCACGATGGGCCTCCCGCTCTCCGGCTCCACAGGTTATTGCTAAGCTCTCTTAAAGAACTGGGACACTCTTGATGCTAAGACTCTCCACAGGACACCACATACTCAAGATTGGCAGGACCAGCAACACAAGAATAAAGTATTTGCTTTACATCTAATTTTTGCCTGTTTTTGTATGTCTACACCTGAAGCATCTTTTGAAGTAGGAGGATTTAAAAATAACAACTCACACGTAGAGACTATTCTAAAGACTTTGGACTGTGGCTTCACTTGTCTTAAGTGTATATTAATATTTTTAATTTATCTTACATACAGGAGTACTGTTTGGGGATTGGTGAGTGAAGGACAGGTGATGAAAGGGTGAGGAAACAGAGGTTGGGAAGCAGAGTTGGTGATGGGAACTGGTAACAAGAAGGGCTAGGGGGTTAGTAAGTAACGGATGGGAGACGACAGCACAGGACTTGGGGACTGAGGCTGGGTTTGTGATGAGAGGGCAGAGGATGGGTGAGTGGGGGCATGGGAAGTAAGGTGGAAGTATTCAGGTGAGGGTACACACCGTTGGGGAGGGCTGGTGACAGGGTGATGTGCTAGAAGTGATTGTGCAATTTGCACAGTGTTTGAGACTACACTCTTACAAAAGCAGTCATCCTATTGAGCGGCTGGATTTAGTGGAGGGCTCAGGTTGACTTTTGGTGAAGGACACTTGCAGTACCGCAGGTCAAGGTCCACAAAAGATGCGCGTCAGAGACAGAGAAGCATCTGCAGGGTTCATATGTTGTATGGTTAAGGGGAACCATGGAAGGAACACGACAGAGGAGTGTGTGATAAAGCGCTCTTGCTGTAACATTTTCCTGAACACAGGCAGCAATCTTAGCCTCTGGGCTCTGGTGGTTATTCAACATTACAGCCCTGTTCATGGGAGGCTGGTCAGTATCTGACATGACCAATCTTTTTGTGGGAGAGGTGGTTTACTACTGGCATAAATAAACAATCTGAACTCAGGGAGGTACAGCTATATGTTATAAGTACTCACCAGCTCGAAGGGACTTTTATCCTCAATACCCTTCGCTCCCACAAAGACCCAGCTGTCCCGAAAGGCCAGCTCCTTGGCTGCAGTGCTGCCCAGATCCATGAATATCTTGCGCGCCTCTTCATTCATCCTGCAGGGGGAGGTAGGTGGAGGAGGTGACTGCAGCTTCCTGGTCTACATTATACGCATGTTACGTCCTGCACTGCTGCACCACTCCCCACTAGACCCCTCACAACTCCACAACTCTCATGAGAACCTGCACAGCCTTTCTTTGCTCTAAAATGGAAAACATGCTCTTCACCACACGGTCTGAAACAAAATGTTCCCTGCCAAGGCCGCTTCGTGCCTCCCTGAACTATCCTACCGCAACCCCCAATCAGCACTGGCTTGCAGTCAACCAGTTCAACCGCCTCCAAAGAACCAGTCTGCATCAGCAATTCATGACGATCCAAAACTCCAGATCTACACTCCCCACTGAGCAACCTCCACCATACTCACATCCCCCTCACACACTGGGATCCCTCCTTACCTTAGCACCAGTCACCCTGCCCAGGTCCATCACCTTATCAAGGCATCAACCTGCCGCCTCGTTAGCAAGAAGGTCTGCCACCCCTCCCTACCAACCCTCATGATCACTGCCTCCTTCACTAGGTCACTCATGGCCATCCTCCTGTGAAGCAACAGCAAACACTCACACACTAAAGGCTCTCTGTAAAATTAGATTGCGTCACACTGAATCGAGCTCCAAGGACAAGCTGTAGAAAGCGCTACAGAAGGAGAGAGGGCCACACAGATACACACACCACCTCATCCTTCTTGCTCCCTCAAAGGATTCCAGTCTGTAAGACAGCAAGGTGTGCCCCTAATTACTGATCAAGAACGGACCATGAAAGGGCAAAGGTGGACCATATTTAATTGTGCGACCCCCAAAAGACCTGATGTGTGAAACAGCACAGCGTCATGATCCCTGGTCAGGAGTTGAAGGAGAGCGAGAACTAAAAGATGGAGTTTAACCCAAAGTACAACCCCTTATAGTAAAACTAACTTTCTTTGGTAAAAATATTACTGTTGGATCATTACCTGCCTGCAGATTTCTGAACTCAAGTATATGCTCCCAGGTGTTAGACTGCTGTAGCTGCCGGAACACTGGCATATAATAGGTACCAACCCACAGGTAGATACTCTTTCAGTGCTCCAGCAAGCTGCACAGGCAGGACCCAAGAAAGCATCAATGACAGCTACAATAACAGCAGATAACAAAACTACAAATCTTGGGAAGGAGGCTGTGCAGTGAGGGCTCTGCAGAACAATTATGCATCAACTAGAAATACTGTTGCCAAAGGTAAGGAATTCCTTCTGAGAGATACATCTTGCAGTATGCTCCTCACCTTAAGAATGAATCCCAAAGCAGTATCTCTCTGGGGAGGTGGGACTGAGGAGTGCCCATTATCCAAGGAAGACAGACAGCACAGCCATGGCCAAGTATCCACCACAGCGTGTTTGGGCTGTGAGGCAGGAATGTTTAGCAAAAATAGGCAGAGATGACCATGTGACTACTCAGCAGATGTCCGCCACCAGAGCACCTCTGGTGGGAGCCATGGAAGCAGCCTCGGTCCTTTCAGAATGGGTATGGATGTCCAACGCAAAAACAACAGTTGAGGGACAGAATGCAGAACAATGTCATACATTCACCCCAGTACAGAGATCTGGGCCTAAATCCATCGTTTTTTTGCTCACCATGCCGTTCCAGTTTGAACCCAGCCATATGCAAATCAGCCTTGACCCTGTGCCTCATGGGAACAGTCCAACCCGAACTGCCAAGACAGGTCCTCCCTGGACTGGAAACAAGCATCCTAGGACCGGTTTCGGGGTTTACCCGCTCTTCAGCCAGGATAACTGGAGTCAAGCTATCCTGGCTGAAGAGGGGTGAAACCCCGAAACCGGTCCTAGGATGCTTGATTACGGTCCAGGGAAGACATGGCTTGGCAGTTCGGGCTAGACTGTTCCCATTAGGCACAGGGTCAAGACTGATTTGCATATGGCCATGTCTGAACTGGGGTGGCGTGGTGAGCAAAATAACGATGGATTAAACCCAGATCTGTGACTGGGGGTGAATGTTTTGCCAATGTGCAACATTACGTCCATCATCTTGTGTGTTTTGCTGTTCGCCCTATGTGGGAAGGGTATGCCCAGACGTGGGTCCCGTGCTCACTACGCCACTGGAGTCAAGCTATCCTGGCTGAAGAGGGGTGAAACCCCGAAACCGGTCCTAGGATGCTTGATTCCGGTCCAGGGAAGACATGGCTTGGCAGTTCGGGCTGGACTGTTCCCATTAGGCACAGGGTCAAGACTGATTTGCATATGGCCATGTCTCAACTGGGGTGGCGTGGTGAGCAAAATAATGATGGATTAAACCCAGATCTGTGACTGGGGGTGAATGTTTTGCCAATGTGCAACATTCCGTCCATCATCTTGTGTGTTATGGATGCCCACCACCAGAGCACCTCTGGTGGGAGCCATGGAAGCAGCCGTGGTCACTGTTCCCGGTAACGTGCGCGCGCACCTCTGTTATCGAGAGCGCGCACTGCCGTATGGGCAGCGCGCACACACCCACGACATCCCGCGAGTGAATCGCGCCGCAGCTTTAAAAAAGCCAGCGGTGCGAAAATCACTCACTTCCTGGATGTGGTGTCGGGACTGGGAGTGAAGGTAAGGCGGGGTTGGGGGCTTGCGGCTGTCGGCACCTGCAGGGAAGATTGTGGGCTTTTAAGTATTCATGTTAATCACAGCCCCTTCACGAGCTGTGATTAACATAAATACTCATACAAAAGCCCACACTCTTCCCCACCAGGCCTGGTTCCAGCCAAACAGGAGCCTTGGCCCTCGCAGTGAGGGCTTGAAGGCATGCGCGCAACGCCATGGGGCTCAAAGTGCTCCAACTCCCCCCTCGTGTGTGTCAGCCCGGGACGAGACCGCTTCCCGGGTGCACACAGACAGCATTAGAGATTATCGCAGCCGCACCCAAGTACTTAACAGGTCTTTCAAAGACCATTTACAGGTTAACCTGGCTTTATTTTTTGTTTCACCCCTTTATCTTCACATGGCGAAAGGCGACAAATCCTTTCTTTAACAATGGTAACCATAGCCTACTGTTCTGCTGCGTGGATTTTTCTTTTTCTATGCAGCGCAGGAGAGGAACAATTGTTACTTACCTGTAAACAGGTGGTTCTCCAGTATTGGTGTCTTTCATAGATTCACATGCTTGAATATTCCCCGTCGTCGGAGTGGGAGTCCCACGGTAAATAATATAGCAATATATACAGTCATAATATATATATATATATATATACATATACATAAGTAATCATATAAAACAGAGATATAAGTAAGTGATAAACATCAAGAATGTCCCTATATGAAATCTCCATAGAGATACATGGAAAGAGAAAAAAGACATTCACAGTCTATCTCTGTCATTATGTTAGTCCAAACTACGGCCAATCAGGCGCCAGCTCCTCTCTAGAACCTTCTCCTCAGAGCTCCTCACCTCAGATTTTCGTAGCACCAAAGTGACTTTAGAGTGTATGAGGAGAAGAGAGCCTCTGAAGGGAGGAGGGAGGGTCGCATGTGAATCTATGAAAGACACCAATACTGGAGAACCACCTGTTTACAGGTAAGTAACAATTGTTCTTCTCCAGTATTGGGGTGTCTTTCATAGATTCACATGCTTGAATATAGAATAGCCAGCAGTAACAATTATCATTGTTTCCATAGTTATAACAGCACTAAACAGTTGTAATGCCAATCAATATCCTTATATATATATGATATTACTGAATATCTATATAAGTGTAAATGAACCATTATCTCAACAGTAAATGGAAACAATATGGAGGAGGGAAGGAAGAGGCTCACCTTATTTAAAAAGATTGCGAAGCACTGCCTGCCCCACTGCAGCATCCTCCTCGTTTAAAGTTGCCAAGCAGTAATGTCTTGTAAACGTATGTCTGCTTGACCACGTAGCTGCTCTGCAGATCTGATGTAAAGGCACTCCAGCAAATAATGCGGTTGAAGAAGACATCGCTCTAGTGGAGTGAGCCCTCACTGGTGACTGCAATGGCTTGTTTGCCTTTTGATGGCAGAAGACGATGGCTGCTGAAACCCAACGTGCAATAGTTGGTTTTGTCACCGGACGTCCCTTGTGATAGCGTCCATAAGCTATGAAGAGTTGATCAGTTTTCCGTAAAGAAGCTGTTCTGCTGATGTAGAATTTTAAACATCGTTTCACATCCAGGGAATGTAATCTCTGCTCCGCAGGAGTTTGAGGATTAGCAAAGAAGGTTTTCAAAATGGATGAACCCCATTAGCTGCACACCAGTGGCAGAATCTTTTCCACTTTAATTTGTACGTCTTTACCGTAGAAGGAGCCCTCGCCTGAGCCAAGATGTCTCTACAGTCCTGTGGGATGTCTAAATGGGCAAATTCACAGTGCTCAGGTTCCAAGCTGATAAGCTCAGTGAGGAGGGGTTCGGATGACAAATTTTCCCCTTGCTCATCGTCAGAAGATCTGTACGAGGATGTAGAAGGATTGGTTCGCATTGAGACATTAGGAGTAACTCTGAGAACCATGCTTGCCGAGGCCAACGGGGGGCTACTAGAAGTAGATGGCAAGGTTGCCTCCGCATTTTCCACAGGACCCGAGGTATGAGTGGGATTGGAGGAAAAGTGTAGGCAAACAGATTGCACCAGTTCATCAAAAGGGCATTGCCCCGTGATCCTTGGTGGGGATTCCAGCTTGCATAGTGTCGGCATTTGCGGTTCTCTGGTGTGGCAAAGAGATCCAGCTGTGGACGTCCCCATCGTCGAAATATCATCTCCAGCGTCGGCTGATGTAACTCCCATTCGTGGGTCGAAGAGGTGGACCTGCTCAGGGAATCCGCTAGGTTATTGGATACCCCTGGTAGATGAACTGCTGCAATCATGATGTGATGGTTGAGAGACCAATCCCAGATCGACTGGGCTAGACGAGACAGTTTCGGGGATTTTGTTCCGCCCTGCTTGTTGACGTAGTGCATGCAGGTTGTGTTGTCTGTCTGTATGAGGACTGATTGTCCTTGGATTAAAGGAAGAAAGGATTTGAGAGCCAGAAATATAGCCATGAGCTCTAACCTGTTGATGTGCCAGGCTTTTTGGCATATTGTCCATTTTCCCTTGATTGATAGATCCTCCAAATGAGCACCCCATCCTTCTAGAGAGGCGTCTGTTGTTATTGTCATGTCTGGTATGATTGACAGAAATTAAATGCCTTTCATTAGATTTAACGGTTGTGTCCACCATTTCAGTGCCGACTTCATCCGATCTGTGACGGTTACGAGATCGTTGAAAGAACCCGTAACCTGACACCATTGAACATCCAGTTCTTCTTGTATGGGGCGTGTCCGTAATCTGCAATGAGGGATCAATGCAATGCATGACGACGCCATCCCCAGAAATGACTTCAACAGTCGTACAGAAACGGATCTTTTTGATCTGATAAGGGTTACCAGACGGAGAATCCTTTGAAGACGGTCTTGGGAGGGAAGTGCCCTGGCTGGCACTGTCTCTAAAGTTGCTCCTAGAAAATCCCTGAAATGAGAAGGCTGTAGATGAGACTTCGCGGTATTTATGCTGAGCCCTAAGGCGCGAAACACCTCCTTGCAAAGACGTGTGTGCTGTCGAAGTTGAACCTCCGATTGTGATTTTAGGAGACAGTCGTCCAGATATGGGAAGATCTGCACACCCTGGAGACGTAGGAACGCTACGACAGGGGCTAGCAAATTTGTAAACATTCGCGGGGCCGAGCGTAAGCCGAATGGTAGTACTCTGAACTGGAAATCCTTCCGACCCACTCGAAAACGAAGGAATTTCCGATGTTGTCGTAGTATGGGGATATGAAAATAAGCATCTTGGAGATCTATTGTTGCCATGAAATCTCCTTGTGAGAGTAAGCGCAAGATCTCTACAAGCGTCAACATGCGAAAGGATTGTTTCTTGAGAAATGTGTTGAGAGCCCTCAGATCTAGAATGGGCCTCCATTCCCCGTTCTTCTTGGTGATAAGAAAAAAAAAAAAATCGGGAATAAAATCCTTTTCCTTTTTGAGATCTTGGAACTATCTCTATAGCTCCCTTGTCTATTAGAAGTTGAACTTGATGTAACAGTTCCTTGATATGAGCTGGTGGTGGTCCGGTAGGCGGTGTGGGTGGAGGGAATTCGGTGAACTCTAGAGTGTAACCTCTTTCTACAATGTCCAAAACCCAACGGTCCTTTGTTATGGAGGACCATTGAGAAAAGTACAGAGAGATTCGACCTCCAATTTTTTGGGACTGATACAAGTCATTGTCTCTTAGGGGTAGAACCCCTATAAGAGGATTTTCCTCTGTAAGTCTTGGAAGACTGTTGTCGAGAGGTTTGCTGTTGGTTATAGGAATAACGGTTGGAACCTTGGCTATATGATCTATACTGGTTGTTTCCTCGTCGAAAATTAGAAGAGGTGCCGCGTCCGCGTGCACCCCGAAAGGACTGTTTCCGAAATTGTAACGTGCCCAGATAGCGGGCAGTTTCCGTAACCTTCTTTATCGATTGGAGAGCTTCATCCACATGATCTCCAAACAAAGCCTCTCCATCATATGCCATGTCCAATATTTTTGCCTGTACTTCCTGACGAAAGAATGTTGAGCGCAACCAACCTTGCCTGCGCAATACAGCTGCCCCAGCAAGCTGACGGAATCCCATACAGGCGATATCAACTGCACAGTCTATCATCTCCGCAGATGTACTCTCACCCTCCTGGAGTAGCTTTAGGGCCTAACTCTTCGATGGCTCCGGCAGATGGTCAACTAACGCTGAAATATCCGCCCATACCTGACAGTCGTAGCGGCCTAAAATGGCCAGAGCATTAGCCGCTCTTACAGTGGTGGAAGCCATTGAAGAAAATTTCCGCCCTATGGCTTCCAAACGACATCCATCACGATCAGGTGGTGCCGTGATCGTTGACGCAGGGTTTCTAGCCCGACGTTGCGCGGCCTGTGTCACCACAGAATCTGCCTTTGCTTGACCAGTAAGACACGCTGGCGCTCCCGAAGGCGATTTGTACTTTTTTTCCAATCTGGGCACCTGTGCCGGAAGACTATTTGGGGTCTTCATAATCTTTTTGCCTTCCTCCCAAATAAATTCGATTATCGGGATTGTATGTGTTTGTTTAAAAGGCTGGTTTTTGAAATCGTAAAGGAAACAATCCTCCTCCTTATGCTCCGTAGTCAATTTGAATCTCTGTGCTGCCCTATCCATTAACTGGTGAAAACTGGCGATATCCACCGGTGGTGAGTCACCAGGTATCACTTCCGAGGGAGATGGTGTTTGAGCATGATAATCATCCCACTCCGTCATACCATCATCGTCATCATCATCATCACCACCATAATCGAGAATTTCACCATCCTCCCTGTCTTGAGGAATTTCTTCCTCTTGTTCAGTGACCTGAGAAGGTACTGCCCGAGTGGAGGAATGTTGCAGCGGTAGTGAAGGTGTTACCACAGATGGAATTGGGGCTGGTACCCGTTCCGATATAGTTGTTGGCACCACTGGAAGAGGCGGGACCACAGCTTCTTGCGGTGGTAACGGAAAACGTCTATTATAATCGTCCAACATGAGTTGAAGATTTGTTATGAGGGATAGTGGTAGCGTCGCAGTTTGTCTTTCTGTAGGAACTTCTTGCTGATAAAATTGTTCCTCATCCTCACTACTATCGTCTTGGCACTTTATTATTAAATCTGAGGGACTGCGGGCCGTCCCAAACGATTCAGGTAAACCTTCTTCTGAATCCTGATCAGAATCCGTGGCAAACAATGGAGAAGGAAGATGGGAATCCTCCAATAATATAACTTCACCCAACATATCAGGTCGAGAACTTGGTGGCAATGGAACCAAAGGAGCAGCGGCAAACGACGAAGTAGGTACTGTGGACGTGGAGGAAATCTGATCTGTTAAGGACCTCTGAGTAGCAGTCGTCCTTTTAATTTTTATTTGCACCGAAGAGATTGCCGTCGACGGTACCGGAAATATAGAAGGTACTGAGGACATCCTTGTAGATGGACTTGTCAAAGGAACCATCGTCGACGGGACTATCGTCGACGTAAACATAGCTGATGGAATTAGCGTCGACGGGACCATCGTAGACGGGACCATCGTCGACATAACCTTCGTCGACGGAACCTTCGTCGACGGAACCTTCGTCGACGGAACCTTCGTCGACGGAACCTTCGTCGACAGAACCTTCGTCGACGGAACCTTCGTCGACGGAACCTTCGTCGACGGAACCTTTGTCATCGTCGTCGGCAGAAACGACGACGAGGTCTTCTTCTTCGTCGACGGGTCACTCGAAGACGCACTCGTCGACGAGGACGATTTCTCAACCTTCGACGACGACGAAGTCAATGTCGACAAGATTTTTTCCTTCTTCTTCGTCGACGACGATGCAATAGGTACAATAGAGGATACAGTCTTGATGGTACTGATTAACATCGTCGACGCCGACAACGTCGACGGAACCGTCGACGACGATGTAGATGCTGTCGTCGTCGTGAGTGTCACCGTCGACGAGCAGGGAATTGCAGATCTCGTCGTCGGAAGCTTCGTCGACGACGAAGCCAGTTTTTTCTCTGAAAACTGGGTAGTGGAAGCCTCAGCAGCCTGAGAACTATGTCTCGTGGGCGACAAAGCAGTAGACAAGGCAGAAGAAGTGGCAGCTGTCATAGTCAAAGACATTTTCTTCTTTTTCAGAAAAGGAGAAGGTAATTCTTGTATGCTACTGCGCTTAGAGGCTGTGTGGGAACGGCCAGAAATAAGGCTTTCTACCTCAGAAACCACTTCATCTTTATCTTTAAGTCTCTGTAGTCACAACAAGAGACGGCCTTCCCTGTCCTTCAAAGTTTTTGTTGAAAAAGTTCTACAGAACTTACATTTAGCCACTTCATGGTCTGGGTAAAGACAGTAAATACACTTACTGTGTGGATCTTCTGAGAATAAACGTAGCTTTCCACACGAAGAACAAGGTCTAAACAAAGACTTCTTACTTGAAGACATGTTGAATAGAACAAAACTGAGCAGAGCTCAGGGAGACTGCGGTAGAAAATCTGAGGTGAGGAGCTCTGAGGAGAAGGTTCTAGAGAGGAGCTGGCGCCTGATTGGCCGTAGTTTGGACTAACATAATGACAGAGATAGACTGCGAATGTCTTTTTTCTCTTTCCATGTATCTCTATGGAGATTTCATATAGGGACATTCTTGATGTTTATCACTTACTTATATCTCTGTTTTATATGATTACTTATGTATATGTGTATATATATATATATATATATATATATATATATTCACTGAAAAAACCATAGGTTTCACACATGTTATAGTTAGCTGGACATTTCACTCATAAAAAACCAATGAAATTCCCCCGTTATAGTTAGTGCAGGCAACTATAACTCACGCGACCGCAATCCTCTGCTGATGACGTCAGATATTACATCACTGTATTTAGACACTTATTTACCCATGTCTTCTTCCATTCATGTTTAGCTATACATATATTAAAAAAAAATTTTCTCAGAAAGACACATATGTCATCAGTGATGTAATATCTGACGTCATCAGCAGAGGATTGCGGTCGCGTGAGTTATAGTTGCCTGCACTAACTATAACGGGGGAATTTCATTGGTTTTTTATGAGTGAAATGTCCAGCTAACTATAACATGTGTGAAACCTATGGTTTTTTCAGTGAATTTGTACGGTTTTTTAAAAGCAAATTTTTTTTTGAGATTTTTTGTAAACCTATGTATAAAATAATATATGTACTATATCCTGCATTATGGAAAGGTTTTTTTTTTTTATGCATTTTTTTCCGTGCGCGTACGGTAAGCTGACGCTACGCGCTCCGTACGTCATAAGTACGGTGCGCTTACGTGATAGGATGCGCGTACGGTAAGCTGACGCTACGCGCTCCGCACCTTATAAGTACAGCGCGCTTACGTGATACGTACGTGACGTACGCGTACACGCGGAAGCAACATCGCGGTTACGCAGGGGCGTGTAATGCGCATGCGCGTCTTACGTACGCGCTCCGTAAGCGCTCCGTAAGCGTCACGTTCGCGCATGCGTACTTTTTTCCGAGCGCGTACCGTAAGCTTACGGAGCGCGCACGGTAGGTCATGTGATCCACAAAGAACACTTTTCATTGGTTGAAACTACTTTCAGTTCCAGAAACTTCCCACACCACACCCATTCCCCTCATTACTGCTTGAGATCCCCTAGGAGAAGGAGCTGAATTGACATTGAGATACAATGGCAGAGCAGCAGACCTCTTCTGAGAGTGAGCCTAGCAGCACAATCATCAGACAGAGAAGGAGGAAACCAAAGGATTCTTGTGTGGGAGTATTTTACTTTTCCAGAGGGGCAGAAAAAGGTCAATGCTCCATTGGTCACTTGCACACTTTGTGACCGTGTTTTATCTAGAGGAGATCCAAGGAAGAAGTATTCCTTTGGAAATCACTCTATGAAGAGACACCTTAGGGATAGACATCCCAGGACCTTTGCTCGACATACTGGAGAAAACTCTTCAGTAAGTCACCAGAGCCCAACCTCAGAAGCTCAGCCGAGTACATCATCGGCAGCTCAGCTGAGCCCTTCCTCTGAGGTGGGAGCATCACCTTCTTCTGCTCCTCTGGACGTTAACCCTCGATTTGGGAGGGTTGTAAAGAGGTGTATAACGTGTTCTGGTCTTATTGTTTTTGGGGAGACCAGTGTTCCCCTTATTAACAATAAGATAGACCAGCACGTTTGTAGACGCTCATAATATTCCCATTCTTTCTTTCCTCCATCCCTGTATGAACCCAACGGCTCTTTTAAGAGCCAACCTTACCTCACAATTTTTTGTTATTTTTTTTTAAGCCTTCCTTTTTGGAATTTTTTTTTGCCGTGCGCGCACGGTACGCGTAATTACGCGAAGTTCGCGGAATTTTTCCTTGCGGAATTTCTCCGTTCACGCCGTGCGCGTACGCTGCGCGCATTTGGCGATTTTTTGGAAAATAAATTTAAATTAATTTTTTGCCCTTGGGGGTCCTTCTGAGACCCCCTGATAAAGGCTAGGGGGTCAGGAACTGTCCAGCCTGCCCCCTTTTCACGTTATCCACCTTTGTTTTTCACCCCCTCAGACTGCGAGAGACAAAATGGCGGCCGACACTTCCTGATTTCGACCGATTCGAATGTTTACTTTGATCTAACAACCAATCAGAATCGCGCTCGCGCACGGCACCGTACGCGTACGGTAAGCTTACCATAAGCGCACGGAGCGCGCCCATAGATATATATATTGATTTAAATGCTATTTTCTCAGGAAATACTGAACAGATTTACACAAGACCTTCAAAAGGCACATCCCTGACCTGAGGGCTACCTCTCTGCCAAATTTCACATAATTCTGTTCAGCCGTTCAGGCTGTAGCTCGGACTAAAGGTCCTATGGAAAAATGCATGGGGAAAACGCGTTTTGGGACCCCCCTTTTTTCTCAGCCCCCGCTTGACGAATCCCCCCCGAGACTTTCAGGGTAGGAGCGTAGCGTAGCGCCCCATTACTTTTGAAAATTTCGCAAGGATTCGTCAACCGGCGCCAAAGTTATTCAAAATAGAATTTTCAGATTTCCTATGGAAACACGGTCCTAACTATAACTATCTACTGGCGACCGCCAGTAGATAATATATATATATATATATATATATATATATATATATATATATTATGACTGTATATATTGCTATATTATTTACCGTGGGACTCCCACTCCGACGACGGGGAATATTCAAGCATGTGAATCTATGAAAGACACCCCAATACTGGAGAAAAGTAGTTTATTCACAAACATGAATGGTATAGTTAGAACTTGGCTTTTTTTGTTTTGTGATATAGTTCGAACTTCCGCAGTCTTTCATTATTCTAATGTTGCTAAAATGAGTATGTTCGGGCAGATATACATTTTTATCAGTAAAGCTGACCCCCATGGAATACTCTTTAAATCCCAAGGTTGTGTTTCCACAGACCAAACCCTCTTAAAATATACTGCCCACCAGTATGGATGACATGTGATTCTTACACCTTGTAATCCTCATTGGCTTATGTGACATTCCCTGTAGACTGATTTACATACTTGTATGATTCATTGTCTCTGTATGATGTGTGCGTGGTGTAAAGTACTGACACACACTACACTATGAGTAGCGCTATACAACAAATGAAATGCATATGAGAGAGAGGCTAAGTAAAGATGAGGGGTACTGTTGGAGGGTGGCAGTGAGGGAATCCGAGGAGGTGGTCATAAGGGGGAGGGGCTATGGGGAGATGAGGGGCACTTGTGGCATGTGGCAGTGAGGGAATCCGAGGAGGAGGTCAATAGAGGGGGCCATGGAGGGATGAGGGGCACTGTTGGAAGGTGGTAGAAAAGGTATTTACAGAGAAATAGGTTATTGGTGTGGCACCAAAAAATACTTTTGTATCAGCGCTGAAGCCGGCCCTGTCATGGCCTTTCTGTTTTTGTTTATTTAATTAGCAGTCGGATCATAAGGGCTACTGTGGAACATACTTTAAAGTGCGTGCTAATTATATTTACTGCTATGTTCAATGTTTTAAGTTTGTAGGCGATTTTACTAATGCTTTTACCGGGAAAAATGAAAGTGGAGTCCTATGGTGCCTGATATGGGGCTGGGGCCCAAGGTCAGCTGTGAGATAAGGTGCACTAGAGAGGAGCAGTGGATAGTCAAGCCTGTACATATCTTTTTAGCTGTGTGTGTCGTTTAATCCTGTGTAACTTTCTATGGCATTTTATATATATATGTATGTGTGTGTGTTTGAATTTAAATAGTGTTATTGTGCTACTTTTGGGTAAATAGTATTTATGTATTATGTGCAATACAAAACTTACAGTGGTCAACTACTGCACTTAGAAAGGGGACTTATCTGACATAAGGGGGGATTTTCTGGTGTGAAAATCCACGCAGTCTGGGCCCTTTTGGAACTTCAACCAATAGCTGCATTATTTTGCCACTGTGAGAAGAAAGTGGCAGATGTTTTTTCTTATGTGACAACACTTTGATCATTTTCTTATAAACACTATTTGTATTGCACTAAGTGTATTATGCAAACACAGCAGTGAAGCCTAATTTGGGACCCATTTATTTATTTATTCTTTTAGAAAGGTAAACGTATAAATATTTGTTTAAGTGTCCGACATATTGGCTGGCTGTCCTGTCTAATTTCCAAGACAAAACACATTACTCATAAATATTACTCTGTGGAGTTATTTCAAGTCTCTAGCAAATTACCTTTGCTCACCAAGGACTTCAGCAGCCAGTGAGTGCCATTTCCACCACAGCAAATAAATAAATATGATCTACATCAAGTTACAATTCTTCTACCTGGGGAGCCATGTTGTTTTTTGTAATCAAGGGATGTTTCAAATATTTGTATATACTTTTAAATTTGTGGGTAGTGTAAATTTGATTGGTCTCAAAAAATTCCTCTCACCTCCACTCTGATTTCCTCACATACCACATGCAAAGGTTTGTAATGACATTATTTAATTGAACCCAGACTATCTGAAATAGATTTTTTGGGTGTGAATCATTCCGCTTATCGTAAAATACGTTGTTCTCTTTAACACTGGTCTTGTCATAAAGATATGGCCATTGTTGAGGTTTTAGAGATTTTTCAGCTTGGAATAAGTAAAACCCTAACTTTATTTTATAGGTACTGTATATTTGTTGACCATGATTGTTATGGGTGAACCTCAAATTGATGACTCACTGTATACAATGTATGCACTAAGAGGTGGCAGTATGGAAGAAAATTTGTAAAGATTCTTTGGGCGAGGATGATCCACCGCCTGCTTTGGTCTGCTTTTGTTACTTGAGGGGGATGAACCATAAATGTGGCTTTGTGGCATATGGCAAAAGCCAAAGGAAATGATGGACGGAGTGTTGAACATTGCAAGCACTCACCCCCAGTCAACTGATCTGGGTTTAATCCATCACCGTTCTTTAGCCCACTCTGCCACCCCAGTTCAGACATGGCCATATGCAAATCAGTCTGACCCTGTGCCTCATGGGAACAGTCCAGCCCGAACTGCCAAGCCATGTCTTCCCTGGACCGGAAACAAGCTTCCTAGGACCGGTTTCTGGCATTTCAGCCGTCTTCAGCCAGGCTTGCTTGAATCCAGTGGCAAAGTGAGCAAGGGACTCACGTCTGAGCATACCCTGCCAACTTATGGCGAACAAAGCAAAGACCAAAGGAAATGATGGACGGAGTGTTGAACATTGCAAGCACTCACCCCCAGTCAACTGATCTGGGTTTAATCCATCACCGTTCTTTAGCCCACTCTGCCACCCCAGTTCAGACATGGCCATATGCAAATCAGTCTGACCCTGTGCCTCATGGGAACAGTCCAGCCCGAACTGCCAAGCCATGTCTTCCCTGGACCGGAAACAAGCTTCCTAGGACCGGTTTCTGGCATTTCAGCCGTCTTCAGCTTGCAATGTTCAACACTCCGTCCATCATTCCCTTTGGTTTTTGCTTTGTTCGCCATAAATTGGCAGGGTATGCTCAGACGTGAGTCCCTTGCTCACTTTGCCACTGGATTCAAGCAAGCCTGATAATGGTAATCGCTTTGAATTTCATGGCTCCGCCAAATCACACAATAAGCTGGTCATCCACTCTGTCCTGTCGAGTACGCTCTATGTGGTAGATAACAGCAACCCTGGGATTCAGTCTATGCAACTGCTCCTCTTCCTTGGTGGGTTGAGGAGGAGTGAAAAAAAGATGGACGGCAAAAGACTGGGCCACATGAAAGGCTGAAACCACCTGAGACAAGAAGGCTCAGCAAGAACAGAGGACCACATTACCATGGTAGAGCTGTGAAATGAAAGGGTCTGAAGTTCTCTGACGAGCTGCATTTATTGCTGCCAACAAAGCTCTTCAAGTAAGTAGATGATGACAACTGCATTGGCTCAAAAAGGGAATCCATTAAGATAGTCAACACAAGATTTAGATCCCACTGAGGAACATGCAACAGACTTGGAGGAAACCGGTAAAGCAAAACTTTGAGAAAAATGCACCACTGGAGGTGATTTAAGCAACAATGGCTGGTGAAGAAACACATTAAAGCAGACAGTGCATCTAGGGAATCCTTGGCTGTAGCCAATGCCAGTCCCAGTTGTGCAAGAGACAGTGTGAAATACAAGATAATAGAAAGCTTGATTTAGGAGCTCCAAGACTTCCGACTCATACCATTGCATAAATGTGTTCCAGAAACCACCATAAATTGATTTTATAGCAGGTTTTCTGACAGTCAAGAAGAAGTCTGCAATGTCATCAGGAATGCAAAAAAAAAAAAAGATTTTACTGGCACAGCTCAATCTTCATGTGTGCAGCCACAGAGTTTAAGGACTGAAGTAGGTCCTGATCATCCTACTGTGATAGAAGGACCAACCCGCACAGGAAAGACGACGGAGTGCCAGCAGATTGGCGCATCAGATACTCCTTGTTCAATCCAGGGTGATCAGGATCAACCGTGCCTGATCCTTTTGATTCTGCAGGACTTTCAACAGAAGTGGAATCCATTGAAGCCTTTACAGCAGGTCCTGGGACACGCAGAATCTGAAAGTATTAACCTAGGAAGCGTTCATAGAGTATGGGATGGCACAAAACTGAGGGCACTTCCTGTTGTGGACCGTGGTGAAGAGAGCCACAGATGGAGACCTCAACCATTGTGCCCACTTAGGGTCCTCCAGTAAGAGGCCTCTAAGCATCTGCTCTTCTACTCGGGAAATCTGACAGGTGGACCACTACAGGGAAAATCCACCATTGATGCGTCCACTTCCACTGGCAAAGGGCCTCCCGCAACACCCTATCTGTTGACGTAATGGGCAGAGGTGCTGTTGTCTGACAGGCTATGAATTGCACTCCGTTAGATGGAGGGATGAAATGTTTGTGGCAAGGAGAACTACCTGCAGCACAAGCACATCAATATGGATAAAAAACCCTGCATGCCGTCGTTTTGTCCAGATGGGCATCCTAGCCAAATGAGGAAGCATCTATGACAACAGCAGACAGTACTTGTGGAGGAAGGAATTGACGACCCACATAGAGAGTGGAAAGGTCCATTTTCAACAGCAGATCCAAGCAGGGCTGGACTGGGTACCAAAACCGGCCCTGGCAAAGTGCTCAGCCAGCCCCCCCGGGGGTAGTTGGGGGTGCCGCGGAACTGTTTGCAGGTCTGGTTTCGGACGATTGTGTTACAGGGGCCAATATTGCAGCTATACTGCAAAAACGTCCCTGTAACAAAAACGGCCCCCCGGGGGCCCAAAACCGACCCCCACACTGGCGGCCCACCGGGGAAATACCCGATGCCCAGTATGGCCAGTCCAGCCCTGGATCCAAGATGACCAAAAGGGAGATCTGTACTTTAGCCGAGATGCTCCCGTGATGTTGGCGCCACCAATGACACAGGAACCACTGGAAGGCCCTCATCCACGGCTGGCGTGCTGAACCGACAGGACGCACGAGGCAGGACGTCAAGCAGTCGTAAGGCCTGTAGGAAAGAGGGACGTGTTTCAGTCTGCCATCTCAAATCTGAATATCCAGAATCCTCTGAGGAGGTGTGAGAAAGTGGCTCTGTATATACTGTTCCCAAATAGGTACAGTGTGTACAGAGTCCACAGTCCCCAGAGGTTTGGCAGAGGCTAAAGTTAGATATTACCTTACCCTCTAAAGTGGTAGCTTGGTTGAGCAGTAAGGCAGAATCAGAGGACAGTGTAAAGCATTTGTTGTACACTCAGTCAGCAAATGGTCTCACACACTCAAGAACTCAACTCTAGGCCAATGGTTTATATAAAAAATATATGTTGGTTTTATTTTAGAACCAACAATAGGTATTAAAATATACTTTCTCAGGATGAGATGCTTTAGTTGAATACTTTTGCAATATGCAATTCACTTTTGTAGATAGTTGCAGGTTGTTGCAATAGGCAACACAATTTCAAACACAAGTTTTAAGTTATTTGCAATAGATTACTTTCAGGATTACTTTTCTAAGTCCAGGACTGGATCCTAGATTCAGTCCTGGGACAGTTCTTGGAAACAAGTGAGTAAAGTCGACTTAGTTACTGTTGTGATTTTTAGGCAATATTTTGCTATTTTAAAAGTTGACAGAAGAAATTTCATAGAAAAACAGTCAATGATTCCCTGTGGGAGAAAAATCAAGTTACAGGTATGGTATGTTCTCGTTACTTTTGTAATCCAGTACTGGGCTCCTAGGCTCAGTACTGGGACCTCAATCTAAAACAGGTAAGCAATTACGTTTTCAGAGTTGGTACGATTTTTAAATAATATTTGTAGTTTGCAAAAATCGACACTTAGAAAAAATTTCACAGAAAAACAGTCAATGATTTCCTATGGAATAAAATTGGGTTAATGGTAAGTACGGTTGTGAGTACTTTTCAGGGTCAGTGCTGGGCACCAAGATCCAGCACTGGGATCTCTCCTAATAGCAGGCGAGTATTTTCGTTTTCGTTACTCGGTTGATTTTAGGTGAATATTTTAAGTTTTAGAAACTCCACACTTAGAAGAAATTTCAGAAGAAACCAGTCAATGTTACCCTATGGAGGAAAATTGGGTTATCGGCTTTTGGGTCGGTACTCGACTGGCAGAGTTAAGGTTCTGAGCACAGACTCAGGGGTCTCCCAGGGTCAGGTAAGTACAGTTGTTACACCCTCAGCGGAACAGGAGCAGCCGGGTGCAGAGTGAGGCCCAATGTTATCCTATGGGAGGCAGGGGGGCCTTGGTTGGTGGCTGCTGACTAGCAGGCCACGCGGCTGTGGGAGCTGGGCTCTAGGTCACTTGCTCAGGGCAAATGGGGAATTAGATAGGAGTAGAGGTTACACTGCCAGGGCCACTCGGGCGGCTGGGTGCAGGGTGCTTTTGAGCCTTCGGGCGCTCAATGGATTTCAATGGGAAAGCTCCTGGATGAACAAAGGCTGCAAGCTCGGGGACGAAGATTCTTCAGGTGCCACCACCACTTCCAGAGGTAAGTTGGGTAGTTGGAGGATAGGTAGGTACCCGGGGGTTGGGCACAGGGGGCCACAGGGCGACGGGTGCAGGGGTGCCTTTTGGTGTCTGGAAATCTTACCCTCTGTTGATCGCGGTTGGGGGGCTACCTGGTTCTGAGGCTCCAGGCGTCGTCAGGAGCATCGAGGTGAGTCCTTGGGTGCCGGATTCGGGGTCGCAGTCACCGGTCTTTGTTCACTCCGGCACATGCTTGGTGGGTGCAGAGTGTGCATGGTTTGCGGTTACGGGAAGATGCCAGGGGTTAGAAGCAGGTTTTGAGCAGAGCCACTGCTCATGGGAGTCCCAGGTGCTGAGTCAAAAGGTAGCCAGGTCCTCCGGGGTTTGTGAGGTTGCTGGCCACAAGAGGTGCCGGGATGTAGCAGGAGCAGGTTCGAGGGTCGACAGGCCGGTAGGGCTGGGGCCAAAGCAGTTGGTGTCTTCCTCTTCTTAGCAGCTGCACGGCAGGTCTTCTTTCTTCTTGCTCTTCTTTGTTTTTCGGAATCTGGAATCTAAGGAAGGAAGATTCAGGGTGCCCTAAATACTAGATTTAGGGGTGTTACAGGTAGGTAAAGGGCAGGGACCAACGGGTCCCTGCCCTGGGGTGGGTACAACCCCTATCCTGTCACTCTCCTGTGGGAGGGGGGAAGTAGCCTAGTCCTGATTGGGCAGGGCCTCCCATCTTCAAGATGGCGTGTGCCCGGAGATGTGCTTCACCTCGCCTTCCCCACCTGAGGGGTGGGGTTGGCAGGCTGGCACATACCCTGTCCTTATTTGGGGTTTCCGGCCAGTCTTCCCGCCAGAGTGGGGGTTAGAACTGGTGGGGGCCAATTTGCTGGGTACAGCAAGTGGCCTGGGGAAGCTCACAGAGGCGGCCTGCCTTTGAAGCTTCCCCCTGTCCATCCTGGGGGAGGAGACCTAGCACCTCGCCCAGGATGTGCATTGCTGCAGGCCCAGGAGCGTGGGGGCTCTCCTACCCAGGGGTCCAGCAACATGTCTGCTGTGTGGCAGCCTAGGCAGCCTCCCAGACCAGACGTGGATTGTAGGTTAGTTTTCAGGGGGCATCTCTAAGATGCCCTCTGTGGTGCTTTGTACATTAAATGCCACACTGGCATCAGTGCGGGTTTAATGTGCTGAGAAGTTTGATACCAAACTTCTCAGTCTTCAGTGTTGCCATTATGGTGTCTGTGGTAGAGATTGAGGGCGGCATTGTCGGTCATGTCCTTGCTGATGAGCCATCTCCTTTCCAGTTATTTATAGTGTCATGAAGCAGTTCTGAGTTCTTCCGTGTACCAGATAGTCTGTTTGGTGGGCTCTTCTGTGGGTATTGTTGCTGATGGGAGTGATGCTGTCGATGCAGTTGGTGATCCAACTGTTGAAGTTTCTGACACTCTGGTCTGGGTTATTGGAGGAGATGGGATGGGTGGTGGTGAGGGCATTGATCCACATGTCCTTTGAGATTTTGCTCCAGCTGCAGTGGGGGTCGTTGAGTAGACTGGGGTGGAAGTCCATGAGCTGGTGATGTTGAAGTGAACGATGTAGTGGTCTGTCCAGGTGAGTTCCGTGATGTGGCTGTACCTAATGCTTTTGCTGGAGGTGAGGATAGGCCCAGTGTGTGGCATACAGTGTACATGGGGCCGTGGACGAATCGAGTGAGTCAATGTTTTTCTAGCTGTCGAGAAGGTTGGTAGTGTTGATGTCATTGTGGTTGTCAAGATGGAAGTTGAGGTCATCGTGGAAAATGTAGTTGTTGGAGTTTATAGAGAGTGGGGCGATGAAGTCGGAGATTAAGTTGCAGAAGGCTGGACGTTTATCCTGAAGGGCAGTAGGGGAGGGTGCCCCCGATGGTGGTTTTACTGTCTGTTTGGAGTCAGAAGTTAAGGTTTTCCATGGCTGGGGTGATGTCATTTGTGGGGGTGGTTTGGATGGATTTTTTGTGTATGATGGTGATCCCTCAGCCAGGCTTGTGGATGCGGTTGCAATGGGTAATTTTGTATCCCTTGGGTATTGCGATGGTGATGTCAGGTGCGGAAGTGGGTTTGAGCCAGGTCTCAGTGAGGAAGAGGACATTGGGTGTGAGGGTGGAGATGAAGTCTCAAATATCAGTGGTGTGTTTGCATAGTGAACGTGTGTTGAGAAGGGCGCATGCAAGTTGGTGTTTTTGCTCAGGTAGTGTCTGTGGTGTGTTCGGGGTGAGGCTGGTCGATGGGTTGGTGTGTATGCTGTGGCAGGTGAAGTGGCAGTGATTGCAGGTGAAAGGTCCTACTGTGGACAGTAGGTCGGCACGGTGGCAGTGTTTGTTGCGGCGTCTGGGTGTAGAGCTCGTCAATGGTATATCTGTAGGGGGAGGGAGGACCAGGGGTTGTGAAGATGGGCACGGTTCAAGCGTGGACGAGGTTGCTTTTGGCACACCTTTTGCCAGGTGAAAGTCCTCAACCTGTGTGGTGTCGGCAGATGGAGCAGGTAATTCCAACCAAGAGTTGGAAATGGTCTTGCGACTCTGAACCATCCCAGGAACATGGAGGTTTCATCAAAGATGAGGATTTTCTCCTGCAGATGGTGCTTCTGATGCTAGTGGGCCTTGGTCATAAATAACTCTACCTGCCACTCCCTTATGGCCTTATTAAGCATCAGAAAAGAAACAAGTTACTTACCTGTAACTTTGGTTCTTCAGTATTGGTAACTTTCATAGATTCCCATAGCTTGTATCATTCCCCGTCGTCGGAATGGGAGTCTCGGTACCCAAAATAACATAGCAGTAGGTACAAAAGAGAAAGAAAAAAGGCCTAGGCATCATTCCCTTTTGTAGCATATCTACCTCTTTTTGTAAAAGAGACCCAAAACAAAGCAACAACCAATCAGATTAGCCTCACCCCACAGAACCTTCCTGAGAGAACCTCAGAGCCTCAGATTTTCGTAGCCGTTGTGTAACAGTACAACCAACCCTGCCGAGGGCTGAGCTTTCCCAGGGGAGGAGGGTGGGCACATGGGAATCTATGAAAGTTACCAATACTGGAGGACCAAAGTTACAGGTCAGTAACTTGTTTCCTTCTCCAGTATTGGAACTTTCATAGATTCCCATAGCTTGTATCAGAGTAGCTAGCAGTAAGAAACACATTTTGCTTCCCTGAGACATCTCACTCTGCGTAACTATATATCACATTTCTTTATTTTTTTTTCTTTTTTCTTGAAAACATAAAAGTACCATGCAATCACATAAGAAAAAACACACAGCAACATGTGCAAGAACCATAAGAAAGGAAGGAGGGAAGAAAGGAAAGCTCACCACTCAATGGAAGAGGTTCCTCAAGACTGCCTGGCCCACAGCCGTGTCTTCCTGTGCCAAGGTCTCCAGGCAGTAATGTCTTGTAAAGGTGTGCACGCTGCTCCAAGTCGCAGCCCTGCAGATGTCTTTAATCTGGACCCCCACAAAGAGCCGTAGAGGAAGCCATGGACCTTGTTGAGTGTGCTCTAATTCTGCCCTCTAGAGGCTTGTCTGCTGCAGAATGACAGAACTGTATAGCACTGGAGATCCATCGAGCAATACCCTGCTTGGACTGAATGCAATGAACAATTGCGAAGATTTTCTAAAAGGCTTTATTACAGTCCAGATAAAATTTCAAGCAACGCTGCACGTCCAGCGAATGAAGTGCCATTTCCACTGGTGTAGACGGCTGAGGAAAGAAAGCCTTGAGAATCACCGGCTCATTTAAATGAAAGTCCGAAGGCACCTTTGGTATGAACTTTGGATTAGTCCGTAGAATTACTGTATTCCTTTTGAATTGGAGGAAAGGTTTCTGGATTGTAAGAGCTTGTAATTCCCCAATACGTCTTGCTGAAGTGAGAGCAAGGAGTGCTAATTTCCATGAGAGGAATTTCAAATCCACTCGATGAACCGGTTCAAAAGGAGGCTTCATCAGCTGGGTGAGAACCAAGTTCAAATGCCATGTGGGAGGCGGAGGCCTCATGGGAGGAAAAACTCGAAACAGGCCCTTGAGAAATTGCTTGACAATTCTAGAGGACCAAAGAGACGGCCCACAGGCAGTGCGTCTGTAGCGAGAAACTGCAGCCAAGTGAACCTTTACGGACGAATGAGCCAAACCTGATTTAGCCAAGGACAGGAAATAAGGAAGAACCTGATGATCCTTTTTTGTCTCAGCCTCCACACTTTGCTGATGGCACCAGATGCAAAAGCGTTTCCTTTTGAGACGGTAAGTCTTGTTAGTGGAAGGGGCTCTAGCCTGAGAGAGAACATCCCTTATTTCGTTCGAGAGAGGAAGATCTAGGAACTCTCGCTGCTCAGGAGCCATGCTGAGAGGTGTAAGGAACGAGGATCCGGATGCTAGATCTGGCCCTGGGACATCGTGAGAAGATCCGGAATCATCCGTAGAGGACGTGGAGGGACCAGAGAAAGAAGGTGAAGCTCCGTGAACCAAAACTGCCTCGACCAAGCCGGGGCTATTAAGATCATTTTGCATGGTTCCGTCTTGATCTTTCTGAGTATCCTCGGTATTAACGGAATGGGCGGGAAAAGCGTACACAAATAAGCTTGACCAAGCTATCGAAAGTGCATTCCCCAGCGATCCGCGATGGTGAACTTTGCTTGCGTAGGACTGCCATTTTCTGTTTTCCCAGGTTGCGAAAAGATCTATTGAAGGTTTGCCCCACTGGTGAAAAATGTCTTCCAAGGCCATCTGGTTTAGTTCCCACTCGTGGCTGACGGATGAAAGCCTGCTGAGCCTGTCCGCCTTTTCGTTGAGGACTCCCGGGAGGTGTTCCACTGTGAGCGATATTCCGTGGAGGATCGCCCATTCCCAAATCCTCTGGGAATCCTGCGACAACGGAAGAGATCTGGTACCCCTTCTTTGTTGATGTACCATGGCCGTGGTGTTGTCCGTGCGGACGAGAACCGCTGAAACCTGCAACTGTGGCAGAAATGCTTCAAAAGCCAGACGAATCGCTCTGAGTTCCAGGAGGTTGATATGAAGGAAGTGGTGCTTGGGTAACCAAGGCCCGCTGACCTGCAAGTCCTGAAGCACCGCACCCCAGCCGTCCAGCGAGGCATCTGTTGTGACAACGTGAGGAGCTGGATTGCTTACGAAGGATAGACCTTGGGATAAATTCTCCTCCTGGCGTCGTCCCTCATTGCCGCAGTAATCACCACCTTGTCGTCGAAAGAGCCGTGAACTTGTTGCCACTGCATGTCTAGTTGCTCTTGAAGAGAACGCATCCGTAATCTGCAATGGGGTATCAGAGGGATGCATGAAGAGATCACTCCTAGGAGGGATTTGTAACGGCGTACTGAAAGACACTTTCTTTTTCTCAACAAATGAGCCAAGGACTTCAGTTTTTCTTGCCTTTCGAAGGCTGGAGAAGCCTTGTTGAGAGACATGCCCAAGATAGCCCCTAGGAACCGTGCTCTCTTGGACAGACAGAGCGACGACTTCTCCCTGTTGAGAGTCTTGGACAGACAGAGCGACGGCTTCTCCCTGTTGAGAGTCAGACCCAGATTGCTGAACAGAGTCGTACACGGCTCCACTGTCTCCTCCGCTATTTGCCTGGACAGAGCCTTCAGCAACCAATGGTCCAGGTAGAGGAAGATTTGATAATGCTGCTTCCTGAGGAAAGCTGCTACCGGTGCCAACACCTTGGTAAAGATCCTCGGGGCAGAACGAAGTCCAAAGGGTAAAACCCTGAATTGGAAGTGGCTCTTGGCTACTGTGAAGCGTAGAAACCTTCTGTGGGCCGGATGAATAGGGATGTGAAAATACGCATCTTCGAGATCGAGAGTGGCCATGAAATCTCCCAGGTTGAGGAGACGTAAGATATCCTGGAGAGAGACCATCCGAAAGGATTGACTGATGAGATAGGTGTTGAGCTTCCTGAGAACTAAAATGGGTCGCCATTTCTCCGGCGTCTTCTTGACCAGGAAAAACCTGGAGTAGAAACCGTCCCCCCTCTGAGACAGGGGAACCGGTTCCACTGCTCCCTTGAGGAGCATCTGATGAACTTCGAGCCTTAAGAGACGCAGATGTTTTGAAGGCATAGCGACAGGGGGCTTGGAAGGTGGTATATGAAGAAACTCCAGCGTATGACCATCTCGAATGATGTAGAGCACCCAGCAGTCTGATGTTATCCGGGTCCAGTTGTGGAGGTATTGAGACACCCTGCATCCCACAGGTGGCAAAGGGGAGGAGGGTACAGTAGGCAGAGCCAAAACGCCGCTATTGTCTCTTGGAGGTGTCACGTCCCTGGTGATTGTTTTCGTCTAGTGTTTGAGCGAGAGAAAGAAGAGGTCTGGCCTTGACGTTGTTGGTACAGTGGGCGATACAACTGAGATGTCGAACCATAAGAAGAGTACTGTTGCTGTTGGTATGAGCCTCTGTAGGACGTGGTACTCTTCCCTCTGGCTCCACGGAAAGGAACTTTACGATACTGAAAATTGCCTAGAGACCTCGCCGTCTCCGTATCTTTTTTAATGTCCTGGAGGGCATCGTCGACATGTTTCCCAAACAATGCCTCACCATCAAACGGGAGGTCCAGGATCTTGTTCTGAACCTCCAGTCGGGACCAAGTCGCCCGGAGCCAGCCCTGCCGACGAAGAACAGCTGCACCTGCCAGTGCACGGAAAGCTGTAGTGGCGATGTCCATGGCGCAGTCAATCACCTCCGCCGACGTAGCCTCCCCCTCCTGAAGAATTTTCTTGGCCTCAGTCTTGGCCTCCGGAGGGAGCTGTTTCAAATAAGGCGAAAGGTCGCACCACATTTGGCGATCGTACCTGCCAAGGATCGCCAACGCATTAGCTGCCCGTACTAAAAGACTCGCCATAGAGGAAAACCCGTTTCCCCGCATTATCAAGGCGCCTGCCTTCTTTATCGGGAGGGGTGGTGAGTGGTGCAGAAGGATTACGTGACTTACGTTGCGCCGCCTGGGATATTACCAAATCCGGCTTCGGCTGACCAATCAAGGATGCTGGACTATCCTCAGGCGCCTTGTACTTCTTTTCGAGGTGCGGCAAAACCGGAATAACCGTAGCCGGGTTCTTCATCGCCTTCAAACCCTCGTCCCAGAGATGGCCAACAATGGGAATGGAACGAACCACTTTCCTGTAGGGCTCCTTAAAATCATACAGGAAGCATTCCGTTTGAACTGACGGCATAGGAAGCTGGAATCTACTGGAGGCTCTTTCCATCGGCTTGTGAAAACCCCCAATATCTGCCGGGGGAGAATCCACCGTATCAGGAGTGGGTAAAGCAGGATCCGGGATTACATAGTCCTCCCACTCAGCACACTGATTAGACGTGTTGCCAGTATCCTGATCCTTGTCCGAGGAATCATCATGAACATCCGGGACCACTGGAGGAAAACCTGGACTTGAAATTTGCGGTTGTGAAACCATCTGAGACGGTTGTCCCGGTGAAAATTCTGTAGGAGCCGATGGAGTAGTCACAGTATACACTGCAGAGAAAGTTGAAGGTGGAGTAGGAGGAGCCTGAGAAAACCTCTTCCGGTAATCCTGCAACATGCCCTGGAGATCTGCCAGGAGCGAAGAAGGAACCGCAACCATACCCTGGCCTGCGCTGTACTGACGACCATAGGATGGCTGATAGGAGTACCCAGGCTTGTAGTCGCCCTCTGAATCAGTGTCCTGACATTTAACCAATAGTTGTGAGGGACAATGGTCATAGCCACAAGAATCCTGATCATCCCCATCAGAGTCCTCTTCTTCTTCAAGCAACAGTGCGGGAGGCAAGGGGGCCACCCTACTTGGTGACGTCATATCAGGTGTTATGCGTCTTAAGGAAATTGTAACCCTCTCCATCGGCGAGGTCATTGACTGTACCGTCGGCGTTGAAAGTGAAACCATCGTCGACGGAAGCTGCACCGCCGACGATTCAGCCGTCGACGATGAAGAGATGAGCGTCGTCGACACTGCCGTCGACAAGACCGTCGACACTCCTGCCGCTGTCATAGCTCTCGTGGACGACACCGTCGTCGACACCACCGTCGTCGACACTCCCGTCGACGCCGACGTCGATGTTTGAATAAAAGGCACCGTCGACGGCAAAACTTTCTTCACTGGAGGTTTTGAAGTTTTCGTCGACGGAGTCTTCAGCGGCGTCGACGACGATCTAGAGTCCTTTTCCGACTTCTCTGAAGATAGAGAAGAGGGTTTCTTGAACGCCTTAGTGGATTTCACCACTGCTGGGGCAGCAGATAGTCCTTCCCTCTCCTTTGCACCGTGGTGAGGCGATTCGCTCGGACTCCGGCCCACAGACTCACGGGAGGCCTTAGCAGGACGTTCAGAGGATGGTGAAGGGGAAACCCTACCCCTTTTCACTGACCTGCGAGAGGAGGTGCCAGATGAGGAGTCCTCACTGTCACTGGACAGAGCACCCTTCCTTGACTTCACCTTCTGGAGCCAAGTGAGAAGGCGACCCTCACGGTCCCGGAGGGTCTTCGTAGAGAAGGTGCGGCAGATCTTGCATTCCGCTGCCTTATGATCCGGGTACAGGCAATAAATGCAGTCCTTATGCCTGTCCTCCACGTACAGCCTCTTTTTGCCACATGTGGAACAAGGCTTGAAAAGGGCTTTCTTCTCCTTGTCAGACATTCCTGAAGGAAAAGAGCAACAAAGTTGGAAGAAAAATATTTTGAAAAAAGCAGTTAACAGAGTTGAATTGAGCAGAGCTCAAACGCGACTCCCCAAGCACAACGTGCGGTAGAAAATCTGAGGCTCGGAGGTTCTCTCAGGAAGGTTCTGTGGGGTGAGGCTAATCTGATTGGTTGTTGCTTTGTTTTGGGTCTCTTTTACAAAAAGAGGTAGATATGCTACAAAAGGGAATGAGGCCTAGGCCTTTTTTCTTTCTCTTTTGTACCTACTGCTATGTTATTTTGGGTAACGAGACTCCCATTCCGACGACGGGGAATGATACAAGCTATGGGAATCTATGAAAGTTCCAATACTAGAGTAACATAGGAGACCCATTGCAGTGTTCTTTAGAGGAGCATCCCCCTGGGTAATATCACAAAGTCGTTTCAGCTGGAACAGAAGCAGGTTGTTCTGCCTGCATTAACTAGCGCAATACATCTTTTGCCGGTTACTACTTATCTAAGCTTTGACAATTCATGAGTGCACAATGAGGTTTGCCAGCACCAGTGCCAGTCATGCACAATGTCTGCTCCTCCCCCTCCCAGCTAGAGCTCTACTACATACAATTGACCTCCCTGTGTGGTCATTCTGCCTCTGACCACACACATACCCTGGAGTTCATCCCTTTTCAACAGGTTAGCCACTGCCCTCAGCAATGCATTTTGAGCCATCAATTTATTCTCTTCACTCTCCTCTTCCAGTGTGCCGCCTAGGCTTGCCTGCCTCGTTCAGCATCTCCCAACCCTGGGCTTCCATCTGCCCCAAGTATATTATGCCCCAGTATATTATGCCCCAGTCTTCAATCCTCCTTCACCTCCTGCCGCAAAGTACCCTTCTCTCTTAGAATGCCTATCTGTCAGAGGGAGTCCCTTGACTCTCAGAGGTCTTTTCTTCCACTGCCTCATTCTAAAGAAGAGTTAGTCCTGTCCTGCCCTGGGTTCCCATCATATCTCTGCTCATTAGTCTTCCAGTCTCTGTTTACCCATTACCCCAGATACAGGTGAAATTAGTCATGTAACTCACTTTGTTGCCGGGTCATCATAGGAAGCCACCATGATCAAGGTTCCATCATATAAGGGACGAATGAACTTCAGTAAATCATTGACATCTGGAAAAGAGAAGCACAGCGTCTGTTCATGTGAAACCCCAGAGACAGCACCAGAGAGATGAACAAGTCCACCACCCATTGGTCCAGCAGGGACTCAAACTCTTAAGAGACTGCAATCTGTCCACCATAAACAGGACCAGCAAGTACAGTAACCCCTACACTGCAGCAATCACACCATCCTATTTAGGACCAGCAATTCTTCCATCCCCGGAAGAGCAAGTTAATATGAATTCACTAAAGATTTGGTAAGTACTCCGTTCTCCATAAAGTCAGAGAATATTTCCTTCTTCTAGAGAGGGAGTTAGTGTTCTACACCTCAGAAGCAGCCAATATTCTATTCCTCACAGAACCAACTACCTTTGTATCCCCCATCGAGCCAGTAAGTGTCCCATCCTATATAAATAAGGCGAGTGCCCCAAACTACACAGAGCCAGCCAGTGTCCTTTCCCCCATAGAGACAATAAAATAAGCCAATTATAGCACCTAGAATAATTCAAGTTCTACACACACACACACAACCACACACACACACAGCACACCTGATAAAAGGCTTCCACTCTACTGCCCTGCACTCCGTTAGAAAGTCAGCAAGTATTTCACCCCCTGGAGCCAGGAAGCATTCCTCCTCTATAGTTACAGGAAGTATTACACCCCAGACAAAGGAATGAGTCTATCCCCCTGGAGTAGGAAGTACTCACTAAGTAGGGTACGAAGTACTCCACCCACTACAGTCAAAGTATCCCAGCACAAGAGGAAGGCAATACCTCATGTGATACAGTTACAAGACATATCCCACTTCTAGAGATGCTGAAAGTACCCCACCCCCTTCGGGCCAGGATGCATCACACTTCTATAGAGTCCTGAGTATCTATCACTAATAAAAACATATTTTATGCTGCCCTCTGTTGAGGTTGCCAGTATTGCACAACCCATGAAGCATAGGTTAATGCTGCAAGAAGGGTTTCTCAGTTTCTCTTGACTGGGGTGAATGTTTGATTTGTTCCACATTCCGTCCATCATTTGTGTGTCTTTTGCTTTATTGTCCTAAGTGCGCCAGATATGCCCACATGTGGGCCCCGGGCTCACTGTGCCACTGGGTTCAATCTAGCCTGGCTGAGGAGGGGTGATACCCGGAAACCGGTTGCAGGATGCTTGTTTCCGGTCCATGGAAGACCTGGCTTAGCAGTTCGGGCTGGACTGTTCCCATGAGGAGCAAGGTCAAGACTGATTTGCATATGGTTGGGTCCAAACAGGGAGGCATAGTGAGCAAAAGAACGATGGATTTAACCCAGATCTCTTGACGGGGATGAATGTTTGATCTGTTCCCCCTTCCGTCCATCGTTTGTGTGTCTTTTGCTAAAATCATGCACTGGCTCACAGAATTAATGTAGAGTCAATTATTATTATGTAATGTAAACAAACTCTGTATGGAGAGAAACTGAACTCAGCTGAATGTCAGGAAAGGTCAAGGTAGATCTGTGGCTCGTAGGCAAACTGTGGACGTCGGGCAAATTACCCACTCAAATGTCTGTAAAACAAGATGCACTCTCTGCCCTTCTGGCCACCCTCCACATACAAAAGATGTTCACCCTGGAAGATGAATGACTTTAGAAAGGGTATTCATGAAATCTTGCTTCAGCCTCAAACATATTTGATTGATCATTATGAGCTTTGCAGTCCCTTGGCTAAAAGGCAAGTGACCTCTACCAGCCCTTCCCTTACCTACCTTTCCTCTGCAAGATCCTTGAAAAAGTAGTCTCCTCTCGGCTGCAAAACCACATTAATGCTAACCATCTCCCTCATGCCTACAAACTGGTTTCAGATTACACTGCATTATTGAGGCAGCTGCCTTACACATCGGAAAAGATGCCATCTTGACCGCAGAAGATGGCCCCTGCTTCCCGATATTGCCCTCCTGACCGCAGATGAAGATGGCCCCTGCTTCCCGATATTGCCCTCCTGACCGCAGATGAAGATGGCCCCTGCTTCCAGATATTGCCCTCCTGACCGCAGATGAAGATGGCCCCTGCTTCCCGATATTGCTAGACCTCTCTGCTGCCTTTGACACAGTCGACCATTCAACCCTCATCCATACCCTGGAGTATCGAATGGGATTCACTGACAAGGTCTTTCACTGGTTCCCCTCCTATCTTTCCAATCAACACCAGTTTGTTCACTTTGGCACCTCCAGGTCCCAAAAGATCCCTATAATCTGCGGAGTCCCACAGGGTTCCCTGTTGTCTGCTGTCATGTTCAATCTCTCAATGGAAACCCTTGGGGCTCTATTCACAGACAACAGTGCCACCAATATGGACATGATATACAACGGTAACTGAAAGTCTCTTCTGTTCCAGACATGCAAGGCCTCGAACTCTTTGTGCACCTCATCCAGACCTGGGTGTCCAAAGCCTCAAGTGAGGTCTATACCTTACCCAGACGTGGATGTCCAGTGCCTACCTGAAGCTCAACCCATGGATGAGTGGCAAAGGTGCTGTGTGGTAAAGACTGTGTGGTAAAAGCTATTCCCCCTTCAGAACTGCTGTTCAATCCCTCGTACTCTCGCATTTGGGTGATGGCAACACCCGTCTCTCTGACTCCATGGTGTCACCCCTTAAAAGCACCCTGCATACTGAAACAAGAGTGATCCAAGGCCAGAAGACATAGGATACATCACTCCCTTTGCTATACAATGTCATTGGCTCCTCTTGCCGACCCGAACCCTCTTCAAAACCAGCTGCATCATTTACAAAGCCATCATGACCGGCACCTCTGTTTATCTTGCAGACAAGCTCACCACCTCTGGTGGCTCTAAGAACACCCACAGCCAGGCCACTATCAGACTGCAGACTAAGAAGTGAAACAAACATGGCAACAGGCCTTTTCCATCTGTGCACCTAGAATCATGGAACAACATCCCTTTATCCATAATGAAAGCCCCAATGTTGCTCCAATAAGGAAAGAGTTAGAGACTCACGTCTTTAAAGTGCCCTACAACACAATGCAGTTACAGTCCAATAACCAGCTACCTCTTCAATCACTGGTTGACTGTGTGCTTACCTTTGACACTACACAGTATTCTGCTGCATTTTTGGCTATGTTCACGCTATCCAAATACCACATACAGACACACATACATCATCGTAGAGGGTCAAGTTGGACAGAGACCCATGTCGAGGGTGCTCGATGTCACTCACTTTGTTTCCTTCACTCCTTGAGTCCTTAGTTTAAAAAACAAAAAATCAGGAGCTCCATGATCCCGGGGAGTAAGATACGGTGTCCAGTTGAAGGGAGAACCGACGTGCCGAGCGGGTGCCTGGCTTTGGAGTACGTGCGACTACAAGCCACCGCCCCCCACTGCAACCCATGGTGTGAGGCTATTCTACACTATATAATCAATTTGGTTTTCAGAAACTCTGATGGCCCTACGACTTAAAACTGTAAGTTGCAGCAGTCATTTTTATATACCACAGGTCAGGGTGCGCCTTAGCGTGTGTACACCGCCGTGGTACCTGGTCCTGACGAATGCCTCACTAAGGGCGTCTGGAGGCACAAACATGTTGACCACACTCCTTTTGACACACTGGATGTAGCTGGCCATTCTAACCCAGCCCAAACATCCACCACACTGTTTTTTAACTGTGCCCGATTTTCCACTAATAAACATTTTGCTGGATAAAATCAAGGCATTTTTAATTTGAACTTTTTCACCATCACCATTCACATTCACAAAACACAAAAAAAAACGCTCCGCTGTAGTCAGGCGTCGTAGCACACCAGGCAGGCACTCGGCCTCTCTGGTGAGAACCCAATGATGAAGCATGTCACCAACCAGGTTGGTGAGTGAGGGTTCTTTCAAAAAACACGAGAGTGACTCCTCCTGCTGGCTCTTCTTCAGAGTGACTCCTCCTGCTGGCTCTTCTTCAGAGTGACTCCTCCTGCTGGCTCTTCTTCAGAGTGACTCTTCCTGCTGGCTCTTCTTCAGAGTGACTCCTCCTGCTGGCTCTTCTTCAGAGTGACTCCTCCTGCTGGCTCTTCTTCAGAGTGACTCCTCCTGCTGGCTCTTCTTCAGAGTGACTCCTCCTGCTGGCTCTTCTTCAGAGTGACTCCTCTTGCTGGCTCTCCTCCTGCTGGCTCTTCTTCAGAGTGACTACTCTTGGTGGCTCTTCTTCAGAGTGACTCCTCCTGCTGGCTCTTCTTCAGAGTGACTCCTCCTGCTGGCTCTTCTTCAGAGTGACTCCTCCTGCTGGCTCTTCTTCAGAGTGACTCCTCTTGCTGGCTCTTCTTCAGAGTGACTCCTCCTGATGGCTCTTCTTCAGAGTGACTCCTCCTGCTGGCTCTTCTTCAGAGTGACTCCTCCTGCTGGCTCTTCTTCAGAGTGACTCCTCCTGCTGGCTCTTCTTCAGAGTGACTCCTCTTGCTGGCTCTTCTTCAGAGTACCTCCTCTTGGTGGCTCTTCTTTAGAGTGACTCCTCCTGCTGGCTCTTCTTCAGAGTGACTCCTCCTGCTGGCTCTTCTTCAGAGTGACTCCTCCTGCTGGCTCTTCTTCAGAGTGACTCCTCCTGCTGGCTCTTCTTCAGAGTGACTCCTCTTGCTGGCTCTTCTTCAGAGTGACTCCTCCTGCGGGCTCTTCTTCAGAGTGACTCCTCCTGCTGGCTCTTCTTCAGAGTGACTCCTCCTGCTGGCTCTTCTTCAGAGTGACTCCTCCTGCTGGCTCTTCTTCAGAGTGACTCCTCTTGCTGGCTCTTCTTCAGAGTGACTCCTCTTGCTGGCTCTTCTTCAGAGTGACTCCTCCTGCTGGCTCTTCTTCAGAGTGACTCCTCCTGCTGGCTCTTCTTCAGAGTGACTCCTCCTGCTGGCTCTTCTTCAGAGTGACTCCTCTTGCTGGCTCTTCTTCAGAGTGACTCCTCTTGCTGGCTCTTCTTCAGAGTGACTCCTCCTGCTGGCTCTTCTTCAGAGTGACTCCTCTTGCTGGCTCTTCTTCAGAGTGACTCCTCCTGCTGGCTCTTCTTCAGAGTGACTCCTCTTGCTGGCTCTTCTTCAGAGTGACTCCTCCTGCTGGCTCTTCTTCAGAGTGACTCTTCTTCAGAGTGACTCTTCTTCAGAGTGACTCCTCTTGCTGGCTCTTCTTCAGAGTGACTCCTCTTGCTGGCTCTTCTTCTGTTGGCTTCACTATTCCGTTGTTTATTTGAAATTGAAAATTGGGGGACCAGGAGTGGTTCCTATTCTCCTCTTTCCCTCCCTCTCCTGTTGATTAACTAGGTTACTAGACATAAAACAACTTGCATGGAAGATGTGACAGTGAACACAACTCTAACTAGCTTTTCTCTTTTGAACATCGATGCAGATCAAATCAGTTTTGAGATTTAAGACAAAAGTGAAAATCTGAAATACTTAATGCGGAAGCAGAGGGTGAAGAATAACTGCCTCTAGTGACATATTCTATAAATGCTACATTAAAGTCTTCAAGGCACACCGTACACATCTATTGAAGACATCAGGAGAGGCCTAAAGAGGTTTTTAAGATGGCAATCTAAAGGATCGAATTAATTTATTTCAAAACTACAGAAATACCATAAATGGACATAATACATGCACAGTGAGGAAATGTCCAATCGTTAAGGAGGTACCAGTACTCCATGCTGACAGATGAAGCCTCTAACTATTACACAATATAGAACATCTATACTTCATTCCCTGTATGCCTAGCGAGCATCTCATGCTCTACAGAGGCAACTGCAAGGCAACTCCCCAAAAAGCCAACAAGTAGGTTGACTATAGATCAACATCCCCAGTTAAGGAAGCTAGTACTCAACTCCTTGTAGAGCCCATGTGTATTGCATCCCCCATACAGTTCCGTAATCTATAAAGGTAGCACATATTCCAAGTACCCTCATAAGAGACAGGGGCAGCATTGAGTACATTATAGAGCCAATAAGGACTCCTTGTCTTGCCCTTGTATACTAGAACCAGTAGAGGCCACCCACAGAAGCATCATTTGCTCTATCGTTGGTAGAAGGAGCTACTATTCGGTTGCCAGTAGAGGCATCAGGTATTCAGTCACCGATAGAGGCAGAAAGTCTTCAGTCACCGGTAGAGGCATCAGATATTCCACCACCGGTAGAGGCATCGGCTACTCAGTCACTGGTAGAAGCCTCAAATATTCTGCCCACTATAGCTGTAGCTAGGACTGAACTCTGAGTAAAGCCAGCAAGTATCCACTCGCTGATGTATCTTCATCCAAATAAAGGCAGCATGTATTCCATTCCTTATAGAAACAGCAAGTATTGCATCCGTAATATACCTCCGTTATTATGGAGGTCAAACATACAGGGTTCCTTATATAGCAGTTGGGATACTTGCTAGTTCTACATCTTCACCCATTAGTGGCAATAGATATTCCTTCTCTTATGAAGCCAGCAAGCAATGAAGCCCTTCTGGAGCCGGCAAGTACTGAAGACCTTTTGGAGCCAGCAGGCAGTGAACCCCCTTCAGGAGCCAGCAAGCAATGACCCCCTTTCTAGAGCCAACAAGCAATGACCCCCTTTCTAGAGCCAGCAAGCACCAAACCCCTTTCTAGAGGCAGCAAGCCGCAAACCCCCCTCTCTAGAGGCAGCAAGCCGCAAACCCCTCTCTAGAGGCAGCAAGCAATGACCCCCATTCTAAAGCCAGCAAGCAACAAACCCCTTTCTAGAGGCAGCAAGCCGCAAACCCCTTTCTAGAGGCAGCAAGCCGCAAACCCCCCTCACTAGAGGCAGCAAGCCGCAAACCCACCTCTCTAGAGGCAGCAAGCCGCAAACCCCTCTCTAGAGGCAGCAAGCAGCAAACCCCTCTCTAGAGGCAGCAAGCAATGACCCCCTTTCTAGAGCCAACAAGCAATGACCCCCTTTCTATAGCCAGCAAGCCGCAAACCCCTTTCTAGAGCTAGCAAGCCGCAAACCCCTTTCTAGAGGCAGCAAGCAGCAAACCCTTTTCTAGAGCCAGCAAGCAACAGACCCCCTTTCTGGAGCCAGCAAGCATCGAACCCCTTTCTAGAGCCAGCAAGCCGCAATCCACTTTATAGAGCCAGCAAGCATCAAACCCCTTTCTAGATCCAGCAAGTGCTTTATCCATTATAAAGACAGGCAGTACATCAGCCCCAGAGAGGCAGCCTGTACAGGTCTTTGCTGAGGCGAGAACCATATATAAACTGCGATCTCTGGTCATGCTGGGATCACAGCATTTTGTTACTGGTGGCGAGGGGTCTGACCAGCGGTCTAACCTCCTAGACATCGGGGCAGTGTTACCCTCACTTACCTCCTGCCCACAAGTCAAAATTTTGAGCATCAATCAGTTCTCCATTGACTCCTGGAAACAGAAAGGCAAGAGTTAGAAGAACAAATACACACAGTTTATAGCATGGACGTACACACTGAGCACAGACAGACTGACAAAGCCCACAGAGCATTTACAAAGGCAGATACAGTCAAGGAGTATGGTGTGGAGCACACCTCACAACGTTTCCACAACACTGAGCATGGACATGCAAACATGCAAGATAAGCCCATGGGCTTGGACAAAGACAGCCAGAAGAAACAGAAAAGCAGAGCTCCCAAAAATGGACAGACAGACATACATACATACACAGGCAAGTGAGCATGGAAAGGCAGATAACCCCAGTGTATGGGCTTGGTAGATATATCCCCCTAATCAAAGGTAGACAGACAGAGCAAATACACGGGCAGACAGACACAGACCCCTAATTTTAGTTAGGAAGATGCACCCTCATTTCATTAGTAGGCAGATACAGTCTCTGATCATGGGTAGACAGACACAACTCCTGAGTGTCAGCAGGCAGACACAAACCCCTGTGACGCTGGTCAGCAGACACAATCCCCGGCTATCAGTAGGCAGAGCCCCTGAGCATAGGCAACCAGACATAGCCGGGAGGAACAGAATGGCAGAGCTTCCTTACCCCCAACCAGGGACAAACTGACCTGGCTCGTGAGCATGGACAGGCAGAGATCTAGCCAGATCATGCAAAGCTGTCACAACCCCCTCCTCCCGTCCGCCCCCCCCACCCCCATCTCCGGAGCAAGGACTTGCAGAGATAGCAGAAGGCGAATATAGCTACAAGCATGGACCAGTAACGTTTTACTGCCCTTCTTCCACATCTTAGCCAAACCTCAAACCTATGTCTTTCATTTACAGAGAACATGGCAGTTAAAGGTACCAACAATGCAAAAGACATACGGTCACAAAGTCTTCTGAGGCCGAGATCCAATCCTTTTAATCAATTTGGAATTACCCACCGCAGGGAGAAGAGGAAACTCTTCAGGTCTCTCTCAGACTAGAAGATGGGCAGACATATACCCATGCACAGCGAAGGACAGAAGTGATAGTCTGTGCGTGATCCACGCTCACCACATTCACAGGCCTGAAAGGCTCTCGGTTTCCTTTCAACCAAATGATGGTCCAAAAACCTCTTGGGTCAATTCTGGCCAGCAGGGCTACAAGGCCGTCTGAATGCTGGGCAACTCGGTTTCTACTGACTGTCAGGGTGCCTTTCTTTGTCCCACTGACAGCAGCTTTGGTTTTCCCCTTTGTCTAGGGGCCCTGAAGTGCCCCATTTCACAGGGGTCTCAGTCGGACCTCTTGCCCAAGGGCCTTGGTTTGTTGTCTGGTACAGGGGTCTTTTCCTACCCACAGCAGACAGCGCAGCCTTCTCTTCTTCCGAGACATGCTGCAACAGTGAGACTTTCTATAGGGACTAACCCGGGTCGTGGCCTTGAAAATGTTTGGGGGGGCGACTAGAGGAGTCCCGTAGCGTCCTGCCACTGGAAAATATCTATCTGCTGCACATAATCTACTTTCAAAGTCCAGACGAAGTACAGGCTCCGGCTCGACAGGACTCCTGTTTATCATCCACTGGGGGCACGGCTCGGAGGCCAAAGCTGAACAAAAGGTAAATGTTTGTTAACATTTGAAGATTGTTCCAGCCAGGACAGAGAGCATATTTCTAGACTTTTGATCAAGAGTTGCAGGGTGCTACAATATTCAGGTAAGGACTTTTATCCTTAACGCTCCCTCCTTTCCCACTTAGCCTCAGGTAAGCCAGGCAGCCTTGAGTAGTTTCCCGGCTCCAACAAGAAGGTACACAAAGCCTTTCACGGGTTCTGGGATTAACCTACCATTCAGCAGCACCACGTTGAGTCCTCGTCCCACGTTGTTCTGCACACTGCTCATCACCCTGTGTTTGAGAAGAGAGGTGATGTTAGCTGGTTTCGGCATGCACTAAAAACAAACGAGGGACAACTACAACTGTCCCTTTGTTGTGCTCACTGGAACTTACTAGGTAGGATGAGACCTTAGTTGTGAGGACGGATGAGGAGCAGTGAGCAGGTGGCAAAGATGCTAGGGGGCATCACCAGAGCCTGGGGAAGATCTCAGATATGAGGTACCGTGAACATCATGGGCATGTACCAGGAGTGAGAGTCAGCGAGAGGGAGCAACAGAGAATCCAGGAGACTGGCATTGTAGGTAATATGCAGTAGGAGCTTAGGGGAGGTACAATGTAGTGATTATGGAGAATGCCATGGACCTATCCAATGGGTGAGGTCCGATGAGAAACAGACACCAGGAATGAGGTGCCGAAAGGCGTATACAGACACCAGGAATGAGATGCCAAGAGGCGTATACAGATACCAGGAGTGAGATACTGAGAGGCGGATACAGATACTAGGTGGAATGTGAGATAAGTCAGATACCAGGAATGAGGTGCCGAGAGGCGTATACAGATATGAGGAGTGAGGTGCCGAGAGGAGTATACAGATACCAGGAGTGAGGTGCCGAGAGGCGTATACAGACACCAGGAATGAGATACTGAGAGGCGGATACAGATACTAGGTGGAATGTGAGATAAGTCAGATACCAGGAATGAGGTGCCGAGAGGCGTATACAGATATGAGGAGTGAGGTGCCGAGAGGAGTATACAGATACCAGGAGTGAGGTGGAATGTGAGAAGGGTCAGATACCAGGAGTGAGGAGCCGAGAGGCATATACAGATACCAGGAGAGGTGCAGAGAGCCGTATACAGATAACAGGAGTGAGGTGGAATGTGAGATGGGTCAGATACCAGGAGTGAGGAGCTGAGAGGCGTATACAGATACCAGGAGTGAGGTGCAATGTGAGATGGGTCAGATACCAGGAGTGAGGAGCCGAGAGGCATATACAGATACCAGGAGAGGTGCAGAGAGCAGTATACAGATAACAGGAGTGAGGTGGAATGTGAGATGGGTCAGATACCAGGAGTGAGGAGCGGAGAGGCGTATACAGATACCAGGAGTGAGGTGCAATGTGAGATGGGTCAGATACCAGGAGTGAGGAGCCGAGAGGCGTATACAGATACCAAGTGCAATGTGAGGTAAGTCAGATACCAGGAGTGAGGTGCAGAGAGGCGTATACAGATACCAGGTGCAATGTCAGATGGGTCAGATACCAGGAGTGAAGTGCAGAGAGGCGTATACAGATACCTGGAGTGAGGTGCAGAGAGGCATATACAGATACCCGGAGTGAGGTGCAGAGAGGCATATACAGATACCCGGAGTGAGGTGCAGAGAGGTGTATACAGATACAAGGTGCAATGTGAGATAAGTCAGATACCAGGAATGAGGTGCAGAGAGGTGTATACAGATATGAGGAGTGAGGTGCTGAGAGGAGTATACAGATACCAGGAGTGAGGTGGAATGTGAGAAGGGTCAGATACCAGGAGTGAGGAGCCGAGAGGCGTATACAGATACCAGGTGCAATGTCAGATGGGTCAGATACCAGGAGTGAAGTGCAGAGAGGCATATACAGATACCAGGAGTGAGGTGCAAAGTGAGACGGGTCAGATACCAGGCACAGTGATGCAAGTTAGAGGCTGAAAGCAGGTGACGAGGATCGTCAGAAGATCAGGAGTGAGGAAGTCACAGCCAGGGACAGCAACAAAAGAGGTGCAGTGAGAGTCAAGGCAGATGCCAAAGTGCACTGAGAGAGTGGATCGGATTCCAGAGGTGAGGTACAGCAAGAACCATGGGCAGATTCCAGGTACAGTGTAGGGGGAGTCTGGGGTAAATACTTATGTTGCGGGGCAGTGAAAGCCAGCCAGAAACCATGTGATGGGAAGTGAAAGTTTGGACCAGAAAACATGGGTGAGGTCCAGTGAGAGCTGCTTACAGATACAAGCTGAGGTGCACTGAGAAAAAGGGGCAGACAGCGTGTGAGGGGAGGGGCCATTATTGAGCAGACGCCAGGGCTGAAGTGAAGTGAGAACTTTGGGTAGATACAGGGGTTGAGAGGCAGTCAGAGTCGGGAGAAGGTGCCAGGGGTGAGGTGAAGTGAGAGCTAGGGGCAGGCACTGAGGATGAGGGTATTGAGTTAGGGCAGATGTCAGGGCAAGGTGAAGTGAGATCCAGAGGCAGATATTGGGAGGGGAGGCCGTGACAGGCCAAGTTGATCCTGGGGGTGAGAGGCAGAGGTAGCTACTAGGTGAGGTGAAGTGTGAGGGGAGAGCAGGATTAAGGTGCAGTTAAAGGTAGGTGTCTGGGAGAGGTGCCTGTGTAAATAAAGAAACTTACATTCTATCCTCAAAGCAGATTTTTGGCCCAATGACATTAGCTGCCCCACTCACGACCCGGAAGGAGAAGTGCTGATCTGGGCAAGACTGGGGGAGGCCACACTTGTGTCTCTTTGGCTTGGCATCTGAGGGAGACAAGATGGTCAGAAAACACTGAAATTCAAGACAGAGGGAAACATATCTCAGATGCACTGCATGCTCACCTGGAACTGGGGAATTCTCAGGCCCTGTGAAAGAAGAAAAGAGGAAGAGTTCAGAAGAATGGTTTATAACAAGAGGCAGGTCACACGCAGCCTCAGATAACCAGAACCAGATACAACCTGCTTTAGATACAGAGACGCACATCAGTTTCCTGGCAGAACCAGGGCCGTATCACCCACTCTCTAGGACAGAACCAGGGCCGGATTATCCATCTCTCAAACAGAACCCGTCATATCACCCACTGTCTGGGACAGAACTAGAGACATATCACCCTCTATCCGGAACAGACCAAGAACTGTACCACCCACTCACTAGGACAGACCAGAACTGTTTCCCATGCTTTCTGGGATAGGACAAAGGCAGTGTCATCTGCTTTCTGGAATAGAACCAGCGCTGTGTCAACTCTCTGGGACAGAACCAGAGCCGTATCACCCACTCTCTGGGACAGAACTAAGGTCATAAAACCCAATCTCTGGGCCAAAACTAGCACCCTGATAACTACTCTCTGGGACAGAACTAGGGCTGTATCACCCGCTGTCTGGACAGAACCAGAGCAGTATGACCTACTCTCTGGGACACAAGCACACAATCTCTGGGAAAGAACTACAGCAGTATCAACAACTCCATGGGAGGGAACAGAGGCTACATCACCTACTCTCTGAGACAGAACAAGAGCCGTATCATGCAGTCTCTGGGACAGAACCACCATCTTATCACCCCGTCTCTGGGGCAGAATCGGGCCGCATTACCCACTCTCTGGACAGATGCACAGCCTGATCACCCAGTGTCTAAGGGAGGAATCAGAGCAGCATTACCAAGCCTCAGACAGGATCGGAGTTGCATCACCCACTGTCCGGAACAGAACCGGCACTACATCACCCACTGTCCGGAACAGAACCGGCACTACATCACCCACTGTCCGGGACAGAACCGGCACTACATCACCCACTGTCCGGGACAGAACCGGCACTACATCACCCACTGTCCGGGACAGAACCGGCACTACATCACCCACTGTCTGGGACAGACAGAACAGTTTCACACACTCTCTGGGACAGAACATGAGACACATCACCCACCCTTTAGGACAGAACCGGAGCTGTATCACCTAGACTCTGGGATCGAGTCAGAGACATATCGCCGACTCTCTGGGACAGAACCAGACCTATAGCCCTGCCTCTCAATGTGACCATACATACCCCATGAATTAATAAAAGATACACTACACACAGAGCCACATCCTTCTCACCTACAGAGAGATATATAGAGAGCCGTTCCAAACATGAGCAAAGCAATATCAGAAAGGAGGGCACAGCCAGGGCAAATCACACATACTCTCTACAACACAGTTGGAGCTGTACAGCCTATCAATTGATAGAACCAGTCATCTTTCTCAGCATCTGACATATGGAAAGGTATATCACCCACTATCTGTGACATGAGTAGAGTCCTACACCCTGAGCCACAACATAAAACACATCAGTGACCTACCTACATCACATCATTTCACCCTGGAACATAACAAGAACCACTGCACACATCAGGACACTACCAAGCAGTGTATCGCTCAACTAATAGGAGCCATATGGCCCCTCCTTGGACATAACAATGGTCATATTACACACCACAAAGCATAAGAAGAGCAACATTACAGATCAGGGCATGACCAGAGCTGCATCACCGATGATCCTGGACACAACCAGAGCCACATGCCCTCCTCCCTGGGCACAATCACATCACAAACACGCCAGGACATAACTAGACAATCATGCACCACCTGACATAACCAGGACATTATGACACAACTTTCCACCCTCAGTTATGCAGGGACACCGGTCATCTGCAATATGACATAATAACAAGCATTCCTTATTTTAGCTGGTTTCTTTTCTTCTTCAATTATTGACTCATTTCCCAAAATGCATTTACGTAGGTGGCAATCACTCACTGCGCTTATAGGTGTCACTTACAACCAAAACTATACACATCGGTGGTAGTTGGCCTCATGTGATTCATAGTATTTAGAGGTACCAGTCACACACGCTACACTGCCCCTCTGTATTAGTTCAACTCACAGGGTTCATGGTATTTCCAGGAACCAATCAATCAGTATTTGTTAAGTGCGGCTACTCACCCGCTAGGAATATGTTCCTGATAAGCGGATGAAACAAGATTATAGTATGTTAGGGGATGCTTGTATATCCTTGTTAAATTATTTGGGATCCTATACCTGAAAGAGCTGTGGAGATGCTTTGCTTCTTGTGACCCAAACCAAATTACCAGGTAAATATTGATATTTCTGTCCCACAGGATAAAAAGTTAGGTCTGATTAAACACCGCTGCGGGTCAGGCACTCTCTGTCCTCCCAGCAAACGGGGAAGCAACCCTAGAGCCCACAGCAGTTCCTCTCATCTGGCTGTAAATTTCTCCTTTACTACTAACACATTACTGTGCTGCTTGAAATGATTCACACTCCGCTTTACAGAAAGAGATTTAAAGCTAACTTACCTGCCGTAAAAGAAAAGCTTTACCGCTCAATGGAGGTGCGCAGATACGTCACATCTTGACTAGTTTACACTCTGAGGACCCTGAAACTACATGCATCATACTACATGTCTTTTTATTCTCCTTCACAAGCAAATGGAATAGCTCTAACAAAGACAGAAATGCTTACATACATGAACTCCGATAGATTTAAGACTCTAGCAACAGCTTAATTTGATACCATGGTGGTGGCGAGCCATTCGGATCTCAATCTCTGCAAAATAAGTATTGTGGGAATTTCAAATATTATCCACAATGAAAATCAGAGCCATGTCACGCACCCTAGCAAAGCCACCTCAAATCACAAAATGCAAATTATGCACCCTATCATTCCTCAAATCAAACTGCTGACATAAGCAGAGCAATATCTCCGCAGGGAGATGTCGTAGACCGATGGTGGTTAAGGGACACAACACATTTACGGGCGTAGGAACATAGAGACGCAGATAAACAACCTGGACCAGGGAGATCTATGCACATAACATGGGTAAGGAAGACGATGACATACAGGCTAGGCCAGGGAGACCTTGGCTCACAGGTAGGGCCAGGAAGACTTGGACACACAGACTGGGACAGGAAGACTTGGACACACAGACTGGGACAGGCCAACACAGAGGACAACAATGCTGCCTTGTTAGGCGCAGACAATAACAGAGTAGTAGACAACCACAGACATTCCACACGGGGTCAGAACACACAGTCACTCTGGGAAAGGGAAACACACACAACCACACATGAACGGAGAGACACACAGCCACAAGTGGGGTGGGACACGGGCACAGCCATGGGTAGGAAGATAAAACCACTGCCACACAGCCAGGGAGACAGGAAGCCAGACAAGCAAAAGGAAACACACACACAGCCACATGAGGATAGAACACAAACAGCCAGGCTGGGGCAGGACAGTGTGAAATGGATACCCAGACTGTGTCAGGGAGATTTGGACACCCACACTAGGGCAGGGTGATGTGGACGCCCACACTAGGGCAGGGTGATGTGGACGCCCACACTAGGGCAGGGTGATGTGGACGCCCACACTAGGGCAGGGAGATGTGGACACCCACACAGAAGCAGTGAAACAGGGACGGTTGTATGTCACACTATCGAGTGCCAAAATATAGACCTGCATTAATATGGAGTGTAGAATACTGTCTACCACTGTTTCAGACAGGAGTATGTGCCGGCAAGTGAAGACTTACTATTCTTAACTTCACGTCTCGGAACCTTGAAAACATATGTATTGTCAAGGTAAGTAGATGTGAAGTTAAAAATAGTAAACTTATACCAACCTGTACATACTTGGATTCATTAACTAGCGGTAGTTGGTAATCTGCACTTGATGTCATTGAAAAGCCGATGCCCTGGTATAATCTGTGACACGGACATCATTACCTTACTGCCCATATCACCGTCCACAAAACCCTTCTCAATCTTCATTGCTCCAACTCCTTTGTCCTGTTCCGCTATGATGCATTGCCACCAAATGTCTGCTGCAAACTGGTTTTGACTGGACACTGGAACTGCAAATTGTTTTCACTCTTCAAGCTGTGCAACCCTCTTGGTCGCCTCTCCGTGCCTGAGGTAACTATGCCTTCATCTACTGTTGTAGACCCCTCTTATTGAAAGCTGAGCCCCTCCACGAAGGCCTCTGCCCATCTTAGAAGGAGCAACTGCTCCAGACGGTCACTTCCTCCTCTGCAGAGATCAGATGTTACAGGCTCCTTCCAGAGGCACGTCTTTCCTACCAGGCTTTAAAGACTTCCCTTTGGCTCAGACTGATGTGCCCTCTGTAGCACAAGATACCCCTAATCTGGAATGTAACCCACCAAAATCCGCTGTTCCATGCTTTTGATTTATTTTTCTTAAGTATTTTTAAATGCATTGTGGCAAGTACATTAAAACACAAATCACAACATCCCTTGAACACCCAAATCGCGCCAAAGTCCGGGCACTGTATAACCACACATGCTTTATTTCTTAATGGTACTTACTGGTCAGCAGCTTTTGTATTCGGGGGAAAGCACCCTGGTTCCCCAGCATCACGCTAGCCAAAATCCAGGTCAGACCCACACACAGGGCTATCACCACAATACGGAGAGAACCTGCACGAAGCAAGAAGGCAAGCTGAGAATCATACTCAAGCACAGAAAGCGTGATGGATGGAATGCTTGCATTAATCTCAGGCATACTTTATGCTGTAGATTTTAGGAAATCATGGAAGGCACAACTACATCATACAAAGCTCAGGGGATCAGTGTCACGAGCAACTTTGAGCTAATATGTGCATAAGAGAAAATACTTATATAGCAACTTTACACTAGACTAACTGCTGACACACAAGGGGCGACTATTTCAAATGCAGATTGTCGTCAGATTTTTGAGGCAAACACAAGAGTAAGTAGATTTGTCTTTTAGACCACTGCCTTTACATGCCTCCTTTGTGGCTATCCAGACTATCTGTCATGGATCCAACCGTCCTAGACCGCCTTAGGGAACCCCTGTTATAGAGGCTGGTGAGTTACGCTGGGACATAGAAGCATATAAAACATAAAACGTGAACCAAGTTAGCACAGGTAACTTGTGTCCAAACCTTTCCAGAAGGTCAAAACGAACGAGTTTATCCAAAAATTAAAAGTCTACATGCTGCAAATTGGGTTTGGAATTTTCTAATCTAATTCCACATGATGTTTGTCCTCTGATAAAGCATATGAAGCGATTCAAGGGGTGCCCTGCACAACTGCTATCCAAAGCAGAGAATAATCAGGGAGTCATTCAAGTGATTAAAAGGAGAATACAGAGAACTCCCAGGTTAACCCACAGTTTTACGTCGAGTCGAGCGAGGGCAGCTGATCCCCAAATACTGAACTTGTACAATATTTTACTCACGTCCTAAAGCAAACTGATTCTTCACCAACAATGATGTCAGACTTTGCTCCCAGGCCTTTGGGAACACACTGTATTTATAACTCGGGCCCCCCCATGCACAGTTTTGTCATCAATAGTTTATTTGCCAATGTTGCATTGATATTATCACTGATGTCATAGAAGATATCATGAGTGATGTAATATGTGGGGTAATTAAGAGTGCATTGCGAGGGCACGAGTTATAGTTACTTGAGATGACTGTAACTATAACTAGCGAATTTCTGCTTTAGAGTTTAAAAAGTGACATTGTTACTGAACATTTAAACTAACTATACCGTTTCTTTAACAACCGTTTTTTTCAGTGAATTACTAGGGTTTTTGTTAACATGAAGTAATAATTTATTACGATACCTAAACCCAACCCCCTGTCGGGCATGGCCTGGCCTGATGCCAGGCCCTACACAAAACATCCTGCATACAGCCAACCCAACACTGCGTACGGCCTTTGGCTCCCCCCGCGGCCCCCAACAAGTTTATGGTGGGTGTTCTGGGTGGGCACCCACCTTTAAGTATGAGGGTTCCTGGGAGGGGCTCCCCGGGGTCAATAACAGCTCGGGAGGGGGCCGCATAGTCCCCCACCCCTGTATTTAAAGGAGTGTCCCTGGGGGATGAGGGCCCAATAAGGCCCGGGAAGGAATTACGCGGAGCTTCCATCCCATTTATTTTAAGTAGTGGTCCTGTGGGATGGGGTCCCCACGGCCTACTTAGGCATGGGGAGGGGGGCACACAGTCAACGTGGGATCCAGAGAGCACACATGTGCCTTCCAGCACAGGATCCAGGAAGCAGATGGCAGCACAGGATCCAGGAAGCAGATGCCAGTACAGGATCTAGGAAGCAGAAGGCAGCAGAGGATCCAGGAAGCAGATGGCAGCACAGGACCCAGGAAGCAGATGGCAGCACAGGATCTAGGAAGCAGAAGGCAGCAGAGGATCCAGGAAGCAGATGGCAGCACAGGACCCAGGAAGCAGATGGCAGCACAGGACCCAGGAAGCAGATGGCAGCACAGGACCCAGGAAGCAGATGGCAGCACAGGATCCAGGAAGCAGATGGCAGCACAGGATCCAGGAAGCAGATGGCAACACAGGATCCAGGAAGCAGATGGCAACACAGGATCCAGGAAGCAGAAGGCAGCACAGGACCCAGGAAGCAGATGGCAGCACAGGACCCAGGAAGCAGATGGCAGCACAGGACCCAGGAAGCAGATGGCAGCACAGGACCCAGGAAGCAGATGGCAGCACAGGACCCAGGAAGCAGATGGCAGCACAGGACCCAGGAAGCAGATGGCAGCACAGGACCCAGGAAGCAGATGGCAGCACAGGACCCAGGAAGCAGATGGCAGCACAGGACCCAGGAAGCAGATGGCAGCACAGGATCCAGGAAGCAGATGGCAACACAGGATCCAGGAAGCAGAAGGCAGCACAGGATCCAGGAAGCACATGGCAGCACAGGATCCCGGAAGCAGAAGGCAGCACAGGATCTAGGAAGCACATGGCAACACATGATCCAGGAAGCAGATGGCAACACAGGATCCAGGAAGCAGATGGCAGCACAGGAAGCAGATGCCAGCACAGGATCCAGGACGCAGATGCCAGTACAGGACCCAAGAAGCAGATGGCAGCACAGGAACCAGGAAGCAGATGGCGGCACAGGATCTAGAAAGCACATGGCAACACAGGATCCAGGAAGCAGATGGCAACACAGGATCCAGGAATCAGATGGCAGCACAGGATCCAGGAAGCAGATGCCAGCACAGGAACCAGGAAGCAGATGCCAGCACAGGATCCAGGACGCAGATGCCAGTACAGGACCCAAGAAGCAGAAGGCAGCACAGGAACCAGGAAGCAGAAGGCAGCACAGGAACCAGGAAGCAGAAGGCAGCACAGGATCTAGGAAGCAGATGGCAGCACAGGATCCAGGAAGCAGATGGCAGCACAGGGTCTAGCCAGCACACAAGCAGATGTGAGCACCAGATCCAGTCAGCACACAGGCAGATACAAGCATGAGATCTAGCCCGAACACATGTGGCTGCCAGTGAAGAATCCGGTGAGCACATAACCTGCTGACAGCAAAAACTCTAGCCAGCACACACGGGGCTGCCTGCACGGGATCCCATCAGCAAACTGATGGCTGCTATCATAGGATCCAGTGAGTACACTGGTGGCTGCCAGCACAGGATGCAGTCAGTACACTGGTGGCTGCCAGCACAGGATGCAGTCAGTACACTGGTGGCTGCCAGCACAGGATGCAGTCAGTACACCGGTGGCTGCTATCATAGGATGCAGTCAGTACACTGGTGGCTGCTATCATAGGATGCAGTCAGTACACCGGTGGCTGCTATCATAGGATGCAGTCAGTACACCGGTGGGTACCGGCACAGGATGCAGTCAGTACACTGGTGGCTGCTATCATAGGATCCAGTCAGTACACTGATGGCTGCCAGCACGGGATCCCACCAGCACACATACGGCTACCATCATAGGAACCAGTCAGCACACATGTGGCTGCCAGCACAGGACCCTCAGCACACCGATGGCTGCCAGCACGGGATTTCATCAGCACACTGGTGGCTGCTATCATAGGATGCAGTCAGTGAACCAGTGGCTGCTATCATAGGATCCAGTCAGTACACCGGTGGCTGCTATCATAGGATGCAGTCAGTACACCGGTGGCTGCTATCATAGGATGCAGTCAGTACACCGGCGGCTGCTATCATAGGATGCAGTCAGTACACCGGCGGCTGCTATCATAGGATGCAGTCAGTACACCGGCGGCTGCTATCATAGGATGCAGTCAGTACACCGGCGGCTGCTATCATAGGATGCAGTCAGTACACCGGCGGCTGCTATAATAGGATGCAGTCAGTACACCGGTGGCTGCTATCATAGGATGCAGTCAGTACACAGGTGGGTACAGGCACAGGATGCAGTCAGTACACCGGTGGCTGCTATCATAGGATGCAGTCAGTACACCGGTGGGTACCGGCACAGGATGCAGTCAGTACACTGGTGGCTGCTATCATAGGATCCAGTCAGTACACTGATGGCTGCCAGCACGGGATCCCACCAGCACACATGTGGCTGCCAGCACAGGACCCCATCAGCACACCGATGGCTGCCAGCACGGGATTTAATCAGCACACTGGTGGCTGCTATCATAGGATGCAGTCAGTGAACCAGTGGCTGCTATCATAGGATCCAGTCAGTGCACCGGTGGCTGCTATCATAGGATCCAGTCAGTACACCGGTGGCTGCTATCATAGGATCCAATCAGTACACCGGTGGCTGCTATCATAGGATCCAGTCAGTGCACCGGTGGCTGCTATCATAGGATCCAATCAGTACACCGGTGGCTGCTATCATAGGATGCAGTCAGTACACCGGTGGCTGCTATCATAGGATGCAGTCAGTACACCGGTGGCTGCTATCATAGGATCCAGTCAGTGCACCGGTGGCTGCTATCATAGGATCCAATCAGTACACCGGTGGCTGCTATCATAGGATGCAGTCAGTACACCGGTGGCTGCTATCATAGGATGCAGTCAGTACACCAGTGGGTACCGGCACAGGATGCAGTCAGTACACTGGTGGGTGCTATCATAGGATCCAGTCAGTACACTGGTGGCTGACGGCACATGTGAAGATCAGCACAATGGTTGCTGCTAGCACAGATTCTGTTCAGTACATAGGCTGCAGAAAGCGAAGGATCCTCAGTCTGAATGAGCAAGACTAGGTGACAGAGGCCGACTCTAAGCAGATACTCTCCGTGAAGGAGTTAGGATTCGAGGCATGCAAGGAATGTGTGAGGCTTCAATCCAGGTGGATGGATTGCTGAACTAGGTGTGGTGAACTAGCGAGGTAGACAGATATAATTACAAAGACTCTAAGAGACCAACAAAATAATTTAGCATGCTATATAATGATCTCGCCTATTACAAATAAGCAATGGTCTGGTACCGTCTTCCAGTTAAAGAAATTAAGCATAACTGGAACAAAGCTCCTGGAACAAAGCTTATAACGGAGTGGAGAAGTGTGGCTCAATGATTAGAGCGGCAGACCCTGATGCAGAGGTCTAGCCCGGGACCAGGGTTCAATTCCCTGCCTCGAGTTAGACAAACAGGGGTAACCCTATAACCAAAGGAACCTGGGCCTCGTCAACATAATATAAACAATGGTTCCATAGGGAAACAGTTAATTTCAATCGCAATAAATCAAACAACAAAGATCAAAGAACACAGCATTGGTAAATCAATCAAATAATCAATATTAAACAATGAATTACAGTTTGAGAGACAACAATTTATTCTTAGTCTTTTCAGTTAAGTATCAACTCATTTGAATATAAGCAAAAATGAAAAGGCTGTATATACAATATTTTAGAAAAACGACGCAGTGACCAAGTGAATAAGGTGACTCAGTGCAATAGTGAAGGTGTAAGTATTTACAGTATATGCACGTGTTTATAAATAAAATCAAAATATAAAAAAAATACAAAAATTACAAAAACTTTTTGTTGTAAAGAGTCCTCAACTTCCTTATGGGTATATAATAAACCTTGTAAGACACATGTCCTATCTTTTTTTGTTATAAACAAGGAATTCCAATTGGTAAGGGACTGTGGAACAGTCAACGTTTCGACCCTACATCAACCAGTCGTTGTAAACAGTCATATCAGTTCTTCTTCAGGACACAGGAGGTGTATAACAGCCTAGATTGCAGGTGGTGGGACAGATGTTCACACAAATGTCGCAGTTGCCACTCGTTATCAATCAAAAGGGACTGCCAAGATCGTAGAGAGTCTTGACTGCAAAGGAGATTCGTCTTAGTCTAACCGATAAATTCTTTCTTTATTTTCTGTCTTTTTACGCTTCGATTAGCGGGACTTGTTATGGATTACTGGCTTCAAGGTTGAGACTTTACGTGTACCACTGCAAGAGTAGACACAGCGGGTCTTGGGCTCAAAAATTCCACGGACCTGATAATTCTCGCATCGGTGCCATTCCAATCATGGAGTCCCACTCTGCAACTCTGGGCAATAGCTTGCTTAATCACCACAACTGCCCCCACAACGCTAAGGATACCTGGCCTCCACCTTGGGGGTGCCCAGGAGTGGACGCCTCACAGGGAAAGCCAGGATGGGTTCCACAGCGGTATTCATACAAGCGCCTTGAGACCCTTGCGGGTGAGTAGTGCACTATACAAGTATCAAATTTACAATTTATTTATTTTTTATTTAACGGAGCAGGCAGGGTCCTGCTGTACTTCATGCATACTGCCTTTGGGGGCTACCGGCAGCAAAGATAGCAAAACCAACAGGCAAGTCAGGCAGGGGAGATGGGTCTGCTTCTATTGAACGGACAATGTGCTGTGATTAAAAGAATAAATACGACACCCTATCCAAGAGGTTGCAGCAAGATCTTAAGTAAAATAGAATGTGAGTCTACACTCACTAAGAAGCTTTAGGGGCTGGGGATTTAAGTAAATGGCATATTGCCCTGTCATCTTAACAAGGTTTTAGAAGCACACTGTGATAAGCACCTGTTTAAGTTCTATAAATAGTAAAGGTCACAGACTAAAGAATATATAGCCAGACATTCAAAGAGGTTGTAGCTCCCCCTTATAGCTGTGCCAGATACATACTGGGAAATTGTTTTAAGAATATTCCTCCCAGCAGTTTTCCACATCATGTAGTGTTGCATGCACACTCTGCATGTGTGTAGTGCAATCTGTGTGTCTGTGGATACAAGTATGGAAGTGCATGAGCATCTGTGTATGGCTTTATTTTTCACAATTCGTAGCTGTTCTTGGGGGGGGGGGGGGGTGGACGTATGAACCTGCGAGCATTTGACTAACCCTCCCACCCTGGCTTCTCCATGCGAGCCTTGGTGGCACCTGAAGGCCACCTGCCCATCACTGGAGCAGCAGGTACACTTCCCTGGCTCAAGGAAGGTCTGGTTTTGCAGAAACTGGGAAACATTGGCTGTGAGTGGCAGAGACGTTGATCCTTGCATCCTTGTGAACTCCTCCATTGGCACCCTAACTATATGGCCTTAGTCCTGGTTGGAACCCTCTCTTTGGTCTGGTTCGTGAGTTTGAGTTACTTGATTTTGGGGGGAGTATTCTTTGAATCTCATTCACTAGGGCTCAAAGCCACTGATGTTCAGCTGTGCTCCAAAAACTAATGAGAAACAGGAGAGAAGTAAGACCAACCTGTCTCCCTCTCTCCCTCTCTCCCTGTCTCCCTCTCTCCCTGTCTCCCTGTCTCCCTGTCTCCCTCTCTCCCTGTCTCCCTCTCTCCCTCTCTCCCTGTCTCCCTCTCTCCCTGTCTCCCTCTCTCCCTCTCTCCCTCTCTCCCTCTCTCCCTCTCTCCCTCTCTCCCTCTCTCCCTGTCTCCCTGTCTCCCTGTCTCCCTGTCTCCCTGTCTCCCTCTCTCCCTGTCTCCCTCCCTCTCCCTCTCAATCTATCGCTCTCTCTCTCCCTCTGCCTCACTCACTGTGTTTGTCTCCCTCCCTCTCTGTCTCCCTCCGTCCCCCTGTCTCCCTCCTTCCCTCTCTCTCTCTCTATCCCTCCCTCTCTGTCTCCCTCCCTCTCCCTCCCTCTCCATCCCTCTCCATCCCTCTCTCTCCTTCCCTCTCTCAATCAGTTTGTCTCACTTTCTCTCTGACTCCGTCCCTCTCTGTCTCCCTCCCTCTCCATCTGTTCTCCCTCTGTCCCCCTCCCTCCCTCTGTTTTCCTCCCTCTCCCAACTTGTCTGTCTCTCTCTCGCTGTCTCTCCCTCCCTGTCTCCTGCTCTGTCTTCCCCTTCTCCCTCTCTCCCTCCCTCTGTCGCACTCTGTCTTCCTCCTGCTTTAAACTCACCAGCTGCTCTCACTAGCTGCTGCCCCCCTCCTTCACCTCACCCGGCGCTGAGTCAGCTTCCCTGGAATACAAACAGCCGCCGCACCCAAGTACTTCACAGGTCTTTTAAAGGCCAAGTCACTTGTTAATGAGGCTTTGTTGTATTTCATCTCTTCTTAGCGCCCCTGCATCTCCACTCATTCAGAGTGGAGATGCAGGGGCGCTAAGAAGAGGTGAAATACAACAAAGCCTCATTAACAAGTGACTTGGCTTTTAAGAGAATCGCCCGGCCCCCATAGCTCCGCGCTGCTGCAACCGGCGGTGCTTGCACAGGTACAATGTCTGCAAGGTCCGCGGGCCGCCAGGGAAGGCTTGCCGGGCCGCTGGCGGCCCGCGGGCCTTACTATGAGTACCCCTGCTGTAGACCCTAGAAGTACTTGGGGTAACATCTAGGCCTCGGAATGAGCTATACTCATCATTTTTTGTGTTTAACATAATTTTTTACTGCCCTAATAGGATTAGATTCATGGGGGCTAACAAAACCCAAAACCAATCCTGGATTGACTTCGTAGACTACTCAGTTAAGACACTAGATGGATGTTTAACTGGAAATAATGTGCATTATTTTAATGGACTTTACAATCTTTTTATGAAAGAACATATTTTGAGCAAGTGTACTACTGAGAAGTTGCATCAACATACTTTCTAAATGGGTGGCCGACCTAGGAGACATAAGTGATGGGGAATGGCAAGAAGTACTAGCATCCCCCCCGAGAGGTGGCCATACGCTCCCGATTTAGATTAGTACAATTAAAGATCTTGCATAGGACATACTATACAAGCACACCACTAGTCAAAATGAGCATAACTGACTCGCCACAATGCCCCAGGAAGAGTGGTCAAGTGGGTACGTTTTTACATCTGTGGTGGGTCTGCCCAATGATACGGAAATACTGGAACAGAATTATTAAACAAATATTGAAACTGTGTGGGAGGGTAGTAGTGGCCTCGTCCCAATGGTGTCTTTTAAACATCTGGGAGAAAACTGACCTAATGGCAGGTGAAAGAATCTGGGTCTCACTATGCTTTATGGTAGCAAAAGGTAACATCGCAAGGAATTGGAGGGTGGAGACGGGACGTATATATTGGGAGGCAGAAATAGACTGGTGCATGCAAGCTGAAAGGGTGGTCTACGAAGAAAGAGGTTGCCCACATAAGTGGTCAAAGATCTGGGGAGATGGAACAAAAGCAGAGGGATGATCTGCCTGCCTCTTGATGGAGTTTCCCCAACCGGGGGGCACTAAAGACATAGGAATACAAGCTATGCATTTGATAAATGTGACAATAACCAAAAAGCGATGGGGGGCAAAACGTACAATATGATAATGATAATAGAAGACTGTCTTGATGTATGTAAGAAATGTAAAGTGTGAACTTGTGCTGGTTTAAGTGTCGATTATGGTACTTGGTTTTCTGCCAATTCTCAATAAAAAGATTTATTAAAAAAAAAAAATTTGGGGAAGAAGGAAGACCACTGGGTCACGATTAGGGTAACAAAAACAGCCACAGCCACTGGGGGGGGGGGGGGGTGACCAAAAGAAAGGGATTACCAAACCTTCCCATGGGAAAGGGGGTAAGAACCCCCAAAGACAACAAGGCAGAGTTTTCTAAAGGGCCCCAAAAACCTGCTCAGGCGGTTGGGTCTCAATACTCTTCCCTGTTCAATAATAGGTACAGGGGAAAGAACTTTGATCCTTTAAAGGCCAGGTGTAACAACTGTAAGAAGTTGGGACACTTAACTGGAGATGCTACTTGTCCGAACAATAAGCCCCGTAGTCCTCCTCCAGTTACAACTGGTGTAGCCAGTCTCCAGATGCGATCAACAGTGTGCCCAGAGCAACTCAGGAGTCGCACTGAAGCGGTTCTAGTCACGGAGGGTGAAGTTGAGTTTGCCACTTTAGCTGTGTGGCCACCCAACTTAAATAAGTACTTGCAATACCCCTGCATAAATGGGACTAGGGTAGAAGCCCTGAGGGATACAGGTGCCAGTGTCACCATGCGGAGAGACACACTGGTTTCCACAGAGCAATACCAGATTGGAAAATCTTATCCAGTCACCAACGTTGACAGCGTTACTACTAACCATGCCATGGCTATGGTAACAGACTGGGCAGGGGGTTTACTGGCCTTAAACAGGTGGTGGTCTCTTCAAAACTTCCAGCTGCCTGTCTGCTTGGAAACAACCTGGAGAACTCAGCATAGGCTGAGGTAGAACTAAAAACCCATGCAGCAATGCTGGGCATCCTTGAGCTTGTGTGTGGCAAGACTGGAGCACGGAGTTGAAAAACAGGGTGAACAAGAAGTGTTGGAGCCTGAAAGAGTGGCCCAACCTTCCAAGAGAAGGAGGTAAGAAGACTGGGAAACCAGCTTCTGAACAGCAAAAGATTCAGGACCCCTTTCCTCAGGGTGTGGACTTGATAACCACAGAGGGAACTGAGCCCATGGAACTTGATTTTTACCAGGTTGAGCTCTTAGGCCCAGAGGGACCCACTAGGGAACAGTTGTGCCTTGGACAGCAGACCTGTCCAACTGTTGAAAGACTGAGGTAGCAAGCTTCTGCACAGGAAAAGGGTGATGTTAGTGATACCCAGAGACCCTATTGGGAGGAGGGACTCCTTATACTGAGGCCAGAGACACCAACCCTGCTGCCACTAGGAGAATGGTAGTGCCTCGGATGTACAGAGTTTCTAATCACTTTGGCTCATGACATCCCCCCTAGCTGGGCATCTTGGCCAGACCAAGACTTGGGACAGGCTAGTTAGCCACTTTTACTGTCCCCAGATGTCCCAGAAAGTTAAGGAGTTTGTCAGCTCCTGTGCCACCTGTCAAGCAAGTTGCAAGACAGGTGGAGACCCAAAGGCCCCCTTAATTCCAGTGGTTGGGGTTCCCTTTGAAAGGATAGGTGTGGACATAGTAGATCCACTTGAACCTCCCACAGCCTCAGGGAACGCATTTATACTGGTGGTAGTGGATCATGCCACCAGGTACCCTGAAGCAATTCCACTTAGGAATACTACAGCTCCCGCAGTAGCCAAGGCCCTCATTGGTGTCTTCAGCAGGGTAGGGTTTCCTAAGGAGGTGGTGTCAGACAGAGGCTCTAACTTCATATCTGCATACCTCAAACACATGTGGAATGAGTGTGGACTGCAGTACAAGTTTACTACACCTGGTCATCCACAAACCAATGGAGTGGTTGAAAGGTTCAACAAGACCTTGAAGGGAATGATTATGGGGCTCCCTGAAAAACTCAAAAGGAGATAGATATCCTCTTGCCATGCTCGCTTTTCGCCTACAGGGAAGTGCCGCAGAAGGGAGCAGGGGTTTCCCCGTATGAACTTCTGTTTGGTCACCCTGTTAGGGGACCACTCTGTCTTGTTGAAGAGGGTTGGGAGACACCTCTCCAAGAACACAAACAGGATATTGAGGACTATGTCCTAGGCCTAAGGTCCAGAATCGCAGAGTACATGGAAAAAGCTTCCAAAACATCTTGAGGCCAGCCAGGAGCTCCGGAAGCACCGGTATAACCAAAAAGCTGCACTGGCGGAATTCCAACCAGGCAAAAGGTGTGAGTTTTGGAGCCTGTGGCACCAAGGACACTCCAGGACAAATGGAGTGGCCCTTGCTCATCTTGGAAAAGAAAAGTGATGTCACCTACTTGGTGGACCTGGGCACAAGCAGGACCCCCCAAAAGGGTGATCCATGCAAACCACCTAAAGCTTTTCCATGACAGGGCCAACATAACCATGCTGATGGTTACTGATGAGGATCAGGAGACAGAGAGTTGGACCTAGCCCATTTTGCAAGGTCGTCCCTGAACTTTTTGCCTTCCTCCTAGTATTTTTTCTGACCTGGTGTTGGTGGTTTTAGGACTCTGGGCACTTTAGCACTGCTGTTCAGTGTAAACTGTGTCTACTCTCTGTGGTAAACATGGTAAGATTGGTCTACACCTGTTTGGCGTATTTAATTTACCTGTCAGTCCCTTGTAAAGTGGTATCTCAGATACCCAGGGCCAGTAAATTAAATGCTACTGGTGGGCTTGTAGCGCCTATTGCGCCACCCACCAAAGTAGCCTTTCAAACTTATCTCAGGCCTCTGCCATTGCAGGGCCTGTGCGCACAGTGTTACTGCCGCTGTGACGTGACACCTAAAGTGTGTGCCACGTCTGTGACCCCCCTTTTACTGCATGTCAGTCACCCCTAAGGTATGCCCAGGCTAGCCCTATGGGCAGGGTGCATTTTAGGTAAAAGGTAGGACATGTACCTTAAGTGCGTGACATGTCCTGGTAGTGACAAACAGCCATTTTGGTTTCTCACTGCTGTGAGGCTGTACTCTCATAGGAATGAATTGGGGATTCCCTGAAGTGTTTCGGTGGTAATTCCTGATATGAGAGGAGCAGTGTGGTCAAGGTTGGTATATTTGGAATAGTGATAATAAATGCTGCGCAATTGTGTGCGCAGATTTATTATCACTATTTTAGAAATTCCACTTTTAGAAGTTGGAATTTCTGTGTGCTATGTGCCTACCTACCTGATGTGTATTGCATGTCTGGCTCTGGAGTGACAGGGGCTGGTGAGGTGTGTGGCTCCAGGGAGGGCAGGGTGAGTCAGCGCAAGGCTGAATAGGAGATCTGCATTTGGAGTAGTGGGAGGAGTAATCCCCTGACCCTGAATAGGTCTGTGCCTGCCTAGGTGAATGCTGGCTCCGCCCCCCTGTGGTGTGTCTGAGGAACGAGCCCCATCTGACAAAGGAGGGTGGAAGCCTGGTAACAGATTGCTTCAACCCCCACCCGAACCAGTTGAGGTTGGTTCCTCAAGCCCTGTGCCAGGGCAGAACAAAGGGAAAATGTACTATAAGTACTGGGGCTGTGACCCCATGAAAGTGCTTCCTTGTGCTACTTGCTGCTGCTGGGCCCCAGGAGGAATCGCCACGAGGGACTGTCTCCCTGCTGGAGGGCCCTGTGAGCTGGCCTGCCTGGGCCCAGCCTTTTGTCCTGGAACTTGGGGATCCCAGCGCCTCGTGAGCGCTGTATCTTTCTCCCAGAACAGGAGGGACTTTTGTGGCCCGCTGCGCTGGGCTGCTGTGTGTCTGGAGGGAATCCCGGCATGGGGATTCCCCCATGCTTCCAGAAGAAGCGGGAGCCTACCCCGCATTGCGGTGTCTGAGGAAGTGGAGCGGGAGCCCACCCTGCACTTGTGTTTATTTAAAGGCGGGAGCCTACCCCGCACTTTTGACCCGGAGACAGAGCGAAGCCGCCGCCACGAGCGACCCAGGAACCAGACACCTGCTGCCTGACTGTGGGCGGGGCCAAAAGAGGGAAGCAGACGGCCAGCCGAAGATCAGGAAACGCGACGCGGCAACCAGGCAGACCGTGCTTTGCGGGCTCCATTTCCACCTTGTGGAGAGAGAGAGAGGCGGGTCCCAAAAGGCCCCAGGATAGGGGTCGGCCAAGGCACATTGTCGGTGCCTGTCCCCCAGCCTAGACGGAGATCGGAGGAGTCCACGGAGAGCCCCGGTGAGTGGGGCTCAAATTTGCCCATTGTTGGTGCCAGTGCCTGTTTTCACCAGCTGCCCCGCAGGAGAGTGGGCAGCTGCAACGTTGGGGGCATTGTTTCTGGTCTCTAGAGAGACCCGGGTGGATCGCACCCTTACCCTCATTGCTGGTGCTGGCCTGGTGGGCCTGCACTCTGCTGCAAGTGGCAGCCTAGCGCCCTGACTTTCTGGACAAAGAACATTTGGGCCCCAGAGGAGGCTAGTTGGCCGGGGGTCATTTTGGTGATATTGGTAGAGTGCAAGGCTCTACCAGGATGCATAATGTGTTATGCTTGAGGTGATGTATGCACCTGGGGAGTGCTACTGTGGTGCACTTCTAAATGCGATTTATGCCAAATGTGCTTTTGCATAATATGTTTCTACTAAGTACATTATCTTACCAGTAGTTACTGAGTGTGTTATCACTTGTGCTTTGTGATGGTCCTGACAGTGGCCCGATTGGCCCTGTCATGTATTTAATCCCCTGTAAATTATTACCCGATGCCAGTTGGCACAGTGTATATGTGTGATTATGATTCTAATGTGTTTTGGATAATACAAAGGCTATTTTTTATATAAACATGCGTGGTGTTTCTTTTGTGGTGTGTCTAGTGTGTTGCTGCTGTGTGTGTGTGTGTGTGTTGCGCAAGCGTGTAACTCCCTTCCCCTGACTAGGGGGGTGGTTTATGCCTGGCTTAGGCACAAGCCCTAGCCAACCAGAAATACCATTTCTAACAGTGACCCTCTCCCTGACCTCCTCTATTACAGCCCCAAAGATGGGTCAATAGGTGGGGTTGTCTATTCAGAGATCCTCACTGCCCAACAGCAGGCTGATTGCAAGAAAGTATTACAGCAGTATGCTAAGGTCTACTCCTTGACCCCTGGTCAGACAAAATGGTGTACCCATGATGGGGACGCTGGGGACAGTGTACCTGTCAAAAACAAAATCTACTGACAGTCTGATCAAGTTAAGGAGAGCATCAAAGTTGGGGTTAGCAAGATGCTGGAGCTCGAGATGATTGAGCCCTTTGAGAGCCCCTGGGCTAGCCCAGTGGTCTTAGTCCACAAGCCTCACCCACAGGGTGGAAAGAGAGAAATGAGGTTCTGTGTGGACTATAGAGGGCTCAACTCTGTCACCAAGACAGATGCTCACCCTATCCCAAGAGATGATGAGTTGATAGACAAATTGGGTGCAACCAAATTTCTTAGTACCTTTGACTTAAATGCAGGGTACTGGCAGATTGACATGGCTCCAGGTGCCAAAGAGAAAACAGCATTTTCCACACCTGATGGGCATTATCAGTTTACCATTATGCTCTTTGGTTTAAAGAATGCCCCTGCCACCTTCCAAAGGTTGGTGAACCAAGTCCTTGCTGGATTGGAGACCCTTAGTGCAGCATATCTTGATGATATTGCTGTCTTTAGTTCCACCTGGCAGGATCACCTGATCCACCTGGGGAAGGTTTTAAAAGCCCTGCAAACTGCAGGCTTAACTATTAAGGCATCCAAATGCCACATAGGGCAGGGAACAGTTGTATACTTGGGCCACATTGTGGGTGTAGGCCAGGTACAGCCCTTACAACACAAGATCCAGGAAATCCTGGACTGGGAGGCTCCAACAACTCAGACTCAAGTCAAGGCATTCTCCTTGGCTTGCCTGGGTACTACAGGAGGTTTGTGAAGGGATATGGGGCCATTGTGACACCCCTCACTGAACTCACCTCCAAGAAGATGCACAAAAAAGTAAAGCAGACAGTTAGCTGTCAGAAGGCATTTAGCACCTTGAAAGAGGCAATGTGCTCAGCAACAATTCTCAAAGCTCCAGACTATACCAAGCAGTTCACTGTGCAGACTGACGCCTCTGAGCTAAGGATAGGAGCGGTTGTATCCCAGACCAATGATGACGGTCAAGCCCAGCCTGTTGCTTTTATAAGCAGGTGGTTACTCTCCAGGGAGCAGCGCTGGAGTGCCATTGAGAGGGAGGCCTTTGCTGTGGTTTGGTCCCTGAAGAAGCGGAGACCATTCTTGTTTGGTGCTCACTTCACAGTTCAAACTGACCACAGACCTCTCACATGGCTAATTCAAATAAAAGGTGAAAATACTAAACTTTTGAGGTGGTCCATCTCCCTACAGGGAATGGACTTTGTAGTGGAACACAGACCTGGGACTGCCCATGCCAATGCAGATGGACTTTCCCGGTTCTTCCACTTAGACAATGAAGACCCTCTAGGGAAAGGATAGGCTCATCATCTTTCGTTTGGGGGGGTGGGGGGGGGGTGTAGGAAAGTGCCCCTTTGTGCATGGTTGCCCTCCACCTTTTGCCTAATGTTGATGCACTTGAGTGTGCCCTAGGTTCCTGCCAACCAGGTACCATGGGCCTATGTTCTTTCACTAAACTGTACTGTTGCAAAACCCAATTGCCAACTCTGGCCTCTTGTAAGTCCACTGTAAAAGGTACCATAGGTACCAAGGGCACTGTGACGAGGAAGGTCTACTAAGGGCTACAGCACTTATTGTGCCACCCTTAGAGGCCCTGTACCTTTACACAGACACACTGCCATTGCAGGCAGAGTGTTTTGGTGCAGAAAAAGTGAAAAGTCGACCTGTCACACATCCGTGTGTGCCATGCCAACAAACCACTACCCTGGCATAGGTAAGTCACCCCCTTAGCTGGGTGCACTATACCAGTGGTGAGGGTACAGGTGCTTGAGCCCTGTACCCCTACAGCGTCTAGGCCAATTCTTAGACATTGTAAGAGTAATAAAGCCATTAAGAGTATATTGTCTGGGAGTTTGTCATTACGAACTCCCCTCCAGAGCACCATAATGGCTTTACTGAAAACTGGGAAGCTTCACATCAAACATCTCATCACATTAATCCCACACTGATGCCATGTGGGATTTAATGAAAAATGCACAAAGAGGGCATATTAGAGATGCCCTCCTGAAAAACGACCTAACTCTAGTGTCCTGGCTGAGTGGCTGCTTACCAGCTGCCACCATCAGACATGTTTCTGGAACCCTGTGTCGAGGGCCTGCCGGTCTCAGGGTCCTGTAATAAAGCATATCCTGGGTAGAGGTGCCAAGCCTCCTCCCCCAGGATAGGCTGGGTCCACGAAGGGGAAGATTCAAAGGCATGCCAACTTTGTAAGCTGCCCCAGCTATTTGCTTCTCCCAGCAACTGTCCCCCACCGGTTCTGACCCCCCCCCCCCCCCTCTGGGCAGGAGAATCGGAATGAAAACCAAGTTAGGAGGAGAGGTGTGGCCATCTTTGCCAACCCACTCCACAAGTGGGGGAGGTGAGGTGAAGCACAACTCTCAGTCACTGCTGTCTTGAAGATGGGGGAACCAGCCAACCAGAGTGAGGCTTATGCCCCCCTCCCACTGGAGTGTGGCATAATAAGGGGGTGTACCCACCTCAAGGAAAGGCCCCATTGGTCCCGACCTGTACCTAGCTGTAACGCCCCTAAATTTAGTATTTGGGGGCAACCCTGAACCTTGCCTCCTCAGACAAGAAGAAGGACCGAAGAGCCATGCTGAAGGAAGAAGAGAAGAACACCAACTGACTTGGCCCCAGTCCTACCGGCTTGTCCAGACCTTGACCTCCCGGTGTGTCTTGCAGTCAGCAACCCCCAAGAACCCGAAGACCTGCCCTGCCTTCCCAAACCAGACTTTGTCTCCAGTGAGCACCAAATTTGCTCAACAATAGACTGGCTCCGGCAAAATCCGTGAGTATGCACCACTCGGCACCAGACGTCTATGGCCCGAGTTCGAGTGGCCCAACACCACGAGGAGGTCTCCCCGGCGATCCTGATCTGGGATCTGGTGATCCCCGACCTACGTCAAGTCTCCAACCAACCCCTGAAGCCTCTTTCTGGAGGATTACCCCCCTGACCACGACCGGAGCTGGAAAGGAAAACCTGACACTAAAAGACACCCCTGCACCGGACGTCCCACGGCCTTGGGTGGCTCAACTGACGGTGTCCTCGCATCCCAAGACATCCCAACTTACCTCTCCAACCGGTGGTCGCCTCCTGAAGATCTCTGTCCCCGAGCCTGCAGTGTTTGTTGCAACCAGAGAATCCCCATTGAAAACAGGGCACCTGACGCCAAACCAGCCCTCTGCACCCAGCCGACCCTGCACAGCTGCCGGTGCACCTTGTGTGCTTCATCGGATCCCCCTTAGCCCTGAGCCTAAGTCCAGGAGCTTTGCTCCCACAACCTTGTGGCCTGCTCGTCAACAGCCACCAAGCGGAGGCCCCGATCCCCCATCTTAGCACCCAGCCGCCCTAGTGCCGCTGAGGGTGCTTTGAGAGTGCATCATTGACCCTGGGGGAATCCTTGGTCTAACTCCAGAAACCCAACTCCCAAACCTAAGTACTTACAGTTAAACCGATAACATTGTTTCTCCAATAGGACTTCATTGACTGCTTTCTTGTGAAAATTGTTGTGTTTGTGGATTTGGTTAGTATAAAACCCTAAGAAAATGCATATGTACAAAAATGGATCTATTTACCTTTTCTCTAGGAACTGTCCCAGTGTGATAAATAGGCATATCACACTGAGTAGAGAAAGTAATCTGAAAAGTAATGTACAAAGTAATCTCAAAAGTAACTAAAAATTAATTTTAACTATTATGAACCAGTGACTTACATGTAACCAATCCAATTGCATTCAAACCGTTTTTAACTGCATTATTCTTGCAACGTATTATTACATTGACCTGTACCAGGCCTGGCTTGGTTCTAGAAAATAAAATACAACTAAATACTATTTTTATACAAGTAAATTGGTCTGAGTTCAGTCTTTGAGTTTGCTTCATCATTTCTTGCCTGAGTTGGTACAATAAATGCTGATAAAGCCTTTCTGCTCGCCCACACAACCACAAAAAGAGAGTAAGGTGCTATCTACTTTTACCTCTGCCTACCTTTGGGGATCCACTGGACTCTGTGCACGCTATACCTTACTTTGGTATAGTATATACAGAGCCAGCTTCCTACAGCCAATGACTGTGACTGGACTCAGAGAAAGAGCCTCCCAAGAAAAGATCCTCGAGTAGTAACCTTGTATTAAGGGTGTGGTCTCCTTTTAAGCAATGGAAAGAACCTTTTCCCCAATTCTTCCAATGTCCGACCCCTTTCCTTCCTCCAGTCCCATCCTGTGGACTCTGCAGGCTTTTAATTAATACCCCAATATTGGGCAGCCTGAGTGTCATGAGACACTTGGGGTCTGTGAAACCTTACTTGGTGAAACTCCAGGGTGTCACGAGATACCAAGGATAGTGTGATCCACCTCCGCAGGCCCGGATATGAAAATGTATTTGCAGCAGTAAACCGGAGTCCAGACTCCTTGAAGCTAAGTCCTGCAGACTTATACGGACTTGTCATTTGGAACCATAGGGAACATGGGACCAAGGTTAGGGACACAAGTGTTCACCCATAAGTACTTGGCACGTTGGATTTTCAAAGTAATGCCTCCTGCTGGGCATTTGCCTTTACTTCTCTTGAGATTTAGTGTGCTATGAATGAGCCCGGCGTCCAAGCACCTCCCACAGTAAGTACTTAGGGTTCAACAACATCTACTGCTGGGAAGTCTGGAAATTGATGGTCCCTGGGAAAGGAGGAGATACATTAGCACCACTCATTGGTGGGGCCTGGAACTCTCAGTCAGCCCGGGACCTGAAGAAAGGGCCTGAAGCAATGATGCAATAGGACTAGGCTTTCCATTGTGCCTCGAGAGGCGTTCTGGTAGTCTAGGTGCATGGTGCATAAGTGTTACAGAGGAGGCATGGACTCAGCAACTCAGTAGACAGACAACACCCACAGACTCTTATCAGAAAATTCAGCTTTAGTAGAGTGAGTGACTATTACCTGCCAGCCGCATAATGCAAGATGGGTCAGTACGTGCCTGGCCCAAAGACACGTAGCCACATCAAGGACAGACGTATCTCTGCAAAGGGGGAGAAAAAAAACAAAGTGAGCGAGCAGCTCATCTGCGCAGGAGACTCCAAACCTAAAACACGTCAGGAAAGGATTATGGAAAAACAGCTGGCACAGAAGACAGTGAAATTCTGCTGACCCTAATCTGTACCCTCCATGACACAGCTCTGGCCCATGTCTACCTTCCAAGACAAAGCTCTGTCTCCACTGATACAGCTCTCCCCGTGTCTGACCTCCACTAACACACCTCTGCCCCATGTCTTCCCACCACCGACACAGCTCTGCCCCATATCTGCCCTTCACTGACACAGCTTTGCTCTCCACCGAAGCAGCTGTGCCCCATGCCTGGCCTCCACTGATACAGATGTGGCCCTTGTCTGACCTCCATTGACACACATGGCCCATATTCGACCTTCGTTGACACACATCTACCCTATTCTTGCTCTCCACAAACCCATCTCTGACTCATAGCTGTGCTACTTGTATACCCTCCACAAACACATCTGTAATCCATAAACAGAGCTCCACCCCATATCTGTCCTCTGGCAGCTTAACTCTGCCCAATTTATAAACTCCAACCACACATTTAAGTTCCATCTCTTTTTCTCACCCAGCACAGATGTAATAAAGGTCAAAGCCAATAACCGTCTTCTCATTTCAACTGATTTCAAAAATAATTCCTTAACCATTACCACTACAATGATCAGTGCAATTCTAGTGTACGCAAAGTATCCAAAATGACTGGATGGTGCTAAAAAAGTACAAAGCAGCGGGTGAGGAGCAAACACTCACAGGTTAACATTTCTCTCACATCAGAGAACTATTGAAAGCCTGAGGCTCTCACCCCAAGGGGCTGATTCAATGTGGCCTCCTCTCCTCATGTAGAACACACCATCTGCCCGACTGAGCTCACCTCGTAGGAGCGATCTCAACGTGGGGTCCTAAATAGAATTATGTAAAATTATCTAGTAAGTACCACACTAATTTATTTCAGAGTACCAAAGATAAGATTAAAACACACAAGATCTTTGGAATAACTTGTGCTCTTACATCTTGAAAGGCCAAAATGTTGCGGCATCTATTAAACCAAACTGGTTCAATGGTATTCTTCAGGACTGGAGCTCCCTCCAGCTTTCCCTACCATAAATGATGTGTGTTTAATATGGAAGAGTGTAGACTACAAAGGAATTCAAAATGGAATACTCCCAATCTAAGTTGTACTGAGATGCATAGTTCCTAGGGGAACAAAGAACATACTCTCATGTTAGCCAACATGATTCAATCAACTGGTAATACCAACAGTAAGTAACCTACCAAAAATATACCTCTGCGTACGCTGTGTATTTAGTCATATGAGACGTAAACTTCTGCAGATTAAGGGGTTAATTGTTTGGGTCTGAAAGCACAACGTTTTACCCGTTGTAATAAATAGCAGGTAAGCCTGATGTGTCACCTCAAAACTGCCAGCCAATCACCTGAGCAACGAGAATCAGAGGATGGGAAAGACAAACACAATAACGTAAAGATGGTTTATTGACTTAAGCTGACAGGACAGAGAATTATAAATATAGTTGCACGGATATTTTATTAAATTCCAATCAATTGCACCCAAGGTAACTGCCCAATGGGCAGATTTTTTTGAAGAGCCCAGGGACGGAAGACTGCTTCTATGAGTTGGTTCATGGTTCATTGTGTTGAAGGTCATCCTAAGGTGAAATCTGAAAATCTAAGTTGGTCAATTAATTCTTATAAATAGTGTGTGAACCGGAGGAATTGGTTGCTTCTCTTAATTCAATTCACAAATCGTATGGCTGGTCCCTGGTCAACGACCCATTGGCACCTCAACGATCACTGCAATTCTGGTATATGCAAAGTAACAAAAATGTATTGCATAGTGATCAGAAAGTCAAGTGTGCCAAAAGGGCACAACAGCGAGTGTGTGACGACCATTCACAGGCCAATGTTTCTGCCACGTCCATGTGTTTTGTCGCGGTCACATGATACAATCATGAGCTTGTATTCATAATCACACCGCCAACCTCGTTTAGGTTCCGTTCAGTAGAGTGCAACAATGTCTGAGAACAGTCATAGGCACTAGAAGGAGTGGGGCGTGGGTGCTGTGGCACCACCAAAGCAACTATACTGGAGTTCAGAAAGCGAATGAGCAATAAAGATGCCTTTAAGTTTTCTTTTCTTCTTCTCGCTTCTTTTTCGGATTCAAATACAAAGAGAGGTCAAATTTCAGGCTATGTCTTCTTCCAAATTGCAGCTTATTCTTTTAACATGGAGACTGGAGTTTACTTTTCTTCCTCTGACTGCTAAGTGAGAGCTTTTTGTTAAGTGAACTATGGGACAGTCTTGCTGGGGTGCAAGAAGTGCAAAAGTAAAGACTTCTGGGATGTCAAAAATGTAAATGTACAGTACACATTCTTCAAAAAAATTCAGCAATAAGGAAAGCACAATTGAAGCACTTTTTTTGTAATTCTGAAGTGTGATGGAAACATGGACTTTAATAATTTCAAAATAATTCAAGGAGTTCACTTGGTGATGTGCAAATGATAAATGTGTGTGAAACCTGATATCCACGCATTTGTGTGTGGAATAAAATGTAGTCATTAAAACGGCATGTCTGTACAAATCTAGTGCCCATTTCAATGGAATATGCGCGGTCTGTAAATAACAGTGGCTACACCACCATTCTTTTGTAATAAAAGTGTGATGTGTGCTCCAAAGTGCTTCACCAGCTATATACCGCAGCCTCACCACTTCTATTGCTGAATACGCTGGCTCCTTTTCTATATTTGTTTTTAGTGTGAAGCTTTATTTTTCCACAATCCCTTTGACCTTAGTGACGCAACATTTTATGGAAGCACACTCTGAAAATTGTTTCAACACCACTGAAAACCGAGCATTACCATACAATTGTAGTATAGAATATTGAGCCCCAGACGGACAACCCGCAAAAAACCCGTGTAACCACAGACATAGCTGCTTCTGAAAGCCTTTTTTTTTAAATAGAGTTTTATACAGCGAGAACTTGACCCGAATCGGGTATCAGAGCGCTTTACATAGCACCAGTTGCGTTACATTAGGACACATTCATTTTTGTTAGGCACGGGGAGTTTAAGTGATTTGCCCAGAATCACAGGATGTTCAGCGTCATTGCCGAGACTCGATTCGAGGTCGACCGCCCTAGCTGTTAGGCCAACTCCTCTTCCATATTGCCTCATAGTGGAAGAAAGCAAGTGTGTGTTTTTTCTCGTGTCTATAATCATATGTATGCAAAATATTGACATTGAATCTGGAACCCTGCTATTTCCTTTCACATAATCAAAGTCTGCCCTTCACCAACACACCACCAACCCATCTGCCCTGCACTAACATCCTCCCAACCCATCTCTGCCCTCCTAAAACACAGAACTGCCCCAGCTCTGTCCTCTAGCCCCCTAGCTGTAACCTATCACAGCCCTTCACCAGCACGGCTCTAACCAAACTCTACCTTTCACCACACACCTCTATCCCAACTCTTCCCTCCACCACACACTTCTAGCCCATCTCCACCCACCAACACGCCTCTAACCTAACTCTACCTTCCACCACACACCTCAATCCCCACTTCCCTCCACCACACACCTCTAACCCCTCTCCACCCTCAAACACGCCTCTAACCAAACTCTACCCCTCCACCACACACTTCTAACCCATCTCCACCCTCAACACACCCTAAACCTATTCTGCCCACTACCAAAACACAAATGCCTCTAGTCTAACCCAACTCTGCTCTCCTCCAAAACGCCTCTTACCCAACTCTACCCTCCACCGGCACGCCTCTTAACCAACTCAACCCTAACTCAACACGTCTCTTACCCAACACTACCCTCCACCAACACTCCTCCTACCCAAGTCTATCCTCCACCAACACACCTCTCACCCACCGCTATCCTCCACCAACACACCTCTCACCCACTTCTGTTCTCTACCAACACATTCTAACCCACCTCTGCCCTCCACCAACACACACCTTCAGCCCATCTCTGCCCTCCAATTCATCTCTAACCCACCTCTTGCCTCCAACACACACCTCTAACCCACCTCTGCCCTCCACCAACACACACCTCTAACCCACCTCTGCCCTCCACCAGCACACACCTCAAACCCACCTCTGCCCTCCACCAACACACACCTCTAACCCACCTCTGCCCACCAACAACACACACCTCAAACCCACCTCTGCCCTCCACCAGCACACACCTCAAACCCACCTCTGCCCTCCACCAACACACACCTCAAACCCACCTCTGCCCACCAACAACACACCTCTAACCCACCTCTGCCCTCCACCACCACACCTCTATCCCACCTCTGCCCTCCACCAACACACCTCTAACCCACCACCAACACACACCTCTACCCTCCACCAACACACACCTCTAACCCACCTCTGCCCTCCACCAACACACCCCTCTAACCCGCCTCTGCCCACCACCAACACACACCTCTAACCTGCCTCTGCCCTCCACCAACACACACCTCTAACCCACCTCTGCCCTCCACCAACACACCTCTGACCCACCTCTGCCCTCCACCAACACACCTCTGACCCACCTCTGCCCTCCACCAACACACATCTAACCCGCCTCTGCCCTCCACCAACACACCTCTAACCCGCCTCTGTCCTCCACCAACACACACCTCTAACCCACCTCTGTCCTCCACCAACACACACCTCTAACCCACCTCTGCCCTCCACCAGCACACCTCTGACCCACCTCTGCCCTCCACCAGCACACCTCTAACCAACCCCTGCCCTCCACCAGCACACCTCTAACCCACCTCTGCCCTCCACCAACACACACCTCTAACCCACCTCTGCCCACCACCAACACACCCCTGACCCACCTCTGCCCTCCACCAGCACACCTCTGACCCACCTCTGCCCTCCACCAGAACACACCTCTAACCCGCCTCTGCCCTCCACCAGCACACCTCTAACCCACCTCTAACCCACCTCTGCCCACCACCAACACACCTCTAACCTGCCTCTGTCCTCCCCAGCACACCTCTAACCTGCCTCTGCCCTCCACCAACACACACCTCTAACCCACCTCTGCCCTCCACCAGCACACACCTCTAACCCGCCTCTGCCCTCCACCTGCACACCTCTAACCCACCTCTGCCCACCACCAACACACCTCTAACCTACCTCTGTCCTCCCCCAGCACACCTCTAACCCGCCTCTGCTCATCACCAACATACACCTCTAACCCGCATCTGCCCTCCACCAACACACCTCCAACCCTCCACCAACACACCTCTAACCCACCTCTTCCCTCCACCAATGCACCTCTGACCCGCCTCTGCCCTCCATCAGCACACCTCTAACCCACCCCGCCCTCCACCAGCACAACTCTAACCCACCTCTGCCCTCCACCAACACACACCTCTAACCCACCTCTGCCCACCACCAACACACCCCTGACCAACCTCTGCCCTCCACCAGCACACCTCTGACCCACCTCTGCCCTCCACCAGCACACACCTCTAACCCGCCTCTGCCCTCCACCAGCACACCTCTAACCCACCTCTGCCCTCCACCAACACACACCTCTAACCCGCCTCTGCCCACCACCACCAGACCTCTAACCTGCCTCTGCCCTCCACCAACACACACCTCTAACCCACCTCTGCCCTCCATCAGCACACACCTCTAACCCGCCTCTGCCCTCCACCAGCACACCTCTAACCCACCTCTGCCCACCACCAACACACCTCTAACCTGCCTCTGTCCTCCCCCAGCACACCTCTAACCCGCCTCTGCTCATCACCAACATACACCTCTAACCCGCATCTGCCCTCCACCAACACACCTCCAACCCTCCACCAACACACCTCTAACCCACCTCTTCCCTCCACCAATGCACCTCTAACCCGCCTCTGCCCTCCACCAACACACCTCTGACCCGCCTCTGCCCTCCACCAACACACCTCTGACCCGCCTCTGCCCTCCACCAACACACCTCTGACCCGCCTCTGCCCTCCACCAACACACCTCTGACCCGCCTCTGCCCTCCACCAACACACACCTCCAACCTTCGAACACACGTCTTACTGATCCCTGCGCTCCACCAACACACCTCTAACCCGCCTATGCCCTCCATCACACCTCTAACCCACCTCTGCCCTCCACCAAACACCCACCTCTGCCCACCACCAACACACCTCTAACCCACCTCCGCCCTCCACCAACACACCTCTGACCCGCCTCTGCCCTCCACCAACACACCTCTGACCCGCCTCTGCCCTCCACCAACACACCTCTGACCCACCTCTACCCTCCACCAACACACACCTCCAACCTTCCACCAACACACGTCTTACTGATCCCTGCCCTCCACCAACACACCTCTAACCCGCCTATGCCCTCCATCACACCTCTAACCCACCTCTGCCCACCACCAACACACCTCTAACCCACCTCTGCCCTCCACCAACACACCTCTGACCCACCTCTGCCCTCCACCAACACACCTCTGACCCACCTCTGCCCTCTACCAACACACCTCTGACCCACCTCTACCCTCCACCAACACACACCTCCAACCTTCCACCAACACACGTCTTACTGATCCCTGCCCTCCAACACACCTCTAACCCACCTCTGCCCTCCACCAACACACCTGTGACCCGCCTCTGCCCTCCACCAACACACCTCTGACCCACCTCTACCCTCCACCAACACACACCTCCAACCTTCCACCAACACACGTCTTACTGATCCCTGCCCTCCACCATCACACCTCTAACCCATCTCTGCCCTCTACCAGCACACCTCTAACCCACCTCTGCCCTCCACCAACACACCTCTAACCACCTTTGCCCTCCAACACACCTCTAACCACCTTTGCCCTCCACCAACACACACCTCTAACCCACCCCTGCCCTCCACCAACACACACCTCTAACCCGCCTCTGCCCTCCACCAACACACCTCTAACCCACCTCTGCCCTCCACCAACACACACCTCTAACCCACCCCTGCCCTCCACCAACACACACCTCTAACCCACCCCTGCCCTCCACCAACACACCTCTAACCCGCCTCTGCCCTCCACCAACACACCTCTAACCCACCTCTGCCCACCACCAACACACACCTCTAACCCGCCTCTGCTCACCACCAACACACCTCTAACCTGCCTCTGCCCACCACCAGCACACCTCTAACCTGCCTCTGCCCTCCACCAACACCCACCTCTAACCCGCCTCTGCCCTCCACCAACACACACCTCTAACCCGCCTCTGCCCACCACCAGCACACCTCTAACCTGCCTCTGCCCTCCACCAACACACACCTCTAACCCGCCTCTGCCCTCCACCAACACACACCTCTAACCCGCCTCTGCCCACCACCAACACACCTCTAACCCGCCTCTGCCCACCACCAACACACCTCTAACCCGCCTCTGCCCTCCAACACACCTCTAACTCACCTCTGCCCTCCACCAACACACCTCTAACTCACCTCTGCCCTCCACCAACACACCTCTAACTCACCTCTGCCCTCCACCAACACACCTCTAACCCGCCTCTGCCCTCCACCAACACACCTCTAACCCACCTCTGCCCTCCACCAACACACCTCTAACCCACCTCTGCCCTCCACCAACACACCTCTAACCCACCTCTGCCCACCACCAACACACACCTCTAACCCACCTCTGCCCACCACCAACACACACCTCTAACCCGCCTCTGCCCACCACCAACACACACCTCTAACCCGCCTCTGCCCACCACCAACACACCTCTAACCCGCCTCTGCCCACCACCAGCAGCACACCTCTAACCTGCCTCTGCCCTCCACCAACACACACCTCTAACCCGCCTCTGCCCTCCACCAACACACACCTCTAACCCACAGACCTAGCTCATCTCTGACCCTATCCCCCTTTCACGGTCTCCATGGTGATACTGTGCTTGGGGTCCTCTCTCGTGCACCCTGCACTTCCGTCACCCCGTTGCCATGGCGACACTATACGGAAGCGGGTCTTCAGTGCGCCCTCAACCCCTTCCGGTTGCCATGACGACAATACATACCATCCCTATGGATGAGGCAGGGGGTCCTTCCGTTAGGTACAGAGGGTCTCGAACCTTCGACCCTCGGCTCCTGTCCGGGCGGCGGTAACCTTGAGTTAACGACAGCGGAGAGGCCCTCGAGCGGAGGGGCGGGGCCGGGGTGATTGATGATAAGTGACAGCACGAGGGCGGGGCCGCAGCTGCCTTGGGATGAGTGACAGCACGAGGGGCGAGGCTAGGGCTATCAGGTGATGAAAGACAGCACGAGGGGCGGGGCCGGGGCTGCCTGTTGATGAGTTTATTTATTTATTTAATGCGTTTTTATATAGCGCGGACTTTATCCGAAGGTGTCAGAGCGCTTCACAATAGGAGCAGTAATGATACATAAGGAGAAAAATTACAAGTGAGCATGTTACAAAATCAAACGTTACGTTACATGATGCAATAGTGACAATTGTGCAGGTATCAGGAGCAAACAAAATACAAGAGGTAGCAAACGGTACTTACAAAAGGAAAAAGTGACGTGTGCAGGTTACAAGAGCATACAAAGTACACAGAGGTAACAAATTGCAATAAATGGCAGACACTAAAACAAAAGTTACGTTACATGAGGCAGTGGTGGCCGTTGTGCATGTATCAAAAGCAAACAAAATGCAAGAGGTAGCAAACGATATGATACAAAAGGAAAGGTGACGTGTGCATGTTACAAAAGAGTACAAAGTACAAGTAGAGGTATAATACTGCACTAAATGGCAGACACTCAAAACACAAAACACACTGGGAAGGCACTTCTATAGGCATGGAGAACAGAATTTCCTTTAATGGAAGGACTTCCTTCAGAAAATAGAGGGCGTGGACAGCACGAGGGGCGGGGCTGGGGCTGCCTGGTGATGAGTCACAGGATGAGAGGCAGGGCCGGGGCCGTTTGATGATGAGTTACAGCACAAGAGGCGGGGCTAAGGCTGCATGGGGCTGAGTGACAGCACGAGAGGTGGGACTAAGGGGAGGCGGGGCTATCACACTCTCAGGGATAGGTGAACAGGAGGCGCCGGAAGAGCAAGCGCGGCCTCTGCTCCCGGAAGTAATAGTGGTAGTGTGCATTACCCGGAAGTGGCCAGTTTCGATGCTTCCTCGGCAGTGTCAAGGGGCTTCGAAGTGCAGCGGATGGTCGGGGCCGCCGGTGGGGACCCTGAGGGATTATTGGGTTATTAATGAATCTGCCCCCTCCAGGTCGGAGGCCACTGTCCGTGCGGGGGCGGAAAATAACAAACCAACCCTGCAATGGCTCTTGTACGCAGGGCCGGCTGTTGGGGGGATTACTGGACACTGACCTCGGGGGGCACTGGCTTGGAGGGGGGTACTGGCCTGGAGGGGGCGCACTGACCTCGGGGGACACCGACCTGGGGGAGGAGAATGACCTCGGTGGACACTGACCTGGAGGGGGCGCACTGACCTCGGGGGACACCGACCTGGGGGAGGAGAATGACCTCGGTGGACACTGACCTGGAGGGGGCGCACTGACTTCGGGGGACACAGACCTGATGGGGGGGGGGGGGTGCGGCTGGCCATAGCAATAACGTACGACGTGGAAGCACCTGCTGCAGAGTTCCTGGTGCGTCCAGCTTGCAGGCAGCAATAAAAATGTCAAGATAACACGGTAGTGATTAATGTTCTGCCGGTGAGAGAGATGGGAGTTTTGTCTACTGGCAGTTTTGACTCGCCATCATTTAATTATCACGCGTGTTAAATATGCTTGCTGCAAAGAACAGATCAGTATCTTATGCGGATGGCTGCGTGGAATATTATAGCCAGCCTTTCCCAGCGCTTTAAAACAATGAAGTGCATGTGAGAGAGGGGCTATAGAGCGGTATGAGGAAATCCGAGGATGAGTTAATATGAGGGAGGCGCCAAAAAGGATTGTCACACTGGATGCAACCCGCGCTAAATCTGGCGCTGCTTGCTCATGTAAGAGGTGTACTTACGATGTAGGTGCCACACCCTTTCCAGTGGTGAGGGGATGCTTCACTCGCAAGGCCTCCAGCTCAGACTGTGCCGCCCTGTGTCACAAGGTATCTGCTCCCTTCACACGGTGTGCTGGATCCCTGGCGAGAGCAAGTTTCCACTTTTCAAGAGAGGCTGAGTGCAGGACTTTTCTTTTTTTTGTTGCAGGTTAACATAGCGCAGACTCGACCCGAGGGTATTGGAACGCTTTACATAAGCTCCAGTTACTTTACACAAGGACACATTCATTTTTTAGGTACAGGAAGATTAAATTAATTGCCCAGAATCACAGGAGGTTGAGCAGACTTCGGAACTCGAACCTGGTTCCCCAGTTCGAAAAGCCGCAGTTGTAACGCCACATCTCTCCCCCATTTCCATTTTAGGTTGTGAAACTCCTTTAGGACATCAGTGGCAACCTCAGAACCTTACTTTTGGGGGGCGTTCAAGGTGGGGAGGGATAATTAATTTAAAGTACCAAGGGCTTGCTGGTCAGGTCCATCCTTACCTAGATACCCATCCTCACAACATTCATACCACACACCACCTCATTAGGTGTGAACCACCACCACATGGGTTGAGAGGTAGTGAGGTCGTTGGGGGGGCTCAAGTTTATGGTCTCTTTGTGCTTATATAAAAAGTTCATCTGCGAATTATGGACCAAAAATGAGCATCTTTCCCAAGGCACTAAGGGATGAGTGCATAACCCCTGAACTTTGAAGCAACTGGACTGCAAATGGCTATCTTATTTGCTCAAGGGGCTTGCATGCTCCCAACACCAGTGTTACATTTGATTTTTGATGCCTTCAATGAAAACGAATTTTGACAAAAAATAGTACAAAGGGCTGTGCACTAAGCCTCACACCACCAAGACTTCACCTCACCGCTTTTCACACGATTAACATTTTTCACAAGTAAGCAGGTCTGCAACTCACATGGTGCTGGCATGTGACATGAAGTTTCTTCACTCATTAGATAGTGAGCAGTAGAAGAGGTGCTATCACATGTTTAGCTGGATTCCCTAATAGGTTTCTAGCTTGGGCATTAAAGCTCTCCACAGCTGACCTCCAATTAAAATCTCCCCAGGACATGAGAGGTGGTTCCAGGTAATTTAGTTCTTGCTGTGAGGAAGCAAAGGTGTGACTGCTTCACGCAATGCAAGGGCTCAGATACACCATTCTCCAAGGCCTGGCTCTTTCTCACTGTACGATAACAGTGAAAATTGTTCTAAGGTTGGCAGGTCTGAAACTGGATGATCACTATGTGTCATAAAAAAAACCCACAAGACCCAGCCATGCTAAATTCAGCATAAGCACATCAGTCTTGAAAAGAAGCAACAAAAGTCACATATTCATATATATGTACTTGATAGTGCGAGGCTGTCTGGTGTCAGGGAAAGTGTTTGAGGAAAAAAATGCACAGCATGGGGAGAGTTAACAAAGATCACACATTTTGTCAAAGAGACAGGGAGCAGGAAGAATCATTGGTGCAAAGAACAGTAAAAGGCACCCAAAAATTGGAGCATTATACACTTCTAGATTGTGCCGCACAATAGAGGTTCAGTTAAAAACAGATTACTTAATTCATATAATCAACATCAAGGTGACATCTATGTAAAGATCAACATTAACCCAATTGGAAACGGGTGCAACAACAAAAAAATCATATAGTCATATACACAGAGCTTCTGACACATATCCCACAGCAGAGGACAACGAGGTGGGAGGACTCGACAGACAAAGTACCTGCACAGGCTGGTATAGAGAGCTTGATGGGGGTGCTTATACCTGTGCTTGAGGCAAAGTGACAAGCTTAGCAGCACGTTTTTTCAAATAGTATGTCCCTATCAAGAGTTTCATTTGAGCCTTTAAATGTCACTTGTTTCCATAGTTTTACAGCATAACCGTAATGTAAATATGAGTTACCTTTGTGCGCACTCATTCCAACCAGGGCGCATACATTTTGGTTGATTTGAATTGGGGCACAAATTGTGCAGCCAAGGCTTTTCACAACACACTTTGCAACTAGTGAAAGTTCAGAACTTAGATAATTTATTAATGTTTGATTAATTAAAATCATGATGTGATGAACCAAATTACTTCAAACCCACCCACTTGATTCCAAGCCACATTCTTATGACAGTTTTAACTCCATTGCTGACCCAGCAGATGACCTCAGAGTCCGTAGTGCTCTAAAATGTAAGAGGATCATTCATAAGTAGATCTGTTCAATCATTGGCCTTTTACCACAAAGTTCTCATTAGAACCAGAGAAAGGAGTCCACCAAGAAATTATGTTGCCTTTGCACGATTCCTACCCCGCCCAGATATTCCCAAAAACATGATCAGCCCAGAGTTTACACACCAAATACCCATAATTGTATGAGCAATCCCCAAAATATAGTCCGCATTGACATGTTGCACAATTGAGTTAGATCATTACAACGTGCAAAATGGAAGAAACATTTGTGCATCACTACACTAATATCTGTAAGACATAAACTATATTGGTAAATTAAGCAAATATATTTAAATATATAGAAAAATGAAACAACTAGTCAGTCCACAACAAAAAGTACAAGTTCATTAGTCAATAATTATTCAGGAAAGCAATCCACAGTCTGGATACCGATCCTTTAGTCATGAAGTCATGAGATGGCGGATTCCTCCTTCACCTTTAATTTCTATCTGGCTTTTATTAAAAAAAGTTGGTGAATTGACAGTTTAACAGAGTGTCCAGGGAAACGAAGCAGGCTAAAACTGCTTGTCTACATGATTGTATACCCCAGACATGAAAAGATGGTCTCAGGACACCCCTCCTTTCAATTAAAAGAATGGGGCAGATACATAAAATGTGGCTCAAGTCTCTGGCAGCTATCCCACCTAAACGACGGGCTTATCGTCTCTGGCTGGAGCCAGGGTAGGGTGGGCAACTGTGCAGGAAGATGACCAAAGTAAAATCCCATACATTTCCTCTTCAAATACTGAGTCCAACCAGCAGTTAAATAGGCCTGTGGTTTGAGGGTTTTATTGTAATTTAAAATCATCCAGCTGCGGCAATCGTTTTGCTAGAAGCGATCACTGCAGATTGCTTCCTCATTAAACGATTTATAGATTTTTTAGAGAACTTTAGGAGTGATCTTATCTCGTAGTGATTGATCCCCAAGAGTGGATATTGCAGATTCTAAGTAAATTGGGGCAGGAGCACTTTCATTTCTTGAGAGCTCTAACCATGACGTTTTGCTTAATGTATTGTCAAACAATGCTCTTGGTTTATGCCAAGATTTAAGGTAGGACCCCGTCCGTGCTATCAACCAGTGCTGGGAATGCATCGACCAGTGCTGGGAATGCTTCAACCAGTGCTGGGAATGCTTCAACCAGTGCTGGGAATGCATCGACCAGTGCTGGGAATGCATCAACCAGTGCTGGGAATGCATCGACCAGTGCTGGGAATGCATCAACCAGTGCTGGGAATGCATCGACCAGTGCTCGGAATGCATCGACCAGTGCTGGGAATGCATCGACCAGTGCTGGGAATGCATCAACCAGTAAGTTAAAGAGGAATCTGTAGGTTTTTGAAACAGCTGTTGTTGCAAGGATTCTTCTCAGAAACAGAACTATGCTTGGGACCATAGAGCACCAGTAGTTAGGGACTGAGTCTTCATGCCACCTCAGTACCATGAGCATGATTCCAACAAGCTAGAGTGTCTCACTTGCCTGCCCTCTTTCCCATAACCAGAAGAACAAGTGAATTGACACCCAAGAACACAACACTCCCGACCCTCTCAGGAATCGATGTGACAGGACACTCCCTTTCACCCACACGCTCATACTCGTCCACAATAAGATGTGAAAGAGACATGAAGGAAGTTTGAAATGTTTATTTAAACCATCGTGCTCTTAAATGCAGTATACGTGCCACCATTAGACCCCCAAACCACAAGCACCACCACCCATACACTCCCTTCCAGGGGTCCTTCCCCGCTCAGACCCCCGCAGTGCCGTCTAGCGCCTCAGGGTCCTTGGAACAGGGCTCTGTTCCCCCACCTCGACTACCACCTGCTCCTTATAGTAGCCAGGTTCGGAATCATCAATGCCCTCCCTCACAGCACCAAGCAGCACATGTAGATAGTTTACCTGCTCTAAACAGTAACAGCTTGCCAGTTTTAGACCTCCCTCCAGCCTGCTGCCCTTACACAGTGGTTCTAGCAGGGGTACCAGGCCTCAGTACCCTCAGGGACGAGTCTGCCATTCAGCTAATAAGAAAGGCGTCTCATTGGTTGAGCAAACTCTCTAGGTTTAACATGGCAGATTATGGGCACATCTTGATGGCTAGGCCGGTCTCTTGGATTGGGGGCTCTACAAAATATTTTTATTTTATTTTTTTCGTTTTATATAGTGCGAACTAGACCCGAGGCTATCGGGTATCAGAGAGCTTTACATGAGCACCAGTTTCGTTACATGAGGACACATTCATTTTTGTTAGGCACAGAGAGATGAACTGATTTGCCCAGAATCACAGGATGTTGAGTGTCGTTGCCTCACCGCTATCTGGTTTCTGTGAACTGCTGCTACTCGTGCCTGGCGAGGGATCTCTACCTCTGCTCACCGATTGTGTCCTGAGCTGCTGTGCCTGAGCTGACGCTGTCTCTGTTTGTTGCTCCGTGGCGCCCCTCCCCTTGACTCGCTGGTGTGAGCGTGAGCTGCAATTCGCACGCTCTGCCTATCGCTCCCAGCTGGAGTCAGAAGGGTTGAGGCTGGGCGAAAAACTACAGCGCGCCTAACCTGGGGGACTGCGAGGACCAGAATTCCAAGCTGGGATCAGCTGGTTCCTCTTCCCCCAGGCGACACGCCCACGGACACGCCCACTGACGAGGCAGGACAAGTATTCGTGACACCCGCTTCGCGGGTGCCACTCACCGCTATCTGGTTTCTGTGAACTGCTGCTACTCGTGCCTGGCGAGGGATCTCTACCTCTGCTCACCGATTGTGTCCTGAGCTGCTGTGCCTGAGCTGACGCTGTCTCTGTTTGTTGATCCGTGGCGCCCCTCCCCTTGACTCGCTGGTGTGAGCGTGAGCTGCAATTCGCACGCTCTGCCTATCGCTCCCAGCTGGAGTCAGAAGGGTTGAGGCTGGGCGAAAAACTACAGCGCGCCTAACCTGGGGGACTGCGAGGACCAGAATTCCAAGCTGGGATCAGCTGGTTCCTCTTCCCCCAGGCGACACGCCCACGGACACGCCCACTGACGAAACGTAGAAAAACCAATTGGCCTTCCGTGACGCGGGACGCGCGCGGGACCAAGCGCGGAACGAAGACCGGACAAAGAGCGGGCCGTCTGAGGCCGTCCGGGGACGACCGAGGACAGGACGGGCCACCCCACTAACGTTCAGCACACGAGGACACTACTTAACCAAATTCTGAAACCGACGTGAAAAAACCCCCCCATTTCTTACTGATCAACTGAGATTGTGAGATAAAGATAAAGTTATTACAAATACACAAAACCTGCTGCGACTACTATAAGCTATAAAGTAGATTTCCGGTCCCAAGTATGAGGGCTCTAAAAAAACTACGCTCACGGACAATCTACATGAGGCGTATGGGGACAGACGCAGCTGTAAGAAAATCTGTTGACAAATCACTAAAACCTGGTCAAATATCAAGTACTCCAGCTATAAGTCAATACTTCTCTACCCTCTCCAAGAAAAAGTATCTTTCTCCATATTTAACTGATGATCAAAATAAGCTGGATCCTTCAATAAATAAGGTTGAACATGATTCGTTACATTTCTCAGATCAGAAACCCAATAAACAAGGTCAAATAACAACTGAAAGTAATTTGGCAAATTTCTCTCTCTCGGAAGAATGTCAAAAATCATTCCCAGATACGTCTCAAATAACATCTATAACACCTATAAAAAACCAGGACAACGACTTATTCTTCGATGTATCTGTAAATCATAACACAAAGACCGAAGAAGAAAAAACAGAAATATTGCTAAGTCAAAAACATCCACTAACCAGTTCACCAGAAAAATCGCCTAACCTTTATTCTAATCTGGCCAACCTATCAGACCCTAATTTTATAAATCCAAATTCTGAAAATACTGCCTCTCCCCTGTCAAAAGCACTTTTTTCATTGCAAGAAATTTTGGAATCAGTACTAACTCATCTTGGTCAAATTTTAGCTAACTCGGACGATACTTTAGACGTACAAATAGGAATACTTAAATTCCTGGTTGAAGAAAAAAAGAAAAAAGATCTAACTAAAGTCTCACCAAAACAACCCGGAGCAGTCGAATTACAACAAATAGATGATTTTCATAAAATGGAAGTGCGACCCCAAAACAACAGGAAGCAAGCACGCAAACGAACGACGTACTAATAATTAAGACTAAAACTAAGGGACTAAGAAATAAGGAAAAACCTCTTATCACATATTCACTTAAAAAACTGTTCAAAGAAGAATCGGAAACCATCACCGAAAACAAAACTAAACATTATCCTATCTTTTCGAATAAAGTATCCGATAACAATCGTGATCAGATTATCGGGGAAAATAAAGCAGAGTTATCGGGAGTTACTGCCGAACAGGATTTCAGCCAAGGAGGACAGTCTGAAAAAAGTAACACTAGGGAAAAAGTAAGGGGGAAGAAGAAGAGAAAACCCTTGAGGAGAATACAGAGGAAAAAAGGGAATAAGCTTAAATTCCAAAAATTCACTCCCGTAAACTTGGTGAACTCTCCAGAAACTCAAAAAATACCAGCAGAAAAACCCTTAAACCCAAAAGCAGACGAATTTTGTCCTCCGATAGAAAACAGATCAACAACGCAAAATATCATGGATATAAAAGAACTACATGATAATAAATCTCAATCATGGGAAGTAATTCCATCTAAACACATAACTATCGAAGAGCTATTTCCCTCAGATAAGGAGCCGTTTAATCGTGGTAGAATAATTAATCTCTTACAAGAAATACCATCCCTGAACTCTCTGACAAGTAAAGAAATCGACCTAGTACTCTTTCCAATAAAAGAAAATAACAAACTAGTACAGGTATCCTTTTATTCCCCAGTTTTGCCTGGAATAATAATCAGAGAGAAGGAAATTCTTCACAAAAATGGCTATGATGTAATCTCGGTGGAAGATCTTAAAATCAACAACCTAAACAAAGGTACATTAGGACAAACTAATAGAAGAAAAGAAAACAATAGTTTTAATTGGGGAGATTCAGCATCAAATATTATGAGGAAAGATTCACTCAAAATACAAGTAATACAAGGTGAGAGGTCAGTATGGTCCCGGAATTCAAGCTCTAGTAACACTGAGAACTCAATAAAATCGTGGGCATGGTTATCAGAAACCTTAAACAGCAAAAAAACGGTAAATTTACAACAACACCAAGTTTAGCAAAGGTCTGACGTTATTGTCCTGGAACTTGGCAGGGAAAACTGATTTAAAAATGAAACATGCAATCAAAAACTCCCCTGATATCATTGCCCTCCAGGAAACATGGTTAATTAATACCTTTACTCAAAAAGGATACTATGTATTTGAAACGTTGGCAAAAAGATCTAGAAGGGGACACGCCAAGGGTGGTCTGGCAATATTATTAAAAGAAGATCACTCTTGGTCACAGGAAATAATCGATACAAACATAGACAATCTACAATGTTTAAAAGTATCCCTTAGAACTCAAGCGTCAGCCAAACTTGAAAAAATATTACTTTTCAATATCTACGCACCTCCCAGTAATAATAATGATTTGCTGTTTGACCGCCTAATAGAGATTATCACCCATATCATTGAAGATCAATCTCACTTGCCATATCTTATAATGGGGGATTTGAACGCTAAAATTTCAAACTGTGAGATAAAGAAATGGGCTCGTCTTTTCAAAGAGGAATCTTTGGAAACATCACTCCCTGAATTCCCAAAAGGATCTAAATCAGATAAGAGAGGACGCGCACTATTATCTTTTCTCTCCAGCATTAATGGGACTATATTAAACGGTAACATCAACGGTGACATACCAGCAACATACACACGGCAAGGAAATGGATCTCCCTCTACCCTGGATTATTTTATATGCGGGATCGAAGAACAAATGATTCAACTTTCAATAATATTCAATGAAGAAAGTGATCATGCTCTTCTAAACCTTTCAACCCATTGGATTGCACAGTCCTCTTCTTATAACCAGCCAATATTTCTTACAACAAAAACGGAAGTAAACATAACAAGGCGTCGCATTTATTGGGGGACAGAAAATCTGGACTATCTGAGGCTATTAATTTCCGAAACCAATATATTGACTAACATATATTCAGATGACCCTATAAAGAATTTCGAACAATTAACGAATAATCTCAAACAAGCTCTGCAAAGTAAGTTAGAACACAACAGATCAGTAAAAAGTAAATGGAGAAATAAGAATAAAAACTGGAACCAACCAGTCGTAAAACAACTCAATAGGCTGATACGCGCCCAGTATCTGAACTTCTCGTCAGCAAACAAAAAGGTAATCAATAGATTAAAGAATCAAATACGACGAGAAAAAACTAAACAGAAAAAACTGAAACAGGACTTCAATTGGACTGAAATCCAACAAGCAGCTAAACAAAACAACCAGCGCAAATATTGGACACTGATTGCAATAATGACGGGATCCAAAAAAAAGCTGGAGGCAACTCCTGTTTCAGAAGAAAACTGGGATATTTACCTTCGTGAGCTATATAAACAGAATAAGTCTATTAAAAATGAAGAGGCGGGAGAACAAATTGTGGAAACTAAAGATACTAAGATCAATAAAACGTCGGCAGTGTCAGTCTCTACGAATATCAGGAAGGCAAGGAGCACGGGTGCATCTGGCCCCGATCAGATACCTATCAAGGTCTACCAAACTGAACATAAAGAGTGGGGACTGGTGCTCTCGCCGCTATTTAACTATATATTCGACAGTGGTCAAATGCCAAACTCCTGGAAAGGAAGTATTATAATCCCGATTTACAAAAAAGGAAAAAGAAACATACCGGGAAACTATAGGCAAATTGCCCTCATGGATGCTGCCGGGAAGATTTTTGCAGCAGAAATCCTGGATAGGCTGAAAAATTGGGCCTTCTCATTGGGTCTAATCCCTAAATTTCAGTCCGGATTTCGTTCAAACCACTCAGTCACTGACAATGTAGCAATCTTCCAAACCATTTTAGACAAGTACGCAACAGGGAAAAAACAAACTATTTACGCAGCGTTCATCGATTACTCGACAGCTTTCGATCGAGTGGACAGACCGACCCTGTGGTCAAAGTTAAGAAGAATGGGCATTCCGGAGCAGCTATTACATTTGATAGTGAACCTACACAGTGACACCTGGTGCCGTGTCCAAATGGGGAGTGACAAGGGCCTATCGAAGATAATACGAACATCAAATGGCCTGAAACAAGGGTGCCTCTTGGCTCCAATTTTATTTTCACTGTATTTAAGTGACCTACCTTCCCAACTGCAGCAAGGGATATGCACTCCTCCTAAGATAGCCACTGAATATATTCATTCCCTGCTGTACGCAGACGATATAGTCATGTTTGACCTAACACCTTTCGGACTACAAAATCTTTTAGATATTTTATACAAGTATTCTATAAAAAAATTTTTACCCCCAAATACAAACAAAACCAAAGTGGTTGCTTTTTCAAACCAGAAGAAAAGGGTAAGGTACGAATGGAAGTTGGGAGGTGAGAAGCTAGAACAAGTAAAGGAGTATACATATCTGGGCAGAATTTTCTCACAAAACATGAGTAACATCAACCAAATCAATCACCTGAAAAGGAAAAGTGACCTACATGCTGGGGCTTTGTCCCGCTTATACTCGGCCACTGGACAAAGGCATTTCTCTGCACTAATTCAAGTCTATCGAGCCAAAATCTCACCGGTCCTGTCTTACGCCTCGGAATATATTCCTTTTAAACAATGGACCTATATGGACTCAGTAGAAGGTAAAATATTGAAAAAACTACTGAAGATTTCTACATCTACCCCAGTACAGGCATTGAGACTGGAATGTACCGTCACGAGTGCATATGCTACAGCCATAGCTAGTATTATAAGGTGGGCCTATAACCTTCTTCATTCAAAAGAAGGCACTCTAAGAAGTTTACTAAAAATAGAGACATTTGAGACCAGCTCTACCCATATTACCTTTTTAAAAAATATGCGAGAGGCCCTACAGCTTGCAAAAGTTAGTGTGGAAATTTTGTCTACGTGGTCACCAGCCCAACTCAAACTTTTTCTAAAAAACTTCACTCCCAAACTGAGCTACGAGATTGACCACTTACATTGTAATAGACTATCGTCATATAAGATCTATGCAGCCTCCCAGGAATACAAACAATGCCAGCCTTATTTAGAGTATACACTTCAACACGGTGCAAGGCGTGCAATTATGATGTTGCGCCTGGGAACACTTCCTGTACAAACCTTTACCTCCTCCTGGAGGCCTGACAGTTCTGCCTTTTGTACCCTCTGTCAAGGGGGCAACCAGAATTTGGAACACTTACTTTTTATATGTCCAAATGCAGAAATTGTAAACGCAAGGTTAACATGTCTTAAGTCCATCTATCGGTCCTGTAGGATCGTTAACTCAAAAGACTTTTTATCATTATGCAAAAGCCCTCCTAATGAATTCGTCTGTTACAGAATTTTTAAGTTTTTGAAAATCTCATTGAAAATGTATTAAATGGATAGTATAATGTATATTTTATTTTGTGGTCCTCGAAAGAGTACCGTAACAAAAATAAAAACTTTTTGACTTTGACTTTTGACTTTGACTTTGAGTGTCGTTGCCGAGACTCGAACCCGGTTCCCCAGCTTCGACGTCGACCGCTCTAGCCGTAAGGCTACATCCTGATGGTGACTGCGTGGTAATCATGCTTAGAATTCCCCAATTGGCCTGTAAGATCTTACACCATACCTCCCAATAATGTTTCCTGGATTCAGGTATAAAGCCATTGCCATTTTTTTATAGACCCCCCACTAGTCACAAACCCCCTAGTTACTGTATAAACCTGTAAGAGGGTGTTCCTTCCCCAGGGGGGGTATTGATGTCACTCAACCGTTTTGCTCCCATGAGGGATATCAATGAGATAGATTGACAGCGAGAGGGTGTGGGTAGGGGTGTAGATTGCGATATGCCTATTGAGAATGGTGAGAGGAAAACGGGCGGAAACATAGATCCCCATTGCAGCTCTAAGTGTCATAATGGTAGGGAGTTTGGCACCTTTGGCCACACCATATACAAAGACACGGGTCAGTGGGGCAAACTTAAATATTATTTGCTGGAACGTGGCAGGTTTTGCTTCAAAATTCACAGAAGGCCACTGGCTCGACTTTATTAGGCATTTTCACATACTTTGTTTATAGGAAACGTGGGAGTGCGAAAATATCTTCTTTCCCAAGGAATATAAAATGTTCTTCTTTCCGGCAGAGGGCTCTAGAACTGGGCATGCAAGGGGAGGCTTATAATATTTATATACCTGAAGATTAATGGCATTATGAAGCCCTTGGCATGGATTCCTTAGTCGTCCAAGGGTTTACATTAATGAGCAAATCATATAGATTTGCTCCAACTAACTATTATAACGCAAAACGGCAACCTCATAGGTCGACAAGCATTGCAGAGTTAAGAGAGTATCTTGAGCTACAACAGGGGGAAGGTTTGTCACAGGTTCATTTAATCCTAGGTACATGCTGTCCACCAAGGGGTTCCGCAGGGTTCGGCTTTAAGCCCAACCCGTTTCAACATCTACATCCAACCTCTGGCAGCAGTGGCCAGGAGCAGAGGATTAGCTGTGGTATTATTATGCGAGCTCCCTATATATCGGGGCCAATAGGGCACAAAATGCGGCAGCCCAGGCTCTCTTTGGTCTGTTAAGAATCTGTTTCATCGCTAGTTTCATCCGCAAACTACACTGGCTGCCGGTGGAGAAACACATTCAATTTAAGACTCTGTATTGCCCACAGAATCCTGTTTCTCCAATCTCCTGCTATTCTGGCTAGCCTCATGGCGCCCTATAGACCTACCTGTCAGCTGCGCTCCATGGACCAGCACCTAGCGATTGCTCCTCAGTTGAAGAGAGTACGGGCCGGAGGACTCTCCTTCCATGTTTGCGCTCCTAAGCCCCTTAACATAACATAACATTTCAATTGTCATTTGTGCCCCAATATAGACGTGAATTCCCAAGATTGGTCTACCTGCACCATCAGTGAGGGATTGCATATGGAACACACATCGGTAGGGCATGAATTGAATGTCCTCCTTAACAACCACACTGGACCTTATTGTTTCCCCTTTGGGCTCTCTTTTCCCGCCAACCTACAAAAGACAGGGGTTTCTCAACAGTCATTGATTTTATCTTGGTGTCGTCACCCCCGAGGAGGGTCATATCTCTATGTAATATCCTTCACAGCCCATTCAGGGACCACAACCCGCTGACGCTCGAAGTCCTAGGATGTCAGTTTGCACAGGGCAGTACAAATGGGGGCACGATTTCTGTCACGGAAAGAGGGAGGCGTTTAAGGTGGTCACAAGTGGATGTTACTGATTTTAATAGATCCTTGTCCAGTAACAGCCAGCCGGAGATTTTGACTTGTTTAGACCCGCAAGCCTCGGGGGAAGAAACTATTGAGGCATTTATTGCCCTTGCAAACTCAATTGACACGCTGCTAACTGTCCTGGTAGCCTCCCCCATGTGGCAGCCCCAAGATGGTTTGACAGCGAGTGCTCCCGGGCTCTTAGAGACCTGAAGATGGTCTTGAAGCGGATTCCGCTAGATAGAGCCTGGGTGGCAGCCAGCCGCAGCATCTACAAGCAGGTGGTTAAGAGGCGTAAGCGTCAAATGTAAAAATTAGCCTGGGAAGATCTGGCAGAGGCATGTAATAAAAGGGATAGCACCAGTTTCTGTAGGGTCATTAATAATCCCTGTGTTCGAGGCATATGAGCTGCAGATTACACACTGTGCATAGATCGCCATCTGGTGTTGGGCTCGGATGTTTGCAGTTGTTTTTCCTCTTGGAAAGTCTTTGGAAGTCACGAGGTATGTGACTCCTCCTTTGGATCGTATTGCGCATGGGCTTCGGCTCCATCCTCAGATTGGTTTTTTCCGCCATAGGGCTCGGATGTGATCTTCGCACTCCGGTTCCGAACAGTTTCCAGTTCTCCAATCGACGCGCAATCCTCACCCCATTTCGCGGTATTGTTTTCGATCGTGATCTCCACACTCGACGCAGCTCTCATCGATCAAGACCTTCGATTCCAGTCGTCGACGACGGCCTTCGGGCCTACCCAAGCTCCGGTCCTGGCTAATGGAAAGGACTCCCTTCAAGAAGTGCCCTCGGTGTGGGTCCAAATTCCCCCACACCGACCTTCACGAAGTATGCAACCTCTGCCTCTCCCCACACGAGGCTCGAGACTGTCCGGCGTGCAAATCCTTCCGGTCCAAGAAAACCATTCGAGACCGAAGGGCATGAAGAACTATGGCACACTCGTCGATGGCGATTCCAGACGACATCTTCGGGGAAGGCGTTGACGCTCCAGAAGGACAACACACCGACGAGGGCCTCGTCAGCGCCTCCGAAGCCGACGATTCAGATGTGGAGTACATCACTCCGGCACAGAGGGCCGTGAGTACCGAAATCCCCCCCCCCCACGCCCTCGACAGCTCTGAAAAAGGCTTCGGTCACACCTTCGCCTCCGAGCCTAGGCACAACCAAGAACACTGCTTCCCACACCGCACCTTCGGGACCGGTAAAGAATGCTATTAAGCCTTCCGGCGGCTCGAGCCAGCCCACCGTCGGTGCCGAGAAACACTCCTCCGCACCGACGCTGAAAAAAGAAAATGGCCTCCTCCTCGGCACCGAGCTCCATACCGAAACACTCGGCGTCGAAAACCAGCACCAGCTCCTCGGTACCGACACGGTCCCCGGAACCGAGCAAAAAACACAAGGCCACCGACACCCATATCTCGAAGCCAAAAACCATCTCGGAACCGAGTAACCAACCAGCCCTTTCCAAGTCGCATAGTTCGAAACAGCAAACTAGTGCAGACTCTAAAACAAGAAAACCAACGGCCCGATGCCTTCGGCGACGACGGACAAGCCACCCTCGGAAGAACTTTTTACACCTGATCCATTGCAAATAACACTGGTCAAGGATCCTAAAACCGGACATTTGATGCTCAGCATCAAAAAGAGACAGCTGGACAAGTCTGCCCCAGCTCCAAAGAGGAAAGACTTTGCTACCTCCCCTTTGAGAATACCTTCACCACCCCCTCCACCTCCCCCACCTCCTCCTTCTCCCCCCCACCTCATCATTCCCCCACACCCTCTCCGGATGATGACAATGATGATGTCTATGATGACATAGGGGACGAACCGCATGACCAACCTACAGGGGACCCCACTCCTACAGGCTTCCCAGACCCATGGGACAACTATAACATTCCTGACATTCCTAACATCCCGCAGGATGATCTCTACCCTTCGAGACCATCCCCACCAGAAGACTCATTGGGGCTCAACCACCTACTCCAAAGGACTGCACACTACCACGGGGTGGATCTCCATACCGACCCCGTGGAGGAGGACTTCCTTCTTGATACTTTCGACACCATACATAGGGCCACCTCCATACTGCCCATGCTCGAAGGAGTTATCAAACAAACACCGGAGGTCTTTAAAGACCCGGTCAGAGCCAGGGTCATTAACCCTCGCATAGACAAAAAATATAAAGCCGCCCCTACAGATCCCGCCTACATCAGAGAGCCAGCACCACTAGATTCCCTAGTAGTGTCTACAGCACGAAAGCGAACAAACTCCCAAGCATCAGGTGAGGCACCACCACCTGATAAAGAGTCAAAACTCTTGGACGCATCGGGCAAGCACACTGTATCCCAAGCTGCCAACATATGGCGCATCGCAAATACACAAGCGCTTCTGGCAAGATACGACAGGGCATATTATGACGAACTAGAAGCCATAATGCAACACCTCCCTGACAAATATAAAAACAGAGCAGATTAGTTAATTCAGGAGGGCAAAACCATCACCAATACCTCCATCCGCTGTGCCCTAGATGCAGCTGACAACGCCTCTAGGGCAATTAACACCAGCATCCTCCTCCGTCGGCATGCCTGGCTAAGGATTTCAGGTTTCAAACCAGAGGTGCAAGCTTCCATCCTGAACCACCCTTTTGACCAGGAACATCTGTTCGGACCAAAAGTAGAGGAGGCCCTGGAAAAAATGAAGAAAGACACTGATACGGCGAAATCTATGGGAGCCTTACAATCGCGCCCTCCCAGGCGCTCTTTTCGCCGCTCTTCCTTTCAAAGCACATCCAGAGGCTACTCCTCTGACACCGCTTCTACTTCCTACAAAGCCCCTACCCAATCCACCTTTACAAGGGGTTACCAAAGAGGCGGCTACAGGGGCAACAATAACAAAGGCAGAGGCAAGACAAACACCTCCCGCTCTGCCTCTACCCCTACCCAATGACTTCCCTCCACTCCCCCCAGACCATCTCACTCCGGTCGGGGGCAGACTCCAAAATTTCCTTCCTGTCTGGACTACTATCACCTCAGACAAATGGGTAATTCAAATAATTCGGTCAGGGTACTGCTTTGAACTAACATCTACCCCCCCAACATTCCACCCAAACAACGCCCGATGTCACGGGAACATTTAACATTACTAAAGCAGGAAGTAATCTCCCTCCTGCAAAAGGGTGCGATAGAACCAGTGCCTACCATTCAACAAAATATGGGAGTTTACTCCCTATATTTTCTCATACCAAAAAGGGACGACACTCTAAGGCCTATCCTAGACCTCAGACCCCTAAATCAATATATACACTCAGACCATTTCCACATGGTCACACTCCAGCAAGTACTTCCACTGCTCTCCCAAAACGACTTCCTGGCCACGTCAGACCTCAAAGACGCCTACTTCCACATTCCTGTTCACAACGCTCACAGGAAGTGTCAGGGTTTGAGAGCCAGGGCGCCTACGAAGTTGCGCGGAGAAATCCAGTGGAACTACACGCCCCAGCAGCCCCAGACCCAGGGGGCGGGGCGAAAGACTTTATTAACACGAACAACGCGTTAGGACGTTGTTCGTGATTCTGGATCCTGAGCGAAGCCGTCAGCGTCCGAACGGCAGGGTTTACGAGCAGCTCTTCCGGGTCTGGGAGAGTGCTCCGTGAGCTGAAGATAATTCTGAGACGGCCGGAGTCGGAGGAGGGCAGAGCAGGCGAGGTGAATCCGGGTGCTTCCTTCTCGTGCACCTTAACCCGCCGCGCGCGCTGCCCAAGGCGGACACCAGGCGAGGTGAACCGGGTGCTTCCTTCTCGTGCACCTTAACCCCGCCGCGAGCGCTGCCCGAGGCGGACACCAGCTACTGGCAGCAGGTAACCCGTGTGTGATAACACGGCAGCCCGGACAGTGGCAGGGGCTTGTGTTGTCCTTAAACTTACGTATTGTAATGTTTTTTTGAAAGACTGTTCACGGCCATCTGGCAGCCATGTGGGTGGAGCCGGCCAAGTACTTTGTTTTGTTTGTTTTTGACCTGGATTCAGCGGCCCTCTGGCAGCCAATGAGGTGGAGCCGGGCCCTATCTTAGGGGAGTTCGAGATTTATCCAAGAGGGAGGTGTACCGTGTGAACTATCCTGTTTTACTGGTGATACGAGTCCTCCACTGCCTAACAGAAGAACCTTGACTGAAAGGGTTCTCTCGTTTTCTTTCCTGTGTTGAAACTTTCCTTCTTTCTTCAGTTGTGGATTACATGCGAGTGGGGGATAGGAGCGGGTACGTATGTGGACATGGGAGAACGGAGGGTTTTGATCTGACGGGTGTGATGGGACCGAGTTAAACTATCTTGTACTTGTTGGTTTTGGCACAGGTCCGGGTGCCGCAGTCTCCGAGATACGACTGGGGTATACTTGAGGAACGATTGACAGGGACACGCCTTGGCAGGTAGGAGGAGGAACTAGTGAGACCACCTGAGAGTAGACAGGGTCTGAGAGGTTATTAATTACCTGTATTTTGTTTTCCAGGTGTCCCTTCCCACGCTGCCCCTACCCTATCCTTCCCTCGCCTGATCGCCGCAACACTCTGTGGATTTATAATCAGAGTGTGGGGAGGTCGGGAGGGGGACCCCTTTGAGCATCGCCCCGATCCTGAGGAGAACCGGAAGACCGTGACAGAATCACAAACCCACGTTATTTTCTCCTCCCGGTCGGGGCGATTCACTAAGATGGCGACCCTCGAGGATGTGCTGCAGGCCTTAGCCGCGGTACAGCAAGAGTTGGTGGCATCTCGAGCTGAGACAGCAGCATTGCGGGAGAGGGTGGATAGACAAGCTAGGAATCCCTTCGACGCTGTGGTGGGTCCACCCCAAATTCAGGTCACCGTACCTCCGCCCATTCCCTTGGCTAGCCCGGAACGGTATGCGGGTGACCCCTTAAAAATTCAGACGTTCCTAACCCAGATCACGCTTCACTTCTCGTGTCGTCCGTCATCATTCCCCACTAACCTATCGAGGGTGGCTTTTGCGATCTCTTACCTGACCGGTGATGCCGCCGACTGGGCGGTTCCGCTGGTCAGGAACGATGATCCGCTACTGACCGACTGGAACGCCTTCCGAAAGGAATTTGAAAGGGTGTTCGACCGCCGGGCTACCACGCTAAGTGCAGATCGAGAACTGCTAGAATTACGACAGGGCAAGAACGACCTGGTCACGTATATGACTACGTTCAACCGGCTGGTGGTCGAGACAGCCTGGCCCGAAGAAAAAAGAATGGCCCTGTATTACCAAGGGCTGAAAGATGACCTTAAGGATGTGCTGGCGAGGATAGACCCCCAGCCCACAACCTGTACAGACTTAATTAATCTCACGCTACGCCTTGATCACCGGTTGTCGGTAAGGGGGAGTGATCGGAGAAAAGGCGAGAGATCCGGAGTCGGAGGGGAGCAGGACAGCCGCCCCCCGCATGTAGCGCGGGAGACAGGACCTGAACCTATGGAAGTGGGGGCAGTACGACCTCCGTTGTCAAAAACCGAGAGAGAAACCCGCAGAGTCCAGGGACTCTGCATGTATTGCGGGAAGAAGGGGCACTATGTGAGGGAGTGTCCCCTAAAGCCCAAGAAACGAGCGACGGGATTCATGGGGAAGAGGGTGGCCATCACCGCCGTGGAAACAGCCGCCGAGGGAGGCACCCCTCAGACAGACGCGGTAGGCATCGAGGTACGTGAGACGGAATGGAGATTACCGTCATTGGCGGGAGGCGATACGTCCGCAACAGAATCCCATATAGTGCTTCCCATGTTCCTTAAGACCGGTCCAGACACACATCCGGTGCTCGTAATGGTTGATTCGGGAGCCACTGGCAACTTTATGGATGAGGGGCTGGTGCATAGGTTGAGGTTGGTTAGGGTCCCAGTGACTAAGCCGGAGTCCGTGTTGGCTGTGGATGGGAAACCGCTGACCTCTGGTCCTATCACGGAGCAGACGGAGGTGGTGGAATTGGTGCTCCGCGGCGAGAACCAGGACCACGTGGAAAATATCTCCCTGAAAATAATCGAAGCCCCCCAGTACGAGATTATCTTGGGGATGCCATGGTTGCGTTGGCATAACCCTGCCATAGATTGGAGGCAGAAAACCATATGTTTCACCTCCAAAGAATGTATGGAGCGGTTTATGACTGACAGACGATCCGTCGCCCTCACGCTCGCCCAAGCTCCGATGTGGCAGGTGGCCACGGCGGCCGAAAAAGAAGTAGAGCTACCACCTGAATACGTCAGGTATCGGGGAGTATTTTGCGAAAAAGAAGCGGAAACCCTGCCGCCCCATCGCGAGTATGATTGTCGAATCGACTTAGTGGATGGGGCGGCTATGCCCACCTGCCGGGTGTACGCCTTATCCGAGCCTGAGACCAGACATCTGCGGGACTACTTAGATACCTTCTGTGCATTAGGGTTCATTCGCCCCTCCCGCTCTCCAGCGGCTTCTCCTCTTTTCTTTATCGCAAAGGCGAACGGCGATCTTCGAACATGCATAGATTATCGCATGTTAAACAAAAACGCCATCAGGAATAGAAACCCGCTGCCGCTCATCCCCGTGTTGCTGGACCAGGTGAAGGAGGCCACCATTTACACTCGACTCGACTTACGAGGGGCCTATCATCTGGTCCGAGTACGCGAGGGGGATGAATGGAAAACGGCGTTCAAAACCCGATTCGGTCTTTTTGAATATCTAGTGATGCCGTTCGGGCTTTGTAACGCCCCGGCGGCGTTTCAATATTTTTTGAACGACGTGCTGAAGGATTACATCGACAGATTTGTCATCGTCTACATCGATGACATTCTGGTCTTCTCTGTCTCCCCGGAACAACATGTGAGCCACGTCCTCCTGATTCTGAAAAGACTGCAAGAACAGCACTTATACTGCAAGCTTAGCAAGTGTGAGTTTGGGGTCACAGAGGTGGAGTTCCTGGGAGTAATCCTGAGTCCCTGGGGGTTTAGGATGGCTGAGAGAAAGGTGAAAGCGGTACAGGAATGGCCGGTGCCACGCTGTGTGAGAGATGTACAGTGTTTTCTGGGCTTCTCCAATTATTATCGGAGGTTCATCTCTTACTTTTCTCAACTAGCTTCTCCCATCACCAGGTTGTTGAGAAAGGGGGCCGTCTTCCTATGGACCCCCGAAGCCATGGACGCTTTCCTCCATCTAAAAAAGGCATTCTGTTCTGCCCCCATCTTACGACACCCGCAACCCGATATCCCTTTCATCGTCGAGGCGGATGCCTCCAATATCGCGGTGGGGGCGGTGTTGTCTCAACGCGACAAACAGACCGGACAACTACACCCGGTGGCTTTTTTGTCGAAAAAGCTGAGCCCGGCGGAACTCAATTACTCAGTCCCCGAAAAAGAACTGTTGGCAATCAAGAAAGCCTTCCAGGAGTGGAGACACTATTTATAGGGGGCCCTTCATCCGGTCACCGTGTTCACTGATCATAAAAACCTTCAATACATGAAGACCGCAAGACTCCTCTCGCAGAGACAGATGAGATGGATGTTATTCTTCGCGGAATACGAGTTTGTTGTCACGTTTCGCCCAGGTTCAGAGAACCGGAAAGCCGACTGGTTGTCAAGACTGGGTGAAAGCGAAAGCACCCAACAGCCTCATCTGGAAGCTATCGTCCATCCTGAGAAGGTCCTGTGCGTGATCACCGCGGACAAGTTCGTGGACCAGGTCAAGGACAGCCGCTCGAAGATGCGGTGGCAGCAGTGGGCGAAGCAAGACCCATGTCGGGTCTTGAAACACGGCATACCTCTCCACAATAACAAGTTGTTTCTGCCCACGCAAGAGCTCCGAGTACAGGCGTTCAACTGGTGTCACAATACCGTACTAGCAGGGCACCTTGGAAACCAGAAGACCCTCCTTCTCGTGCAACGATATTTCTGGTGGGATGGCATGGTCGCAGATGTAAAAAGATGGGTATCGCACTGTGAGACCTGTGCTCGGGCGAAAGGAGAACACGGCAAGGCTAGAGGACAACTGCTGCCGTTGCCAACACCGCCTCAACCCTGGCACACGATAAGCTTGGACTTCGTTCTCGGCCTGCCCCTGGACCAAGGGTTCAACGCCATTTTAGTGGTGGTGGATAGCCTGACGAAAATGGGGCATTTTGTACCCTGCAAAAACCTTCCCACGGCAGGGCAGACAGCGCAGATGCTCTTAACGCAGGTGGTGCGTTTACATGGTCTCCCCAGGATTATCGTTTCCGACAGGGGCCCGCAATTCGTGGCCCGCTTCTGGCGCGTGTGGTGCAAGGCTCTTCAGGTGACTGCCGCTCTGTCCACCAGCTTTCACCCACAGACTGATGGGCAGACCGAGCGTTTAAACCAAACACTGAAAAAATATCTGCGCTGCTTTTCGGAGGAGGCCAAGGACTCCTGGGTTTCGTTGTTATGGTTAGCAGAACTGTCGTACAATAACACCTGGCATAGCTCCATTAACGAAACGCCATTCCGAGCCAACCACGGCTTTCATGCTTCTACCTTGCCAGTGGTCGTTCCTAGAGAGGTCCAAAACCAACCCACAGTGATGGAACAAGTCAACCGCCTCTTGCAACTCCATACGAAATTACAGGCCAATCTGCAGCGAGCCAAGCAACAGTACAAGAAATGGGTCGATCGCCACAGGCAAGAAGGGCCTAGTTACCAGGTGGGAGATCGTGTATGGCTCTCCACCAAGAACATCCGCTTTCGATGGCGTAGCATATTCCATCCCAGATACATAGGGCCCTATACAGTGGTGCGGAAGATCAACCCAGTGGTTTATCAGTTGAAACTGCCAGCATCCTTGAGAATACATCCCATGTTCCACTGCAGCCTTCTGAAACCAGCAAGGAACGTCAGAAGTCGAGCCACGCCGCCCGTAGAGCGGGACGGCCAGTTAGAATACGAAGTGAAACGAATCGTGGACTCCAAATGGAGACAAGGAAAGCTGTGGTACCTGATTTCCTGGAAGGGGTACCCGACCGAAAACGACTCGTGGGAACCCTGCACGAATGTCCACGCCCCACGGGCTACTCGTCTGTTCCATGCCCGCAACCCGGGGAAGCCAGGGTCAAGGAGGCGCTGGGGAGGGGGGCGTACTGTCAGGGTTTGAGAGCCAGGGCGCCTACGAAGTTGCGCGGAGAAATCCAGCGGAACTACACGCCCCAGCAGCCCCAGACCCAGGGGGCGGGGCGAAAGACTTTATTAACACGAACAACGCGTTAGGACGTTGTTCGTGATTCTGGATCCTGAGCGAAGCCGTCAGCGTCCGAACGGCAGGGTTTACGAGCAGCTCTTCCGGGTCTGGGAGAGTGCTCCGTGAGCTGAAGATAATTCTGAGACGGCCGGAGTCGGAGGAGGGCAGAGCAGGCGAGTTGAATCCGGGTGCTTCCTTCTCGTGCACCTTAACCCGCCGCGCGCGCTGCCCAAGGCGGACACCAGGCGAGGTGAACCGGGTGCTTCCTTCTCGTGCACCTTAACCCCGCCGCGAGCGCTGCCCGAGGCGGACACCAGCTACTGGCAGCAGGTAACCCGTGTGTGATAACACGGCAGCCCGGACAGTGGCAGGAGCTTGTGTTGTCCTTAAACTTACGTATTGTAATGTTTTTTTGAAAGACTGTTCACGGCCATCTGGCAGCCATGTGGGTGGAGCCGGCCAAGTACTTTGTTTTGTTTGTTTTTGACCTGGATTCAGCGGCCCTCTGGCAGCCAATGAGGTGGAGCCGGGCCCTATGTTAGGGGAGTTCGAGACTTATCCAAGAGGGAGGAGTACCGTGTGAACTATCCTGTTTTACTGGTGATACGAGTCCTCCACTGCCTAACAGAAGAACCTTGACTGAAAGGGTTCTCTCGTTTTCTTTCCTGTGTTGAAACTTTCCTTCTTTCTTCAGTTGTGGATTACATGCGAGTGGGGGATAGGAGTGGGTACGTATGTGGACATGGGAGAACGGAGGGTTTTGATCTGACGGGTGTGATGGGTCCGAGTTAAACTATCTTGTACTTGTTGGTTTTGGCACAGGTCCGGGTGCCGCAGTCTCCGAGATACGACTGGGGTATACTTGAGGAACGATTGACAGGGACACACCTTGGCAGGTAGGAGGAGGAACTAGTGAGACCACCTGAGAGTAGACAGGGTCTGAGAGGTTATTAATTACCTGTATTTTGTTTTCCAGGTGTCCCTTCCCACGCTGCCCCTACCCTATCCTTCCCTCGCCTGATCGCCGCAACACTCTGTGGATTTATAATCAGAGTGTGGGGAGGTCGGGAGGGGGACCCCTTTGAGCATCGCCCCGATCCTGAGGAGAACCGGAAGACCATGACAGGAAGTTTCTCAGATTTGTAGTGGATGGCCAACACTACCAATTCAAAGTGCTCCCCTTCGGAGTCACCACAGCACCACGGGCCAAGTGCCTAGCGGTAGTGGCAGCACACCTGCGATGGCAACACATTCATGTCTTCCCATACCTAGACGACTGGCTCATAAAAGCCAGCTCATACAACCAATGTGTACAACACACCCAAGCCACTATCCAATTACTTCACGACCTGTTCTTCACAATAAATCACATGAAGTTCCATCTGCAACCATCCCACGTAAAGCTATACCTCGGTGCCACCATAGACACCACAAAAGCACTAGCCTACCCCAGTCCGGCCAAGATAGCAAGCATTCATGCTCTCCGTGCCAAATTTCAGCCAGAACACTCTCTTCCAGCTCGAGTGTTCATGCGACTAATAGGAATGATGGCCTCTTGCATATTCATAGTACCCCACGCAAGACTCCAGATGCGTCCTCTCCAAGAGTGCTTAGCGCGCCAATGGAACCAGGCCCAGGGTCAATTGACAGATCTGGTGTTGAGAGACGGTCGGGCCCATCGCTCTCTGCAGTGGTGGACCACCACAAACCTTTCCAAAGGGCGACCGTTCCTGGACCCGGTTCCTCAGATAGTACTGACAGCAGACGCATCGCTCTCCGGCTGGGGAGCTCACCTATTACATCACACCATGCAGGGCAGGTGGACACCTCAACAAAAGTTACTCCACATCAACTATCTGGAGCTACTAGCCATATTCTTAGCACTAAAAGCATTTCAAACTCATGTCTCAGGCAAGGCCGTCTTAGTCCGCACCGACAACATGACAGCCATGTACTGTATACAGAAACAAGGCAGCACACACTCTCCGCAGCTCTCTCAGCTAGCACAGAGCATATGGAGATGGGCCATACCCCAAAAAATCTTTCTCCTAGCCCAACATGTCCCAGGAGTCCAAAACACTATGGCAGATCTGCTGAGCAGACAAACACAGCAAATTCACGAGTGGGAACTCCATCCACAAGTTCTTCACCCGTACTTTAGAATGTGGGGGCATCCACACATAGACCTCTTCGCCACCCACGAAAACACCAAATGCCCAAGCTTTGCCGCCAGATATCCACACCCATTGTCCAAAGGCAATGCGATATGGATGAATTGGTCAGGCAAATTTGCGTACGCTTTTCCGCCTCTACCACTCATTCCATTAGTGGTGCGCAAACTACAACAGCACTCCCTCACTCTCATACTAGTAGCTCCAACTTGGGCCAGACAACCGTGGTACACCACACTGCTGGAACTATCGGTAGTACCGCACCAAAAGTTACACCTCTCTCCATGCCTCTTAACCCAGAACCATGGAGAGATCAGGCACCCAGACCCAGTTCAGCTCAACCTTGCGATCTGGCTCCTGAAATCCTAGAATTCGGTTATCTAAATCTTCCTCCTGACTGTATGAACGTCATTAGAGAAGCTAGACGACATACCACTAGAGCTTGCTACGCAGCCAAGTGGAAAGGTTTTGTGGTCTATTGTCACAACAATAACTTCAATCCCCTAGATGTGTCCATTCAACACATCATAGGCTATTTACTACACCTACAAATATGCAATCTAGCCTACACGTCTATTAGACTGCACCTTGCAGCCATAGCAGCCTACCTACAAAACAGGCAGCACCTATCACTCTATAGAGTACCTGCCATAAAAGCCTTCATGGAAGGCCTCAAAAGAATAATTCCCCCCAGAGTGCCACCCTCACCTGTGTGGAACCTAAACATCATTCTCACCAGACTAATGGGGCCTCCCTTTGAACCTCTACACAAATGTGAACTTCAATTCCTAACATGGAAAACTGCTTTTCTTGTAGCCATCACTTCCCTCAGAAGGGTCAGTGAGATACAAGCACTCACCATTCAAGAACCTTTTCTGCAAATGCACCATAACAAGGTTGTTCTCCGTACTAATCCAAAATTCCTCCCTAAAGTCATTTCTCCCTTTCACCTAAACCAATCTGTGGAACTACCCGTATTCTTCTCGCAACCACAGACCGTTGCAGAAAGAGCTCTCCACACATTAGATATCAAACGAGCCTTACTCTACTACATCGAAAGAACATAACCCTTTCGTAAGACCAAACAACTGTTTGTTTCCTTCTCACCACCACAAAAGGCAACCCTATCTCCAAATCTGGGATAGCTAGGTGGATTGTCAAGTGCATTCAGATTTGTTACCACAAAGCAAAACAAACGCTATCTGTTCCCCCTAAAGCCCACTCTACACGTAAGATAGGGGCTTCCATGGCATTCTTAGGGAACATCCCTCTCGATGATATCTGCAAAGCAGCTACATGGTCAACACCGCACACTTTCACAAAATACTATTGTGTAGATGTGCAAACTAAGCAACAGGCTAGTGTGGGCCAGGCTGTACTCAAAACATTGTTTCAAACCACTGCAACAGATACTGGTGGTCTCTGCTAAGGATGGGTACTGCTATATAATCTATGCACAGTGTGTAATCTGCAGCTCATATGCCTCGAACAGAAAATGCTACTTACCAGTATGCATCTGTTCTTGGCATGTAGAGCTGCAGATCTACACACGCCCACCCGCCTCCCCGGCTACCTTTATCTGTTCCAGTTAATCTTATTTAGATACAACACACATGGACATCTTCACTGTTTATTACTACGCTCCATCATTTCCCTGCTGGCGAAAAACAATCTGAGGATGGAGCCGAAGCCCATGCGCAATATGATCCAAAGGAGGAGTCACATACCTCGTGACTTCCAAAAGACTTTCCAAGAGGAAAAACAACTGCAAACATCCGGGCCCAACACCAGATGGCGATCTATGCACAGTGTGTAGATCTGCAGCTCTACATGCCAAGAACAGATGCATACTGGTAAGTAGCATTTGCCTTCTTAGACACGGATAAACCAGGGTTAAGTCATAACATTCCCTCAGATATATGGAAGGGTCACTTTGAGGCAGTATACAATCATGGCCCTCGTGAGCCAAACCCACAGAACCCAATTCCCCTCCACATATCGGAACCCATTAGCTTCACCTTGGCTGAGGTCAGAATGGGAATCAAAGGATTATCCTGAAATAAGGCCCCAGGACCCTATGGGATTCCTCCCGACCTCTTTTGTTATAATTTGGAGGTATGGACTCCACTCCTAGTGAGGGTCTTAAATGCGGCAGCATTAATCATTTATCCCCTCTTCTTGGTCTTCTGCCATCATCTTTCCGATCTTTAAGAAGGGAGATAGGATTAGCCCACACTGTTATCGTCCCATATCCCTTATAGACGCCACCGTGAAAGTTCTTGGGTGGGTTCTCCTTAATAGGAAGTCAGACGGGGCAGATGCCAATAGAATAATCTCGGAGGTGCAGTATGGGTTCCGGGTTGGAAAATCCACCACAGACCAGTGTCTTAGCCTTTACCCTATAACTGCTAAATAAACTTTAGCTAAACCAGGTGCGATGTTCCTGGGTTTTATGGATATCACCGCAGCTTTTGATCGGGTGAACCGCAGCAAGCTATGGAAATTGCTTCGGGATTTGGGGGTCGATGTGGCGATAATTAATGTGTTAATATCTCTGCATTCTAATTCCACTGCTGTAATTAGATATACCGAGGAGGGGAATACCGCCGATCATTTCAGTTGTTCAAGCGGGGTCAGGCAGGGATGTATATTAGCCCCTTTTTTGGTCACATTGTATATTAATGGTCTAGAAGCATCCTTGACGGCCCTACAGGCCGATACCCCTAGGATAGGTGTGAGACCGATCCCTGTTCTATTGTACGCAGATGATTCGGTTTGTCTCTCCCATACACAGAGGAGCTTGCAGATCTTACTTGACGGGTTCATGTCTTTTATGAAGGAAATTAATCTGTCACTGAATCTATCCAAATCATATGTCATGGTGCCCGGCGGTAATCGCCTCTTATACCATTCAATGATTAACCAACAAAAGAGGCAGGCGCCGGAGACTGGAAGGCAGGAAACAAAGTTTTATTCCGTCGGAGCAGAACACATCAGATCGAACAGCAAGGTATCGTTTTGAGGTGCTCTCCCTGCATCTTTGAGACCTGGTCTCTTATACACACATTTTTGACTTTATTACCGGTTTATTGTACATGGCACATTCTTGAGATTGCTTTGATACATGAAAGAACATCCTCGGAATCCCCGGCTCGGATTCGCTCCCACACATAACTACAGTGGAAGTCCCCACCCCACCCACAGTAGGAGATGGCTATCACACAGCTGGACATTCTGCCAATTCCCGGGGGTGTGTGCGACTGGTCGGGTCTCAGGGGGTGGGGGCCTTGATCTACTGTAATCCCTTTGATGTGAGGTGTTTCCCTTACAGTAGGGGAAATAAACTGCATCCGCAGGGCTAGGTGATGGCCTGGGATCGGTTCGGACAATCGGGCGCAGAGGAAGGGGGTTATCAAAAGGATGTATGACCATGTATGGGATGAAAGGAGGTGTTGGTCAGGCGCGGGATGTGGTTCCATGGCAGGGTAGCGCAGAAGGAGAGGGTTTATGGCCCATGTATGATAGAGCGGGGGGGGTGGCTGGCGCGCGGGGGGATGTTTGCAGCGCCTGAGGGACGCCCTGGCGATCGGCAATGAGACCATGGTGCCTAAAATGGCCGTCGCGCATTTTCTGCGTGTGGCGCTTGGGGAGAGACAAGATGGCGCAGATAATGTTCAGATACGAACTAAATTTCCACAGTCCTCCCTTTTAACATATCTCGCCAGCTTGTTTAGTTCGGATCTATCCCCATAATACCACGTACTTCTACTTCGTACAGGGCTTTCATTCATTCTGCTTCAAAGTTCAGAGTCTTAGGGCAGATGTAGTTCGTGAAAAGTGAACATAAAGGTGGCAAGCACTGAATCCCCAGACAGCACCCACACAGTATCACAATTGGTATCATGATAAATGTAAACAACCTCCACCCCCAACTTTTAATAGTGTCCCAAAACCAACTCCCAAGCGACCATCCTTCTTGCTCCTGATGAACCTCTGCGGAAAGTCTGTGGAGGTGTTCGATCGCCTTGTAGACTGAGGGTGAGTTATCCGGTACGTAGGTACAACAGCTGGACCCAATGATGCGGCATGCTCCTCCACGATCAGCCAGAACCACGTCTAGAACGAGGCGGTTCTGAAGAGCTACCAGGCGGACGGCCTGAAGCTCAGCGGTGTTGTTGGTGAGGATGCCGGCTGTAATGTTCATTGTGGTTTCGACTGCCTGGGTTAGGTGCCGGATGGCACGGCTGTTTGCCATTGGACCCCACAGTGGAACAAGTCCCTTTACTGCATCCATGAACTGTGCTCCAGTGGAGTCGGCTTGTACAATGTCCTTTGCACGTTTCTGCCGGTGATGGTTTGCTGGAGCCACATATGTTGGAGGAAGGATAAAAGCGATGTAGCAGGTGCCTCCCCAACCTTTCGGAAGCCAGGTGTAGGCCTTAGTACCACAGACGAAGTACATATTTGGGGAGGTAACAAAGGAGGGTGGGTCAACTGAGTCCAATGTTCGGGTGATGAGACAGGAACTGTGGCCTACCGGCTGTGTTCCTAGGCCTTCGGGGCACACCAGACCTGTGATGTTGACGACGGATAGGGCCACTGTTAGGGTGGCGGCCGTTCGTTTCCGGAGGTAAGAGAAGGTGGATCTGGCTGGGTTGTTGAACACCTGCATTTCAACTCGATCCTTGGCAGGGATGTCCATATGGAAAGAGGTGTTTGATCTCAGAGGACAAAAGGGGGCAGAGGTTTTTCCAGTTTGGTTCAGCCAGAACCCATGATAGAAGTGCGACACAGTTTTGCCGGAAGTGGCATTGTCCTTGTAACTTTCTGGCAGGAGGATTAGCCAAGCGAGGCAGGAGCCATGGACAGAGAAGAACGAAGGGATGAAAGGGATAGAATGTCCAGTGGCATGTGGTAGCAATCCACAGATCCAGCAGTTAGTGGCATTGGCGGCAAGATTGTGTTGGTGGAGCAGTTGCACAAAAGAGTTATTCCAGAACTCCTTACGTCTTTCTTGGAGTTGGGGTGAAAGTGAAATCAGATGGTGTTCTTTCATGGTGGTGGGTTGAGCAGTGGTCAGCAATGTCTTATGAGCGGGTGCGTTTTCTTCCATGATCCAGAAAGTGACCATGAGAAGGAGGCAAAGGAGAAGGGTAATAAAAAGTGCAATAGTCTTTGAGCTGTGCATTTTGTCAGTCTTTGGGTTTTTGTAGTGGATCTTCGGACGTCCGGTTGCTTCCATCATCTTCATGTCGGGCGCTTCCATCACCTTCAAGGGACTCGGTAGCGGGCAGAACCACAGACTTTGTTTAGTTTCTCTCCTGGAGGCCTTTGAGGTGACTAGGCTACCGCTCTGAGATTTCAACTTAGTTCGTGGTCTGCTTAGCCGAAGTTCCCTCCTTTCGTCGTAGGTTATACCCTTCTTTGGATGGCACAGTGGGATCGGGATATTCAGTCAATTCAAGTGTCTCTGTATTCGGGTAGCAGCTCAGGGATGGTCGGTCTTTGTCCAGAAGTTCCTCTTGGGCGGTGATGTTGTCGGTGGTCGTCAGGGTCGATGATACCTTCTTGCAGTGGTGTGCATGCAGCCAATTACGTTTCCCCTCCACTCGAAGAGCTGTTCGGGTGGTGATCAGGACTTGCAGGGGGCCCGTCCACCGGGGCTCCAGACTCTTGGTGCGCTGGAAGTTGCGCACTAGGACAAAGTCACCGGGTTGGATGTCGTGTCCGGGGCCCCTGGAAGCATCGGAAATGGCTTGCAGCACCTGCTGATGGATAACAGACAACGTTTTAGTTAGATTGTACAGATAGTCAGACATGAGGACGTCCGGGACGTCGTGAATGGATGCTGGTTTTGGTGCAGTCCAAAGGTTCATGGGTCGCCCGAAGACGACCTCGTAGGGGGTTAAGTGGTGTTTGGTAGGAGTGGAACGCATTGATAGCAATGCTAGTGGGAGGGCGTCTGGCCATTTCAGTCCTGTGGTGGCAACTATTTTGGCTAGTTTGAGTTTCAATGTGGCATTATGTCGCTCAACCAAGCCTGCAGATTGGGGGTGGAAGACCGCATGAAACTTCTGTTTTACACCCAACCCTTTTAAGATGAGTTGGATAACTTCGGCTATGAAGTGGGGGCCGTTGTCGCTCCACAAAATTCGACAAAGGCCGTAACGGGGGAAGAATTCTTTCAGTAGTACTTTTGCGGTAGTCATAGCAGTGTTGTCGCGGGTTGGGTAGGCTTCCACCCATTTGCTGAAGGCGCACACAACGACAAGCACGTACTTCAGGGTTTGGCACCTTTCTAACTGAATGTAGTCCATCTGTAGGACCTCAAAGGGGTGACTAGGAACCCCAAACCCTCCCCGGGGTACAGCAGTTCCTTTACCAGGGTTGGGTTGGAGGCATATCAGACATTGTTGGACTAGGCGTTTAGCTGAGTCTGGGATTTTGTCGTTGTGCCAGACTTTGGAGATGAGTTCAATCATGGGGGCAGACCCTATGTGTGCGGGGGAGTGTGTCATGGTCAGCATGGGAATCAGGTATGAGTCAGGTAGCAACCATTTGTTCGTGTCTCTAGTTCGCCAGCAGCCTTCATCGTCTTTCAATCCCACCCGTGCCCATTCAGTCAATTCGTGTGGTGAGCTGGCCAATTGTATGTCTCTAATGGTTTCCCTAGCATCCTTCCATTTTTCAGTTTGTGACCTGGTCACGTACATGCGTGTTGTTGACCTATTCTCGGCTGTGGTTCGGGCAGTGATGTCAGTCAGCGGATTTCCCTGTCCTATAATGTCCGTCACCTTTTTGTGTGCCTGGCATTTGATCACAGCTAGCCGTGTGGGGAGGAGGACTGCTTCGGTCAGAGCGGAGACTAGAACTCCATGTAGGATGGGTATGCCATGGGAAGTCAGGAATCCCCTCTCCTTCCATAGGAGCCCAAAGTGGTGAACCACCCCGAAGGCGTACTGGCTGTCGGTGTAAATGTTTGCGGTTGTCCCCGCTGCTAGGATGCATGCTCGTGTGAGAGCAATCAGTTCAGCCGTCTGTGCGGATCGCTGTGTGATGCGGGCTGTCTCAACAACTGTTCGGGCCGTGGTGACTGCATAGGCGGCTGAAGTGGTGCCGTCGGGGAGCTTGATGCATGAGCCATCTACCCACAGCTCTCCGTCAGGATCTGGGAAGGCAGTATCTCGGAGGTCAACCCTACTCTTGGTCTGTTCGTCGGTGAGGGTCACACAGTCATGTATAGGGGACGCATTGGGGTCATTGTCAGGGAGAGGTAGCAGAGTGGCTGGGTTCAGAGTGGTGCATCGTTTCAACGTGATGTGGGGTGCAAGCAGAGTCAGTTCATAACCAGTCAGTCGTGCGCTAGTCAGGTGCTGAGTCTTAGTCTGGTTCAGGAGGGTGTCAACTGCATGGGGTACTAGCACGGTGAGGGGGTTTGAAAGCACGATCCCCTCACTTTGTCGGATAGAGACAGCAGCGGCGGCTACCGCTCGAAGGCAGGCGGGCAAAGCTCTGGCTACAGGGTCAAGAGTGGCAGAGAAGTAGGCACAAGGGCGTTCCTTGGGACCTATGGACTGGGTTAGAACAGACAACGCGCATCCCTCCTTTTCGTGGGTGAAGAGGGAGAAAAGTTTAGTGTAGTCTGGGGTTCCTAGGACTGGTGCTGAGCAAAGGGCATCTCGTAATTCTTTGAAGGAGGATTGGCATTCGGGTGTCCAGGGGAGGGGGAAGGGGACATCTTTAGCCAACAGGGAAAGCAGAGGTTTTACAATAAGACTGAAGTTTGGCAACCTCTGTCGACAGAAGGAGGTGAGGCCTACCAGAGACCGCACTTGCTTCTGAGTTTTGGGAACAGGGGTTTCTAGGATGGTCTGAATTCGGTCAGGTGTAAGCTTTCTCCCATCTTTGGATAGGAGGTGGCCTAGGTATGTCACTTGGGGTTGGCAGAATTGCAACTTCTTCCTGGAGACCTTGTGACCGTTCTCCGCGAGGAAGTGGAGGAGGTGGATGGTGGCTGTGACTGCAAGCGGAGTGGTGTCGGCCGCCAAAAGAATATCATCGACGTACTGTATTAACACCACTCCGTCCGGTAGTTGAACTGCATCCAGTTGTCTCTTGAGGGCTTGGCTATATATGCTGGGACTCTCAGTGTAGCCTTGTGGTGCCCTACAAAATCTGTACGAACGGGCTTTTAAGGTGAAGCCGAAAAGGTAGCGGCTGTCTGGGTGGATGGGGATGGAAAAGAATGCGTTCTTGAGATCAATAACGGTAAAGGTAGTGGCAGTGGACGGAATCAGGGTGAGGATGGTGGTGATATCTGAGACTACGGGGTACTGAGGTATGACTACTTTGTTAACCTCTCGTAAGTCGACAATGAAGCGGTATGCTTTCTCATCTCCCTCGCCTTGCTTCTTAACAATGGGTAGGATAGGGCTGTTGCAAACATTACTAACTACTTCTTCTACCACTCCTGCATCGACTAGGGACTGGATGATTTCCACCAACGCCTTCTCGCCTTCGGGCGATATCCGATACTGTGGAAGCTTTGGGAGCACTGCGTCCGGTCGGACAGTTATGTGTACAGGGTCGATCACCATGCGTCCTACATCTGAGTCGGTTTTAGCCCATAGATGTGTGGGTAACGTGTCAAGTAGGGACAGGTCAGCATCGGTTATGGAGAACATACGTTGTGCGAGGCAAGGCCTGAACAGATCTGGGTTATCGTGCTGTATGACTCGAACTCCGTCTGGGGAACATCTGATGGTAGCCCGGAAATGTTTTAGTAAATCAAGACCCATAATGGCGTCGGGGGTGTTGGAGGAGAGCAGAAATGTCGTGTCAGTGGTGTTATTTTCCAAGTCAAAGGAGATTGGTGCGGACAAGGGATTAGTGGAGGGCGTTCCATCAAAGCCTATTGAGGTTACATGTGAGCCAGACAAGGGTGCCCTTGGGATCAGCCGTTTAGATAGCGCACTACGTGTCGCCCCAGTATCTACCAAAAATGGAGACTTTGTGCCCAGGACCTTAGCAGTGACGTAAGGACGTTGCTGGTCAACACGGAGTTCGACTGGATCCCTCCCTTGCCCCTGGCGGTCCTATGCAAAGTCATGGGTGTTTTCGTAGTCGGGCTGCTGGCACTGGTTCTGTCGGGGGCGGTCTAAGGTGTTTGGTCTGTCTGGCCTGTCCTTGGTGGTGTCGTTCATGTACCCTCGTCCCTGTCCTCTATTTCTGGGGCTGTTTGCTATGTCTCTTGTGTCCCTATTCTTGTTCATATCCAGAAGGACCGGGCACTGGGATTTCCAGTGTCCGAACCCTTTACAGAACGCACACTGATTCTCGTCTAAGTCCCTGCGTCCAGCGTAGGGTGTGGGTGCATGGTCTCTAGGGGGTAGTTTTCTAGGAGCAGTCGGTTGGTAGTTTCCCTTGGGAGGTTCCCTTCCTATGGTCACCCCTTGCAACTGTGCGATCATTACCCTTTCCTTCAGCTCCTTTTTCTTTCTCTCAGACGCCCTATCGTTCTCATTCTTTTGGTGTTCGTAGTACTGGGCCATCTGGAGGATAGCCGCGGGTTTGGAGGCTGCCCAACTACTCTCGCTCGTCTGTAACTTCTGGGAGACTTCCTGTGACAGACCCTTCACATAATTCTGGACAAAGAGGTGATGTCCGGTTGCAGTGCTCATGTCCTGGCCACTATAATCAGAAAACACTGTCTCGAATCGAGAGAAGTATTCGGATACATCCTCCTGGGGTTTCTGGCGGCAAGCCGTCACTATCGACCAGTCTACCTTCCTTTCTGGGATTAGGGTCTTTAATTTCTGAACAATCTTGTCTGGGAGTTCCAATATGGCCTTTAGAGGTTTCTGTCCAGGTTCTCGCTGCTTGTCTATGGTATCGAGTTGTACCCAGGTATATCCGAACGGCTCAGCGTGGTCGACTTTCCGGATTTGCTTCCACACATCAGCCGGCAGACATAACCCGAAGAACAAATCGATATCCGCCAAGGTCATTATAGTTGAACCTAAGGCCGTACCTAGTTCTGTGTAAAAGGCAGTCGGGTTCTTTCTTAAGTCGGGTAGGGTTTTTCTAAAGGTCAGGATGTCTTGTCGGTCCCATGGCTGATAGACCCAGTTATATACAACCCTTCCCTTCGCATCTTGGTGGTTGATGTCATCGTGTGTTCCCTGACCTCGTGGGGGGACCCAGTAAGGAGCGGCTTCCTTGATGGGCATCATGGTATCAGCTTTCCCTGCCTGGGGTTCAGTCGCTATGGGGGTTTCTGTCTTGGTCGTCTGCCTGTGTTCTTTAAGATGTCGGAAGACTTCGAGTGTACGTGTGAAGAGGTCCGTCACATCGCCCTCTCCCTCTTCCCCAATATCAACCTTTCTATACAAGGTTGCTAAGCCTTCGGAACCTCTATCCTGGTACCTATCCTCATAGGCATTCAGAGTGTGATAACAAAGTCGTACGACAAAGTGTCGTCTGTGGTTGTCGGCATACGAGTTATACATATCTGTCACATATTCCTCACTTTCCTTCCGTTCTACTAGTATTCTCACTACCTTATCGATTCCGGCTCGTTCACCCTTTGTTAGCCGATTCATTCTGGCGGAATCTTTCTTTCTCGTCTCGGGGTCATCTAACGTTATTGCTAACGTTGTGTTCAGTACAAGAGGCTCGGCCGGCGCGTAGGCCGTGAGGACCGAGGCCCTGGTACTGCTTCCGCTTGCGTTCGGGGGTTGTGGGTGCTGCACCATAGGTTGGGAGGGAGCGTATGGAGGGGGCATGTAGATGATCGGAGGACCTAATAGCAATTCATCGTTCGCCCGTTGCTTGGAAGGCAACTCAGGGTAGAGCGTAGAGGGGGTCCTAACAGGGCACTGGCCTGACGTTTCAGATTCTTGTTTTTGTTTAGCTTCCTTTCTCTCCTTTATTTCTTCCTCTAACTTTCTAGCGACAAGGTGAGCTGCCTTTCGTAGTTCTTTTTCTGCCTTTACTTCTTCTCTCTTTTTCCGTTGCGTTGTTTCTTTGCGCCACATGCCGATACTGTCGAGCATAGTGGGCGTCGTTTTATTGCTACGTAGAGCTATTTCTAGCGTTTCTATTTTATGGTCATCAAAGGATCCCATCAGTGGCCACTGACTTTCGGAGTCCTTCTTTGTATATTTATGCCATAGTTTGCTATAAGCTACAGGGACTAGTCCATATTTAGTAAACATGTCCTTATTAGGGGTGCCTTCCAGTGGAGCCGGATGGTTCATCTCTAATAAGCGGTCCGGGCAGAACCAACTACCAATCAGTGGGGAGAAGATAGGCATGACAGATTACAAAGGGGGACAAAAGTCCGCACTACCTATCCTTCACTATCTGCAAAGACTAGACAGAATATTTCTATTCTACGTTATTTGCAAACAGAGAATATCTCAAAAAGCACTATTCGTCAAAAACAATCAATGTTCGGACAATCAATCAGTGGGGAGAAAAATAGGCACGACAGGTTACAAAGGGGGACAAAAGTCCGCGTTACCTACCCTTCACTATCTGCAAAGGGAGAGAGAGTATTTCTACTCTTCCCCGTTTGTAGGCAGCGAATATCTCAAAAAGAACAATCAAATAAGCAATACTAGTATTTTCAATCAATCAATCAATCGTTTCGCAATTTGTCGTGTTACACGACCTTACCCGGACCGCATGGACAGTTTCTCGTCTTCCGCCTCCAGCGCCCGATCGTCCTCTACTCTCCGTATTTGCCGCGGCACTCCTGATGGTTCCCAGTCAGGACCGTAGATCACTCGAGAGAGGTCTGCTTGGAACCAGTGAAGTTCGGATGATCGGCTGCCAGACGAGGGTCTATCGGGCAGGAGCTCTTCCCGATCGTTGCAGTCGTTCACTCTGTCGTCGGGACCTCTCCCGTTGGATCCACGTGTCGCTGATGGGCCCCACGTTTGGGACGCCAATTGTTAAATGGTAGCGGCAGTTTCAGTCGATAACCTTTCAAGTATTGCCCGGCGGTAATCGCCTCTTATACCCAGTGTTAGAAGTGGGGGGGAACGGAAGGGCACGGCGTGCCCCTACTTTTAAAAATTATGCTAGTCCGTTCCCCTACTTTTTTATTTAAAAAAAGCGTCCCGGGACTGCCCTAATTCAGGCCCGGTTCTAGTAAGGCTTGAAGGCAGGCGCGAAACGCCATGGGGCTCAAAGTGCTTCAAAGCCCGGGCGCGCACACACAGACAGTTTCAGAGATTATCGCACCTGAGTACTTCACAGGTCTTTAAAAGACCATTTACATGTTAACAAGGCTTTGTTTATTTTTTCACCCCTTCATCTCCAACAGGGGCATGGCGAAAGGCGACAAATCCTTTCTTTGGCCGTGGTAACCTTTGCCTACTGTCCTGCTGCGTGGATATTCTTTTTCTCTGCAGCGCAGGAGGAAAGAAGTTTGTTTATTTTGATTCACCTTTCCCAACCCCTGTAGCTGCTTATCACTTCAGGCTGCGACACTAAGATTGACTAATGGAGTAGGTAGGAGAATGTGTCACTATTTGTTTTTCTTTTTAAATTCTGCACAGGCGCAGCAGGACATGTACTTTGTGTGTGCTTCATTTAATCCGTTTTTATCATTATCATGGCTGATGCAGGACAACAATAGGACAATAAAAAAATGCCCAGATAACGCTGGGGATTAATGATCCTGCTGGAGAGCAATCATTTCTCTGTTAGTAGTTAAGTGCAGATGAACTGTATTTTATGTGGAAGCTCAGTGGGTTACTGTCATTGTGACAGAGATCCTTATGTTACTTGCAGTTCAGAAGTTACAATGCTAACATAGGACAGTGACCAATGAACTGTCATCAAAGAGCTGTATGCAAACCTGAATGATATAGTTAGAACTTCGCGTTTTTTGTTTTGTGATATAGTTAGAACTTCCCCAGTCTTTCATTATTCTAATGTTGCTAAAATGAGTATCTTTGGGCAGATATACATTTTTATCAGTAAAGCCAACCCCTAACCACTGGAGTACTCTTTAAATCCTGAGTTTGTGCTTCTCCAGACCAAACCCTCTTAAAATAACTGCCCACCAGTATGGATGACATGTGATTCATACACCATGTAATCCTCATTGGCTTATGTGACATTCCCTGTAGGCTGATTTACATACTTGTATGATTCGTTGTCTCTGTATAATGTGTGCATGGTCTAAAGTACTGACACACACTACACTGATATGAGTAGCGCTACACAACAAATGAAATGCATATGAGAGAGGGGCTACGTAAAGATGAGGGGCACTGTTGGAGGGTGGCAGTGAGGGAATCCGAGGAGGAGGTAGTGGGAGTGGCTATGGAGCGATGAGGGGCACTGTTGGAGGGTGGCAGTGAGGGAATCCGAGGAAGAGGTCATGGGGGGGGGGAGGGAGCTAGGGAGAGATGAGGGGCACTGCTGGAGGATGGTAGTGAGGGAATCCGAGGAGGAGGTCATGAGGGGGAGGGGCTACAGCGAAATGAGGGGCACTGGTGGAGGGTGGCAGTGAGGGAATCCGAGGAGGAGGTCATGAGGGGGAGGGGCTATGGGGAGATGAGGAGCACTTGTGGCGTATGGCAGTGATTATTGGTGTGGCGCCAAAAAAGACTTTCGCATCAGCGCTAAAGCCGGCCTTGTCATGGCCTTTCTGTTTTTGTTTATTTAATTAGCAGTCGGGTCATAAGGGCTACCGTGGAACATACTTTAAAGTGTGTGCTAATTATATTTACTGCTATATTCAATGTTTTAAGTTTGAAGGTGATTTTACTAATGTTTTTACTGGGAAAAATGAAAGTGGAGCCCGATGGTGCCTGATATGGGGCTGGGGCCCAAGGTCAGCTGTGAGGTAAGGTGCACTGGAGAGGAGTAGTGGATAATCAAGCCTGTAAGGGAGTGCGTTGCGGAGTCTGGGGTCAGGTGGAGGTAGCAATGAAGAGGGATCCTCCATGAAGGCTCGAACAGAGGGAGCCCAAGTAGTGTCACTTGCCTGATACTACCACCTCAGAAACCTCCTCTTCCCATCAAAGGAAAATTACATAGAAAAAACAGTTTTTGAGAGTGATAATATTTAGAAAGAGATTTGGAAAAGAGTGCGATTTACTGGGCCTTGAAAGACTAAGAAGAGATAAAGGAGGGCCCGGAGGATTTGCAGTCTGGGTGTTGCTACTCCCAAGATAATTTTGGAAAAAAAACTATAGGGTCAAATACTGCATTTTATTTTCAACACCCCATTTTTACACAAATTCTCTCCAAAGCCATTACTGTGCCAAGACAACATCCCCAGGAGTTGACCACATTTTTTTTCAAGATGCAAAATATGTTCCTCCCATAAGTAAATATTTACCTCCACTTTGCCAAGGCCTGTGTTTTGTCCTGCTTGCTCACGTTATCTCACTCAGGCTCACTACCTCCATTATTCATTCTCATTCACTTTCCCTTTTACTCAAAATTGCTCACTTGCACTCACTCTTCAACATTTGGTATCACATTCTCACTCACTCAGTCTCACCACTTTTTCCTACTCTGATTACCTCATTCTAACTTACAGTTTCACTTACTCTACGTGACTCCTTCTCACTCACTTTCTCTCACTTTCATCGACATACACTCTTTCACTCATGCTCAGTTACATTCAGGCACTCAATCATTCACACCCACATTTACTTACTCGCACTCATTCTTCTTTGCAGGACACTTGAATACATATGTGCTATACTATGTTTGAGCAGCTAGCTGGCTTACATGAATAAGAATTATTTATTTATTTATCTCACTTGTAAAGGGCACTCTCACCTAACAGGCATCCTGGCGCTGACAATCAAGAGTGCACAATTTGTGGATAAGAAGGAGCCCTTGTGGGTTTCCGTGAGTCAGATCAGATTCTCTTGATGAGTTCCTTTGTCTCTGAGCCCTGCTTAACACATGTGTACAGGAGGAGCCCTATATTCATGTCCTCAATGTTTGAGACAAAAAATACTCATTGATTTCTGAACGAGAGTAAAAGCGTTAAGGTAACATGTCGTTCCTGCTTATATTTTGCATGCTTTACATAATCCTGCATTCCCTATGAGTATTTGCTTTTCCCAGAATGTTGTTACTTTTTTTTCAGGCACTGCATAATTTGAAATGAGTCACACCCAGGTGCTTATAATGGGGCAGAATTGGGTTGTAGGTGAAGACAGTGCGAGTTTCACTCAGTGGGGCAGAAGGGTGTTGGGTGGGGATAGGATGTGGCATTATGGCCAGAGCTACCAAATTTGGAACTGGGGAACCTGGTTCAGCCTTCATGCCTTGTCCATCAGACCACTCCTGAGGGAGCACCCATGATAGACTTTAGAAGGCCCCACTAGACCTTAGAAGCCCTGGTCTCTTAGCACCAGCAGGTGAACCCTACCGGTGGCCAGTTGGGTAAACTTGAAGCCCTGTCCACCACAATTCATACCCAGGTTCACCACCAGTCTTGCGGGCAGGTCTACAAAGCAGCACACCCTAGAGCAGCAGTGGCTTTGTCATGCAGTAGTTTTCCTGCAATAATAAAAGTCTCCCACACAACCCCCACGGTTTTTGACGCATTCATAGATTTACAAGGACTTGTAATCCTGGGAATGCGGCAAAATCTTGCGCTGCCCCAGAGGAGGCATACCTAGGAGAAATATCTTTATTTCTCCTTGCTTTTTCCTCTTTCAAACTGTGCTTTATTCTGCAGCCCACATAGAAAGATTAAAAAGCCTCTCAAGATTGTTTTTGTACAGGAAGGTGCCCCTTCCTGCACAAAAACAATCCTGCATGCAAAGGAGGCACCCTTGCACCATGGGGCAAGTGTGCCTGCGTTGAAGCTAGGCTGACGAAATGGCGCCAGTGCAGGGGGAAAAGACCGGAATGCACCATATTGGATAAATACGGCACATTCCCGCCCTTTCCCTGTGATGCAGGGCAGCGCAGCAAAGTAACTTGCTGTGCTGCCCTGCGCCACCATTCCAATAAATATGTCCCTAAGCTCACAAATAGTAAATTGACCACACTAATTATCTGTGTAAGAGCATGTATTGATAAACACAATGAGCCACGGACCTTGTTGAGTTGCCAAGCACAGCAGCAGATCTAATCTTAGATACCTTACTTGCATGCTTAGAGAGACACGGTTTTACTGATGAGTATTTAAAAAGTCATTTGGTTCAGCTTGTAACAGATGGATCTTCCAATATGATAGGTAGGAAATCCGGTGTGGCAACGCTTCTGAAACTGAAATATCCACAGTTGAGTGTATGGCACTGTGCTAACCACAAGCTGGAGCTTGCTGTGGGTGATGTTTGTAAAGAAGTCGCAGGCATTAATCAGCTCAAATTTTTTTTGATAAACTATATACCACCTACCATGCCTCTCCGAAAAATCAGAGAGAGCTTGGGGAATGTGCTCTGGAGGTAGAAGTAAGACTTCTGGCAATTGGAAAGGTGCTAGATGTACGTTGGGTGTCCTCAAGTGAAAGATCTGTCAGAGCTGTTTGGAATAACTACAAAACACTTAGTAAACATTTCATGGAATCTTCCGAAGACTCAATGAGGAGTGACATTGAGCAGAGGAAATATGCTGGTTTAAACCGTTTATTAACCTCCCTGGTGTTTGTTGAAAATATGGGCATTTTATATGATGCTCTCACAGAATTGGGTGACCTATCCAGAAGGCTGCAGCGGCGTGATATGACCATATATGAGGCAGATCGTTCAATACAGATGCAGATTTTAGTGTTTGAATCAATGGCTGATGCACCTGGGCCCTTTGTTTGCTACAACTGCATTAGATGCTGCTGAACGGATGCAGTTTGCTGGTGTAGGACTGCAACAGAACAAAGGCTGTGTTAGCATCAATAGGGCACAGTTCTTTAGGAGCTTAGCAAATAACCTGCGAAAAAGGATGACAATGTCTAATGCATCAAATGTTTCTAGATGCACAACCACAAACAATGATGAAATAGAATACAAAGAGTTAGTACATAGAATGAAACTCCTACAACCAGTTTATTGGCCAGATCCAGTAGACATCTTATACGGTGAGGGAGAATTACAAAACCTTTGTAGCAGGTTGCATGTATTTGATACCAGGCAGTACATCCTTGGTTTCAGAGAGCACAAACAAAATAAAAATTGCATCTCTGAAAGCCTGAAACCATTAATGCACATTATAAACACCTTTTGTACCTCAACTGCTGAATGTGAACGGGGCTTTAGTGTAATGAATGATGTGCTCACACCACTGCGGAACAGAATATCAATCAATCGTCTGTCTTCTACAATGTTCATAAATATCGTGGGGCCACCTGTCATAGAATTTAAACCTGAATTTTATGTTCAGAAATGGTTAGAAAAAGGGAGGAGAAGTAGAGATGAAAGAAACTGCATGGCTCGGAGACAAATGGCTTATGATTCCACTTATAAGCGTATTTGGAATATTCTGTGATTGGAAACATGTCCCACATTGTAAATGAATTAAATATAAACAACTTATATATTAAACCTCAAATAAACATGTTTATTGATTCTTTGAATTAAATAACGTTATAAGCTGTAACTGGTCAGTGAAATGCCAAACGTTCAAAAATTGGTATGTTTTGCTATTTCTAGCTACACCTCCGACTCCGCCCACTAATCCAATCCTTGGGTTATTCCCGCCCCCTGAGTCTCCGCCCACAGTTCCCCTACTTTTTTTTCCCCACTTCGACCACTGCTTATACCATTCGATGATTAACCAACAAAAGAGGCAGGCGCCGGAGACTGGAAGGCAGGAAACAAAGTTTTATTCCGTCGGAGCAGAACACATCAGATCGGACAGCAAGGTATCGTCTCGAGGTGCTCTCCCTGCATCTCTGAGACCTGGTCTCTTATACACACATTTTTGACTTTATTACCGGTTTATTGTACATGGCACATTCTTGAGATTGCTTTGATACATGAAAGAACATCCTCGGAATCCCCGGCTCGGATCCGCTCCCACACATAACTACAGTGGAAGTCCCCACCCCACCCACAGTAGGAGATGGCTATCACACAGCTGGACATTCCGCCAATTCCCGGGGGTGTGTGGGACTGGTCAGGTCTCAGGGGGTGGGGGCCTTGATCTACTGTAATCCCTTTGATGTGAGGTGTTTCCCTTACAGTAGGGGCAATAAACTGCATCCGCAGGGCTAGGTGATGGCCTGGGATCGGTTCGGACAATCGGGCGCAGAGGAAGGGGGTTAACAAAAGGATGTATGACCATGTATGGGATGAAAGGAGGTGTTGGTCAGGCGCGGGATGTGGTTCCATGGCAGGGTCGCGCAGAAGGAGAGGGTTTATGGCCCATGTATGAGAGAGCGGGGGGGGGTGGCCGGCGCGCGGGGGGATGTTTGCAGCGCCTGAGGGACGCGCTGGCGATCGGCAATGAGACCATGGTGCCTAAAATGGCCGTCGCGTGTTTTCTGCGTGTGGCGCTTGGGGAGAGACAAGATGGCGCAGATAATGTTCAGATACGAACTAAATTTCCACAATGGAAATCGGTAAACAGGGCACTAGACATAATTCTTACAAACTTTGCAGACACAGTTAAGCGAAAGTCCCTGCTTTCTCTAATTTTGGCATCTTATTTTACAAGAAACTTAACTTTAAAAACCTACAGGAGGGGAAGTTTGTAGAAATAAGGAGATCAACTAGAGCAATTACAAACTATGCTCACAGATTTGGCACTTGGTCCCCGGAGATAATTAAAAAACTTTACAACTCTTTCTGTATTTCTGGGTTTGGGGGTACACGGCGGTTAGTAAACTCCAAACCGCAGAAAATAAATATTTTAGATGCGTCTTGAAAGTTCCACCGAGCACTCCCTCATACTCTACACAAGGAACTAGGGACCAGGTACATTATGGACACGGTTGCAGTTAAACCCTTGTTATGTTAGGGGAAAATCTGGTCAAATGAGGAGGTAGGTTTTAACAGACTTCAGGACTGCCTCTCCCATGACCGCGCACTTAAAATACCCTGGTTAAAATACATCAAGGATACCTTTACCGCCTTAGGAAGAGCAGATATGTTTTCTAGATATGACAACATGAAGCCGTGGGATTGAAACATCATTAAAGATCTGTTTTTTAAACATGTGGCAGCTCACTGCGAGGCATAGGAAATCAGAAAACCCTTGGTAAGAGCGCACATCTTGATTAAAGCTGTGCAAGGAATGGAGCCCTACTTATCTGTTTTAACAAGTGCGCACAATAGATTTTTAATTACTCTTTTTGGATTGAATCAAATTCATCATCTATTGGCTTCCCCCTCTGGTTTTGTTTTACATACAGAAGATCGAGGTGCCTGTGGCCGCGACTCAAGGTCTCCCCAGGATACCCTCATTCAATCTTCTTTTTTAAATATTTCTCACATCCTTGAAGAGTTTTCCTCAAAGGTCTTTTAAAAGAACTGGGTTTTAGGCAGTTCCGTGTTGCCTTATTTTTTTTATAGCTTTTACCTAATGTTCACACCCTTGTTTGTGTGAGTAATTTTTCAGATCTGCCCTAAGGTTGAGATGCTCTAGAGGTGATTAAGGCTACCCCCCCCCCCCTTGGGTATTTGCACATTGTCATGCTGCTACAAATGTAATGTACCCTTGCTGCTTAATGTGGTCCATGTATGCGTTACCTTTGGTCTGTCAATACTGCTTACAGCTCTTCACCTTTTGTTTTATTGTTTTAGCTGTTTTGTTGGGTACTATGTAAATCTGTATATATGACCATGGTGTAGTTAACATGTGGATTTCATGTGCTAATTTTTTTCTTTTTAAAACGGTCTCTTTTTATGGCTGTATAGACTGCCGAATACAGACTATTATTATTCACTGCCTAGCAAAAATACCATTAGCATTGTCAATAAAACGTATATTATGAAAAGCCCTGTCATATTATAAGACAGTATAGCCTAAGCCCCGTCCCCTTCCACAGAAGCAAAACTGATTATACAGCCAAGGTCTCTAGGTCTAGCAGCGGACCCCGTACCTCAGCATACACAGATGGATGTATTACATCTCAGATACAGCCGTGATCTTCACTCAGGAAATATCGCTCTCTCTCTCTTCGTGTTACAGTGATGTGCTTACCTATATGACAAGATTCATATGATCATAACAGCTGCGTGTCAGTGTTGTGTCTGGGTGTCAGTGCCTGACCAGAAGAAAATAACAAGGGACATTGTTGTTTGACCTTGTCTACTAGACCTTCCCTCTGCTAAAAGTGATTGGTGCAGATGTATGTGCCTCAGTCTCATCTCAGTAAATCACTCATTGTATTTGGGCGCATCAGCTCCGTCAAGGATTGTACACAACTAACACGGATTTTCAAGACAGTCGTGAGGCTATGTTGCGAGATCTGTTCAGCAGCGGGGGGGGGGGGTCAAAGGAATGAACCATCACATTTGACAAAGAGCAAAGGCTTAAAGGATAAGTTCATAAAATTGGAAAGATTAAAAAAACAGGAACTAGCGAAGTGGTGGGTAAGATTAAAAATGATAAAAAAGGATGAATATTGAGAATTATGTCCAACTCATCCTTAACGATGCCTACTTGTTTTAGCCGGCAAAAATGCCCATACTAGGGGCTTTTGTTAGGGCAAAGGGGAATCATTCATCTGAACACTAATGTGTTCTCGTAAGGTGGTAATAAATGATCTTGCCTTCAACTAGATGCATACATTAACACCTGATGATAAAAGTATGGGTTAATACCTGTCCAACCAAATTAGAACAAAATCTAATTGTCAATTACTTTGGTGATATGGACATGCGCCAAATATACTATATAGAGCAAAAGTAGATGGTAGTGTGTGCAGGAATGTGCCTCTTTTGACATGGTTAGCCCCCACTTTTTGCCTGGAAAATGATGTTGTTTCGACTGGAAGTGTCCAGGGTCCCTGCCAACCAAGTTTCCTGTGCCAGATCTTCTTCCCAAAACTGTACCATTTGCTTCCACAATTGGCACCCCTTTAGCTCACATTTATGTCACTTATAAAAGGTACCCCTTGTACCAAGAGCCTTGTGGTCAAAGAGGGTCTCTAAGGTCTGCAGCACAAATTGTGCTACCCTAAGGGACCCCTCACCATGCTCATGCACACTGCCACTGCAGCTTGCATGTCTTGGTGCAAACAAAACTGAAGAGTCAACATGGCACACATCCCTGTGTGCAATGCCCACAAACACTGCATGGGATATAGGTAAGACACCCCTTTATCAAGCCTTAGCCCTAAGGCAGGATGCACTATATCTCCTGTGAGGGCATATCCACATGAGCAGGTATGCCCCTGCAATATCCTTGTCGATTCCTGGATATTGTTAGTGACCAGGGAAGCCATAATAAGTGCTTGGGCTGGACACATCATTACGAATTCCCCAGCTCCATGATGGCTTCACTGAAATATGTGATGCTTGGTACCAAACATCTCAGCATAATAAACCTGCTCTGATTCCAGTGTCAGATTTATTAAAAAGTGCACACAGAGTACCCCTTAGAGGGGTCCCCTGAAACCTACCAATCCTTAGTGTGGTCACCGACTGGCCTGAGCCAGCCTGCTACCACCAGTGTTCTGACTTCATGGGGAGAGTGCCTGACACTCTAAGGTCGAAAACAATGCCTTTCCTGGGTGGTGATGTTCACTCCTCCCTCCGGGTCAGGAAGAGCAATCCGTGGCGGGAAGCTTCAAAGGCCTTACCATTTTTGTAATGCGACCCCAGCCTCTCCTGTTAGAAGGAGCAGACCCCCTTCCTGTCCTCACCCCCTTTTTGGCGGGACAACTGGTGGTAAAACTTAGAAAGAATAGGAGGTGTGCCCCCCTCTGCCAACTCCACTGAACAGGTGCTCGAGGCGAGGTGAAGTACACTTTTCAGTGCCCACCATCTTAAAGACGGTGGGACTTATTCAATCAGGGCTAGGCCTGTGTCTCCCTCCACACTCCACAGAAGGTGGGCCTAATAGAGCGTGTAGACACCCCAGGCAAAGGGCCTATTGGCCACTACCTGTCACTCCCTTGTAACACCCCTAAATCTAGTAATTGGGCGGCATTCCCAGACCCTGAACCTCAGCTCCTGATGGCTTAAGAAGAGCTGGACTCTACACAGTTGCAGCAGCAGAGACGACTACAGGCACCAACTGACTTGGCCCCAGCCCCACTGGCCTGTCTTCCTCCCATAGGTTAACATTGCAAAGTCTGAAAATTGCTATGAGTATCCATTTTTGAAATTTGTATTTTTATTGAATTTTTATTGAAAATAGTATTTACCTGTGATGAAGTTTTGTGGTTCTGCAAAATAAATATAACCAACTATTATTTTTATAAAATGCTCTCAGATTTATTCTTGAGTGCGTGTCTCATTTATTGCCACTGTGTGTACAACAAATACTTAGCACTGCCCTCTGATAATCCTACCTGCTTGCCCACGCTACCACAAAAGGGAGCATTAGTATTATCTACTTTAGCCTCTCTAAAGCCTCTGGACTTTCTGCACACTACACCTCATTTTGGTATAGTATTTAGAGAGTCAGCTTCCATCAGTGTGGAGATGTGTAAAAACATGGACGCACTGCACGCTCACTGCACATGTGATTAAAGTTGCCAAACAAACATGCAGCACTTCTACATACCCCAACACATATCCCAACCTAGGGATAGCTTGACCACCTGATCCCAACAGAGGAGGCATCCCATGGAGTCACACTCTTCTGGGGAAACGGGATAGTAAAAATAAAATTAAAAGGTGATGATAGTTCTACTCGACAATTTAATAATCATGATAGCTTCAGAAAGATGTCTGACTTCCATACTGTGAAGAATGTGACCAGCAAACACATATATTTACACTCACAACTGCCCTTTCGTCTCCGTCAGGGGTGGCTGGCACATATCGGTGGTGGAGGTGGGGGGGGGGGTAAAGAAAACAAACATACCTCTGTGCTGCGTCTCGCTGCTCTCTCCACCGTTGTCTCTCCCGGAGCAGGAATAGAGCACCCAGGCTCCCCGGAGCTAATCACAACGCTGCAGTGCAGCGGTGTGATTGGTCTGAGCGCTTTGGTTCGGCTCTCAGAAGGGGAATGGGAGCCTGGGCATGTTCTCCACCCAGTCTTTACTGCAGCCTGGGTGGTGAACATGCAAAGTGCGCATGACTGTTTGGCCGGCCTGAGACGGCCGGCCAAACAGCCAAGCACACTTAGGGTGTGCAAACGACTCCTCCCCTGCCTGTCAGCAAAGCAGCCCTGCCCACAAAGCTGCCGCTGCGCTCCCCTCCCCTCTTCTTCCATGATGGCACCTAGGGATGAGGTCCATTAGGCCTTTTAGAGACTCAATGAGGGGGGCCACATGCCCCCTCCCCAAAACCAATTTTCTGCTCCGCCCTTGGGCCCTAGCCCACCAGTGGCGTAACGAAACTTGAGGGGGCCACCTGCATAGTAGATGAAGGGGGCCCCTTCTGACCACACTCAGGTGCTGTGCTGACAGGGTATTGGGCTGAAGGGGTCCCCTGGAGCTCGGGCCCCCCTGTACCGTGGGGGCCTTTGTTACACCCCTGTGGCCCACCCCAGGGTGTTTTCAATCATATTGCAGGAGCCCACACATTAAAAAAAATACTGCCATGAACTTGCAGATCCTCTGTGAATTTGTGGCATTTTTGGCCCAAAACAGGGTTTCTCGGGGACACCACATCTAGGCCAAGGGAATGAAGGTATCCCTACCTGGCCCCCATATATCTGTATTTTAGGACTCAGACTGAGTCCCAAGTCCTAAGATGGCTGCTGCCACATCTTTGAATCTTTTTATTGCATTTTGCTGTATATAATGAATACATTGAACAAACATTGATGAAAAATGCGTGGCGCGGTTTGCGTACTTACATGACTAGTTAACTCAAAGGTGAGGGAGTGGGGTCTGTCCTATTGGGCTCCCATGTAGCAGCCGTCGGACTGGCCTGGCCAGCTGGCGAGGGGGATCCCCTGGCGGGTTTCCTCTCCGGGAAAGAGAGCAGCCGACCCTCGGCATCCTAGCCTTGGGGTCCCCTGGGGGGTAGCTAGAGCCAGGTCGGGATTATCATCGCCTGGGAGTCCCGATGTGTGGGGGAGAGCAGGTAGCCCCATTGTGCCCCCCCCTCTTCTAAGGTTTAATGGAGCTCGTGGGGGCTGAGGCAGAACTGCAAACCTCCGCAGTGTGGGGAGCACGCTTCGGGAGAATTATCCCTTCCCTGCCCAGTTAGCACTTGGAGCCGATGGCCTCGGCGGAGAGAGCAGCTTCGAATGCGGCGCCTTCGGCGGCTGGGCTCCGTGTGTGGAGGGCATCGGGCACTAGAACCGCGTAGGCGTAGGTCCCCCCTATGCTGCCCACGACAGGCGACAATACCGGTTGGCAGGGCCGGCCCAGTTGAGGTCACGGGTGCGCTTGCTGTCTGGATCAACATCAACCACGCACTTTCTGAGCAGCCATGTAGAAAAGTCCCTGGTTCGCCACCTCGCTCAGAGACCGGCAATGTAGCCTCGGCAACATCGCCCGAGAACTTTCCGAATATCGTCGCACTGCCTGCAGTAATGGCGGAAGACCCGTGGTTCGTGCATTGGCGTGGTATGTAGAATGTGAGTGGCGGGTCTGCCATGGTTTAAAAGCTGGGGTTGCTACCGGTTTCAATGTACAGCAGTTCTTGCAGGCTTTATGGAGTACGACTCCCTGGTTGTTATACAGAGAGAACAAGATTTGCGCAGGAAGGAGGCGCTTTAGTATACCCAGGATTTAACATAACACGTGTATTTGTAAAGCGCACGTTCACCACTACGGGTATCTTGGCGCTGAATAACAGATGTTTATTGTTACCCAACTCAATGGTACTCATTTTATCGACCTCAGATGGATGAAAGGCTGAGTGGACCCGCCGGGATTTGAACCTGTGACCATGAGGTCGCACACAGGCTCCTGCAGCAGACGCATTAGTCCATTGAGCCACCAGACCCGGATTTAAATTACTCGTTTCACTGGTTCAGCATTGTCTTTTGTAACTGACTGGTCAAACCAACAACGCATTGAAAAGAGAGGGGTCAGCAAATTATGGTCGAAGTCAGATGTGAAGCGCCTGGAAAACGTTTTTAAAAACGTTTCTTTCGAGCAGCTGTCTAGGGGGTGGGTCCGTATCTCCTGCTGCCAGCGTGCAAGATTTGTCATGTCTTAAGTAAAAGTACCCCAGCAAAGATTGCTCGACATAATAATTATCGTCATATCCGGGATAAAAATTATCCTCATATACTGTATGTAGCTCACCTGCACCTCCGTGCTACACCCATGCGCTCTACATCGACCCCTGGCGTGTGACTGAAAGGTTAACTAGGGCCGGTCTTGCAAAAGAGATATTAGGGCCAGGGTGTGTCCAATGGTGAATTGAAGAGGTACGGAGTGTTTTTCAATGCTACACAGACATGGTAGACTGATGCAGCCTTTTAATTGCACTAGCAGCAGTTTTGGGAACGACAAACGATTGTTATTTCTGGGAAATCATTTAACAATGCTGCTAGTTTACTTAGGGCAGGAATGGTGTGTTTACGTCAAATTCTACCGCATGTTTTCAACTTGCACAGATGCGACACGAGTCAGGAATGTTCAAGATTTAGCTCACATGGTAAGGAATGTTTTTAACATACATAGGAGACAAAGTACGCATAGTTCGTCTTTAAATTCGGTGTTGTCATTCCTGTCGGCACTGCTGGACAGTGGAGTGTTGCACACTGCTGGGGGCACACAGTGCAAAGTGCGGCTCTTTTCAGCGCAGACTCCTAACACTTAACGGGTAGTGTCTAACTGGCAATCTAGGGGGCCCGGCCACAAAGTTTCTATGAAGACATTTGTTTACAGATGAGTGATCACGTGTATTCCAATATGGTTTGGTTTGTCCATAAGGGCGCATCTGCGCAAACCATTAGTATATTTAGAGGATGATTTAACAGCAACAGTACAAGCACCACTTCCATCAGGGGTGGTCAGCCCATTCTACGGTGCAAGCTTCTTTTACGCATATGTGTGTATGCGAGCTCTCTCTCTCAAGCTGCAGTGCCTCAGTGAGGAAGGGCGGCAGCAGCACAAGCAATATCAGATAATATTCCACTAAACATCCTATGACACACCTACTATATCACTTTGTTGCATTATTTTCTAGGATGATTTACATGCCTGTAGTTGCTCTAATCCTTTTAAAAGGGAGAAGATACGGCCTATCGGCTTGAGCTACGCTGCACAGAAGGGGACACTATTTGCATAGGAAGGAGTCTCAATAGCATAGCTTGGAGCAGGAAGGAGTCTCAGTAACATACCTTGGTATAAACTACGCGTATCCTCGCCAGGCGTTAAGACTTCGTATCGGAATGTTATCAGTTAATACGGCCCCAAGGCAAGATTGCTAGGCATGGTAATAAAAGACACTTGTCTCTCCTGTGCTTCGTTGATTCCCCCCCCCCCTGTAATGACCCGGGGGGGGGGGCGGCGCGGCAGATAGTTAAACCTGGACCGCATTACATAACCTGCACTGAAGCGCACAAGGATATTGTATCTCCTACCTGTTGCGCTTTGCAGTGACTGCTCCAGACGTATCCTTGTTGAATTGCAATCTGTCTTCTCATCTGGGAATGGCATTCCATATATTAGAGCCAATTTACGTTACAGTATCACTTGTCCATTTGATAGTTGATTGGCTCATTGAGATTCGCATTTACATTCTATGTTCTGATACACCCAGCTTAAAATCCTTTATACAGACAGTAGTGTTTAATCTTCAGCTAGTGACTGCAAGTGGGGCATACCGGAACACCCTTCTGGAGACATGACTATAAAGAAAGCAGGAACTTGCAAGAGAGTAAATTGGAAGAGTATGTCTCATATTTGACTAGAGGCACGGCGGCATGGCTTCAAGACTACACAGCCTTGATTCTCTGTCGCAGACTTTTTAATTGTGCCCGCTGCAGGCTTGTGGGCACAACAATCTCCTTAAATTACACACTGTCCGGGAGCCTGACAGTAGAAGTTAGTAGAATCTGACAAACTGTTCTAGGTTGAAACATGACTGACCTAGCGTTGACTGCAGTGGAACATAAGGGATTATCAGCTTTCACTCTAATCTGTTGGTTTTACTGACAGGCTGCCCGGGGGCCACGTAGGGGACCCTCCTAACCGAGCGGCCTCCTTAGGCCACAGGAAGGCACACTAAGCAGCATACCAGTACCCCCGGTGCACTTATCTACCCGTGCCTTACAAAGTGTAGGTGCTCTCAGGTGACGTAACGGGTGCTCATGCAAAGCGCTCTGATATCCAGCGTCTCAGGTCGAAGATATGAAACTCTATCAATAATAAAATAAATGATTTACTGTCCTGCCTCAGGCAGGCATAGATCCAGTGACCCAGCCTCCCTCATTCGTGCCCTTGACCGGATCGTACGTGGTGATTGCCCGCAGCATACCAATGCAGTGATACCGCAGTGCAGACAGTGTCATGCGGAGGAGGGAAGTTTTTTCCCCTAGGGGTATCAAACCCTGGTGCTCCTGTGTACGTGGGGGAGCACCGTATCTGCTGCTCGTATCAGGGCCTTGTGGTGCGGTAGTTGCCCATATTGGTTCAGTTCCCAAAGCGATAGGGAAGTTACGTTGATAGGAAGGTTGGGAAGGGGTGGTTTTCCTCAAAGAATCACTGAAGGTACGTGTTTGCAGCGATAATGTTCTCGCTGGTATAGGCACAGGGTGAAGAGGTATGGTATGAATTGTCACGCTTGTAGGAGTGCGAGGGTTAGTAGTTATGTTGTTGCTGTCAGTGGCGGCGCTCGCGGGGGGCATTGGTTGGTGCACGCTGCCTTGTCCGCTTGACGAGAGCCCTGGCTCTTGTAGTTTTACAAATTACCACTGTGTACTGCGTGTCCCCCGGCTGGTGCTGCTTCAGGTTGGTGAGCGGCTTGTGTTCCGTGCCAGACGGTGGCCATGCACAAGTGTTTTTTTCCTGGATCGCTTTTGACAGCGGGGGGCTCCAGGATGCCGCACCTTGGTCATGTTTCACAGATCAAGGGATGAGAACGAACAGTGACATGTGAGACGTGTTTGTGTTGGTGCCTTCAGCTTGCTTCATTGGCGGTGCGTCCGCCTTGGCTGGAACAGGACGGGGCACCCATCAGTTTGGGGGAGTAAGGGTGCAGAACTATTGTGTACTACTAGGGTGCCATAAGGGTAAAGGCCACCTGGGGGCAGTGTGTCTCGCGTGGGCTGGACAAGAAGCTTCATTGTTTTCAGTCACTAAGACCGATCAGGGGTAGTGCACTACTTAACCTCGTAAGCAGGTCGGGTATGGTTTCTCATACCCCCTACATGGCTGTGCGACGCGGCATATTTTGCTGTAGCGGTGGAATACACAGCCAATTCTATGATATCATTATTACTAGGGGCCCAACTCCAACGGTCAGTAATGTGCACAAGGCATACAGTACGGGGGGACCGGGGTACCATCTTGATTGCAAGGGAGCTGCGTTTCTGTGGTGTGCTTTCTAACGCTGATTGTTGCAAATAGGGAAGTCTGCCTGTTACCTTTCTCTATTGGTTTGCGTTGCATTTCACAGTTTATGTACGTCTTAGGCCACACCCCTCGAGTGAAGGGTACATACACAGATAAGTCGAGCATACTGATCCTGTTGGGGGTCCTGGTAGCAGGTTCAGAACCTGGTAGGTACACTCAGCAACTCATCCTTCAGAAGTCGTCTATTCAAGTGCCATTCAGTGGTGTGGCTACGTTACCCTGGGCCAAGTTTTCCTGGGGGGGGGACATATTTACATTCAGGCCGGATGGAAAGTTAAAGGATCTTGGCAAAATGTACCTGGGCTGGCGGCATGCCCTCACGTCTCTGAGGCAATAGTTGGGGGCGGATGGGTAGGCGGGCAAGTAGGCCAGAGTGATCCACCCCTTGCTGTTTTCGTCGTAGGCTGAACCCTGTTTCGCGCTTTGGCCTTCTTTATTCATGGGTCGCCGCGAACAGTTTTAGGTCTGAGCTGTTATGCAAAAGGCGTCCATATAAGCAGCCAGCTTAAATATTTTGCCCTGCCTAGAAACAATGCATACCTCGAAGCAGTAGCATTTCGGGAACCACAAACACTATTAATACATCTCCTGTTTAGACAAAGTGGAAAATGAAATCTTCGTGCTAGGAAAGAAACGCCGCTTTCCGAAATTCAGCCACCTTTACCGGCAGAGAACATATTCTCCCATTGTTTACAAAATTATGTTCAAGGAACGAAGGGTATGATGGATTGAAGAATTAAAGAAAAAAAAAAAAAGCTACGATCCAGTTCTGGCTCTATAATGTGGGTTTTGATCTTCACACAATTACGTCTGGAAGATCTGCAGTTACATCTCAAAGTAAGTTAGGAACATCATTCACGTACAAGCCAAACAACTCCTAGGAGGCATATTTGGGCTGCAAAGTAGCAGGAGTACCACTGGCACTCCCAGTATTAACATAGTGAGGCATTCATGCTCTGGTTCCCCCCTGGGTCACGCTGTCCTGTCTGCTCGCTGGTATGCTGGCAGAACTTTGGGAGGGCTAGGCTTCACATAGGGTGCTTTCTAATAATGGAAAGGGCTCACTGTAGGAGAGTAGGGTCTGCTTTCTATGTTCACCCCCACTTTTTGCTTTTGCTTTACTGGTTTTCGACTTAGATGTGGCTGTGGGCCTGCTAATCAGACCCACAGCCCTGCTGTTCTCTCTCTAAATTAATACTATGTACTTTAGGTGCATAACCCATTTGGATAGGATCACCTTATTGGCCCCTGTACAGTGTACCCTAGGTACCCAGGGCATAGGTGTACCCTAGGCCTACCAGGGGCTGCAGCATGTATTATGCCACCCCTGGCCTGGCCTTCCATTCTGACACAACTGGCTGATCACTCAGCTGGGGCAAGGTCGTGTAATCACCCCTTGCTTAGGTGTAGTATTCCTATACCTAACTTACATATAGACACATGTGTACCTATCAGTCACTCCTATGGCAGGCCTTAACAATCCTGGAGGCAGAGTGCTTGGTAACATGTGAGATGGTGCTCTAGCATGAGCTGAGCCTGTCTGCAGCTTTCGGAACCAAGTCCTTATAGCTGTTCTATGATATAGCCTACCATATACTCTTAAAGTGCCTTATAATCTTAGACGGTTATGGTAACTATGGTTTGGCTTTATCGAAACATGTCGTGTAAGGTGTCTAACACTGTGGAATAATACCCCCATGCCATTTCTGGACATGAGGATATTATTCCCCCCTTCTAGAGGGAAAGACATGTTAAAATCATACTTCACTGTTAGCCTCTGACCAAAGCCTCAGCATCACAAAATGGATGCTGCTGCCACGACACAAGTCTGACCTCCTGCAGCTGGGAGTGATCCCAGCCAGGGAGTCCTGGACAATAGGTTTCCTGCGTGGGGAGGTGCTAGCACCTTCCCAGACAGCCTTTAGTGTATTGGGGCAGGGTGGGCTGAAAGGAATGAGACATGCCTGGGGCACACAAGGTGTTCCTTGCATAGTCCAGTTCAAACCGGCGCTGGGGCACTCCAGCCCCAGCTCTGGCGCGAAACTGGACAAAGGGAAGTGGGTGTAACCACCCCCTCCCAGGTCCCACCCATAATGCGTGACCTAGCAGGTATCCCAGCCCCCCAGATTAGTATAAGAGTGGGAGTTGGGCCTCAAGACTTTAGATTATCCTGAACCTGCAACTTGAACAGAAACTCTGGACCTTCGACATTCGACGAAAGAAGAAGACTGAAGAATCTCCCTTGTGGCCAAGGAGTGGCTACCCTGTGCAAACAGGCACCATCAAGAGACTACCCTTTGCTTTGCCCACGTTCTACGAGGAACCGACTGCAGAGCCCGACCAGAGCCTTGACTTCCAGACTTCTCCGACCCTGATCCACATCCACAGCAAAGCTGAGATCCGTGGAGGCGACGAGCGACGTGGGACCGGCTACCTGGGAAAAGTGGCTAGTAACTTAAAGCGCAGCTTCTGAGGCACCCTCGAAGTTGTGCACCGGGGATTGAGAAGCCCCAACCCCAAGCACCATCTGCACCGAAGATCAGCCCCCCCACACTCCACGAGTCCTGCGTGGGGCCCTTCTGCATTTTCCTGCTTGCCGCGTGTGTCCGGTTGCTTGCCCGCTGGCTAGTGGCCTTTGTGACGACGCACCCTGAAATCTTCTGCACTGGTTTGGCTCCTCCAGACTGGCTCCCGCTTCTCTACAAAGAAGAAGCACCCCAGACCTTCCTGGTCTGCACCAGAAGCAAGTCCTCCGTTCTTCGTGGGTTCCGCTTGCCAAGGCTTGGTGAGTCCTAGTCCAACTTCGACGCCGCCGACAGCAAGAGCCTTCGTGGGACAGCTCGCCTCCTGGTCCTGGTCGTCCTCGACGCTTCCTGGTCCTCCTGGCTGCAGCGACAAGCTTCACCTTCACCTGCAATCTTCACGACATCGCCTGGTTCCTTCCTGGTTCCACGTGGTCACTGGCTAGTGACCTTGACTCTGTCCCTTCTGCTTGCAGGTCTCCTCTCTTCTTGATCCCAGCCTTGGGATCCACCGGACACTCTTCACTGACTGCCTGTCAGCATCTTTCTTCAGGCATCCATAGGAGTCGATGACGAAAACCGACGCATCTTCACCCCTATGCACCCGCAGCCTGTGGGCTAGGTAACTTGGGTACTCCGGTGCTCATCTGGATAGTGACTATCCTAGTGTCTAGTTTTCCAGTCTCGACTTCCTAGCTACTCCGGAAGTGTCCTAAATCTATCGTTTTCTAAACTGTACTATTGCTAGTGACTTTTACGCATTACGCGTGAGTGTTTCCACTCTGCACACGAATCCCGTGGGCCTCCCACTTCCTAACTAACGCTAGTGTAGTGTAGCCCCAGAGATTCCCTAGGCCTAGGCCTATTCTATTTCCGTGACAGTGGTCCTTATACCACTTACTTAGTATATGGTTTGCGTGGCCCCTAGGGCCTAACTGTATTACTTACCTGTGTGACTTAATGTATGCTTAAATAAGACTGTGTTGTACTTACCTCTAATCTCATAAAGAGTGCTGAGGGTTTGACTAGAATAAATACACTTTATTTTATATATATATCTGTTGTGGTGTCCTTTCATTTGGTATTCAAGGGATTATATGTGGTATCACAGCTGGCTTCACATGCCATTCAGAGTTTAGCCTAAGACTGCTCTTGTCCATGCTACCACTAGGATAGCTGGTCTATAAGGTTGACTTTACAACCAATCACCATAAGGGTATTTGGACTGATATAAGGTGTGTGTTGGAAGGCGGACCCCGAGGAGTCGGTGAGACCACCAAGGGGGGCCCTCTCACTGCACGAAGTAGCCGAGCGCTGCCGAGAAGTCTCCTGAGAGATCCTTCTCCTATCACGTACTAGCACAGTAACACCACCACACCGGACTCGAGGAGGTTGTCTCAAGACAAGCAATTCTTTATCATCAATAAAAGGTTACGAGTTCAATATTTACACGAAGGGATCGAGGGATCCACCAAAAGTCTCAGTGTCTCTTTGGAAGGGTCGGGGTAGCGGGACAGTCTTTGGCAGGAATGCGGTACGAGGGTACCTGGGGCCCAGTTCTTATCCTCAAGCTGGAGGACCTCCGGATCTCGGAGGGGTCGAGCCGCGACGGCGTCAGCAGGGCTCTGGCGTACAGTTCGTGGAGAGCCGCGATCCAATCAGCAGGGCTCTCAAGATGGTTTCTGCTCAGCTCGAGCCGCGACGTCGTCAGCAGGGCTCCGAGGGAGGCTTCAGCGAGGTTGGGCCGCGTCAGCGTCAGCAGGGCTCCGATGTTCCAGGTGGTTCAGAAAGGGTTCACAGGAAGGAGCCGCGACGCAGTCAGCAGGGCTCGTGATGGTTCCGACAAGAGTTCTTCTCCGTAGGGTCAGCCGCGATTCAATCAGCAGGGCTCTCGACTCCGGGATACAACTGCCGAGCTGTGGTGGGGTCGCCCCAGATATAGGTCTGGAGCCCTTTGATGTCCGGACCTATGCGCCTGAGGGGGCGGAGTGGCCGGGTGGAGGTGGCCAGACGCCCAGCAGGAGAGGCGCCAGGCCCATGGGAGTTGCCGGGCGATCACACCTCGAGAGGGGAGGACAGTTGGGGGTCCCATCGATACTGTCCTCCGCCGGGGGCGATGAATGGTTCCTGCGGCACCCCCTGGCTAGTTCGTGGGGCCTCGATGGCGGGGCTTCGCTGGGGTCGAGGCTGGGTTGAGCGGGGCCGCGCCGGCTGGGGCACGGTGTGACGTGGATGCCAACAAGATGGCGGAGCCACGAGGAGTATGCGACCACGTGCAGCTCCGGGTGAAGGGTCTTGGTGCAGTTCAGACGGGTGGCCCGTGAAGGCCGGGGCGGGGAACGGGCACCATCCAGGGGGTTAAGGACCACGCCACGAGGCCGGGTCCAACAGGCGTCCCCCCCAGCCGAAGGCATGGAGAGTCACCCATCTCCTTGGGGATTCTCCTCGTCAAGGCGGAAGAAGCGGGACAGGCCGTCGGCGTTGGCGTGGTCATTGCCGGGCCGGTGTTCGACGTCAAAGTCCATTCCTTGTAGCGAGATGGACCACCGCAGCAGCTTGGGGTTCTCGCCCCGCATTTGCATTAGCCATTGCAAGGGTCGGTGGTCGGTCTGGACCCGGAAGTGGGTGCCAAAGAGGTAGGGCCGGAGCTTCTTGAGGGCCCACACCACAGCGAAGGCCTCACGCTCAATAGTGCTCCAGCGTTGCTCTCGGGGCAGTAGTCGTCGGCTGAGGAAGGCCACTGGTCGGTCGAGCCCCTTTTCGTCGGCTTGGGATAGGACGGCCCCGATCCCATACTCGGAGGCGTCTGTCTGTACCACGAACTCCTTCTGGTAGTCCGGGGCCTGCAGCACCGGAGCAGTACACATGGCTGTTTTTAGGGTGTCGAAGGCTGTTTGGCAGCGGGGCGTCCAGTGTACCTTCTTGGGCTGTTTTTTGGACGTTAACTCTGTGAGGGGGCCAACAATGCTCCCATAGTCCCTGATAAACCGCCGGTAGTATCCGGTGAGGCCCAGGAAGGCCCGGACAGCGGTCTGGGTAGTGGGGGGTTCCCAGGTCTGGATGGCATCTATCTTTGCTTGGAGGGGGGCCACCTGCCCGCTCCCCACTTGATGGCCCAGGTAGGTCACGGATCCGTGGCCGATTTGGCATTTGCTGGCCTTGATTGTGAGCCCGGCCCGCTGAAGGGCGGCCAGGACGGCCTTCAGGTGGCGAAGGTGCTCGGCCCAGTGGTTGCTGTACACGGCAATGTCATCTAAGTAGGCCGCGCTGAAGGCCTCAAACCCGGCCAAAACCTTGTTCACTAGTCTTTGGAAGGTGGCCGGGGCGTTCTTCATTCCGAAGGGCATCACCCGAAAGTGGTAATGCCCATCCGGGGTCGAAAAGGCGGATCTTTCTTGGGCGCCGGGGGTGAGCTGGATCTGCCAGTACCCGGCGGTGAGATCCAGCGTGCTCAAGTAGCGAGCGGCCCCTAGGCGGTCGATGAGTTCGTCGGCCCGGGGTATCGGGTGTGCGTCTGTCTTGGTTACTGCATTCAGGGCTCGGTAGTCCACGCAGAATCGCAACTCCGGGGGGTGACCGGGAGCTGCGGCCTTGGGCACCAGGACGACAGGGCTGGCCCACGGGCTGTCGGAAGGCTCGATGACTCCCAGGGCCAGCATCTTTGCTACCTCAGCCTGGATGCAGGCCCGCACTCGGTCAGGCACCCGGTAGGCTCTGTGCCGTATGGGGGGGCTCTCCCCGGTGTCGACATCGTGGATGCACCAGTGGGTCACCCCCGGGGTGAGAGAGAAGAGGGCTGCGTAGTCCCGCAGTAATTGCTGGCAGTTGTTGCGCTGTTCCGGGGTCAGGGACGAGGCGAGTTGGACCCCTTCGATCGATCCATCGTGAATGCCGGATTGCAAGAGGTCGGGCAAGGGCTCGGAGTCGACCTCGCCCCCTTCGTCAGTCGCCAGCAGCAGGCTCAGTTCGGTCCGGGCGAAGTGGGGTTTTAGCCTGTTAGCATGTAGGACCCGGAGGGGGTTCCGGGGGGACTCCAGATCGACCAGGTAGGTGACGGGACTTTTCTTCTCCACCACCTTGAAGGGCCCGGTCCACTTGTCCTGGAGGGCGCCGGGTTCGACCGGGGCCATGACCCATACTTTCTGTCCTGGCTCGAATTCTATAGTAGAGGTGTTGCGATCGTACCACCGCTTCATGTCCTCCTGGCTGGCCTCGAGGTTGGCGTCGGCTATGGCTCGGAACTTGCGGGTCTGGTTTCGGAGGGTCAGGAGGTATCGGTAGACGTCAGGAGGGGCGCCTCGGGGTTTCATCTCCCAGCCCTCCTTGACCAGGCTGAGCGGTCCGCGGACCGGGTGCCCATACAATAGTTCAAACGGGCTGAACCCCAGGGACTTCTGCGGGACCTCCCGATAGGCAAACAGGAGGCAGGGCAGCAGGACATCCCATTTCCGCCTGAGGGGTTCTTCCAGGCCCTGGATCATCCCTTTTAATGTTCGGTTGAACCGCTCAACCAGGCCGTTCCCCTGAGGGTGATAGGGGGTCGTGAACTTGTATGTGACCCCGCACTGTTGCCACAGAGACCGCATGTACCTAGAGATAAAGTTCGTGCCGCGGTCGCTCACCACTTCGCTGGGGAATCCCACCCGGGAGAAGATCCCCATCAAGGCCCGGCCTACCACAGGGGCCGTTATAGTTCTTAGCGGGACTGCCTCCGGGTACCTGGTGGCGTGGTCCACGAGGACCAGGATGAAGCGGTGGCCCAGGGCGGTTTGGGGGTCCAGGGGTCCCACAATATCGATTCCGACCCGTTCGAACGGGGTGCTGACGGCGGGAAAGGGCTGGAGGGGGGCCTTGACCCGACCCCCCGTCTTTCCGCTGGCTTGGCAGGTCTGGCAGGACCGGCAGTGGTTGTCCACATCTCTCCGCATCCGGGGCCAGTAGAAGTGGGTCACCAGACGACTGTACGTTTTGTCCTGCCCCAAGTGTCCGGCGAGGGGCACATCATGGGCCAGGTGGAGAAGGAACTCCCGGAAGCGGAGGGGGACCACCAACACGCGGCTGGCCCCGAGTTCTGCTACTTTCTGTTCACTGTACAACAGGCCCTCGGTCCAGTAGATCCAGTGGGTGCCGGTCTGGTCACCATTGGCTTGCGCGGTCGCCTGTTGTCGGACCCCTTCGAGAGAGGGACAGGACTGTTGTTCTTGCTGGAACTGCTCTCGGGTGGGGCCCCCTTCGTGTCGCCATTGTGTCAGCTCTGGGAGGGCGCTCGGAGAAGCCATCTCTTCGGGGGAGGATTCGCTGGGTCCCGGGTCGGTGTCCGCCTCCTCCTCGCTGCTGGCGGGAGGGGGTGTGAGCCCCTCGGGCTGGGCGGTCCCGGAGGTCGAGGATGAACGGGGGGCCTGGGCGGTCATGGACCGGGTGATGGCGCAGGCCCAATCAGCCAGTCCCAACATTCGGAGGTGTTCTCGTCGCTCTACTTGAGCCCAGGGGGAACTTTCCAAGTCGTTCCCCAGGAGGCAGTCGACCGGGGCGTCGTCGCGCACTGTCACCTTTAGCAGGCCCGTCACCCCTCCCCACTCGAAGGGGACCAGGGCCATCTGGCATAGGCTTTCACTGTTGTCGGCCGTCCGTACGGGGCACAGCACATTCGGTAGAATCTGCCCAGGGGTCACCAGGTGGCAGCGGACAGCGGTGATACTGGCGCCTGTGTCACGAAGGGCTTCGGCCCGTTGTCCATTGACCGTGACCTGCTGCCGGTACTTCTGGGTGTTGGTTGGGATGGGGGTGCAGGGTACCATCTCTCGGCTACCCAGGCAGACCAGGGACATGGCTGCCGGCTCCCACTCAGTGTTCTCTCGGTCGAGGGCCTCCTCTTCCTCTTCTTCTCCCCCCAAGGCGGCGGCTGTCAGCTGCCGGGGCGGGTGCCCGCCGGCCCCGTTTCTTCGGTTCAGAGGGCAGGCCGGATCGCTGGCAAAGTGTCCTGTTTGTTGGCAGCCGTAGCAGGTCACTGGCGGCCGTGGTCCGGGTCGGGCCGGGCCCACCTTTCGGGCTAGGCTCGGGGAGAGATGTGGCTGCGGTGGCCCTCGAGGGGGGCTCCTGGGGGCCCCGGCGGGAGGGTCTCGGTTCCTGTTCGGCCCTCCCCCCCACCGCGCTGGCGGGGGGGCCCGTTGGGGTTCCTCTGGTACTCCCCCATTGAGTTCCGGGGGACCCGGGAGTTGACCCATCGATCGGCTTCGACGGCAAGTTTTCGCTGGTCGGTCATTTTGCTGTCGAGGAGGTGCTGCCTCAGCTCCACGAAGCAATTGTTGGAAAGGTGTTCCCATACGATGAGGTCGACCAGCTGCCCGTAGGTGGTTGCTTTGCTCCCTTTGATCCACCCTTCTAGGGCCCGACTGAAAAAGTCCACATACTCCACCCATGTGGTACCCGGGATTTTCTTGCAGTCTCTGAACCGCTGGCGGTACATTTCCGCTGTTAGCCCGTAGCGGGTGAGCAGGGCCTCCTTCATGTGCTCGTAGGAGGTCATCACCTCCTCCGGTAGCTGGAGCAGCGTGTCCCGCCCTTCACTCAGGAACCGCCCCCACAGGCCCGCGCCCCAGTCCTTTCGGGGCACCCGATGAGAGGACATGGCCACCTCGTAGGCCTTGAACCATTGTTGGATGTCGTCATTTTTGTAATACTCCTTGACGACTTCTTTCGGGATATGCACCTTGGCCTCGGAAGGTGGTAGAGTGTCTCTGGGGGTGTCAGTCCCTCCGTTCTTGGCCTTGATCTCGAGCTCCTTGAGACTGCGCTCGTGCTCAAGAGTTAGTTTTTTTTTCCTCCAACTCCCGGTGTCGTCTCTTCTCCTCTATCTCCTTTTGAAGGCGCAGCTGCTCTAGGGCCAGTTTCTTCTCTGCCAGCTGGAGTTCACCGTCCAGCCGCAGTCGGGCGAGCTCTAGCTCGTGGCTCCGGACCTTTTCCCGCTCTCGTATTTCTTCTTCGGAGAGGCCGGTTTCTAGACTCTTTCTTCCTCCGGTTGCCGGAGTCTGTGCGGTTGCTGCGGTCTCAGTCAGGGGCAAGGGCCCTTCCTCCTGGGAGGGGCCTGCCCCGGCCTCCAACCATGCCCTCAGAGCTTTCTGCATCTCCTCTTTGGTACCCAGGCTGGTGGTTGCAATGCCTTTGTCTTTGCAGAACTGTTTCAATTCTTTGTGCGTATATTCTTCCAGCCGTTCGGGCTGGAACTCCATTGTCGCGTTGTTTTCCTGGCTGCTCATGATGCTGTTCGTTTGGATGGGTAGCTAGTGGGTACTGGCTGGTACGTACTGCGTTCGGCTCGGATCCCGTCGCTGGCCACCAAATGTTGGAAGGCGGACCCCGAGGAGTCGGTGAGACCACCAAGGGGGGCCCTCTCACTGCACGAAGTAGCCGAGCGCTGCCGAGAAGTCTCCTGAGAGATCCTTCTCCTATCACGTACTAGCACAGTAACACCACCACACCGGACTCGAGGAGGTTGTCTCAAGACAAGCAATTCTTTATCATCAATAAAAGGTTACGAGTTCAATATTTACACGAAGGGATCGAGGGATCCACCAAAAGTCTCAGTGTCTCTTTGGAAGGGTCGGGGTAGCGGGACAGTCTTTGGCAGGAATGCGGTACGAGGGTACCTGGGGCCCAGTTCTTATCCTCAAGCTGGAGGACCTCCGGATCTCGGAGGGGTCGAGCCGCGACGGCGTCAGCAGGGCTCTGGCGTACAGTTCGTGGAGAGCCGCGATCCAATCAGCAGGGCTCTCAAGATGGTTTCTGCTCAGCTCGAGCCGCGACGTCGTCAGCAGGGCTCCGAGGGAGGCTTCAGCGAGGTTGGGCCGCGACAGCGTCAGCAGGGCTCCGATGTTCCAGGTGGTTCAGAAAGGGTTCACAGGAAGGAGCCGCGACGCAGTCAGCAGGGCTCGTGATGGTTCCGACAAGAGTTCTTCTCCGTAGGGTCAGCCGCGATTCAATCAGCAGGGCTCTCGACTCCGGGATACAACTGCCGAGCTGTGGTGGGGTCGCCCCAGATATAGGTCTGGAGCCCTTTGATGTCCGGACCTATGCGCCTGAGGGGGCGGAGTGGCCGGGTGGAGGGGGCCAGACGCCCAGCAGGAGAGGCGCCAGGCCCATGGGAGTTGCCGGGCGATCACACCTCGAGAGGGGAGGACAGTTGGGGGTCCCATCGATACTGTCCTCCGCCGGGGGCGATGAATGGTTCCTGCGGCACCCCCTGGCTAGTTCGTGGGGCCTCGATGGCGGGGCTTCGCTGGGGTCGAGGCTGGGTTGAGCGGGGCCGCGCCGGCTGGGGCACGGTGTGACGTGGATGCCAACAAGATGGCGGAGCCACGAGGAGTATGCGACCACGTGCAGCTCCGGGTGAAGGGTCTTGGTGCAGTTCAGACGGGTGGCCCGTGAAGGCCGGGGCGGGGAACGGGCACCATCCAGGGGGTTAAGGACCACGCCACGAGGCCGGGTCCAACAGTGTGCACTAGAACTAGTGACATCATACATCAGGCCAACTTGTCACATTGGTGAGCAGCGGTTGGGATCTGAGCTTGCTGTTGTAATACCATTGTAATCTTGAGATACTAAATTGAAAGATCACACAGATATTGTCTAGGTACATATAACATAGATTATAATACTTAAGTCCTACTGGACTTAGTAGTTGTAGGTTGAAGGGAGTAACACACCCTGACTACAACTACTAGAGAGGTTTAGTAGAAACAACTAGTGTAGGTAGGTGCACACACCACACCCTCACTAGATCATGTCTCTGAGAGGAGATCAAGTAGATGCTCTCTCAGGAGGGTCAGGTCTGCAAAAGACCCCCTCTAGATATGATACCTTAACATTCCAGGAGATGAGACACTTGTGTACCTCCAGAGGAATAAAACAGGGTGCAAACCCTACCCTCCTTCAGTTAAGACAACTCCTAGAAGAGTATGATACTCTTAGGGCATCTCAGGCAGGTACCCTAGGTACAGAGGAGGGTCTACCCACCACAGAGGAGTCAGATGGGGCTTCAGATGGAGAGGTAGACAGCCAGGGCCAAGTAGGAAGACTTAGCCAGGCTAACCTAAGTTTACATGGGAGTTTGCATGGGGTCCCCCATACAGATCCCCAAGTGGGCTTAACCAGAGAAACAGGAGGGACAGATCCCCTTCAAGGGAATCCATCCACTCCCATGTCTCTAGCATCTCTAGTGTTTCCTCTCACAGGGGAATGACTTCCCCTGAGAGAAAGGAACATGAAGCCAGAATGAGGGAAGCTAATCTGAGGATTCAGAGGGAAGAACTTGCCCTTGCCAAGGAGAAGCTTGCTCTGGCTAGAGAGCAACAGTTAAGTGGGTCAGAACCCACTGGTGGCAGCAACATCCCTAAGGATAGAGACAGGCACTATGATAATAGAAACCTGAGCAAGATTGTCCCTCCCTACAAGTGTGGGGATGACATCCACAAATGGATAACTGCTTTGGAGAGGGCTTGCAAAGTACAGCAGGTACCCCAAAGTCAGTGGGCAGCTATCTTGTGGCTCTCCTTCTCTGAGAAAGGTAGAGACAAGCTCCTCACAGTTAGTGATGAGGATGCAGATAATTACACTGTCCTGAAGAGTGCTCTGATTGATGGGTTTGGCCTAACCACTGAACAATACAGGTTGTTGTTCAGGGATACCCAGAAGACACAGACTCAGGACTGGACTGACTTTGTAGATTGTGCCACTAAGGCTCTGGAAGGCTGGCTAATGGGAAGTAAGGTTAAGGACTATACAGGATTGTATAATTTGATCATGAGAGAGCAAATACTTAACAACTGTCAAAACCAGCTACTGCATCAACACCTGATTGATTCTGATCTGACTTCTCCCCAAGAATTGGGAAAGAAGGCAGATAGATGGGTCAGGACTAGAGTTAAGCAGAAAAACCAGAACCAGGGCGGTGATCAGAAAAAGGCAGACCAGAAGGGTAATGATCAGAAACAAAAAGACCAGAAGTCTTCACCAGGCCCCCAAAAGGCTCAGGGGGAGGGTGGTCCCAAAAAGGATAAAAAGAAAGATGGCCAAAAGAAACCATGGTGCAACTATTGTAAGTCCAACTCACATTGGTTTAGTGAGTGCACCAAAAAGGATAAGCCCCCAGCCACCATTGCCCCTAAGGCAACTGTACCCCCTAGTTCAGCTGTAAGTGGTGGTTCCCAGCAAAAGGGTGTAGTAGGGTTAACCCTGGGAACTGAGGAGGATTCTGGCCTAGTCAGAGTACCTACTCAGGCTGTTCTGATCTGTGATGGGGACTTAGCTTTGTCCTCTACTGTAGGCCCCAGTAACCTGGGCAAGTACAGACAGACTCCTTTTATCAACCAAAGAATGGCTCAGGCCTACAGGGACACTGGAGCTAGTGTCACAATGGTGACACCTGCTTTTGTGGACCCTGGACAGATCATACTAGGTGAGAATTACCTAGTGACCAACGCTAGCAATGCCACTACCTCCCATAGTGTGGCTATTGTTAACTTCTCCTGGGGAGGGGTAACTGGCCTCAAGAAAGTTGTTGTTAGTTCAGACCTTCCTGTAGAGTGTTTACTGGGCAATGATCTTGAAACTTCAGTTTGGTCTGAAGTGGAGTATAGGACCCATGCAGAAATGCTGGGGATAGATGCACATGTCCTTGCTGTGACCAGGTCACAGGCCAAAAAGTGCACCACTGAACAAGTGCTGGATCCTGAAACTATGGACCAGTCACAACCCAAGAGAAAGAGCAGTAGGGTTAAGGCTGTGCCTTCCCCCCTGCCTCAGGTGGTGGATCAGCCCTCCCACGAGGATGATTCTGAGAGCCCTGAAGGAACTGTCCTAGAAGAACTTGAACCTGATCCGGTTGAGTTTCTTGGGACAGGGGGACCTTCAAGGGCAGATCTGAGGCAGGCTCAATTAGACTGCCCCTCTCTTGAACCCCTCAGACAGCTGGCTGCTGCTGAGGCTGCAGGGAATGCTCAAGGTACCCATAGAGTGTATTGGGATGAAGGGCTACTGTATTCAGAGGCTAGAGACCCCAAGCCTGGTGCATCCAGGAGGTTGGTCATACCACTGAAGTTCAGAGGCTTCCTTCTTACCTTGGCCCATGATATTCCCCTTGCAGGACATCTAGGCCAGAACAAGACTTGGGACAGGCGTGTCCCTCACTTTCACTGGCCCCATATGTCAGAAGATACTAAGTAGTTTTGTCGCTCCTGTGTCACCTGCCAAGCCAGTGGCAAATCAGGTGGCACCACAAAGGCCCCCCTCATACCACTACCTGTGGTGGGGGTCCCCTTTGAAAGAGTGGGCATAGATATTGTAGGACCAATGGACCCACAAACAGCATCTGGGCACAGATTCATACTGGTGATAGTGGACCATGCCACCAGGTACCCAGAAGCAATTCCCCTGAGGAGGACCACAACAGCTCCTGTTGTGGCAAGGGCCCTGCTTGGAGTATTCTACAGAGTGGGCTTTCCAAAGGAGGTCATTTCTGACAGAGGTGCCAACTTCATGTCAGGATACTTGACTGCAATGTGGAAGGAGTGTGGTGTTAACTACAAGTTCACCACACCCTATCACCCACAGTGCAATGGGCTTGTTGAGAGATTCAACAAGACCCTAAAGGGAATGATAAAAGGATTACCAGACAAGCTTAGGCGAAGATGGGACATCCTTTTACCCTGCCTTCTGTTTGCTTACAGAGAGGTCCCACAAAAGGGGGTTGGCTACAGCCCTTTTGAGCTTTTGTTTGGGCATCCTGTAAGAGGACCCCTGTGTTTGGTGAAGGAAGGATGGGAGAGACCTCTCAGACAACCCAAACTAGACATAGTGGATTATGTACTTGGTCTCCGCTCCAGGATGGCAGAGTATATGAAGAAGGCTTCTAAAAACCTTGAGGCAAGCCAAGAACTCCAAAAAGCTTGGCATGACCAAAAGGCTGTACTGACTGTTTACCAGCCAGGACAGAAAGTGTGGGTGTTGGAGCCAGTGGCCCCAGCAGCACTCCAAGACAAATGGTCTGGACCCCACACTATTGTTGAGAAAAAGGGAGAAGTCACCTACTTGGTGGACCTTGGGACTCCCAGAAGCCCCCACAGGGTGCTTCATGTCAACAGATTAAAGGCATATGTTGACAGGGCAGACATGGGGCTACTCATGGCTACAGATGAGGGGCAGGAGGAAGAGAGTGACCCTCTCCCAGACCTGTTGACTCAGAACCCTGATGATGGCTCAGTTGATGGTGTGGTCTTTTCTGACAGCCTCACTGTCCATCAGCAACAGGACTGCAGACAAGTTCTGCAATCCTACAGACATATGTTCTCTCTGACCCCAAGTCAGACAAACTGGTGCACCCATGAGGTGGACACTGGTGACAGTCTGCCTGTGAAGAGTAAAATCTACAGGCAACCTGACCATGTCAGGGACTGCATAAAAGTTGAGGTACAAAAGATGTTGGAGCTGGGAGTCATTGAACCTTCAGAGAGCCCTTGGGCTAGTCCTGTAGTTCTTGTGCCAAAACCTCACACCCAAGATGGTAAGAGAGAGATGAGGTTTTGCGTGGATTACAGAGGTCTCAATGCTGTCACTAGGACAGATGCCCACCCAATACCTAGGGCAGATGAGCTCATTGACAGACTGGCAGCTGCTAAGTTTTTGAGCACATTTGACCTGACAGCAGGCTACTGGCAAATCAGACTAGCTGAGAGTGCAAAGGCCAAAACTGCTTTCTCGACCCCAGGAGGACATTATCAATTTGTGGTAATGCCCTTTGGTTTGAAGAATGCACCTGCCACTTTCCAAAGGTTGGTGAATCAAGTCCTTACTGGGTTGGATGATTATTGTGCAGCTTATCTTGATGATATTGCTGTCTTTAGCTCCACCTGGGAGGATCACCTGGTCCACCTGAGGAATGTTTTAGAGGCCCTGCAAAAGGCAGGCCTCACTATCAAGGCCACTAAGTGCCAGATAGGGCAGAGCAAGGTTGTATACCTGGGCCACCTAGTTGGTGGGGGTCAGGTTCAACCACTGGAGAGCAAGATCCAGACCATAAAGGACTGGGCTCCTCCAACTACCCAGACTCAGGTCAGAGCTTTCTTGGGCCTGACTGGGTACTACAGAAAGTTTGTTAAGAACTATGGGTCCATAGTGACACCACTTAATGACTTGACCTCCAAGAAGATGCCAAAGAAAGTTCAGTGGACAGTAAGCTGTCAAAAAGCATTTGATGACCTGAAGCAGGCCATGTGCAGTGCACCTATTCTGAAAAGTCCAGACTACTCCAAAGAGTTCATTGTCCAGACAGATGCTTCTGAGTTAGGTGTGGGAGCTGTTCTTTCACAACTGAATGTAGATGGTCAAGACCAGCCCATTGCTTTTATAAGTAGAAGGCTGACCCCTAGAGAGAAACGTTGGTCAGCTATTGAGAGGGAGGCCTTTGCTGTGGTTTGGGCCCTGAAGAAGCTGAGGCCATACTTGTTTGGCACTCACTTCAAGATTCAGACAGACCATAAGCCCCTCTTGTGGCTAAATCAGATGAAGGGTGAAAATCCCAAACTTCTTAGGTGGTCCATTTCCCTACAGGGGATGGACTTCACAGTGGAACATAGACCTGGAACTGACCATGCCAATGCAGATGGACTCTCCAGATATTTCCACTTAGAACATGAAGACTCAACTGGTCAAGGTTAGTTTAATGTCCCTAAGTTTGGGGGGGGGGGGTGTGTAGGAGAGTAGGGTCTGCTTTCTATGTTCACCCCACTTTTTGCTTTTGCTTTACTGGTTTTCGACTTAGATGTGGCTGTGGGCCTGCTAATCAGACCCACAGCCCTGCTGTTCTCTCTCTAAATTAATACTATGTACTTTAGGTGCATAACCCATTTGGATAGGATCACCTTATTGGCCCCTGTACAGTGTACCCTAGGTACCCAGGGCATAGGTGTACCCTAGGCCTACCAGGGGCTGCAGCATGTATTATGCCACCCCTGGCCTGGCCTTCCATTCTGACACAACTGGCTGATCACTCAGCTGGGGCAAGGTCGTGTAATCACCCCTTGCTTAGGTGTAGTATTCCTATACCTAACTTACATATAGACACATGTGTACCTATCAGTCACTCCTATGGCAGGCCTTAACAATCCTGGAGGCAGAGTGCTTGGTAACATGTGAGATGGTGCTCTAGCATGAGCTGAGCCTGTCTGCAGCTTTCGGAACCAAGTCCTTATAGCTGTTCTATGATATAGCCTACCATATACTCTTAAAGTGCCTTATAATCTTAGACGGTTATGGTAACTATGGTTTGGCTTTATCGAAACATGTCGTGTAAGGTGTCTAACACTGTGGAATAATACCCCCATGCCATTTCTGGACATGAGGATATTATTCCCCCCTCCTAGAGGGAAAGACATGTTAAAATCATACTTCACTGTTAGCCTCTGACCAAAGCCTCAGCATCACAAAATGGATGCTGCTGCCACGACACAAGTCTGACCTCCTGCAGCTGGGAGTGATCCCAGCCAGGGAGGCCTGGACAATAGGTTTCCTGCGTGGGGAGGTGCTAGCACCTCCCCAGACAGCCTTTAGTGTATTGGGGCAGGGTGGGCTGAAAGGAATGAGACATGCCTGGGGCACACAAGGTGTTCCTTGCATAGTCCAGTTCAAACCGGCGCTGGGGCACTCCAGCCCCAGCTCTGGCGCGAAACTGGACAAAGGGAAGTGGGTGTAACCACCCCCTCCCAGGTCCCACCCATAAGGCGTGACCTAGCAGGTATCCCAGCCCCCCAGATTAGTATAAGAGTGGGAGTTGGGCCTCAAGACTTTAGATTATCCTGAACCTGCAACTTGAACAGAAACTCTGGACCTTCGACATTCGACGAAAGAAGAAGACTGAAGAATCTCCCTTGTGGCCAAGGAGTGGCTACCCTGTGCAAACAGGCACCACCAAGAGACTACCCTTTGCTTTGCCCACGTTCTACGAGGAACCGACTGCAGAGCCCGACCAGAGCCTTGACTTCCAGACTTCTCCGACCCTGATCCACATCCACAGCAAAGCTGAGATCCGTGGAGGCGACGAGCGACGTGGGACCGGCTACCTGGGAAAAGTGGCTAGTAACTTAAAGCGCAGCTTCTGAGGCACCCTCGAAGTTGTGCACCGGGGATTGAGAAGCCCCAACCCCAAGCACCATCTGCACCGAAGATCAGCCCCCCCACACTCCACGAGTCCTGCGTGGGGCCCTTCTGCATTTTCCTGCTTGCCGCGTCTGTCCGGTTGCTTGCCCGCTGGCTAGTGGCCTTTGTGACGACGCACCCTGAAATCTTCTGCGCTGGTTTGGCTCCTCCAGACTGGCTCCCGCTTCTCTGCAAAGAAGAAGCACCCCAGACCTTCCTGGTCTGCACCAGAAGCAAGTCCTCCGTTCTTCGTGGGTTCCGCTTGCCAGGGCTTGGTGAGTCCTAGTCCAACTTCGACGCCACCGACAGCAAGAGCCTTCGTGGGACAGCTCGCCTCCTGGTCCTGGTCGTCCTCGACGCTTCCTGGTCCTCCTGGCTGCAGCGACAAGCTTCACCTTCACCTGCAATCTTCACGACATCGCCTGGTTCCTTCCTGGTTCCACGTGGTCACTGGCTAGTGACCTTGACTCTGTCCCTTCTGCTTGCAGGTCTCCTCTCTTCTTGATCCCAGCCTTGGGATCCACCGGACACTCTTCACTGACTGCCTGTCAGCATCTTTCTTCAGGCATCCATAGGAGTCGACGACGAAAACCGAAGCATCTTCACCCCTATGCACCCGCAGCCTGTGGGCTAGGTAACTTGGGTACTCCGGTGCTCATCTGGATAGTGACTATCCTAGTGTCTAGTTTTCCAGTCTCGACTTCCTAGCTACTCCGGAAGTGTCCTAAATCTATCGTTTTCTAAACTGTACTATTGCTAGTGACTTTTACGCATTACGCGTGAGTGTTTCCACTCTGCACACGAATCCCGTGGGCCTCCCACTTCCTAACTAACGCTAGTGTAGTGTAGCCCCAGAGATTCCCTAGGCCTAGGCCTATTCTATTTCCGTGACAGTGGTCCTTATACCACTTACTTAGTATATGGTTTGCGTGGCCCCTAGGGCCTAACTGTATTACTTACCTGTGTGACTTAATGTATGCTTAAATAAGACTGTGTTGTACTTACCTCTAATCTCATAAAGAGTGCTGAGGGTTTGACTAGAATAAATACACTTTATTTTATATATATATCTGTTGTGGTGTCCTTTCATTTGGTATTCAAGGGATTATATATGGTATCACAGCTGGCTTCACATGCCATTTAGAGTTGAGCCTAAGACTGCTCTTGTCCATGCTACCACTAGGATAGCTGGTCTATAAGGTTGACTTTACAACCAATCACCATAAGGGTATTTGGACTGATATAAGGTGTGCACTAGAACTAGTGACATCATACATCAGGCCAACTTCTCACACTCACCACCTTCTGAAATGAGCATGACCAGAGATGTGCGGCTTTCCAACGACATTTGACAGGTTAAATGGGCAAAGCTAGTGGAAAACCCAGATGTATTGTCATCAATTAAGGTAGACGTGACCCAGGTATTGGCAAGATAGGGACACTGCCAACTATGACGATGTAAACGAAAACAGATTTAGGTGTTGCCTGTTTCGCTCAGGCTTTCCTTGTAGCCTAGGGAGTTGAAACGTTCCCAAATTTTGGTCCCCGAGCTGAAAGATATGTATCCTTCAGAAGCAAATTCACTACTTGTAATCAGCCAGTCTTATTGGCTTTATCCGGAGTCATGAAAAAGACGTCCATTTAAGCAGTCAGCTTTAAATATTTGGCCCTGCTTGGAAATCATGCAAACATCGAAGCAGCAGAATTCGGGGACGATAAACACTATCAATACAGCACCTATTCAGACAAAGTGGAAAAGGAAACCTGCTTCGTGCTAGGAAAGAAACTCTGTTTTCCAAAAATCATCCACCTTTACTTGCAGAGAACATATTCTTCCATTGTTTATAAAATTATGTTCAAGGAATGAAGGGCACAGATGGATTGAAGTCAATTCGCTTCTTGTAGAAATCTCCTTGTGAGCCTGCCCTGTGCTTCTGAGTAAGTTGCAAATTATTGCTGTTATATACGGGTTACAGAACAGAACCCATAACTTAGCCCACTAAAGCCAGCTGGCAGGGGCAGGGCACCTATAACAGTGAAGGGAGGAAGGGGGGGCTCTGGCAGCGACGGGAGCCTCCCCAGAGCTGTGGCGGAGTTACAGGGCGATCTGGAGGCAGAAGGGTACAGTAAGGGTACCTCTGTGACAGGCGGTACAGTAAGGGTACCCCTGTCAGGCACAGTAAGGGTGCCCGAGCCAAGGTCCGGGAGCCGAAGGAGGTTCTGGGAAGATCGCGACGGCGCCCCGTTAGTCCTTCGGGCGGTTGGGGGGCCTGACCAACCGGGGGTGTGCCATAACACGCTCCGCCCCCGTTAAAAGGGGCGGGAGTATTAGACAGATCACGTGATCCAAAGGAGGATCTGAAAAAAATGTGCCGCACTGTCGGGCATCGACCCACCGTGCGTGCTGGCTCGCAAGGCGGGCGGAGCAACGAGGGGCTGCTTGCCCTGGATCGCCCGTAAGATAACCCACTTATCGTCATACTTATGTTGTATGAAATAAACCTGCAGCAGTTCTTCACCCATAACGAATGTGTCAGTGTAATCTTTGGGTGACGTCTGTGCATGCGTGTTGAGTGGAGCGGATGACGGTGTGGTCACTAAGGACCAGTGCATGGCAAGGCTAGAGAAATTAGTCAGTTTGAAGGATAAACCAGTAGGTAGGACTTTAAATGGGGAAGGAGGAGAGAGGGTTCCTGGGAGGAGGAGCAACAGGCGTATTAGGCTACAGTTGTAGGGTTGGTTGGGGCCTCTGCATCTTCCGGTGATGTAGGTGCTTCAGAGGGGGTGTCATCTGGAAGGTCTCCAGGATAGTGTCCCAACGGTTTGCCAGTGGATATTTGCGAAGGTTGTGTGTGTCCTCCCTGCACAGAGCAGCACGCTGCGCACGCGCCCAGGCCTCCATGGACATCTCCAGAGCGGAGGCCGCCAGTTGTGTCGACCATTTCCACCCCGGGTGACTAGGCGCTTGGCAAGGATCAGACCCTAATCTATAAATCGTGTGGTGGCTCTGTGCTGCCTGTCCCTACGGCTTAGACCCAATAAGGAGGGCACCCGGGTATGGGGTACTGTACAATGCACTTATCGGGAGGTCTCCCCTAGCCACAATTGATGAAGGGAGGGGCAGTCCTACAGCATGTGTATCAGACCAGCATCGAGTGGAGAGCAGCGGGAGCAGGCGGCATCGGTGCGGGGATGACAGCGGTTTATCTTTGCCAATGTTATGTAGGCGCTGTGAAATATGTAGTGTTGAATGAGGTGAACGCGAGCATTGCGCAGGATGAGAGCCGGATATTCTGCTATGGGTGTCCACTCTTAGTTCATGTAGGGGCGACCCAGGCCTGCTTCCCAGTGATTGCGCGGCGGGTCAGTGGCATTACAGCGGGCGCGTGCCGAGATGCAGCAAGCCACCGTGCCAGATGTCGGCCTGTGCCTGTGACATGGAGACATTGGAAGGTGAGGTGCGCTGAGCAGTCATGCTGCATGCCACCCACACGATTATCTAGTTGTACAGGAGGAAATGGCCAGGAGGCCCTTGTGTGTATTGGCAGGGGTTCGAACAGTATGAGGGAGCCATCATGGCAGCGGTCCACTAATGTGTGTAAGCCTGGTTTGCGCCAGGTAGTAAGTTCTCTCGCATAGATGATCCGATCTTGTCTCGGGGTGCCCCACAAAGGGAGGGGTGTACTGCTTTGGTAAGACAGAGACTGCGCTTGGAGCGGCGGTGTGCTACTGGTGACAGTTCCGGGGTTGGAGTCGGCTGTCTGGAGCAGGGATGGAACAGGTGTAACATGTAAGGGCGGATCCAGGCTGGGGGGGCCGGAGCAGTGTCAGATAGTTGGAGGGCTGACATCCACCTGGCCACCCATTGCTGCTGAGAGGCCAAATTGTGATGGTCAAAGTTGGGGACTGCCAGTCTCCCTTCATGTGGTTGGCACTTGGGGGCAGATTTATGAGCCCCTTGCGCCTCATTTACGCCGCCGATGCGTCACTTTTGTGACGCAGCGGCGGCGCAAATCCTGCGCCATGCTGCGGGGTATTTACAACGTGACGCATCTGGGAGATGCGTCACGTTGTAAAGCCCTGCGCCAGCAGTAGGCGTACCTGTGCAGGGGGGGGGCGTTCCGTCGCAGGAACGCCTCCTAAAAGTGGCTGAGTGAAATCTACATGATTTCACTCAGTCACTTTTGAGCCCATGCTGCGTCAAAACCCTGCGCCTGCTTGAAGCAGGCGTAAGGATTGATGCAGCATTGTAATGATAGGGCACCCCCGAGCCTTACTGGAGCTGCGTCGCGCTTGCGACGCAACTCCAGCAATGCGCCGCCTTTCCGACAGGAGATGCGTCACGCATCTGCCCATCTGAGTGCCACGGTGCGCCGCATTGTAAATGCGGTGCATCAATGGTGGCGCACGGGTGAGCAGATGCGTCGCAACTCTTCTGGCGCATCTCTGCTGATTAGCAGAGATGCGCCAGACGTCATAAATCTGTTCCTAGGAGTTTATGCTGTGCCACTCTGCATCTCGAGTCATGCCAAAGAAGGTCTCTTGTGAGTCTGTCAAGCGTGCAAACAAAGGGTACAGGGACGTATAGGGGGAGGTGAGCATAGTAAACAATAAAAGGGAGCGCGCGACCATCTTGGCAAGGGCTACCGTCCCAGCTACGGAAAGTGGAAGAGTTTTCCAGAATATTGACTGCGCGCATATCGAGGACACTGCGCCGATGAGTTTACCATTAAATAAATCGGTCGGGTCTCGATAAATATGAATACCCAAGATCCTAAGCGTGGCAGGGTGCCAGGTGAGGCAGGCCCCCCCAAGATGGAAAGCAGTGTCTGGAACAGCGCTGCAGGAACGGTGGCATGATTTTTCCCAGTTAACTTTAAGTCCAGAAATCGATGCAAATCTGTGAAATATATGTGCAAAGTCTGGGGGGGATCCTGCTGTCCCCACATCTCTGTTGATGTGGTGGCAGCCAATCAGATCTCACCATGAGCGGATCCTCTGTGGCGTGAAATATACAACCATTTCGAACCTTAATTTCTCAAAAACTAATGAAAGTATTTACACCAAATCACCGAACACGCTCCTTTGTGGCCAAGATCCATCTTTCTGCCAACTTTGTATGAATCTGCTCTGTGGTTTGGGCTGCAGCTATGTTTAGAGTTCCTGTGGAAAAATGAATGGAGAAAGCACGTTCAATCAATAACTCATACCTTAAGGTGACTATAACTCGCGCCCCACCATACACAATTCTCTGATGCACTCATATTATCAATGATGTCATAGAAGAGGTCATGAGTGATGTAATATGTGGGGTAATTAGCAGTGCGTGGCGAGGGCGCTGTAACTCTATCTGCTGAATTTCTATAATGTTTACAGTTTAAGATGTTACTTTGTTACTGAATTTCACCCGTAACCGTTGTTTATTTCAGTGAATTTCTAGAGCTTCTTTTTTACGCAAAGTAATATTTTATTGCCATACATAAAGCCAACCCCATGTGCGCATGAGCTTTGGCCGTGCATGACGGGGTTAGCCACAGGGTCTGGCCTGTGGCAAAGCCCTTCGGCTTCCCCGCCTCCCCCTCACAGGCAGCCAGCCCCGCCTCCCTCTCCCAGGTAGCCAGCCCCGCCTCCCTCTCCCAGGCAGCCAGCCCCGCCTCCCCCTCCCAGGCAGCCAGCCCCGCCTCCCCCTCACAGGCAGCCAGCCCCGCCTCCCTCTCCCAGGCAGCCAGCCCCGCCTCCCCCTCACAGACAGCCAGTCCTGCCTCCCACTCACAGGCAGCCAGCCCCGCCTCCCCCTCACAGGCAGCCAGTCCCGCCTCCCCCTCACAGGCAGCCAGCCCCACCTCCCCCTCACAGGCAGCCAACTCTGCCTCCCTCTCCCATGCAGCCAGCCCCGCCTCCCCCTCACAGGCAGCCAACCCTGCCTCCCTCTCCCATGCAGCCAGCCCCGCCTCCCCTTCACAGGCAGCTAGCCCCGCCTCCCCCTCACAGGCAGCCAGCCCCGCCTCCCCCTCACAGGCAGCCAGCCCCGCCTCCGTCTCCCAGGCAGCCAGCCCCGCCTCCCCCTCACAGACAGCCAGTCCTGCCTCCCACTCACAGGCAGCCAGCCCTGCCTCCCCCTCACAGGCAGCCAGTCCCACCTCCCCCTCACAGGCAGCCAGCCCCGCCTCCCCCTCACAGGCAGCCAACTCTGCCTCCCTCTCCCATGCAGCCAGCCCCGCCTCCCCCTCACAGGCAGCCAACCCTGCCTCCCTCTCCCATGCAGCCAGCCCCGCCTCCCCCTCACAGGCAGCTAGCCCCGCCTCCCCCTCACAGGCAGCCAGCCCTGCCTCCCCCTCACAGGCAGCCAGCCCCGCCTCCGTCTCCCAGGCAGCCAGCCCCGCCTCCCCCTCACAGACAGCCAGTCCTGCCTCCCACTCACAGGCAGCCAGCCCGCCTCCCCCTCACAGGCAGCCAGTCCCACCTCCCTCTCACAGGCAGCCAGCCCCGCCTCCCCCTCACAGGCAGCCAACTCTGCCTCCCTCTCCCATGCAGCCAGCCCCGCCTCCCCCTCACAGGCAGCCAACCCTGCCTCTCTCTCCCATGCAGCCAGCCCCGCCTCCCCCTCACAGGCAGCTAGCCCCGCCTCCCCCTCACAGGCAGCCAGCCCCGCATTCCCCTCACAGGCAGCCAGCTCCACCTACCTCTCACATGCAGCCAGCCCCGCCTCCCTCTCACAGGCAGCCAGCCCCGCCTCCCCCTCACAGGCAGCCAGCCCCGCCTCCCTCTCCCAGGCAGCCAGCCCCGCCTCCCCCTCACAGGCAGCCAGCCCCGCCTCCCCCTCACAGGCAGCCAGCCCCGCCTCCCTCTCCACACTCAACACGCTATATATAAAGCAGATCTCTCTTCTATCTACAAAAATCCCCGAAATGTATATTTTAATAATGCACACAATGCAGTTGTTATGAATATTTATTACTTTTTTTAATAAAGCTACATGTTTGCAACTTTTTCTTTTGACAGGGCCTTGTTGAGTAGGCATCTGGCTACCTCCCCCACACAGGTTGAGTGAAGAATGTCTTTAAAGATTCTTGGCGGTGCAGGGTCTGATGGTGATCCTATGGTTTGGCTGCGATGATAATATTGAGGAAGTCTTTTTGTGACTGAAGGTATGCATTGATGGATGGTTATTGATCTCTGTTTCTGTGGTGGTTAGGTCATGTGTTGTTGTCTATGTCTTTGTAATGTTTGAGATCAATTCCTTGAAGAATTTGTCACAGATGGCTAGTGATTGTGGTTTTTCTGTGCTTAGACACTATGAATTGTGGAATTCTGCTAGAATTGTATGAGTTCCTTAGAAGGGCAGTCTGCTTCAGCTATGCGATTGGAGTAGTTGTATCTTTTTGTGGTTCTGATGGTTCTTTTGTAGGCTCTGTTATAGTGCAGTAGCATACCTTTGTCTTTTCATCTCCTGATTTTCTCCGACTGTGCTGTAGTATGTTTAGCATGCTTTTGTCTTTCATATGATTTTCTCTATTTGCGGTGTATTGTGTTTTTCCACTTGTTTGATGTTGTCATTAACCCAGGTTCTGTTTATTTGAACACCCTCCGCATCCTTCGCAAATCCAGAAAGATTGTCAGTCACACACTTCTAACAAGCAAACTGGACTACGGAAACGCCCTCTACGCTGGAATCAACAAATCCCTGCTGCGCAAACTCCAGACCATCCAGAACACTGCGACCAGACTCGTCCTCGGCCTCCCACGGCATGAACGCATCACCCAACACCTGCAAGATGTCCACTGGCTCCCAATCAAAAAGAGAGTAACCTTTAAGCTACTCACCCACACCTACAAATCCCTCTACAACACCGGACCAAATACCTCAACGAAAGAGTCTCCTTCCACACACCCAAGAGAAACCTCCGCTCTGCCGACCTTGCCCTTGACCAGCTAAACACCCTTAGGCGGAAGCCGGGGTGTCTGGGCTGCTACTGATCTAGCGTTTATTTTAATCTCACTATTTTGCACTTATTTCTCATGTGTACATGTGTGAATTTTTAAAACCACTGAAAACGCACTGAGGCTGTCGCCTTCTTTCGTTCGTACTGAACAGCGCCTGAAGGGGAAGATCTCAATCCCTCCTCAGCGTCGCTGCACCACGTGACTCGGGGACACGCCCACCCACGTAGCCACGCCCACTCCAGGAAGCATAAATCCGCCGTGCTCGCTCTAAGCCGGTGTTGACCAGCTAAACACCCTGAGGCGGAAGCCGGGGTGTCTGGGCTGCTACTGATCTAGCGTTTATTTTAATCTCACTATTTTGCACTTATTCTCATGTGTACATGTGTGAATTTTTAAAACCACTGAAAACGCACTGAGGCTGTCGCCTTCTTTCGTTTGTACTGAACAGCGCCTGAAGGGGAAGATCTCAATCCCTCCTCAGCGTCGCTGCACCACGTGACTCGGGGACACGCCCACCCACGTAGCCACGCCCACTCCAGGAAGCATAAATCCGCCGTGCTCGCTCTAAGCCGGTGTTGACCAGCTAAACACCCTGAGGCGGAAGCCGGGGTGTCTGGGCTGCTACTGATCTAGCGTTTATTTTAATCTCACTATTTTGCACTTATTCTCATGTGTACATGTGTGAATTTTTAAAACCACTGAAAACGCACTGAGGCTGTCGCCTTCTTTCGTTTGTACTGAACAGCGCCTGAAGGGGAAGATCTCAATCCCTCCTCAGCGTCGCTGCACCACGTGACTCGGGGACACGCCCACCCACGTAGCCACGCCCACTCCTCTCTCCTCCTATTAGTATGCTCACTACTCGACAGCGCAGCGGTCGTGCGCAGCGGGCACACCTTCGGCACACCGAAGACACGCCAAAGACTAGCCCGTCTGTGCCCGTCCGTGACAGGACGAGGCACGAGGCTGAGGCTCTCACTCCCACCGCTCCTCCCAGGCTGGTAAGAACATCATCTGCTTTGAAAGCGTTGCGCCCTACCCCCAATCCGAATTGTTCTCTGTCCAACCTTCACAAAGTCGGAACTCATGTTTGCTCCGAATGTAAACTATCTGCTACCGTATATCAACCCCACCCCAACCCATCCAGGAGACATAGGAAATGCAAAATATTACGTAATAACTTGCAGCCAACATACGTATTTTACAGTACTAACTGTCGTTCTTTGCCCAAGCATAAGCATGAGATTTTTAATCTCCTTACTGAAGAATGCCCTAGCGCTGTCTTCTTAACCGAGACATGGCTACATGACAGCGCCGGCCCTGATGTTGCCACTGCCCTCCCCGATAACTACGCCATTGTCAGAATAGACAGGGAAAAACAGGTAGGGGGCGGGATAGCTATCATTTTTAACAGAGAATTTAAATGTACTTTGGAATCTGTACCAATTCCAGATTGTGAAGCGGGCCTTTTCAAAATCTCTTTGAACCCCAATTTTACAATGTCAGGCCTTCTGATTTATCGGCCTCCAGGCAACCCTTCTCAATGGGTATCTAATTTTGCAAATCTTATCACCCCCTACTATATGTCATCTAGCAACTTCTCCCTGTTGGGTGATCTAAATCTACACCTTGAAGATCCCACCATCTCCTCGTGTTATAATCTGTTGGAAGATCTAGCTGCATTAAATTTGCCTATATTAAACTCTAGCCCTACTCACACAGCGGGCCATTTGTTGGACCCCATAATATCTAACATCAGGGAACTCACGTACATCGCCACCGTACCCTCTGGCTGGTCCGACCATCATCTCATTAATTTTAGCATTACCCTCCCACCCTCCCCCAGTGTGAAACAAAATACTGATGTCACTTACAGAAAAAACTGGAAGTTAGTCGACATCGATGCTTTAAATGCGGCACTTAAACAAAACCCTCCAAGCCTTAACTCCAACATGGACCACGCAGCAATTGAAATACAAAACTGGCTAACAAGTGCAGCAAATGACTGCCTGCCCTCTACTCGCACCAAAGGGAGTAGGCATCGTCCTCCGGCCCCATGGTTTAACGACAGCCTTAAAATTGAAAAATCAAAATGCAAAGTATTAGAACGTAAATGGCGTAAAAAGTACGACCTCAATGCCAAAAGGAGCTATCATGAAGCCAGAAATTACTATCATGCTGCTTGTACAAAAGCAAGAGCTGCTTTCATCTCAAATACAATTATCGAAGCAACTAACATGCCTAAAACTCTTTTCTCCAAAGTTAAGGAATTGGCGGGTGCACATACCACAGCTGCTGCACCTTCCCTAAGCACTCAACAATGTCAGGCGTTGGCTTGTTTCTTTACTGAGAAAATCGATAAAATTATCTCAGACATCAAGACTAAAATTTCTGTTTCCGACCCACCCCCTCCTTCTGACCCTACTCTGCCTCAACCCACTGCTTTGGGTGAAAGCTTACTGGAATCCTGGCCGACTCTTTCATTAGAGAATTTGAAAGGAATCCTAAAAACTGTCAAATCCGGCTCCCCTAGGGACCCCATCCCTATTAAAATTATTAAAGAATTGGATGACCAGTCTTTGGATATCATTGCCAATTTCTTAAACTCATCCCTCGATCTTGCCACTGTCCCAGCCTTATGGAAGCATGCCATGGTGACACCCCTTTTGAAAAAGCCAAATGCAAACCCAGAAATATTGGCCAATTATAGACCTATATCTCTACTTCCTGCTTTTTCAAAGTGTCTTGAGAGACACGTACACTCTACTTTAGCCACTTTTGCAGAAGAAAACTCCTTACTCCATCCTTCGCAATCTGGTTTTAGAGCTGGCTTCTCGACGGAAACCGCCCTATTAGGGGTCACTGAACATATCAGAAAACTTCTTGACCAAGGCCAGACGGTCGCACTTGTGTTATTGGACCTAAGTGCGGCGTTCGATACCATCTCTCATGAAACGCTTATTAAAGAGCTATACATAAATGGTGTAAGAGGAAAGGCTCTGGATTGGATCAAATCCTTCCTGGCAAACAGAACCTTTCAGATCGCATCTGCACAAGCCGCGTCAGACACCTTACCTGTATCTCATGGAGTGCCTCAGGGGTCCATCCTGAGCCCTCTGTTTTTTAATATCTATCTCAAACCGCTGGCAGAACTGGTTGAAAAGCTAGGTCTAACGCTTATGAACTATGCCGATGACACCCAAATCATTTTTTCCCTATCTGAATCTTGTCCCCACTCCCCGTCGTTACTCAAGGAAGGGCTATTAAAAATACTGAACTGGATGACAACAAACCAGTTAAAACTGAACGGCGACAAGACGGAAATACTGATTTTGGGAAAGGATAAAGCTCTCTGGAACCCTGCGCATTGGCCGGACCAGATGGGCACTTTTCCTACCCCGGTGTCCCATGCTCGAAATCTGGGTTTTGTATTGGACAATGCCTTATCCATGGACAAACAGGCCAGTAAAGTAACCGGCCTGTGTCTCACCATAGCTAAATGGCTGAGGAAAATCCTGTGGATGTTGCCAATGTCAACACAAAAGACCGTAGTCAATGCCCTTATCACATCAAGGCTTGACTACGGCAACATCCTCTATCTGGGCGCAAATAAATCTGTCATCGGACGACTGCAGGTAGCGCAAAACGCTGCGGTCAGACTCCTATGCAAGATTCCAAAGAACTCTGGAGTCTCGAACCATCGTCGGGATCTTCATTGGCTCAGGATAGAGAGCAGAATTCGTTTCAAGGCCCTGAACTTCCTGTTCAGAATAAAAACAGGAGTAGCACCAAAATACCTCCAATCCCTTGCCTGCCTCTATACGCCCAAGAGAAACCTTCGGTCTCAGACAGCAGCTTGCTTCTGTATACCAAGGTTTAAACGTGCAAGAACAGGGGGCAGATCTTTTGCCTATCTTGGACCCTCCCTGTGGAACACGCTTCCCCCAGGTATCCGGAAGGAAGAAAACTATTGTAGGTTCAGAAAGCTTGTAAAAACCTGGCTGTATGAACAATAACCGCCTAACAGTTACCTCCTTTCTCTGTCCTCCTTTCTAGCTGTGTCCAGGCGCCGGGAAACCCTTTTTGGGTAGCTGTTGCGCCCTATAAATTGATAAAATAAAATAATAATATAATATCCCGCGCATCCTCAGAACCAGAGCGGATGGAAGGGCCTTCTCCTAAATTGTGGCAAAGGCCTGGAACGATCAACATCAGACGCTCCCCCACCCTGCCCACCTTCAGGAAGAGCCTCAAGACCTGGCTCTTCGGCTGACTAGGAGCTGCACCCTACTCCCCCCAACCCCTTGAGATCCTCACGGGTGAGTAGCGCACTTTACAATTCCCTGATTGATTTGTGGTCAACTCTGAATATAGTTTTTGTTGATATCTGTTTTTCCAGTGCAGCAAAGATCCAGTTGTAAAAGGGGTGTATGTTTCTAGAACGCTTGTTTATTGGTATTTTTTCAAGGTGGGTATGGGGTTTCTGGATGTCTTCTTTTCCCATCGTCTGTACAAGCATTTGTTGTTGGTGGCTTTTGTTATCTTTGATGTGTTGCTACTGATAGGTGTGTGGATCTTGAAGGTGATGATGTGGTCACTCCAGCTCATGGAGGAATTGTCTGTAATTGTGGTTTGTCCGAGAGGTGCAAATATGACATCTAGAGTGTATTCAGAAGAGTGAGACAGCACCGACAACAAAACCATCATTAAAGGCACCCTTTCATACAGCCAGCCAAGCCACAAACTGGCCTCAGCGGCACCATTGCTTAATTCATCACCCCGCATGCCAATGAATCCAAGCACTACGTCTTCCTGGGAGACCTCTACTTCCACCTGGACGACTCTGCTGACACCAACTCCACCGACCTCCTAGAAAGATTGGACAAAATCAGCCTCAAGCATGCACAACGCAGGACACATGCTGGACCCCATTGTCACGACCAGTGACAGAATCCGATACATCCACACCTCGGAACTCACTTGGTAGGACCACTCCATTGTACAGGTCACCCACGCCGCACCTCCCCGCACCACCCCAACGGCCACAGCACACCCCTACAGCAGCTGGACTAAGGCCACCCAGTAGCAATGGACCAACACCATCAGCATCACACGGCTCAATGTCACCACCAACCTGCACCAGGCAGTAGAGAACTTCAACGCCAGGATCACCTGCATCGCCAACCGAGTCGTTCCCACCAAACTACAAAACACACAAGATGATGGACGGAATGTTGCACATTGGCAAAATTTTCACCCCCAGTCACAGATCTGGGTTTAATCCATCGTTATTTTGCTCACCACACCACCCCAGTTCAGACATGGCCATATGCATTATCAGTCTTGACCAGGTGCCTCATGGGAACAGTCCAGGCCGAACTGCCAAGCCATGTCTTCCCTGGACCGGAATCAAGCGTCCTAGGACCGGTTTCGGGGGTTTCACCCCTCTTCAGCTTGGTTCCAGTCCAGGAAGGACCTGGCTTGGCAGTTCGGGCTGGACTGTTCCCATGAGGCACAGGGTCAAGACTGATTTGCATATGGCTGGGTTCAAAGTGGAATGGCATGGTGAGCAAAAAAACGATGGATTTAGGCTCAGATCTCTGTACTGGGGTGAATGTAGGACATTGTTCTGCATTCTGTCCATCAACTGTTGTTTTTGCATTTGTCACCCCGAGTGGGACGGGTATGCTCAGTTGTGAGTCCCGTGCTCTCCATGCCACTGGAATCAAGCTATTCTGGCTGAAGAGGGGTGAAACCCCGAAACCGGTCCTAGGATGCTTGGTTCCAGTCCAGGAAGGACCTGGCTTGGCAGTTCGGGCTGGACTGTTCCCATGAGGCACAGGGTCAAGACTGATTTGCATATGGCTGGGTTCAAACTGGAATGGCATGGTGAGCAAAAAACGACGGATTTAAGCCCAGATCTCTGTACTGGGGTGAATGTATGATATTGTTCTGCATTCTGTCCATCAACTGTTGTTTTTGCATTTGTCACCCCGAGTGGGACGGGTATGCTCAGACGTGAGTCCCGTGCTCTCCATGCCACTGGAATCAAGCTATTCTGGCTGAAGAGGGGTGAAACCCCGAAACCGGTCCTAGGATGCTTGGTTCCAGTCCAGGAAGGACCTGGCTTGCCAGTTCGGGCTGGACTGTTCCCATGAGGCACAGGGTCAAGACTGATTTGCATATGGCTGGGTTCAAACTGGAATGGCATGTGAGCAAAAAAATGATGGATTTAGGCCCAGATCTCTGTACTGGGGTGAATGTATGAAATTGTGCTGCATTCTGTCCATCAACTGTTGTTTTTGCAGTTCCCACAAAACTAGCCAAAACACACAAAACTACCAAACGAGCCAGCTAATAACTCTGGAACTCAGCACATTGAAGCGCAAATGCAAACAAATGGAAAGAAGATGACGCCCAGCAGTAACCACACCGAACGAGCCACCTTCAAATCAGCCCTCAACGACTACCACCACCAGCTCAAAGCCGGAAAAAAGGAGACCCTGACCTACTGGATCGATACCAGTGCCAACCAAACCAAGGAACTCTTCACCATTGTCAGAGAGTTCACCTACCCGCCAGCCACCAAAACTCAATCCCCTCCTCACAGACACTCTGCAATGCATTCGCCAGCCACTTCCACAACAAGATAGCAACCATCTGTAGAAGCTTCGATTTCCAATCCTCTGACCTCCTAAGCATCCCATAGACCACCTCCGACCGCCCTCTCAACGCATGGAAACAACTCTGCACACAAAAACACAGCCGCTCTTACGAACTCTATCCATTTGGGAACTCCCAGCGACCTATGCCCCCACCAACTTTTTATCCTCGGAAGAGACGAGATCTACCACCACCTTACCACCATCCTCAATGCCTCCATAACCACAGTCCCCTTTCCCGATGCCTGGAAACACGTGGAGGTGAGACCCCTCCTCAAGAAACCTTCGTCAGACCACAGCGAACTCCAGCATTACTGTCCCATCTCTCGGCTCCTGTTCCCCACCAAAGTCCTGTAGAAGGCCATCAACCTCCAACTCAGCAACCACCTGGAGAGAAACAACCTACTAGACCCCTCTCAATCCGGTTTCTGCCCCAACCATAGCACCGAGACAGCCCTGATCGCTGCTACAGATGATATCTGCACCCTACTCGATAGCGGAGAATCAGCCACCCTGATCCTGCTGGACCTCTCCCCAGCCTTCAACACCGTTTCCCGCCACATACTTATCGATCGACTACGGCAGATTGGAATCACAAATGACGTGTTCACTGCACCACTGGATTCAAGCTAGCCTGGCTGAGATGGGGTGATGCCCTGAAACTGGTCCCAGGATGCTAGATTTCAGTCCAGGGAGGATCTGGCCTGGCAGTTCGGGCTGGACTGTTCCCATAAGGAACAGGGTTAAAAATGATTTGCATATCTCTGGGTTCAAGCTGGGGTGGTTTGGTGAGCAAAAGAATGATGGATTAAACCCAGATCCTTGTGACTGGGGGCGAATGTTTGCATTGTTCAGCATTCCGTCCATCAATTGTTTCTTTTGCATTTGGCGCTCAGATGGATGGCATCCTTTCTCGCGTGGCGCACCCAGAGAGTCCGCCTCGCACCCTTGTCCTCAAAACCCAAGCACACTAGCTGCGGAAACCCCAGGCTCATCGCTAAGTCCAACCCACTTCAACATCTACATGACAACTTTCGCAGACATCGTCAGACTTCTTGACATCAACATCATCTCCTACGCCACCAATATCCAGTTTGTCCTCTCGCTCTCAGTGGACTACACATTGATGAAGACCTCCCACTTTACTCTCCACCTCTCCCTCCACTCCCCTCCTCACCCTCCACTCACCACCTCTCCCTCCACTCCCCACCTCCACCTTCACTCCTAACCTCTCCCTCCACTCCCCTCCTCCCCCTTCACTTCCCTCCTCACCCTCCACTCACCGCCTCTCCCTCCAGTCCCCACTTCACCCTCCACTCCCCACCTCCACTTCCCCCTTTACTTCCCATCCCCACCTCTCCCTCCACTCCCCACCTCCCCTCACCCCCCACCTCCCTCGTCACTCCCCACCTCCCCTCCACTCCCCAACTCCCCCTTCACTCCCCACCTCCACCTCCACTCCCCCTCCACGCCCTACCTCCCCCTTTACCCCATCTCCAACTCCCTGCAACTCCCCACCTCCCCCTCCATTCCACACCTCCCACTCCACTTCCCATCTCTCCCTCCACTCCCCTCCTCCCCCTCCACTCCCCACCTCTCCCTCCGCTCCCCCTCCACTACCCACCACCCCTTTAGTCCCCACCTCCACTCCCCACCTCCTGCTCCGCTCCCCACATCCCCCTTTACTCCCCACCTCTACCTCCCCACCTTTACCTCCACTCCCCATCTTCACCGTCCATCCTCCCCCTCCACTTCCCACCTACCCCTGCACTCCCCCTCCGCCTTCCTCTCCACTCCCTACCACCCCTTCACTCCCTACCTTCCCCTTGACTCCCCCTCCCCTCCATCCTCCCCCTCACTCCCCACCTCCCCCTCCACTCCCCATCTCCCCCCAACCCCCTCCACACCCCACCTCCTCCTTCACTCCCTACCTCCCACTCCACTTCCCACCTTCCCAACTGCCCCTCCACTTCCCACCTCTCCCTCCACTCCCCACCTCCCCCTTGATTCCCACCTCCCCTCCATCCTCCCCCTTCACTCCCCACCTCCCCGTTAACTCCACACCTCCCCCTCCCTCCCTCCACTCCCACCCTCTCTACTCCACTCCTCCACTCCCCACCTTCCCCGTCCATCCTCCCCCTCAACTTCCCATCTACCCATGCACTCCCCCTCCGCCTCATCCTTCCTCTCCCCACCTCCCCCCAACCCCCTCCACACCCCACATCCTCCTTCACTCCCTACCTCCCACTCCACTTCCCACCTTCCCAACTGCCCCTCCACTTCCCACCTCTCCCTCCACTACCCACCTCCCCCTTGACTCCCACCTCCCCTCCACCCTCCCCCTTCACTCCCCACCTCCCCCTTAACTCCACACCTTCCCCTCCCTCCCTCCACTCCCCACCTTCCTCGTCCATCCTCCCCCTCAACTTCCCATCTACCCATGCACTCCCCCTCCGCCTCATCCTTCCTCTCCACTCCCCACCGCCCCTTGACTCCCCACCTCCCCCTTGACTCCCCACCTCTCCCTTGACACCCCCTCCCCTCTATCCTCCCCCTCACTCCCCACCTCCCCCTCCACTCCCCACCTCCCCTCCCCACCTCTCCCAACCCCCTCCACACCCCACCTCCTCCTTCACTCCCCACCTCCTACTTCACTCCCCACCTCCCCCTTCACTCCCCCACCCACCTCTCCCACCCCTCCTCCACTCCCCATCTCACTTCAAATCCCCACCTCCACATCCAACCCCCAGCTCCCCCTTCAATTCCCAAATCCCCCTACACTCCCCACCTTCACTCCCCGCTTCCCCCTTTACTTCCCATCTCCACCTCCCCTCCACTCCCTACCTCTCCCTCCACTCCCCACCTCCCCTCACTCCCCACCTCCCCCTCACACCCCACCTCCCCCTTCACTCCCCACCACCACTCCCCCTCCACGCCCCACCTCCCCCTTTAGTCCCCGTCTACAACTCCCTGCCACTCCCCATCTCCCTCTCCACTCCCCACCTTTCCCGCCACTCCCCACCATACCTTTAGTCCCCACCTCCACTCCATACCTCCTGCTCCACTCCCCACATCCCCCTTCACTCCCCATCTCCACCTCCCCACCCCCACCTAAACTCCTGACCTTCCCCGTCCAGCCTCCCCCTCCACTTCCCACCTACCCCTTTACTCCCCCTCCTCCTCATCCTTCCTCTCCACTCCCTACCACCCCCTTCACTCCCCACCTTCCCCTTGACTCCCACCTCTCCTACATCCTCCCCCTCCACTCCCCACCTCCCCCTTAACTCCACACCTCCTGCTCCCTTCCCCCACTCCCCACCTCCCTCTTTACTCCCCACCTCCACTACCCCACCTTTACCTCCACTCCCCTCCTTCCCCGTCCATCCTCCCCCTCAACTTCCCATCTACCCCTGCACTCCCCCTCATCCTTCCTCTCCACTCCCCACCACCCCCTTTACTCCCCTTCACTCTCCCCTCCCCTCCATCCTCCCCCTGACTCCCCACCTTCCCCAACCCCTTCCACACCCCACCTCCGCCTTCACTCCCCACCTCCCCCTCCACTCCGCACCACCCCACCTCCCCCTTCACTCCCCACCACCCCAACTCCCCCTCCACTCCCCCCCTTCCCCTTGACTCCCACCTCCCCTGCATCTTCCCCCTTCACTCCCCACCTCCCCCTTAACTCCACATCTCCCCCTCCCTCCCTCCACTCCCCATGCCCCTTTACTCCCCACCTCCACCTCCATCCCCACCTTCCCTGTCCATCCTCCCCCTCAACTTCCCCATCTACCCCTGCACTCCCCCTCCCCTCATCCTTCCTCTCCACTCCCCACCACCCCCTTCACTCCCCCCTCCCCCTTCACGCCCCCCTCCCCTCCATCCTCCCCATCACTCCCCACCTCCCCTCCACTCCCCACCTCCCCACCTCCCCCCAACCCCCTCCACACTCCACCTCCCCCTTCAGTCCCCACCTCCTTCTTCACTCCCCACCTCCCCCTCCACTCCCCACCCACCTCTCCCTCTGCTCCCACCTCCCCCTCCACTCCCCACCTCCCCCTCCCCCTCCACTCCCCACCCCCCTCCAACTCCCACCTCAAACCCCAAATCCCCCTCCACTCCCCACCTGCCCTCCATCCTCCCTCTCCACTCCCCGACCCCTTTACCCCCTCTCGCTTGCTCCTCCATCCTCCCCCTCCACTCCCCACCTCCACTCCGCCTCCACACCCCACCTCCCCCTTTACTGCCCATCTCCAACTCCCTGCCACTCCCAACCTCCCCTTCCACGTCCCACCTCCCCCTCTATCCTCCCCCTCCCACTTGCTCCTCCATCCTCCCACTCCACTCCCCAACTCCTTCTTCCCCTCAACAGTAAACACAGCTTTGCCAGGCAGGAAACAAATTAAAACAAGCATTTGCAATGCAATAGGTCTCGCATTTGCGAGAGTTTGAGCTATTGACATTGTAAATGACAATGCCTTTAATTTATGTGTTTTGAAAACCTGCAAGCGGTGCGTAAACACTCACTTTGTACTTATAGTCCTTGCTTATGAGAAGAAAGGCAGGCAGTGTTTTCAAAACACATAAGTAAAAGGCATTGTCATTTACAATGCCAATAGCTCAAACGCACGCAAATGCTAGACCTATTGCATTGCAAATGCTTGTTACCCTTAGGATGGAATAACAAGCATTTTCAATGCAATAGGTCTCGCATTATTAAAGTTTGAGCTGTTGGCATTGATAATAATAATGCAACACCAATAGCAGCTCAAAGATTCAGTAATGTGAGACCTATTGCATTGCAATTGTTTTTTTTGTGTTTTTTTTATATAGCACGAACTTGAGTGAAAGGTGTGTATTTATGTTGCATTGAGTACAGTGTCATTATGTGTTGTGTAATTATGTGGCACAGAGTGGTATTGTGTGGAGTGTATTTATCTTGCATTAAGTAGAGAGTAATTATGTGACGTGCAATTATGTAGTACTGAGTGGTATGTGGTGTGTATTTATGTTGTATTGAATAGTGTAATTATGTGATGTGTAATCACACAACCACACACAACCACACACACGCAACCACACCCACAACCACACACACAACCACAACCCCACACACACACATCCACACACACACCCACAACCACACATACAACCACACACACTCAACCACACACACTCAACCACACACACACAACCACACACAGCCACACACACACAACCACACACACATAACCACGCACACACAACCACACACACAACCACACACACCACAACACATTCACACCACACACACAACCACACACAACCACACAACCGCACACACACAAACAAACACACAACCACACAAACACACACAACCACACACACAACCACACACAACCACACACACACACAACCACACACACAACCACAAACACAACACACACACTCAGCCACCATCGTGGCCATGCCCCTAGGCAGTGTTTTCTATTGATTTATAGATGATTAGGAGCCACTTAAAACTTCTTAGTTCTAGCTTCAGTGAGGACCTTTTGATTTTACTAAAAATATATGTATGATAATAAGGAATTTACTTTTATGGGATTGCAGCCATCCCTGTGCATCCATTATTCAGTAATGGTGATATTCACATTTTTCTCCTGACCACCACAGCTCCCAGTGTGAGGCAATAGGTCAGCCCACACCAGCAATTGGCTAATATCACTGAGTGACTGCATTCTGCCCTTTCATAATGAGCGCATGCGCGCACAAGGTGAATCCATTCAGCGGCAGGGTCTAAAATAATAACGTGTTCTTTTTGAGCCAATATTTACTTTCCCTAAAATGAAGAGGGCCCAGCAGCTTCCTTCAAAAGAAATTTTTTCAAAAACCAACACAGAACAAAACAAACATTCATAAAGACAAAAGGGTGGCAGTCAAGACCGGAGAAATTGGCTTTGTGGTGAATGATTGTTTTTCCAATATATTTTGCCTTAAACCTGAAAAGGTTGTAGTTGTCCACCTACCTAAGTTACTGGTAATGTTCAAATCCAAAAGAATTGGATATGCGGTGGTGCCATTTACATCTAGGTGCATTACCAAGGCCCGGAGTCATGCTGCACTTGAATGCTTTTAGTAGATGTGCAGAAGATGGCTTTCTCAGGGGAGTTGCAAGGAAATACACTGCAAATAGGCTGAACGCTCAAATAGTACTAATTTGATGAGTATCCCCTAAAGTTTTCAATGTAGTCCCCACATTTTACAATCTAAGGTGTGAGTGGTGTGGAAAGTGTGGAAGAATGTATCAGTGTTAGAATTGTCACCAGGTACATGTGAGATGAAAAAACCTTTCAAGAGGAAAAAAATCCTGTTTTACAATTTTCCTGCCCAAGTTCATTCACAGACCACTCAATAATTAGATGACACAAGCCGCATAGGTTACACGTACATGGTGTAGCCAAAAAAAGTGTTCATCGATAATGGTATTGAATAAGGTACCATTTCTGCATAGAACCCTTGACATTTAGAATTTGCACATTTGCACATAGCTGGCAAAAGCACAACCAGCAAATATAAAAACTGAGAAATTTGTGGCGCCGATCATACCATGTGTATTTTTTTTTATATTTCCTGCATGCGTTGACTTTGATCAAAGCACCCTTTCAAAGAGAAGTCAGGCGTGACTTTTTATGGTTTACAGGTGAGACCTTGTTACTGGACTGACAGCAGATCAAGCATAAAAGAACATGCCATGGCAATACTTTATTTGCAAGCATGCATACACGCCCGCATAACTTAAGTCTCCCAGACACTTTTCCCTATAAGGTGCCTAGTTAAATGCGTACAGGAACCACCACAAAAAAACAAGGTGTTTAGTTCTTATCTACCCTCCGATCACCTCACTAGTAAAGTGTGGGCACCTCTATATGTGCGACCTGAGTTGGCTGGAGGGACATGGCCTGTCTTGTTTGAAGACTCGAAGCTTGTGGCAGAGAATCCATACTTGTCTGTTATTACTTACCGCCTCTTCCACAGTTGGAAGTCAGTCTGGGAGACGGCCTCTGATTATGACAGCCAGAGGTGTAGTTGGGTTTCTGGCTAAACAGAGATGTGCCTCAGGGTTTCTGGCGCACAAGCATATGGTCGATAGAGGAATCTTGTTCAGACTCCGGGGATCAGCCCTTCATAAGATGCTTAAGGAGTGGGCCTAGCACCCCCACCTCGCCATTCTTATCCCTGCCGTAACTCCTCGAAGCACCCCGCTACTGTTCGACTCGTGTAAGGTGCCGTTAACCCAGCTGGCTGGGGGGTGGTGGGGGTGTCCGTGACTTCTTCGCCTCATCCTGTAGCCTGTTTATGACATAGGGGCACTCCCATAAATCAGGAAGTGTATCCTTGGTGGGATGCACAAGTTACCGGTGGCATTTACATATCTATCCTCCTTAGCACTTGTTTACGAGCCATGGGTTGCTGTGTTTTTGGTTTGGAATGGGCGGGATTGGAAGAGGGCGCCTACCATTGAAGGAACGGCGTTAAGGTCCATAGGCCTCCGGTGGCATTTACCTGCTACCACCTCTAGGGTTTGGGGGGAGGGGTCGAGGGGGAATAATTGCGGAGACTGAGTGGGTGTCTTTTTTTAATTAAAGAATTTACAACATCACCTACGTCTGACCTCACTCGTGCAGGCTAGTGTGAAGCGGGTCTGGAGAGGGGGATGAGGGTGCCCCCACCAATGGTGGCTAGCTCGGCCCTGAATATTCTTTACATACCTATTGTAAGCCGGCCTGACAACCTCCTTGTCTGTTGGGCCAGGGGGGGGGGGGGGGTGGTGAGGGGCTGGATATAAAATGGGGACTTCTACGTGGGACTGGAGAGCCGTATGGGCCCTTACCTGCCGCCTCTTCTACGGGCCCCTCTCGCCGCTCTGAGCCACGACGGCCTGTACTGCTTTTAATACCCGTTGGAATGAACCATCAGAGCAGGGGAGCGCGGCCCTTTGTGAGAGCTGTCGGATGGATATCGCTGCTCTCCCCTTGTGGCTCCTACCTCGTTGCCCGCAGTCTGCACCGGAGAGGCCATGCACAGGGCCAAAGCTTTCTCCCAGAAACCCTCCGATTCAGCCCAGGTGCGGCGAACGCCGCCCGCAGCCCGCAGCCCTCGCAGATACTGGATGGTTTGACCGGAGACTGGAGCTACCAAGGGATGTCCATGGGCTTTGGGACTATCAGGGAAGGGGTGCCTCGGCACGTAATCCTCTGCAGCCTGTCTCCAGCAACCGGGGGTGATCTCGACCCAGTTCCTCCAAGCGCACCACCAGCTCTCTCGGCATTAACAGAGCTCTGAGCCCACCTCCCCCCCCTGGGCAGGATGGAATCGACATGCAATAGGGCCGCCAGGAGGTGTAGTTCGCGGATGAGCTGTAAAACCGCACCTGCTGAGGGAGGGGCTGCAACCCAGGTTGGGAACCAATAGGCCAGTATGGTTACCAAGACAATTTCCAACAAGACGCGCGTTCCACTGCCACAATGGAGCGCGGAAAGATCACCTGTTGCACGGGTCATGTCAGAAGTCTGGCGCGAGCTCGGCCGGTGCCTGCAAAAAGCACTTCTCCTTCCCTTTTACGTTCGCCCTTGCGTGCGAAAACAGATAAAACGTGGCAGTCGCCGGAGCCTCTTCAATGCCCACAAAATAAAGAAGAAGCCCGCGTGTGGTGCACACACACGCCACTGCGAGTCATGGCCTATTGGTGTCTGTTACGCGCACCAAGCGCGTAATAGACACCAATAGGCCGTGGGCGGAGCAATGCGCCCGCCATTGGCCAATTGCGTGCAGTCTTTTATAAAAAAGACGCACGCAAAGGCCAATAGAGTAGCACAAAAGGAATCGCACACGTACGAGCGTGTGCGATTCCAGGGTCCATTTCTGAACCCCCACAAAAGGTCTCTCGTCTGCGCGAGCACTGCTGCGCAGTGCAACGCAGGTTGCGAGACCTAAAAATCTTAACTCTGCAGCAGTACCACCCTTAACTGCCTTTCAAGTAACTTTAAAGAGACTCGCTATAGTTCTTTCACATTCTCATAATTTCAGACCTGAAGCAGTTTCAAAATTCTATACAGTGAAGCCATAGTTGTTGTTTATTAATCTGACACAACTAACAACCATTGGCAAAGCCAATAGCCCTGGCTACTTGTAAGTGTAGCGTTACTTGTTGTATTATAGATCTGTATGTAATGACAGAAGCAGCAAAATCCCAGTCGAGTAGCACACTATGCCAAGCACAGATGTTTTGCTTGTGTATTTGTAAGCCACGCCCTTATTACATCGACTACACCCCTTTGATAGGCGCTCAAGTTTTTTTTCAGTTCACTTAAAGCCCTGCATACATACACGCTTTGAAAAAGACTAGAGAAAATTGTTAATCATTTTCTTGACCTTACAAGTATGGCTGTATGACTGATATGGAGACATCAGTATTACAGTTATATACCAGGTTGAGTGCCTTGCCATATGAAACTACTGCAAAGGTCTACTGCTCGCAGTCCGAAGTAAAAGGTGGCAGGGTAGAGAGCATAAGATAGAGAGAAACACAAATGTTAGGACAACAGTGCTCAAAGGGATTGTGAGAAGGTGGAAATGGGATCAAAGGAGAAAGGATGAAAAGTTAAGTAGCAAAGAGGCCAGAAGGGAGAAACAAAGGAGTGGAATGTGTGGCGGAAACAGAGAAAAGCAGAAAAGAATAAAGATGGATACGAGAGGGTGCAAGTAGGTGACAAGGAAGACTTGTTAGAGGAGTGTGATGAGGGTGATGCTAGAGAGAACAAACAAGAGGACACGAGTGTGCAGAAAAAGTGCGCGAATTAGACATGGGCACGGGCATGACAGGAGGAAGAGCAAGCGGGACGTACGGGAAAGTGTGCAAGAGAGACCACACACAAAGATAAGACGTAGAGTGAGCAATGGGATTTTACAGAATAAATAGTAGAAGAGGAGTGGGTAGGGCATGAATCGAATTAAAATATGACAGGACTAGAGAGGGAATACCTTTGCAACAAAGGCAATCAAGAGGGAACGTAGAAGAGCGAATATGCCGGCAAACAGTGAATGCGGGGCAGAAGAGAGAGACACAGGGTGTAATGGTCTACTTTTATAACAATTTAACTCCAATAAGAGATTCCAAAGTATCCTGGTCTGCGATATTTGCTATATGCCCGTAGAATCGGCCATGCAAGTTTCAACAACTGCGACATGTGCACTAATTCACTGCACTCACTGAAGAACGCAACGCCGCGGGTTCAGGCAATCTACGTGTTTCCAATGCAGTGTGTGAGAAGTTGGCCTGGCATATGCTAGTCACTAGTTAAAGTGGCCACCTTGCACCAGTCCAATTCGACTCTTATGGTAGATAGGTTTAAGACAACCTTTTAAAGAAAGCTATCCTATTGGTAGCTGTGGAGAGCAGCCTTCAGGCTAAGTCTCAGAGGAATGTAAAGCAGCTTGTTTTACCTTATAATCTCTTGAATTACCAAATGAAAGGACACCACACAGGTATATATATCAAATATATATGTATTTATTACTAGACACACTCTACTAATCTCTTTATGAGAATAGAAGTCAGGAACATATGCAAATATCAAAGTTTCACAATAAGTTAAGCACAAATATGGCTGGGGCCCTAGGGGCGTAGCAGACCATATACTAAAAAAGAGGTTTAGGAATGTCGACTTGCAAGGGGACAAGGCCTAGGGCCTGTAGAATCTCTGGGGCCTCACTAATCCACCCAAGGCAGGTAAGTAAAGGACCCACGGGAGACGCGTGCAGTGTGAGAACACAGCCGCGGGTTCCCTATTGATTTCAATGGAGTAAGTCGCGGTTGGAATTTCAAAGTTTTAGGGTACTTCTAGAGAGTCTACAAGCAAGTGACTTACACGGTAAGTAGTTCGAGGGCCAACACCCACAGGAGCACCGGAGTGCACGAGTTACCTTACCCAGGGAAGCCGGGTGCATAGGTGTCTTTTGGTGTCGGGTCGCGTCGTCGTTTTCAATGGAAGCCGAAAAAGTTTTGCTGCTTGTGAAGACTGGAGAAGTGTCCGTTGGAATCCAAGGCTGGATTCAGGATGAAGAAGACCTGAAAGCAGAGGAGACAGTGTTCACAGTCACTTGCCAGTGACCCGGGGCCAGGAAGATGGATGCCCACGGAAGTCGGGTGATTTCAGGTGATCAAGGGTGTTTTGACTCTTCAGTCACGAGGTCCTGGAGGTGTCGACGATGACCAGGAGCTGGATTCGGAGTGTCCCACGAAGTCTGCACTTACTGAGGTATCGGCAACTGGATTGGAGCCAACAAGCCTTGGCAACTGCAAGTCTCGTGGAAAGTGGAGAAAGTCAGCGTTGCAGACCAACAAGGTCTGTGGGACTCACTCAGTGAGGGTAAGTCAGGGCAGGCCTGGAGCAACCAGGGGAGCCCTTTGGTTCGATGAGAAAGTCTTCAGGGGACCCACAGGCCAGCTGGCAAGGGATTGCAAAGACGCCTCATGAGGATTCGCTTCACAGGAGCCCACGGTCACTCGGGACAAGGTAGGCCTCTGATTTTCAAGGGAAATTCTACTGGAGGCTTGGACCATACGTGGTCCAATGCACAAGTTTGTAGAACATTGTGAAGGGGTTGCACTTGACAATAGTGCACGATACCTGGTAATTGCTGTTCCTCGTCACTCGTGGGGTCCACTCGCCTCAGGTTTGTTGGGGACTCACAATGGCCGTCTAGAAGTCAGGAAATCCACTTCCGGGGCTGCAGGGACTTCGGACTCCAGCGGGAGCGGGAAAGTTTGCGACTGTTGATTCAAGTTTTTGGTGCCTGCCTAGCAAGGGAGTCACTCCTTGACTCCAAGGGAGGTTCTTCAGTCTTCCAAAGGTAGTGGAACGTCGAAGGTCCAGGATTCTTCTTGTAGAGCGTCGTCCAGGGATATCTGATTTGCAATGGCAAGGTTTCCCTATCTTATACTAAAGGAAAGGGAGGGACTAGCTCTATGACCACTCCTATGGGAGGGTCAGGGGAGTGGGTGGTTACACCCACTTCCCTTTATCCAGTTTCGCGCCAGAGCAGGGGCAGGTACCCCCTGAAACGGTTTGAGCTGGCATATGCACAGAGAAGCCTACTGCTCCCCCAGTGCAGGCCTTCAAAGCACTCTAGGAGTGCACCCACCCAGCCCCAATACACTAAATCCTGTCTGGAAGGTGGTTACACCTCCCCGTGCCAGGATGCCTATTGTTGGGCCTTCTCCACTGCGAGTTTCAGTCAGCAGCAGGAGGGCAGCCCAGTGTCTGTGCTGGTGGCATCCATTTTGTGATGCCAGGCTCTTTCAGATTTCTACCGTGTTTCCACAGTAGGTACATGTCTTCCCCTGAAGAAGGGTGGGATCATACTCCCACACCTGCTACTGGTGTGGGTGTTTAATTTCCATGTTGTTTGACACCAAACACGACATGTTTTGATGCAGTCATTCCAAAGCTAGCATTTACCGGTAGGTTACAATGCACTTAAGAGTATATGGTTTAACCGCATCCACAAACAGCCACAGAGAATAGACTCTGCCAGCTGCAGAGGGGCCCTGCTCATGCAGAGGCACCACCTCACATTGTAAACCAAGCACCCTGCCCTCAGGATTGATAGGGCCTGCCTTAGGGGTGACTGATAGGTTTATATGCGTGTGTATGGTGAGATGTAGGGAACCTATACCTCAGTGAGGAGTGCTAACACTACCTCACCCAGGCTTCAGTAGCAGGCCTGTGGTGTTAGATTTCGTCTGCTTCCCAGGGGTGGCATAATACATGCTTCAGCCCCTGGTAGGCCTGTGAAGTACCTATGCCCTTGGTACCTAAGGTACCATATACTAGGGGCTTATAAGATACCACAGTATCCAATCACTAGTGCATCTAATATGCACTCGAAGTTGTTTAGAGAGAACAGAGAGACTGGGGCCCTGATTAGCAGGGACCCAGCCAGACTATAGCCAGAAACCAGTGTTAACATCAGAAAAAAGTGGGGGCAACATAAGTGCAGATCCTACTCGCCTACACAACCCCCCCCCCAAACGCAGGGACACTAAACCAACCTTGACCAGTTGAGTCTTCGTGTTCTAAGTGGAAATACCTCGAGAGTCCATCTGCATTGGCATGTTGGGTCCCAGGTCTATGTTCCACTGTATAGTTCATCCCCTGTAGGGAAATGGACCACCTGAGCAATTTAGGATTTTCACCTTTCATCTGTTTGAGCCATAGGAGGGGCTTATGGTTAATCTGAACTATGAAGTGAGTGCCAAACAAGTATGGCCTCAGCTTCTTCAGGGCCGACACCACAGCAAAGGCCTCCCTCTCTATAGCTGACCAACGTTTCTCTCTAGGGGTCAGCCTTCTGCTTATAAAAGCTACTGGCTGGTCTTGACCTTCATCATTCAGTTGAGACAGTACAGCTCCCACACCCAGCTCTGAAGCCTCTGTTTGGACAGTGAACCTTTTTGTGTAGTCTGGACTCTGTAAGATGGGGGCAGTGCACATGGCCTGCTTTAGGTCTTCAAATGCTTTTTGACAGCTAGCTGTCCACCGAACCTTTTTTGGCATTTTCTTTGAGGTAAGATCACTATAGATCCATATCCCTTAACAAACCTCCTGTAATACCCAGTCAGGCCTAAAAAGGAAGGCTCCTACCTGTATCTGGGTGGTTGGAGCTACCCATTCCATTATGGTCTGGGTTTTGCTCTGCAATGGTTGAACCTGGCCTCCATCTACAAGGTGGCCCAGGTACACAACCTGACTCTGCCCTAGCTGGCACTTAGTGGCCTTGATAGTGAGGCCTGCTTTTTGCAGGGCCTCCAAAACATTTCTGAGGTGGACCAGGTGATCCTGCCAGGTGGAACTAAAGACAGCAATATCATCTAGATAAGCTGACCAATAAGTTTCCATACCTGTCAGAACTTTGTTCACCAACCTCTGAAAAGTAGCAGGTGCATTTTTCAAACCACAGGGCATCACCACAAAGTGGTAGTGCCCACCAGGGGTTGAAAATGCTATTTTGGCCTTGGCATCATCAGCTAACTTGATTTGCCAGTAGCCAGCTAGTAGGTCAAATGTACTCAGATATTTGGCTGCGGCCAAAGTCACAATGAGCTCATCTGCCCTGAGAATTGGATAGGCATCAGTCCTGGTGACTGCATTCAGGCCTCTGTAGTCTACACAAAACCTAATTTCTTTCTTACCACCCTGGGTATGAGGTTGAGGCACAAGGACTACTGGACTAGCCCAAGGGCTATCTGAAGGCTCAATAACACCTAGCTCCAACATTTCTGGACTTCAGTCCTGATACAGTCCCTGACATGGTCAGGTTGCCTGTAGATTTTACTCTTGACAAGCAGACTGTCTCCAGTGTCCACCTCATGGGTGCACCAGGAAGTCTGACTAGGGGTCAGGCTAAACATATGTCTGAACTGCTGCAGAACTTGTCTGCATTCAGTTTGCTGATGGTCAGTTAGGCTGCTTGCCAAAGCAACACCATCTACTGACCCATCATCAGGGTTCTGTGAGAGCAGGTCAGGGAGAGGGTCACTCTCCTCCTCCTGTTCCTCATCAGTTGCCATGAGCAAGCCCATGTCAGCCCTGTCAACATATGGTTTCAATCTGTTGACATGGAGCACCCTAAGGGGGCTCCTGGGAGTTCCAAGATTCACCAAGTAGGTGAATTCTCCCTTTTGCTCAACAATTGTATGGGGGCCACTCCATTTGTCTTGGAGAGCTGCTGGGGCCACAGGCTCCAACACCCACACTTTCTGTCCTGGCTGGTATACAGTCAGCACAGCCTTTTGGTCATGACAAGTTTTTTGTAGTTCTTGGCTTTCCTCCAGGTTTTTAGTTGACCTCTAAATGTATTCAGCCATCCTGGAGCGGAGACCAAGTACATAGTCCATCACATCCTGTTTTTGAGGTTTGAGAGGTAACTCCCAGCCTTCCTTCACCAAACATAATGGACCTCTTACAGGGTGCCCAAACAGAAGTTCAAAAGGGCTGTAGCCAACCCCCTTCTGTGGGACCTCTCTGTATGCAAACAGAAGGCAGGGAAGCAAAAGGTCCCATTTTCGCCTAAGTTTTTCTGGAAAGCCTTTAATCATTCCCTTTAGGGTTTTGTTGAACCTTTCAACTAACCCATTGCATTGTGGGTGATAGGGAATAGTAAACTTGTAGTTTACACCACACTCCTTCCACATTGCTTTTAGATACCCTGACATGAAGTTGGTACCTCTGTCAGATATAACCTCCTTAGGGAAACCCACTCTGGAGAAAACTCCAATGAGGGCTCTTGCCACCACAGGGGCTGTGGTGATCCTGAGGGGAATTGCTTCTGGGTACCTGGTGGCATGATCCACTACCACCAGGATAAACCTGTGCCCAGATGCTGTTGGAGGGTCAAGGGGACCAACAATGTCAATCCGTACCCTTTCAAAGGGTACCCCCACCACAGGTAGTGGTATCAGGTGGGCCTTTGTTGTGCCACCTGACTTGCCACTGGCTTGGCAAGTGACACAGGAGCGACAAAACTCCTTGGTGTCCTCTGACATGTGTAGCCAATGGAAATGTGGAACTAGCCTGTCCCAGGTCTTGTTTTGGCCCAAGTGTCCTGCTAAAGGGATGTCATGTGCTAGGGTCAAGAGGAACCCCCTAAACGTCTGAGGTATTACCAACCTCCTGGTGGCTCCAGGGGTAGGATCTCTAGCTTCAGAATATAGGAGCCCCTCATCCCAATAAACTTTATGGGACCCACTAGCACTCCCAGCAGCCTCAGCAGCATCCTGCTGTCTGAGGGGTTCAAGAGAGGGGCAGCACTGTTGCTCCTTACTCAGATCTTCCCTGGAAGGTCCCCCTGCCCCCAAGAACTCAACCTGATCAGGCTCAGGTCCCTCTGGGGCAGTTCCTTCTTCAGGATCTGCTTCTCCTCCCTCAGGGGGGGAATCTGAGATCTGAGACAGAGGGGAAGGCACTACCTTAACCCTACTGCTCCTCCTCTTGGGTAGCACCTGGTCCATACTTTCAGGATCCAGAGCTGGTTCAGTTTGATGCATTTTGGCTTGTGACCTGGTCACAGCAAATACCTCTGCAGGTATGCCCAACATCTCAGCATGAGTCCATAACTCTACTTCAGACCTGGCTGAAGTCTCTAATTCTTTGCCCAATAGACATTCGACAGGGAGGTCTGCACTGACTACTACCTTCTTGAGGCCAGTTACCCCTCCCCAGGAGAAATTCACAACTGCTAGACTATGGTTGGTCCTGACATTGCTTGCATTGGTAACCTGGTACATTTCACCCAGGATGATCTGCCCAGGGTCCACAAGATCCTCTGCCACCATGGTGACACTAGCACCTGTGTCCCGAAATGCCAAATCCTGTTTGCCATTTATTACAGGCTGCTGTTTGTATTTGCCCAGATTACTGGGGCTCACTGGGAATGAGATATCAATGTCTCCATCACAAATCAGCAATGCCTGAGTGGGTACTGACTAGGCCAGAGTCCACTTCAGAACCCAGGGTCAACCCTACTACACCCTTATTCTGATTACCACCTCCACCAGTAGCTGCACTAGGGGGAACAGTTGCCTTAGGGGCAGGAGTGGTGGTGGTGTGGTCTTTGGACTTGTTACAATCAGAAGTCCAGTGCCCTTTCTGTTTACAGACTTTGCACCAGGGCTTATTTTGGCCTTTTCCCTTTGTAGACTTTGAATCCCCACCAGATGCAGATTTTTGGGGCCCTTGTGAAGACTTCTGGTCTTTTGACTTATCCCCACCTTTATCTGAGCCTTTAAGATCTTGCTTCTTGGTGTCACCCTCTTGGTTCCGGGTTTTCTGCCTCAACCTGGTTCTGACCCATTTGTCTGCCTTCTTTCCCAATTCTTGGGGAGAGATCAGATCAGAGTCCAACAAGTATTGATGCAACAACTGTTTTTGGCAATTATTAAGGATCTGTTCTCTCATCATAAGATTATACAATCCCTTATAATCAGTAACTCCACCACCAACCAGCCAACCCTCCAGAGCCTTGGTTGCACAATCTACAAAGTCAGTCCAGTCCTGATTCTGTGCTTTCTGGGTATCTCTTAACTTCAACCTGTACTGCTCAGTGGTTAAGCCAAACCCATCTATTAATGCACTTTTCAGGACTTCATAGTCATCAGCATCCTCTTCTCTAACAGTGAGGAGCTTGTCTCTACCTTTATCTGAAAAGGAGAGCCACAAGATTGCTGCCCACTGCTTTTGGGGGACCTGTTGTACTCTACAGGCCCTCTCCATAGCAGTTATCCATTTGTGGATATCATCCCCACTCTGGTAGGGAGGAACAACCTTGGACAGGTTCCTATGGTCTGGAATGTAATCTCTGACTCTAGGCATGATGCAGATTGGGGTGTACAAAATCTCCCTACTTCTACGGATAGAGTAATTTCACAGTTACACGCACATACACTCACCATACACTAGGGCCCATTTCACTAACATACACTCAAATACTCCACCAGCATTGAACCTGTGGAAAGAAAACTCCTAAACCTCCTAAACCCCACATCTACACCGAGGTCGATAAGACCTAATTATTGCAATTGTCATAATCTAAACAAACTATACAACAATAATCAAAATAGAGTACTCAATAATTGACAAGAAATAATCACCAACACCGTATTTAAAATTATGATTCTTTATCTAAAATTAGTCAAAAGAAATTAATCAGAATAAATCATTTTCTCATAATTACCTATTCTAGCTAAATGTCAGAATGGGTCATCAGGACAAGTCTCTCAGTAGAAATCTCCCAAGTCACCGTCCTCTCAGCATCGATCTTCACCAACGCAGGTTTGGGAAGCAAAATCCCGAATGCAATGACACGGACCCTCTCTAGTCTAGTATATTTATAATGAAACTTGCAATATTAAAGAAACATTAAATGTTTTACACGTCCGCCGAACCGCTGAGCAGAGCGAGCAGGAAAGGATGTAGCATCGCTACATTTGGAAAATCTCCGCTCAGGAAATCACAAAAATAAAAAGACAGAACAGGAACCAAAAATAAAAAAGTATCTTTTAGCGTCCACATTTCCTCAGCGATGACACAATGCTCAGAGTTCTTTCTTAACAGCTCCTTTGTCCTCCAAGGCTGTCCAATACATCTGGAAACTTGCCCAGAACTGCTGCTGTCCTCACGGAAAGTTTTAACCAGGCAAGGACTGTGATCAGATGTCTCGTGATCATATTCAGCAAGGCCCTCTCATCACAAATTTCTCACTCGAGGCCAGGCTGCAAACGGCGGACATTTTTGGTTAGGCCAAAATGGACCATCTTAATTAAAAGAGACAAAAACAACGTTACCACAGCATAATGATTAAATAAGTGTTAACCCCACTAATACCCTTATGTGTATGTAATTATCTAGCTTTTGCAACACAGAAAAGCATTAATTCAAAAGCGTTTCGTGCTTTAAAATAAACAGCACTCAGCAACGTTCATTTAATAAAACATGCACATTGTCAATAGGCAACACATACGCGTTCCCACGTGTAGTTTTCTCTTGTTAATACATACATGTTGATAAGTAAAAACACTTACACAAAACAAATAATTAATAATTAATAATTAATAATGTTAACTTATGACAAATAGACAAATCAGAGCTTAAAACCCTATAGATTTTTATTAGAAAATCCTGCTCCAGCAATCCCCCCTTTGGTGATTTTATCACCAAATAACCCACAAAAAAAAAAAAGTGAAATTTAGTCCCATTTTAGGAGAAATTGGAAATGTCTTTTCCCTCCTTACACAACACTACACACCAGACACTCTTTCATCATCCCTCTTTGTTTCTAAATAGACACTCTCCCTTAATTCTTCTAATTCAATTTCTTGTGGTTCTCTTTTCAACCTTTTATTTCTCTTTTCATTATTTCTTTTAATTAATTTCTTTTTCCCTCCCCTGTTTTCACAACACAAACACACCAATCTCAATATCAATAAAGCAACAATTATACAAGTTAAAGGAAACAATATCTTACCTATAATAGTACTACCTATTTTTGCAATAAAACTCTTAACAGCTATCACCTTATTAGCTATTTTAGTCCAGATACTTTCAGCTTCAAGTGGTACTAATTCTTCATGCAAATCAGTAATATTTTTGATATAGACCTTCAGGTCTTTGCTTTCGTCTGGAATGTAAGTGCAACAATGTTGAACTTTCAGCATTCCACAAACTCCACCCTCCTTAGCCAATAGAATATCAAGAGCAAGTCTATTTTGCATAGACATAGCACGTACGGCAATTAATTCCGTATTCACCAAAAGAAACCCTCCAGCGGTATTTGTCGATAAGCGATCCACCACTGTTGACAGTTTCCGAATCCCATGAGCATTTAAAGAAATTCCCACTGCTGGAATTAAAGCTCCAAAAATGTCACCCACTATTTCAGACCAAGTTTCCCTCTTGAAGCGCATTAGTAAATTAATATGTTCTACATCTTCTATTCTATCTATATGAAAGATCTTTGGAAAAACCAGGCCCACATAACACGTGCCATACCAATGGTCAGGCAACTTGTAATAAGCCTTGTTCCCACAAACATAATACACTCCTGGAAAAATTGTATCTTCTCCACCTCTGAAACCCCATCCTGTTGCAATGAAGTATGTATCATGACATTCACTAGTCCCAACAAAATATGTATCATATTGGGATTTCCCTCTTGTAATGCACAGCTTACCCTTCTGTGGTGCATCTAAAGCTAAAGTTGGACTAGCTCCATTTCTCAATTCTTTTCCCATCTCAATGTCCCAAATTGTCTCACTCACTTTATATTTCTCTGCCTTTTCATGCATACTCAATCTCCTTTCCTCCACCATGTTCAGGAAAGCTTTCTCCTCTTCTTCCAAACTACAAGTTAAATTATTCTTAAAAATGTAATCTAATGTTAATTCTTCTTTCTCAATAAAAATCTCACCAAAAATGTTAGCTTCTTTAGCTGGATTCAGCTCTTTGTTCATTGGCAAGTGCCCAAAAATACTATCTTTGTTAGACATCTTATAATCTATTTTCCCTAACAAATAAAAAACACTACTTAATACACTACAAGAAATTCCATACGTAGCTGGTAAATGGTGATAAGTAACACCCTCTGAAACGGATGCAGGTAATTGCATACAAACGTAGCAATCCCTTACTTCCATTGTCTTCACATATTCATATAACAACTTTGAAAAAACATTACTAGAAAAATCATTAATTGACCTATCTTTATGCATGTAAGTATTACTAATTCTAGTTGGAACTACTTTTTGCAAATTCTTCTCTACATTTGTCTCATTCTCAGCATGTATTTCAAATGTACCTATTGAAACTCTAAATGTAACTAATAAAGCTAAAATACCCCATAGTAGCATTAATAATCCAGTACAGCAGCAGCACATTCTACACCATCTTCTTTTGAAGGCACATCTACTTTGATTATTCTCTATGTTAGCCATTTTACTACTTTGACCTTGTCTTTTGACTTAGCCTTTACTACTCCACTACTGTAATTTCTCAAACTTTGGATTACTTCAGACAGCTGAATTTCAGACTTTCTCCTTTTCACTTTTTCCAAGTGATTTCTTCAGTTCACTCAATTTAGATATTCATCACTTTTCACTCCTCCTTCTTCAGCAACATCAAATTGTATCAGATCATCAACAACATCCTGTGCATCTGACTCTTCTCCAATGTCAGTCAGAATAACTTTTAAGATTCCAACAGATTCTTCCTTTTCCTCAACCACTTTTCTCAAGATCCCCTCCGGATTATCTCGAGTCACTGTTTCTTCTTCTCCTTCTTCAGACAGTGCTACATAAGACCATTCCGGTGATCTGTACTTTTGGTTGGGTCTTCTAATTCTTTTTATTTCCTCAGGTTCTGTTGATTCCTTTTGCTCCTTCCTTTTTACTTCATTTTGACTCGACACTTCATTCACTTGTTCAGCTTTTGATGTATTCCCTCTTATCAGTCTGTATCTCAGCCTCTTTACTCTGTTTTAGGCCAAAAATCTCCTCTTACAACCTTTTTTGGTCTTGTTTCTGTATTATTTCTTTCTCCAATCCAAGTTCTCTTTCTCAGAACTCGACCCTCTGATTTTCCATTCTCACTTTCATCCGATTCTGTTTCAAATGCCTCTTGTTCTTCAGCAGTTTTCTTTCGCTCTTGTTCTTCAGCAGTTTTCTTTCGCTCCACAGTCTTTTTCACCACTATTTGAGACTTCCCTACTTCTTTCCCTCCTCGGGTCTCCGACACGCAATCTTCTTGCTGTCTACTTGTCCCTTCACCTAGCTTATTAGAAGTGTTCCCTACACCTCCTCGGGGGTCTTCCGCAATCTGTCCCTCTCTATCTTCTTCTGACCCTACTTCTTCAGATATAATCTCAAGTGGTTCTTCAATCTCCTCCTCTTCTGATTCAGGAGTAATTTCTGTAGAACTGCTCTTTTCTTTTCTTTTTCCTCCACTGCTTTTTGGAACTTCAGGCTCTCTTTCAGAATCAGATCTCTTTTCTGAGATTCTCAATGGTTCTCTTGAACTTGAAGCCTTTTCTGCTTCTTTTCCTGAACTTTGATTTTTTCTCACTGGTTCTGGGTCTTCTTCATCATCACTGGAATCTGACTCTTCAAAATACTCTCTACCAGTCCCATCCTTTGGGTTTGGAACTCTCAGAGTATGACTCGCATGTACCCAGTTTTTCACACCAGCACACTTCACTGCAGTCGTCGTAGTTAGAATGACTTGTCTTGGTCTTCCCCACCTCGGAACCAAGCAATTTCTTCTTCTGTGTACTTTAATCCTCACCCAGTCCCCTGGACTCAGATCATGAGCTTGCTTCTTCTCAAGTGTAGTAGCTTCTTCTCCAATCTGGTGAAACACAGAATGAACTGCGTCAGCCAGGCCTTTACAGTAATCCAAAATCATGTCATCAGTTATTGTCATCAACTTATTGACAGGTACATATGCATGTCGCATTGCACGTCCCATTATAATTTCGTGCGGACTTAAACCAGTAGTTCTATCTGGAGTAGATCTAATAGTCATTATCACTAGAGGCAAGACATCCGGCCATTTCATGCCAGTGGCTAAACACATCTTACCAATCCTGTTCTTGATTGTGCCGTTTATCTGCTCAACAACACCAGAAGCCTCTGGTCTGTATGCACAATGTAGCTTCTGCTGTATGCTTAATGATTCACAAATCAAACTCATGAGTTCATTATAGAAGTGTCCACCTCTATCAGACTCAATCGTTACCGGAAATCCGTACCTAGGAATTAACTCTCTTAACAGTAACTTTGCCACTGTTACTCCATCATTTCTCCTAGTCGGATAGGCCTCAACCCATCTTGAAAACAAACAGACTACCACTAGCACATACCTCAGTCTGTTCACTTGGGGCATTTCAATGAAATCAATCTGCATTCTTGTAAAAGGACCTCCTTCTCTGCCTATTGTTCCCAGACTCACCACTGTCTTTTTCCCAGTGTTAAATTGTTGGCAAATCAAACATCTTTGACAGATACTTTCTGCAATTGTCCTGAACTTTGCATTGTACCAGGTTTGCTTAAAAGACCTAATCATTGAATCCCTTCCCAAATGTCCCTGGCCATGATACATCGTTGCCATTGCTGACAGCATGGAGTTCGGCATTACTGGTCTGCCATCTCTATAGACCCAAACATGGTCTGTCTCTCTTGGGGCACAACCTGCCTTAATCCAATCTTTCTTTTCTTCCTCCTCTGCCTCATCCTGCAACTGTTTCACTTCATCTCATGTCTCTAAGACATTAGTAAACATCACAGAACAAAAAGACATTTCTCCTTCTCGTTCCCGATTAATAGACTGGTTATTCTTGGCGCAATATTGAGCAATGTCATTTGCATAACGGTTGCCCACTGTCACAAAATCATCTCCTTGTCCATGAGCAGCACATTTTACAACTGCTAACTCTTTAGGCAGCTGTATCGCCTCAAGTAATTTCCCAATCACTTCAGCATTCTTTATTGGAGTCCCACTCGACGTCAAGAAACCTCTCTGTAGCCAAAGTTGGCCAAAATCATGCACAACTCCAAATCCATACTGACTATCAGTCATCACAGTCGTTCTCAAATCTTTCCCAATTTCACAAGCTTTTGTCAATGCCACTAATTCAGCAACTTGCGCAGATTTCACTCCTTTCAATGATGATGCTTCCATTACTTCTGAAACCTTACACACTGCATATGCTGCACATAGCACACCCTCATCATTCCTCAGGCATGATCCATCCACAAACAACACATGATCACTCTCATGCAAGGGAAGATCCCTTATGTCTGGTCTCGGTTTTGTACAGTAATCAAGCACATCCAAACAATTGTGATCATCTTCTGTTTTCACACCCACATTTTCAATATCCGGCAACAATGTCGCTGGATTCACATTCACACATCTCTCAAGAGTCACATTTGATGCTCCCAGAATGACTTTCTCATATTTAGTCAGCCGACTATGTGACATGTACTGAGTTCTGCTTCTTGTCAAAAGAATTGCCACATTATGAGGTACGAATACCCTTACAGGATATCCCATTATGATTCCCTCACTCTGTTCCAGGCTTCTGCATGTTGCAGCCACAGATTTCAGACAACCTGGTAAACCCACAGCTACAGGGTCAAGTGTCGATGAGAAGTACGCAATAGGCCTTCTCAGTAATCCATGCTTCTGAATTAACACTGAAAGTGCACATCCATTTCTATCACTGCAGTACAATTCAAATTCTTTTTCATAATCTAGCATACCCAAAGCAGGGGCTTCACACATTCTGCTTTTCAACTCTTCAAATGCTGCCATTTGTTCTCCATCTAGTTCCAATGGGTCTGTCATCTCACTTTTAGTCAGCTTAATCAGTGGCTTTGCTATCAGCGAAAAATTAATTATCCACTGACGACAATAACCCACCATTCCCAGGAACATTCTCACTTCCCTCTGGGTCTTTGGGGCCTTCATTTCCCTGATAATTTTGATCCTGTCATCAGTCACTTTTCTCAGACCTTTCTCAATATTGTGTCCAAGATAATGCACCTCTTTCTTGCAGAATTGCAATTTGGCTGGAGATACTTTTAACCCTCCATCTGCCAGATGATTCAGTAAAGCTATAGTATCTACTTCACAAGCTTCACGTGACTTTGATGCCACAAGTAGGTCATCAATATACTGCACTAACACTGAGTTTTCAGGCATGATCAAACTCTCCAATGATTTTTTCAATAACTGATTGAATATTGAAGGACTCTCTGTATACCCCTGTGGGATACGACACCATGCTAAAATACGCTGGCCAAATCTAAATGCAAAAATCGGCTGGCTGTCATGATGCAATGGAATTGAAAAGAAAGCATGACACAAATCAATTACTGTGTACCACTCAGCATCATGTGGAATCTGATACAAAATCACTGATGGATTTGGCACAATAGGACAACATGCCACCACAATTTGATTAACTTTTCTCAAATCCTGTACAATCCTGAACTTCCCATTAGGCTTCTTTAGCCCCATTATCGGTGAATTACACGGACTACTCAGTAGTTCTCTCAGAACTCCCTGCTTAATCATTTTCTCAATTATACGAGTTATTCCCTCAATTATTTCTGGTGTCATTTTGTACTGAGGAATGTTAGGATAAGTAATTCCCTCTTTCACTGAAATTTTCACAGGATCTACATTATTCATCAATCCCACATCTTCTCCAGTAAAATCCCAAACTGTCCTTTTCACTGTGTCTCTCAGCTCTTGAGGCAAATCCTCTGGATCAAACACAGCATATGCACCAATTAACTCACTCTCTCTATTTTCTAGAGTCATTCGGTACAAAACATCCTCATCTGGTGTTTCAAAAGCTATTCCATCTGGTGTACAAAAAATTGTACAATTCATTTTACAGAGTAGATCCCTACCTAACAGGTTCACTGGACTTGTGTCACAGACGATAAATCTGTGCATGTCTGAAAATTTCCCTATTTGTACTCTTACTGGTTCAGTAAGACGTGTTCTGATTTGTGTATTAGCTACACCAACTACTTGGATTGCTTCATCCGAGAGAGGAAGATTTCTAATATCTGTTGACCTGACAGTTGATCTTGTCGCACCTGTGTCTACTAAAAAAGTAACACCTTCTTCATTTATTTTTCCATCCACAAATGGTCCTGCCTGGTCTATTTCTAGAGTTGCACCAAGTATGCACTCTTCCTCCTCTCTTCGGCACCGTCAATAATCACCCTCAGATTCACTTCCTTCATTCTTTAACAAGTACTGTTGTACCTGGTTAGAACGCCTTGGTTTGTTTACCTGCTCATCATTGTAGAATCCCGAATCCTTATTATACTTTTGTGCTCCTCTATTCTGTGGCAAGGGCGGTTTTGGCTCTTGACTCTGCTGTCTCACAACTTTCTGTTGTTGCTGCTGTTGATTATTCCCCTCATTCTGCACCTGTTGATTTAAGGATTTTCCCTCATTATTCACTAATGGTGGATTGGTACACTCAGATCTCCAATGTCCCAGTTGGCCACAGTTGTGACATGGGAACTTTTTTTAGCTTCCTCAAGATTCCCCTTTCCTTTCCCTGCATACCTAGGTCTATTCCCTGCATTATTTCCTGCATTATTCGCTTGTTCCACCAACTGTGCTTCCTGTCTTTCCGCAACTTTCACTTGTGCCCCCATTGCTTTCTCTTTCAGCTTTCTCTGTTTTGCTTCAATCTCATCACTGAAGTATTTTGCATGTCTCAGAATCTCATCTATTTTCTTACTTTGCCAGTCCACAGTATGCTCACGAATTCTTTCACTAATCTCAGGTCTCAGGCCATATACAAATCTGTATACAAAATGACTCAAATCCTTGTCACCCAGGTGTTCATCTCCACTGAATTGTTTAAACGCCAGTATCAGCCTCTCGTAAAAAGCATGAACTGATTCCTTTGCTTCCTGATGTGTTCGATCTATTTTAACCCAGTCTGTCTCTTTTGGAGGAACTTTACTTTTCAGGTATACCATCACCTGCTCATACTTTCTCATTACTTCTGGATCTGGTGCCCCTGTTCTCTGATCTCTTGGATATTCCTCAGTAGGCCAACTCACAACTATTTTACACTCAGCCCACAAGTCTGCTGGAACAATTATATCAAACAGACTATTCAGGTCAATCCACAGCACTTTTGACAATTTCACAAACCTATCTACCTGCCTATACCACTCGACGGGCTTTTCTCTCAATCGAGGAAAATCATTCGTAAATGATAAAATATCCTGTCTGGTCCATGGAACATGTACATATCCTCCTCCAGGTATTTCTCTCATAGGATAAGTATCCACTGGTTTTTCCTTTTCTCTCACAGGAAATGCTGAATAAGTCCTATCCCCTGATTCTTCTCTCTTTTTGTACCATCTATCCTTCCACTTCTCAACATCACCCCATTTTCGCAATAAAGCGATCATCTCTTTAATCTGTCCTGTTCTACCAGTACCATTCAAATTCTCAATGTCTTTGTCTGTGAAATCCATCCTGTAAGACTTCTGCAAAACTTTCACTTTATCAATGTCAACTCCATAGTCATTTGCTATTGCTCTTAATCTGTCATGTGTATTTCTCGCTCTCCAGGTGATGTTTTTACACATAAACAATAATTCACCATCATGATGATTTTTTAGAATTTCTGTTGGAACTGTCCCTGCAACAAGCTCTTCTAATTCTACACGTAACCTAGCAACATCAATTGCTTGTGAATCTTTATCCCTCTTTTGAAGAACTTTCATCCATTCATTCAAATCCTCAGCTGTTATTTCAGTAGATTTTCTCACTGGAACCACTTTCTTCTGCGGTTCTAAAATCGGCATCCCTGAACAACTAGCTTCACTAGCATCCAATCCTGAATTAGACTCCTCTAATCCTTCACTACAGGTGTCATGTCTAAATTTTCCTGCCCTTTTTCCTGAATCTCCTGAAGGACCAGCCAAACTTGTCAATCTATTCCCAACATATGGAATAACCAAACCATTCTCACCCGTCCTCTGCTTATCAAAAACAGGCATAACCGGACCTATGGTTACGGGTACCGTAACAGCGTCTAGATTCTTTGTCAGTTCTTTGATCTTTTCAGTCAACTCCGATGTAGTTCTGGCTAATTCTCTCGTATTTTCGCCACTGCTTCTATTCTCTCTTTCCCTGAAAGGATTACCACTTCTTAACTCAGGTGTCACATTTTCTGTCTCAATGATACGCACTGTATCTCTTATCGGAGAAACAACTGGTGTACTCTCTTCTGGTTCCGGTCTATATGGAGGTGGTCTTTTGTAAATCATGTCATTCAAAACCTCATCCTCATATTCATTAACTCCATATCTTCTCACTTCTGCCTCAGGAACCCTTTCTGCTCCCTCTTCAACTGTTCTCACAGGATATAATCCCTCTGACATACTAGCATCTCGCCATCTCGTCATTCGATCATGATGAGTTTCACGACCATGTCTCCTCCCGAACATATACCTATAGTTGCCTCCAGACCTCTGTTTCTCTCGTTCATGTACTTCCTCTTCCCATTCCACTAAAGCCTCGAACTGTGTCGGCCTTGGTCTTGGGTCAAGACATAACATCTTTTCCCGTAAATTTTTCAACACGGCCAGATTAAATGAACCATGTTCTGGAAATGCTAAAACTCCATCTTCTTTGGTATACCTAACCCAATTTTCCAACCATATACAGGTATGATACCCATATCTCGCAGCCATGAAGGATGCAGGCGTTTTCGATGGAGGTAACAATTCACCCTCTCTCGTTTTAACATCTTTATCCTTGTCGAACCAATTTTTAATCTTTCTGAACAAAGATTTTTTCTTTTTCTCTTCTTGGTGATACATTTTAACGCTTACCAAAACTCTCTAATCCCTTCCGTAATACAACTGCACAATATGATTTTTTTAACCAATAACAGCGCGACTCACACTAACGCACCAATCCTGGAACGTTACGTCACTAGAATAGCTCTTCCAATCCTTGCGCGGCTCACACCATCGCACCAATCTCAGCGCGAGCACTATTCTGATCTAATCTCCAATCAGAGCGCGGTCTGTTTGACGTCAGCAGTCGCTGCAGTCGCTTCTGTCTCCTGTCTCTTGTCACTCGTCTACCCCTCCTTTACAAAATTTCTCAGTAGACTCCGTGTCAAATTTCTACAAAATCTATTAGTTACAACATATAAACATCTCCATTGTCTGCTTCGCTAACCACAGAATAGTAAAGAAAATCTATTTCACAAGAATCAACGGGATTCTTTCATACATTCCTTAATTGTTTCCTCTAGGACTTGTCCAAAGAGTCTTACAATCAACTAAATATATGAGCATTCACGCACATTCATACAAGAAAATATAGTACATACACACAGAATCCTACTTTTCCCGAGAACAGCAAACAATCTGCTCTACTACAGAATTATAACACACATTAACCAAGCAGCTTACTTCTACCCAGTTTCTCAAACAAGCTCAGAGAATACCTATTACTTCTCCCGCGATAAGCTTTAACGGCGAACCTTACGGATCCCTGGGACTTAAAACCAGAGTTTCACAGATAACCTTCACTACCATACGCACTCCTTATATACCAGAAATATCTCTAATAGTAACATACAACCATGTCACTGATTCCGAATCCAGACAATGTGACGCGCAACTTCGATTGTCACACGTTTTCTTTTTCCTGCATACATACAGGACCAACAATCCCGTCTTTCCCGAGAGCAGCATATACTTCCCTCTGCCCTACTACGGAACTGCTACTAGCTCCCAAGTTCCAGAAGCACTACATATAACTCAACATGACGACTCCAACATATAGTATTAGTACATATACCAACATCAATCAATAATCAATAATCAATAAGCTAATGTACAAGCAATCTAATCAGATCAAGACAATCATCAATAACCATCATCACTCTGCTACCAGGAACTTGATGCAGATTGGGGTGTACAAAATCTCCCTACTTCCACGGAAAGAGTAATTTCACAGTTACACGCACATACACTCACCATACACTAGGGCCCATTTCACTAACATACACTCAAATACTCCACCAGCATTGAACCTGTGGAAAGAAAACTCCTAAACCTCCTAAACCCCACATCTACACCGAGGTCGATAAGACCTAATTATTGCAATTGTCATAATCTAAACAAACTATACAACAATAATCAAAATAGAGTACTCAATAATTGACAAGAAATAATCACCAACACCGTATTTAAAATTATGATTCTTTATCTAAAATTAGTCAAAAGAAATTAATCAGAATAAATCATTTTCTCATAATTACCTATTCTAGCTAAATGTCAGAATGGGTCATCAGGACAAGTCTCTCAGTAGAAATCTCCCAAGTCACCGTCCTCTCAGCATCGATCTTCACCAACGCAGGTTTGGGAAGCAAAATCCCGAATGCAATGACACGGACCCTCTCTAGTCTAGTATATTTATAATGAAACTTGCAATATTAAAGAAACATTAAATGTTTTACACGTCCGCCGAACCGCTGAGCAGAGCGAGCAGGAAAGGATGTAGCATCGCTACATTTGGAAAATCTCCGCTCAGGAAATCACAAAAATAAAAAGACAGAACAGGAACCAAAAATAAAAAAGTATCTTTTAGCGTCCACATTTCCTCAGCGATGACACAATGCTCAGAGTTCTTTCTTAACAGCTCCTTTGTCCTCCAAGGCTGTCCAATACATCTGGAAACTTGCCCAGAACTGCTGCTGTCCTCACGGAAAGTTTTAACCAGGCAAGGACTGTGATCAAATGTCTCGTGATCATATTCAGCAAGGCCCTCTCATCACAAATTTCTCACTCGAGGCCAGGCTGCAAACGGCGGACATTTTTGGTTATGCCAAAATGGACCATCTTAATTAAAAGAGACAAAAACGTTACCACAGCATAATGATTAAACAGTGTTAACCCCACTAATACCCTTATGTGTATGTAATTATCTAGCTTTTGCAACACAGAAAAGCATTAATTCAAAAGCGTTTCGTGCTTTAAAATAAACAGCACTCAGCAACGTTCATTTAATAAAACATGCACATTGTCAATAGGCAACACATACGCGTTCCCACGTGTAGTTTTCTCTTGTTAATACATACATGTTGATAAGTAAAAACACTTACACAAAACAAATAATTTATAATTAATAATTAATAATGTTAACTTATGACAAATAGACAAACCAGAGCTTAAAACCCTATAGATTTTTATTAGAAAATCCTGCTCCAGCAGGCACACTGTTGCTGCCACCAGGGGGTCCTAACCCCTCTTTTCTAGAAGCTCCCTGGAGCTCAAAGGCTTCTTTATCTAATGCCAACTGCTTGGCCTTAAGGGCAAACCTTGCTTCCTCATACTGCAGCAGTTTGTACATTCTTTCAGTGGAGGTCTCTCTTCTATTAAAATATGAGCTCCTCTGATGGACAGATTCTCTGCCAGAGTGATATGAGTGGTCAGAGTCCCTAGAAAGGGACCTAGGCCTCTCCTCCACTCTGTCAGTTATCTTAGGGAGAATTCCTCTGCCCTTTTCAGACCCATGTGGGTCTGGCCCTTCAACCACAGAGTCCTGGTCATCTTGATTTTCATCATCTGACCCAGACACTGTAATTGACCCACTCCCTGATTCAGATCTGTTAGCTCCTAGAGCCAACCTCATATCATCTGCTGTCAGCAGATCTATCAGGCCTAGTGTGGAGGGACTCTGTCCTAGCTTCAGGTGTCTTGCAACACACATGGCCTTCAAGTCAAAGAAGGTCATGTCCTTATACTGAAGCTGGGTGGACCCACTGGCTCCATCCCTTGAGGACATTCTAATGTTGTACTACCTACACTAGTTTGTGGCCTACTGATCCTAGCTTGAGCTGTAGCAAGGGTGTGCTATCCCTTCATTCACAGCTCTAAGTTCAGTAGAACTTATTGATACTAAGCTTGACTTTTATATGTACCTTGAGTACCTTTAGTGGTTTTCAGTTAGTAATTCAAATACAGATTTTCTGGTAAAACAATGGCAAGCTGGAATCCCACACGCTGCCCACCAATGTGAGAAGTTGGCCTGGCATATGCTGGTCGCTAGTTAAAGTGGCCACCTTGCACCAGTCCAATTCGACTCTTATGGTAGATAGGTTTAAGACAACCTTTTAAAGAAAGCTATCCTAGTGGTAGCTGTGGAGAGCAGTCTTCAGGCTAAGTCTCAGAGGAATGTAAAGCAGCTTGTTTTACTTTATAATCTCTTGAATTACCAAATGAAAGGACACCACACAGGTATATATATCAAATATATATGTATTTATTACTAGACACACTCTACTAATCTCTTTATGAGATTAGAAGTCAGGAACATATGCAAATATCAACATTTCACAATAAGTTAAGCACAAATATGGCTGGGGCCCTAGGGGCATACCAGACCATATACTAAAAAAGAGGTTTAGGAATGTCGACTTGCAAGGGGACAAGGCCTAGGGCCTGTAGAATCGCTGGGGCCTCACTAATCCACCCAAGGCAGGTAAGTAAAGGACCCACGGGAGACGCGTGCAGTGTGAGAACACAGCCGCGGGTTCCCTATTGATTTCAATGGAGCAAGTCGCGGTTGGAATTTTAAAGTTTTAGGGTACTTCTAGAGAGCCTACAAGCAAGAGACTTACAAGGTAAGTAGTTCGAGAGCCAACACCCACAGGAGCACTGGATTGCACGAGTTACCTTACCCAGGGAAGCCGGGTGCATAGGTGTCTTTTGGTGTCGGGTCGCGTCGTCGTTTTCAATGGAAGCCGAAAAAGTTTTGCTGCTTGTGAAGACTGGAGAAGTGTCCGTTGGAATCCAAGGCTGGATTCAGGATGAAGAAGACCTGAAAGCAGAGGGGACAGTGTTCACAGTCACTTGCCAGTGACCCGGGGCCAGGAAGATGGATGCCCACGGAAGTCGAGTGATTTCAGGTGATCAAGGGTGTTTTGACTCTTCAGCCACGAAGTCCAGGAGCTGTCAACGACAACCAGGAACTGGATTTGGAGTATCCCAGGAAGTCTGCAGCTTACTAAGGTGTCGGCAATGGGATTGGATCCAACAAGTCTTGGCAACAGCAAGTCTCTTGGAAAGTGGAGAAAGTCAGCGTTGCAGACCAACAAGGTCTGAGGGACTCACCCAGTGAAGGTAAGTCAGGGCAGGCCTGGAGCAACCAGGGGAGCCCTTTGGTTTGATGAGAAAGTCTTCAGGGGACCCACAAGCCAGCCAGCAAGGGATCGCGAAAATGCCTCGTGAGGATTCGCTTCACAGGAGACCACGGTCACTCGGGACGAGGTAGGCCTCTGATTTTCAAGGAAAATCCTGCTGAAAGCTTGAAGCACAAGTGGTCCAATGCACAAGTTCGTAGAACGTCGTGAAGGGGTTGCACTTGACAATAGTGCATGGTACCCGGGTATTGCTGTTCTTCATCACTCGTGGGGTCCACTTGCCTCAGGTTTGCTGGGGACTCACAATGGCCGTCGAGAAGTCAGGAAATCTACTTCTGGGGCTGCAGGGACTTCGGACTTTAGCGGGAGCGGGAAAGTTTGCAACCGTTGATTCAAGTTTTTGGTGCCTGCCAAGCAGTGGAGTCACTCCTTGACTCCAAGGGAGATTCTTCAGTCTTCCAAAGGTAGTGGAACATCGAAGGTCCAGGATTCTTCTTGTAGAGCGTCGTCCAGGGATATCTGATTTGCAATGGCAAGGTTTCCCTATCTTATACTAAAGGAAAGGAGGGACTAGCTCTATGACCACTCCTATGGGAGGGTCAGGGGAGTGGTTGGTTACACCCACTTCTCTTTGTACAGTTTCACGCCAGAGCAGGGTCAGGTAGCCCCTGAACCGGTTTGAGCTGGCATATGCACAGAGGAGCCTACTGCTCCCCAGTGCAGGACTTCAAAGTACTCTAGGAGTGCACTTGAGGAGTATTCGCTCCTTGACGAGATGCAATTTGGCTTTCGGCCCAAGCACGGTACTGAAACAGCACTTGTTACTGTGCTTGATGATATGAGGATGCGGGCAGACAGTGGCCAGTCAGTGATCTTGGTGCTGTTGAACATGTCAGCGGCTTTTGACACTGTAAACCACGGTATACTGTTGAAGAGACTTAAAGACCAGGGTGTGACCGGTCGTGCCCTTGACTGGCTTTGTTCTTATCTAACAGACAGGACACAGACGGTGTGCCTTCAGCCGTTAACCGCTAACAAGTCTTCCTTACGACAGGGGGTCCCGCAGGGATCAGGGATTAGTCCTGTGCTCTTTAACATCTATTTGCAGCCTCTCATTCCACTTATTAGATCTTTTGGAGTGGAGGTGGTGAATTACGCGGATGATACCCAGCTCGTGTTTTCCTTGGAAGGGAATGATTCAATTTCCTTGGAAAGATTTCATGAGTGTATGACTAGCACCACGAAGTGGCTTAAGAAGAACTGGTTACAATTTAACAGCTCTAAAATAGAAGTGGTCCTGTGTTCTTCCAGAAGATCTGATCAGCCTGTTTTACCCATCTTTCGGCTGTCCCCTACTGGCGCACCTATTACCCCTTGTAGCACAGTACGCAATCTGGGGATGATGGTGGATCAGGATCTCCAACTGAATTCTCAGGTTAACAAAACGGTTGGCACTTGCTTCTCGATAATCTGAGTGCTGAGAAAGATCCTCCCTTTTTTGCCTAACTCTGCTAGAACGCAGGTTGTGAGATGCGTAATTCTCAGCAGACTTGATTACTGCAACTCTCTATATCTGGGTGCGCCTAACACCCTTATCAGGAAGCTGTATAGAATACAGGCCATTGCAGCGAAACTCGATTTAAATAGGCAGCGAGGGACCTCAACCACATTAGCCTTGCGAGATTTGCATTGGCTGCCGATCCACCAGCGAATTCAATTCAAAGCTCTATGCACTGTCTGTAGGGCAGCTCATGGAATGGGCCCTAAGAACCTGCAAGGAAAATTCAGCTGGTATTCTCCAACTAGAAACCTTCGTTCTGCTTCTGCATTTTTGATGAATGTAGTCAGGTTCAGGCGGTCCAGAACAGGTGGCAGATCCTTCTCTGCCGCTGCTTCTCGGCTATGGAACACTCTCCCTTTGGATCTACGTCAGGTCCAAAGTCTTATGGTTTTCAGGAAAAAGTTGAAAACGTTTTTATTCCCTAGGCTGGAGTAATTTTTCCTTCTGATATTATCTCTCTTTTCTTCCCTTCCTGTGTCACACCTCGGCTGCCCCTATTAACTTCTGGTTGGGACTCTCCTTTTTAAGCGCCAGGATACCTGTCGGGTGATAGAGCGCTATATAAGCACCTCATGACATTACATTACAGTGCACCCACCCAGCCCCAATACACTAAATCCTGTCTGGAAGGTGGTGACACCTCCCCGTGACAGGATGCCTATTGTTGGGCCTCCTCCACTGCGAGTTTCAGTCAGCAGCAGGAGGGCAGCCCAGTGTCTGTGCTGGTGGCATCCATTTTGTGATGCCAGGGCTCTTTCAGATTTCTACCGTGTTTCCACAGTAGGTACATGTCTTCCCCTCTAGAAGGGTGGGATCATACTCCCACACCAGCTACTAGTGTGGGGGCTTAAATTCAAAGTTGTTTGACACCAAAAACGACATGCTTTGATGCAGTCATTCCAAAGTTAACATTTACCGGTAGGTTATAATGCACTTAAGAGTATATGGTTTAACCGCATCCACAAACAGCCACAGAGAATAGACTCTGCCAGCTGCAGAGGGGCCCTGCTCATGCAGAGGCACCCCCTCACATTGTAAACCAAGCACCCTGCCCTCAGGATTGAGAGGGCCTGCCTTAGGGGTGACTTATGTGTGTGTGTATGGTGAGATATAGGGAACCTATACCTCAGTGAGGAGTGCTAACACTACCTCACCCAGGCTGCAGTAGCAGGCCTGTGGTGTCAGATTTAGTCTGCTTCCCAGGGGTGGCAGAATACATGCTTCAGCCCCTGGTAGGCATGTGAAGTACCTATGCCCTTGGTACCTAGGGTACCATATACTAGGGGCTCATAAGGTACCACAGTATCCAATCACTAGTGCATCAAATATGCACTCGAAGTTGTTTAGAGAGAACAGAGAGACTGGGGCCCTGATTAGCAGGGACCCAGCCAGACTATAGCCAGAAACCAGTGTTAACATCAGAAAAAAAGTGGGGGCAACATAAGTGCAGATCCTACTCTCCTACACAGTGCTACAGCACAGGTGTGGTGGGTCCTGGATGAAGCAGAGACCAGACCACGCAGGCTTATAGCTTATAAGGAAACAATGCGCGTTTTTGAAGCAGCAGCTCGGATTGGTATAAAAGTATCTTGTTGCACATAAATAATGCGACTATTCGACAAGGAGAGCACCTCCCCAACCTCCTCCACCGCAATCACTGTCTTGTTTTTTAATACAATAAAAACAAGCATTGCAGCACCGACGCTTTACTTTTAGCGTTAAAAGTAAAGTGCGGGTGCCGCGATTATACCAAAAGTAAAGAAATAGATGTTTTTTTCTATTTCTTTACTTTTGGTGTAATCGCGGCACCCGCGCTTTACTTATAACATCAAAAGTAAAGCGCGGGTCCGCGATTGTACCAAAAGTAAAGAAAACAAGCGGCACTTGTCAACAACTAGTGGTGCGCACGCACCACGGGGAGGGAGGGAGCGCGGCAGTGACAGCAAGGGGAACGTACGCGTGCTAGCCACTGTCGGGAATGGGCGTACCAAAGGCGGGACATGCGCCCGCCTTTGCTCAATCGCGTGCCTTTTGTTGTTAAAAAACAACACGCGAAAGCTGATGCCTGACGGCGAAAGCTGATCACACGCACAAGCGTGTGGTCAGCTTTCAAAACCCCATACAAAAGGGCTCTTGCTGCGCGAGCAGTGTGCTGGGCACTGCAACGCAGGCGCGAGCCCTAAAAAAAAGAAAAAGAAGTTTGGAATTTTCAAATAACAGCTGCTGGTGCAGTACAGGGCGGGGTACTCACACCTCCGCAGAACCCTCTCACCACTTATGGGCCCCTCTCACCACTGCGGGCCCTCTCACCACTTACGGGCCCCTCACACCACTGCGGGCCCCTCTCACCACTGGGGCTCTGGGGGCTCCTCTCACCACTGGGGGCTCCTCTCACCACTGGGGGCCCCTCTCACCACTGGGGGCCCCTCTCACCACTATGGGCCACTCCCACCACTGCGGGCCCCTCTCACCACTATGGGCCCTTCTCACCAACGTGGGCCCCTCTCACCACTGTGGGCTCCTCTCACCACTGTGGGCCCCTCTCACCACCGCGGGCCACTCCTTCCACTATAGGCCCCCCTCACCACTGCGGGCCCCTCTCAGCACAATGGGCCCCTCTCATCACTCTGGGCCCCTCTCACCACCGTGGGCCACTCTCACCACCGTGGGCCCCTCTCACCATCATGGGCCCCTGTTACTACCATGGGTCCCTCTCACCACTCTGGGCCCCTCTCACTACCGTGGGCCCTCTCACCACCGCAGGCCCCTCACACCACTACGGGCCCCTCTCACCACTGCCGGCCCCTCTCACCACCCCGTGCCCCTCTCACCACTCTGGGCCCCTCTCACCACTCTGGGCTCCTCTCACCATTGTGGGCCCCTCTCACCACTGCGGGCCCCTCTCACCACAGTGGGCCCCTCTCACCACAGTGGGCCCCGTCTCACCACTCTGGGCCCCTCTCACCACCCTGTGCCCCTCTCACCTCTGCGGGCCCCTCTCACCACTCTGGGCCCCTCTCACCACAGTGGGCCCCTCTCACTACAGTGGGCCCCTCTCACCACTCTGGGTCCCTCTCACCACCACAGGCCCCTCTCACCACTCTGGGCCTCTCTCACCACTCTGGGCCCCTCTCACCACAGTGGGCCCCTCTCACCACTCTGGGCCTCTCTCACCACCACAGGCCCCTCTCACCACTCTGGGCCTCTCTCACCACTCTGGACCCGGTGCCACTGCTCCTGCTGCACCACTGTTAGCTGGCCCTGGCCCAAGGCAGCTGCAGTATAATTTGAATACTTACTCAGAGGCAAAAACGTCCACGCTCCAGTGATGTCCACCCTCCCAAGATGCACCCCTTCCTTCCAACTCATAATGGTTCCGCCCGGACACAACTCATGTTAGAGGACGTCAGTCCACTCTGCAGGGCACCAGCACCACCTTCCAGGGGAGACCTAACCTTACCTCGGGTCAAACAGTCCTACAGGCTCACCCCAACCTCCCCCCACACACCCCAGGGTGACAAGAAACCTCACAGGGTGACTCCAAATCGTACAGGCTCAATCCAAACCCCCAGGGAGACAAAAAAAACTACAGGGTGACTTCAAGGTCTACAGGGTCACTCCAAGCCCTACGGAGTCACTCCAAGCCCCACAGGATGACAGCAACCCCTGCAGAGTGACTCCAAGTCCTACAGGGTCACTCCAAATCCCCAGGATGACAACAAACCCTACAGGGTGACTCCAAGCCCTACAGGGTGACTCCAACCCCCACAGGGTGACTCCAAGCCCTACAGGGTGACTCCAAACCCCACAGGGTGACAACAAACCCTACAGGGTGACCCCAAACCCTACAGGGTGACTCCAAGCCCCACAGGGTGACTCCAAGCCGTATAGGGTGACTCCAAATCCCACAGGGTGACTGCAAGCCCTACAGGGTGACTTCAAGCCCTACGGGGTGACTTCAAGCCCTACGGGGCGACAGAAAACCCTACAGGGTCACTCCAAACCTTACAGGGTCACTCCAAGCCCTACAGGGGGACTCCAAGCCACCACAAAGGGAAACAAAATCACCTTACAGGGGAGACCTAACCTTCCCCCCGGGCAAACAACAATCCTACAGGGTGACTCCAAACCCTACAGGGTGACTCCAAACCCTACAGTTTGACTCCAAGCCCTGCAGAGGGACTCCAATCCCTACAGGGTCACTCCAAGCCACCACAAAGGGCAACAAATTCACCTTACAGGGTGTCACTAAACCCTCCAGGATGACACCAACCCACCATATGGGTCAACACCAAACGACCCGATGACCAGCAAAACAATCCTACAGAGTGAGATCAAACCACTCTATAGGACAACAACAAACTACAGAACGGGGTGAGCATGACTAAGCTACAGGGTGAAACTAAACCATCGTACAGGGCAGAAAACCATCTAGCAGGGCAACATAAACCTCCCTCCTGCGCAACATCAAACCACCCTGAACTGTGGCACCAAGCCATCAAACCTGGATGACAACTCAAGACACCATCCTACAGGGTAACATAAAACCATCCTACAGGGTGACACCAAACCATCGTAGAGGCTGCCAGGCTCCCCTCTGGGACCTTCTCACCTCACCTCTAGCGTAGGGGAGAGGCTGGTAGGGCTGGGGCCCAGGGTCAGGCAGTGGCCATAAACAGTGTTTAAAACGCTTTTCTTCGGACCCAGGTCGGAGGGAGACGACTGCAGGCCGCTCCTGTGCTCTGGACCCCTGAGCGTCGCGATCCTTGAGGGACTTAAAGGTTCCCCTCGCCTCTGAGAGACGAAAGGGGCTGGGGCAGAGTCAGTCAATGTCAGACCCTCCACCGCAAGGCCAGCAGGCCTGGGGCAGAGTCAGCCACATGTCAGACCCTCCTCTGACAGACCTGTAGGGCTGGGGCAGATTCAGTCAATGTCAGATCCTACTCTGACGGACCTGAAGGGCTGGGGCAGAGTCAGTCAGTGTCAAACCCTCCTCTGACAGAGCTAAAGGGCCGGGGAAAAGCCAGTCACATGTCAGACCAGAAGGGCTGGGGCAGAGTCAGTCACATGTCAGACCAGAAGGGCTAGGGCAGAGTCAGTGACATGTCAGACCCTCCTCTGACAGACCTGAAGGACTGGGGCAGAGTCATGTCAGACCCTCATGTGACAGACCAGAAGGGCCGGGGAGAGTCAGTCACATGTCAGACCAGAAGGGACGAGGCTGAGTCAGCCACATCTTAGACTCTCCTCTGACAGACCTGAAGGGCTGGGGCAGAGTCAGCCACATGTCAGACCCTCCTCTGACAGACCTGAAGGGCTGGGGCAGAGTCAGTCAGTGTCAGACCCTCCTCCGACAGACCTGAAGGGCTGGGGCAGAGTCAGTCCGTGTCAGACCCTCTTCTGGCAGACCAGAAGGGCCGGGGCAGAGTCAGTCACATGTCAGACCAAAAGGGCTGGGGCAGAGTCAGTCAGTGTCAGACCCTCCTCTGACAGACCTGAAGGGCTGGGGTAGAGTCAGCGACATGTCAGACCCTCCTCTGACAGACCTGAAGGGCCGGGGCAGAGTCAGTCAGTGTCAGACGCTCCTCTGACAGACCTGAAGGGCCAGGGCAGAGTCATTCGGTGTCAGACCCTCCTCTGACAGACCAGAAGGGTCGGGGCAGAGTCAGCCACATGTTAGACTCTCCTCTGACAGACCTGAAGGGCTGGGGCAGAGTCAGTCAGTGTCAGACGCTCCTCTGACAGACCTGAAGGGCCAGGGCAGAGTCATTCGGTGTCAGACCCTCCTCTGACAGACCAGAAGGGTCGGGGCAGAGTCAGCCACATGTTAGACTCTCCTCTGACAGACCTGAAGGGCTGGGGCAGAGCCAGCCACATGTCAGACCCTCCTCTGACAGACCTGAAGGGCTGGGGCAGAGTCAGTCAGTGTCAGACCCTCCTCTGACAGACCTGAAGGGCTGGGGCAGAGTCAGTCCGTGTCAGACCCTCTTCTGGCAGACCAGAAGGGCCGGGATGAGTCAGTCACATGTCAGACCAAAAGGGCTGGGGCAGAGTCAGTCAGTGTTAGACTCTCCTCTGACAGACCTGAAGGGCTGGGGCAGAGCCAGTCACGTGTTAGACTCTCCTCTGACAGACCTGAAGGGTCGGGGCAGAGCCAGCCACACGTTAGACTCTCCTCTGACAGACCAGAAGGGTCGGGGCAGAATCAGTCACATGTTAGACTCTCATCTGACATCCTGAAGGGCCGGGGCAGAGTCAGTCACATGTCAGACCTGAAGGGCTGGGGCAGAGTCAGCCACATATCAGACCCTCCTCCGACAGACCTGAAGGGCTGGGGCAGAGTCAGTCCGTGTCAGACCCTCTTCTGGCAGACCAGAAGGGCCGGGGCAGAGTCAGTCACATGTCAGACCAAAAGGGCTGGGGCAGAGTCAGTCAGTGTCAGACCCTCCTCTGACAGACCTGAAGGGCTGGGGTAGAGTCAGCGACATGTCAGACCCTCCTCTGACAGACCTGAAGGGCCGGGGCAGAGTCAGTCAGTGTCAGACGCTCCTCTGACAGACCTGAAGGGCCAGGGCAGAGTCATTCGGTGTCAGACCCTCCTCTGACAGACCAGAAGGGTCGGGGCAGAGTCAGCCACATGTTAGACTCTCCTCTGACAGACCTGAAGGGCTGGGGCAGAGTCAGTCAGTGTCAGACGCTCCTCTGACAGACCTGAAGGGCCAGGGCAGAGTCATTCGGTGTCAGACCCTCCTCTGACAGACCAGAAGGGTCGGGGCAGAGTCAGCCACATGTTAGACTCTCCTCTGACAGACCTGAAGGGCTGGGGCAGAGCCAGCCACATGTCAGACCCTCCTCTGACAGACCTGAAGGGCTGGGGCAGAGTCAGTCAGTGTCAGACCCTCCTCTGACAGACCTGAAGGGCTGGGGCAGAGTCAGTCCGTGTCAGACCCTCTTCTGGCAGACCAGAAGGGCCGGGATGAGTCAGTCACATGTCAGACCAAAAGGGCTGGGGCAGAGTCAGTCAGTGTTAGACTCTCCTCTGACAGACCTGAAGGGCTGGGGCAGAGCCAGTCACGTGTTAGACTCTCCTCTGACAGACCTGAAGGGTCGGGGCAGAGCCAGCCACACGTTAGACTCTCCTCTGACAGACCACAAGGGTCGGGGCAGAATCAGTCACATGTTAGACTCTCCTCTGACAGACCTGAAGGGCTGGGGCAGAGTCAGCCACGTGTTAGACTCTCATCTGACATCCTGAAGGGCCGGGGCAGAGTCAGTCACATGTCAGACCTGAAGGGCTGGGGCAGAGTCAGTCACATATCAGACCCTCATCTGACAGGCCTGAAGGGCCGGGGCAGAGTCAGCCACGTCGCTCCTTCCAGTCACCTGGCCGGCGCTGGATCACACCCTAGGCCGAGGTAGGAAGGGCCGGACCCGGCCGCACAGGTTCAGCCCCCGCCCCAGGGAGGGGCTCCGGCTGGAGGGGCTGGGAGGCGCCGGCGGAATCACCTGGCACTTCCGGGCACAGGTGCAGCGGCACCGCTCTAGGCCGGAGGGAGGCTCCGGAGGAGCCGGGGTCCGCAGGGATCTAGCTGGATCCGGGGCCAGAGATCCACCGCAGAACCGAACTAGAGCCAGACCCTCGCCCAGGGGTGGATCTGGAGCCAGGGCTGCCCCCGTGACCCAGAGCCAGGCTGCTGAAGGGACCCGGAACCTGGGCTGCACCGAGAGATCAAGAGCCGGGGATCGACCCAGAGAAGGACCTCCCTTGATCCCGGTCCGCACCGACCTGCTCCAGGGGAGGGGGCGACACTGGGGGTCCAGAACCAAGGGTTAACCTAGAACCGAGCCCTGACCCAGGACCACAGCGGCGCCGACCCCAATGGAGCCCGCCCCGGAGGGGGCTCCAGACCCAGGGATGGAGCCGGACACCTTCCACTCCCTGCTCCGCCTGAAGAACAGGAGCTACCGTGTGACCCTGCACAGAAAACACCTGAGCTGGATGGAGGAGCTGGGGAATAGCCAGGGTGCGGCAGGTGAGTGCAGGGGGAGGGGGCAAGAGCCCTGTGCCCGCAGGTCCACTCTGCATCCTCGGGGTCCTTATCTCGTGTGCTCTCAGCCCTCTGAAACTTCCACCCTGACCCTCTGATGCTCCCGTGCCCTCTGATGCTCCCGTGCCCTCTGATGCTCCCGTGCCCTCTGATGCTCCCGTGCCCTCTGATGCTCCCGTGCCCTCTGATGCTCCCGTGCTCTCAGCCCTCTGATGCTCCCGTTACCTCTGATGCTCCCGTGCCCTCGGCCCTCTGATGCTCCCGTGCCCTCGGCCCTCTGATGCTCCCGTGCCCTCGGCCCTCTGATGCTCCCGTGCCCTCGGCCCTCCGATGCTCCCGTGCCCTCGGCCCTCCGATGCTCCCGTGCCCTCGGCCCTCCGATGCTCCCGTGCCCTCGGCCCTCCGATGCTCCCGTGCCCTCAGCCCTCTGATGCGCTCACCCTGACGCTCCGGTGCCCTCAGCTCTCCAATGCTCGTACCTTGACCTCCGATACTTCCATATCCTCTGATGCTCGTACCCTAACTCTGATGCTCCCGTTCCCTCTGATGCTCCCGTGCCCTCAGCCCTCTGATGCTCCCGTGCCCTCAGCCCCCTGATGCTCCCATGCCCTCAGCCCCCTGATGCTCCCACTCTGATGCTCCCACCATGACGCTTCCGTGACCTCTAATGCTCTCGTGCCCTCAGTCCTCTGATGCTCTCAGTCCTCTGAGGCTCCCGTGCCCTCAGCCCTCTGATGCTCTCTCATGCCCTCAGCCCTCTGATGCTCTCTCATGCCCTCAGCCCTCTGATGCTCTCGTGCCCTCAGCCCTCTGATGCTCTCCCGTGCACGCAGCCCTCTGATGCCCCCGTCCCCTCTGGACCCCGAGCTCCTCCTTTGTGCACCGAGGATGTCTGCACTCTCAGGAAGTCTGTACCCCCAGGGCCTCCTCTGTACCCCCAGGGCCTCCTCTGTACCCTCAGGGCCTCCTCTGTACCCTCACAAGCAGGAGACCTTCAGCCTGCTTCAGGCCTTTCTCTGTTTTCTCAGGAACCCCTACTCCGACGTCATTCAAGCGGTCTGTACCCTCATGCCCTCCTCTGTATCCAATGAGCTTTGCATGTCAACTTCTTGTCTGTATGCTTAGGGGGTCTGTACTCTGTGGACCTCCTCTGTGCACTCAAGAGGTCTGTACCTTGTGCTCCTCCGCTCTGTACCACCAGGTGCGTTATACTCTCAGGTCCTTCTCTGTATTTTTAGGAGGTCTGTACTCTGACGTCATCCTCTGTGCACCCAGGAGGTCTGTACCCCATGAGCTTTGCATCCTCAGGTCCTCCTCTGTATTCTTAGGAGGTCAGTACTCTGACGTAATCTCCTGTGCACCCTGGAGGTCTGTACCCTCAGCTCCTTGTCTATATTCTTAGGAGGTCTGTACTCTGACGGCATCCTCTGTGCCCTCAGGTCCTCCTCTCAGGCTCCAGGAGCTTTGTTCTATAGCGCTTACTGCCCCTATGTTGACCACTGAAGCACTTGTCTACATGGGCATCAAGCTATGCCTTGTAGGGTGTGTGGTTGGGGCAGTGGTCGAAGTGGGGGAAAAAAAGTAGGGGAACTGTGGGCGGAGACTCAGGGGGCGGGAATAACCCAAGGATTGGATTAGTGGGCGGAGTCGGAGGTGTAGCTAGAAATAGCAAAACATACCAATTTTTGAACGTTTGGCATTTCACTGACCAGTTACAGCTTATAACGTTATTTAATTCAAAGAATCAATAAACATGTTTATTTGAGGTTTTATATAGAAGTTGTTTATATTTAATTCATTTACAATGTGGGACATGTTTCCAATCACAGAATATTCCAAATACGCTTATAAGTGGAATCATAAGCCATTTGTCTCCGAGCCATGCAGTTTCTTTCATCTCTACTTCTCCTCCCTTTTTCTAACCATTTCTGAACATAAAATTCAGGTTTAAATTCTATGACAGGTGGCCCCACGATATTTATGAACATTGTAGAAGACAGACGATTGATTGATATTCTGTTCCGCAGTGGTGTGAGCACATCATTCATTACACTAAAGCCCCGTTCACATTCAGCAGTTGAGGTACAAAAGGTGTTTATAATGTGCATTAATGGTTTCAGGCTTTCAGAGATGCAATTTTTATTTTGTTTGTGCTCTCTGAAACCAAGGATGTACTGCCTGGTATCAAATACATGCAACCTGCTACAAAGGTTTTGTAATTCTCCCTCACCGTATAAGATGTCTACTGGATCTGGCCAATAAACTGGTTGTAAGAGCTTCATTCTATGTGCTAACTCTTTGTATTCTATTTCATCATTGTTTGTGGTTGTGCATCTAGAAACATTTGATGCATTAGACATTGTCATCCTTTTTCGCAGGTTATTTGCTAAGCTCCTAAAGAACTGTGCCCTATTGATGCTAACACAGCCTTTGTTCTGTTGCAGTCCTACACCAGCAAACTGCATCCGTTCAGCAGCATCTAATGCAGTTGTAGCAGACAAAGGGCCCAGGTGCATCAGCCATTGATTCAAACACTAAAATCTGCATCTGTATTGAACGATCTGCCTCATATATGGTCATATCACGCCGCTGCAGCCTTCTGGATAGGTCACCCAATTCTGTGAGAGCATCATATAAAATGCCCATATTTTCAACAAACACCAGGGAGGTTAATAAACGGTTTAAACCAGCATATTTCCTCTGCTCAATGTCACTCCTCATTGAGTCTTCGGAAGATTCCATGAAATGTTTACTAAGTGTTTTGTAGTTATTCCAAACAGCTCTGACAGATCTTTCACTTGAGGACACCCAACGTACATCTAGCACCTTTCCAATTGCCAGAAGTCTTACTTCTACCTCCAGAGCACATTCCCCAAGCTCTCTCTGATTTTTCGGAGAGGCATGGTAGGTGGTATATAGTTTATCAAAAAAAATTTGAGCTGATTAATGCCTGCGACTTCTTTACAAACATCACCCACAGCAAGCTCCAGCTTGTGGTTAGCACAGTGCCATACACTCAACTGTGGATATTTCAGTTTCAGAAGCGTTGCCACACCGGATTTCCTACCTATCATATTGGAAGATCCATCTGTTACATGCTGAACCAAATGACTTTTTAAATACTCATCAGTAAAACCGTGTCTCTCTAAGCATGCAAGTAAGGTATCTAAGATTAGATCTGCTGCTGTGCTTGGCAACTCAACAAGGTCCGTGGCTCATTGTGTTTATCAATACATGCTCTTACACAGATAATTAGTGTGGTCAATTTACTATTTGTGAGCTTAGGGACATATTTATTGGAATGGTGGCGCAGGGCAGCACAGCAAGTTACTTTGCTGCGCTGCCCTGCATCACAGGGAAAGGGCGGGAATGTGCCGTATTTATCCAATATGGTGCATTCCGGTCTTTTCCCCCTGCACTGGCGCCATTTCGTCAGCCTAGCTTCAACGCAGGCACACTTGCCCCATGGTGCAAGGGTGCCTCCTTTGCATGCAGGATTGTTTTTGTGCAGGAAGGGGCACCTTCCTGTACAAAAACAATCTTGAGAGGCTTTTTAATCTTTCTATGTGGGCTGCAGAATAAAGCACAGTTTGAAAGAGGAAAAAGCAAGGAGAAATAAAGATATTTCTCCTAGGTATGCCTCCTCTGGGGCAGCGCAAGATTTTGCCGCATTCCCAGGATTACAAGTCCTTGTAAATCTATGAATGCGTCAAAAACCGTGGGGGTTGTGTGGGAGACTTTTATTATTGCAGGAAAACTACTGCATGACAAAGCCACTGCTGCTCTAGGGTGTGCTGCTTTGTAGACCTGCCCGCAAGACTGGTGGTGAACCTGGGTATGAATTGTGGTGGACAGGGCTTCAAGTTTACCCAACTGGCCACCGGTAGGGTTCACCTGCTGGTGCTAAGAGACCAGGGCTTCTAAGGTCTAGTGGGGCCTTCTAAAGTCTATCATGGGTGCTCCCTCAGGAGTGGTCTGATGGACAAGGCATGAAGGCTGAACCAGGTTCCCCAGTTCCAAATTTGGTAGCTCTGGCCATAATGCCACATCCTATCCCCACCGAACACCCTTCTGCCCCACTGAGTGAAACTCGCACTGTCTTCACCTACAACCCAATTCTGCCCCATTATAAGCACCTGGGTGTGACTCATTTCAAATTATGCAGTGCCTGAAAAAAAAGTAACAACATTCTGGGAAAAGCAAATACTCATAGGGAATGCAGGATTATGTAAAGCCTGCAAAATATAAGCAGGAACGACATGTTACCTTAACGCTTTTACTCTCGTTCAGAAATCAATGAGTATTTTTTGTCTCAAACATTGAGGACATGAATATAGGGCTCCTCCTGTACACATGTGTTAAGCAGGGCTCAGAGACAAAGGAACTCATCAAGAGAATCTGATCTGACTCACGGAAACCCACAAGGGCTCCTTCTTATCCACAAATTGTGCACTCTTGATTGTCAGCGCCAGGATGCCTGTTAGGTGAGAGTGCGCTTTACAAGTGAGATAAATAAATAAATAATTCTTATTCATGTAAGCCAGCTAGCTGCTCAAACAAAGTATAGCACATATGTATTCAAGTGTCCTGCAAAGAAGAATGAGTGCGAGTAAGTAAATGTGGGTGTGAATGATTGAGTGCCTGAATGTAACTGAGCATGAGTGAAAGAGTGTATGTCGATGAAAGTGAGAGAAAGTGAGTGAGAAGGAGTCACGTAGAGTAAGTGAAACTGTAAGTTAGAATGAGGTAATCAGAGTAGGAAAAAGTGGTGAGACTGAGTGAGTGAGAATGTGATACCAAATGTTGAAGAGTGAGTGCAAGTGAGCAATTTTGAGTAAAAGGGAAAGTGAATGAGAATGAATAATGGAGGTAGTGAGCCTGAGTGAGATAACGTGAGCAAGCAGGACAAAACACAGGCCTTGGCAAAGTGGAGGTAAATATTTACTTATGGGAGGAACATATTTTGCATCTTGAAAAAAAATGTGGTCAACTCCTGGGGATGTTGTCTTGGCACAGTAATGGCTTTGGAGAGAATTTGTGTAAAAATGGGGTGTTGAAAATAAAATGCAGTATTTGACCCTATAGTTTTTTTTCCAAAATTATCTTGGGAGTAGCAACACCCAGACTGCAAATCCTCCGGGCCCTCCTTTATCTCTTCTTAGTCTTTCAAGGCCCAGTAAATCGCACTCTTTTCCAAATCTCTTTCTAAATATTATCACTCTCAAAAACTGTTTTTTCTATGTAATTTTCCTTTGATGGGAAGAGGAGGTTTCTGAGGTGGTAGTATCAGGCAAGTGACACTACTTGGGCTCCCTCTGTTCGAGCCTTCATGGAGGATCCCTCTTCATTGCTACCTCCACCTGACCCCAGACTCCGCAACGCACTCCCTTACAGGCTTGATTATCCACTACTCCTCTCCAGTGCACCTTACCTCACAGCTGACCTTGGGCCCCAGCCCCATATCAGGCACCATCGGGCTCCACTTTCATTTTTCCCAGTAAAAACATTAGTAAAATCACCTTCAAACTTAAAACATTGAATATAGCAGTAAATATAATTAGCACACACTTTAAAGTATGTTCCACGGTAGCCCTTATGACCCGACTGCTAATTAAATAAACAAAAACAGAAAGGCCATGACAAGGCCGGCTTTAGCGCTGATGCGAAAGTCTTTTTTGGCGCCACACCAATAATCACTGCCATACGCCACAAGTGCTCCTCCTCTCCCCATAGCCCCTCCCCCTCATGACCTCCTCCTCGGATTCCCTCACTGCCACCCTCCACCAGTGCCCCTCATTTCGCTGTAGCCCCTCCCCCTCATGACCTCCTCCTCGGATTCCCTCACTACCATCCTCCAGCAGTGCCCCTCATCTCTCCCTAGCTCCCCCCTCCCCCCCATGACCTCTTCCTCGGATTCCCTCACTGCCACCCTCCAACAGTGCCCCTCATCGCTTCATAGCCACTCCCACTACCTCCTCCTCGGATTCCCTCACTGCCACCCTCCAACAGTGCCCCTCATCTTTACGTAGCCCCTCTCTCATATGCATTTCATTTGTTGTGTAGCGCTACTCATATCAGTGTAGTGTGTGTCAGTACTTTACACCACGCACACATTATACAGAGACAACGAATCATACAAGTATGTAAATCAGCCTACAGGGAATGTCACATAAGCCAATGAGGATTACATGGTGTATGAATCACATGTCATCCATACTGGTGGGCAGTTATTTTAAGAGGGTTTGGTCAGGAGAAGCACAAACTCAGGATTTAAAGAGTACTCCAGTGGTTAGGGGTTGGCTTTACTGATAAAAATGTATATCTGCCCAAAGATACTCATTTTAGCAACATTAGAATAATGAAAGACTGGGGAAGTTCTAACTATATCACAAAACAAAAAACGCGAAGTTCTAACTATATCATTCAGGTTTGCATACAGCTCTTTGATGACAGTTCATTGGTCACTGTCCTATGTTAGCATTGTAACTTCTGAACTGCAAGTAACATAAGGATCTCTGTCACAATGACAGTAACCCACTGAGCTTCCACATAAAATACAGTTCATCTGCACTTAACTACTAACAGAGAAATGATTGCTCTCCAGCAGGATCATTAATCCCCAGCGTTATCTGGGCATTTTTTTATTGTCCTATTGTTGTCCTGCATCAGCCATGATAATGATAAAAACGGATTAAATGAAGCACACACAAAGTACATGTCCTGCTGCGCCTGTGCAGAATTTAAAAAGAAAAACAAATAGTGACACATTCTCCTACCTACTCCATTAGTCAATCTTAGTGTCGCAGCCTGAAGTGATAAGCAGCTACAGGGGTTGGGAAAGGTGAATCAAAATAAACAAACTTCTTTCCTCCTGCGCTGCATAGAAAAAGAATATCCACGCAGCAGGACAGTAGGCAAAGGTTACCACGGCCAAAGAAAGGATTTGTCGCCTTTCGCCATGCCCCTGTTGGAGATGATTGGGTGAAAAAATAAACAAAGCCTTGTTAACATGTAAATGGTCTTTTAAAGACCTGTGAAGTACTCAGGTGCGATAATCTCTGAAACTGTCTGTGTGTGCGCGCCCGGGCTTTGAAGCACTTTGAGCCCCATGGCGTTTCGCGCCTGCCTTCAAGCCTTACTAGAACCGGGCCTGAATTAGGGCAGTCCCGGGACGCTTTTTTTAAATAAAAAAGTAGGGGAACGGACTAGCATAATTTTTAAAAGTAGGGGCACGCCGTGCCCTTCCGTTCCCCCCCACTTCTAACACTGGGTTGGGGGTGTTGTGTTGATCCTACGTGGGAAGTTCTTCCGTGTGTGTGTGTGACGAGCACCGAGGTGTGGGTATCGTGTTATGGGATGCAGCGCTTAGCAGTGTGGTGGATGAAGCGGTGTGAGGGACGGGCGCGCAGTGATGGTAGTCAGCACGGGGGGCGCTCGAGCCGCCCTGCAGGTCCCTTTCTGGATTTCCTTTGACCCCACTCCACGTGGCTGGTCACCGCACTGGGCTATCCATTCTGATAATTCCTAAATCGTGTATGGTCCTGAGGCGGCATAGGGTGGGCGAAGGGTGGTGCGGAGACCTGCTGGGGTGGGCGTTGTTCCCATCAGCCCATGTCTGATGGGCGTTGCGAGAAGCAGCCCTTCTGTGTGAGTAGCTGGACCTCAGTGGGGGGCAGGTGAGTGCTCAGTGTCCAGCAGGATGTGACGGGTCTCTTCAGGTATTCCACGCCTGGTCAGTTGATGCGGGCTGGTTTATGGGCTGGTCTCTTCAGGTATTCCACGCCTGGTCAGTTGGTGCGGGCTGGTCTCTTCAGGTATTCCACGCCTGGTCAGTTGGTGCGGGCTGGTTTATAGGCTGGTCTCTTCAGGTATTCCACGCCTGGTCAGTTGGTGCGGGCAGTTTATGGGCTGGTCTCTTCAGGTTTTCCACGCCTGGTCAGTTGGTGCGGGCGGTTTATGGGCTGGTCTCTTCAGGTATTCCACGCCTGGTCAGTTGGTGCGGGCAGTTTATGGGCTGGTCTCTTCAGGTATTCCAGGCCTGGTCAGTTGGTACGGGCTGGTTTATGGGCTGGTCTCTTCAGGTATTCCACGGCTGGTCAGTTGGTACGGGCTGGTTTATGGGTTGGTCTCTTCAGGTATTCCAGGCCTGGTCAGTTGGTGCGGGCTGGTTTATGGGCTGGTCTCTTCAGGTATTCCAGGCCTGGTCAGTTGATGCGGGCTGGTTTATGGGCTGGTCTCTTCAGGTATTCCACACCTGGTTAGTTGGTGTGGGCTGGTTTTTGGGCTGGTCTCTTCAGGTATTCCACGCCTGGTCAGTTGGTGCGGGCTGGTCTCTTCAGGTATTCCACGCCTGGTCAGTTGGTGCAGGCAGTTTATGGGCTGGTCTCTTCAGGTATTCCACGCCTGGTCAGTTGGTGCAGGCAGTTTATGGGCTGGTCTCTTCAGGTATTCCACGCCTGGTCAGTTGGTGCGGGCTGGTCTCTTCAGGTATTCCACGCCTGGTCAGTCTGTGCGGGCTGGTTTATGGGCTGGTCTCTTCAGGTATTCCACGCCTGGTCAGTTGGTGCGGGCTGGTCTCTTCAGGTATTCCACGCCTGGTCAGTTGGTACGGGCTGGTTTATGGGTTGGTCTCTTCAGGTATTCCAGGCCTGGTCAGTTGGTGCGGGCTGGTCTCTTCAGGTATTCCACGCCTGGTCAGTTGGTGCGGGCTGGTTTATGGGCTGGTCTCTTCAGGTATTCCAGGCCTGGTCAGTTGATGCGGGCTGGGTTATGGGCTGGTCTCTTCAGGTATTCCACACCTGGTCAGTTGGTGTGGGCTGGTTTTTGGGCTGGTCTCTTCAGGTATTCCACGCCTGGTCAGTTGGTGCGGGCTGGTCTCTTCAGGTATTCCACGCCTGGTCAGTTGGTGCAGGCAGTTTATGGGCTGGTCTCTTCAGGTATTCCACACCTGGTCAGTTGGTGTGGGCTGGTTTTTGGGCTGGTCTCTTCAGGTATTCCACGCCTGGTCAGTTGGTGCGGGCTGGTCTCTTCAGGTATTCCACGCCTGGTCAGTTGGTGCAGGCAGTTTATGGGCTGGTCTCTTCAGGTATTCCACGCCTGGTCAGTTGGTGCGGGCGGTTTATGGGCTGGTCTCTTCAGGTATTCCACGCCTGGTCAGTTGGTGCGGGCTGGTCTCTTCAGGTATTCCACGCCTGGTCAGTTTGTGCGGGCTGGTTTATGGGCTGGTCTCTTCAGGTATTCCACGCCTGGTCAGTTGGTGCGGGCTGGTCTCTTCAGGTATTCCACGCCTGGTCAGTTGGTACGGGCTGGTTTATGGGTTGGTCTCTTCAGGTATTCCACGCCTGGTCAGTTGGTGCGGGCGGTTTATGGGCTGGTCTCTTCAGGTATTCCACGCCTGGTCAGTTGGTGCGGGCTGGTCTCTTCAGGTATTCCACGCCTGGTCAGTTTGTGCGGGCTGGTTTATGGGCTGGTCTCTTCAGGTATTCCACGCCTGGTCAGTTGGTGCGGGCTGGTCTCTTCAGGTATTCCACGCCTGGTCAGTTGGTACGGGCTGGTTTATGGGTTGGTCTCTTCAGGTATTCCAGGCCTGGTCACTTGGTGCGGGCTGGTCTCTTCAGGTATTCCACGCCTGGTCAGTTGGTGCGGGCTGGTTTATGGGCTGGTCTCTTCAGGTATTCCACACCTGGTCAGTTGGTACGGGCTGGTCTCTTCAGGTATTCCACGCCTGGTCAGTTGGTGCGGGCTGGTTTATGGGCTGGTCTCTTCAGGTATTCCAGGCCTGGTCAGTTGATGCGGGCTGGTTTATGGGCTGGTCTCTTCAGGTATTCCACACCTGGTCAGTTGGTGTGGGCTGGTTTTTGGGCTGGTCTCTTCAGGTATTCCACGCCTGGTCAGTTGGTGCGGGCTGGTCTCTTCAGGTATTCCACGCCTGGTCAGTTGGTGCAGGCAGTTTATGGGCTGGTCTCTTCAGGTATTCCACGCCTGGTCAGTTGGTGCGGGCGGTTTATGGGCTGGTCTCTTCAGGTATTCCACGCCTGGTCAGTTGGTGCGGGCTGGTCTCTTCAGGTATTCCACGCCTGGTCAGTTGGTGCGGGCTGGTCTCTTAAGGTATTCCACGCCTGGTCAGTTGGTGCGGGCTGGTCTCTTCAGGTATTCCACGCCTGGTCAGTTGGTACGGGCAGGTTTATGGGTTGGTCTCTTCAGGTATTCCAGGCCTGGTCAGTTGGTGCGGGCTGGTCTCTTCAGGTATTCCACGCCTGGTCAGTTGGTGCGGGCTGGTTTATGGGCTGGTCTCTTCAGGTATTCCACGCCTGGTCAGTTGGTACGGGCTGGTCTCTTCAGGTATTCCACGCCTGGTCAGTTGGTGCGGGCTGGTTTATGGGTTGGTCTCTTCAGGTATTCCAGGCCTGGTCAGTTGATGCGGGCTGGTTTATGGGCTGGTCTCTTCAGGTATTCCACACCTGGTCAGTTGGTGTGGGCTGGTTTTTGGGCTGGTCTCTTTGGGTATTTCACGCCTGGTCAGTTGGTGCGGGATGGTTTATGGGCTGGTCTCTTCAGGTATTCCACGCCTGGTCAGTTTGTGCGGGCGGTTTATGGGCTGCTCTCTTCAGGTATTCCACACCTGGTCAGTTGGTGCGGGCTGGTTTATGGGCTGGTCTCTTCAGGTATTCCACGCCTGGTCAGTTGGTACGGGCTGGTTTATGGGCTGGTCTCTTCAGGTAGTTTATGGGCTGGTCTCTTCAAGTATTCCACGCCTGGTCAGTTGGTGCGGGCTGGTCTTGTCAGGTATTCCACGCCTGGTCAGTTGGTACGGGCTGGTTTATGGGCTGGTCTCTTCAGGTATTCCACGCCTGGTCAGTTGGTGCGGGCTGGTTTATGGGCTGGTCTCTTCAGGTATTCGAGGCCTGGTCAGTTGATGCGGGCTGGTTCATGGGCTGGTCTCTTCAGGTATTCCACGCCTGGTCAGTTTGTGCGGGCTGGTTTATGGGCTGGTCTCTTCAGGTAGTTTATGGGCTGATCTCTTCAGGTATTCCACACCTGGTCAGTCGGTACGGGCTGGTTTCTTCAGGTACTCCACGCCTGGTCAGTTGGTGCGGGCAGTTTATGGGCTGGTCTCTTCAGGTAGTTTATGGGCTGGTCTCTTCAGGTATTCCACGCCTGGTCAGTTTGTGCGGGCGGTTTATGGGCTGGTCTCTTCAGGTATTCCACACCTGGTCAGTTGGTGCAGGCTGGTTTATGGGCTGGTCTCTTCAGGTAGTTTATGGGCTGGTCTCTTCAGGTATTCCACGCCTTGTCAGTTGGTGCGGGTTGGTCTCTTCAGGTATTCCACGCCTGGTCAGTTGGAACGGGCTGGTTTATGGGCTGGTCTCTTTAGGTAATCCACGCCTGGTCAGTTGGTGCGGGCTGGTTTATGGGCTGGTCTCTTCAGGTATTCCAGGCCTGGTCAGTTGATGCGGGCTGGTTTATGGGCTGGTCTCTTCAGGTATTCCACACCTGGTCAGTTGGTGTGGGCTGGTTTATGGGCTGGTCTCTTCAGGTATTCCACGCCTGGTCAGTTGATGCGGGCTGGTTTATGGGCTGGTCTCTTCAGGTATTCCACGCCTGGTCAGTTGGTGCGGGCTGGTTTATGGGCTGGTCTCTTCAGGTATTCCACGCCTGGTCAGTTTGTGCGGGCTGGTTTATGGGCTGGTCTCTTCAGGTATTCCACGCCTGGTCAGTTGGTGCGGGCTGGTTTTTGGGCTGGTCTCTTCAGGTATTCCGCGCCTGGTCAGTTGGTGCGGGCTGGTTTATGGGCTGGTCTATTCAGGTATTCCACGCCTGGTCAGTTTGTGCGGGCTGGTTTATGGGCTGGTCTCTTCAGGTTTTCCACGCCTGGTCAGTTGGTGCAGGCTGGTTTATGGGCTGGTCTCTTCAGGTATTCCACACCTGGTCAGTCGGTACGGGTGTCTCTCCAGGTACTCCACGCCTGGTCAGTTGGTGCGGGCAGTTTATGGGCTGGTCTCTTCAGGTAGTTTATGGGCTGGTCAGTTGGTGCGGGCTGGTTTATGGGCTGGTCTCTTCAGGTATTCCACGCCTGGTCAGTCGGTATGGGCTGGTCTCTTCAGGTACTCCACGCCTGGTCAGTTGGTGCGGGCAGTTTATGGGCTGGTCTCTTCAGGTAGTTTATGGGCTGGTCACTTCAGGTATTCCACGCCTGGTCAGTTGGTGCGGGCAGTTTATGGGCTGGTCTCTTCAGGTAGTTTATGGGCTGGTCTCTTCAGGTATTCCACGCCTGGTCAGTTGGTACGGGCTGGTTTATGGGCTGGTCTCTTCAGTTATTCCACGCCTGGTCAGTTGGTGCGGGCTGGTTTATGGGCTGGTCCCTTCAGGTATTCCACGCCTGGTCAGTTGGTACGGGCTGGTTTATGGGCTGGTCTCTTCAGGTATTCCACGCCTGGTCAGTTGGTACAGGCTGGTTTATGGGCTGGTCTCTTCAGGTATTCCACGCCTGGTCAGTTGGTGCGGGCTGGTCTCTTCAGGTATTCCACGCCTGGTCAGTTGGTACGGGCTGGTTTATGGGCTGGTCTCTTCAGGTATTCCACGCCTGGTCAGTTGGTGCGGGCTGGTTTATGGGCTGGTCTCTTCAGGTATTCGAGGCCTGGTCAGTTGATGCGGGCTGGTTTATGGGCTGGTCTCTTCAGGTATTCCACACCTGGTCAGTTGGTGTGGGCTGGTTTTTGGGCTGGTTTCTTCAGGTATTCCACGCCTGGTCAGTTGATGCGGGCTGGTTTATAGGCTGGTCTCTTCAGGTATTCCACGCCTGGTCAGTTGGTGCGGGCTGGTTTATGGGCTGGTCTCTTCAGGTATTCCACGCCTGGTCAGTTGGTGCGGGCTGGTTTATGGGCTGGTCTATTCAGGTATTCCACGCCTGGTCAATTTGTGCGGGCTGGTTTATGGGCTGGTCTCTTCAGGTAGTTTATGGGCTGATCTCTTCAGGTATTCCACACCTGGTCAGTCGGTACGGGCTGGTTTCTTCAGGTACTCCACGCCTGGTCAGTTGGTGCGGGCAGTTTATGGGCTGGTCTCTTCAGGTAGTTTATGGGCTGGTCTCTTCAGGTATTCCACGCCTGGTCAGTTGGTGCGGGCTGGTTTATGGGCTGGTCTCTTCAGGTATTCCACGCCTGGTCAGTTGGTGCGGGCTTGTCTCTTCAGGTATTCCACGCCTGGTCAGTTGGTACGGGCTGGTTTATGGGTTGGTCTCTTCAGGTATTCCAGGCCTGGTCAGTTGGTGCGGGCTGGTCTCTTCAGGTATTCCACGCCTGGTCAGTTGGTGCGGGCTGGTTTATGGGCTGGTCTCTTCAGGTATTCCAGGCCTGGTCAGTTGATGCGGGCTGGTTTATGGGCTGGTCTCTTCAGGTATTCCACACCTGGTCAGTTGGTGTGGGCTGGTTTTTGGGCTGGTCTCTTCAGGTATTCCACGCCTGGTCAGTTGGTGCGGGCTGGTTTATGGGCTGGTCTCTTCAGGTATTCCACGCCTGGTCAGTTGGTGCGGGCGGTTTATGGGCTGCTCTCTTCAGGTATTCCACACCTGGTCAGTTGGTGTGGGCTGGTTTATGGGCTGGTCTCTTCAGGTATTCCACGCCTGGTCAGTTGATGCGGGCTGGTTTATGGGCTGGTCTCTTCAGGTATTCCACGCCTGGTCAGTTGGTGCGGGCTGGTTTATGGGCTGGTCTCTTCAGGTATTCCACGCCTGGTCAGTTTGTGCGGGCTGGTTTATGGGCTGGTCTCTTCAGGTATTCCACGCCTGGTCAGTTGGTGCGGGCTGGTTTTTGGGCTGGTCTCTTCAGGTATTCCACGCCTGGTCAGTTGGTGCGGGCTGGTCTCTTCAGGTATTCCACGCCTGGTCAGTTGGTACGGGCTGGTTTATGGGTTGGTCTCTTCAGGTATTCCAGGCCTGGTCAGTTGGTGCGGGCTAGTCTCTTCAGGTATTCCACGCCTGGTCAGTTGGTGCGGGCTGGTTTATGGGCTGGTCTCTTCAGGTATTCCACGCCTGGTCAGTTGGTGCGGGCTGGTCTCTTCAGGTAGTTTATGGGCTGGTCTCTTCAGGTATTCCACGCCTGGTCAGTTGGTGCGGGCTGGTCTCTTCAGGTATTCCACGCCTGGTCAGTTGGTATGGGCTGGTTTATGGGCTGTTCTCTTCAGGTATTCCTCGCCTGGTCAGTTGGTGCGGGCTGGTTTATGAGCTGGTCTCTTCAGGTATTCGAGGCCTGGTCAGTTGATGCGGGCTGGTTTATGGGCTGGTCTCTTCAGGTATTCCACGCCTGGTCAGTTGGTGCGGGCTGGTTTTTGGGCTGGTCTCTTCAGGTATTCCACGCCTGGTCAGTTGGTGCGGGCTGGTCTCTTCAGGTATTCCACGCCTGGTCAGTTGGTGTGGGCTGGTTTTTGGGCTGGTTTCTTCAGGTATTCCACGCCTGGTCAGTTGATGCGGGCTGGTTTATAGGCTGGTCTCTTCAGGTATTCCACGCCTGGTCAGTTGGTGCGGGCTGGTTTATGGGCTGGTCTCTTCAGGTATTCCACGCCTGGTCAGTTGGTGCGGGCTGGTTTATGGGCTGGTCTATTCAGGTATTCCACGCCTGGTCAATTTGTGCGGGCTGGTTTATGGGCTGGTCTCTTCAGGTAGTTTATGGGCTGATCTCTTCAGGTATTCCACACCTGGTCAGTCGGTACGGGCTGGTTTCTTCAGGTATTCCACGCCTGGTCAGTTGGTGCGGGCAGTTTATGGGCTGGTCTCTTCAGGTATTCCACACCTGGTCAGTTGGTGTGGGCTGGTTTTTGGGCTGGTTTCTTCAGGTATTCCACGCCTGGTCAGTTGATGCGGGCTGGTTTATAGGCTGGTCTCTTCAGGTATTCCACGCCTGGTCAGTTGGTGCGGGCTGGTTTATGGGCTGGTCTCTTCAGGTATTCCACGCCTGGTCAGTTGGTGCGGGCTGGTTTATGGGCTGGTCTATTCAGGTATTCCACGCCTGGTCAATTTGTGCGGGCTGGTTTATGGGCTGGTCTCTTCAGGTAGTTTATGGGCTTATCTCTTCAGGTATTCCACACCTGGTCAGTCGGTACGGGCTGGTTTCTTCAGGTACTCCACGCCTGGTCAGTTGGTGCGGGCAGTTTATGGGCTGGTCTCTTCAGGTAGTTTATGGGCTGGTCTCTTCAGGTATTCCGCGCCTGGTCAGTTGGTGCGGGCTTGTCTCTTCAGGTATTCCACGCCTGGTCAGTTGGTACGGGCTGGTTTATGGGTTGGTCTCTTCAGGTATTCCAGGCCTGGTCAGTTGGTGCGGGCTGGTCTCTTCAGGTATTCCACGCCTGGTCAGTTGGTGCGGGCTGGTTTATGGGCTGGTCTCTTCAGGTATTCCAGGCCTGGTCAGTTGATGCGGGCTGGTTTATGGGCTGGTCTCTTCAGGTATTCCACACCTGGTCAGTTGGTGTGGGCTGGTTTTTGGGCTGGTCTCTTCAGGTATTCCACGCCTGGTCAGTTGGTGCGGGCTGGTTTATGGGCTGGTCTCTTCAGGTATTCCACGCCTGGTCAGTTTGTGCGGGCGGTTTATGGGCTGCTCTCTTCAGGTATTCCACACCTGGTCAGTTGGTGCGGGCTGGTTTATGGGCTGGTCTCTTCAGGTATTCCACGCCTGGTCAGTTGGTACGGGCTGGTTTATGGGCTGGTCTCTTCAGGTAGTTTATGGGCTGGTCTCTTCAGGTATTCCACGCCTGGTCAGTTGGTGCGGGCTGGTCTCTTCAGGTATTCCACGCCTGGTCAGTTGGTACGGGCTGGTTTATGGGCTGGTCTCTTCAGGTATTCCACGCCTGGTCAGTTGGTGCGGGCTGGTTTATGGGCTGGTCTCTTCAGGTATTCGAGGCCTGGTCAGTTGATGCGGGCTGGTTAATGGGCTGGTCTCTTCAGGTATTCCACGCCTGGTCAGTTTGTGCGGGCTGGTTTATGGGCTGGTCTCTTCAGGTAGTTTATGGGCTGATCTCTTCAGGTATTCCACACCTGGTCAGTCGGTACGGGCTGGTTTCTTCAGGTACTCCACGCCTGGTCAGTTGGTGCGGGCAGTTTATGGGCTGGTCTCTTCAGGTAGTTTATGGGCTGGTCTCTTCAGGTATTCCACGCCTGGTCAGTTTGTGCGGGCGGTTTATGGGCTGGTCTCTTCAGGTATTCCACACCTGGTCAGTTGGTGCAGGCTGGTTTATGGGCTGGTCTCTTCAGGTAGTTTATGGGCTGGTCTCTTCAGGTATTCCACGCCTTGTCAGTTGGTGCGGGTTGGTCTCTTCAGGTATTCCACGCCTGGTCAGTTGGAACGGGCTGGTTTATGGGCTGGTCTCTTTAGGTAATCCACGCCTGGTCAGTTGGTGCGGGCTGGTTTATGGGCTGGTCTCTTCAGGTATTCCAGGCCTGGTCAGTTGATGCGGGCTGGTTTATGGGCTGGTCTCTTCAGGTATTCCACACCTGGTCAGTTGGTGTGGGCTGGTTTATGGGCTGGTCTCTTCAGGTATTCCACGCCTGGTCAGTTGATGCGGGCTGGTTTATGGGCTGGTCTCTTCAGGTATTCCACGCCTGGTCAGTTGGTGCGGGCTGGTTTATGGGCTGGTCTCTTCAGGTATTCCACGCCTGGTCAGTTTGTGCGGGCTGGTTTATGGGCTGGTCTCTTCAGGTATTCCACGCCTGGTCAGTTGGTGCGGGCTGGTTTTTGGGCTGGTCTCTTCAGGTATTCCACGCCTGGTCAGTTGGTGCGGGCTGGTCTCTTCAGCTATTCCACGCCTGGTCAGTTGGTACGGGCTGGTTTATGGGTTGGTCTCTTCAGGTATTCCAGGCCTGGTCAGTTGGTGCGGGCTGGTCTCTTCAGGTATTCCACGCCTGGTCAGTTGGTGCGGGCTGGTTTATGGGCTGGTCTCTTCAGGTATTCCACGCCTGGTCAGTTGGAACGGGCTGGTTTATGGGCTGGTCTCTTCAGGTATTCCACGCCTGGTCAGTTGGTGCGGGCTGGTTTATGGGCTGGTCTCTTCAGGTATTCGAGGCCTGGTCAGTTGATGCGGGCTGGTTTATGGGCTGGTCTCTTCAGGTATTCCACGCCTGGTCAGTTTGTGCGGGCTGGTTTATGGGCTGGTCTCTTCAGGTATTCCACGCCTGGTCAGTTGGTGCGGGCTGGTTTTTGGGCTGGTCTCTTCAGGTATTCCACGCCTGGTCAGTTGGTGCGGGCTGGTCTCTTCAGGTATTCCACGCCTGGTCAGTTGGTACGGGCTGGTTTATGGGTTGGTCTCTTCAGGTATTCCAGGCCTGGTCAGTTGGTGCGGGCTGGTCTCTTCAGGTATTCCACGCCTGGTCAGTTGGTGCGGGCTGGTTTATGGGCTGGTCTCTTCAGGTATTCCACGCCTGGTCAGTTGGTGCGGGCTGGTCTCTTCAGGTATTCCACGCCTGGTCAGTTGGTACGGGCTGGTTTATGGGTTGGTCTCTTCAGGTATTCCAGGCCTGGTCAGTTGGTGCGGGCTGGTCTCTTCAGGTATTCCACGCCTGGTCAGTTGGTGCGGGCTGGTTTATGGGCTGGTCTCTTCAGGTATTCCAGGCCTGGTCAGTTGATGCGGGCTGGTTTATGGGCTGATCTCTTCAGGTATTCCACACCTGGTCAGTTGGTGTGGGCTGGTTTTTGGGCTGGTCTCTTCAGGTATTCCACGCCTGGTCAGTTGGTGCGGGCCGGTTTATGGGCTGGTCTCTTCAGGTATTCCACGCCTGGTCAGTTTGTGCGGGCGGTTTATGGGCTGCTCTCTTCAGGTATTCCACACCTGGTCAGTTGGTGCGGGCTGGTTTATGGGCTGGTCTCTTCAGGTATTCCACGCCTGGTCAGTTGGTACAGGCTGGTTTATGGGCTGGTCTCTTCAGGTATTCCACGCCTGGTCAGTTGGTGCGGGCTGGTCTCTTCAGGTATTCCACGCCTGGTCAGTTGGTACGGGCTGGTTTATGGGCTGGTCTCTTCAGGTATTCCACGCCTGGTCAGTTGGTGCGGGCTGGTTTATGGGCTGGTCTCTTCAGGTATTCGAGGCCTGGTCAGTTGATGCGGGCTGGTTTATGGGCTGGTCTCTTCAGGTATTCCACACCTGGTCAGTTGGTGTGGGCTGGTTTTTGGGCTGGTTTCTTCAGGTATTCCACGCCTGGTCAGTTGATGCGGGCTGGTTTATAGGCTGGTCACTTCAGGTATTCCACGCCTGGTCAGTTGGTGCGGGCTGGTTTATGGGCTTGTCTCTTCAGGTATTCCACGCCTGGTCAGTTGGTGCGGGCTGGTTTATGGGCTGGTCTATTCAGGTATTCCACGCCTGGTCAATTTGTGCGGGCTGGTTTATGGGCTGGTCTCTTCAGGTAGTTTATGGGCTGATCTCTTCAGGTATTCCACACCTGGTCAGTCGGTACGGGCTGGTTTCTTCAGGTACTCCACGCCTGGTCAGTTGGTGCGGGCAGTTTATGGGCTGGTCTCTTCAGGTAGTTTATGGGCTGGTCTCTTCAGGTATTCCACGCCTGGTCAGTTGGTGCGGGCTGGTTTATGGGCTGGTCTCTTCAGGTATTCCACGCCTGGTCAGCTGGTGCGGGCTTGTCTCTTCAGGTATTCCACGCCTGGTCAGTTGGTACGGGCTGGTTTATGGGTTGGTCTCTTCAGGTATTCCAGGCCTGGTCAGTTGGTGCGGGCTGGTCTCTTCAGGTATTCCACGCCTGGTCAGTTGGTGCGGGCTGGTTTATGGGCTGGTCTCTTCAGGTATTCCAGGCCTGGTCAGTTGATGCGGGCTGGTTTATGGGCTGGTCTCTTCAGGTATTCCACACCTGGTCAGTTGGTGTGGGCTGGTTTTTGGGCTGGTCTCTTCAGGTATTCCACGCCTGGTCAGTTGGTGCGGGCTGGTTTATGGGCTGGTCTCTTCAGGTATTCCACGCCTGGTCAGTTGGTGCGGGCGGTTTATGGGCTGCTCTCTTCAGGTATTCCACACCTGGTCAGTTGGTGTGGGCTGGTTTATGGGCTGGTCTCTTCAGGTATTCCACGCCTGGTCAGTTGATGCGGGCTGGTTTATGGGCTGGTCTCTTCAGGTATTCCACGCCTGGTCAGTTGGTGCGGGCTGGTTTATGGGCTGGTCTCTTCAGGTTTTCCACGCCTGGTCAGTTTGTGCGGGCTGGTTTATGGGCTGGTCTCTTCAGGTATTCCACGCCTGGTCAGTTGGTGCGGGCTGGTTTTTGGGCTGGTCTCTTCAGGTATTCCACGCCTGGTCAGTTGGTGCGGGCTGGTCTCTTCAGGTATTCCACGCCTGGTCAGTTGGTACGGGCTGGTTTATGGGTTGGTCTCTTCAGGTATTCCAGGCCTGGTCAGTTGGTGCGGGCTAGTCTCTTCAGGTATTCCACGCCTGGTCAGTTGGTGCGGGCTGGTTTATGGGCTGGTCTCTTCAGGTATTCCACGCCTGGTCAGTTGGTGCGGGCTGGTCTCTTCAGGTAGTTTATGGGCTGGTCTCTTCAGGTATTCCACGCCTGGTCAGTTGGTGCGGGCTGGTCTCTTCAGGTATTCCACGCCTGGTCAGTTGGTATGGGCTGGTTTATGGGCTGTTCTCTTCAGGTATTCCTCGCCTGGTCAGTTGGTGCGGGCTGGTTTATGAGCTGGTCTCTTCAGGTATTCGAGGCCTGGTCAGTTGATGCGGGCTGGTTTATGGGCTGGTCTCTTCAGGTATTCCACGCCTGGTCAGTTGGTGCGGGCTGGTTTTTGGGCTGGTCTCTTCAGGTATTCCACGCCTGGTCAGTTGGTGCGGGCTGGTCTCTTCAGGTATTCCACGCCTGGTCAGTTGGTGTGGGCTGGTTTTTGGGCTGGTTTCTTCAGGTATTCCACGCCTGGTCAGTTGATGCGGGCTGGTTTATAGGCTGGTCTCTTCAGGTATTCCACGCCTGGTCAGTTGGTGCGGGCTGGTTTATGGGCTGGTCTCTTCAGGTATTCCACGCCTGGTCAGTTGGTGCGGGCTGGTTTATGGGCTGGTCTATTCAGGTATTCCACGCCTGGTCAATTTGTGCGGGCTGGTTTATGGGCTGGTCTCTTCAGGTAGTTTATGGGCTGATCTCTTCAGGTATTCCACACCTGGTCAGTCGGTACGGGCTGGTTTCTTCAGGTATTCCACGCCTGGTCAGTTGGTGCGGGCAGTTTATGGGCTGGTCTCTTCAGGTATTCCACACCTGGTCAGTTGGTGTGGGCTGGTTTTTGGGCTGGTTTCTTCAGGTATTCCACGCCTGGTCAGTTGATGCGGGCTGGTTTATAGGCTGGTCTCTTCAGGTATTCCACGCCTGGTCAGTTGGTGCGGGCTGGTTTATGGGCTGGTCTCTTCAGGTATTCCACGCCTGGTCAGTTGGTGCGGGCTGGTTTATGGGCTGGTCTATTCAGGTATTCCACGCCTGGTCAATTTGTGCGGGCTGGTTTATGGGCTGGTCTCTTCAGGTAGTTTATGGGCTTATCTCTTCAGGTATTCCACACCTGGTCAGTCGGTACGGGCTGGTTTCTTCAGGTACTCCACGCCTGGTCAGTTGGTGCGGGCAGTTTATGGGCTGGTCTCTTCAGGTAGTTTATGGGCTGGTCTCTTCAGGTATTCCGCGCCTGGTCAGTTGGTGCGGGCTTGTCTCTTCAGGTATTCCACGCCTGGTCAGTTGGTACGGGCTGGTTTATGGGTTGGTCTCTTCAGGTATTCCAGGCCTGGTCAGTTGGTGCGGGCTGGTCTCTTCAGGTATTCCACGCCTGGTCAGTTGGTGCGGGCTGGTTTATGGGCTGGTCTCTTCAGGTATTCCAGGCCTGGTCAGTTGATGCGGGCTGGTTTATGGGCTGGTCTCTTCAGGTATTCCACACCTGGTCAGTTGGTGTGGGCTGGTTTTTGGGCTGGTCTCTTCAGGTATTCCACGCCTGGTCAGTTGGTGCGGGCTGGTTTATGGGCTGATCTCTTCAGGTATTCCACACCTGGTCAGTCGGTACGGGCTGGTTTCTTCAGGTACTCCACGCCTGGTCAGTTGGTGCGGGCAGTTTATGGGCTGGTCTCTTCAGGTAGTTTATGGGCTGGTCTCTTCAGGTATTCCACGCCTGGTCAGTTTGTGCGGGCGGTTTATGGGCTGGTCTCTTCAGGTATTCCACACCTGGTCAGTTGGTGCAGGCTGGTTTATGGGCTGGTCTCTTCAGGTAGTTTATGGGCTGGTCTCTTCAGGTATTCCACGCCTTGTCAGTTGGTGCGGGTTGGTCTCTTCAGGTATTCCACGCCTGGTCAGTTGGAACGGGCTGGTTTATGGGCTGGTCTCTTTAGGTAATCCACGCCTGGTCAGTTGGTGCGGGCTGGTTTATGGGCTGGTCTCTTCAGGTATTCCAGGCCTGGTCAGTTGATGCGGGCTGGTTTATGGGCTGGTCTCTTCAGGTATTCCACACCTGGTCAGTTGGTGTGGGCTGGTTTATGGGCTGGTCTCTTCAGGTATTCCACGCCTGGTCAGTTGATGCGGGCTGGTTTATGGGCTGGTCTCTTCAGGTATTCCACGCCTGGTCAGTTGGTGCGGGCTGGTTTATGGGCTGGTCTCTTCAGGTATTCCACGCCTGGTCAGTTTGTGCGGGCTGGTTTATGGGCTGGTCTCTTCAGGTATTCCACGCCTGGTCAGTTGGTGCGGGCTGGTTTTTGGGCTGGTCTCTTCAGGTATTCCACGCCTGGTCAGTTGGTGCGGGCTGGTCTCTTCAGCTATTCCACGCCTGGTCAGTTGGTACGGGCTGGTTTATGGGTTGGTCTCTTCAGGTATTCCAGGCCTGGTCAGTTGGTGCGGGCTGGTCTCTTCAGGTATTCCACGCCTGGTCAGTTGGTGCGGGCTGGTTTATGGGCTGGTCTCTTCAGGTATTCCACGCCTGGTCAGTTGGAACGGGCTGGTTTATGGGCTGGTCTCTTCAGGTATTCCACGCCTGGTCAGTTGGTGCGGGCTGGTTTATGGGCTGGTCTCTTCAGGTATTCGAGGCCTGGTCAGTTGATGCGGGCTGGTTTATGGGCTGGTCTCTTCAGGTATTCCACGCCTGGTCAGTTTGTGCGGGCTGGTTTATGGGCTGGTCTCTTCAGGTATTCCACGCCTGGTCAGTTGGTGCGGGCTGGTTTTTGGGCTGGTCTCTTCAGGTATTCCACGCCTGGTCAGTTGGTGCGGGCTGGTCTCTTCAGGTATTCCACGCCTGGTCAGTTGGTACGGGCTGGTTTATGGGTTGGTCTCTTCAGGTATTCCAGGCCTGGTCAGTTGGTGCGGGCTGGTCTCTTCAGGTATTCCACGCCTGGTCAGTTGGTGCGGGCTGGTTTATGGGCTGGTCTCTTCAGGTATTCCACGCCTGGTCAGTTGGTGCGGGCTGGTCTCTTCAGGTATTCCACGCCTGGTCAGTTGGTACGGGCTGGTTTATGGGTTGGTCTCTTCAGGTATTCCAGGCCTGGTCAGTTGGTGCGGGCTGGTCTCTTCAGGTATTCCACGCCTGGTCAGTTGGTGCGGGCTGGTTTATGGGCTGGTCTCTTCAGGTATTCCAGGCCTGGTCAGTTGATGCGGGCTGGTTTATGGGCTGATCTCTTCAGGTATTCCACACCTGGTCAGTTGGTGTGGGCTGGTTTTTGGGCTGGTCTCTTCAGGTATTCCACGCCTGGTCAGTTGGTGCGGGCCGGTTTATGGGCTGGTCTCTTCAGGTATTCCACGCCTGGTCAGTTTGTGCGGGCGGTTTATGGGCTGCTCTCTTCAGGTATTCCACACCTGGTCAGTTGGTGCGGGCTGGTTTATGGGCTGGTCTCTTCAGGTATTCCACGCCTGGTCAGTTGGTACAGGCTGGTTTATGGGCTGGTCTCTTCAGGTATTCCACGCCTGGTCAGTTGGTGCGGGCTGGTCTCTTCAGGTATTCCACGCCTGGTCAGTTGGTACGGGCTGGTTTATGGGCTGGTCTCTTCAGGTATTCCACGCCTGGTCAGTTGGTGCGGGCTGGTTTATGGGCTGGTCTCTTCAGGTATTCGAGGCCTGGTCAGTTGATGCGGGCTGGTTTATGGGCTGGTCTCTTCAGGTATTCCACACCTGGTCAGTTGGTGTGGGCTGGTTTTTGGGCTGGTTTCTTCAGGTATTCCACGCCTGGTCAGTTGATGCGGGCTGGTTTATAGGCTGGTCTCTTCAGGTATTCCACGCCTGGTCAGTTGGTGCGGGCTGGTTTATGGGCTTGTCTCTTCAGGTATTCCACGCCTGGTCAGTTGGTGCGGGCTGGTTTATGGGCTGGTCTATTCAGGTATTCCACGCCTGGTCAATTTGTGCGGGCTGGTTTATGGGCTGGTCTCTTCAGGTAGTTTATGGGCTGATCTCTTCAGGTATTCCACACCTGGTCAGTCGGTACGGGCTGGTTTCTTCAGGTACTCCACGCCTGGTCAGTTGGTGCGGGCAGTTTATGGGCTGGTCTCTTCAGGTAGTTTATGGGCTGGTCTCTTCAGGTATTCGACGCCTGGTCAGTTGGTGCGGGCTGGTTTATGGGCTGGTCTCTTCAGGTATTCCACGCCTGGTCAGCTGGTGCGGGCTTGTCTCTTCAGGTATTCCACGCCTGGTCAGTTGGTACGGGCTGGTTTATGGGTTGGTCTCTTCAGGTATTCCAGGCCTGGTCAGTTGGTGCGGGCTGGTCTCTTCAGGTATTCCACGCCTGGTCAGTTGGTGCGGGCTGGTTTATGGGCTGGTCTCTTCAGGTATTCCAGGCCTGGTCAGTTGATGCGGGCTGGTTTATGGGCTGGTCTCTTCAGGTATTCCACACCTGGTCAGTTGGTGTGGGCTGGTTTTTGGGCTGGTCTCTTCAGGTATTCCACGCCTGGTCAGTTGGTGCGGGCTGGTTTATGGGCTGGTCTCTTCAGGTATTCCACGCCTGGTCAGTTGGTGCGGGCGGTTTATGGGCTGCTCTCTTCAGGTATTCCACACCTGGTCAGTTGGTGTGGGCTGGTTTATGGGCTGGTCTCTTCAGGTATTCCACGCCTGGTCAGTTGATGCGGGCTGGTTTATGGGCTGGTCTCTTCAGGTATTCCACGCCTGGTCAGTTGGTGCGGGCTGGTTTATGGGCTGGTCTCTTCAGGTTTTCCACGCCTGGTCAGTTTGTGCGGGCTGGTTTATGGGCTGGTCTCTTCAGGTATTCCACGCCTGGTCAGTTGGTGCGGGCTGGTTTTTGGGCTGGTCTCTTCAGGTATTCCACGCCTGGTCAGTTGGTGCGGGCTGGTCTCTTCAGGTATTCCACGCCTGGTCAGTTGGTACGGGCTGGTTTATGGGTTGGTCTCTTCAGGTATTCCAGGCCTGGTCAGTTGGTGCGGGCTAGTCTCTTCAGGTATTCCACGCCTGGTCAGTTGGTGCGGGCTGGTTTATGGGCTGGTCTCTTCAGGTATTCCACGCCTGGTCAGTTGGTGCGGGCTGGTCTCTTCAGGTAGTTTATGGGCTGGTCTCTTCAGGTATTCCACGCCTGGTCAGTTGGTGCGGGCTGGTCTCTTCAGGTATTCCACGCCTGGTCAGTTGGTATGGGCTGGTTTATGGGCTGTTCTCTTCAGGTATTCCTCGCCTGGTCAGTTGGTGCGGGCTGGTTTATGAGCTGGTCTCTTCAGGTATTCGAGGCCTGGTCAGTTGATGCGGGCTGGTTTATGGGCTGGTCTCTTCAGGTATTCCACGCCTGGTCAGTTGGTGCGGGCTGGTTTTTGGGCTGGTCTCTTCAGGTATTCCACGCCTGGTCAGTTGGTGCGGGCTGGTCTCTTCAGGTATTCCACGCCTGGTCAGTTGGTGTGGGCTGGTTTTTGGGCTGGTTTCTTCAGGTATTCCACGCCTGGTCAGTTGATGCGGGCTGGTTTATAGGCTGGTCTCTTCAGGTATTCCACGCCTGGTCAGTTGGTGCGGGCTGGTTTATGGGCTGGTCTCTTCAGGTATTCCACGCCTGGTCAGTTGGTGCGGGCTGGTTTATGGGCTGGTCTATTCAGGTATTCCACGCCTGGTCAATTTGTGCGGGCTGGTTTATGGGCTGGTCTCTTCAGGTAGTTTATGGGCTGATCTCTTCAGGTATTCCACACCTGGTCAGTCGGTACGGGCTGGTTTCTTCAGGTATTCCACGCCTGGTCAGTTGGTGCGGGCAGTTTATGGGCTGGTCTCTTCAGGTATTCCACACCTGGTCAGTTGGTGTGGGCTGGTTTTTGGGCTGGTTTCTTCAGGTATTCCACGCCTGGTCAGTTGATGCGGGCTGGTTTATAGGCTGGTCTCTTCAGGTATTCCACGCCTGGTCAGTTGGTGCGGGCTGGTTTATGGGCTGGTCTCTTCAGGTATTCCACGCCTGGTCAGTTGGTGCGGGCTGGTTTATGGGCTGGTCTATTCAGGTATTCCACGCCTGGTCAATTTGTGCGGGCTGGTTTATGGGCTGGTCTCTTCAGGTAGTTTATGGGCTTATCTCTTCAGGTATTCCACACCTGGTCAGTCGGTACGGGCTGGTTTCTTCAGGTACTCCACGCCTGGTCAGTTGGTGCGGGCAGTTTATGGGCTGGTCTCTTCAGGTAGTTTATGGGCTGGTCTCTTCAGGTATTCCGCGCCTGGTCAGTTGGTGCGGGCTTGTCTCTTCAGGTATTCCACGCCTGGTCAGTTGGTACGGGCTGGTTTATGGGTTGGTCTCTTCAGGTATTCCAGGCCTGGTCAGTTGGTGCGGGCTGGTCTCTTCAGGTATTCCACGCCTGGTCAGTTGGTGCGGGCTGGTTTATGGGCTGGTCTCTTCAGGTATTCCAGGCCTGGTCAGTTGATGCGGGCTGGTTTATGGGCTGGTCTCTTCAGGTATTCCACACCTGGTCAGTTGGTGTGGGCTGGTTTTTGGGCTGGTCTCTTCAGGTATTCCACGCCTGGTCAGTTGGTGCGGGCTGGTTTATGGGCTGGTCTCTTCAGGTATTCCACGCCTGGTCAGTTTGTGCGGGCGGTTTATGGGCTGCTCTCTTCAGGTATTCCACACCTGGTCAGTTGGTGCGGGCTGGTTTATGGGCTGGTCTCTTCAGGTATTCCACGCCTGGTCAGTTGGTACGGGCTGGTTTATGGGCTGGTCTCTTCAGGTAGTTTATGGGCTGGTCTCTTCAGGTATTCCACGCCTGGTCAGTTGGTGCGGGCTGGTCTCTTCAGGTATTCCACGCCTGGTCAGTTGGTACGGGCTGGTTTATGGGCTGGTCTCTTCAGGTATTCCACGCCTGGTCAGTTGGTGCGGGCTGGTTTATGGGCTGGTCTCTTCAGGTATTCGAGGCCTGGTCAGTTGATGCGGGCTGGTTAATGGGCTGGTCTCTTCAGGTATTCCACGCCTGGTCAGTTTGTGCGGGCTGGTTTATGGGCTGGTCTCTTCAGGTAGTTTATGGGCTGATCTCTTCAGGTATTCCACACCTGGTCAGTCGGTACGGGCTGGTTTCTTCAGGTACTCCACGCCTGGTCAGTTGGTGCGGGCAGTTTATGGGCTGGTCTCTTCAGGTAGTTTATGGGCTGGTCTCTTCAGGTATTCCACGCCTGGTCAGTTTGTGCGGGCGGTTTATGGGCTGGTCTCTTCAGGTATTCCACACCTGGTCAGTTGGTGCAGGCTGGTTTATGGGCTGGTCTCTTCAGGTAGTTTATGGGCTGGTCTCTTCAGGTATTCCACGCCTTGTCAGTTGGTGCAGGTTGGTCTCTTCAGGTATTCCACGCCTGGTCAGTTGGAACGGGGTGGTTTATGGGCTGGTCTCTTCAGGTAGTTTATGGGCTGGTCTCTTCAGGTATTCCACGCCTGGTCAGTTTGTGCGGGCGGTTTATGGGCTGGTCTCTTCAGGTATTCCACACCTGGTCAGTTGGTGCAGGCTGGTTTATGGGCTGGTCTCTTCAGGTAGTTTATGGGCTGGTCTCTTCAGGTATTCCACGCCTTGTCAGTTGGTGCAGGTTGGTCTCTTCAGGTATTCCACGCCTGGTCAGTTGGAACGGGGTGGTTTATGGGCTGGTCTCTTTAGGTATTCCACGCCTGGTCAGTTGGTGCGGGCTGGTTTATGGGCTGGTCTCTTCAGGTATTCCAGGCCTGGTCAGTTGATGCGGGCTGGTTTATGGGCTGGTCTCTTCAGGTATTCCACACCTGGTCAGTTGGTGTGGGCTGGTTTATGGGCTGGTCTCTTCAGGTATTCCACGCCTGGTCAGTTGATGCGGGCTGGTTTATGGGCTGGTCTCTTCAGGTATTCCACGCCTGGTCAGTTGGTGCGGGCTGGTTTATGGGCTGGTCTCTTCAGGTATTCCACGCCTGGTCAGTTTGTGCGGGCTGGTTTATGGGCTGGTCTCTTCAGGTATTCCACGCCTGGTCAGTTGGCGCGGGCTGGTTTTTGGGCTGGTCTCTTCAGGTATTCCACGCCTGGTCAGTTGGTGCAGGCTGGTCTCTTCAGGTATTCCACGCCTGGTCAGTTGGTACGGGCTGGTTTATGGGTTGGTCTCTTCAGGTATTCCAGGCCTGGTCAGTTGGTGCGGGCTGGCCTCTTCAGGTATTCCACGCCTGGTCAGTTGGTGCGGGCTGGTTTATGGGCTGGTCTCTTCAGGTATTCCACGCCTGGTCAGTTGGTGCGGGCTGGTCTCTTCAGGTATTCCACGCCTGGTCAGTTGGTACGGGCTGGTTTATGGGTTGGTCTCTTCAGGTATTCCAGGCCTGGTCAGTTGGTGCGGGCTGGTCTCTTCAGGTATTCCACGCCTGGTCAGTTGGTGCGGGCTGGTTTATGGGCTGGTCTCTTCAGGTATTCCAGGCCTGGTCAGTTGATGCGGGCTGGTTTATGGGCTGGTCTCTTCAGGTATTCCACACCTGGTCAGTTGGTGTGGGCTGGTTTTTGGGCTGGTCTCTTCAGGTATTCCACGCCTGGTCAGTTGGTGTGGGCTGGTTTATGGGCTGGTCTCTTCAGGTATTCCACACCTGGTCAGTTGGTGCGGGCTGGTTTATGGGCTGGTCTCTTCAGGTATTCGAGGCCTGGTCAGTTGATGCGGGCTGGTTTATGGGCTGGTCTCTTCAGGTATTCCACACCTGGTCAGTTGGTGTGGGCTGGTTTTTGGGCTGGTTTCTTCAGGTATTCCACGCCTGGTCAGTTGATGCGGGCTGGTTTATAGGCTGGTCTCTTCAGGTATTCCACGCCTGGTCAGTTGGTGCGGGCTGGTTTATGGGCTGGTCTCTTCAGGTATTCCACGCCTGGTCAGTTGGTGCGGGCTGGTTTATGGGCTGGTCTATTCAGGTATTCCACGCCTGGTCAATTTTTGCGGGCTGGTTTATGGGCTGGTCTCTTCAGGTAGTTTATGGGCTGATCTCTTCAGGTATTCCACACCTGGTCAGTCGGTACGGGCTGGTTTCTTCAGGTACTCCACGCCTGGTCAGTTGGTGTGGGCAGTTTATGGGCTGGTCTCTTCAGGTAGTTTATGGGCTGGTCTCTTCAGGTATTCCACGCCTGGTCAGTTTGTGCGGGCGGTTTATGGGCTGGTCTCTTCAGGTATTCCACACCTGGTCAGTTGCTGCAGGCTGGTTTATGGGCTGGTCTCTTCAGGTAGTTTATGGGCTGGTCTCTTCAGGTATTCCACGCCTTGTCAGTTGGTGTGGGTTGGTCTCTTCAGGTATTCCACGCCTGGTCAGTTGGAACGGGCTGGTTTATGGGCTGGTCTCTTCAGGTATTCCACGCCTGGTCAGTTGGTGCGGGCTGGTTTATGGGCTGGTCTCTTCAGGTATTCCAGGCCTGGTCAGTTGATGCGGGCTGGTTTATGGGCTGGTCTCTTCAGGTATTCCACACCTGGTCAGTTGGTGTGGGCTGGTTTATGGGCTGGTCTCTTCAGGTATTCCACGCCTGGTCAGTTGATGCGGGCTGGTTTATGGGCTGGTCTCTTCAGGTATTCCACGCCTGGTCAGTTGGTGCGGGCTGGTTTATGGGCTGGTCTCTTCAGGTATTCCACGCCTGGTCAGTTTGTGCGGGCTGGTTTATGGGCTGGTCTCTTCAGGTATTCCACGCCTGGTCAGTTGGTGCGGGCTGGTTTTTGGGCTGGTCTCTTCAGGTATTCCGCGCCTGGTCAGTTGGTGCGGGCTGGTTTATGGGCTGGTCTATTCAGGTATTCCACGCCTGGTCAGTTTGTGCGGGCTGGTTTATGGGCTGGTCTCTTCAGGTTTTCCACGCCTGGTCAGTTGGTGCAGGCTGGTTTATGGGCTGGTCTCTTCAGGTATTCCACACCTGGTCAGTCGGTACGGGTGTCTCTCCAGGTACTCCACGCCTGGTCAGTTGGTGCGGGCAGTTTATGGGCTGGTCTCTTCAGGTAGTTTATGGGCTGGTCAGTTGGTGCGGGCTGGTTTATGGGCTGGTCTCTTCAGGTATTCCACGCCTGGTCAGTCGGTATGGGCTGGTCTCTTCAGGTACTCCACGCCTGGTCAGTTGGTGCGGGCAGTTTATGGGCTGGTCTCTTCAGGTAGTTTATGGGCTGGTCACTTCAGGTATTCCACGCCTGGTCAGTTGGTGCGGGCAGTTTATGGGCTGGTCTCTTCAGGTAGTTTATGGGCTGGTCTCTTCAGGTATTCCACGCCTGGTCAGTTGGTACGGGCTGGTTTATGGGCTGGTCTCTTCAGTTATTCCACGCCTGGTCAGTTGGTGCGGGCTGGTTTATGGGCTGGTCCCTTCAGGTATTCCACGCCTGGTCAGTTGGTACGGGCTGGTTTATGGGCTGGTCTCTTCAGGTATTCCACAACTGGTCAGTTGGTACGGGCTGGTTTATGGGCTGGTCTCTTCAGGTATTCCACGCCTGGTCAGTTGGTGCAGGCTGGTTTATGGGCTGGTCTCTTCATGTATTCCACACCTGGTCAGTCGGTATGGGCTGGTCTCTTCAGGTACTCCACGCCTGGTCAGTTGGTGCGGGCAGTTTATGGGCTGGTCTCTTCAGGTAGTTTATGGGCTGGTCAGTTGGTGCCGGCTGGTTTATGGGCTGGTCTCTTCAGGTATTCCACGCCTGGTCAGTCGGTACGGGCTGGTCTCTTCAGGTATTCCACGCCTGGTCAGTTGGTATGGGCTGGTTTATGGGCTGGTCTCTTCAGGTATTCCACACCTGGTCAGTTGGAACGGGCTGGTTTATGGGCTGGTCTCTTCAGGTATTCCACGCCTGGTCAGTTGGTGCGGGCGGTTTATGGGTTGGTCTCTTCAGGTATTCCACGCCTGGTCAGTTGGTACGGGCTGGTTTATGGGCTGGTCTCTTCAGGTATTCCACACCTGGTCAGTTGGTACGGGCTGGTTTATGGGCTGGTCTCTTCAGATATTCCACGCCTGGTCAGTTGGTATGGGCTGGTTTATGGGCTGGTCTCTTCAGGTATTCCACGCCTGGTCCGTTGGTACGGGCTGGATTATGGGCTGGTACAGGACTGGGTGATGGACAAGACCCAAAGCAGGTATGTCTTATGTGAGTGAGGTGATGAAGCTGTGGGCCGCCGCCGACTGCTGAATGCTCTTTGTTAGTATCGGTGTCGACCAGGGGATAGATGAACTGACATCACTGTGTAATACCTAGGCTAGACGCAGGACGTCGCTTACCTGGATGTAGTAAGACGTGCGCTACTTGGGTTGTTCCATATCTGTGGGTTGTAAATTGTAGATTAAACTTGAAGGAGCTATTATCTTTCTGGGTTCAATTCCAGGGTTGTAGGATGATGTAGTTATCTTTGAAATAACATTGTTTTCAACTATAGTCTGAAGTGTAAGTGTTCCCGGATGCCACATGTCTTGGCTGGTAGGGTGTTCCAGAGCTGAGTGGCTTATGTGGAAAAGGCGGTGCCTCCTGCGGATTTCTTGTGGTGAGGTAGTTTGATGATTTGTAGGGAAAGCTCGAGCGCAGGGTCCTGCTTTGTTGGTTTAGCTTGCTTTTAACTTGTACCTGTGCTGGTCTTTCTTTCCTTGGGAGGGTCTGTGGACAATGCATAGTGCCTTGAACATAACCCTTCTAGCCACAGGCAGCCAGTGGGGTGACTGCAGGCTGGAGTCGTGCATTCTCTTGGGTGAAGGCTGAGAAGTCATCCTGTGGCAGCATTTGGGACGAGTTGTATTTTGCCTTCGTTGCATCCTGGGTACCAAGGTATAGGCTTTTGGCATAGCCAAGCGTGGAGGTTACGAGTGTGAGGGTGGCTTTCATGTTCTGTTGGTATCCGGGGTACGGGACGATGAGGAGCAGTGTTTTCATTATGTCGAAGGCCCCCTTTGTGACGCTGGTGACATGTGGTATCAAAGATAGGTCTGAATCCATGGTTACCCCTAGGTTTCTGGCTTCTCTTGATATATAGGGGGGAGGGTTCCGGAGGTCTGTACCCAGAAGCCATTTCCAAAGCTTCCACAGTCCTGTCCTCCAGCCGGCGGAAAGATCTCCTTAAAAGGCTCCCACTGGAGGATATAGAGCTCCGTGGAAGGCCACTTACTGAGGTCACATATGACCCCTGACCCCTCCCCGTAGGACCTCCACCCACCCTCGGGCAGTAAGGAGTTGTCGTCGTATAGTGCACAGAACCCCTGTCTTCATACCTGCACTTCAAATCTGACAGCGTCTGTTCCTATATCCAATAAGTATTCTTTTCTGAATCCTAAAGCTATGCTGAGTGTATGTTTTAATGTTTGCGTCCTTTGGTTATCTCCTCAGAGGCATATGTTTACGCGGGCGGGGGGTCCAGGTGTCCATTCTGCACCTTCAGTGAGGTCAGCTTCCTCTTTGGTATGGACCCATGGTTCACCTTTATATAAAATGGTCACAGACGTTTCCCAGATCCCGGAAATGAAGTGCCCACGGGTTATATATAGCTCTTCTGGCCTCCATCACAGTATGCATTACTTAGTCTTTTCCGGCAGACCACCAGCTCCCTGCCGGGGTGGGTCTGGAAGATAAGTCTGCCCCCAAGCCCCCCCCCCCCTGCTTCCAGACACCTCTTCTTCCTTGTGGGGTCTGAAACTTTAGAGCTGGAATGTGGCCGAGTGCAAGAGCTCCCCCGGCCTCCAGAGCTTTGGGAGTCCTCTCGTTGAAGCATTAATTCATTGTGTACATGAAACACAGTTAAATAAGGATTTGATTCAAATAAATACTTCTTGGGTTAGATCAAACTTGTTAAATCCTCAAATAAAACGTTACCTTTCAGGAATAACAAATACACTAAAGGGCATATTTACTAGTAAAGTGGCGAAGCGTGCTTAGAAGGCTAACAACACGCTCCATCACTTTAGAAATGCATGGCTGCACCATGTTTACATGAATATAGCGCAGCCCTGCGTTTCCCCCTGCACTGGCGCTAAATTTAGCTGCCCAGCGCCAACGCAGGCACCCTTGCAGCCTGCAGTGCATGTTTCCCTCTGCGCTGGTACTAAATTAAGCTGCCTCGTGCCAACGCAGGCACCCTTGCAGTATGTGCAAGGGTGTCTGTGCTGCAGGGTAAGATTGTTTGGGGTTTATTTATGAAAAGTGTCGCATTACTGCGACAAAACAGCGATTCAACTGTTTTCACTGCGCCCTCCTTGAGACATGACAGATGCCCTGTATTTATTGTACTGAGCTCCATGTCGCTAGGAAAGACGGATACGCCAGGAATCCTCACGTATCTGCCGACGCAAAACTCACGCATTGCTGGAGTTGTTTCGCAAGCAAGACGCAACTCCAGCAAAGCGTGGGGGAAGGCCTATCTTTAATGTACTGCGTCACCCTTATGCCTGCCATGAGGCAGGCGCAAGGTTTTGACGCAATGGCGTCCTAGTAGTGGCACACTGAAATTTTATAGATTTCAATGCACCACTTCTACAAGGCTTTGATGCAGGGGAACGCCCACCCTGCATACATTATACCTGTTAAATGTGGCGCAGGGCTTCACAAGGTGACGCATCTGCCTAGATGCGTCACCTTGTAAATATGGCGCAACGTGGCACATTTTTTGCTCCACCTCTGTGTCATGAAAAGTGACGCAACGGCGACGTAAAAGTGTTGCATGGGGCTCATCAATAGGCCCCTTTATTTGCAGGACGGTGTCCCTTCCTGCACATCGAAAGGGCCATATTTACAAGAAAGTCCCGCGGCGCGGCACCGCAAGTCATTTGGCTGCGCCACGCTGCGGCACTTTCAAAGCACAGGGATGCGTCATATTTACAACAATATGACGAAACCCTGCGCTGACCCATGCACCACGCTTGCACCAAGGTACAAGGGTGCCTGCGTTGTGGGGAGATTGTTTCTGTGCAGGAAGGGGAACCTTCCTGCACAAAAACAATAACAAAAGAAATAAAAAGAGTTGTTTTCCTCTTCCTATGTGTGCTGCAGAATGCAGCACCCCTAGAAAGAGGAAACAAGCATTTACAATACAATAGGACTCGCAGTTACGAGATTTTGAGCTAAGTGGCATTGTAAATCACAATACCTTTTATTTATGTGTTTAAAAACCTGCAATAATAAAATGCAGTGTCATTTACAATACCAATAGATCAAAGTTTCTAAAATGCAAGACGTATTGCATTGCAAATGCTTGTTGTTCCCATGCACCCCATGCTGTGCTTTCACGTTAAGAGGCCATGCTCCTTTCTTTAGATGAGCTGTGTCTAAAGAAAGCTCCGGGGCTGCAATTAAAGTAAAGCGCATTAATTTGTAGCGGTTGTTGTGTTCAGTTGCAGCAACTTAATTATTTCCTTCTGCCTTATGAAGAGGAATAGACGTGCACCACTTCGAACCTAACAGGAAACACCTTTTTGTTGATAATGCAAAAAGCACTCGTTAGATTTTGAATGTCAGCCTTTCTTGAAATAGCTCTGGGCCACAGTAAACTGCTCACAAAACAGAAAGAGGAAATAAGAGAAGATGTTTCTATCTTCATTATTTTTGAACCCGCTCTATTTATTTGTTGATATTCACATAGTCACTTAACCCTGCAAATATACATTTGAGCATGAGGTAAATTTGTATTAATAAATGAGTTGTTTTGTTATTAAAACGACTTTTTAACTTGAATCGAGCAATCGGGCAATACTCAATTTGTTCAGGTGGGGGACACTATCATTCGTTTTTTATCATCATACTTTGACCCACAACAAGAGAGAACGAGTGGTGCGCGCGTGCGCCACACAGCGAGCGATCTGTTTTCAATTATCGCACCCTTGTCTGGGCACGATAATTGAAAACCGATGTCGGCGTGCGGGTAACAGACACCAATAGGCCATGGGCAAAGCAACATGACCGCCTTTGGCCTATTGCGCGCTGTCTTTCTAAAAAAGATGACCGCAAACGCCAATACCGTGGACCAAAAGGAATCGCACACGCACGAGTGTGTGCGATTCCAGGCTCTGTTTTGGCACCCTCCACTAAAGGACTCTCGCTGCGCGAGCAGTGATGTGCACTGCATCGCTAGGCGCAAGAACTAAAAATGGGTGGAGAATGGGCAGGGCTTCAAGTCCATTCTCCAATACAGCATGCCTCGCAGAGCAGCGCATGCATTGCCCAGGATCGTCCTAAAGCAAGGAGAAATGTAAACATTTCTCCTCGTTGTGCCTTGCTACGCCATCCCTGGGGTGGGGTAGCATTCGGACGCATTTCCAGGTTTACGCATTCTTGCGAATCTGGAAATGTGGCAGAATACATGTGTGTTGCTTGGGAGCACCGACAGCAATACCCATGTCACGTCCCTTTCACGCAGAGTGTTGCATGAGAAGGGGCCATATTTATAAGGATAGGAAAAGCAGCGCAGGGTGGCTTTACGTATCCTTGTGAATGTGGGGCAGGAGGTTGCGCCAGCAGTGTGTCACAAAAAGTGATGCATCGGTTGCACAAGGGACTTGTACATAAACCCCACAATCTTTAAATGCGTTTTATAACTTATATGTGTGCTGCTCAATGTAGCACACATAGAAGTTGCAAAACGTCATCTTTTTAAATTGTTTATGTGCAGGAAGGGACACCTTCCTGCACATTAACATTCTTTCCCAGCAATGGAGACACCCTTGCACTATGGTGCAACTGTGCCTGCATTGACGCTAGGCAGCTAAATGTAGCCCCAGCGCAGGGCATAAGGCAGGGCTGCACCATATTCTTGTAAATATGGTGCAGCCCTGCATTTCTAAAGTGACGGATCGCGTTGGTAAGCCAGGGTGGCTAACGTCACGCTCCGCCACTTCCTAGTAAAATATGCCCCACTGTGCGAGAGATGAGCCGCCACTCCCAGAGTCCGGGCTGCTGCTGCCAAGAGGATGTGAACAGGATCCCGGCAAGGACAGCCTAGCAGAGATGTGAAGGCAATGCGTGCACCTCCTTGACCCGAGGGTGAGAGAAGGGTGTGAGCGTGGGTCAAAGAGGGGAGAGACTGGCAGACCACTGAGGGGCATGAGTGACCCCCCCCCCCCCCATCCCCAGGGTCAGAGGGGGAAGACTAGCAGACCCCTGAGGGGCATGAGTGTACCCCCTCCCAGGGTCAGAGGGGGGAGACTGGCAGACCCCTGAGGGGCATGGGTGTACCCCCTCCCCAGGGTCAGAGGGGGGAGACTGGCAGACCCCTGAGGGGCATGGGTGTACCCCCTCCCCAGGGTCAGAGGGGGGAGACTGGCAGACCCCTGAGGGGCATGGGTGTACCCCCTCCCCAGGGTGAGAGAGGAGAGACTGGCAGACCCCTGAGGGGCATGGCTGTACCCCCTCCCAGGGTTAGAGCGACTGGCAGACCCCAGAGGGGCATGGCTGTACCCCTTCCCAGGGTCAGAGAGACTGGCAGACCCATGAGGGGCATGGCTGTACTCCCTCCTCAGGGTCAGAGAGGAGAGACTAGCAGACCCCCGAGGGGCATGGGTGTACCCCCTCCCCAGGGTCTGAGGGGGGAGACTGACAAACCGTGAGGGGCATGGCTGTACACCCTCCCCAGGGTCTGTGGGGGGAGACTGGCAGACCCCCAAGGGGCATGGGTGTACCCCTTGGCTCACACGGTCAAAGAGGCCAGGCCGGCAGATCCCTGAGGGGGCAAGCGTGAACCCCCAACACTCCCAGGATCAGCGAGACTGGCAGCCCCCTGGGGACATGGGTGAACCCCCTCCACTCCCAGGGTTGGAGAAGAGAGACTGGCAGACCCTGAGGGGCATGGGTGTACCCCTCGAGTCCCCTTGATCGTTTTGGGTGGGCTAGGACAGCTCTCAGGGGCACATGGGTGTCCCATCCACCCTTCGAATCAGGGAGGGGGAGGGTCTGGCAGCACCTGAGGGGCACCATATGAGTGTGGCGCGTCCCCACCCCTCCCCCGGATCTGTTGGGGTGCTGCTATCTGAGCCCTGAGGGGCAATAATGTACCGCTTCCACCCCAAAGGATCGAAGGGGATGTTGGGCTGGCAGAGCCCTCAGGGGGCATCTGTGCACGAGGTCCAGAACCCAGGGGGTGGTGGCAAGAGCACCAGAGGGGGGGCATCCTGCCCAGGTGTCTGTATGTATTGTGGGGACCAGTCTCAGAGCGCAGTCTGGGGGCACCATTAAGAGCTACATTTTAAAGTCTCATGAGAGGCACTGCCCCTGCAGGCCCCACCACTGCCACCTGCAGGTGAATAGGGGTATGGCACACTGGCACTCTACTGGGCACGGGCTTCAGTCTTGTGTTAGATATAATGGGGGGGTGTATTGTGCTCTCAGGACCCCTACACCTGCACAGCCCTGAGCGTGGGTTTCATATGAGACGGTGGGGGTGTCACCCAGTGTAAGTGTAATGTGGAGTGGGGGCTGTGCAGGAAGGCACCAAGACCCAGTTCCTTGGAGTGGGGGGGGGGGGTCGAACTGCACCTAAGTTCTCACTTGGTGGCGCTGCACCACGGGGTGGGGATTTCGAGTGGTTTCTTTGAAAGAGGGGTTCTGCAGTGTGACCAGAGCGTGCCCCCCTCCTCCCCCTATACACACCTGCGACAGACCTCGCAAGTCAAGTGTTGAGACCTGATGTCAGGAATCACGGCAGGTTTCCTCCTCCTACTTCTTCGGTAGCTACGATTCTCTCATTACAAACTCGGAGAGCAGCTAATTTCTTTAGTTGGAGCGCTAGTTGGCACCGTAGAAATTCCAACATGGCCGCCAACTTACTGCAACAACATATTGTTGTTTAGCAGTCTAGTCTTTCAGCGAATGACAGTTAGTGAGGTGTGCTCCAACATTCTACTGCACACTTCACTAAAGATTCTTCAGGAGCAGCACCTGTTTCTTGCGTCGTGGAAGTTAGTCAGGGTCGTGGCGGAATTTATCGGGTTTAGTTCGTCGGTACTACAAACATTCAAGACTAAGGTTAGTGTCAACATCTAGTAATAACTTCAGTTATTTTCAATAGCAAATAAAACAACTCTGTTAAAAGATTATTCAGGCTCAAAGTATCACAGGATATCAATTTCTATGTAATTAGTTTGGTGGATCAACAGTAACAAGAAAAGAAAGCAAATTCTTGACAGTTAAATTCTGAGGTAAAGGGCCGAGTTTCAGAACGCAGGCGAGTCCACATCTCTCGCTGCGTATGAGGAAACTTTTCTCTGTGAGCCAAAAACTAAAAATATAATCGAAGGGCAAGGCGGGCACTTATCTTCTTCGTGCCATTTAGTCCTGAAGAAATTGAGAGGCAAGACGCGCGCACGTTTCTTTTCGTGCGCGCGATACAAACAGAGACCACAATCTTCACCGGCAATAATTAAACGCGTCTCTGCTTCCTTGAGGCGCGTAAATACTTGGGCAGGTGAAAGTGAACGCGAGCGTTGTCTTTCGCTTGCGTTAAATAACGAGGTAGCTCTATAATTAATTACAGGAGTCTCGTTAGTTTTTTAGCCACTAACTAATTGCAAAATCCTCATTATTGGCACAACTAATTTAGTAGCACCTTCTCAATTGGGTGGGAAACAATAAACATAAAATTACCTTTTCCTCCATGTTAAGAAAGGAACAAGGCAGGAGCGTACTAGGTTGTAAAGGCCAACATTTAAGAAGCAACTCTACAATTCAGACTCCAATTAAAAGACAACTCTTTCACTTGACTAGTGAGTATCCAGTAAAGGAAGAAAGGAGAATAAATAATAATAGTACACATGAAAAGATATTGACTTACCTTGTTTTTCTTATGTTGATACGGAGCAGAGTAGGAGATAGAATACCTGTGAAGAAATAAGCAAGTGATTAGAGTGAAGGCTTCTCTGGGTAAACGTACACAACACTTAAGAGAAGTAAGAAGAGCGGCAAGCCCAAAACCACCGTCTGGTGAGATAAGTTATCTTATGTAAAGAGTACAAGTAAGTTTAGATAATAAAATCGTATCTAATTTTATGTAATGTTTTCAGCTTAAGAAACAAGAAGAAGAAAGACCAAGCAGACCCCTTAGAGTTTTGGAGCTGTCTCTTCTCTGTCCCAACCCCTTTCCCCCCTCAGTACTTACCTGCGAAGGAATAGCATAAAACCTAGCAGGGAGAGTTCTGAGAAGGGCATTGGGATCTAGCGTCGTTCTGCTCCTGTGTGGTAAACTAGTTCCTGCATAACCGCCTTGACAGAGTGAAGTGCCCACGTTGGTACACGCACCTGAGCAGAATGACGGAAGGTCTGGATTTGAAAAATTTAGGCGAGATATTAAGTAATATACAAAGAGATTTAGAGGCAGTGAGAGAGGAAAATAAGATATTACGACAAGAGATTATCACCTTTAAAATGGGAACACCAGTTCAGGGGGCCAGTCAGACCTCTACATCTTTTACAACACAGAACCCAAGTACAAGCACACCATCCTTTGCCCCCACTCAAGTTATCCACTCATTATCTCCAGTAATTCCTCTTGCCCCTCCAGAGAGGTTCAATGGAGACCCGCAAAAGGCACAATTTTTTTTAACCGAGTGTTCGCTGCACTTTATGTGTCGTCCGACAATTTTCCCTGATGCTCAATCCCGTGTGGCGTTCATCCTATCTTACCTTAGTGGGGACGCTGCTTCTTGGTCCATGCCACTAGTATCTAAAGATGACCCAATTCTATACAGCCTAGATGATTTCAAGAAAGAATTCCTCCGCATTTTTGATCGAAGAACAACTTCACAGGCTTCGGACAATGAACTGTTAGAATTAAAACAGGGTAACAGAGAACTCGTGGTCTATCTGGCCCAATTTAATAAACTAGTTGTAGAGACCAATTGGCCAGAAGATAAAAGAGCGGCAGTATTTTATAGGGGATTGCGAGAAGAATTGAAGGATGCCCTTTCCCAAATTCTGAATCGACCTACTGACATTTCAGCCCTAGTAGATTTAACTCTTGAGATTGATTATCGACAAAATGAAGGAAGAGGAGAACGTAGACGGGAGTTCCGATCTAGTGTTCCACGTTTTGACCGAGTTAAAACTGTGTCAACACGAACGGCAGAGAGTTCTACTGGAGTAGAACCCATGCAAATTGGAGTAATCAGAGGTCCTCTCTCCAAGGAGGAAAAAGAAAAGAGAAGGTTAAATAAGTTGTGTTTGTATTGTGGAGAAAGTGGGCATTTTGTAAAGAATTGTTTAAAAAGACCAAAACTACCAACTAAGGAGAAGGAAAACTAGAGGCACCACGGGTAAGCGGAGTTGGACCCGTGGTTGCGAAAGGAGCAACAACTCCAATAGGTCACCAAGTGGCGAACACACTACAAGTCTCTTCACCCCATTTGGTAATGACAGTAACATTAAGTTTTAGAGATACAATATTGACTGGAGTCATTGTCCTGGTCGATTCTGGAGCAACAGGCAATTTTTGCGACCATAAATTTGCTGATCGGATTGGATTGCTAGCAATTAAAAAAGAGAAAAGCGAGAAGGTCCGAGCAGTGGATGGAACAGAATTGACTTCTGGACCCATAACTAGTCACCCGGAATTGGTTCACATGACCACCATTGAGGGACACCAAGAGACCTTACAGTTTAGTTTAATCGATGCCCCCCAATTTCAACTAATTTTAGGTCTACCATGGCTGACTGAACTCAATCCACTGATAGATTGGGGAGCCCGAACTATTCAATTAAATTCGTAATATTGTACAAGGCATTGTTTTGAAGGGTTGACAAATCCCACGGAACCCAGTGCGGTCACTCAGTTATGCACAAACGGAGTTTCAGTATGTGTCATTCAAACACCCGAAATACCAGAACCTTACCAGGAATTCGCAGATGTCTTTGATAAAACCAAAGCCGAAGTATTACCTCCCCATAGGTCTAATGACTGCAAGATTGACCTGGAACCTGGAGCCAACCTACCTTGCAGTAGAGTATACGCGTTAACTGAGAAAGAAAATCTCCACTTGAAAGAATATTTAACCAAGAATTTGGCAAATGGTTTTATTCGACCGTCCCAGTCTCCTGTATCTTCCCCCCTTTTCTTTGTACCTAACAGGGGGGGGGGGGGAATCTCAGGACTTGCATATACTTTAGGGCAATCAACAGAATCACTATCAAAAACCGATACCCATTACCTCTCATCTCGGTATTGATTGATCAGGTGAAGGAAACAAAGATTTACGCTCGCCTAGATTTACGAGGAGTGTATCATCTAATTAGACTCCGAGAAGGCGATGAGTGGAAGACCGCGTTTAGGACTACATTTAGGCTCTACGAGTACCTTGTAATGCCGTATGGTCTATGTAAAGCGCCTGCGGCCTTCCAGTATTTTATCAACGATGTTTTAAGTGATTTAATTGATCGATGCGCTATAGTTTACATCGATGACATTTTGATTTATTCAAACACGACTGAAGAACATTATGCCCAGGTCAGAGCTGTCCTACAACGTCTACGAGAAAACTCTCTCTATGTAAAATTGGAGAAATGCCTCTTCAACACCGACACAGTGGAATTTCTAGGTTTTGTACTGTCGCCTAATGGAGTTCAAATGGATGAACAAAAGGTGAAAGCAATAACGGATTGGAAATCCCCTACTAGTATCAAGGACCTTCAAAGCTTTATTGGATTCTCCAATTTTTACAGACGATTCATTCATGGATTCTCTTCCAAGATACTCCCTCTGACTCGTCTTCTGAAGAAAGGTGTTTCTTTCCACTGGTCTGACGAAGCAGAAGAGGCCTTCCGGTTGCTGAAAACCAGTTTCACTACAGCACCAGTTCTACTTCATGCAAACCCTTCTATTTGGAGACGGACGCTTCAGACCTAGCCATCGGAGGAATACTTTCTCACAGACACAAAGACACCGGACAGCTGCATCCTGTAGCGTATCGTTCACGCAAACTCAATCCTGCGGAATGTAACTATACTATCACGGAAAAAGAACTTCTGGCTATTAAGGATGCCTTCAAGGACTGGAGGCATTACTTAATGGGGGCTAAACACACTGTAACGGTGTTTACAGATCACCGCAACCTAAAGTTTTTGCGCTCTGCGCGTACACTCACACCACGTCAGTTGCGGTGGTCTCTGTACTTCGCAGACTTTGATTTTGTTATCACCTTTCGTCCCGGATCCAAGAATGGAAAGGCTGATGTCCTCTCAAGATTAGATACAGAGACTCAAACTCCAGTCATTGAAAATCAACCAATCATACCTGTTGACAAATTCATTGGAGTGATTTCTTTGGAACCCTTTGAACATCATGTTCGCAATTTGATGTCGGATCTGGATATGCAGACATGGGTCACAGAAGATCCGCTACATTCCATTCACAACTGTCTTCCCTACCACAACTCTGCCTTGTATCTACCCACTAAGGAACTCCAGTTAAAAGCAATGCAGGAAAGTCACGACAATCCACTGGCTGCTCATAAGGGCATCCTAAAAACAGAAGATTTACTTAGATGAAACTTTTGGTGGCCATACATGTGCCGTGATGTTCGTCAATATGTTTTGAGTTGCGAACTATGTGCACGGGGGAAATCGGACAGGCAGGCCCTAAAGGGTCTTTTACAACCCATGCCCACCCACCCCATATCCTTGGCACACAGTTTCGCTAGACTTGATTGTTGATCTACCTTCTTCCCATGGTTATGACACTATTCTTGTCGTTGTTGACACCTTTAGCAAGATGGCACACTTTGTACCCTTCAAGGGTACACCCACCTCCAAGCAACTATCACAACTTTTTAATCAACTCATAATTCGTCTTCATGGGATTCCTAAGGTACTCATTTCAGACAGGGGGTCCCAGTTCCTATCACGATTTTGGAAGGCTTACATCAAGGGCCTTAACATTGACCATCGTTACTCTACTAGCTTTCACCCTGAAACTGATGGTCAGACCGAATGCATTAATCAAGATTTAGAACAACACCTTAGACTCTATGTGTTAGATGAGGAGGGTGACTGTCCCGACCATTCATAGACTGCAGAGTATGCCCATAATAACGCCCTTAATGTCTCCACAGGTTGCTCACCTTTCTTTATAAACTCAGGTAGACATCCCAATTCCCATGCTAATTTGGACTCTGTTAACATTCCTGCGGTCCAAGATATTGCCCAACAGTTCACTAAGATCCATCACTCAGTAACCCAGAATTTGTCGATAGCAAAGGTTCGTTACAAGCACTTCGCTGATTGAAAACGTAAAAAGGCACCTGAGCTTCATGTAGGAGATTTAGTTTGGTTTTGTACACAAAATCTTAGACTCAAGGGTCCACGTAAATTCCAACCTCATTTCATGGGTCCTTATTCAATTGAGAAGGTCATTAATCCAGTCACTTACCGACTATCTCTCCTTTGCTCCACCAAAATTCATCCGGTCTTTCATGTTTCTCTCTTAAAACCAATTCCTCCCGGGTTGCGTAGGTCTTCCCCTCCTGATCCTTTAATCCTGCATGGTGAGGCTAGGTATGAAGTTAAACGGATTCTAGATTCAAAACTTATCCGTGATGACCTCTTTTACCTCATTGATTGGAAGGGTTATGGACCTGATGAACGTTCCTGGGAAAAAAGTACTGACGTTCATGCCCCTCGCCTAATTAAAGCCTTCCATGCCAAATTCCCTACCAAACCCAGACTGGAGGAACCCCGTTGGGAGGGGGTACTGTCAGGAATCACGGGAGGTTTCCTCCTCCTACTTCCTCGGTAGCTACGATTCTCTCATTACAAACTCAGACAGCAGCTAATTTCTTTAGTTGGAGCGCTAGTTGGCACCATAGAAATTCCAACATGGCCGCCAACTTACTGCAACAACATATTGTTGTTTAGCAGTCTAGTCTTTCAGCGAATGACAGTTAGTGAGGTGTGCTCCAACATTCTACTGCGCACTTCACTGAAGATTCTTCAGGAGCAGCACCTGTTTCTTGCGTCGTGGAAGTTAGTCAGGGTCGTGGCGGAATTTATTGGGTTTAGTTCGTCGGTACTACAAACATTCAAGACTAAGGTTAGTGTCAACATCTAGTAATAACTTCAGTTATTTTCAATAGCAAATAAAACAACTCTGTTAAAAGATTATTCAGGCTCAAAGTATCACAGGATATCAACTTCTATGTAATTAGTTTGGTGGATCAACAGTAACAAGAAAAGAAAGCAAATTCTTGACAGTTAAATTCTGAGGTAAAGGGCCAAGTTTCAGAACGCAGGCGAGTCCACTTCTCTCGCTGCGTATGAGGAAACTTTTCTATGTGAGCCAAAAACAAAAAATATAATCGAAGGGCAAGGCGGGCACTTATCTTCTTCGTGCTGGTTAGTCCTGAAGAAATTGAGAGGCAAGACGCGCGCACGTTTCTTTTCGTGCGCGTGATACAAACAGAGACAACAATCTTCACCGGCAATAACTAAACGCGTCTCTGCTTCCTTGAGGCGCGTAAATACTTGGGCAGGTGAAAGTGAACGCGAGCGTTGTCTTTCGCTTGCGTTAAATAACGAGGTAGCTCTATAATTAATTGCAGGAGTCTCGTTAGTTTTTTAGCCACTAACTAATTGCAAAATCCTCATTATTGGCACAACTAATTTAGTAGCACCTTCTCAATTGGGTGGGAAACAATAAACATAAAATTACCTTTTCCTCCCTAATAAGAAATGAACAAGGCAGGAGCGTACTAGGTTGTAAAGGCCAACATTTAAGAAGCAACTCTACAATTCAGACTCCAATTAAAAGACTACTCTTTCACTTGACTAGTGAGTATCCAGTAAAGGAAGAAAGGAGAATAAATAATAATAGTACACAGAAAAAGATATTTACTTACCTTGTTTTTCTTATGTTGATACGGAGCAGAGTAGGAGATAGAATACCTGTGAAGAAATAAGCAAGTGATTAGAGTGAAGGCTTCTCTGGGTAAACGTACACAACACTTAAGAGAAGTAAGAAGAGCGGCAAGCCCAAAACCACCTTCTGGTGAGATAAGTTATCTTATGTAAAGAGTACAAGTAAGTTTAAATAATAAAATCGTATCTAATTTTATGTAATATTTTCAGCTTAAGAAACAAGAAAAAGAAAGACCAAGCAGAACCCGTAGAGTTTTGGAGCTGTCTCAACCCCTTTCCCCCCTCAGTACTTACCTGCGAAGGAATAGCATAAAACCTAGCAGGGAGAGTTCTTAGAAGGGCATTGGGATCTAGCGTCGTTCTGCTCCTGTGTGGTAAACTAGTTCCTGCATAACCGCCTTGACACCTGAGCCTGGTGGCAGAGGGATGTGCTGTCCACTCTCTGGCTCCTCCTTAAACCTCGGAGATGTTCTATCGTGTGCCACGTGTGTTCATCGTGGCATAACTTAAAGTTGCCACCTTGTAGGTACACTATTGCGGACGAAACAAAACACGACACAACTTCTTTTGGCAATTTAGTATAAAGTTTAATAATGCACACGGATGGTCAGACACCTCCGTGGAACTGGAATCTGAGCATCGACTTTTAATGGGCGGACAGTTTATTTTATACACTTCTGAGCGTAAATAGATCATATATTTGCATAATCAATCAGGTATACACTTGAGCACAACTTTATATCAAAAGTAATACTTTCTGCAAGCTTATCGTGTTTTCTGAAATGCGATACATGTGCACGTGTTAATTGGTTACTCTTCTACACCACAATTGCACTACCGGTTATCCTTGGCTTGTCTCTTCGAAGCCTAGCAATGCTCTACTCCCTACACGTCTACTGCTCTACTAAGCCTAATCTCCCACCTATCCTGTGCTACCTTATCTACTTATTTTCTCAGAGACGTGCTCTCGCAATGCAGACCTGTAACTTTCCATTGCTGCTATGTCTTATTATATTTCTCTATTCTATTGAAGCTCGTCTCTACTTCCCTCCTCCGGGACCTGCCTCTATTTTGTGCTTCTTTTCTATTCTACTATTGCAGATAGCTTAGGCCTGCATTTCTCTTTTAACACGTACATCAGCACACAACTTTCTGCTGATGCTTGCATTGACACGAGTGGGCCTTTTTCATATTCTAAACTTATTATAACATTGCCACCTTTAGTTGATTTTTCAACTACTTCCTCACCTTCCCTTTTTCTTTGAGTCATCAATGTGTATACATTCTCCTTATCATCCTGCATTTTATTGACTAGCCTATTGGTAAACATCCCTCCTAACTTCTGACTAACCGTGTTACAACATCCTATCACTATCTGAAGGACACAGAACATCAAACGCAGTATCACAAGAACAGGCACCAAGGCCTTAAATAATCCTGATCTGAAGGATGGTACTCAAATGAGCTACCCCGCAATCCATTCATTAAGGGCACCTCCCTCGTTCACCATCTTCTGTTGCAAAGTATTTAGAGCTTGTATGGCTTCCGTGAGTGTCCCTTTGTCAGCGTCATTGGCTTATAAATATGTGCAATCAGCAGTTTCCATCTTGGCACATACTCCTGCTTCCATAGCCTTCATTAAGTCCAACACATATCAATGCTGCATAATCATTACTCTCATCGCTCACAGCTCTTCCTTGACCACGTTGAAGCTATATTCAATGGCGTTTATGACTTTTATTAACACCCAGCAGGTTATCTGGAGCCAACGTGCAGTTGCTTTTGCTTGAATGAATGGAAGAATGCTTGCGAAGAAGATTCTGAACAGGCTGTGCAGGAAATCTTTCCAGGCTGTAATGCATAAATACTCTACAGCTCTCTTCCTCCGATGATGGTGTAGCAAGGTCGTTGGAACGTCTTATGGGATGGTCATGAAGTATGGAAATTTCGACTCCTGGAATCACCAGTGAGGAAGTGTGCACACTGACCAAAGAGCAGAGTCCTTGCCATCCTGAAAAAAAAGTTAAATATAAAGCCAGTCACCACAGCTCCAGTAAAAATCCATTAGGCTGGAGGTGCCCCATCGCATGTTAGAATTGTATTTTGTAACATTGCAATTGATGTTCTTTCCTACCGGGACCGGTCCATTTCCTCTGAAACACAAAGAAAAAGAATGGGTTTTCTACCTGCTTGAAACATTGTAGTGAGTTTCTATCCAAGTTAGTCTAGATATATTCTCATCCCACACTGCCTGACACCTTTGTTGTGTGCTATTATCAGTCAGGTTGCCCTTCCATAAAGAAAGGGCCCTCACCTAAATGTTGCGCCATGGTGCCAATGACCGTGAACATATATTGAGTCACTTATTCAGAAATGTAGGCTTTCCTGACAGTCATGGGGCTGGGTGTGGCAGAATAATTCTTGCAGAAAAATTTCGGACGGTATACTGCTAAAAATCCCAGTTGCAATATTTTAGCTCTCTACTTTTTATCCTTGTACCTCATAATCCCTTTCTTAGCTATTGCATCTAACTTCACTACTAGCTCTTGGTGATCTGTTAGGATGTTCATTACGTCTGCTAACTCTTTCTCATATTGCATGGTGTTTACTAGGAATGTTGCCTGTTTGACCTGCGGTGATTGCATCTGTGCTTGTATTCTACAAAGGAAAAGAGGCAACAGACATACAGTAATATTTGGAGGTTCCTCCTTAGACGAGTGTAACCGATCGGAGTCAGTGGCTTGTGGAATCAAAGAACAAAAGAATCCAGAAGTGTTAGCCGTCCGCCTTCCATCTCTGTCATTTGTTGATATTTCATATTAACTAATATGCCAACATGAATACTATGAGATATTTTTCTGTTCTGGTATTGCCTTCTGCAAGCGCGTAATACTATTACAGAATCCCATACATGAAGTAAAATACCGTTTCACTGTAGCCGCCAGCATAAGGAGACATAAAAATAAAATAGCAATACATAACTGTCCGCTAGTAAAGTCAACACAATAACCCACTTGCGCTTTTTAGGGAGACATCGTCACTCTTTTGTCTCGCTTTCCTCCTCTTGATCACCTTTGGTCTATGGACGTGTCTGAGGCAAGGAGGATCCAGTCGCACATCCTCAATATGGATTCATGGTTTCCTGCCATCCCCCTTCACTGCAATAGGAGTACTCATTGTCACTGAGAAGGGACCTCTGTACTTGGGATCCTTCCATTGCTTGGTGAAATTCTGCACCTAGACTTTCTGTTCAATGAGTATCGGACAGGTCTGTTGAGCTGAGGCGGTCTTCTCCATTCGCAATACCTGTTTAATGAAGAAATTGACAGATTTCATTGACTTGGACAAATAACAACTCATTTCATCCCCTAAAACTTCAGCTGTCTTAGAGGCATCGGTCTTTTGCCTCATTATCGTTAAAGGGGTTGGCTTGGGACGTCCTGTCACTATTTGATGTGGTGTTAAATGGTGATTGGTTCCTGGCTGATCTGTGAGGGTTTGCACAGCTAGTAGTAGGCATTACAGCCATTTCTTTTGCAGAGTAGCACATAGGGGGCTTATTTTATTCTTGAGGGGGCCGTTCAGGCGCTCCACTATTCCATTACATTGGGGGAGATGAACAGAAGTAAGTTTGTTTTATTCCTAAGGCAGTGCAAATGTGTTGGAAAATTGCATTGACAAAATGGATCTATTCGAGCGAATCGCTTCTTTCACACCCCATCTCGGAATCACCTTTCTTATCAGAAAATTGACTGCTGCTTTGGCATCATTACTTACACAGGGTCCTGCCTCAATCCATCATGATAATGGACAAACAACTACTATAAGGTACCCGTAATTGTTACAACTTTTTATCATGTTGACAAAATCTAAGTATAGATTGGTGGGCATGGTATTGTTGAGGGGATCTCCTTTAAATTCAGCTTGGGGCTATACTGTTTGTATATGGCACATTCTGCAATGTACATAGTAATAATTTCAGCTAGTTGTGGAATAAACCAATCTTACTGTAATGTAGTAAGAAGATACTCTTTCGCGGTGTGCTGGGAGAGGTAGTTGCTCTAGAGTCGTATGCAACAGAGTGTGTGGCATCACTGGTTTACCTTTACTTTCTTGCCTATAAATAAAATCTGCTGGCGACTGAATCCAACCTTGTTGTTCCCACAATTGCCTTTCATGGGGTAATGTCTGTTCTTGCAATTCATGCAAATGAAATTTTGCTGTCTCGGTATCTGGGGGCGGTAATTCCTGTTGCAGGGATTCTGCTGATACACAGAACTATGCGAAGAACCCCAGGACCTCAGTGAATTGTGGTGTACCAGAAACTCACCTCAGAACCCAGAACCCAGTATCCGGCTAGCATAAGTGTCCCATTCGTTATCCGAGATTTAGCTCGGCGGTCCCAATGTGTAGACAACCCAGAACAAGCGACTCAGTACATACTCAGGAATGGTGGGAATCGGAAATACCTGTTCGTATATTATTCTCACATCATTCCACAACAATAATCAACAGAGACACGTTGTAAATAAAAGGGGTTTAATTTTAAGAACCACGTGTCCTAAGATGCAGTACTTTGGCTAATACAAGCAGACAAATGATTAATATCAAAACCAGCAACATAGTTACAATACCATAGAATATAAAAGGGGTGATCATATTATAATGACAGTGGATACTACCACCTTCCCTTTACTAAGAAGCTAATATTATTATTATGCTAATAGAAGGTCTCTTAGGCTTGAATAGGGGACCCCATACCTCAAAGATCAGCTTAGTGAAATCACATCACAGGAGCATCAGGAGACTTCTCGCAGGAAGGCTCGTCTTCGGTCTGAATAATAAACATGATGTCTGTGATACTAAAAGCACTAATTTTCAGGCATTTGCAGCTGCGCGTGTGTTATGGCTAAATAGTGGGCCGATCAACCTAGAGTGAAAAACATGCATTGTGTAATACCCCAGACTGTTTGTCACACCATGTACAGACCAAGGTCGCTGCGCAGAGCTTGGGATAGTAACAACAGATCGCGCTTGTGTGAAGCAAGTCTCGAGTCAACAGTCTGTTTTAAGAAATAACATGTAAACGTAGTGCCGTGTGCAAAAGCAAAAAAATGGCTTTCTAACATCTAATGTGGTTATGCTAACTTAACAATGCCTGTACGTATTCAGAGAGAACTCACTACACGCCCCCTTGATCGAAGCACTATTTAGTAGGCAAGAAAAGAGAGAACGCAGAGTTCAGTTTCGTCAGAGCAGAACAAGGCGTAACCAATTCAAAGGTTCAGAATGAGTTAAAGTCTGAAACGAAAAAAATTGAAAAGCAACAGGGGAAACTGTGGAGTCCGGAAAAAAAATATAATCAATTAAAAAAAAAAAACTCAAAACAACCATCAGGGAGAAAATAAAAAAGTGTATATGCCGCGGCAGGGTGCTGTCCAGGAGCGACAGGCGCCAAGGACGATAGTTCAGTCAATCCATGAATGTATAGGCAGCATATGTGGCAACCGCTTCCAACAAAAAATCATTTGCAGGGCCAGCGAAAGTCTCAGCCATCCAATCCATCAACGAGAAGGAACACACGTGTTCTTCAATCAGCGGAGCTTCCAGCACGATCAGAGGGCACCCGGAATGTTCCTCCAAATAGCTCATAGCCAAGAAGTTGTAGGCAGCTGTAGAGATGTCCCAATTACCCAGGATCCCATGTGCTGCTCCACAAGCCATTATCCGGACACCAGAACAGGTCAACTCGTGAGACACTAAGGGCCTCATTAGTCGATCGAAATCCGGCACCGGAGACACCAGGCTGGTCAAGCACAAATCCAAAGGCCATTCAAAGGGGCAATCCAGGCAGTGCAGCACAGGCTGTACGCAGGTGAAGTAGCAATACCGGAAGGACAATCCATATGCCAGGCTTAATGTCGCCAATGGCAGAGTTCCATAAAAGTCAAGCATCCTATCCCGAAGAAGCTGCAGGCGGGACAGGTGCACGAGTGGCACAGATGGAGCAGCCATTTCGTAGTATGAAAAGGAAAAGCAGCACACCTGCCACTAGCGCCAGAAGTAGCGGAACACCTCCAAAGATGCTCGAGAAGAGGGAATGAAAAAAGCCCGGAACCACACCAAAAATAGTTTGGAAAGAGGTCACGAGACCCGAGCCCACAAGTTTAAAAAAATGAGCCAGGCCGGTCGTGGACGAGGCATTGAAAATAGTTTGGATCAAAGAGCCGAAATGTAGGGGGAGGTCAGTATTCAGAAGCGCCTGTACCTCTGTGCGCGTATTAGCAACGTGAAGGTCGAATGTTTCACGAGAGGAAGTCAAAGACACCTCTTTTTGGGACAATAAGGCTCTTATTCTGCTCAACTTGTTGAACTCTGCTTTCAAGGTTGGAATCGAAGGCCAGATGGAAGCATCCAGCCGCCCATGCGGGGGTGGAAAGAGAACATTATTGCAGCAGACCACTTTCTGCGAGACAGTTACAATATACGGGATTCCCACTAACATCCCACAGCAAGCTTCACTATTCAAAATCAAATAACTACCGTTAGCAAGCAGTGTGAAAGAAGGCGTAATCACAGGCACTGGGACACCCCGTAGGACGCATGCTAAATTCGGTGCTTGTACATTGCATGCGCCGTGTAATTGAATGTGCCTACATACCAAGGAATGGTCAGGTGACGTGGTACATTCCTCGCCTTTCAAATAAACCTCAGTCCCGTCCCTAGTACATCTATACGTAAAGGGGAGGGACCAAACCTCATGTATGAAAGCGGTGCCCAGCGGTTCATATCTACCCAAAGCATAATGTTTCATACAAGAAGTGAACTTAAAAAGCGCAAAAGGGAGAGTTATCAATCCGTGGACTAACCACGTAGCTGAATTGATCTCCGCTACAGAAAAAGGCAACGGTTCTAATTTTTCAATATGTAACAATGAATATGTAGCATCCTTCATGGACATAAATCGCTGCTTGTCAGTAAGGTTAAAGGGAAGAAATAACGATGTAGTGTTAAGATAGTCCCAAGGGACTCTCCCCGCCTTTAACGTCTGCAATGTCCATGCAAACTGCATAACAGAACGTAACTGGTTTTGACCATGATATAACACAGACATATCATCATGCACAATATCAACCACAGAAGAAACAATATTATCTAATGTATAAATCCTAGAAGAGAGAGTGCTAATGCTATTATCGATAACAGCTAAAACCTTCTCCATGTTTGCTTGGTCAATAGCTCTCAACCTGGAAGCTGCCTCAATCTGCGACAACTTCCAGACTTCGTTGTAAATAGCATACGCCCACCTTTTTGTTCTGCCACCCACAGGACCCTTAACAAAATCATTCAAATCTATTTTGTCATGTAATTGTGATAAATGATCTTTGACAGATGCCAAAGTGGAATGTCGCAGCCAAGATTGACATAACTTTCCCACAGAGTATGTAGTTACAGTATGTGACGACTCAAACCGAGGGTCTACGCGTTCCTGAGTATACCCCGGTTTCAGCCCCAGAAAACGTCGTTGACAGATATCTGAACTGCTTTGCCAAATTAACCAACCCTCACTATTAACTTTCGAAATATTGAAAGATGTATTTGAAACTAAGGATTGCAAAGCAGCAAGGGACAGATCTGTGTGGTTATCCCAATTGGGATAAGCGCCCAGATCTGGCACAGAAGGTGACTTTAATTGTTTAGAAGTAGCCAATCCAAAACAGGTGGTTTGGAAGATGGATGAATTTAAAAATAAAATATGATTTGGTATAAGACAGGCACGATGTAAAGCCTCTGTACCCTGTACCTGCCACGGCTTGGAACCCCAAACCGACTTTAGATCAATAGTAGCCTTCCATACATCATAACCTTTGATTGACAACTCGTCCATAAAGGACTTAGAATAAAGTAGCTTCGTGTGTGTCAGTCTAACCTTTGCGGCAGACTCAGGCAGCACCTTAAAATAAAACGCTGCCGGGTTGGAAACACTGAAATCGGTAAAATATGAATACTTGTTAACTAGTGTTTGTGAACTTCCGAATTCGGGAGTAGGACAGTGTTCCCATTGGGTAAAATTTACAAAATTTCTAAATGTATTTGCTTTATGCAGGAAATGATTGCCATAATGTTGAAAACAATACTGTTCCGCATAATTAGCCGCATTTTCGTATAAATCTTCAGCATCAAAAGCGGCATAATATTTCAAATCAGAAAACAGTGATTCAATGGCGTGTACATCCCAATCATCAGAACGTATGTTCTGCCTAACCACATCACCCATAGAAACACGAAATACATTAGGTACATTAATGACCTCTGTAGGCCCATGAATTTGGAATTTAACAGCATCCCATGCGATTCCATCCAAGACGGGCCAGGCAGTAATATTCACAAAAGTCTGGTCCCTCTTCATGATGTGGGACGAGGAGTGGGGGGCCAAAGTTCCATTGATAAGTCTAATTGTCGATCTCTCACTCAGATAGTGGCCATCCACAAGACGGAAAAAAACTATTACAAATCCAATGGACATAAACAAAAAAACACTGAAAAGCAACAGCCAAATGTATGTCCAAGGGGCAAACAAAAAATGTCTCTTAAACCAGCTGAAAAAAACTGCAATGTTCGATGGGGGGCTTGAGGGCAATGAGTCAGTGTCAAAGGAGAAACGGGACTGTCCAAGCGCCGTAGATTGTAAAACAGGTGAGGGACCACGTGTAGGATAAGCATACTCAGTCTCTTCGGGCAAAACACCAGCCGATGGTATCAACAAGGGATCAGTAACCGATTGCATCTCGATGGCAACATCAGGCAAGGTGTTAGAAGCAAGAGTCAACATTGAATTCCTTTGCATCGTCTGGCATGAAACTGCTGGAGTCACACTAAGAAGTATCGGCCACTCGCTGAAGTTTGACATTGTCAATAGAGATGTACCTGTTTTCTTTGCGACCAGGAAGTGGAGGTAAAATGACTGTTCTTGTACCCTGCACTCCAAGCACTGGAACTGGTGCACGATAAGAGGGGCCGAACTCCTTTTTGTTCTCCACCTTCTCACGGACCAGATCACCAACTCGGGGTAGCCAGCCGACTACCGGAATCTGAACTTCAGCTTCAGATGTGGAGGGCATGTGTTCCTTCGATAGAGTGTCTCTGGCTTCTTGCAGAGTCTGTAAAACAGCACAGTGATCATCTACGTCAAAGGGTGCGGTCGACGCCGCCATGTCTAGACCATCAAGGTCTGGTACAAACATTCTGATTCCGAAGAGCATCATGTACGGGGTCCGCCCACCCAGAGACCTTCTAGGGAGATTATTAAGTGCACGTTGAACGTTATACAAATGGGCTAGCCAGTTCCGGCCTGTGCCTAAAACACGGGCTGTCAATGATTGCTTTAAGTCACGGTTCATTCGCTCCACCACACTATTACCCTCAGGCCGGTAGGGGGACGAAAATTTGACTAGGACCCCCAAATTTCTCATAGCCTCCTTGTAAGCCTTAGAGGCAAACGCAGGGCCCTGATCAGAATGGAAGGTACCACACGCAAAAGTTCCCACAAAGACACGCAAATCTCTGATGACAGTCCGCGAGTCAGCACTCCTTTGTGGCCATACCCACAGAAAACGTGTGCACGAATCCACTGCAACCAAGATGTACTTGTACGCAGTATCAGAAGAAAAAGGACCGCAGTGATCCAAATAAACACAACCAAATGGTTTATTGGATATGTACAACTGTGTTTGTGATGGGCGCGCAACAGTAGAAGGTTTAATCTGTTGGCAAATGTCACAATCGAGAACATAAGCGCGCGCTTGTTTATATAAACCGAACCACCAGTAACGTTGTTGTAGCAGAGATATAGTGGCTGACACTCCGGCGTGGGCTGACGCCAACCCCTCATGAGCAGCCAGAATCAGTGCGGGTCTGCAGTCCGCGTTGGGAATAATTCTGTCACCAACGTCGTTAATCCTCACTAATGGGACATTGTCAGGACTTAAATGGTAAATGTAACGAGAAGGAAAACCCTTCGGGTAATCGCCTCCCTTTTCTGTAGCAGCAATAGCTGCCAAGATGTCATCATCAATCTTACTCTTTGATCTGGTTACTGCTGCCACTAAGTATGTAGCCACTGCTGTTTTTGCTGCCTCGTCAGCCAAGCCGTTGCCGACAGCATGGACACCAAGTCGTTGGTGACCAAGAGTGTGAATTACATTCACGAGTGGGAGACGTTCTTTAAAGTCTGCCACTCGAACCCAAAGCGTTTTATGCTTAATTGTGCCACCTTTTGTGTCTCGATAATCATTCTGAGACCAGAAGTGTAAATTGTCATTATAGGACTGGACACAGTAGAAAGAATCACTCACAATTAGAGTAGTGACTCGGGGATCGGCAAACTCCAGTGCAAGCACTAGAGCCCGAAGCTCCGCCAATTGCGCGGTACAATCGCCCAATGACTGCGTATGCACTGCATCAGATTGGAATTCACCATTTACGAAAGTACCTACGACAATTGCGCAAGCCGCTGAGTAGGCGTGCTTTGATCCAATTGCGGGCTGCGCAGACCCGTCAGTGTATATGACACAATGGTATTCTTCGAGCGGGCGCAAAGACAGAGGAGCCGGATGAACGAATTCATACTGCAAGAACTCTTGAGTCTGTAATGAGGCATCAAAGATGTAGGTGACGTCTGGCGACGTCAGTGTTGTGGCCCATTGTATCCACCGAGGATGCAAAGCTTTAGAATTTGGTACACTTGCCTTTGTCACCGCTTCTAAGGCGGGATAGGGTGTTACAACCAGAATCTGTTTCCCATGTGACAGTGCGCGTTCTTTAAGGATCGCCATCTGTACAGCAGTCAGAACTTTTTCGACCGCGGAAAAACGTAATTCAGCAGAGGTGTACAAGTGGGATTTGTACGCAATGGGGACTGTATCGCCCTCATTAAACGTCAAATACGTTAAACCCACGGCGCCTGGCACTATTCTTATTACCAGGTTGGTGCGGTTATCACGTGTCAGCAAATATTGTGAAGCAAGAAGGTCAGCCTGTAAAGACTGTAAAATTTTAGAATGTTCCAGCTGCCAGCTAGACTTCGAAAATGTGGGTTGTACCAAGGCGTAAAGCGGCTTGATACGCTGGGCATAATCAGGAATGTACGTACGGCCGAAATTCAGAAAGCCCAGTAGAGATTGTAATTTCTTTAGTGTCGTTGGCGCACTCAAGCATGCGCACTTCTCCAGAAAGTGGGGAGCTAACCCCTTTCCTTCATTATTGAGCTCGTAGCCCAAAAACAACACTGTATATTCCGCGATGTGAGACTTCGCAAAATTGAATTTGTAGCCATAGTCAGCAAAACTCACTACAATATTGTCGACTCGAGACAGATGCGGCAACAGCTCGTCATCCGTGAGGTAGATATCGTCAACATAGGAGTATGCCTCGGGGTCTATTCTTTCTAAGAGGGAAACCACGCGAGCGGAAAAGACGCCAGGGCTATTTTTGTAGCCCATGGCTAATCTCGTAAACTGTTTTTGTTTACCGCCCGAAGTAAACGCTGTCCACTGGCTACTCAGTGTGGACAGGTTATGGCTAAAAAAGCCATTGGAAATGTCAAGTGTCGTTTTAAATCGTTTACGCACGAGACTGTCGACTAGAGCCGAGCTATGTGTATTTTGTACCGCGCAGGTCCGGCAATGGGAGTTTAGGTGCCGGTAATCCAAAACTAAACGGTACGAGCCGTCAGGCTTCGTCACAGTGAATAAAGGGTTATTCATAGGGGACACACATGTTTCAATTACACCCTGATATTCCAATTGTTCAAGGATCGCCGCGACGTGAGGTCTAGCCTCACGACGCATGGGATATTGGGGCTGAGGCTGGGGCATAGACCGCAATGGAATCTCATGGCAGGGGGACAACCGGTCCCAACCCACCTGAGTACGATATACCGCTGGCGCAAGCGCCAGCGCCCACTCACCAGCGTACATTTCAGCTTGGTCCTTAGGCACCGTGTGCGCAAAGGACGGGAGGATTTTCTCCTCCCCTCTAGGAGCTTCCAAAATGAAGGCCGGGGGCCAATCTGCCTCCGCTAGGAGGATATCATAGGTGGTGGTCAGATTATCCCAAAAAATCCCTTTTATAGTACGTTGTATGTCACCCTCTATTAATAAGACTATTTCAAAAAGTCTATCAGGGGGAGCCACTCTGGTGTCAGCTGTTTCAACAGTAACCAATACATCAGTTGCTGTCGCCGCCAGAAATGGACGCAGAGCTTGACGGACTATGGTAATTTCCGCCGCGCTGTCTAGTAGCGTCAGCGCCCATGTCCGGTTCTGAAGCTGTGTCCGCACTATCTGAGGCATATTTTGCCGTCAGAGCCGCCACTTTCTTCTTCTGAAACGGGGGTCTTTGTCGAGCAAACTCGTCCTGCTTGCCTTTACCCTCAGTCTGTCGGGGTTGGTCACGTTGTTGTGGAGCACCCCGACCTTTGCCACCGCCTCCGCCACCAGACTGTGTAGCCGATGTTTCCTGTGAAGAACGAGGAGAGCGCGGTTCAGAAACCTGAAATCTATCAGGAGACTTAATAGTAGCACGATCTCGCAGATCATAAGTGCGTTCACTACTTGACTGTACGGGAGAGGCAGGCCGAGAGCCCTGTTTCTGCTGCTGCTTGCCCTGTTGTTTAAACGGCCACTTTTGTTTTGGAAAAAAGGGACGTTCATCCTTACCAGAAGTTCCTGCCTTACCCTGCTGCTTAGAATCGGGATTCTTGATCACAGGCTTAACTCCTAAAGAGCTACGACCCAAATCACGATATGCTTCTGCGATTATTTTAGCAAATTCCTGCGGCTTGTCCTCTTCAGCAACCTTCTTCAGTTCATTACGAACCTGAAAGTGCAACGCATCACCCTTAAGGTTTCCCATTATCATGGTAGCCACCAGGCCAAAATCTCCGAGGAGCCGCATCCCCAATTCTATCGCAGACTCCGCTCCATGGTCCTCTTGAACCTGTTTAATGATGGAGGGCAGCTGTAACATAGACGGAGTGCCGAAGCACTGCGCGTACGTCGCAGCAAAAATCTTACCCCAGGATACACAGTCATCTATATGGGGAACTAAGTCTTTAGGCAAACTAATGGTGAGGATCCTGTGTTTTTCCACAGGAGTTGTATGCGGATAAACCGCCTCTATTTGGTCAAATTTTTCAGCAAGCCAAAAAGGATAATCATCCCTTGTGAGGGGGCGCTTGCCCACAACAGAATTTACCATAACAGGACTAATGACCACCGCGTGACGATCACTAGGTTGTCCCGCACTAACAGGCGCCCCCGCCTGTACAGTGCGCGACACATACTGCACCAACGCCCTATATACTGTTATAAGGGCAGTGTGTAGTACACGCAATTCATCCACCGTCACCGTGAGGTAACGGGGATGAGGCGTAAATCCGGCTAGTACCGGCCAAGTGGCCCCCGCAATTGATAAAGGGCCCATTCTCGGCGGTATAACCACATGGGGGAGGGCGCCATTAAACCAAATCTGATGTTGCCAAGCAGATATTGGTATCTCCTGTGTCCTATAAGGCGCATAGGCGGCAGGCACGGCAGTGGCAGTGTAAGAATGAAATGTATTATCATTACCACTGACTGCCGGTATCGTCACCCAAGAGTAGAACAACTCAAAGGGGTGAGCCGCATCGGCTCCCACCACAAAGATGACGTCCATGCCCGCGTCCGGCACCCCATACTGCGTCAAGTGACGTTTCAGGGCTGCACGGCTATGCGCCGCAATATTAATTGCCATAAGGACAAGCTACACTTAAAGTATTCAGTAGCACAAGGGTTCAATAACCTTTTTAATAATCAAGCTTGAAGGAACCTATATCAATAGAACTAGGTAGGTTTGAAATCCGTCAGACTTGTTATCCGGAAACAAGAATGAGGGTGCTGTGGACTAAATGTAAGCACTACTAAGGCGTTTCAACTCATAGACCAAACGTTAGGTGCGCCATGTTGCAGGGATTCTGCTGATACACAGAACTATGCGAAGAACCCCAGGACCTCAGTGAATTGTGGTGTACCAGAAACTCACCTCAGAACCCAGAACCCAGTATCCGGCTAGCATAAGTGTCCCATTCGTTATCCGAGATTTAGCTCGGCGGTCCCAATGTGTAGACAACCCAGAACAAGCGACTCAGTACATACTCAGGAATAGTGGGAATCGGAAATACCTGTTCGTATATTATTCTCACATCAGTCCACAACAATAATCAACAGAGACACGTTGTAAATAAAAGGGGTTTATTTTTATAGACCACGTGTCCTAAGATGCAGTACTTTGGCTAATACAAGCAGACAAATGATTAATATCAAAACCAGCAACATAGTTACAATACCATAGAATATAAAAGGGGTGATCATATTATAATGACAGTGGATACTACCACCTTCCCTTTACTAAGAAGCTAATATTATTATTATGCTAATAGAAGGTCTCTTAGGCTTGAATAGGGGACCCCATACCTCAAAGATCAGCTTAGTGAAATCACATCACAGGAGCATCAGGAGACTTCTCGCAGGAAGGCTCGTCTTCGGTCTGAATAATAAACATGATGTCTGTGATACTAAAAGCACTAATTTTCAGGCATTTGCAGCTGCGCGTGTGTTATGGCTAAATAGTGGGCCGATCAACCTAGAGTGAAAAACATGCATTGTGTAATACCCCAGACTGTTTGTCACACCATGTACAGACCAAGGTCGCTGCGCAGAGCTTGGGATAGTAACAACAGATCGCGCTTGTGTGAAGCAAGTCTCGAGTCAACAGTCTGTTTTAAGAAATAACATGTAAACGTAGTGCCGTGTGCAAAAGCAAAAAAATGGCTTTCTAACATCTAATGTGGTTATGCTAACTTAACAATGCCTGTACGTATTCAGAGAGAACTCACTACATTCCATAGCATCCTGTTGCCTGCTTGTCATCATACTGTATGTTCATCACATTGACTATAAGTTGGGGATGCTTAAGCTGCTTCCTTTGCTGCCCAGTCTGCGGGGCGTTACCCCTAGAGAGATAAGGTCTTGCTTTTAGTGTGCGCTGCTCATTTTACCACCGCGACTTTAGATGGAAGTGTTCAAGCCATTATTAATTGTGCCAATAGATCTCTGTGCATCACGGGGGACCCATCAGATTTAAGAAATCCCCTCCTTTCCGAATTGTGAATTATGGAATGTACCGTGGTGATGACGTATGCTGAATCTGAATAGATGGCGACCTCTAGTCCTCTGCTCGCTGCAGTGCTTCAACGATGGCCACTAATTCAGCCGCTTGTGCTGAAAGAGTGAGAGTGTGGTGGCATCTGCCCAATAATGTGCGATGCATCGGATGGTCCTCGCTGTTCAGCTCTATCAGCTGCCGGCCCTGAATGTCTTTCCCCAGTTTCCTGATCTGTGAAAGAGGAGCCTTCAACAGAGAGCAGCATGCTCCCTGGGGTGGGGTCCCTCCCACCTTACTTACTTTGTCTGGTGTGTAATCAGCACAGTCATGTTCCATTGTCAGTAACTAGGTGTGAAGAAAATGTTGCTGGATTACGTGTGTGACAGCGAACCACTTGCAATGATGGTACTGAAAGTGTCACTTCATACCCAGATGACCTCTGAGTTGTGAGACTGCTCTTATTTCTTTGTGAAATAGCAAGTACCGCACGCTCTACATACAGTGTTAAAGGCTTTTCTGGGCTGCAAATGCTGCTGTAGCCAGTGCTTGCTCGCAAGGGTAGCGGCCTTTCTTGACGGGATCTAGCAGCCCACTGTAGGACGCAATTGGTTTTTGTCCCGTTAATGTCTTTTGAGTCAGTACAGCTATCATTGTCGTCCCACTACATTGACGGAAGAGGTAGAATGGTTTGCTGTAGTCCGGTGTACCCAACCTGGAGCATTTTGTTCCCATCGATATGTGACTCTTTTGAAGCGGTCAAAAGTGGTGCAGTCAGGGTGGTATAATGAAATACCCACGTCTCACATATTGCAGAGTCCTAGGAACGGCTGCATTTGTTTTGTGTTTGTGGCTTAGGCATGTTTCTGCCAGGTGTCACCCTTCTCCTGCCTGTGGTTTTTTTCTGTCCAAAATAATGAACTTCTTTCTGCCCATATTGTAATGTCCATGTCCACTTTGTATCCTTTTTCTGCACGCATACAAAATACCCCGATGGTGTCCTCCCTGCATAGGCTCTCAGTGGGGTACACACTAAAATGTCGTCCACATAGTATAGAAGGGAGCTTTTGCATTTTACGTTTGCTAAATCCCTTTCCACTGTCCGGTTACAGATGCTTGGGGGCTCGCAATGGCATGGGGGGGCCTTCGATAGCAATACTGAGTTTGTCTGTATGTAAATCCTGTAAGATATTGACTATCTGGGTGCAGTGAAATGCTGAAAAATGCATTTTTCAAATCAGTTACTGGAAAGTAGGTGCATTCGTAGGAATGTTCGTTAGTATGACTGATGGGTCTGGTACCTCCAAAACTTCTGAAATTACTATATCATTCAGGGGGCGGAAATCTTGAATCATCCTCCAAGTTCTCCCTTAGCCTTCTTTATTGGGTAAATCGGTGTATTACATGGTGATGTTCTAGCATATATCACTCCCGACTCAAGTAATTCCTGTGTTGTAGGAAAGATGCCATCTTTAGCTTCTTTGGATAAGGGATACTGATGTGTCCTGGGCAGTTTCGCTCTGGGTTTCAATCTTACTTTCACAGGCTCGGCCCCCTTGATCAGTCCCACATTATCTGGTCCCTCTGTCCACAGACTCTCTGGTACCTTTGCCAAATCCTTTTCTCTAAGTGTACTGTCTTATGCGTGTGTTGGCACCGTCCTGCAGTGTAACCGTACTCTAATGTGAATATCCATTTGACATACCACTGTCTCAATTGATGGGCTATCTTCAAACATTTCTTCATCCGATATGTCTCTCAATTTGACCTCTGAATCTGTAAATACTACTGATGCCCACGTTGCTTCTCTCCCATCAAATGCTATCAATAATGCATAATGTGGCTTTATTTCAAGGGCCATTATTTCTAACACTGTCAGGTTTTCCTATGGGATTCACAGGTCTCTCGGATCTGAGCAGTAGTTCTTATGGTTTCTGCACTGTCTTCCCCAAAACATATATGCCATGCAAAAAGGCCTCTGTAGCCACAGGTATTGCTCTGAGCTGTTGCTTCAAGTCCTCATGAGATATGAGCGACAACATCCAACCTGGTGTGATAACAGGACTGTAACATGCCTGTAAGAAAGTAGCTCTGTATATACTGTTCCCAAATAGGTGCAGTGTGCACAGAGTCCACAGTCCCCAGAGGTTTGGCAGAGGTTAAAGTTAGGTATAACCTTACTCTCTAAAGTGGTAGCTTGGTCGAGCAGTAAGGCAGTATCAGAGGACAGTGTAAAGCATTTGTTGTACACACACAGTCAGGAAATGGTCTCACACTCTCAAGAACTGAACTCGAGGCCAATGGTTTTGTATCAAAATATATAGTTGTTTTATTTTAGGACCAACAATAGGTATCAAAATATACTTTCTCAGAATGAGATGCTTTAGATAAATACTTTCAGTAGGCAATAGACTTTTGAATGCAATAGTTACAGTTGTTGCAATGGGCAACACAATTTCAAACACAATTCTACATTGAGCCCAATGGGAATTTCTAGTTAAATGAAATTGATTACTTTTTGGATTACTTTTCTTACCACAGGACTGGATCCTAGATTCAGTCCTGGGACATCTCCTGTAAACAGTTGAGTAAAAACGTTTTGGTTACAGTTATGATTTTTAAGGAATATTATTGTATTTTAAAAGTTGAATCTTTTTCACATAGAATCACCAATGTTATCCTATGGGAGGAAATTCACTTAGCAGGTAAGTGGGGTTATCGTAACTTTTTCTTACTCAGTGTTGGATCCTGGATCCAGCACTGGTGCATCTCCTGTAAACAGTTGAAAGAATGCGTTTTTGTTATACAGGTGATTTGTAACGAATATTTGCAAGTTTGCAAAATTGACAGAAGAATTTCTGGCAAAAACCAGGCAATGTTATCCTATGGAGTAAAATCAAGTTAGCGGTAAGTACGGTTGTAATTACTTTTCAGGGTCAGTGCTGGGCACCAAGGTCCAGCACTGGGATCTCTCCTGATAACAGGTGAGTAAATTCGTTTTCGTAATTAAGCTGATTTTAGATGAATATTTTAAAGTTTCAGAACTCAACACTTCGAAGAATTTCCAAGTGAAACCAGTCAATGTTACCCTATGGAAGAAAAGTGAGTTATTGGCTTTTGGGTAAGTACTCGACTGGCAGAGTTAAGTTTCTGGGCATAGACTCAGGGGTCTCCCAGGGTCAGGTAGGTACAGTTGTTACACCCTCAGCGGCACAGGGGCAGCCGGGTGCAGAGAGTTAGGCCCAATGTTATCCTATGGAAGGCAGGGGGTGCTTGGTTGGTGGCTGCTGACTGGCAGGCCACGCGGCTGTGGGAGCCGGGCTCCTGGTCACTTGCTCAGGGCAAATTGGGAGGTAGGTAGGAGTAGAAGCTGCACTGCCAGGGCCACTCGGGCGGCTGGATGCAGGGTGCTTTTGAGCCTTCGGGCGCTCAATGGATAGCAATGGAGAAGCTCAAGAACGAACAAAGGCTGCAAGCTCGTGGACGAAGATTCTTCAGGTGCGACCACCAATTCGAGAGGTAAGTTGGGTAGTTGGAGGATAGGTAGGTACCCAGGAGCCGGGCACAGGGGGCTGCAGAACGCCGGGTGCAGGGGTGCCTTTTGGCGTCGGGAAATCTTACCCTCTGCTGGTCGCAGTTGGAGGGGTCCCTGGTTCTGAGGCTGCAGGCGTCGTCCGGAGCGTCAAGGTGGGTCCTTGGCGGTTGGATTCAGGGTCACAGTCGCCGGGGTGACATCCTCGTGGTCTTTGTCCACTCCGGCACAGGCCAGGCTTGGCAGGTGCAGAGTGTGCAGGAGTCGCGGTTCCTGGTTGATGCCAGGGGCTGGTTACTTGCTTTGAGCAGTACAACTGCTCGTGGGAGTCCCAGTTAGTTAGAGTCACAAGGTAGTCAGGTCCTCCGGGGTTTTTGAGGTTGCTGACCACTGGAGATGCTGGGGTTTAGCAGGAGCAGGTTCGACAGGCCTGTAGGGCTGGGTCAAATCAGTTGGTGTCTTCCTCTTCTTAGCAGCAGCACGGCAGGTCTTCTTGTTTCTTGATCTTCTTTCTTGTTTCGGAATGTGGATCTGAGGTAGGAAGGTTCAGGGTGCCCTTAAATACTAAATTTAGGGGCGCTACAGGTAGGTAGAGGGCAGGGACCAATGGGTCCCTTCCTTGGGATGGGTACACCCCCTATCCTGCCACTCTCCTGTGGGAGGGGGGCAGTAGCCTAGTCCTGATAGGGTAGGGCTTCCCATCTTCAAGATGGCGAGAGCCCGGAGATGTGCTTCACCTCGCCTCCCCCACCTGAGGGGTGGGGTTGGCAGAGGCTGGCACACCCCCTTTCCTTCCTTGGGGTTTCCCGCCAGTCTTCTTGCCAGAGTGGGGGCAGAACCGGTGGGAGCCAGTTGCTGAGTACAGCAAGTGGCCTGGAGAAGCTAACAAAGGCGGAATGCCTTTGAAGCTTCCCCTGCCCATCCTGAGGGAGGACACCTAGCACCTCACCCAGGATGTGCATTGTTGCAGGCCCAGGAGAGCGGGGCCTCTCCACCCAGGGGTCCAGCAACATGTCTGCTGTGTGGCAGCCTAGGCAGCCCCTCAGACAAGACGTGAATTGTAGGTTAGGTTCAGGGGGCAACTCCAAGGTGCCCTCTGTCGTGCATTGTACATTAAATCCCACACTGGCATCAGTGCGGGTTTAATGTGTACCAAACTTCTCAGCCTTCAGTGTTGCCATTATGGTGCTGTGGAGTTCGTGTTAACGACCTCTCAGCACCATATACTCTTAATGGCAGCACAGCACTTACAGTGCTCAGGAATGGACCTTCGTACTGTAGGGGCACAGGGCTCATGCACCTGTACCCACACCACTGGCATAGGGCACCCAGCTAGAGGGGTGGCTGATGTATGCCAGGGCAGTGTAGGTGGTGGGCATGGCACACAGGGATGTGTGCCATGTCGACTCTTTGTTTTGTCTTGTACCCAGACACTCAGCCTGCAAGGGAAGTGTGCGTGTGTTAGGGTACAGGGCCTCTAAGGGTGGCACAATAAGTGCTGCAGCCCTTAGGGGCCTTATCTGGTCACAAGGCCCTGGGTACCTAGTGTACCATTTACCAGGGGCTGACATGTAGCCAGGGTTTGCCAATTTGGGTTTTAGGTTTTTAGGGAAGGAACATAGGCCCTGGGCAGCTGATTGGCAGGAGCCCAGGGCACACTCAGTCAAAGTACATCAGCAATTCAGCAAAAAATGGGGGCATACCATGCAAGAAAGATGGCACTTTCTCACAATGCCATCGACCTATCTTCCAAAAAACGAGATGGTCATATTCCGCTTACTCATCCGGTCTAGTCCGTAAAGATCCACTTGTGCCTGTGGGGAATATAACCACGAGCCTTCAATCTGTATGCCTCCTATTGTCACGCTCACTTATTCAGTAAAGGGAAACCTACAGAAGACTTAGCGGCCTGTGTCGATTAAAAAAACCAAAAACTATAGGGGTAACCTTCCATAGCTACCGTCACAGTGGGTTCCTCATCTGATCTGTGGGTTACCGATAGGATTGGACACATAATGGTTGTCTATGTGCTTCCTCGGTGTGTATAGTTGGTTAATGCCCCCCCCCCAGACGTTTGGGGTTTTGCAGAAAAAGGATTACCTGCTTGCACCATTACTCCTCCCAACTGGACCGCTGTGGGGCCTCCTGTAGTATTTCTGACACCCTGGGGCATGTTGTGTGACATTTGCTCCTGTTGTGCAGTCCACTGAACTTGAGGGACCTGCGGAAGTTGTTGAGGAACCCATTTCATCTGTTGTGGCCCTGTCTGTCTCTGCGAAGCAATCCATCCCAACGCTTGTTCAGTGTTCTCTTTCGCTCTACATTCCTTTGCAAAATGACCCATATTGTCACAATAAAAACACTGTTGTCCTGCCCTCTATCCTCCTTGCTTTTTTCCCTGCACTGGCCCTTGGCCTCCTGAGAAACCTCCTTGTCTCTTTCCTACGTTACTTGCTGGCTGCCCTCCTGGAGCCTGCCCTCGCACTGGCATTGCGACCGCCATTGGCGGTGCCACTACAAGTGCCCTTTCTGTACTTAATTTGATACATTTTCTGTTGCACCCCTCTCTGCTTGCCCTGTCCTTTCCTTGTCCTTTTCTTTTTAGGTCTCGCCTAGGCGGCGCATGTGCTGCATGGGCGGTCTCTTCGAGACAGGCTGTATTTAGAACATAGGTATGAAAAACCTCCCAGGTTTTATATTGGCTCCGGTTAATGCCCTCTATCAACGGCTGCTTATGATTGGTGGATATGGTTAATTCGTCACGCCTTTTGCTGTATCAGACCCTCCCAGCAGACTACCCCTGTTACATGTGTTTTTTAAAAATTTATGTTCATTTGTGGAACTATTTTGTTCTTTCTCTGCCGCGAGAGCTCACTCCCGCCTGGGCAGCAGAGAGCACGCATGGTTCGCATAGGAGGCTGCGGGGAGATTTCCTATTGACTTGCTTGTTTTTATTATTTCCTGCTGTCTTTGGTTTTTCCATCTATATCCAGCCACCTGCTATTTCTCCTATCCCTCATTCTCGTCCCTTTCGTTGCCTTCTTCCTTGTTTTATTATTGTTGCGCTTTGGTAATGTCTCGCTTTTATGTTTAGTGTGTTCTAAAAACTTTTTTCCAAAAGTCTCCTTACACATCAGAAAGGCCTCTGTATCTCCTATGGAAGGAGAGATTGCAAAGAGGCTGACCCTGCAGCTATCCCGTGCCCTGACTTTACCAAAGTGCTGTCTAGCTTCCACTCCCAGCCTTCCCGAAGTGTGTGTCGGTTCTCTGGCTCCGCTGTCTCGGCAAATATTTCATCGGAGCAAGCAGCCTTCGGCAGTCACCTCGGGTTAAGTTTTTTTAAAACATATTTTTAGCTAATCTCACATGAATGAACAACTAGGCTTTTTAATTTTTGCCTAATGTTTACTCCGCAGGAGCCGCAAATGTGTCATTACCTTATTTAAACAAGCATTTGCAATGCAATAGTCTGGCATTACTGAAAGTGTGAGCTATTGGCGTTGCAAATAATAATGTAACGCCAATAGCTCATACTCTTTTTCTGCTTGAAATAATATATTATGTGGGCTTTATTTCTGGCCACGGTTTAGCCTCTATTCCCACTACTCCGTCATGCATGCTTGTATATCCGTGGGCAGGCGCTGTTTCAGTACATTATAGCATTACGTTTCCTCCCGTCTTTTCCCAGTTACATCCTACTTCCTGTACCCATCATTCTTTCATTCTGGTGATGAATTCTGCAATGTCTTCAGTTGGTTTTATACTCAGTGCCATAAGGGCTTCAATGCTTCAATGTCTGGGTCTCGTATTTGAGGGAATTCGCCTCTGGTAAAAATGGTATTTACTTTGTCTCCCACCAGAGAACTTAACGAGCTTTTAACATCGCCCTGAGCGAGGTTCGCTCCAGCAGTGTGTTTCCCAAAGAATCCCATCCATGTTCCCACTCCCTCGGACTGGGGGGGGGGGGGGTGCCCTCTTCAGGTTCTCTTTATCCATTTGCAGCCGGGGTACAGTTGTGGGTGTTGTGGCCCACCCTTGAAAACGAGGGGTAACTGAGTTATTGGTCGAGGGTTTACAGTTCTTGGGCCTAACCTTGGATCTGGTCTATTACTTCGAATCACTTCAGTTGGTTTGTCTATAGCATACTCCTCCCATACCGCGAGTCGCTCTTGCAAATAAGAATATTCCAGTCTGGATCGCCCTGTCCCTGCCGTAGTCAATCTTCGGCAGTTGCTAAGTCGATGGGTTGCAAAGACCCTTCTCGGGCCAACGCTTCTTCCCCTCCTTCTTAGTCCATTTTGCCAATTCATCTGAAAAGGGTTGACACCAGTAACTGCCCTCCTTGTATTCTATTAATTCTATTACCTCTATTGGTGTTAGATCTGACGTACTCTTTTTTGCACGTTTCTTAGGTGTCTCTTACTGCCATAAATGACCTCTTCGGAGGACGCCGGTGGAATGTACATGGTCTTTGGTTCGTGTCCTGTTCCTTTGCATCTCTGTCAGGCCTGTCTTCCCACTCTCTATCTTCCTGGGCTTCCTCTACGTCTTGTAATTCATTTGGAGGTTCATGATATTGTGGCATCTCTATGTCCCTTTCCCATCCTTCTTCCCTTATCCATTCCTCAGTTGCCTTTTTCAAAGTCTCCGTAGAACATGTCTCGTAGTCCATTGTCCTCGCAGGGGAGCAGGGCTTCTAGAGTGCTCTGCCTGTCTAACGGTGTGCTGTAATTCATTTATGAGTTTGTCTCTCCGGTCCGGTTCTGGACCGGCCCGAGGAGTTGTAGGAGTGGGGTCCAAGGATGCCTCGTTTCCCTGCGACTTTTGTCCCTTCTCTGTAGGTGGAACTCTAACGGGTCTTGGTACCCCGTTGTTGGCAGAGCAGGGTGAAGACCATAGGGCGGAGACTTTTCTGGGGTGTGCCTCTTTGGGTGCTGTTGGTTTCACGTTTGTTTTTGTATCACAGAATACCTGCCATAATGCCAGGGTGGCTTCCCTTTTCTGTCTTTTATTTCTATTATACTTAGAGCGAATGTAAGTCCATGTGCGTTCAAGTATGTCTTCATCGAATGTCCCGTCCTTTGGCCATGGCTGGGCGGGCCCCTTGGTGCCTTTGTACCATGGTGTACAATACTTTTGTATCTTCTTCTTGTCTGAAGGAAAAGTTTTTATCGTCTGTTCCAGAGGGGTCTCCATGCTCCCCTGGGGATCCGATGCGCATGTAATAGAAGTGTTGATTTTATTCTCTTGTTCGTTTGCCCCCTCTCTTATGTCCCTTTTGAACCTGCCTCATTCACTGACATTTTTGTGTTGAATGAATGTCATATATGCTATGACCTATAGCAATGGTGAACACCTATTGATCTTATGCGGTGGTACCTGACTTCACATATACTACTGTGAGGCCAAAGTGGTGAACATCTGGCACACTCCTCGCTAGTCTGTGTAACACGTCTTCCATAGTTCTATCTGGATCCGGTGCATTTACGGGGGTCTAAGAGGATTGTGCCTGACGCAATACATGTCACAATATTATCGTGAATATGAATGACTATTTGCGGTGCTCGAGGACGTGGCGTCCCATTCATATTTCAATTCCTCAATCGTAAATATCTGTGAGGAATGCATCAAGAAGGGACTCTAATATGAGGCTGACTCTCTTACGATATGAATTCCAGGGGCATTACATGGACGCAAGGGTTCTCCATGATCCCATATAAATGTATATTCTAATTCAATCTCATCTGTTACCTGCCACGGTAAACTATCAGTCTCACTCGTAGGGAATTATTATTAATCTTGGGCTTATCTTGGGGTGTCTTATTTTGGTTCCCTGCGTTCTTATCTGAAATAACGTTTCTCCACTTCCAGGACACCTTGGGGGGGTTTGTTTTATAATATAAAAAATATCAGAAAGATCGTACTGTGTTTTTTCCTCGGTTATACCGGACTGTATAACAACCTGTGGGGAACCTGCCACTTCTCTGTGATTCATCCCTTGTGATTATGCAGTGCTGCACTCTTTGTCACCCTTCTTATTCATGGAGGGTTATCTACTTGCAACTAACGCGCTTTTCAGATTTTGCAACCAAGGGTCTGGCCATGTTCAGGACAAAGTCAATTGACACCAACAATTCCCTTTCCCATTACCCAACCATCAGACTCTCCAACTGATGTCTCGGCCTCGGTCACTTTCCTTAAAGACCCCTTCCAGATATCTTAAATCTGGGAATTTGGGAGCCGCGCGTCAGACTTATTCGGAGTAATGTACTACTGTCTGCTAGGTCACTCCCTGAAGGAGCGTCTCTTCCAGGAGCTATTCTCCTGGGTAATGCCCTACTGTCTGCTAGGTCACTCCCTGAAGGAGCGTCTCTTCCAGGAGCTATTCTCCTGGGTAATGCCCTACTGTCTGCTACGTCACTCCCTGAAGGAGCGGCTCTTCCAGGAGCTATTCTCCTGGGTAATGCCCTACTGTCTGCTAGGTCACTCCCTGAAGGAGCGTCTCTTCCAGGAGCTATTCTCCTGGGTAATGCCCTACTGTCTGCTAGGTCACTCCCTGAAGGAGCGTCTCTTCCAGGAGCTATTCTCCTGGGTAATGCCCTACTGTCTGCTAGGTCACTCCCTGAAGGAGCGTCTCTTCCAGGAGCTATTCTCCTGGGTAATGCCCTACTGTCTGCTACGTCACTCCCTGAAGGAGCAGCTCTTCCAGGAGCTATTCTCCTGGGTAATGCCCTACTGTCTGCTACGTCACTCCCTGAAGGAGCGTCTCTTCCAGGAGCTATTCTCCTGGGTAATGCCCTACTGTCTGCTAGGTCACTCCCTGAAGGAGCGTCTCTTCCAGGAGCTATTCTCCTGGGTAATGCCCTACTGTCTGCTACGTCACTCCCTGAAGGAGCGTCTCTTCCAGGAGCTATTCTCCTGGGTAATGCCCTACTGTCTGCTACGTCACTCCCTGAAGGAGCGGCTCTTCCAGGAGCTATTCTCCTGGGTAATGCCCTACTGTCTGCTACGTCACTCCCTGAAGGAGCGGCTCTTCCAGGAGCTATTCTCCTGGGTAATGCCCTACTGTCTGCTAGGTCACTCCCTGAAGGAGCGTCTCTTCCAGGAGCTATTCTCCTGGGTAATGCCCTACTGTCTGCTACGTCACTCCCTGAAGGAGCGTCTCTTCCAGGAGCTATTCTCCTGGGTAATGCCCTACTGTCTGCTACGTCACTCCCTGAAGGAGCGGCTCTTCCAGGAGCTATTCTCCTGGGTAATGCCCTACTGTCTGCTACGTCACTCCCTGAAGGAGCGTCTCTTCCAGGAGCTATTCTCCTGGGTAATGCCCTACTGTCTGCTACGTCACTCCCTGAAGGAGCGGCTCTTCCAGGAGCTATTCTCCTGGGTAATGCCCTACTGTCTGCTACGTCACTCCCTGAAGGAGCGTCTCTTCCAGGAGCTATTCTCCTGGGTAATGCCCTACTGTCTGCTACGTCACTCCCTGAAGGAGCGTCTCTTCCAGGAGCTATTCTCCTGGGTAATGCCCTACTGTCTGCTACGTCACTCCCTGAAGGAGCGTCTCTTCCAGGAGCTATTCTCCTGGGTAATGCCCTACTGTCTGCTAGGTCACTCCCTGAAGGAGCGGCTCTTCCAGGAGCTATTCTCCTGGGTAATGCCCTACTGTCTGCTACGTCACTCCCTGAAGGAGCGTCTCTTCCAGGAGCTATTCTCCTGGGTAATGCCCTACTGTCTGCTACGTCACTCCCTGAAGGAGCGTCTCTTCCAGGAGCTATTCTCCTGGGTAATGCCCTACTGTCTGCTACGTCACTCCCTGAAGGAGCGGCTCTTCCAGGAGCTATTCTCCTGGGTAATGCACTACTGTCTGCTAGGTCACTCCTGGGTAATGCACTAGTGCCTGCTAGGTCACTCCCCCAAGGAGCGTCACTTCTCTTCTATTTCAAATGGGAATTCACACTTGCTAGTCTTCTGGTGTGTACAGGGAATCACCACATTTCATTTAATTGCATCCGACCAAAGAAAAATCAAAGCCCCAAGCAAGTATACTAGAATTGCCAAAGAATCGCGCAACTTAAAATGTTAAGGTACAAAGTTTGATCAGTCCCCCACCCCTTTTTGATGCCAACCCCGGACTCTTACCTGCCCATCCTTTGAATAGGCAGACTTTAGTATAACACTCAGTGTCTGCTTAGCTGAACTTTGCGCTGTTTCTGTTCAATCGAGGGCAGGCAGCTCTTCCCTTCGGGCGCAGTCTGGGACAGTCGAGATGGACTCGGCTGCTCCGCCGACAATGAAAGAAAGGACGACACCACTTCTTTTGGCAATGTAGTATAAAGTTTAATAATGCGCGCTTACGGTCAGACGGCTCCATGGGACTGGAATCTGAGCTTCAACTTACAATGGGCGGCCAGTTTCTTTTATACACTTCTGAGCGTAAATATGTCATATATTTGCATAATCAATCAGGTATTCACTTAAGCACAGCATTATATCAAAAGTAACACTTTCTGCAAACAATGCTTATTACGTGTTTATGAAACGCGATACATGTGCACGTGTTAATTGGTTACGCATCTACACCACTGTTTGTACTAGCGGCTGTCCTTGGCTTGTCTCTTTGAAGCTTAGCAATGCTCTCCTCTCTACACGTCTACTGCTCTACTAGGCCTAATCTTTCACCTATATTGTGCCTCGGTGCTACCGTATCTACATATTTTCTCAGAGACGTGTTCTCACAATGCAGACCTGTGACTTTCCATTCCTGCTATGTCTAATTATATTTCTCTATTCTACTGAAGCTTGTCTCTACTTCCCTTCCCCCGGGACCTGACTGCATTTTGTGCTGCTTTTCTATCCTGCTGTTGCAGATAGCTCAGGCCTGTATTTCTCTTTTAATATGTACATCTGCTCTCGACTTCTGCTGATGCTAACACTGACTTGAGTGTGCCTTCTTCATTTTCTATAACACCACCGCTGCTGCAAGCAAAGGAGTGAAACACCACACCACAAGCCCTTTCCTGCTCACTGCCCTGTGCACCAGAGCACTTCACCCCGTCCATTGAGCTGCAGTGCACATCAGTGAACGCAGGGGGCGCTGATCCTGTTTGTGACAAAACAATGCTGCGTCCTGTGCCTGGGCCACCTGTACAGGTAGTGCTGGGGACTGTTTACAGTTCAAGTCCGTCTTCTATGTCATTGACGTTTCATAGTGCATGGATGTGATTGGCTGTAGTCAGAGGGAAGGATGGAGTGGAGGGCTTAGAAAAGGGAAATTAAAAATGTCCTAGCTTACGAGAAGGAAAGTTTCAATTCTATTAAGAACTAGGAGGCGAGGATTATGCATATCTTCCTTCACTTTATTTTGCATAGCAGGTTAAAAGAACATCGTATAAAAAAACACAATAAACACAATAGACTACATATCCCATGAACCATGGGGGTAGTCTCCATGGTAACAACAGTCCAGTCCTGTGACAGTCCACAATTCATATTCCAATGACGTCCCTTCCGCTTCCTCTTCTTCACTGGAGGAGGTTAAGCTGGGATTACTGCCTCATTCGAACTTTTGATCATTCCCTGAAATAGAGAAATAATCTTGTTACCCAGTTCCGGTATAGACCCCGACCGTCACAATGTCAATGAGAAGCATAATCAAAACAGAAAATAACATAGTAAATGCAATGACATGGGCCATGAATCAACAACAATACATGTAAGTACTTGATCAACAGTAATCCATGGAAGAACTTACTTACTAATAACGAAAAGTCTCTAGGGTGGGAAGATAATGAAATTAATCTCAGGGAGGGATAATCCTCGCCTCCTAGTCCTTAATAGAATTGAAACTTTCCTTCTCGTAAGCTAGGACATTTTTCATTCTATGGCAGGACGGAGGCGAGGATTATGCAAGTTCAAAGCTTACTTACAACCAGGGACGCCGCCCCCGAGATAGGTTTAAAGTAAAACCTCTTAAAGGTAGAATCAGACGACCAATCGGCCGCATTCATAATATCTTCCAATGTACCACCTACCTGGATAGCTTTCGATGCCATGGCCCCCCTCGTGGAATGTGCACCAAACCTACTCACATCCACTCCTGCCTCAGACATAACCCATCGTACCCTCCCGGCGATGGAGGGGGAAGAAACCGCTTTGAAAGGTTTCTGCAGGGCAATAAGCAACTGCCTCTCTCCGGGTGGCCGAAGTTCCGAGGTCATTTCCTCGTATGCCTTAATGCATCTCACCACACACAACTTAGGATGGTCCGGAAAGGAGGGATACGATACTGACCTGGTATTGGTTTTCGTCCTCCGTGTAATGGTAAAGGTAACTCCTTCCGGAGTAAAAACCCTAGCTGTGATGTCTAGAGCCCTGACATCTGACACTCTTTTACATGAGATGAGACAAAGGAGAATAGCTAACTTAGCGGACAGCTCCTTGCGGGACAGATAGTGATTATCCTGCCAACCCAACAGGAGTCTCAGAACCTGGTTGAAATCCCACAGGCCTGAATATCTAAGCTCAGGAGGATTAGCCAACCGGATGCCCCGCATCAGTTTACAAACCCAGGGGTGTTCCCCCGCTGGTCTGCCCTCGATCTCACAGTGTCCTGCAGAAATGGCCAAACGAAAAGAGTTAACCGTTCGGTATGCCAAGCCTTCTCGAGACAATTCTGCTAACTTGTGCCCCCATGGAATCCACGTGTCTCTCCAGACACCAACTGTGCCATTGTTGCCAAGTCGAGCGATACCTCTTGATCGTTCCTGATGCCCATGCCTGCTGGATGTGGAGGGCTTTGTAGGCATGGGTCAGCATCTTGAATTGGCATCTCTTGTGGATGGGGAGCCAGTGGAGCTCCTTTAGGTGGGGCGTGATGTGGGTTTGTAGGAGAGTAGGATCTGCACTTATGTTGCCCCACTTTTTTTTTTATGTTTACACTGGTTTCTGGCCATAGTCTGGCTGGGCCCCTGATAATCAGGGCCCCAGCCTCTCTGTTCTCTCTAAACAACATGGAGTGCATATTAGGTGCACTAGTGATTGGATACTGTGGTGCCTTATGAGTCCCTAGTATATGGTACCTTAGGTACCATGGGCATAGGTACTACCAGGGGCTGCAGCATGTATTATGCCACCCCTAGGAAGCAGACTAAATCTGACACCACAGGCCCGCTACTGCAGCCTGGGTGAGGTAGTGTTAGCACTCCTCACTGAGATATAAGGTATACTATATCTCTACCTGCACACACATTTAAACCTATCAGTCACCCCTAAGGCAGGCCCTATCAATCCTGAGGGCAGGGTGCTTGGTTTCCATGTGAGGGGGTGCCCCTGCCTGAGCAAGACCCCTCTGCAGCTCTGAGTCCATTCTCTGTAGCTGTTTGTGGATGCGGTTAAACCATATACTCTTAAGTGTATTATAACCTTGCGGTAAATGCTAACTTTGCAATGGCTGCATCAAAACATGTCGTGTTTGGTGTCGAACGCTTTGGAATCATACCCCCACACCAGTAACTGGTGTGGGAGTATGATCCCATCCTTCTAGAGGGATAGACATGTACCTACTGTGGAAACGCAGTAGAATCCTGAAGAGCCCTGGCATCACAAAATGGATGCTACCAGTCACAGACACTGGGCTGCCCTCCTACTGATGACCGGAACTTGCAGTGGAGGAAGCCCAACAATAGGTATCCTGTCACAGGGAGGTGTGACCACCTCCCAGACAGGGTTTAGTGTATTGGGGCTGGGTGGGTGCACTCATAGAGTGCTTTGAAGTCCTGCACTGGGGGAGCAGTAGGCTCCTCTGTGCATACACCAGTTCAAACCGGCTCAGGGGCTACCTGCCCCTGCTCTGGCGCGGAAGTGGGTGTAGCCACCCGCTCCCCTGACACTCCCATAGGTGGGGTCATAGAGCTAGTCCCTCCCTTCCTTCTAGTATAAGTTAGGTAACCCTTGCCATTGCAAACTAGATACCCCTGGACGACGCTCTGAAGACGAATCCCGGACCTTCGACGTTCCACTACCCCTGGAAGACTGAAGAATCTCCCTTGGAGTCAAGGAGTGACTCCCCTGCTTGGCAGGTACCAAAAACTGCAATCCACGGACACAAACTCCACCGCTCCCACCAGAGCACGAAGTCCCTGCAGCCCAGGAAGAGGATTTTCTGACTTCTCCAAGGCCATCGTGAGTCCCCAGCGAGGAACCGCAATCCCTAGCTACCGTGCCCTATTTTCGAGTGCAACCCCTTCACGACGTTCTACGAACCTGTGCTTTGGGCCACGTGTGGTCCAAGCCTCTACCAGGGATCCCTCCAAAGATCAGAGGCCTACCCTGTCCCGAGTGACCGTGGGCCCCTGTTGAGTGGATCCTCATGAGGCTTCTTCGTGATCCCTTGCTGGCTGGCTTGTGGGTCCCCTGAAGACTTTCCTACAATTCCAAAGGGCTCCCCTGGTTGCTCCAGGCCTGCCCTGACTTACCTTCGCTGGCCGAGTCCCCCAGACCTTGCTGGTCTGCACTGCTGACTTTTTGTCCTTTCCACAAGACTTGCTGTTACCAAGGCTTGTTGGCTCCAATCTGGTCACCGACACCGCAGTAAGCTGCAGACTTCGTGGGACACGCCGAATCCAGCTCCTGGACCTCGTGGCTGAAGAGTCAAAACACCCGTGAACTACCTGAAAACACCCGACGACTGTGGGCATCCAGCTTCCTGGCCCCGGGTCACTGGCAAGTGACTTTGAACATTGTCCCCTCTGCTTTCAGGTCTTCCTTCTTCTGAATCCAGGCTTGGATTCCACCGGACACTTCTTCTGTCTTCACAAGCAGCAAGTCTTCATTGGCTCCCATTGAAAACGACGCCGCAACCCGACACCAAAAGACACCTATGCACCCTGCTTCCCTGGGTGAGGTAACTCCAGCACTACGGTGCACCTGTGGGTGTTGGCTCTAGAACTACTTACCCTGTAAGTGACTTGCTTGTAGACTCTCCTGAAGTACCCTTAAACTCTTAATTTCTAACCGCGACTTGCACCATTGAAGTCAACGGGGATTTGCGGCTGTGTTAACACACTGCATGCATCCCCCGTGGGTCCTTTACTTACCTGCCTTGGGTGGTTTTGTGAGGCCCCAATGCTTCTGAAGGCCCTAGGCCTTGTCCCTTTGCAAGTCGTTATCTCTAAGTCTCTTTTTTAGTATATGGTCTGGTACGCCCCTAGGGCCCCAGCCATATTTGTGCTTCATTTATTGTGAAACGTTGATTTGTGCATATGTTCCTGACTTCTAATCTCAAAGAGATTAGTAGAGAGTTGTTTAGTAATAAATACCTATATATTTGATATATATACCTGTGTGGTGTCCTTTCATTTGGTAATTCAAGAGATTATGTGGTAAAACAAGCTGCTTTACATTCCTTCCAAGACTTAGCCTGAAGGCTGCTCTCCACAGCTACCACCAGGATAGCTTTCTTTAAAGGTTGTCTTAAACCTATCACCATAAGAGTCGAATTGTACTGGTGCAAGGTGTCCACTTTAACTAGTGAACAGCATATACCTGGCCAACTTCTAGTATGAGTCTGGCCACTGACTTCTGTATGGTTTTCAGTCTCTTCGGGAGGTGAGTGCCGATTCCTATGTAGAGTGCGTTGCCATAGTCCATCCGGCTGGTAACCAGGGCTTGAGTGACAGTTTGTCTGGTGTTGGAGGGGAACCATTTGGAGATTTTCGGGAGCATGCGAAGAGTGAGGAAGCAGGCTAAGGAGACTGCATTGATCTGGGCTTTCATGGTGAGTTTGTCGTCCAGGGTGATGCCAAGGTTGCGGGCATGGTCTGACGGAGTGGGTGAGGGTCTTAGTTCAGAAATGCCATCAGGAGTCTCTTCGCTGTGAGGTGTTGATCCCAAAGATCGGCACTTCTGTTTTGTCTGAGTTTAGTTTAAGACAGTTGCTTTCCATCCAGTCGGCGATGCCAGTCATGCACCTGCTGAAGCTGTCCCTCGTGGTGGAGGAGTCTCCTCAGAGCGAGAGGATGGGCTGGGTGTCATCTGTGTAGGATATGCTTCTTAGTCCAACAGTTCTGACGATGTTGGCCAAGGGGCTCATGTAGGTGTTGAACAATGTGGGGCTGAGGGATGACCCGCTTCTAAACATCCACTCCTACATGCTGCTACACCACTCATATCCCTGTCCAACTCCACTCCTACGCAAGTACTACACCAGTCCAAAACCAGTCCTACACAGGCCCTACACCACTCCTACACTGCTCTTACACCACTCATGTACATGTCCTACACCGGTCTTACACCACTCCTACACCTGCTGTACACTGTCCTAAACTAGTCCTACACTGGTCCTACACTAGTCCTATAGAACTCCTACACCGCCCCTACACCTAGACACGTCCTAGTCTTACACTGATTTACACCCCTCCTATACAAGTCCAGCACTGGTCCTACACCAGTCTTGTATAACTCCTGCATCTGTTGTATACCGGTCCTACACTAGTCCTACACCACCCATACATCTGCAGTCTTACACTAGTCCAACATTTGCTCCACACTGAGTTACGCCTGTTGTACACTAGTCCTAAAACCTCCTTCAATTGTACTCCACCTGTTGTACAGTGATCCTACGCCTGATGTACACATGTCTTACACCACTGTTGTCCACGTCTCTCCAAAGGTCTCTAGTCCTGTGGGTGAACCCCCCCCATCACAGCCACCCCTTCATTTCCTCATACTTGAAGCCTTGGATAAGGAAGTCTCTAGTTTTTCCAGGCCAGGCCAGGTCACAATGCTGGCAGACGTCATCACTTCCTGCTTTGCGGTCTGTGCTCTGCATAGTCACCACAAACTAAGCATTAGTAATAGTAATTATTATTATTATTATACCCAGGGCTGTAGAACAGATGATGGAAAAACATCTGAATATCACAAAGTCAAACAGAAATAAAGGTGATCCCTGCACTGTCGCACTGCACTTTGCATTGAAGAGGACGTTCAGGGCAAACTCTCAACGGATGTGGAATTTCCTGTTGTGCAACTCCCCGCGGCGGTAACCGTGAATGTGATCTGTGTGACTTTGCTTGGCATGGAACTTTATGTTAAACACTGTGTATCCATTGGGTCTGAACTAGGATGACGATTGTCATGTCTCTGACCTGGAACGGATACTGGTTTGTTTTCGTTTACCCCCTGGTAGCGCAATCCGCCTGGGTATACACCACCTTTGTCCTCTTCTGGCACGTAAGGGCACTCTTGGCACACAACTGGGTGTTCGTTTGAAATGAGCGATGCCCTATAGAATGAGTCACCCTCTGAGTAACTCCTAGAGCCAGACTCTGGTCACCCTCACCACACACTGGCTGTGAATGCTGTACCCATAGCAGTAAACGGCACACCCCTGGCACTACCTGGCATGCCTGCTTGTTTGCAGTGAGTCTGGATACAGCAAACAATAACGTCAAGTTCTTCTACTTATTTTAAATGCAATCTCTTTCTTTTCTTAGTATCAATCACTAATTAAAGCAGCCCTGTAGTCCTGTGTGAGACATACAGCTTTAGGCTTTTATATGAATTTAGTGTATATCTTTTTGTGGTATATGGGGCAGCTGTGAAATAGAGAACGAACACTTCTAGTCTTGCCCTGTGTTATAATTTTATTTTTACGGGGCTTTAGTCAAGTGTTACTGACCACCCTAAGGAGGCCTCAGCGTGTGTTTTCTGCTCTGAATCCTGTCCCTTGATTAGACCACCACCAAAGGCAGTAAGTGTAGCTGTTTTGGGGGACATCCAACATTTGAGGCCTGCTACGGTGTGGACCAGATGGGATACCTGGAAGCGAGGGGTGGCTGCCCATGAACACATATAGTAGCTAAAGCGGTACATAAGAAGACCTGGTCTACTGTGCCAATGGGCATTTAGAGATCCAGGAATGCAAGGTGGTCGCCCGCCTCTCGCAGCGTACGGGGAGGTCTCCACCAGTCCACACCTGAAGTTGAGTCGTCTTCCCCAACATGTTGGTTCTGTTGAGTCCACACAACTTTTTGAAGTTTCTCACTGGTGTGGGAGCCAAGCCGCTGGCCCAGAACCTTGGGACACCTTGAAAGTGTGGCGAGGACCTCTTCTTCCAGGGATGTGGAGGGCCACTTGGCCTGTGTCCAGAGGTCCATGAGGAGCTAGCTCCAGACCTGCCATCTTCTCAAAAACATTTACTGTGTGAAGAGAGGGTGGGTCTTTGTGCTTAGTACAGCCTCAGGGGTGTACGACAGCCCCTGCAACACTCTTCATTGAGCCCATTGCTATTTAACATTTATATGACCCCGCTCATCTCTCTGATTGGATCATTTGGGATCAAAGTTACATCTTACGCAGACGATACCCAAATGATCCTTCCAGTAGATAACATTTCCACAGATGCTGAATCCAACTTTAAAAGCTACCTATCTGCTGTCCTCCAGTGGATGAGAGACAACCACCTTAGATGCAACACGGACCAAATAGAAATCCTTCCTATAGGGAAAAATGTTCTATTCCAGCCTTGCAAATGGTAGCCTGAGGGAACCACTCCTCCGCCAGACATAGTCAAGGTGGCCAAGAATTCCGGAGTACAATTTGATACAACGCTCTCTTTCCTCCCACATGCTACAGCTGTAGCAGGGACATGCTTTAGCCTTATTAAACCACAAAAAAAATCTTTGATTTTATCCCGCTTGCCGCAAGGAAATCAGTAGCCCAGATTGTCTCGCGTTTAGACTATTGCAAAAGCCTTCTGGCTGGATCCAACAAAGCAATATTAATGAAGCTACAAGTGGTTCAACACGCTGTGGCACGTCTGGGGCTCAAACTCCCATGAAGATCCTCAGCATCTGCAGTACTAAAAGGCCTTCACCGGCTTCCTGTGCACAAGAGAATCCTTTTTTTAAATCCTCTTAATCACCTATAGAGCCAGGCTTAACTTGGATCCTAAGTAACCCGCAGCACGGTTCACTCCATACATCACAACTAGGTCTCTCAGGTCTTCATCTGCTAACCTTCTCAAACCCCCCCCTTTCAGATATAAAACGAAAGGAGGAAAGACAGTGGCTGCTCTTGGGACCAAAGCCTGGAACCTACTGCCACCTCATCTAAGTTCTACCGAAATCATAAATTCAATTCAGGAAGGCTTTGAAGACTTGGGTATTTATTGCCCCAGACAAATTATGCCTCTCGCTTATTTAGTATCTTTAGAGCCCACCCTCCCCTCCAAACAACCAGCGCCAGGATGCTCCTCACGGGGTGGTAGTTGCTCTTTACAAATACATTACATTACATTACATTACATTACATTACTTGTGGTGGGGGGGGCAGACGTTCCGGGGGCCCCCATTCAGCCCCCTGGCCAATGAATATCTGGGATATATGGTGGACTCAGAGGCCTCATCACATTCTGCAGGGGGAACCCATCATTTTGTGTTATGCCACTGTACGCCTAGGATGGGCTGATACCCTCCACAATCAAACTCCAAGATCCTCTGAGGCTGGTGCAGAGGTCTTGGAGAGCTTTAAACACCCTCAGTGGACGTCGGCTGTCCACAGACTCCAAATACCAGCTGGAAACCAACTCTATGCAAGGGTTTCCAGCTCCCCATGTGATATCGCTCTTCACCAGGAATCGAGTGACAAATCATGTGACTTGCATCCCTCAGAGTGCCTCGTTGGGCCTCTATGAGGGTGCAGCTTTCAGGGTTCCTCTTTGAGGGTGCAGCTGTCGAGTTCCTCATTTGAGGGTGCAGCCGTCAGAGTTCCTCTTTGAGGGTGCATCTCCCAGTGGGCCTCTTTGAGGGTGCAACTGTCAGGGTTCCTGTTTGAGGGTCAGCTCCCAGTGTGCTTCTTTGAGGGTGCAGCTGTCAGGGTTCCTGTTTGAGGGTCAGCTCCCAGTGTGCTTCTTTGAGGGTGCAGCCGTCAGGGTTCCTCTTTGAGGGTGCATCTCCCAGTGGGCCTCTTTGAGGGTGCAACTCTCGGGGTGTCTCTTTGAGGGCGCAGATGTCATGGTGCTTCTTTGAGGGTCAGCTCCCATAGTGCGTCTTTGAGGGTGCAGCTCCCAGGGTGCCTCTTTGAGGGTGCAGCTCCCAGGGTGCCTCTTTGAGGGTGTAGCTCTCAGTTTGCCTCTTTGAGGGTGCAGCTCTGAGAGTGCCTCTTTGAAGGAGCAGCTGTCAGGGTTCCTCTTTGAGGGTGCAGCTCCCAGTGTGCCTCTTTGAGGGTGCAGCTGTCAGGGTTCCTCTTTTTTTGGGTGAAGCTCTCAGCGTTCCTCTTTGAGGGCGCAGCTGTCAGGGTTCCTCTTTGAGGGTGCAGCTGTCAGGGTGCCTTTTGAGTATGCAGCTCCCAGTGTGCCTCTTTGAGGGTGCAACTCTCCGGGTACCTCTTTGAGGGTGCAACTCTCCGGGTGCCTCTTTTAGGGTGCAGCTGTCAGGGTTCCTCTTTTTTTGGGTGAAGCTCTTAGGGTTCCTCTTTGAGGGTGCAGCTGTCAGGGTTCCTCTTTGAGCATGAAGCTCTCAGGGTGCTTCTTTAAGGATGCGCCTCTCAGGTTGCCTCTTTGAGGGTGCAGCTGTCAGGGTTCATCTTTGAGGGTGCAGCTGTCAGGGTGCCTTTTTGAGCGTGCAACTCCCAGTGTGCCTCTTTGATGGTGCAACTCTCTGGGTGCCTAAACTTTTTGCATTTATCTTAGCCTTGGTCCCTATGTAGTGTTAGTAGTTTTAGGCCTCTAGGCACTTCAGCACTGTGTCCCAGTGTAAAGTGCGTGCGCTCTGTGTTACATGTAGTGAGACTGGCCTGCCCTCCCATAGGAATGCATGGGGGATATGGGTGTCCATGGTAGTTCCTGATGTGAGAGGAGTGCAGGGGCGAGTTTGGTATGTGCGAACTCGTGAGAACAAATGCTGCGCAATGGTGTGCACAGATTTATGGTGACTGGTGGAGAAGTGCCACTTCTAGAAGTTGGCATGTCTGTGTGCTGTGTGATGTGAATTGCCTGTCTGGCTTGTGGTTGACAGGAGCTGAGTGGACTGGGGAATTCCAGGAGCCAGGGTGAGTCTGCCCGGTGGTGAATGGAGAGATCTGCATGTAGATGGGAGGGAGGAGTGCACCTGGGACCTGAATAGGGCTGGGCCTTCCCTACACAAGGCTGGCTCCACCTCCTGTGGTGCGGCTGATGTCCCTAGCCTGTCCTGTGAAAAGGGAGAGGGTTTGAGCAAAACAAAGTGCTCCAGAACCAGTTGTAACTGGTTCTCCCCATGCCCTACAGTTGGTGACAAAGGAAATGTGTGTATAAGAAGGGGCTGTGACCCCGTGTCTGGGCTCTCTGCTGCTCTGATCCTGACGCTGGGGGCTGCTGCTGCTGGTCTCCAGGAGGAACCGCCACAAGGGACTGCTTCCCTGCTGGAGGGCCCGGTGTGCTGGCCTGCCTGAGCCCAGCCTTGTGCCCCCCTGAACTTGGCCTCTACTTTGAAAGGGCGCTTTGCTCTTTATTGCTGGGAAGAGCGCGCCATTTTTTGGCCCTGGACCTGTGACTTTTGCACCTGGGAGCCCTTTTTGGGGCGAGGGCTGGTGACCTTGCCCTGGCACTGAGAGAGCGCTGCTGTTGTGCGGCTGCAGCGCTGAGCTGCTCATGAGGAACAGGGAGTCCCCGGCGTAGAGGATTCCCCCGCATTTGTGTGCACTCCAGCGGGAGCCCACCCCGCGTTGTTGTCTGTTTTTCTTTGGGAACACACCCCGCCTGTGCTGGACTCGAGCGGGAGCCCACCCCGCGTGACGACCGCCTCTTTAAGTTAATTGATGGCGGGTGCCCACCCCGCATATTGGTTGTTCTGAATACCCCTAGCGGGTGCCCACCCCGCCAGGGACTTTATGTAAAAATAACGGGAGCCTACCCCGCATCGAGGAAATCACCGCCGCTGGCCCGGGGGCTTCATTGAGAGTGCTGGGCCCGCCTACGTCTGCATCAGCCGCGCTGGGATTGGTCCCAGTCCTCAGGGATTCCCGTTGCGTCACCGCTAGGCCGCGCCAGGATTGGTTCCCGCGGTACGAGCCCCCTAGTGACCGGGAGGCCTGGTGTTGCGGCTCGGAACAAGGAGAAGGAACTGCCCCCAACACCCGAGGGGCCAGACTGAAAAGAACTGTGCAGAGGCGGTAGGAAGTGCGGGACTTCACCTAACAACGAGGATTCCCCACTCCCTCAAAGTTGAAAGGTCGGCCTCGGGAGCCGGGAGGGCCCCGCAGGAAGGAAGATGCCTCCGCAGAAGACTGCCAGGCCCTAAGGTAACTCACTCATTGGTGACCCGGGGGTTATCTGAGAGTGGAACTAGCAGCACCAGCGCGCACTCGCGCCTAAGTGACACGGGGGTTTGTTGATTTCATAATTATTTTAAGAGGGCCAGTTCTTCTGTAGTGGCGCATAGTTGTCTCAGGAGCCCGTGCGCTTCAGGGGCACATTATTATTCTAGAGCCCCAGATGGCTCCAACACTGGGGGCCATATCTATTTACGGAGCCAGTGCACTCCAGAGGAGCAGATGATTTTTAGAGCCCAGGTGGCTCCAACGTTAGGCCCCTTTTGTTTTAAGGGCTACTGAAAGCCCAGGCCGCATTTGAGTACTTACAGCTGCCCAGCAAGTAGTGGGCAGCTGCATCGTTTAGGCGCACCATACTTTTGGGTTCTTGTGAAGTCAGGAGTCAAATGCGCTCCTTTGCCCCACTTTTTCCCAGTTGCCCAGCAAGTAGTGGGCAGCTGCCACGTTTAGGTTGGCGCAGTAGCGCACCCTTGACTTTCACTGCCTAGGCAGCAACCCTGACCCTTGGGACCTAGGGCATTTGAGCCCTGTTTGAGATGGCCAGTTGGCCAGGGGGGGACTGTGAGTTGTGTAGGGCGCCAGGCCCTAATGTGATTTATGTTCATGTGTTAGTGTCTAATGCGTTAGACTCCTGATGTGATTTGTGGGTGCTAGGAAATGTAATGTATGTAGACTGATTTACGCACCTGTGTTGATACCCCTAAATGTACACTAGGATTATGAGGTTGGTTCGCATCTAATGGTTTATGCTAGTGAGAGTTATTCCCTAAGATGAGTTATGCTTAAGAGGTTAGAGTTTAATGTTTTTTAGACTTGTGAGAGAATTGTGTAATGTGGCTATGCTGATGAGGTTGGCGTACAATGCGTTGGCGCCTGATGTGAAACTGAGCCTAATGTAGTTGCTGTTACAGGCTGATGCTAAGTGCAGGGATTACCAGTAGTACTGGTGGTGTCCTATGTTTATGCTAAATTCTACCTTTACTAAGTTCACTTGGTGAAGGTACTGACAGTGGCCCAGTTGGCCCGGTCAGGTGTAAATAATCCCTTGTAGATACTACCCAGTGCCAGTTGGCACAGTGTACATTATGTGATTATGATCTAATGTGTTTATTATAATACAAAGGCTATTTTTTTATATAACCTTGTGTGGAGTTCCTTTTGTGGTGTGCCTGGGGTGTTGTTGCTGTGTGCGCGCGCAAACGCATTACACATTGGGGTAAGCCTGACTGCTCGTGCCAAGCTATCAAGGGGGTGAGCAGGAGTTTTCTTTGGCGTGTAACTTCCTTGCCCTGACTAGAGTGGTGGTTTCTGCCTGGCTTAGGCGCACGCCTTAGCCAGCCAGAAATACCATTTATAACAGTGCCTCTTTGAGGGTGCAACTCTCCGGGTGCCTCTTTGAGGGTGCAGCTGTCATGGTGCTTCTTTGGGAGGTCTGTTCTCAGAGTGCCTCTTTGAGGGTGCATCTCTCAGGGTGCCTCTTTGAGGGTGCATCTCTCAGGGTGCCTCTTTGGGGGTGCAGCTCTCAGGGTGCCTCTTTGAGGGTGCAGATCTCAGGGTGCCTCTTTGGGGGTGCATCTCTCAGGGTGCCTCTTTGAGGGTGCATCTCTCAGGGTGCCTCTTTGAGGGTGAAGCTGTCATGGTGCTTCTTTGGGAGGTCAGTTCTCAGACTGCCTCTTTGAGGGTGCATCTCTCAGGATGCCTCTTTGGGGGTGCAGCTCTCAGGGTGCCCCTTTGAGGGTGCATCTCTCAGGGTGCCTCTTTGGGGGTGCAGCTCTCAGGGTGCCTCTTTGAGGGTGCAGATCTCAGGGTGCCTCTTTGGGGGTGCGGCTGTCAGGGTGCCTCTTTGAGGGTGCAACTCTCCGGGTGCCTCTTTGAGGGTGCAGATCTCAGGGTGCCTCTTTGGGGGTGCGGCTGTCAGGGTGCCTCTTTGAGGGTGCATCTCTCAGGGTGCCTATTTGAGGGTGCAGCTGTCATGGTGCTTCTTTGGGAGGTCCGTTCTCAGGGTGCCTCTTTGAGGGTGCATCTCTCAGGGTGCCTCTTTGGGGGTGCAGCTCTCAGGGTGCCTCTTTGAGGGTGCAGATCTCAGGGTGCCTCTTTGGGAGTGCAGCTGTCAGGTTGCCTCTTTGGGGGTGCAGTTGTCAGGGTGCCTGTTGGACAGGCCACACGAAGGGCTTGCTCCCTCCCCGCACGACAGGGCCCGAGCTCCGGCCCACCAGGCATAACCCACGAAAAGCACCCGTACCCCGTCCCCCGACGGATCTTCTGCCCTCGGACCTCTACTCATCACGGGGCCCAGCCCCACCGGCTCCCCCGGCCGGTTCAAGCCGCCATCTTGGGCCCTGCACCACGAGGCCGCGTGGCCTCGCCCCGACCCTAACCCCGGGCCTGACCGGCCCCGACATCCCGGCACCACCATCCACCCGGGAGGTGAGCGGACCACTTGGCAGGTCAATGGGAGGACGAAGTGTCAAGAGCTCTTCCCCCGCCAGGTGCCGATCGCCTCCAGCTCCCCCAGGCGCTGGCCCCACCCCCTGCTGGGTGTCTGGACACCTTCATCCCGGGCCCTCCGACCTCCAAGTGCGAGGGTCCGGACATCAAAGAGCGCCTGCCCTATAACTGGGGCAACTCCGGAGCAGGAAGGCAGTTGTATCCTGAAGTCGAGAGACACCGAGAGAACTCAGCCTTGACGGACTACTGGCACTGCCGTAGCCCGCTCTTGTGAACCATCGTCCTGCCTGCTGGCGCTGCCGCGGCCTTCTACAACATCCATCCTCGTCGGGACCTGCTGGCGCTGCCGCGGCCCGTTGTAACGACCATCCTCACCGGGACCTGCTGGCGCTGCCGCGGACCGTACATCGACCATCTTTCCGGGACCTGCTGGCGCTGCCGCGGCCCGTTGTAACGACCATCCTCCCCGGGACCTGCTGGCGCTGCCGCGGCCCGTTGTAACGACCATCCTCACCGGGACCTGCTGGCGCTGCCGCGGACCGTACATCGACCATCTTTCCGGGACCTGCTGGCGCTGCCGCGGCCCGCACCAACTGAGCTCGAGGATTGTGAGCTAATCATCATCTCATCCAAACTACCTGACTGGTAGACAGACTGTCCCGCTACCCCTTACCCTGCTTTGAGAGACTTGAATCGAGGGGACCCCTGAGTCCAGTCCTCCTTGTACCATTCAACCGTACCTTAAGAAGTGCTTATAAAGAACACTGAACCTTATCCGTGTGTGGTATCTGTCTGTGGGGGGGAAGTTACTTGTCTGTACGATCGCTGGAGACGGCTCTCCCCGGAGACCTCTCCTCCTGACCCCGGCCGACCCTCCCGGTCCGTCTATCCTTTCTAACATTGGTGGCCAGCGGCGCGATCCGAATCAACGCGTAATCGTACAGAGAGTAGCTCACCCCACGACAACAACACGATGTCAGCCAAAGATAGCAACTCCACCGAGAAATTCCAAATGGATAAATTAGAAGAATACAACCACCGCGAACTGAGACAATTCTGCATAGAACTGGGCATTGCTACCACCGGCCTGAGTACCAAAGATGATCTAAAGCACGCCCTAGAGTCGTGGACAGAAACGGGGGTCGCCGGACCCTCCGACCAAAGCAGCATCACACCAGAGGGGAACGCCACGGCTCCCGAGGAGCGGGGAACGGGCCTCTCGCAGGAGGAGATCCGAGAAAGAGAAAGAACCAGATTGCACGAGTTGGAAATGGCACGACTCAAGATGGATGGGGAACTCAAGTTAGCTGAACAGAAACTCAACCTCGAGCACATGCGGCTCCGAGATGAACGAGAAGAGAAGCAGAGACAGAGAGAGCTGGAGGAGAAAAAAATAACGCTCGAGCACGAGCGCAAACTGGCGGAAATAGAACTTCGGAAACAGAATAAAGAACTGGGGGTGCCTGAGCGACCACACACCCCGGGGCCAATCGAGAAAAAAGTCCACATCCCCAAGGATGTTGTCCGCGAGTATGTCCGAGAAGACGACATACAACAGTGGTTTAAAGCCTACGAGATCGCCATGACCTCCCACCGGATCGACCGGAGTGATTGGGGAGCCGGACTCTGGGGGAGGTTTATCAACGAGGGGCGCGATGCCCTACTGCAGCTCCCAGATCACCAAATGTCGTCCTACGACCACATGAAGGCTGCCCTCCTCACCCGCTACGGCCTCACACCCGAGATGTACCGCCAGAGGTTCAGAGATTGCACCCGGATCCCAGGTACAACTTGGGTGGAATACGTGAACTATTTCAGCCGTGCCTTCGAGGGTTGGATAAAGGGGAGCCAGGTCACCACCTACGAACAACTCTTTAACCTGATGGTATGGGAGCACCTGTCGAACAACTGCTTCGTCGAGCTCAGGCAGCACCTCCTCGACAGTAAGCTGACTGACCCCCGGCAGCTCGCCGCCGAAGCTGACCGATGGGAAAGCACCCGAGTGGGCCGGAGGGGGCCACACGAACAGAACAGAAACAACCAAGGCCAGCACCGTCCTCGGGGAGGAGGAGGGGGCCAGGGGCGAGGGAGAGACGCCTTGCCCGCAACACCCGTGGCCAGCACCCCGGCTCCGGCCGGTCGGGGCAACCCCCCGTGGCGTCCTGGGGTCCGAGCCAACGTCACGTGCCACCGATGCCAGTGAGTCGGCCACTACGCCAATGACCCGAGCTGCCCGCAGAACCAAACACCCAAGCCCCGCCAGGTAACTGCCGCCGCCCTGGGGGAAGAGCGATCATTGGAGGAACCAGAGGAGTATGAACCGGCCCAGCAAGAGTGGGAACCGGCCGCCATGGTCCTGGCATGCTTAGGGGGAAGAGACATGGTCCCGCGGGCTCCCCTACCCGCTAACACCAGGAAATACGGTCAGTGGGTGACCATTAATGGACAGCGAGCCGAGGCCTTGCGTGACACAGGCGCCAGTGTGACGGCCGTCCGCTGTCACCTGGTGAAGCCCGAGCAGATCCTGCCGAACATTCTCTGCCCCGTCCGCTCGGCAGACAACTCTGAAAGTATGTGTCAAATGGCCTGCGTTCCATTCGAATGGGGAGGGGTCTCCGGCCTGTTGAAGGTGACGGTCCGGGACGATGCCCCCGTGGACTGCCTCCTGGGGAATGACCTCGAGAGTTCCCCGTGGGCCACCGTTGAGAGAAGAGAGCACCTGGGGATGCTGGGCCTCCCGGACTGGGCCTGCGTAAACACCCGGTCCATGGCCGCCCGTGCCGTCCCTCGATCAGAAGAACCAGAATGGCCAGCACCTCCGCCCCCAGTCGCCCCAGTAGAAGACAACGACGAGGCCAGCCTCCCAGACCCGACGGCCGAAGGGGACGCGCAACCCCAGGACCTTCCTGACCTGGCTCAGTGGCGTCAAGAGGGGGGGCCCACCCAAGCACAGTTCCGCCAGGAACAAAAGACCTGTCCCTCCCTCGAGGGACTCCGCCAACAAGCCAGCGCCCAGAACGCAGGGGACTCCACCGGAACTCACTGGGTCTACTGGGATAACGACCTGCTATACAGCGAGCAAAGAATCGCCGAGCTGGAGGCCGGTCGAGTACTGGTGGTACCTCTCCGCTTCAGAGACTTTCTGCTCAACCTGGCCCATGATGTCCCCCTGGCTGGACACCTGGGCCAAGATAAAACGTACAGCCGCCTAGTGACCCACTTTTTCTGGCCGAAGATGAGGAACGACGTCCTGAACCACTGCCGATCTTGCCCCACATGCCAAGCCAGCGGGAAGAGTGGTCGGAAGCTGAAAGCCCCGCTGCAACCCTTCCCTGTGGTCACCACCCCGTTCGAGAGGGTGGGGATAGACATCGTGGGGCCTCTGGACCCCCGCACGGCACAAGGACACAGGTTCATCTTAGTACTGGCGGACCATGCCACCCGCTACCCCGAGGCGGTGCCCCTACGGACCGTGACAGCTCCGGTGGTTGGCCGGGCCCTAATGGGGATCTTCTCCCGGGTAGGCTTCCCCCGAGAAGTCGTCAGCGACCGAGGCACGAACTTTATATCCAAATACATGAAGTCCCTCTGGCAACAATGCGGGATCACCTACAGATTCACGACCCCCTATCACCCCCAAGGGAACGGACTAGTGGAGCGTTTTAACCGCACCCTCAAGGGGATGATTGGGGGATTGGAAGAGCCCCTCCGTCGCCAGTGGGATGTACTACTCCCGTGCCTCCTCTTCGCCTACCGCGAAGTTCCCCAGAAGTCCCTCGGTTTTAGCCCTTTCGAACTCCTGTACGGGCACCCTGTGCGAGGGCCCCTCAGCCTAGTAAAAGAAGGTTGGGAGATGGCCCCCCTAAAGACCCCTCCAGACGTCTTCAAATACCTCCTGGCCCTACGCAATCAGACCCGGCGCTTCAGAGAGAGGGCCAAGGCGAACCTCGAGGCCAGCCAGGAGGACATGAAGAAGTGGTATGATCACAATGCCTCCTCCGTTGAGTTCGAGCCTGGACAACAAGTATGGGTGATGTCCCCCACCGAACCATGTGCCTTGCAAGATAAGTGGACGGGGCCCTTCAAAGTGGTCGAGCGCAAAAGCCCCGTCACTTACCTCATCGACCTGGGGACCTCCCGGAACCCCCTTCGGGTCCTCCACACCAACCGACTCAAACCACACTTTGTGCGCTCAGAACTCAGCCTCCTGATGGCTACGGACAGTGGGGCAGAGGAAGACTCCGAACCCCTCCCGGATCTTCTGAAGACTCAGGAGAATGACGGCTCCGTGGACGGGGTCCGGCTCTCTGACGCCCTCACTTCGGAGCAACGCCAGGGCTGCCGGAACCTCCTGCTGCAGTTCGCTACCCTGTTCTCCCTCACCCCCGGGGTCACCCCTTGGTGTTTGCACGACGTGGACACCGGGGACAGTCCCCCTGTCCGACACCGGGCCTACCGCGTACCAGATCGGGTACGGGCCTGCATACAGGAGGAGGTGGCCAAGATGCTCACAATCGGGGTCATCGAGCCCTCAGACAGTCCCTGGGCCAGTCCGGTTGTATTGGTCCCCAAAGCCGCTGCCCCCGGCACCGCACCTGAACTGAGATTCTGCGTCGACTACCGGGGCTTGAACGCTGTCACCCGGACCGACGCTCATCCGATCCCCCGAGCAGACGAGCTGATCGACCGGCTGGGGGCCGCCCGCTACCTCAGTATCTTCGACCTAACAGCGGGCTACTGGCAGATCGGCCTCACACCCAGGGCTCAGGAACGGTCAGCCTTCTCTACCCCCGATGGCCACTACCAATTCAAGGTCATGCCCTTCGGCATGAAGAATGCCCCCGCCACGTTTCAACGCCTCGTGAACCAGGTCTTGGCGGGGCTCGAAGAGTTCAGCGCTGCCTACCTGGACGATATCGCTGTGTACAGCCACCACTGGCCCGACCACCTCCGTCACCTCCAAGAAGTCCTACAGGCCCTCCAGCGGGCCGGCCTCACAATTAAGGCCGGCAAGTGCCAAATTGGCCAAGGGTCTGTGACCTACCTTGGGCACCAAGTGGGAAGCGGGCTGGTGGCCCCGCTACAACTTAAGATTGCTGCCATCCAGTCCTGGCAGCCCCCCGTCACCCAGACCGAGGTCCGAGCCTTCTTGGGGCTCACCGGCTACTACCGGCGGTTCGTGAAGGACTACGGCAGCATCGTGGGGCCCCTCACGGGTCTCACGTCCAAGAACCAGCCGAAGCGGATTAACTGGACCCCCGATTGTCAGGCGGCCTTCGAGAAGCTGAAGGCCGCTCTATGCACCGCCCCTGTGCTCCAGGCCCCCGATTACAGTCGGGAATTCATGGTACAGACCGACGCCTCCGACCACGGCATCGGAGCCGTCCTTTCTCAGTTAAACCCCGAAGGTCATGACCAACCGGTGGCCTTCATCAGTCGACGTCTCCTGGCCCGAGAACAGCGCTGGAGCACCATCGAGAGGGAGGCCTTCGCAGTGGTGTGGGCCCTCAAAAAGCTCCGGCCCTATCTCTTCGGTACCCACTTCCGGGTACAAACCGACCATCGACCCCTGCAGTGGCTGATGCAGATGCGGGGGGAGAACCCAAAACTCTTGCGCTGGTCCATTTCCCTGCAGGGAATGGACTTCACTGTGGAGCACCGACCAGGCCAAGACCACGCCAATGCGGATGGCCTGTCCCGCTTTTTCCGCCTCGACGAAGAGAGTCCCCAAGGAGATGGGTGACTCTCCCCGCCTTCAGCTGGGGGGGACGCATGTTGGACAGGCCACACGAAGGGCTTGCTCCCTCCCCGCACGACAGGGCCCGAGCTCCGGCCCACCAGGCATAACCCACGAAAAGCACCCGTACCCCGTCCCCCGACGGATCTTCTGCCCTCGGACCTCTACTCATCACGGGGCCCAGCCCCACCGGCTCCCCCGGCCGGTTCAAGCCGCCATCTTGGGCCCTGCACCACGAGGCCGCGTGGCCTCGCCCCGACCCTAACCCCGGGCCTGACCGGCCCCGACATCCCGGCACCACCATCCACCCGGGAGGTGAGCGGACCACTTGGCAGGTCAATGGGAGGACGAAGTGTCAAGAGCTCTTCCCCCGCCAGGTGCCGATCGCCTCCAGCTCCCCCAGGCGCTGGCCCCACCCCCTGCTGGGTGTCTGGACACCTTCATTCCGGGCCCTCCGACCTCCAAGTGCGAGGGTCCGGACATCAAAGAGCGCCTGCCCTATAACTGGGGCAACTCCGGAGCAGGAAGGCAGTTGTATCCTGGAGTCGAGAGACACCGAGAGAACTCAGCCTTGACGGACTACTGGCGCTGCCGTAGCCCGCTCTTGTGAACCATCGTCCTGCCTGCTGGCGCTGCCGCGGCCTTCTACAACATCCATCCTCGTCGGGACCTGCTGGCGCTGCCGCGGCCCGTTGTAACGACCATCCTCACCGGGACCTGCTGGCGCTGCCGCGGACCGTACATCGACCATCTTTCCGGGACCTGCTGGCGCTGCCGCGGCCCGTTGTAACGACCATCCTCCCCGGGACCTGCTGGCGCTGCCGCGGCCCGTTGTAACGACCATCCTCACCGGGACCTGCTGGCGCTGCCGCGGACCGTACATCGACCATCTTTCCGGGACCTGCTGGCGCTGCCGCGGCCCGCACCAACTGAGCTCGAGGATTGTGAGCTAATCATCATCTCATCCAAACTACCTGACTGGTAGACAGACTGTCCCGCTACCCCTTACCCTGCTTTGAGAGACTTGAATCGAGGGGACCCCTGAGTCCAGACCTCCTTGTACCATTCAACCGTACCTTAAGAAGTGCTTATAAAGAACACTGAACCTTATCCGTGTGTGGTATCTGTCTGTGGGGGGGAAGTTACTTGTCTGTACGATCGCTGGAGACGGCTCTCCCCGGAGACCTCTCCTCCTGACCCCGGCCGACCCTCCCGGTCCGTCTATCCTTTCTAACATTGCCTCTTTGAGGGTGCAGCTGTCATGATACATCCTTCAGGGTGCAGCTTTGTGGGTGCAGGTTTAATAAACGCTCTGGGATTGTAGGGAGTTCTGAGGGTCTCAGGGTGTAGTTCTCTAGGTGCAGGTTTGTAGTTAACTTGAGGTTGCAGTTCTCAGTGAGCTCTAAGGGTGCCTCTTTGAGGAGGCAGCTCTCAGGGTGCCTCTTTGAGGTTTCAAGGTGTTCTGTGGGTCTCAGGCTGTAGATCTCTAGGTGCAGGTTTATGGTTGCCTTGAGGTTGCAGCTCTCAGTGAGCTCTCAGGGTGCCTCTTTGAGGAGGCAGCTCTCAGGGTGCCTCTTTGAGGTTTCAAGGTGTTCTGTGGGTCTCAGGCTGTAGTTCTCTGGGTGCAGGTTTGTGGTTGCCTTGAGGTTGCAGCTCCCAGTGAGCTCTTTTTCTGGTCACACCCCCACAGACCTCACCCCCTTGTTAAACCGGTTTACTCTTTCCTTTAGGCGAAGTGGGCAGTGACGGATCTGCTCTGCCTGTGACGGAGTCTACATTGACCTGAGGCTGGAGTCCTGGTGCGTCGCAGGGGGGTGTGGGTGGGGGGGAGGCTGACCCACAGAACTGGTTTCTGAGACTCAGCTTCCTCCTCAGGGTACTGTTCCGGGGACGTGCAGACTCCACCGTCGGGTGCACGTGCACTGTGCTCAGGGTCCTGTCCTGGGGATGTGCAGACTGTACCCTTCGGTGCACGTGCACTGTGCTCAGGGTCCAGCCCTGGGGACGTGCAGACTCCACCCTCAGGTGCACGCGCACTGTGCTCAGGGTCCAGCCCTTCAGACGTGCAGACTGCACCCTCAGGTGCACGCGCACTGTGCTCAGGGTCCAGCCCTTCAGACGTGCAGACTGCACCCTCGGGTGCACGTGCACTGTGCTCAGGGTCCTGTCCTGGGGACGTGCAGACCACACACTCGGGTGCACGTGCACTATGCTCAGGGTCCTGTCCTGGGGACGTGCAGACTCTGCCCTTGGGTGCACGTGCACCTTGTTCAGGATCCTGTCCTGGGGACGTGCAGACTCCATCCTCGGGTGCACGTGCACTGTGCTCAGGGTCCTGTCCCGGGAACGTGCAGACTCTACCCTCGGGTTCACGTGCTATGTACTCAGGGTCCTGTCCTGGGACGTGCAGACCCCACCCTCGGGTGCACGTGCACTGTGCCAGTGTCTTGTCCCGGGAACGTGCAGACCACACCCTCGGGTGCACATGCACTGTGCTCAGGTTCCAGCCCTTCAGACGTGCAGACTGCACCCTCGGGTGCACGTGCTCTGTGCTCAGGGTCCTGTCCTGGAGACGTGCAGACCCCACCCTCCGGTACACGTGCACTGTGCTCAGGGTCCTGCCCTGGAGACTTGCAGACTCCACCCTCGGGTGCATGTGCACTGTGCTCAGGGTCCAGCCCTTCAGACGTGCAGACTGCACCCTCGGGTGCACGTGCACTGTGCTCAGGGTCCTGTCCTGGAGACGTGCAGACCCCACCCTCTGGTGCACGTGCACTGTGATCAGGGTCCAGCCCTGGGGACGTGCAGACTCCATCCTCCGGTACACGTGCACTGCGCTCAGGGTCCTGCCCTGGAGACTTGCAGACTCCACCCTCCGGTGCACGTGCACTGTGCTCAGGGTCCAGCCCTGGGGACATGCAGACTCCACCCTCGGGTGCATGTGCACTGTGCTCAGGGGCCTGTCCTAAGGACGTGCAGACTCCACCCTCAGGTGCACGTGAACTGTGCTCAGGGTTGAGCCCTTCAGACGTGCAGACCCCATCCTCGGTTGCACGTGCACTGTGCTCAGGGTCCTGTCCTGGGGATGTGCAGACTCCACCCTCGTGTGCAGGTGCACTTGCCATGGTCCTGTCCTGGAGACATGCAGACCCCACCCTCGGGTGGACGTGCACTGTGCTCAGGGTCCTGTCCTGGGGACGTCCAGACCACACCCTCGGGTGAACATGCACTGTGCTCAGGGTCCTGTCCTGGGGAAGTGCAGACCCCACCCTGAGGGTGCACGTGCACTGTGCTCAGGGTCCAGATCTGGAGACGTGCAGACTTGACCCTCGGGTGCAAGTGCACTGTGCTCAGGGTCCTGTCCTGGGGACGTGCAGACCATAGTGCCAATATCGGCCACACTCACCAGCCTTCTTGCAGCAACATACAGGTAGCATAAATAAGCAGACAAGACAACTTTTGGTGGAGAAAATTGATACAGGTTTATAAGCATACCAAATATGCCAACATGGTGGGTTATCTTACAGGCGATCCAAAGGCAAGCCGCCCCTCGGGGCCTACCACCTGATGGGCTAACGTGCATCGTGGTCTTAGCCAATCGGTGCTTATGATGAGGGGATAGCCCCTCCCCCTTCCGGTGAAACATTGGTCCACCATATAATTCACGCCCCCCCCACGAGGGGCGGAGCGTTCAAGCGACCCCCGGTTGTACAGGTTTCCAACCGCCCGTAGGACAGATGGGGCGCCGTCGGACCCCAGGGTCCACCGCACAGACTTCCTGGGGATATTCGGCCTCAGCACCCTTTGTGCTCCTGAAGAGGGTACCCCTGAGTACCTTTCCGCCTCTGGATCGCCATGTAACTCCGCCACAGCCCTGGGTGTGGCGACCGTCGCAGCCAGGGCCCCCACCAAGGCCTGCGCTCCTATTTGCATCCCTCTATTTCCAGGGCCTCCCCTAGGTCAAGGAGGAACAAGTCCATGCCTATTCTGGAGAGATGTTTCCCATCGTCCTCGAAACACCCTATGGATTTAGCATGAAGCAAACCATGCCTTATGAATCCGAACCCCATTTGTTCGGTGAATTTACGCATCGCGCAATTGACTCTCCTGCGTGCAGCCTCCATTGCTTCCCCAGAGCGTGCTCCCTGCCACAGGAGCCGTGGGGTGATCTCCGACCATCACAGTTCACATGTCCCTAACTTATTGCTTAATTTGCAAAGAGTGGCTTTCATATCTTGAAGCAATGTCCTCTTGCCCAGTGCCATCAGGTCGTTGCCCCCCAGGTGAATGAATCTAGGCTGAGGATCCTACAGTGGCTCCCTGTCAGGAAGAGAATAACATTTAAAGCCATGTGTATTTCCCACCAAGCCTATTGGAGAACTGGCCCTAAAATTAACCACTCCCTGCTCTCCCCCTACTATCCCGGCAAACATCTTCGATCCACCCATGCATTCCTAGCAGCAACCCCCCGGTTCAAGAGGTCAAGAGCAGGAGGAAGGTCCTTCACGCTCAACGCTGCCGAGGTGTGGAACTCCCTTCCCCCACTCCTCAGATCGAATTCCGATCTGTCATCCTTCCGCAAGGAGCTTAAAACGTTTCTTTTCAGCAACTAACTCACCTTTTGCTGCTCTCCTCAAGGCACTATCTTTTTCTATTAGCGCTTGGACGCCTTAGGGCAGCAGTCGCGCTTAATAAAACCCCCTTTCATTTCATTTCATTTCATTTCAATGACCAGCACGTTTGGGGGACTCGTCACTCCCCCCAGTCTCTGCTGCAGTTTGTCCAACAACCCATTCCATCGCATGCCCTGGTACCCCAGCCAAGTTATCTCGGTGTTTGAAAAGCCATGCCTCCACTTCCTGCTCGCAGCCCACTGTGCCAATCTGCTGATGCCAGAATGGCCAATCACCCAGACCTTTGTTCCTGGTAAATAAAGAAATGTGATGTTGCAAAACGTTTATTACCAACACAGCACGCCATAATGAAACATGTAAATTACACTCCCGTCAGTACCCGGAAAACCGGTTCCTGCGGGCAAACCAAATAACGTGGCTCATGGCCATTCACAATTGTAAATAGTAGCTTAAAAAACACAATGCCCCCCATCACACGCCATGACCCGGCTGCAGAAAAGTCCCCTAAAGTTCGTGAGCTCATGGACGTATGTACCTTTTGAAACAGTGGGATTGCCAGCGCCCCCCTTGTTTGATGCCGTCTGCTGGCAAGCCTTCCTTAAACGCTGTAGTTGCTGCCCCTATGCGGAAGGAGTGGCTGCAGAAACGCTTGCTAGGGTCCTTGTTGCCAGATAGCGCCAGGCACGCATGCATGATGTGTTCCACCTGGTACTTAGTAAGGTGCGAGCTGTCTGCGTGTATGAAAAGATAAGTGTCTGCTGCTGGACGCAGGGCCGCGTAGGCGGAGAAAAGCCTAACTGGGCAATACCTCCCGTCCCCCAAACTGTGCAGCCAGAACACCCTGCCCTTGCCGCTCTGATCTGTCTTTGACCTTCGTAGTGTTACTTTGAGGGAATCCCCAGCGAGAACCACATCCTGCCAATTCAGAGCCACCCCAGACTCATCATTCTTGCCACCAACTCACTAATTTGAAGTGCCCCAAAGAAAGCCAGGCTGAAGGCGGCAGCAAACAGTGCTGCCTCAAACTCTGAGTGAGTGGCCTCGTGCATCCAATCTAGCATCCCCTGGGGTGTCTCAAAGTCTATAGGGGACCTGTTGTCCGGTGCCTTAGGTTCACTCCTGGCCCACCCTTTTAATGCCGCTCTGATTACAAAAGAACTCGTTGGGTCTGACTGCCCCTTGAGTCTAGCGTGGTGGCTGATTGCTGCAAGGTAGCCCGATATCCAGGAATGACTCTTCCCATTGTCTTTAGCCCACAATATGAAGGACTGCACTCTGGCTGCTAAAGATAGATCGCCTCCGTCCCATGGGCCCATCCCTGAACAGAATTTGTTCACCCAGGATTTATATCGCTTGTTAGTCCCCGGTGCTAGGGATAACTCGCCCAGGCCCCTCATACGTTTTGCCACTTCAACAGGAACCACAGGTGCGCTGGGAAAGGTATGCCCTCCTCTCTCGCTCTCGGCCATGCCTCCCGGAACCGGTGCCACTGAAAACGAGAGAGAGCATCAGCCGCTGTGTTCTGCACACCCTGAATGTGTCGCGCCCTGCATTCAACATTGTTGTAAAGACAAGCCCGCACCAACTCCCTCAAGAGGCACAGAACCAGGGAACAACTCGCTGACTGGGAATTGATGGCCTGCACTACCGCTAGATTGTCAGACCAGAAAAGGACCCTATTATGGGCCATAAATGGAAAGCCACCACAATGGGGAATAACTCCAGCACTGTGATGTTGGTCGTGATCCTTTTCTTGTGCCAGGCACTGGGCCATTTCTCAGCACACCATTCCCTGTCTAGAATGGCTCTGAATCCTTCCCTGCCTGATGCATCTGTATGTAGGGCTAGTTCCGGGCTGCCTGCCCAGGGAGCCCTCCAAATTACTGAACCGTTGAAATTGGCCAAGAAATCCGCCCACATGACCAGGTCCAGTCTCATGCCTTTGCTTAGCTTGACCATGTGGTGCTTTTTTAAGACCCTGGTCCTGGCCAACCTTCTGCCAAATACTCTTCCAGCTGGTATGACCCTCGCTGCAAAGTTCAGTTTCCCTAAGAGCCCTTGAATGCATTCTAGGGTGGCCTTGCCCTGCGCAACCACAGCCTGAATGTGTTGTGCGAGGTCGCATACTTTGTCTGTAGGTAACCTGGATTCCCCCGCGATGGTGTCTAGCTCTATCCCCAGAAAAGTTAAAACCTGTGCTGGACCCACCGTTTTACCTGGTGCAAGGGGGACCCCCACGTGACTGGCCAGCTGTTCAAAATCCTCAAGGGCTTGCTTACAGTCCTGCGTGCCCTCACTCCCAATGAACAGGAAGTCATCTAGATAATGGGTCACCCCTGCAACCCCGTAGGTATCCTGGAGGGCCCATTGCAAGAAACAACTGAACGCCTCAAAATAGGCACAAGACACCGCGCAATCCAAGGGCATGCATCTGTCAAAAAAGTACCTGCCCTCTAGCCTGAAACCCAGCAGGTGATGGCTGCGCGGGTGGACTGGTAGCAAGCGAAAAGCCGATTCGATGTCCGCCTTTGCTAACCAGGCCCCTCTGCCTGCCCTCCTGACTAGGTCCAATGCTACGTCCAGAGTACAATAAGACACAGAGCAGGTGCCCTCCTGTAGCCCATGGTTAACTGATGCCCCATCTGGGTAAGAGAGGTGGTGAATCAGTCGAAAAGCCCCAGGGTCCTTCTTGGGCACCACCCCCAGGGGAGAAACTACAAAGTTGTCGAGTGGGAGTTGCAGAAATGGACCCGCCACCCAGCCCAAAGGCCTCTCCTTCTCTACCTTTGCCCTAACTACCTCCGGATGCTCTCTCGCAGACCTGAGGTTGTCGGCCTCTCTCCTTCCCAGGGGGCCCACGTAGGGGATCTTAAAGCCTTCATTGAAACCCAAAAGCAGTGTGCGGCTATCTGTTGCGTTGGGGTACCTTCTAAGAAAAGGCGTGATGTTAGCCAGGCTGACGGGGGAAGGGCCTTTGGAGAAGAGCCCATGGGAAGTTGGACTGACTGCGGGGAGAAGACACGTGGGGAGGGGGGGGGCATTGAGATGTTGGACTCGGTTGTGTTCCTTCCTCAACTTTGTTGGCCGCCTTTGTCGGCTGTCTGCCTATCCTGCTTGGTATGGCAGGACACCGCTGGGTGGGGCCTGCCACGTGTTACACGCATGCAGGAACTTGCACGTCTTACCCCAGGAGCAAGATCCATTGTTAAAAAGGCGGCATGTACCCGGGGGGGACCTCCTGAAACCTCCCCTCTGTCCCCCTCCCCTACGTGCCCCGCGAAAGGACTGTTTGCCCCTTGCGCTTGTTGGAAATGACCCCTTGGAAGACGATTGTCCCCCCTGTGTATTTCCCTGGGTGCCTACACTTTGCTGCGAACGGGAACCCATATGGTCCATCCACAGCTGGACCTCTTTTTGGTCCCAGCCCATCTCCGGGCATTGGGACATCTTCCTCCTGAACTCCCTGTCGTAGTTCAACCATCCATTTCCACCCCACCTCATGGCCTCGTTATGTATGGTCCTGGAGTATTGCACCAACCCTGGTCCCTGTTCCGGAAATGTCTCCATAGTGACAGATGCTAGGATGGAGAAAGCCTCTAGCCAGTTAGCTATGTTCTTCTCCGGCCAAGGCTGGTATTTTACTTTTTTATTATCCTCCTTCGCCCCCATTTTCCTGGCGTCAAGCCCCTCTTGTCCCAGCATCAGCAGGGTAAAAATGTCCACAAAATCCCTCCTCCAAATTCCTTCTTTGGCTGCCTGTGGCACTTGCCAGGCTAGAAAACAACGCCCAGACAGCAGGGGTGCCGTCGTGACTTGCTGGACCAAGTTGGGCAAGGGAGCAGCCGTGAGAGCCGTCGTAGGTTGTAGTACCAAGGTGGGAAAGGGAGCGGGCGTGATGGAAAACAAAACAGCTGTGGCCCCCGAACTTGTATCGACTGTCATAGTACTCGGGCTGGCCGCTAAAGGGGGGAGCGGGACGGGAGTTGGCGCTGTGTTGAGCACCCCAGAAATAGGTGTAGGAGGAATGCCCTCTGCCGGAGTAGGTCTAACCTGCCCCACTGGCTCCCCCACACCTCCTGCTCATACACTTGCTGCTGTTAATGTGGCTCCCTCCTTAGTACCCCCACTGGGGCACACAAGTGCCGGGCTGGTGGACACAGAACCTGCTTGAAGCTGAGACATAACTGTTCATAGTGTCCAAGAGTTTAGCCAGCTCATCCCTAGTGGCGTAGTTACCTTGGGCCGCGGTACTGTCCAACGGGGTAAGTGGCCCCGGGGGTGTGGGCGCACCCAGCGCTGTAACGACCTCCTTGGGGGCCTGAACTGCTCTGCTCCTGGGTGGTGGCAGCGGATCTGCCGGGAAATCCCTGGACGTGGGCTTGCGGACCCGCTTGGGCCTAGATGGGCCTGCCTCTGCACCGGGCTGTTGTTCCGTAGGAGGAGAATCGCCGAAGATCCCAGAGTCCTCCTGATCGGGGGCATTCAATATGCCATTAGCCCATGCCAGGCCTTTGCTCTTGGCCATCTCAAAGAAGTTGGCCCACTGTGCGTCCTGAGAAGTGCCCGGCATCGAGTCGTCCACCTGGGATCTCTCCGGAAAAAGGGGGGGTGAACCCTGGCTATCCATTGCGACCTTCGACTCCACACAGGCCCCTGATTTGAGGAGATAAATTTATGGGATCAAAACATGATAATACTTGGTTGTTTATTGCGGTCACCTCAAGCCCCCTGCTTCCCCAGACGCTCCTTGCCCCCCAAATCCTCTATACTTACTTATTGTGCAATAGTGGGAGTGGACCTGGGGCGTGACGCGCGTACGAAGGCTTCTCAAAGTATGCCCTGCATGTGCTGATGAAGTGGGAGTGCTAGGGGAGAAAAAGGAAACGTTAGCGGGGACCCTGGTGCATGAACGAGACCCTAAACGCACGCCCCCCTAGGTCCCGGAGGACCCCCGTGTGACCTGGAGCCGTCTCTCCTGTTTCCACCCGAAGGTGTGATCTCTGTCCAATACCTGTTTCTCAAGCTGTCCAACCTTTTGCGTCCGACCCCTAGCGTCGTCGCCTCTTTAATAACTGTATGACCTGGAATAAAGAAAAGATTAATTATTGCGCCCTGGACGAGGCCAGTGTCCATGAACCCCAAGTGCCCTGTCGCATCTTCGCTGCAGGCCCCTGTGTCCCATGACCCTGCTGCGGCCGTGGACCCATCGTACCACCGTGCAGCTGTCCCCAAACGACTGACACAGCACCTGCAAAGGAGACACGTTACGAAAAAACACCCATCAAATAGTACATATAAGCTATTGCGTCCCACCACGATGTCCATCCTGTGGGGGGTGGGGGGGTGGAAGCTAGGCGAGCATTATTAGCCCTGCCGCGCCCCCTGCGTTAGTTCCCTCCCGTAAATGCCCCTGACCAAGCACATGAAATTGCATCCCTATAATACATAATGAATAACTATGCTTTCCAAATTCGCTAAAATGCAAAATTCGCAATTTTTGGGTGAAACCCCAGTAATACTTTGCTGCCTGCCTTAAGATCCTATGTTTCCCCCAAAAGTTGCCCTGAACTCGTTGCAAGGCTGCAGTATCCTGGTGTTCCCATTCAGGCCTCCCATGCAAGTACTAACCAGGCCCGACCCTGCTTAACTTCAAAGCTGGACCCTGAATGTCCAATGTCCTGAAGAGCGGGCTGCGTGTGCGAGGCTGCTGGACTGACACTGACCACAATCTACAGCAAGCGCCGAGGCCCAAGAGCAACACTGGCAAGCCTCGTCGCTTCCTCGATCGGTAATGGGCGTTGTACGAGGTAAACGATTGTGCGCACAACAACAAATGAAGTCCCTTCATAAAGCAGCAAACACACTCCGCTGCGCGTCATGGCTTCTGTGCGTTGATGAAGACTCAAGTTTTTTTGGTTTTTTTTGGTTTTTTTGTAAATTAACACACTCTCGCGGTAAACAAGTTACGCTGTGGCAAAGGTTCAGAACCTCACACACTACCTATACTGCTGTAGGCCCGATATGTGAACCACACCCCTAGTTCCAATGCAGTCCAGGACATCTCCGCCAGGGGGGGGGCGAATGTGCGTCCAGACGACCGGGCTGCAGGTAGGGCCTAATCCCGTGTAACATTCATTAACCTAGCCCCACATGTCTGTTGCCCCCCCCCGCAGGTGCCTGCAGGAAGCCGAGAACACCTCGCGGCATGGGGGCGGGGAGGAAGCCTGGCCCCTAAGGGTTTGCTGCTGTGTGGGGGCCGGTCGTTAATCGACGGTGAGGCAATTCAACCCCCCACCCCCCAGGCCAACGAAAACCGCGGCAGGGGCCGCAAACACCGGCGGGGCAGCGAGGTCCCGGGCCATGCTCCGCTCGCTTCCCCCCCCCACCAGCGCTCTCGCTCGGGGGACATCTCTCGTGGGTGAAGCGCCGCGTTGGACCCCGGGGTGGCGAAGGGACCAGGGGCCAAAAGTAATAGAGCAGAGGAAGCTGAGGCCCGACCCCTGGAGCGAGGCCGCGGTCCGAACGAAGGCGCAGCATGGGCAGGGACGGCCCCCCACGGCGATGCTTGATTCGCGGGGGCCCTCACTGGGGGCCGGGGAGGAGGTGGCGGCATCCCCCAGCCGCCGCCTTGTGATGATTGGACTATGACCGACGCCTCGGTGCCCCACTCGAAATGCCTCGCCGCCTGAGGTCTCCCCCCCCCCCCCCTGCTGCTAGAGCAGTCACTGTGAGCGCTCATGACACCTTCGGTAAGTGCGCGCTAAATAAGGAGGCATTAAATGAAGGCCCACCGGGACGGACAAAGCGCAGGCTGCTCTAAAACAGCTGGAGCCCCACAGGCCCGACCCCAGCCCCATCGGCACACGGTGCCCGGGGCAGCCCATCACATACTCTAAAACAATACTCAAAGAGCAGCTGGAGCCCCACAGGCCCGACCCCAGCCCCATCGGCACACGGTGCCCGGGGCAGCCCATCACATACTCTAAAACAATACTCAAAGAGCAGCTGGAGCCCCACAGGCCCGACCCCAGCCCCATCGGCACACGGTGCCCGGGGCAGCCCATCACATACTCTAAAACAATACTCAAAGAGCAGCTGGAGCCCCACAGGCCCGACCCCAGCCCCATCGGCACACGGTGCCCGGGGCAGCCCATCGCATACTCTAAAACAATACTCAAAGAGCAGCTGGAGCCCCACAGGCCCGACCCCAGCCCCATCGGCACACGGTGCCCGGGGCAGCCCATCGCATACTCTAAAACAATACTCAAAGAGCAGCTGGAGCCCCACAGGCCCGACCCCAGCCCCATCGGCACACGGTGCCCGGGGCAGCCCATCACATACTCTAAAACAATACTCAAAGAGCAGCTGGAGCCCCACAGGCCCGACCCCAGCCCCATCGGCACACGGTGCCCGGGGCAGCCCATCGCATACTCCAAAACAATACTCAAAGAGCAGCTGGAGCCCCACAGGCCCGACCCCAGCCCCATCGGCACACGGTGCCCGGGGCAGCCCATCACATACTCTAAAACAATACTCAAAGAGCAGCTGGAGCCCCACAGGCCCGACCCCAGCCCCATCGGCACACGGTGCCCGGGGCAGCCCATCGCATACTCCAAAACAATACTCAAAGAGCAGCTGGAGCCCCACAGGCCCGACCCCAGCCCCATCGGCACACGGTGCCCGGGGCAGCCCATCGCATACTCCAAAACAATACTCAAAGAGCAGCTGGAGCCCCACAGGCCCGACCCCAGCCCCTTCGGCACACGGTGCCTGGGGCAGTCCAAAGGAGACCCGCAGGAGTTGCCTAAACCCCCCACGAGGCAGCTCGCAAGCCAACCCGTGCCGCCCTGCCCTGCGGGCAACCCTTATGGGGAGGGAGGGGGAGTGAAAGCATATGGTGTGCACTCACCGTGCCACAGATCTCGGCAGCTCCCACAGGACACGTCAAGTTGGCGTCAGGGCGAGGGAACAAAGGTAAACTAACGCATTTCTCCTAATTTCACCAACCTAAGACCAGAGTTTTCCTGGTCTTAATTTTGCTCTGCCTCCTATGTACGACACTCTCGTACATAGGGGGCAGCATCAAATACAATGGGTGTTGCGGTAGAACGCCCACCGCAACACCCACTGCACGCCCCTTTCACACTAACCATAGCGCCAAAGGGGACCATATGTACAAGGCCGCGTGTAGAGATGAGGTGGTCTAGTGGTTGTGAGGGTGGAGTGTAGTGGGTGGAGTAAGAGGAGGACTGCCCCGACAGGAAGAGGCGGAGCAGGGCATAGGAAGGGCAGTGAGAGTAGGGCCACGCTGGTGTAAGGATATAGAAATAAAGAGTCCTGAAGAAACCTATCGTGTCTGTCGTCATTGGCACTGCGAAGACACGACAGCTGGCGACGAGGGTGGGATAGAGCTAAATGCTCTCCCAGAACACTGGCACGCTGACGAGACTGGCGCAAGACTGGACACGAAGAAACCAGCCGAAGCGTCGTCACTCGCGGGACGCACCCGGAGCGTGTGAGAGCCCAGCAGCGTGAAGAGCGAGATCGCGGAACGCGCCCTGCATTGGAAGAGGACCGGCGCTTGAAGGGTAGGAAGAAAACGACGGCGCTGACACGCGCGTTTCCAGGTTAGAGCAGCGTGAAGGCTCTCTCACCCACCTGCCTGTTGTGAAGCCCTGAGTGAGACGGATGATGGGAGGAGGCCGCCTGAGCAGTGCGCAGTCTGGAAATGAATGAGCTGAAAGCCCGGCAGCACGTGTGAAGTCCATGCACGTTATCCAGCCGGCGGCCATCTTGAAGTCAGGCGGGTCTCCAGACGTCCCATGTCAACAGACCCGAGCGGCCATCTTGAAGTCAGGCATCACTAAAATTTAAACAAGCACGAGCAAACGAAAAAAAAAAAAAAAAAAACGTGAACAAAGCACACAAGCATATAGACAACCAAGATTCCAAAAGAAATAACAGAGCCCATACTGTGTTGAAACAGAATCCACTTCACGTGACGCACGATGTCGAACCATGGATCCCCAGCCCGATCCCCAGCCCGCCAAGAAGCGAAGCCGATCGTCATGGGGCTGTCGCACCTGCGCCCTCCGGAGCCCCTAGCGCTCGTGGTCGGGAGCAGCATGGGCCCTCGCTGGGAAGAATGGATGGAAGACTTTGAGGACTATATCAAAGGCTCAAAGGTGATAGGGGACGAAGATCAACTGATCGCACTTCGAAACCTCGTGGGAAAGGACATCAGCAAGATGATAAAGGAACTCCCCGCCGCGGACGCGGGAACGTATGCCGGGGTGCGAGCAGCCCTGGATAGGAAGTTTGTGCATAAGAAGAATGTGGACTACGAACGGTACGTGTTCCAGAGAGCACGACAGGAGAAAGACGAGGTCATGGGCTCGTACATAACGCGGTTACGGCGATTGGCGCGCCACTGCGAGTTCGACGCTTTCTCGACGGACGATGCCATACGGCTGCGTGTGATTGACGGCTGTCAGTCAGAGACACTTCGCAGGAAATTACTAAAGAAGAGCCACACCTTAGATGAAATAGAAGAAATCACGAGGCTACACGATCAGACTGAGGAACAGGCCAAGACAATGGAGGCGGGACGCATGGAACGCAAGGAGCTAGCCTGTCAGGTACGCACCGAACGCCCCCGCCGGGGATCAAGAGAGCGGGAGCGACACGCCCGGCCGCCATCGAGGCACCGCCGCCCTGGCCATCGACGACCAGAATCGTGGAGGAGGAGCAGGCGTCAGGATCATGGGAAAAAGGCGCCACTGCGACGGTGCTACCGATGCGGGTACGACTTCCCCCACATCGGAGCATGCCCGGCCCTGGGGCAGCAGTGCCACAAGTGTGGCCGAAACAATCACTTTGAGACCATGTGCGGGGAGTACCGCCGGGAAAAAGACAAAGATTCAACGAGGTTGCCAAGAGGCGAGACGCGCCGCCATCACGCACGAGCGGTACGTGACCGTCGGAAGTCCTCATCCAAATCCTCCCAGTCCAGCAGGGAGTCACGGTCTTCAAGGTGGTCCAGAAGATCACCGTCCAGAGACTCTGAGTCACCATCAAGTGAACAAGAATATTCCGTGGAATATGCTAACATGATTGCCGATCCAGACCAGCTTAAAAAAATACCCCCGACTGGACATCTGCGTAGGCACGCATCCCACGAAGTTTGTGATGGACAGTGGGGCATCCCTTAACTACATCCCAGTGACGGAGTATAAGAAGATGAACCCTCAGCCTCGGCTCAATCCAGCACATGTCCGTGTCTACACCTGGATGTCCAGGAAGCCGCTCCCATGTCTTGGGAAGTTCTCAACGACACTGAGGCATCAAACAACATCTATTCCGGCCGTGATTCATGTCATCGAGGGGCCGGAAGCAGACTGTCTCCTCAGCTTACCAACAGCTGAACGGTTAAAACTGGTAGAGATACTTTACCGCGTCAACAGTGACAACGACACCATACACAAGTTCCCGAAGCTGTTCTCCGGGCTCGGCAAAATGAACAGAGGCCAGATTCGCCTCCACATAAATGACCAGGTCCGCCCAGTTGCCCAGCACCCTCGGAAAGTACCTTTCCACCTCCAGCAAGCGGTGGAGGATGAGCTACAAGATCTGCTGGATGCCGACATCATCGAACGGACAGAGGGCGCCACGCCGTGGGTATCTCCGGTAGTGATCGTACCGAAGAAAGGAACACCAGGGAAGGTCCGACTCTGTGTGGACATGCGGATGCCCAACACCGCCATTGAGAGAGAGCGTCATCCGGGACCCCATTTAAGCGACATGATAGCCGCCCTAAATGGGGCGAGGGTGTTTTCTAAACTGGACCTCAACAAAGGCTACCACCAGTTGGAACTCCACGAAAGCTCCCGTTATATCACAACGTTTGCAACGCACCTAGGGTTGTTCAGATATAAGAGGCTAACCTTTGGCATCTCATCAGCCGCCGAGATATTTCAAGAAGCTATCAGACAAACAATCCATCACATCCCGAACACGCTGAACTACAGCGATGACATCTTAGTCTACGGGGCGAACATCCAAGTCCACGACACGGCCCTAGACAGAGTTTGCCATGCCCTCCTAGAAGCAAATCTCACGCTCAACAGAGAGAAGTGCGAGTTTCACCAGTCGCAACTGAAATTCTTTGGCCACATCTTTTCGGGAGCCGGAATGAAGCCAGACCCTGACAAAGTGAGCACTCTGAACAGCACCAGGAGTCCACTTGACGTCAGTGATGTGCGGTCTTTCCTAGGCATGGCGAGCTACTGTTCAAGATACATTAAGGACTACGCCACACTCAGCCACCCCCTTCGCGCACTGACCAAACAGGGACAAGTGTTTGAGTGGACGTCCGAATGCGAGCGAGCATTTCAAGACATAAAGAGGGCCGTGGGCACGGTGGAGAGCCTGGCGTACTTCAGCCCAGATCGTAAAACCGAAATAACCGTGGACGCAAGCCCCGTCGGGCTGGGTGCCATCCTGGCCCAATACGACAAAGACACGGACCAACGACACATAGTGGCCCACGCCAGCCGGAGCCTTTCAGACACAGAGAAGGCCTACTCCCAACCTGAAAAGGAAAGCCTTGCGGTGGTGTGGGCGTGCGAACACTTCCACGTGTTTATCTACGGAAAACATTTCACCATGGTGACGGACCACCAAGCACTCGTCACCATCTATGGCAATCCACGGTCCAAAATGCCGCCCCGCATTGAACGGTGGGGACTCCGTCTGCAGGAATACACGTTCACCATTGTGCACAAGCCGGGGAAGGCGGCCAACCCAGCCGACTATATGTCGCGTCACCCTGAAGACTCACAGTGTCCCACACCGTCTATGGCAGACGAATACATCCACTTTGTAGTGGATCAGGCGCGGCCACCAGCGGTCCCCCTAGAGGCCATCCTGGACGCCACCCGACAAGATACAATGTTGCAACAGGTGATTCGAAGAGTTCGAACAAACAGGTGGCGGCACGAAGACTCGGAGGACGAGAGCGGTGACACAACAAGGCGTCAGGAGTGGCAAGCATTCCGGAATGTGTGTGAGGAACTATCAGTTACAATGGACGGCCTGTTGTTACGGGATCACCGAATTGTCATTCCTCAGCAACTGAGGCAAGGAGTCGTCAACTTGGCACACGAAAGTCATCGAGGAGTGGTCACGACGAAAAGGGCCCTTCGTGAACGCGTCTGGTTCCCTTTCCTAGACAAAATGGTAGAGCACACTCTGAAAGACTGTCTGCAATGCCAAGTGGTAAGGCAAGGAGACCCGCCAGCCCCACTCCAGATGACGCCCCTACCGCCAGGAGTATGGCAAGAACTAGCAATGGATTTCTATGGCCCCATGCCGTCGGGCAAGTATGTGTTGGTCATAATAGATGAATACTCGCGATTCCCCATCGCCCGGTTTGTGACATCCACCAACGCGGCCGCCACGCTCACCATCCTGGATGAAGTTTTTGCAGCCTGGGGAATACCCACAGAGGTGAAAACGGACAATGGTCCTCCTTTCAACGGCCGGGAATTCAGTGACTTCATGACACTTATGAATGTGCGACACCGACGGATAACACCACTATGGCCGCAGGCCAACGGTACAGCTGAAAGGTTCATGGCCACCCTCAAAAAGACATTCCAGCAGGCCGCTCTGGACAAGAAAGACCCACAAGCGGCACTCAACGATGTACTCCGAGCATACCGGACGACACCGCATGCCACCACAGGCAAATGTCCAGCCACACTCATGCTGGGACGCCCAGTCAGGACACGGATACCCACCTGGGAGGGAGCACTACGACCCATTTCCCCCAGTCGCGTCCATCGGGAAGTGGAAGCCACTGACACAGCTCGCAAAGAAAGCATGAAGACGTATGCGGATGGCAGAAGACGAGCTCGTTCCCTCTCGCTCCACGAAGGAGATTGTGTGGTCGTCAAGCAGGAGCAATGCAAGAAGACGGATAGCAAATTCAGGGCGGAACCTCTGACAGTCATTCGACAGAAAGGCACCATGCTGACAGCGGAGTCGGACAACAGGCGCGTAACCCGAAATGTGTCCCACTTTCAGAAGTGCAGTCCAGCTCTGCAAGAGACGCTTGAGTCGCGAATGACACCACCAAGAGCTCGACAGTCAGAAACACGGAGCGAAGGCGACAGTCACCCGGGACAGGAACCCGGCGCCGGCGCTACTGTAGCGCTTGAAGGACGTACACTTAGACCGCGACAAACAATCCGCCAGCCTAAGCGGCTGATTGAAGAGATGTAACTCTTTAGTGACTCACTTCATTTGCTAACAAAGGGGGAGATGTAGAGATGAGGTGGTCTAGTGGTTGTGAGGGTGGAGTGTAGTGGGTGGAGTAAGAGGAGGACTGCCCCGACAGGAAGAGGCGGAGCAGGGCATAGGAAGGGCAGTGAGAGTAGGGCCACGCTGGTGTAAGGATATAGAAATAAAGAGTCCTGAAGAAACCTATCGTGTCTGTCGTCATTGGCACTGCGAAGACACGACACCGTGTATGCCTCCTTAAGTGGCTCAACACTGCCTTGTACAGAAGGCAAGACCCCTATCGCCGCGGGAATGTCACAAAAAGTGACGTTCCCATGGCGATAGGAGCTTGTACATTGCCCCTAGTAAATAACATTACATTATTCACTATCAGTGTAATAAATAATGTAGTACAATTAGCTGGAATAGGACCTTCCCTGTCAGCTGGGGTATGTAAAAAAATACTCGTGTTAATGTGTAAGTATTTATGTGCGAGGGAAAGTAAAGTCAAAGGGCGCGTGATGTCACTTCCGCTACCCCAGGTTTTTTGCTGAATTTCCCCCCACACTGCAGGGCCCTGTGTAATAACCCTGCCTGCACTCTCTTCTCCCAGCTGGTGAAGCGCTCTTGTGACCGAGACCTCCCGCAGGAGAACATGGAGAGAGGCAGGGAACCAATTCCTTAATGATGAGACGAGCAGAGACCCTACAGCCAAGCTTCCTATCCTGACCGAGAATGTCTTTACAGTGCACCTTCCAGAGTAGGGGAAATCCCAGAAAGTGGTGAAAGCTGTGAGGGGATCATGACCGAAGGTGAGGGCAAATAACGAGTGGGGAATGTAGTCCTTTTTAGGTCGAGCCTGGGCAGCGCATGCGCTGCTCTGAGAGGCATGCTGTATTCAGGTATAGACTTGAAGCTCCGCCCATCTTTTCAATTGTCGATCCGAAATCGTTACTTTTGATTCATGAATAGCCTTAGCAGTCCCTCCTTGGTACCGCCTTGTCTGCATTCGTAACCTTCCATAAGGACTGGACTTTTTACTTGTGTTGTTACACGGTCAACTTTATCTAGTCTGTGAGCACTATTTTATTTCATGATTTTCCAATTCCACCCACGACGTGCTTGTCTACAACGCAGCATACTGCCCGCTTTTATATTTTTATTAGTAATGGCGGCTGGTCCAATTTAACTATAGCAGCCGCGCTTCTTTATTTATTTAATTTGACAGCGCCGTTCGCTTAACTTTAGCGACCGCACTACGGAACCGTTTGGTTTATTTATTTAATATTTTTGGGTGAAATCGCTCCATATGGTGCTTTCACTTTAATGGTGGCTGCCGCCCTTTCTTTAGACGCTGCTCACCGTTTTCAGGTTACAGCGAGCCGAGTCTGACGAAAGGAGTGCGGCCTCCATTGAAGTGAAAGCACTGCATGGGCACTTTTACACAAAAAAAAAATTATGTAGCTGCTCGGGTGTGCTCCCTGCAGCTCCTCACTTCAGGTATGCTCACTGCAGCTGCTCGGCTGGGGTGTGCTCCATGAACCTCGTTGGCTCAGGTGTGTTCACTGCAGCTCCTTATCTCATGTGTGCTCACTGCAGCTGCTAGGTGTGAGAAGTTGGCCAGGTATATGCTGTCCACTAGATATAGTGGGCACCCTGTATCAGTCCAAACAACCCCTTATGGTGATAGGTCAAAGACAACCTTTATTGAAAGCTATCCTAGTGGTAGCTATGGAGAGCAGCCTTTAGGCTAAGTCTAGAAGGAATGTAAAGCAGCTTGTTTTACCTGTCTATAATCTCTTGAATGACCAAATGAAAGGACAACCACACCAGGTATATATTCAAAATATATGTATTTAAGATAAAACACACTCCTCTAGTCTCTTTATGAGACTGGAGTTCGAAGTACTTAATTTACAAGTTAGCAATCAACAGTAATAGCACGAATACACGTTTGGGCCCTAGGGGCGTACCAAACCAAATACCAATAAAGTGGTATAAGAACCATGACTGAACTAGACACAAGGCCTAGAGCCTTTAGAAGCATTTGGGCCCCAAGGAACCACCCAAGGTAGTTACACAGGGGACCCACGGGGACTGTGTGCAGTGTGTGAACACAGCCGCGGGTTCCTGTTAGCTTCTATGGGCAATGTCGCGGTTGGAAATGTAAAGATTAGGGACACTTAGAATCTAATCAGGACCAAACCCTTTTGGACATCAGAAGTTCTAGGGCTAGCACCCACGGGAGCACCAGAGTACTCGTGTTACCTCACCCAGGGAAGCCGGGTGCATAGGTGTCTTTTGGTGTTGGGTCGCGTCGTCAATTCCAATGGAAGCTGGCGAAGAACTGCTGCTGCCGTGAAGAGGAGAAGTGTTCGAAGAGATCCAAGCCTGGATCTAGGATGGAAGGAACCTGAAAGCAGAGGGGACAGAGTCTGCGTCACTAGTCAGTGACCAAGGGCAGGATGGACCAATGCCCACAGATGTCGGGTGCTTCAGGTGAGTTGATGGGTGTCTTGATTATCCAGCCACGAGGTCTAGGAGGCGTCAACGAAGTCCACGAGCCGGATTTGAGCTGTCTCACAAAGTCTGTCGAGTGCTGTAGTGTCGGCGACCAGATTGGACCCAACAAGCCTTGGCAACGGCAAGTCTTGTGGAAAGAGAAGAAGGACGTCGGTGCAGAACAGCAAGGTCTGTGGGACTCACCCAGTGAGGGTAAGTCAGGGCACGTCTGGAGCAACCAGGGAAGCCCAAGCAGAAGAGGAGTCGCCTTCATGGGGACCCACTAGCCAACGGGCTAGCGATTGCGAAGGAGCCTCGAGCGGTCGCACTGGAACCCGGCCCACGGGTCACTCGTGGAGTGGAGGCCAGAGATCTTCAGTGCAGTCAGTGCTCAAGACTGGGGCTACTCGGAGCCCAAAGCAGAACTTCAAGAATAAACAGGAAGTCGATGTACCTGAAATAATACTCGGTGCCCAGGAGTCACGGTTCCACGTCACCCACGATAGCCACGGGCCTCAGCTTTGCTGTGGACTCAGGGTAACCTCGGGGAAATCAGGAAATCCACCTCTGGTGATGCAGAGGCTTTGGCGTCCAACGGGAGCTTCGGAATTGCAGACCGGACAGTTGCTTCTTTGGTGCCTGCTAAGCAGGGGAGTCACTCTTTGACTCCAAGGGAGATTTCTAGTCAGGATAGAACGTCGAAGGTCCAGGATATATTTTGCAGAGTTTCATCCAGGGTAATCTAATGTCGCAAGGACTGGGTTCCCATACTTATACTAAGTTTGGGGGTTGGACATACTCTAGAGACCCACCTATGGGAGGGTTTGGAAAGAGGGGTGGTTACACCCATTTCCTTTGTCCAGTTTTGCGCCAGAGCAGGGGCAGGTAGCCCCTGCAACCGGTTTGAACTGGACTATGCACAGGGACACCAAGTGTGCCCCCAGTGCAGGACTTCAAAGCACCAGAGAGTGCTCCCGCCCAGCCCCAATACACATCTGCCTGTCTGGGGGGGTGGTTACACCTCCCTGGGACAGGAAACCTATTGTCCAGGCCTCCCCTGCCGGAGTTTCGGTCAGCAGCAGGAGGCCAGACCCGTGTCTGTGGCAGAAGCATCCATTTTGTGATGCCAGGGCTGTAGAAAGTCCTACCGGGTTAGACCAGTGTGAACATGTCTCTCCCTCTAGAAGGGTGGAATGCTCCCCCTGCAGCTAGAACTGGCAGGGGGGTAGTATTCCAAAGCGTTTGACACCAAACGCAACATGTTTCCGTGCAGCCATCCCAAAGTTAGCATTTACCGCGAGGTTATAATGCGCTTAAGAGTGTATGGTCAGGCTGCACCACAAACAGCATCAGAGGAGGTACTCCGAACGCTGCAGAGGGGCTCTGCTCATGCAGGGGCACCCTCTCACATAAAAACCAAGCACTCTGCCTTCAGGATTGTTAAGGCCTGCCATAGGAGTGACTTATAGGTTTTATATGTGTGTGCAATGATAGTGATATAGGTAGCCTATACCACAGTAAGGGGTGCAAGCACACCATTACCCAGGCTGCAGTAGCAGACCTGTGGTGCCATTTTGGAGTGCTTCCCTGGGGTGGCATAATACATGCTTCAGCCCCTGGTAGGCCTCTGAGGTACCTATGCTCTAGGTACATAATATACCATATACTAGGGGCTTATAAGGCACTCCAGAATCCAATTAGATATGTACCTAATGTACATGGAAACCATTTTAGAGAGGAAGCAGCTAGGCTGGGGTCCTGATTAGCAGGGCCACAGCCAGACTAAGGTCGAAAAACAGTGAAACACCAGCAAAAAGTGGGGGTAACCGTGTGAAGCAGATCCTACTCTCCTACACTAGGCACGGGTCTGCTCACTGCAGCTGCTTAACTTGGGTCTGCTCACTGCTCAGGGGTGCTCACTGCACCTCCTCACCTCGTGTGTGCGCACTGCAGCTCTGCTCAGGTGTGCTCCCTTCAGCTCGTTGGCTCAGGTCTGCTCCCTTCATCTCGTTGGCTCAGGTGTGCTCCCTTCATCTCGTTGGCTCAGGTGTGCTCACTGGAGCTCGTTGGCTCAGGTGTGCTCACTCGAGCTGCTTGGCTCTTGTGTGTTAACTGCAGCTCCTCTGCTCAGGTGTGCTCACTGCAGCTGCCTGGCTCAGGTGTGCTCACTGCAGCTCCTTTGCTCAGGTGTGCTCATTGGCTCAGGTATGCTCACTGCATCTCGTTGGCTCGGGTATGCTCACTTCATTTCGTTGGCTCAGGTGTTCTCTTTGCATCTCGTTGGCCCAGGTGTGCTCACTGCAGCTCGTTGGCTCAGGCGTGCTCACTGCATCTCGTTAGCTCAGGTGTGCTCACTGCAGCTCCTCTGCTCAGGTGTGCTCACTGCAGCTCCTCTGCTCAGGTGTGCTCACTGCAGCTCCTCTGCTCAGGTGTGCTCACTGCTTCTCGTTGGCTCAGGTGTGCTCACTGCATCTCGTTAGCTCAGGTGTGCTCACTGCATCTCGTTGGCCCAGGTGTGCTCACTGGAGCTCCTCTGCTCAGGTGTGCTCACTGCATCTTGTTGGCTCAGGTGTGCTCACTGCATCTTGTTAGCTCAGGTGTGCTCACTGCATCTCGTTGGCTCAGGTGTGCTAACTGCAGCTCGTTGGCTCAGGTGTGCTCACTGCATCTCATTAGCTCAGGTGTGCTCACTGCATCTCGTTCGCTCAAGTGTGCTCACTGCATCTCGATGGCTCAGGTGTGTTCACTGTAGCTCCTCTGCTCAGGTGTGCTCACTGCAGCTCGTTGGCTCAGGTGTGCTCATTGCATCTCATTGGCTCAGGTGTGCTCACTGCATCTCATTGGCTCAGGTGTGCTCCCTGTAGCTTGTTGGCTCAGGTGTGCTCACTGCATCTCGTTGGCTCACGTATGCTCACTGCATCTCGTTGGCTCAGGTGTGCTCACTGCATCTCATTGGCTCAGGTGTGCCCACTGCATCTCGTTGGCTCAGGTATGCTCACTGCATCTCGTTAGCTCAGGTGTGCTCACTGCATCTCATTGGCTCAGGTGTGCTCACTGCATCTCATTGGCTCAGGTGTGCTCACTGCATCTCATTGGCTCAGGTGTGCTCAATGCACCTCATTGGCTCAGGTTTGCTCACTGCATCTCGTTGGCTCAGGTGTGCTCACTGCATCTCATTAGCTCAGGTGTGCTCACTGCATCTCATTGGCTCAGGTGTGCTCACTGCAGCTCGTTGGCTCAGGTGTGCTCACTGTAGCTCATTGGCTCAGGTATGCTCACTGCATCTCGTTGGCTCAGGTGTGCTCACTGCATCTCGTTGGCTCAGGTGTGCTCACTTCATCTCGTTGGCACAGGTGTGCTCACTGCATCTCCTTGGCTCAGGTGTGCTCACTGCATCTCGTTGGCCCAGGTGTGCTCACTGCAGCTCCTCTGCTCAGGTGTGCTCACTGCATCTTGTTGGCTCGGGTGTGCTCACTGCATCTTGTTGGCTCAGGTGTGCTCACTGCATCTCATTAGCTCAGGTGTGCTCACTGCATCTCATTGGCTCAGGTGTGCTCACTGCAGCTCGTTGGCTCAGGTGTGCTTACTGTAGCTCATTGGCTCAGGTATGCTCACTGCATCTCGTTGGCTCAGGTGTGCTCACTGCATCTCGTTGGCTCAGGTGTGCTCACTGCATCTCGTTGGCACAGGTGTGCTCACTGCATCTCCTTGGCTCAGGTGTGCTCACTGCATCTCGTTGGCCCAGGTGTGCTCACTGCAGCTCCTCTGCTCAGGTGTGCTCACTGCATCTCGTTGGCCCAGGTGTGCTCACTGCAGCTCCTCTGCTCAGGTGTGCTCACTGCATCTCGTTGGCTCAGGTGTGCTCACTGCATCTCGTTAGCTCAGGTGTGCTCACTGCATCTCGTTAGCTCAGGTGTGCTCACTGCATCTCGTTAGCTCAGGTGTGCTCACTGCATCTCGTTAGCTCAGGTGTGCTCACTGCATCTCGTTAGCTCAGGTGTGCTCACTGCATCTCGTTGGCTCAGGTGTGCTCACTGCATCTTGTTAGCTATGGTGTGCTCACTGCATCTCGTTAGCTCATGTGGGCTCACTGCATCTCGTTGGCTCAGGTGTGCTCACTGCATCTCGTTGGCTCAGGTGTGCTCACTGCATCTCGTTGGCTCAAGTGTGCTCGCTGCATCTCGTTAGCTCAGGTGTGCTCACTGCATCTCGTTGGCACAGGTGTGCTCACTGCAGCTCCTCTGCTCAGGTGTGCTCACTGCATCTCGTTGGCTCAGGTGTGCTCACTGCATCTCGTTGGCTCAGGTGTGCTCACTTCATCTCGTTGGCACAGGTGTGCTCACTGCATCTTGTTAGCATCTCGTTGGCTCAGGTGTGCTCACTGCATCTCGTTGGCCCAGGTGTGCTCACTGCAGCTCCTCTGCTCAGGTGTGCTCACTGCATCTCGTTGGCTCAGGTGTGCTCACTGCATCTCCTTGGCTCAGGTGTGCTCACTGCATCTCGTTAGCTCAGGTGTGCTCACTGCATCTCGTTAGCTCAGGTGTGCTCACTGCATCTCGTTAGCTCAGGTGTGCTCACTGCATCTCGTTAGCTCAGGTGTGCTCACTGCATCTCGTTGGCTCAGGTGTGCTCACTGCATCTTGTTAGCTATGGTGTGCTCACTGCATCTCGTTAGCTCATGTGGGCTCACTGCATCTCGTTGGCTCAGGTGTGCTCACTGCATCTCGTTGGCTCAGGTGTGCTCACTGCATCTCGTTGGCTCAAGTGTGCTCGCTGCATCTCGTTAGCTCAGGTGTGCTCACTGCATCTCGTTGGCACAGGTGTGCTCACTGCAGCTCCTCTGCTCAGGTGTGCTCACTGCATCTCGTTGGCTCAGGTGTGCTCACTGCATCTCGTTGGCTCAGGTGTGCTCACTTCATCTCGTTGGCACAGGTGTGCTCACTGCATCTTGTTAGCATCTCGTTGGCTCAGGTGTGCTCACTGCATCTTGTTAGCTCAGGTGTGCTCACTGCATCTCGTTGACTCAGGTGTGCTCACTGCATCTCGTTGGCTCAGGTGTGCTCACTGCATCTCCTTGGCTCAGGTGTGCTCACTGCATCTCCTTGGCTCAGGTGTGCTCACTGCATATCCTTGGCTCAGGTGTGCTCACTGCATCTGCTTGGATCAGGTGTGCTCACTGCATCTCGTTGGCTCAGGTGTGCTCACTGCATCTTGTTGGCTCAGGTGTGTTCACTGCATCTTGTTAGCTCAGGTGTGCTCACTGCATCTTATTAGCTCAGGTGTGCTCACTGCATCTCGTTGGCCCAGGTGTGCTCACTGCATCTCGTTGGCCCAGGTAGGCTCACTGCATCTCGTTAGCTCAGGTGTGCTCAGGTGTGCTCACTGCATCTCGTTGGCCCAGGTGTGCTCACTGCATCTTGTTGGCCCAGGTGTGCTCACTGCATCTTGTTAGCTCAGGTGTGCTCACTGCATCTTGTTAGATCAGGTGTGCTCACTGCATCTTGTTAGATCAGGTGTGCTCACTGCATCTTGTTAGCTCAGGTGTGCTCACTGCATCTCGTTGGCCCAGGTGTTCTCACTGCATCTCGTTAGCTCAGGTGTGCTCACTGCATCTCGTTGGCTCAGGTGTGCTCACTGGAGCTCGTTAGCTCAGGTGTGCTCACTGCATCTTGTTAGCTCAGGTGTGCTCACTGCATCTTGTTAGCTCAGGTGTGCTCACTGCATCTTGTTAGCTCAGGTGTGCTCACTGCATCTTGTTAGATCAGGTGTGCTCACTGCATCTTGTTAGATCAGGTGTGCTCACTGCATCTTGTTAGCTCAGGTGTTCTCACTGCATCTCGTTAGCTCAGGTGTGCTCACTGCATCTCGTTGGCTCAGGTGTGCTCACTGGAGCTCGTTAGCTCAGGTGTGCTCACTGCATCTCGTTGGCCCAGGTGTGCTCACTGCATCTTGTTGGCCCAGGTGTGCTCACTGCATCTTGTTGGCCCAGGTGTGCTCACTGCATCTTGTTGGCCCAGGTGTGCTCACTGCATCTCGTTGGCCCAGGTGTGCTCACTGCATCTTGTTGGCCCAGGTGTGCTCACTGCATCTTGTTGGCCCAGGTGTGCTCACTGCATCTTGTTAGCTCAGGTGTGCTCACTGCATCTTGTTAGATCAGGTGTGCTCACTGCATCTCGTTGGCACAGGTGCGCTCACTGCAGCTGCTCGTCTCACAGGCCCCCTCTTCCCCCACCCCTTTCTCAGGTACTAGAATCAGCCGGCTCTTACCGACAATACCTGAGCCGGCTCCTGCCCTGGTCTGTTCTTCCCGGTGCTGACGTACAGTGGCACCAGGGGGAGGGTGGACAGGGTTCGTTTATATTTACAATGAGTGTTGCTTATGTCTCAGTTGCTGCATCTTGAACGGTGCAGCTCTCGGATATTTGGAGAGAATCAGCCAAGGCCAGTTGTATCTTTTCAGGTGGACAATCCTGCCCCCTGATGAACAGGGCTCCATGCCAGCCTCTCTGTTCCTATAGTGACGGTCATAACAGCCACCGGGGCTTTAAGTGGGGCGGGTCGCTCAGGGTCTCAGGCCTGGCAATAATATCCCTATCGAAACAATGTCCGATTCCTGAAGAATGACTATAAAAAGGGAAACAGCCATTACAACGCGGCAGTTACAACGCATTAAAATTACAACACATTACCATTACAGCGCGGTTGTAACAACACAAGTGCCGTTACAAGGGCAGTGTAAATAGGAGGCAGCAGGGCCTGCTTTAGTGCTGGGGGCGCCCTGTGCAACAGTGTTTGTTGGCGCCCCCCAATAACCACCTCCGTTTCGGATTCCTTCACTACCGCCCTTTAACAGCGCCCCCTCGAGTCTGCATAAGCACTCCCTCTCAGATGTGTTTACATCGTTTTATAGCGTCGTTGCCACTCATACTAGTGTATTGTATCAAAGCACTTTGCATGGCACACACTACACAGGGACAATCAAGCATAGGTGTGTACCTTAGTGTATAGGAAATGTTACATAGGACAGAGGACTACACGGTACAGGCGTCACGTCATCCATTCTGGGAGACAGCAGAGTTTAGCAGTGCTTGGTCTGGAGAAGCGCAAACTCTGGATTTCAGACTGAACACCTTGGTTGGGCTCTTTTTAATAATCAGAACTGATTTCTATCCAAATGAACCCATTTTCCAACGTCAGGATAATGAAAGACGGATAAAATCATAACGCTCTAATCTGTGCCTTGCGGTTTTACGCAGCTCTTTGGTGACAGTTCGCTCACTGTTCTATGTTAGGACTATAATTCATAAACTGCAAGTCACAAAAGGATCTCCCTGGAAAAAAGCAGTAGCCCACGGACCTATTTGTATTATCTGAGCTTTGTGATCTGAATGGTACACGTTCTTTGCAGCAGGCACATTAACCCTCTGCGTTACCTTACCACGAGTCAAAACTTCCACTAGACAAACCTCTGATCTCTCTCTAAGAAGAACATTAATCGCTGGAGTTATCTTGACATTTATACTGTTCCCTGAAAATTTTCTGGTGGCCAGGAATGCAGCAGCAGGTGCTTTTGAAACCACACAGATATGACGCCCCACCCGAAGCCAGCACCCGGTGCGGTCGCACCGATGACACCGCCCTGGGGGAGGCAGCACCAAAATTAAGACCAGGGAGAACCTGGTCTTTAACAGGCGAAACGTGGAGACATTCTTTATTTCTCCATGTTTTTGCTGTTTCCATGTGTGCTGCGTTGTGCTCCATACGTAGAAACATCAAAAGGGCATTGATTGTTTATGTGCAGGAAGGTGACCCTTCCTGCACATAAACAATACTTTAAAAAAATGACATTGGGTAACTTCTATGTGTGCTGCATTCAGCAGAATATATAGAATGACAAAACACGATTTAAAGATTGTTCATGTGCAGGAAGGTCCCCCTTCCTGCACATAAACAATCTTCCCCTCAATGCAGACACCCTTGCACTATGGGGCAAGGGTGCCTGCGTTGGCGCTAGGCTGCTAAATTTAGCGGCAGCACATGGGTAAACGCAGGGCTGCGCCATATCCTTGTAAATATGGTGCGTTAAGCCTCACTCCTCCACTTCCTCGTAAATATTTCCCTTTGGTTTCTATTCCTTCACAACAAGAACATTGTTACTTTTGCATTATCTACAAGCTCATAAGTATCACTCCTATCAGGGGCATGTCTTTAGTGTGTGATATGTCGGATGCAATACCAGAAAGCTCACCCAGAGGCACAGAAGTGCCAGTCAGCTGGGATGCTGTGGGAAGCACAGAATTGTAGTTCGCATGGTTTAAGCCACACCCCTAATTCCATAGGCCACGCCTCCTGGAAAGGATACCTAGTTTTCTCTTCTTGGTCTATCCCTTTTTAGAGGACCTCCCGCTTTTTTCATTGCATTTAAAGACTTGTCAGCCATCCCATAATGCCAGCCCACTGTCAGGCTTTCAGCCAATCAGGATTTGCTGCTGGCTTCAGCTCTCTCGCCACCCCTGGACAGGGGTCCCACCCCCCTTTCTCCACGTCAGAGTTGGGGTTGCTGTAATGTTCCACCTCACCAGGATTGGTGGGGTGAGTGTGGGGTAAAGGCAGGACTGCTTGACCTTGCACCACTTGTGGGGGTGATCCAGCAAGCCCCTTTCGTCTCCACTGAAGAGTTTGTTGATCTAGACCAGGGTCACAACCAATCAATCAGGATTTGTAAAGCGCGGCTACTCGCCCGTGAGGGTCTCAAGGTGCTGTGGGGGGAGCGCAGTGGATCAGGCTGAGTGCTGAGTTCATTCGAAGAGCCAGGTCTTGAGGTCCTTCCTGAATTGTGTCAGCGAGGGTGATTTTCAGAGGAGGATGGGATGGGCGTGGTGTTCCAGGTCTTGGAGGTGAGGTAGGAGAAGGACAATCCTCTGGTTCTGGTCTTGCAGATTCGTGGGACCGGTAGCCATGGAAAGCTGGGCGGAGCGGAGGTGTCTGTTGGGTACGTGGAATGTGAGGCGGTGATTCAGGTATGCGGGTCCGGTGTTGTGAAGGGCCTTGTATGCATGGGTGAGGAGTTTGAAGGTTATTCTTCTGTCGACTGGGAGCCAGTAGAGGTTGCAGAGATGTTGAGTTATGTGGCTGTGACGGGGGACATTGAGGATTAGTCTTGCTTCGGCGTTCTGGACATTCTGGAGTCTTTGGAGGAGTTTCTGGGTGACGCCGGCGTAGAGTGCATTGCCGTAGTCGAGTCTGCTGCTGATGAAGGTATGGATGACTGTAATCCTGTATTCGGTGGGGATCCATCTGAAGGTCTTTCGAAGCGGGTGGAGTGTGTTGCAGCAGGCCGAGGAGACCGTGTTTATCTGGCGGTCCTATCGGAGCAAGGAGTCCAGTACGATGCCGAAGTTTCATGAGTGGTTCGTGGGGGTTGGGGGACTTCCTAGAGCAGAGGGCCACCAGGAGTCGTTCTAAGCAGAGGGGAAGGCACCCAGGATGAGGACTTCTGTCTTCTCCGAGTTGAGCTTCAGGCAGCTGTCCGTCATACAGGCCGCCACAGCATTCATTCCTTCATGGAAGTTGTTCCTGGCAACAGTAGGTTTCTTTGGTGAGGGAGAGGATCAGCTGGGTGTCGCCTGCGTAGGAGACGATGTTGAGCCCCTGGTTCCTGATGATGGCTGCGATGGGAGCCATGTAGACATTGAAGAGGGTGGGGCTGAGGGAGGAGCCCTGGGGTGCTCCGCAGCTGATCTTTGTCGGTTTTGAGAAGTATGGTGGGAGTCTAACCCTTTGTGTTCTTCCGGTGAGCAAGGAGCGGCTCCAGTTAAGGGCCTTGTCTTGGACCAGCATTGTGGAGTCTTGTGGCTAGGGTGTGGTGGGAGATGGTGTTGAAAATCATCGAGAGATCCAGTAGGTCGAGGGCTGCGGTTTCGCCCTAGTCGAGGACGGAGTGGATGTCGTCGGGGGCAGTGAGGAGTGCGGTCTCAGTGCTATGATTGCTTCGGAATCCAGATTGGGAGATGTCCAGGACAAAGTTGGTTTCGAAAAAGTCGGTGAGCTAGGTGTTTTCGATGACCTTGGCTGGGAAGGGTAGCAGGGAGATAGGCCTGAAGCTCTTGGGGTCTGTCGGGTCTGCGGAGGGTTTCTTCAGGAGGGGGTTGATCTCTGCGTGTTTCCAGTCATCGGGGAAGGTAACAGTTTCTAGGAAGCAGTGGATGGTTCGGCACAGCTCGGGTCAGATGGTGGAGGCGATTCTGTGGAAGATGCAGTGGGGGCAGGGGTCCGAAGGTGCTCCGGAGTAGATGCTTTTCATGGTGTCGCTGTGGTGAGTGGGGACCAGCTGTGCAAAGTCAGTTGGGGGGTGGTGGGAGTCAGTTGTGGTGGTTGCTGGCATGGTGGGGTGGTCCTGGGTGTCAAAGTTGTCGTAGATGGTCTTGATCTTGCAGTAGAAGAAGGTGCCGAGGTCTCGGGAGGGTGGGACATCTTTGGCCTCGCTGTTGGGTTTGGCGAACTCCTTGATGATGCTGAAGAGTTCTTTGTTATTGTGTGAGTTTGTTGGTGATTCTATTTTGGAGGGCCTTCTTTCTTGTTGTTTTGATGAGGTGGTGGTGTGTGGTGGTGTCTGCTTTGAAGGCGGTGTGGGCTTCCTGGGGTTTTGTTGTTCCTCCCTGTCTTCCGGAGCTGTCTACAGGTGCGTCTGGAGAACAGCTCGAGCCACACTGTCCTGTGCAGAGGGGCAGTGAGCAGAGCAGGGCATGCAGGGAAGGAAGAGACACAGCAATGTCTGCATCTGTCTCAGTGACGTGCCACGCCCCTGGACATTCAAAGGAACAGAAGAACCATTTACCACATTCTGGGATCAAAAGCCACACCCCATAAATCCCCCACCATGGGACACCCCTTGACCTGCACAGGCAGTCTTCACAACATGATTTCTAACAGTGCTAGGAGATCAAAAAGTTAGGGAACACTAAACTTGTAAAATCTGATTACCATAATCCATGAGGTCACAACATCAGATTAGAACTATGACATCACAACATTAGATCAGACGTCTATGATGTCACGTATCAGACTGGAGGTCTGTGCCATCATTTTATCATATTATAGGTCTGTGACATCACTATATCAGATTGGTAGGTCTATGTTGTCACTATATTAGACTGGAGGTCTGTGATGTCACTATATCACATTAGAAGTCTATGATGTCACTATTACAGATTAGACGTCTATGATGTCACTATATAAAATTGGGGTCTATGATGTAACTATATGAGATTAGAAGTCTATTAAGTCACTATATCAGAATAGAAGTCTATGATGTCACTATATCCTACTGGAGGTCTGTGATGTCACTATATCACAGTAGAGGTCTATGGCGTCATTGTATCAGATTAGAAGTCTAGGATGTCATTAGATCAAACTGGAAGTCTGTGACATCACCATGTCACATTAGAGGTCTATGACATCCTTATATCAAATTGGGGGTCTATGATGTCACTATGTCAGACTGGAGGTCTGTGACGTCAAACAGATTACAGGTCTGTGATGTCACTATATCAGAAGAGGTCTGTGACGTCACTATATAAGATTGGGGTCTTTGATGCAACTATATCAGGCTGGAGGTCTGTGACATCATTGTGTAAGATTACAGGTCTGTGACTTTGTTATATCAGATTGGAAGTCTATGATGTAACTGTATCAGATTAGAAGTCCATGATGTCACTGTACCAGATTAGAAGTTTATGATGTCACTGCATCAGATTGGAGGTGAAGGCGTCATAATAGGTGAGTGTGGGAGCAGGAGGGGGCTGAGTAAGCTTGGTGTGACTTGAAAAGGTGGGAGTGCTCCCAGTAGGAGTCGGTGGTCTCAGGAAGGAGGGGTCTCGGCGGTAGGCGGGTGGGTTGGCTCAAGAGTAGTTGCAGGAACCTGCTTCTGGACAGTTCTGACTCTGCTCCAGCAGTGCCCATCATACACCCACCCCTGCTGGGGAGACTCCCTTGTGTAGAGGACGACGGCAGGGAGTGTCAGGGCGAGAGTCCGACTCCTGTCAGTAGCTTCGATCCTGATGTTGGCATTCTCTGTCCCTCTGGCAGGATACTCACTTCTCTTCCTCTCCGTTGCAGGTCAGAGCTTCCGCATGCCAGTCACTGAGGTCATCCAGGTCTGTGTGGGCAAGAGGGATGTCTCGGACCTAGACCCACGACCCTCCATACCAGAGAACCAGTTCACGGGTGAGCAGAGAGTGACAGGGGAGGGGGATCCACAGTGCCACGTGCCCCCAGCTTCAGGGTACACAAAAGGGTGGTTGGAGGGGGAGCCCTTCTGTCACCAGTGAGGAGTGCACTTATACAGAAATAGTGTTTGTTCATTTTTTAATGAAATTGATTTATTTGACTACATTATTTCAGTTTTTTTTTCTTGTTACAATTCTTGTATTTTCTCAAGTATCTATTTCCATTGCTTGAAATGCTCAGAGTCTTCGGGTAGTCCTCATACTCTGATTTTGTTCCTCCTTGTTCCTGTCTTTATATGTGACAAAGACCCCTCCTGCAGACATACTTTAAAGCGGTGTCTTAAAGAAAGACTCTTACCACTCCTGTGATACCCTGTAGAAGGTGTTATTGCCCATCAGTTGTACTGGTACGACAACCCAGGCCAAGGCTGAAGCTGTGATCAAGAGGGAGGCCAGGGGGAGTAAGGCCTGGGACAAGGAACGAAAACGGGATTACCGAAGCAATCTGAACTTTACCAACTCATTTCCCTTCTCCGTTGTCAGAATTGAGGGCATACACAAGCCAGACAGCAGCTTTGCGCAAAAGAAACAATACAGAAGTCATAAACGGAAAGCACGCGACACCATGAGTGTACTGTTATGAAAAATATCTCAATCACCGGTTTTGAGAGAGCAAATAAAACCCAATTGCCAAATGTCGTCGGAAATTAAGAATTAACATCAGTCTGCTAATGAGATCCCTCACACCTCAGCTCACGAGGCAGTCACACCTGTAGTAGAGCATCCTTGAATATGTTCAGGCAACTCCTTAAATGAGAGGTCACAGCCAAAACAAATGGTTGCCCTTATCCAGAGGCTCAAGGTAGAAAGAGAAGAAACACCTTTCTCTGCCCCACCAAAGTTCACAAAGAGATTGTTATATCTATGGAAAGACAGCCTTTCTAAATGGATAGACACAGCCCCAGCACAGCAAACATCCAGGATATACAAGACGACCTGTTTAAAAATTAAGAGGGCTAGTGTGGGGAACCAGAAGGTTACATTCAGCCACGCGAGGAGAACCCCTTCTCCAGATGTGCTGGAACCATCAAGTTGTGGTTCCTGAGCAATCTCCTCCGTCACAAGAATCTTTAGCTGGTGCAGACGAGAGGTTGGATCCCACTACCAGAGAATATATTTCAACACAGAGCCCAAGGTGAGACACAGAACAACAAAACTGTGGAAAACTAGAAGAAAGCATAAGACACGAGGAAGTAAAGACCCAGCAATCCTGAAGACAGGAGCACATCCACCCCCTGACAAAGGGAAAGCAGCTCGCCCTCTACCCATGGACATGCATCCAGCTGTGAGCCGGAGCTGGCTGGCGACACAGCGAGGTCGTCGAGTGAGAATGGATGTAACCGGCCGGTCCTGAGGCAAAGATACCTGTCCCACATCTGCCTCAGTGAATCGAAGGCCCTGAGTTGGTCACAGACTGGATTTCTTTGGGTTGATCAGGAGCCGCAGTGAGGACAGGAGCTTGCAAACAGCCTGTACATCTGCCAAGGACTGCACCAGCTGAGTGCCTGGATACCCCTCGGGTGGTAAGCGCTATACAAATCCACATGACCATTCCATTGATGTGAAGGAATAATATGGGCCTGGAGAAAACCCTCAAGGCTTGTTTCATGATGAAGTGGCGGACCTTGAACTGAGAATGATTGGACAGAAGCGGAAACGCTGGGACTTTTGATGAGGAAGTCACATGGGGAACGTTTCAATATAAACACCTTCCAAAGCCACCTAAAATGTATTCGCAAGATTGACAGCTTACAGCCTGAAAAGTGTCCATCTTGAAATGGGTTGTTCGGACAAACTGATTGCGCCCTTCAAGTAGATGATTCGATAAAACCCCCCGGAACAGGTCGGTACTAGGAAGACACGAGAATACCCATGGCCTGTTCTTCTTTGGGAACTGGAGTGAAGGCTCTCTTATCCCAAACAGGTTGCATCTCTGAGATCTAAATCTCTAGTTTCTTCAGCGAGTGGGGCCAAGGAGCTACAAGAGACCCCAAATCTGTAGAGAATTTGATCCTGTTCCCCCTTTGGTGATGACAATACCCCAGATGTCTGAGGTGATCTGACTCCAGCTGCTGAGAGAGGATCTCGGCTTCCCTCAACCAGTGCGAAGCAAGAGATGAGGCTCGGACACTGTGAGAGTTAGGAGCGGTTTGGTTCGAGGAAAGATCTGAAGGTGGTTTAGATGATCTTAATTCCTGCCTCTGAACTCACGTGCACCGCCTTGAGGTTCGTTCGATGCCTGTCGCTGACTGTGACATTACTCAGCCCCAGACTTGATGGAGGGCTTGGACGACTCAGAACCGTTCACTGCTGAACTGAAAGGTAAATAATGCTTTCCCCTTTGAAAGGCTTCGAAGGAACAAGGAGCGCCCAAGAAAGTTAGATGACGCCCAACCCTTCACTGTGCAATCATGGGTCCAACCATGAGGTTTAGCAGCAATCGATGCTTCAGAAGGAGAAGCAATGGCCGAGGTCCTGAGACTCTTGAGGCTTCTGCCGTGAGGTCCTGAGACTCTTGAGGTTCCTATCCTCAGGCCCTGAGGCTTCCCCTGAGGTCCTGAGACTCTTGAGGTTTCTATCCTCAGGCCCTGAGGCTTCCCCTGAGGCTTCTGCCCTCAGGCCCTGAGGCTCTTGAGGTTTCTATCCTCAGGCCCTGAGGCTTCCCCTGAGGCTTCTGCCCTCAGGCCCTGAGGCTCTTGAGGTTTCTATCCTCAGGCCCTGAGGCTTCCCCTGAGGCTTCTGCCCTCAGGTCATGAGACTTTTGAGGTTTCTATCCTCAGGCCCTGAGGCTTCCCTTGAGGATGGCCTCTCCCTTACCCACCACCGGGCCCAGGGGATGCTGTGTCCAGGCCCTGAGGCTTCCCCTGAGGCTTCTGCCCTGAGACTCTCTTGAGGTTTCTATCCTCAGTCCCTGAGGTTTCCCCTGAGGCTTCTGCCTCGAGGTCCTGAAACTCTTGAGGTTTCTATCCTCCGGCCCTGAGGCTTCCCCTCAGGCTTCTGCCGTGAGGTCCTGAGACTCTGGAGGTTCCTATCCTCAGGCCCTGAGGCTTCCCCTGAGGATGGCCTCTCCCTTCTCCACCACTGGGCCCAGGGGATGCTGTGTACAGGCCCTGAGGCTTCCCCTGAGGCTTCTGCCCTCAGGTTCTGAGACTCTCTTGAGGTGTCTATCCTTGGGCTCTGAGGCTTCCCCTGAGGCTTCTGCCCTGAGGTCCTGAGACTCTTGAGGTTTCTATCCTCAGGCCCTGAGGCTCCCCTGAGGTTTCTGCCCTGAGGTCCTGAGACTCTTGAGGTTTCTATCCTCAGGCCCTGAGGCCTCCCTGAGGCTTCTGCCCTGAGGTCCTGAGACTCTTGCGGTTTCTATCCTCAGGCCCTGAGGCTCCCCTGAAGCTTCTGCCCTGAGGCCCTGAGACTCTTGAGGTTTCTATCCTCAGGCCCTGAGGCTTCTGCCCTCAGGTCCTGAGACTCTTGAGGTTTCTATCCTCAGGCCCTGAGCCTCCACTGGGACATCTGTCTTCAGGTTCTGAGGCTTTCCTCTGAATTCCCTGCTGAGGCCTGAAGGTTCCCTAAGAATGCCTCCCTGCCTGAACCCCCTTCTTACCCTCAGTGTTTCTCCATTGCTCACTGACTCCTCCTCTGGCTCTCAGTGTGCTCATTGGTCACTAACTCATCTTTCTCTCACTGTTCTCATTGGTCACTAACTCATCTGTCTCTATGTTCTCACTGGTCACTGACTAATCTTGTCCTCAGTGTTTTGATTGGTCGCTGGCTCTTCTTGTCCTCACTGTGCTCATTGGTCACTGACTGGTCCTCACTGTGCTCGTTGGTCACTGACTCATCGTCCTGCTCTGTGTTCTTATTGGTCACTGACTAATCTTCTTGTCCTCAGTGTTTTGATTGGTCACTGGCTCTTCTTGTCCTCAGTGTTCTTTTAGTCCCTGATTCATCTTGTTCTCGGTGTTCTCATTGGTCACTGACTCATGTTGTTCTCACTGTGCCCATTGGTCACTGACTCCCTTGTCCCCCTCAGTGTTCTACGTGAAGAGGGGCAAGAAGCGGCAGTGGTCCCTGGAGACGCTCCTGTTCGCAGCCCAGGACCGAGACCTCAGTCTTCAGTGGGTGCTGCTCCTGCAGCAGAGAACTCAGCAGTATGGTGAGTACTGGGAGCAGGGAGGGTAGAGGGCATGGAACCATGGGAGAGGAGGGCAGAGTGCACTGAAGCATGGGAGAGGAGGGCAGAGGGCATAGAAGCATGGGAGAGGAGGACACAGGGCATGGCACCATGGGAGAGGAGGTCAGAGGGCATGAAAGTATGGGAGAGGAGGGCAGAGTGCATGGAAGCATGGGAGAGGAGGGCAGATTGCATGGAAGCATGGGAGAAGAGGGCATGAAGCATGGGAGAGGAGGGTAGAGGGCATGAAAGCATGGGAGAAGAGGGCATGGAAGTATGGGAGTGGAGGGTAGAGGGCATGGAAGCATGGGAGAGGAGGACACAGGGCATGGCACCATGGGAGAGGAGGTCAGAGGGCATGAAAGGATGGGAGAGGAGGGCAGAGTGCATGGAAGTATGGGAGAGGAGGGCAGAAGGCATGGAAGCATGGGAAAAGAGGGCATGGAAGCATGGGAGAGGAGGACAGAGAGCATGGAAGCATGGGAGAGAAGGGCAGAGGGCATGGAAGCATGGGAGAGGCGGGGATGGGAGCGTGGGAGAGGAGGGTAGAGGGCTTTGAAGCATGGGAGAGGAGGGCATAAGGAATGGAAGCATGGGAGAGTAGGGCAGAGGGCATAGGAGAGCAGGGTAGAGGGCATGAAAGCTTAGGAGAGGAGGGTAGAGGGCTTTGAAGCATGGGAGAGGAGAGAATAGGAAATGGAAGCATGGGAGAGTAGGGCAGAGGGCATGGGAGAGTAGGGCAGAAGGTATGGAAGCATGAGAGAGGAGTGTAGAGGGCATGGTAGTATGTGGCCAGAGGGCATGGAAGCATTGGCGGAGGGTAGTATTCCAAAGCGTTTGACACCAAACACGACATGTTTTGAGGCAGCCATTCCAAAGTTAGCATTTACTGCGTGGTTATAATGCACTTAAGAGTATATGGTATGGCTGTATCACAGAACAGCCATAAGGAAGTATTTCTGAAAGCTGTAGAGGGGCTCAGCTCATGCTTGGACACCCACTCTGTCAAGGCCTGCCATAGGAGTTGCTTATAGGTTTGTATGTTTCTGTCTGTATATATATATATATGTGGATATAGGTAGCCTATACCACTGTAAGGGGTGCAAGCACACCCTTACCCAGGCTGCAGTAGCAGACCTGTGGTGCCATTTTGGAGTGCTTGCCAGGGGTGGCATAATACATGCTGCAGCCCCTGGTAGGCCTCTGAGGTACCTATGCCCTAGGTACATAGTATACCATATATTAGGGGCTTATAAGGCACTCCAGAATCCAATGAGATATGTACCAAATGGACATGGAAACCATTTTAGAGAGGAAGCAGCTAGGCTGTGGTCCTGATTAGCAGGGCCACAGACAGACTAAGGTCGAAAAACAGTGAAACACCAGCAAAAAGTGGGGGTACCCATGTGAAGCAGATCCTACTCTCCTACACAACCCCCCTCCCCCCCAACGCAGGGACATTAAACTAACCTTGACCAGTTGAGTCTTCATGTTCTAAGTGGAAATACCTAGAGAGTCCATCTGCATGGTTACTCCCAGGTCTATGTTCCACTGTAAAGTCCATCCCCTGTTGGGAAATGGACCAACTAGCAGTTTGGGGTTTTCACCCTTCATTTGTTTTAGCCATAAGAGGGGCTTATGGTCTGTCTGAACAAGGAAGTGAGTACCAAACAAGTATGGTCTCAACTTCTTCAGAGCCCAAACCACAGCAAAGGCCTCCCTCTCAATGGCTGACCAACGTTTCTCTCTAGGGGTCAGCCTACTGCTTATGAAAGCTACCGGCTGATCCTGGCCTTCTTCATTCAACTGTGACAGTACAGCCCCAACCCCCAATTCAGATGCATCAGTTTGGACAATGAACTTCTTGGAGTAGTCAGGACAGAATGGGAGCAGTACACATTGCCTGCTTCAGGTCATCAAACGCCTTTTGACAGCTAGCTGTCCACTGAACCATTTTGGGCATTTTCTTAGAAGTTAAGTCATTCAAGGGTGTCACTATTGATCCATACCCTTTGACAAATCTCCTATAGTACCCAGTCAGGCCTAAGAAGGCTCTCACCTGAGTCTGGGTAGTTGGAGCAACCCAGTCCATTATGGTCTGGATTTTGCTCTGCAATGGTTGAACCTGGCCTCCACCTACAAGGTGGCCCAGGTACACAACCTGACTCTGCCCTATCTGGCACTTAGTAGCCTTGGTAGTTAGGCCTGCTTTTTGCAGGGCCTTTAAAACATTCCTTAGGTGGACCACGTGATCCTCCCAGGTGGAGCTAAAGACAGAAATATCATCTAGCTATGCTGCACTAAAGCTTCCAGACCTGTGAGAACTGTATTCATCAATCTTTGGAAAGTGGCAGATGCATTCTTCAAACCAAAGGGCATTACCACAAATTGATAGTGCCCACTAGGGGTAGAAAATGCTGTCTTTGGCTTTGCATCATCAGCTTGTCTGATCTGCCAGTAGCCAGCTGTCAAGTCAAATGTGCTAAGGTACTTGGCTGAGGCCAAAGTATCTATAAGCTCATCTGCCCTTGGGATTGGATGGGCATCAGTCCTAGTGACTGCATTTAGACCCCTGTAGTCCACACAAAACGTCATCTCTCTTTTTCCACCACTGGTGTGAGGTTTTGGCACAAGGACCACTGGACTAGCCCAAGGGCTATCTGAGGGTTCAAGAACACCCAAATCCAACATTTTCTGAACTCCTGTCCTGATACAGTCCCTGACATGGTCAGGTTGCCTATAAATCTTATTTTTAATAGGCAGACTGTCCCCAGTGTCCACTTCATGAGTGCACCAGGTAGTCTGACTTGGAGTCAGTGAGAACATGTGTCTAAACTGATTGAGCACCTGTCTGCAATCAGTTTGTTGCTGGGCAGTGAGGCTCCCTGCCAAGGCTACACCATCAACTTACCTATCATCAGGGTTCTGTGAGAGGAGGTCAGGGAGTGGGTCACTCTCTTCCTCCTGTCCCTCATCAGTAGCCATGAGCAAGCCCATGTTAGCCTTGTCCACATATGGCTTTAGCCTGTTGACATGGAGAACCCTGTGGGGACTCCTGGGAGTTCCTAGGTCTACTAAATAAGTAACCTCTCCCTTCTGTTCAACAATAGTGTGGGGTACACTCCACTTGTCCTGGAGAGCTGCTGGGGCTACAGGCTCCAACACCCATACTTTCCGTCCTGGCTGATGAACAGTCAGTACAGCCTTTTGGTCATGCCAGGCTTTTTGCAGTTCCTGGCTAGCCTTAAGGTTTTTGGTTGCCTTTTTCATGTACTCAGCCATCCTGGAGTGGAGACCAAGTACATAGTCCACTATGTCTTGCTTTGGGGGCTTGAGAGGTAACTCCCATCCTTCCTTCACCAAACACAATGGACCCCTGACAGGGTGACCACACAGAAGTTCAAATGGGCTGTAGCCAACCCCCTTCTGAGGCACCTCCCTGTATGCAAATAAAAGGCAGGGCAAGAGCAGGTCCCATTTTCGCCTAAGCTTCTCTGGGAGTCCTCTGATCATGCCCTTTAAGGTTTTGTTGAATCTCTCAACTAAACCATTGCATTGTGGGTTATAGGGTGTGGTGAACTTGTAGTTCACTCCACACTCCTTCCACATTGCAGTCAAGTAACTAGACATGCAGTTTGCACCCCTGTCAGATACTACCTCCTTAGGAAAGCCTACTCTTAAGAACACACTCAAGAGAGCTCTTGCCACTACAGGTGCTGTAGTGGTCCTTAGGGGAATTGCTTCTGGATACCTGGTGGCATGATCCACTACCACCAGTATAAATCTGTACCCAGATGCTGTTTGGGGATCCATGGGACAAACAATGCCAATCCCTACCCTTTCAAAGGGCACCCCCACCACAGGTAGTGGTATCAGGGGGGCCTTTGTAGTGCCACGTGCTTTGCCACTGGCTTGGCAGGTTACACAGGAGCGACAAAACTCCTTTGTGTCTTCAGACATGTGAGGCCAGAGAAAGTGAGGAACAACTCTGTCCCAAGTCTTTTTCTGGCCCATGTGTCCTGCTAGAGGAAAATCATGGGCTAGTGTCAATAGGATACCCCTAAACTTCAGAGGTATAACCAACCTCCTGGATGCACCAGGCTTGGGGTCTCTACTCTCTGAGTATAGGAGTCCATCATCCCAATAAACGTTATGGGTGCCACTAGCATTCCCAGCAGCCTTATCAGCAGCTTGCTTTCTTAGGGGTTCAAGAGAGGGGCAGGTTTTCTGCTCCTGGCTCAGATCAGACCTGGAAGGGCCCCCTGTGCCCAAGAACTCAACCTGGTCAGGTTCAAGCTCCTCTGGGACAGTTCCTTCTTCAGGCTCAAGATCATCTCCCTGAGGAGACTGATCAGTATCCTGAGACAGGTGGGAATGCTCTGCCTTAACCCTACTGCTCCTCCTCTTGTGAGGCACCTGGTCCATTATTCCAGAATCCAGGGTCTGTCCAGTTTTAGACATTTTTGCCTGTGATCTGGCCACAGCAAAGACATGTGCAGGGATCCCTAACATTTCTGCATGTGTCTTGAGCTCCACTTCAGCCCAAGCTGAAGTCTCTAGATCATTGCCAAGCAAGCACTGTACTGGTAGGTCTGCACTTACCACAACCTTCTTAAGACCAGTTACCCCTCCCCAGGAGAAGTTAACAACTGCCAGAGAATGGTCTGTTATGACATTGCTAGCATTGGTCACTTGGTACATTTCTCCAACTATAATATGCCCAGGATCCACAAGATCTTTTGTCACCATTGTGACACTTGCTCCTGTGTCCCTGAATGCCCAAACTTCTACTCCGTTAATTAAAGGCTGCTGTCTGTATTTGCCCAAGTTACTGGGACTCATTACTGACAAGCACAGCCTGAGTTGGTACTCTGACTAGGCCAGAGTCCATCTCAGAACCCAGGGTCAACCCTAATACACCCTTATTCTGTGTATTCCCACCACCAATTGTAACTGCACTAGGGGGAGCAGGTGCCTTAGGGGCATTGGTGGGGGCTGGAGTATTTTCTTTGGCCTTGGTGCAGTCACTAGGCCAGTGAGTTTTCTGTTTACAGATTTTGCACCAAGGTTTCTTTTGCCCTTTACCCTTTCCTGACTGTGAATCCCCACCTGAAGAAGATTTTTGGGGCCCTTGAGAAAACTGCTGGTCTTTACCCTTGTCCCCACCCTTGTCAGAGTTTTTGGAATCTTGCTTATTTGGGTCACCACCTTGGTTCTGTACCTTCTGCCTCACCCTGGTTCTGACCCATTTGTCTGCCTTCTTTCTCAATTCTTGGGGAGAGGTCGGATCCGAGTCTACCAGGTACTGGTGCAACAGCTGATTTTGATAGTTATTAAGAATCTGCTCCCTCATTATCAGATTGTACAATCCTATGAAGTCACACACTTTACTGCCCAATAACCAACCCTCCAGAGCCTTAGCAGCACACTCAACAATGTCAACCCAGTCCTGATTTTGTGCCTTTTGGGTGTCTCTGAACTTCAATCTGTATTTTTCAGTGGTTAGGCCAAACCCATCTATCATTGCACTTTTCAAGACTTTGTAGTCATCAGCATCCTCTTCTCTTACAGTGAGGAGCTTGTCTCTACCTTTGTCTGCAAAGGAGAGCCATAAGATTGCTGCCCACTGACCTTGAGGGATCTTCTGTACTTTACAGGCCCTCTCCAAGGCAGTTATCCATTTGTGGATGTCATCCCCACTCTGGTAGGGAGGGACAATCTTACTTAGGTTTCTATGGTCATAAGACCTCTCCCTATCTCTAGGGAAATTGCTGCCACCAAGGGACTCTAGTTCCTCCTGTTTACTAGCTCTGTAGAGCTCCAGGGTGTCCCTATCTAAGGCCATCTGCTGCTTTCTGAGATTGAACTTGTCTTGCTCATACTTCACCAGTCTCTCTCTCTTCTCCTGGGAGGTTTCCCTCCCTCTGTGAGAAGAAACCGAGGTTCCTATAGAGGAGTTAGACTGAATAGATCCCCTTGACAGAGATCTATCCCTTCTAGCCCTGTTGTCAGGCCTACCAGGAGCAATAAAGGAAGTGGCATTATTGTCATCATCCTCATCCTGGAGGTCTGTGTTCACCAGAGTCTGGTCATTGTCACCAGTCTGGTCAGCATTAGAGTTAGGGTCAGGGGAGTTTCCACCCCTAGACCCACCCTCAGGTGCTGCCCCACCCACACTGTCTACATCATCAGGCCGACTAGGCCCTGTGATATCATCCAGTTTCAGTATCTTTATGAGGTGCTGGGTGGATGGACTTTTGCCTGTCTTCAGCTTCCTAATGGAACATAAGGCCCTAAGTTGAGCAAAGGAGAGATCCTCATAGCTATAGGGGAGGAGCTCACTGGTTCCTGGCTGGTTAGACATTACTAATGTGGTGTATTGCACTACCTACACTAGTGTGGCCTACTAAACTCTCTTGAGTTGTAGAAAGGGTGTGCTATCCCTTAACACACAACTCTAAGTTCAGTAGAACTTACTGTAGCTAAACTTGATATTATATGTACCTTAGGTACCTTTAGTGGTTTTCAGTTGATCAATTCAATTGAGATTATCTGGTAAAACAATAGCAAGCTGGAATCCCACACGCTGCACACCAATGTGAGAAGGTGGCCTGATATATGCTGTCCACTAGTTCTACTGGGCACCTTGTATCAGTCCAAACAACACCTTATGGTGATAGGTTAAAGACAACCTTTATTGAAAGCTATCCTAGTGGTAGCTATGGAGAGCAGCCTTCAGGCTAAGTCTTGAAGGAATGTAAAGCAGCTTGTTTTACCAGTCTATAATCTCTTGAATGATCAAATGAAAATACAACCACACCAGGTATATATTCAAAATATATGTATTTAGGATCAAACACACCCCTCTAGTCTCTTTATGATACTGGAGTTCGAAGTTCTTAGTTTACAAGTGAGCAAGCATCAGTAAAAGCACAAATACACGTTTGGGCCCTAGGGGCGTACCAAACCATATACCAAAAAAGTGGTGTAAGAACCATGACTGGAAAAGACACTAGGCCTATAGCCTGTAGAATCGCTGGGACCCCAAGGAACCACCCAAGGTAGTGACACAGGGGACCCACGGGGACTGTATGCAGTGTGTAAACACAACCGCGGGTTCCCGTTATCTTCTATGGGCAATGTCGCGGTTGGAAATTTAAAGATTAGGGACACTTCTAATCGAGTCAGGACTAAACCCTTTTGGACTTAAAAAGTTCTAGGGCTAGCACCCACATGAGCACCGGAGTACTCGAGTTACCTCACCCAGGGAAGCCGGGTGCATAGGTGTCTTTTGGTGTCGGGTCGCGTCGTCCATTTCAGTGGGAGCCTGCAAAGAACTGCTGCTGCCGTGAAGAGGAGAAGTGTCCGCAGAGATCCAAGGCCGGATCTAGGATGGAAGGAACCTGAAAGCAGAGGGAACAGAGTCTGGGTCACTTGCCAGTGACCTAGGGCAGGATGGACCAATGCCCACAGATGTCGGGTGCTTCAGGTGAGTTGATTGGTGTCTTTACTCTTCAGCCACGAGGTCCAGGAGGCATCGACGAAGTCCCTTAGCCGGATTCGAGCTGTCCCACAAAGTCTGTCCAGTGCTGCAGTGTCGGCGACCAGAATGGACCCAACAAGCCTTGGCAACGGCAAGTCACTGGAATTTAGAGAAAGGACTGCGGTGCAGACCAGCAAGGTCTGAGGGACTCACCCAGCAAGGGTAAGTCAGGGCACGTCTGAAGCAACCAGGTAAGCCCAAGCAGAAAAGGAGTTGTCTTCGTGGGGACCTGCTAGCCAACGGGCTAGTGATCGCAAAGTAGCCTCGAGTGGTCGCACTTGAAACTGGCCCACGGGTCAATTGTGGAGTGGAGGCCAACAATCTTCGGTGCAGGAGGTGCTCAAGCCTGGGGCTACTCGGAGCCCAAAGCACAACTTCGAGGAGGACCAGAAAGATAGTGTTGCTGCAAAAGTTCACGGTGTCCAGGGGTCACAGTTCCACATCACCCACGATAGCCACGGGCCTCAGCTTTGCTGTGGACTCGGGTTAGCCTCGGGGAAGTCTGGAAATCTACCTCTGGTGTTGCAAAGACTTCGGCGTCCAGCGGGAGCTTCAGCGATGCAGACCGGTCAGTTGCTTCTTTGGTGCTTGCCAAGCAGGGGAGGCACTCCTTGACCCCAAGGGAGATTTCTTCCGTCTTCTAGTCGTGATAGAAAGCCGAAGGTCCAGGATATATGTTGCAGAGCTTCGTCCAGGGTAATCTAAAGTCCTAGGGACTGGATTCCTATACTTATAGTAAGTTTAGGGGATGGACTAACGCTAAGGCCCCACCTATGGGTGGGCCTAGAAAGAGGGGTGGCTACACCCATTTCCTTTGTCCAGTTTCACGCCAGAGCAGGGGCAGGTAGCCCCTGCAACTGGTTTGAACTGGGCTATGCACAGGGACAGCAAACGTGCCCCCAGTGCAGGGCTTCAAAACACCAGAGAGTGCTCCCGCCCAGCCCTAATACACATCTGCCTGTCTGGGGAGGTGGTCACACCTCCCTTCGAGTAGAAACCTATTGTCCAGGCCTCCCCTGCCGGAGTTTCGGTCAGCAGCAGGAGGCCAGACCCGTGTCTGTGGCAGAGGCATCCACTTTGTGATGCCAGGGCTCAGGAAAGTCCTACCGGGTTTAGCCAGTGTGAACATGTCTATCCCTCTAGAAGGGTGGGATGCTACCCCCGCCGCCAGAACTGGCGGGGGGTGTATTCCGAAGCGTTTGACTCAACACAACATGTTTTGATGCAGCCATTCCAAAGTTAGCATTTACCGCGAGGTTATAATGCACTTAAGAGTATATGGTATGGCTGTATCACAGAACAGCCATAAGGAAGTATTTCCGAAAGCTGCAGAGGGACACAGCTCATGCTTGGGCATCCTCTCACATAAAACCAAGCACTCTGCCTTCAGGATTGTCAAGGCCTGTCATAGGAGTGGCTTATAGGTTTATATGTGTCTGTATATATGTGGGGATATAGGTAGCCTATACCATTGTAAGGGGTGCAAGCACACCCTTACCCAGGCTGCAGTAGCAGACCTCTGGTGCCATTTCGGAATGCTTCCCAGGGCTGGCATAATATATGCTGCAGACCCTGGTAGGCCTCTGAGGTACCTATGCCCTAGGTACATAGTATACCATATACTAGGAGCTTATAAGGCACTCCAGAATCCAATTAGATATGTACCTAATGTACATGCAAACCATTTTAGAGAGGAAGCAGCTAGGCTGTGGTCCTGATTAGCAGGGCCACAGCCAGATTAAGGTAGAAAAACAGTGAAACACCAGCAAAAAGTGGGGGTACCCATGTGAAGCAGATCCTACTCTTCTACACTGGGCTGGTGCTCCCTTGGTGGACCCGGTGGTCAGCAGATTGGTGAACCGGACAGAAGTAGCTGGTGCCTGCAGGCTGCAGGGAAGTGGCTTCTCCCCTTCAAGGGAGATGCTGGCTGGATGGCAAAGTGCTGGCAGCCCTCCAAGGTGTTAGGAGAATGCACAGCTATAGGACGAGTCAGTCTTTGCAGTTGTCAGGACAGCAGCAGGCAGGGTTTGGTGCCAGTTCCAGAGTTGGTCCTCATTTCTTGCATTTTCAGATAATCTTAATCCTTCTTCTGTTCCCAGCAGACGAAGCTGAGTTCCTGGTGTCAGGGGCACCCCTAAATACTGAATTTAGGGGAGTTTAGGGGAGTGTGAGGTAGTAGCCAGTGGCCAGTTACCCCTGGGGTGACTACACCACCCTGTAGGAGGACCACTTCCTGCTAGGAGTAGGCATAAACATGACCCACAGTTCCTAGTTTCACCAAAAACAAGATGGTGGAACCCTTCTTTCGTCGTTCACTTCAGGTAGCCTACCTTGGGGGTGTGACTAGCATGAAAGTGAACACGCGTTCTGACTAGCTAATTTTCCTGCCTGTCCTGGTGCCAAATGGGCCTCAGGGCAGGGGGTAGTATTTCCCTTGTTTGTGGGAAGCCGGGGTTGCATATCAACGGTGGTAGGGGCTTTGTACCCCCTGACCTTGATATGCTAAATCAGGCTTTGTACCCCTTGACCTTGATATGCTAAATCAATAGTCATCCTGCTGGAGGAGGTGTGAACACCTTCCTCTGGAGCAGCCATTGTTTCTGATCTCTGTGAGCGTGGGCTCTCACCTGCAGGGGATCAGAAACTTGTCTGTGGTGGCAGGCTGGATGTTACCACTCAGCCAGCACTCTAGATACTAGTAGGTTTTTCAGGGGGCACCTCTAAGGTGGCCCCTGGGTGCATGTTGGAATAAATCTAGTACCGGCAACAGTACAGATTTATTTATACAAGATGTTTGGTACCAAACACCATAGGTTACAGTAAAGCCATCATGTAGCTGGGAAACTCGTAATGACCAGTTCCCAGTACATGTACATAAGATTGTATCCCTGTTCACTTGCACTTTCTAGTAATTGAACTAGACAGCACAGGAGCACATCTGCTCATGCAGATGTGTCCTCACATGTAATATAATGCACCCTGCCTTAGGGCTTTAAGGCTTGCTGTAGGTGTGACTTGCATAATGTGTGTAATAGATATTTGTGGCCATGTCTTACTCCAAAACCAAATACAAAATACTTTATTTAGACAATGAAGTCTGTAAAAGTGGGTTAGTGCCAAGTCGAAATAAAATGATAGACAATGTCACAATTTTCCAAAAATGTCAGTGATTCGACAGGTTATCCATAGATCATCAGCAGGTTTCCTCAATGGAGGAACAGTTAAAAATGTTAAATGCATTTCAATACACTACGATTAGCTTGGTAAAATGATCTTTAGTTAAAATTTCGCAGTGCATAGCTTGCTGTTACTGTCCAGTCTGCTTAGGTAAAAACCAGTACTTTAAGAAGCCACACTATCTATCTATTTGAAGGTAGTCTTTGCGGCTACTGGGATTCAAGGTTCCTCCCTTTCTTCATGTTGGGCTATTAGGTTGATTCTTAGTTGCTTATCAATACAATTCAGTAGTTTTACCAGTTTGGTAATCGCGTGCGGCTGGGCGTTGTTCAGTTGGAAGCTAACGGCAGATGGTAATGTCTGTATCCCCTCCTTAGTCCACAGATGCCGGAGCAGTCTTCTGCGGTCTCCCAGTAGTATAGGACATATGCAGAGCAAGTGAGTTATTGACTGCTGGAATAGTCCGCACAGTCGACATGTTTTAACTCTGGTTTAACCGTCCGTGGTGGCGACAGATCTAAACATGAAAAAGGGCCCATCTGAAGCTGCAGGTATTTCATTTCATAATAGGAGGAGAATGGTTTGTTGCTGTGTTTTTGTAGGCCTTTTCTATCGTAACTGCTAAGTACTAAGGGGGCATGTTATCTTTAAGGCAAATACTCTTTGCTCAGTTTTGAGAGATGTAACTTTTACTTTTCTGTTCAGGGCTGTTTTAAACTGAAAGTGTGGTAATTTTAAATGCCACAGCTCCGTTGAGCTTGTTTGCACCAATGCTTCGGCATTTGGTGCAAAGTGGTTTGCGCTGCAGGGACACGCAACTTCGAGCCAGATAAGGTTTTTCAAAGATCCTTGCTTGGCAGACCTCGTGTAGTACAGATATGTGATCATGCTGGTCATCTGTACATATATATGACTTGCATACATTGCATGCAGTGTCTGTGGACATGGCACACAGGGTGTTTGCAATGTCATGTTTTCAAAATGGTTTGCACCAGGATACGTAGTCTGCAATTACAGTCTGCATGGATTTGACTGTGGTTCCCTTAGGGCGGCACAATACATGCTAAATCCCTTAGGGACCCTCTTTAGTACCCATGCCCTAGGTACCAGGGGGTACCATTTACCAGGGACTTACAGGGGTGCTAAAACTCTTGCCAATTGGTGAACAATTGTACATGTTGCAGTTTTAGGGAAAAGGCACTGGCACTGGTGCCTGGTTAGCAGAGACCCAGTGCACATCTGTCGAAAATCATCAGTACCAGTGGCAAAAAGTGGGGGTGACCATGACAAAAAGGGGTACATTCTTACAGGCCTGTAGTGTGGTTTATGGTGCACAATGCTACTGTTTTGTGTGCCAGTGGTTTTCATTCAGGGTCAAGCTACAAACTCCATGGCAAGGTGTGCTTTTCATACTGGAGTAATGTGGGGTCTGGCATGGTAGCGGAGTTTTACACACTGGTACAAGATATAAACTCCATGGCAATGTGTGCCTTTCATACAATGTAGAAACGTACACTGTGGCAGTTCCCCATAGCCAGGCTCACTAGAACACATCCGAGGCCTGCATGCGGCGTTGGGTCCTAGTCTATGTAAGGAGTGGTCCCCCTGTGCCCCCCCCATTGGCCTTCAGGAAGAGGGTCTAGACCCCCTGGAGTGCAGAGCCCATCGCTGCAGACTTCTTTGTTCATAGAGCAGAAGAACTGTAGGTTATTAAGAGTTGGTTTTACACAGAGTTTTACCGAATTTTCAAAAGAGAAAACAAACAGATCATTTATTGTGGAACTTAGGGGCAGTCATAGGGTGTAGAACACTTTGACAAACATGGCTTTGGATGGAGTAAACTCAAAACCTGCAGAACTGGTGGCAATTCAAGAGCCTTTGTTATAACCTCAGCGGTATCATCTTGCAGTGGTAAAAACACCGCCAAGAGGCGTTACCGCAGTATTCAACAGATGGCGGTAAAGAGGGGTAATAAACAGTGGTAGCAGCATTAGAACCACTGGTAAATGCTAGCGCTACAAAACTGCTTCTGGGACTGTTAGCGGGCGGTAATCGTCGCTGTAAGTTACTCATGGATTACTCTGTAATAATTAAATACAATAAAGCTGTAAAAATATCCATTTACCCAATTACTGTTTACCACAATGCTTCACTACAATCCTTTTCCTCTTTCGGTGCGTGCTGTAGAAGGCAGCACACATTGAAAGAGGAAAAAACGAGGAGAAACTTGTTGCGCCTTGCTACGCAACCCCTGGGGTGGCGTAGCATTCTAACGCATTTACAGATTTACAATTCCTTTTAAATCTGGACATGTGTCTGGTTCCATGGAACGCCCCTTTCACGCAAAGTGCTGCGTGAAAGAGGGCTATATTTACAAGGACAGGAAAAGTCATGCAGGGTGGCTTTTCCCGTCCTTGTAAATATGGAACAGTAAAATACGCCACCAGTACGTCACAAAAAGTGACGTACTGGTGGCGCAGGGGGCTTGTAAATCTGCCCCTAAGTTCCTTGCATACCCCAATGTTGTGAATTCATACAGTGTGAGCCGGAGTAAATTTATGGAAGGCGGAACTGTTCTAACTCGCAGGGATGGGATCCATTCATAACATGGAGAAGAGTCGGGGAATAGTTGAAAGAACTGTGATGTCACATGTCGGGGAGGATGGTTCTCGATCACTCTTAGTTCTTGATCACTCTTGGTTCTCGATCACTCTTGGCTCTCAGTCACTCTCAGTAACTAGCGGTGAGACTCCAGGCATGCTTGAAGGCTTTGGCTTGTTGCTAATGAGTTTTCGGTTTCGTAGGGTCTCGGTCACCCTTAATTGTTCATCTCAGTGGCACCATGATGGTTCTAGTTCACATGTGCTTCTTGATCTTCTTGATCACTCATGGTTCTTTGTCACCAAATCATTCTTTGTTCTAGGTCAATGTTTGCCCTCAGTCACTGATGCTGGACACTCGTGGTGCCGATCGTTCTTTGATGGCTAGTGCTTGGTCACTCTTGGTTCTTAGTCACTCTTGGTAATCGGTCACTCTTAGTTCTCGGTCACTCTTAGTTCTCGGTCACTCTTGGTTCTCGGTCACTCTTGGTTCTCGGTCACACTTAGTTCTCGGTCACTTTTGGCTCTCGGTCACTTTTGGCTCTCGGTCAGTCTTGGCTCTCGGTCAGTCTTGGCTCTTGGCCAGTCTTGGCCAGTCTTGGCTCTTGGTCAGTCTTGGTCTTGGCCAGTCTTGGCTCTTGGTCAGTCTTGGTCTTGGTCAGTCTTGGCTCTTGGTCAGTCTTAGTCACTCTTGGTTCTTAGTCATGTAGGAGAGTAGGATCTGCTTCACATGGGTACCCCCCCTTTTTGCTGGTGTTTCACTGTTTTTCGACCTTAGTCTGGCTGTGGCCCTGCTAATCAGGACCAAAGCCTAGCTGATTCCTCTCTAAAATGGTTTGCATGTACATTAGGTACATATCTAATTGGATTCTGGAGTGCCTTATAAGCCCCTAGTATATGGTATACTATGTACCTAGGGCAATAGGTACCGCAGAGGCCTACCAGGGGTTGAAGCTTGTATTATGCCACCCCTGGGAAGCACTCCAAAATGGCACCACAGGTCTGCTACTGCAGCCTAGTTAAGGGTGTGCTTGCACCCCTTACAGTGGTATAGGCTACCTATATCCACACATATATACAGACACATATAAACCTATAAGCCACTCCTATGGCAGGCCTTGACAATCCTGAAGGCAGAGTGCTTGGTTTTATGTGAGTGGGTGCCCAAGCATGAGCTGAGCCCCTCTACAGCTTTCGGAAATACTTCCTTGTGGCTGTTCTCTGATACAGCCATACCACATACTCTTAAGTGCATTATAACCTCGCAGTAAATGCTAACTTTGGAATGGCTGCATCAAAACATGTCGTGTTTGGTGTCAAATGCTTTGGAATACTACCCCCCCCCCCGCCAGTTCTGGCGGCGGGGGTAGTTCTGGTGGCGGGGGTAGCATTCCACCCTTCTAGAGGGAAAGACATGTTCACACTGGTCAAACTCGGTAGGACTTTCCTGAGCCCTGGCATCACAAAATGGATGTCTCTACCACAGACACGGGTCTGGTCTCCTGCTGCTGACCGGAACTCCGGCAGGAGAGGCCTGGACAATAGGTTTCCTGTCAAAGGGAGGAGTAACCACCTCCCCAGACAGGCAGATGTGTATTGGGGCTGGGTGGGAGCACTCTCTGGTGCTTTGAAGTCCTGCACTGGGGGCACGTTTGCTGTCCCTGTGCATAGCCCAGTTCAAACCGGTTGCAGGGGCTACCTGCCCCTGCTCTGGCACGAAACTGGACAAAGGAAATGGGTGTAGCCACCCCTCTTTCCAGGCCCACCCATAGGTGGGGCCTTCGCGTTAGTCCATCCCCTAAACTTACTATAAGTATAGGAATCCAGTCCCTAGGACTTTAGATTACCCTGGACGAAACTCTGCTACATATATCATGGACCTTCGGCATTCTATCCAGACTAGAAGGCTGAAGAAATCTCCCTTGGGGTCAAGGAGTGACTCCCCTGCTTGGCAGGCACCAAAGAAGCAACTGACCGGTCTGCATCGCTGAAGCTCCCGCCGGACACCGAAGCCTTTGCATCACCAGAGGTGGATTTCCAGACTTCCCCGAGGCTATCCTGAGTCCACAGCAAAGCTGAGGCCCGTGGCTATCGTGGGTGACGTGGAACCATGACCCCTGGACACTGTGAACTTATGCAGCAACACTATCTTCCTGGACCTCCTCGAAGTTGTGCTTTGGGCACCGAGTAGCCCCAGCCTTGAGCACCTCCCGCACCGAAGATAGTTGGCCTCCACTCCACGAGTGACCCGTGGGCCAGCTTCAAGTGCGACCGCTCGAGGCTCCTTCGCGATCACTAGCCCGTTGGCTAGCAGGTCCCCACAAAGGCAACTCCTTTTCTAATTGGGCTTACCTGGTTGCTCCAGACATGCCCTGACTTACCCTCGCTGGGTGAGTAAAAAAAATAATAATAAAACCATTTCTAGAGCGCCTGGTTACACTACCATAGTGTGTCCCCGCGCTAACAAATGCTGCTGCTGCTCCCCTAAAGATCACAGGTCTGGGAGCAGGCCCCAATCCAAAATGCACAGAAGTTAGTTAATACCTGGGAATAAGTGGGTTTTCAATTTTAAGCGGAATCTTGCTTCAGAAGGCTCCATACGAAGATCTAGAGGAAGCCTGTTCCAGTGTTTACAGGCCAAGAACCTGAAAGAGGCGCCTCCAATCTTGGTCTTGCGAACCCGCGGAAGTTGGAACAGCATAGCTCCCGCAGATCTAAGGTTGCGAACGGGGCGATGGAGGGTAAGAAGGTTCTGCAAATAACCAGGGCCTTTACCCTGAGCTATGCGATGAGCCAGACAGAGAGCCTTGAACCTAATTTGCTCCTCAATAGGGAGCCAATGGAGTTCATAAAGAGCCTTTTTTCCTGAAGCTCTGCGTGGGAAGTTTAACACCATACGTGCGGCGGCATTTTGCACACACTGGAGTTGTGGAATACCTTTTTTGCTAAGACCCAAAAGAAGAGCATTGCCATAGTCCAAATGAGGGGTGACTAAGGCATGGATGAGTGTCTTTCTGGCACTGATGGGGAGTACCTCGAGGATTTTCCGGAGAGTTTTGAGTATACCAAAGCATTTGCCCGTGATTTTACTAATCTGATGCTTAAAGGAAAACTCCGTGTCCAGCGTAATCCCCAGGTTTCTAACTGACTCAACCGGCTGAGGAATTTCCCCCAGTTGTGAAGGCCACCAAGCCTGCGACCACGCGGAGGGGGATTTCCCAACAACTAGAATTTCAGTTTTGTCGCCGTTGAGGCGCAGGCAGTTGTTGTTCATCCACCCTGCCACGGAAAGCATACAGTTAGAGAAATTAGTGGCCACATCTGACTGGTTATCGATAAGTTTGATTATTAATTGGGTATCGTCAGCATATGTGACGATATCCACTCCAAAGGCTTCCACAATATGGGCCAGAGGCTCCATATATAGATTAAACAATGTAGGGCTTAGACTGGAGCCTTGAGGGACTCCATGTCTGAGGTTTCTAAGGGAGGATTTGTAAGGGGGGCAATGCACCTGAAAACTCCTAAAAAGGATTTAATCCATTCCAGTGCAGTTCCCGTCACTCCCATGTCCGAGAGGCGAGACAACAGCGTTGAGTGCAGTACCGTATTGAAGGCTGCACTTAGATCAAGTAGGACCAGCGCTGCCGTCTGCCCCTCGTCAACTAGTTGTCTCAGGCACTCAGTAGAGAAAAGGACCGCAGTTTCCATGGAATGGCCCGCTCTAAATCCAGACTGAGTAGGATGGAGAAGAGAATTCTCCTCCACAAATTTCATAATTTGTTTATAAACTACCTTTTCTGACACTTTTGCACAAAAAGGGAGGAGGGAGATAGGGCGCAAGTTTTGAAGCTGAGAAATATGCATTGATGCTTTTTTCTTCAAAGGAATTACTTGCACCCTTTTCCAAGCATCAGGCACATAGCACTCCTGGAAAGAAAGAGTGATGAGATGATCAATCTGATCAGTTATACATTCTATGGCCCCTTTGCAGTGTTTGGGAGATATAACATCAAGTGGGGAGCCAGACCGGATGCTATTCATAATGGAGAGCAGCTCCTGCCTCTCCGGGACTATAAAACATGTCAGAGAGGGTTTCGATGCGAGGTCGTATTGCGCAGTATTATGACTAGTGGACGGATTACCAACAAATGAGGCATGAATCGTGTCAGCTTTTTAAAAAAAAAAGTCCGCAATGTCGTCGCATAGCTCATTAGAGTAGGTGTCTTGGGCCACCAATCTGCCAGGAGCAGTAAGTTCTTTATAAATAGAGAACAGTTCTTTGGTGGGATTTTTAGCAAGTTCAATGCGTTCCTTAAAAAAGGTGCCTTTAGCTGCTCTTATTAGTTTATGATATGTTTTTAATTCATTTTTATATTTCAGCATGTCTTCGGAAGAATAGTGTTTCCTCCAACCACGTTCCAAATATTTACATTTGGCCTTTGCTGCCATTAGATCTTTAGAAAACCAGGGGGCAGTCTTAGATTTTCTGGCAGGTGGCATGGTTGTCCAGGGAGCCACCAAATCCAAGGCCCTGGACAACCATGTTTCATGTGTATTCCAAGCCGTAAGCAGAGTATTGCAGGACGAGGGAGGATCCTCAAGTAAAGCCGCCCGAAAGTCCTCCGGGGTAAATTTACTCCAGTCTCTACGCTTTAGGGGCTTGGACTTAGTCGCTAAATTTTTACGTTGGGCTAGAACTACCTCGATGGGAATCAGAAAATGGTCGGACCACGGTATTTTAATAGGATTTGCAACTGTCACCCCCTCCCAGTTAGCAAAAACTGGGTCTAAGAGATGACCCAGTTGATGAGATGGGGAAGAAGATTGAATTTTGAGTGCAAGGGAATGCAGTATTGTTGCTACTTCCTGTGCCTCCTTACAATTAGGGTCCTCAAAATGAAGGTTCAGGTCGCCCAAAATGAGAAATTTCTTATAGCGCAGAGCATGCTGGGTTATAAGCTCTGCAAGTTGGGCGCTAAATTGACAGGACTTACCGGGAGGTCTGTACAAAAGGAAACCATTAATTATGGTTTGAGGATTGACGCCAATAGTAAAAAAACCAACCTCACAGTTGGATAATGTAGCCTTCTCTAAGCTGCAGTTAAGATTGTTTTTGTAAATTATGGCCAGCCCCCCCCCCCCTTTTTAATTCCTCGATCAAGTCTGAGAAGGCAGTAGTTTACAGGAACCGCCACCAGAGTCTCGGGGGTGGAGTCATCATCCAGCCAAGTTTCGGTTAAAAAAAGCACATCGAGATCGCTATCTATAACCAGATCATGTATCTCCTGTTTATGCTTTTTCATAGATCTGCAATTGAGTAGAGTAAAATTCAGCTTCCTTAGCAACAACTCACCATTACTCCCACAGTTTGTGGAAAACTGACAGGTATCACAGTGAAGGGAGGGGGAATCGTAGTCAGCAGACATAAAATGGCGACAGCCGTCTGCAACTGTGGGGCGAAGAGCCAACAGGGCATAATTTTGTATATTGAAGCTGTCCGTGTGCGTTCCTGGGGATGTTCTTACCAGGGGCAGGGGTCCTGGCCCCGAGCCCCGTACGTCCGCGGATGGGCGCAGACGGGCTTGCCTTTGGAGCGCCTGCGGCGCGCCGCTGGCGCGCCCGCTGCGCCCGCCCTCTGCGCGGACGGGATAATACCGTGCTTTTGTACATGAAAGAGGAGGGTAGGAGGGAGGAGCAAGTAGCCCGTCAGCCTTCCCCTACTCAAAATGGCGGCTGAGTAAGAACGAATGAGCCCCCGCCCAACAGCAGCAGCGGAGAGTCAAGGAAGATCCGCTTTACCCCCCCAAGCAAGCGCCAGTCATGTAGCAGGGAAGGAGGTAAGATTAAAATCGGCCAGTTAAAATATCTACACGCTCTAAAACAGGTTTAATAAATAAATGTCACACAGCCTAAAATTAGTAAAGAGCAATTTTAAAAAGAGCAGAAAACCCCCGGCTTCCGCCTCAGGGGAGAGCAAAATAGCAAATGCAGCGAAAGGGAGAAATCGAGCCCTAAAATATCGTGGGAAGGCGGGAGGGAGGAGCAAGTAGCCCGTCAGCCTTCCCCTACTCAAAATGGCGGCTGAGTAAGAACGAATGAGCCCCCGCCCAACAGCAGCAGCGGAGAGTCAAGGAAGATCCGCTTTACCCCCCCAAGCAAGCGCCAGTCATGTAGCAGGGAAGGAGGTAAGATTAAAATCGGCCAGTTAAAATATCTACACGCTCTAAAACAGGTTTAATAAATAAATGTCACACAGCCTAAAATTAGTAAAGAGCAATTTTAAAAAGAGCAGAAAACCCCCGGCTTCCGCCTCAGGGGAGAGCAAAATAGCAAATGCAGCGAAAGGGAGAAATCGAGCCCTAAAATATCGTGGGAAGGCGGGAGGGAGGAGCAAGTAGCCCGTCAGCCTTCCCCTACTCAAAATGGCGGCTGAGTAAGAACGAATGAGCCCCCGCCCAACAGCAGCAGCGGAGAGTCAAGGAAGATCCGCTTTACCCCCCCAAGCAAGCGCCAGTCATGTAGCAGGGAAGGAGGTAAGATTAAAATCGGCCAGTTAAAATATCTACACGCTCTAAAACAGGTTTAATAAATAAATGTCACACAGCCTAAAATTAGTAAAGAGCAATTTTAAAAAGAGCAGAAAACCCCCGGCTTCCGCCTCAGGGGAGAGCAAAATAGCAAATGCAGCGAAAGGGAGAAATCGAGCCCTAAAATATCGTGGGAAGGCGGGAGGGAGGAGCAAGTAGCCCGTCAGCCTTCCCCTACTCAAAATGGCGGCTGAGTAAGAACGAATGAGCCCCCGCCCAACAGCAGCAGCGGAGAGTCAAGGAAGATCCGCTTTACCCCCCCAAGCAAGCGCCAGTCATGTAGCAGGGAAGGAGGTAAGATTAAAATCGGCCAGTTAAAATATCTACACGCTCTAAAACAGGTTTAATAAATAAATGTCACACAGCCTAAAATTAGTAAAGAGCAATTTTAAAAAGAGCAGAAAACCCCCGGCTTCCGCCTCAGGGGAGAGCAAAATAGCAAATGCAGCGAAAGGGAGAAATCGAGCCCTAAAATATCGTGGGAAGGCGGGAGGGAGGAGCAAGTAGCCCGTCAGCCTTCCCCTACTCAAAATGGCGGCTGAGTAAGAACGAATGAGCCCCCGCCCAACAGCAGCAGCGGAGAGTCAAGGAAGATCCGCTTTACCCCCCCAAGCAAGCGCCAGTCATGTAGCAGGGAAGGAGGTAAGATTAAAATCGGCCAGTTAAAATATCTACACGCTCTAAAACAGGTTTAATAAATAAATGTCACACAGCCTAAAATTAGTAAAGAGCAATTTTAAAAAGAGCAGAAAACCCCCGGCTTCCGCCTCAGGGGAGAGCAAAATAGCAAATGAGTCCCTCAGACCTTGCTGATCTGCACCGCAGTCCTTTCTCTGAATTCCAGTGACTTGCCGATGCCAAAGCTTGTTGGGTCCATTCTGGTCGCCGATACCGCAGCACTCGACAGACTTTGTGGGACAGCTCGAATCTGGCTCATGGACTTTTTCGACACCTCCTGGACCTCGTGGCTGAAGAGTCAAGACACCCACCAACTCACCTGAAGCACCCAACATCTGTGGGCATTGGTCCATCCTGCCCTTGGTCACTGGCTAGTGACCCAGACTCTGTCCCCTCTGCTTTCAGGTTCCTTCCATCCTAGATCCAGGCTTTGATCTCTTCGGACACTTCTCCTCTTCACGGCAACAGCAGTTCTTTGCAGACTCCCATTGAAATCGACGACGCGACCCGAGACCAAAAGACACCCATGCACCCGGCTTCCCTGGGTGAGGTAACTCGAGTACTCCGGTGCTCCCGTGGGTGCTAGCCCTAGAACTTTTTAAGTCCAAAAGGGTTTGGTCCTGACTCGATTAGAAGTGTCCCTAATCTTTAAATTTCCAATCGCGACCTTGCCCATAGAAGATAACGGGAACCCGCGGTTGTGTTTTCACACTGCATACAGTCCCCGTGGGTCCCCTGTGTCACTACCTTGGGTGGTTCCTTGGGGTCCCAGCGGTTCTACAGGCTTTAGGCCTAGTGTCTATTCCAGTCGTGGTTCTTATACCATTTTTTTGGTATATGGTTTGGTACGCCCCTAGGGCCCAAACGTGTATTTGTGCTATTTCTGATATTTGCTGACTTGTAAACAAAGTACTTCGAACTCCAGTCTCATAAAGAGACTAGAGGGGTGTGTTTTATCTTTAATACATATATTTTGAATATATACCTGGTGTGGTTGTCTTTTTATTTGATCATTCAAGAGATTATAGACTGGTAAAACAAGCTGCCTTACATTCCTTCAAGACTTAGCCTGAAGGCTGCTCTCCATAGCTACCACTAGGATAGCTTTCAATAAAGGTTGTCTTTAGCCTATCACCATAAGGGGTTGTTTGGACTGATACAAGGTGCCCACTAGAACTAGTGGACAGCATATATCAGGTTTCCTTCTCACAAGTCACTCTTGGTTCTCGGGCACTCTTAGTTCTCGGTCACTCTTAGTTCTCGGTCACTCTTAGTTCTCGGTCACTCTTAGTTCTCGGTCACTCTTAGTTCTCGGTCATTCTTAGTTCTCGGTCACTCTTGGTTCTTAGTCAGTCTTGGTTCACTGTTGTTCTTTATTCTCTCTCAAAAAGCTCCATATAGTGCATAAATCTCTTGGTTGGTTCTCAGTGACTCTTCCCGCTCAGTTGCTCAGTTACTAAGTTACTAATGGTGGACCCAAGTGGCGGGTCCATCGCTAGGGCAGAGGAGCGTCGTCCCACTGCTTTGCAGCCGTGAAATAAAGGAAAAATAAAATTATAATAACTTAATTGTATTAGCATTTTATCTTTCCCAGCTGCGGCAGCTTTTAGGGGCGGGTCGGGGATACTCTGCTCACAGAGCAGGGGGAGGAGTGTTGGGCACACTAAGAGCACATGACTGTTTGTCCGGCCGTCTCGGGCCGGCCAAACAGTCATGCGCACTTTGCATGTTCTTCACCCAGGCTGCATTACAGCCTGCGACGAAAACATGCCCAGGCTACTAGTCCCTGGCTGAGCCTGGGTGCCCCTGTACGTCCCGACGTGGAGGAGAGACACAGTCAGGAGGTACTTTTTTTTTACTCCCTACACCCCCTTACTCCCCCGCGTCACTCCCGATTCATGCCAGCGGCCACTGGTGGAGCCCACTTTTGCCTGAAGTCCTTGATCGGCTGGATCTCACTCTCCGTGGGGTGTAGGACATTCTTAATTTTTGGTCACTCTTGCTGCTATGTAACCTTTGGTTATAAATGACAGTTGGTTCTCAACCAGAGGTGTGTGGAGGTCTTGCTGCTCACTCAATACCGGTTCTCAGTCACTTTTAGTGCAAGGTCACTCTTTGTTTTTAGTCACTCTTGGTTATCAGTTGTTCATACTCCTAGGTTTCCCTGTGTTCTGAGCCGGCCTCACTGGCATCTGTAGGCATTGACTTGTTGCGGCTGCACATATACACATTTTGTGGGTACAATAAAACACTTTGACATTGTTTGAAAAGCATCATAGTCATAAATAACAAGAAAAACCATCTGATAAAGGGGACACAGGTGGCTCCCACCCTCAAGGAGAGCTAGTGTGGGCCAGTGTGTGCGTGTCCAGATGTCCGGTGTGGTGAGCGTGTGATCACCTTGTTCGGTGTGCATGTCATGTCCTGATTAGCTGAGTGTTCTTAACTACATATGGCATCTAAATTTGTGGTATTTTGGGAATGCGCCTTTGGCCAAATGTGTTTAATTTGGGCCAATCACCTGGGGCCTGTTTGTGGTGTAACTGTCTATCTGAGGGATCGATTAGGGTTTTCCCAGGGTGCGTGTTTGTCTTTGGGCTAAGTGTGACCCCACCCATGACCTGTCAATCGGTAGGCTTGGGGCACAGGGCCTCTCTGACCACGTATCTCTGACTTGTGGCTGATGTAGTCTCACAGTGGCACCTGAAGGCCTTGGCTGGATGGTTCTGGGTCACTCTAGGTTCTAGGCCTGTCTTCACTGTCCGTCTCGCTCAGTGGTGACTGAAGGCCTTGGCTGGATGGTTCTGGGTCACTCTATGTTCTAGGCCTGTCTTCATTGTCAGTCTCGCTCAGTGATGACTGAAGGCATTGGCTGAGCCATAGCTGCATCTTCCTGGTCCACAATGTGTCTAATGCCTCCTTTTATCCCCTTAGGTGGGAGGCGGCCCAAGGATCTCCTGGTCTTCATCAATCCCTTTGGTGGTCGTGGTCAGGCCATCCGGATCTACTCCAAGGTGTCCCCACTCTTCCAGCTGGCAGGAATCCAGACTCAAGTGATTGGTACACATCTCACTCCTGCTAACTGCACTCTCTTCTTCTTCTCTCTCCACTCCTTCGTTCCTCTCCTACTCATGCTCCTATCCTCACTTTCTTCCATCCCACCCCTCTACTGATCCCTTCTCATCTTCACTCACTGCTCTCTTACTCACTCTAGTACACCCTCTCTCCTCTCCTTGTTGCACTTACTTGTTGTTCCTTGTTCCTTCTCTTGCTTGGGGATTGTTCTGGTTTGGCACAAGAGGTTGGTTTGGACCTGACAGTCTGGAGTGGTACCGGGCGGTCTGTGTTTCATCCAGTACTCGGGCATTTGTGAGTGGTGAGGTGGTACAGAATGTCATTGGCAAACTCATGTGAGTAAGGTGAGCCACGGGAGATTGCTGGGTGACCAGCATCAGCTTGCATATTTAGGGTGCTCCTAGGTGGTCCCAGAGAATCTAGAGTGGTTCAATGTGGTGATGGTGAAACTGGATGGCAGGGAGATTTTGGATGGTCTGAATTGAAGGCTGATGCCAGCATGGGTATAAGGTCCTTCCTAGTGAGTTAAACACCTGGTGGGTGGCATTGGGTGGTCAGAGTACCACCAGAAGTTGTGGCTGAACTGCTGTGGTCAGGATTGTGCAGAGTGGTCAATTTTATCCCAAATGGTCATGATGTGCATGGCTTTTCCTGTTTGCTCAGCCTCTATCTACAGGACACTAATGCACATTCTCCAGTATTGGGGTGTCATTCATAGATTCACATGCTTGAATATTCCCCGTCATCGAAGTGGGAGTCCCACGGTACATAAAAAGCAATAAGTCTCATGTATATAGATACATACATAAACTATATAAGAATAAAATACATATATAAATAAACTTTATATAGTTTAAAATAACATATCAAGTCAAAAGTACCATAGGATAACATTGACACATGGGAAAGCATTGAAAAAAGAAATCACTTTACTGACATATCCATGTCGTTTTTATAGTCCAAACTCCAGCCAATCAGGCGCAAGCACCCTCTAGAACCTTCTCCTCAGAGGCTCAGGCCCTCAGGTCACACGTCGTGTGAAGGGACTCTCCCTGAGCTCTGCTCAGTTTTCTTCTGTGGTTTGGATTTCTTCAACTTATCCTCATGTCTTCAAGTAAGAAGTCTCTTTTCCGTCCTTGTGCTTCTTGTGGGAAGTTGAGAATTTTTTCTGAGGACCCTCACGAAAAATGTATCTACTGCCTTTACCCTGACCATAAGGTGGGTAACTGTAAAATCTGCAGAACTTTTTCACAGAAGACTCTCAAGGATAGAGAGGGTCGCCTCCTTCTGTGGCTTCAGAAGTTGAAGGACGCAGATAATCCTCTCACTGATGTCGAAAGTTTGGTTTCTGCCCGCACTGGAGTCTCTTCAAAGCGTAGTAGTGTACAGGATTTGCCCTCTCCTTTTCTAAAAAAGAGAAAGCTTCACCTTTTGGGAGTTTCTAAGGCGCCAGTACATTCTGCTACTACGCCAACGCCCCCGAGATCTCACTCTCCGGCGTCTGTGGCTCCTTCAGCGCATGTTTCCACTCAAAAACGTGCCAGACCGTCGACGGGCTCGTCGACGGTCACTCCGTCGGCGAAATCTGCTGCTTCTACAACCTCGTCGACGGCGGTGACGGCTGTTTCCAGCAGATTCCCTAGGTCGTCGACGACGGCTTCGTCGACGCTATCTCCGTCGACAGTGGTTTGTGTTTCATTAAAGGCTGTCTCGTCGACGATTCCAATATCCTCGTCGACGATGAAGAAGCTGGTTATCCCGTCGACGTCCAAATCTTCTTCGACGATCAAGAAGAAGAAATCGTCGGCGGCTGCGGTGGCTTCATCGACGGTGGCTTCGTCGGCGGTGGCTTCGTCAACGGTGGCCTCGTCGGCGGTAGCTTCGTCGGCGGTGGCTTCGTCGACGGTGGCCTCGTCGACGGCGGGTTCGTCGACGGTGATGGCAAGCCTTTCATCCTCAACAAAGTTTGCATCTCTTCCACTGGTGCCGTTTTTTACGCCAACGTCTGCTCCTGTTGACGATTCCCTACTTCAGCCTCGTCACGCTGTTTTGGAATCCATTGCGATGCCTCCGGCCACTCAACCACCGCAACAGCTGTTTCCCTCTGGCAATGAGGAAGACTCGGCTTCTGATGATGACATTCATTCCACTTTCCGGGTTGCTCGCAATCCCGCAGAACTGTTCATAAAATGTCAAGATTTCGAGGATGAGGATCAGGAGGATCATTTTTATCAAGAGGGCGAGCAGGACCCTCCTGCGCAGGTTCCAATGGCACAGCTGCCTTTGTCTCTCATCTCTAATCTTCAATTTATGTTAGAGGATTACAATCGCCGTTTTCCACCTTCTTCTCACAGCTCTCCACGTGACGCACCACCGAACTTTCCGACTCCTTCTCCAGCGCCGGTGGAGCCAACGCCATCCACCCCTTTACTAGTACCCCCTGCAGAGGGTGACGCTGACGTTCTTCCTGATACGGAAGATGGAGAACTCTAGGGTGATGACGATGACACTATGGCTGACTGGGACTATTATCAAATCAATTTGCCTTCTTCGCCTCCGAAGTCGCCAGTGAACTCTCCACCTGTTGACATTACAAGTTTCCATCAGTTGATGGAAAGGGCGGCACAGAGATTTCATCTCCCCATGATCGTGAGGGAGGAGGATTGTTTTCTGTATGATTTTAAATCGCAGCCACAGAAACAGGTTCGGGCCGTGCCCATAATTGACTTCATTTGGAATGAGGGTATTAAACTGATGAAGACATCGAATTCAATCCCGGCAGTTCTCCCGCGGTTGGAGAAAAAGTATAAAGCTCCAGACTCTTCTCCTGCTTGCTTGGTATCCGAGCCTAAGCCGGATTCAGTCATCAACCAGGCAGCGCAACGTTGCTCGAAGAATCCCTCGTCTCCACTTTCCTCTCCACTTGACTGTGATGGGCGTCGCCTGGACGCCATTGGGAAGACATTTTCGACCATGGCCTCCACAACAGTCAGGGCAGCGAATTCCTTAGCCATCTTGGGTCGGTACGATCACCAAATGTGGTCGTACATGGAGGCCTTCATTAAGCTCATCCCAGAACCCTCTACAGCGGATGCTTTCAAAATTCTACAGGAAGGAGAAAGAGCATCTTCAGAGATTATTGATTGCTCTGTAGATATCAACTGGTTTTCGCCAGTTAGCTGGGGCAGCTGTCTTACGGAGGCAAGGCTGGCTTCGTTCTACTTCTTTTCGTCAGGAAGTCCAGGCAAAGATCCTCGATATGCCCTTTGAAGCGCCTCATCTACGTGCTGTCCAAACAGCGGCTCCCCATCAAAACGATAAAGAAGGACACAGAGACAGCTCGTTCCCTTGGCACGCTGCAGTTTAGGAGGCAGCCTTTTCGGGGTGCTCGCGGACGCAGCACCACCTCCTCCTTTCGTGGCGGTTCCACACAATACCGCTCTTACAACCAAGGACACCAGCGTTTTTCCTCCCAGAACCCACAGTCTTCTAGACAACAGACTAGCAAATCCTACAGAGGAAAGTCCAACTATAGGGGGAACTCCTCCAAAAAACAATGACTCTATTTGTTTCCACCCCCCTCCCCTCAGGGCCCCCCCTTTCCGAGTTGGAGGACGAATCTCAAAATTCTTTTCAAATTGGTCATCGATAACTTCGGACCGTTGGGTGTTGGACATTGTTTCAAAGGGCCATGCCCTAGAATTCGTCATATTCCCTCGAAACACCCCCCCAACCGGTCCTCCTCCCGCTCATCTCAAGGAGCTTTTCCATCAGATCGACATTATGCTCAAGAAAGGGGCCATCAAAGTGGTTCCAAAATCTCAGAAGGGGTTGGGCTTCTATTCCCGTTTTTTCCTCATATTAAAGAAGTCTGGGGAGTGGCGCCCTATCCTCGACCTGAGGTTCCTCAACAAGTCTCTGAAACACCAATCATTCCGCATGCTCACGCTGAGGGACATTCTTCAGTTCTTTTCTCGAGGCGACTTCATGTCGACAATCGATCTTCAGGATGCCTATTTCGACGTGGCGATTCTACCACGCCACTGGAAATATCTACGCTTCCGTGTAGGCCAAAGGGACTTCCAATTCAGAGTCCTGCCCTTTGGGCTCCGCTCCGCTCCTCGAGTCGTCACGAAAGTCCTTGCCCCGGTGGTGGTCCATTTGCGTTTGCAAGGCATTCAAATATTCCCATATTTGGATGATTGTCTCATCAAGTCTCCGTCCTACCACCAAGCATCCTTAGATACTCAGTATTGCCGGACTCTGTTCCACTCTCTAGGACTGTCAGGCAACATACAAAAATCTCAGTTCACGCCAGCTCTTCACAGAACGTTCCTAGGCGCTACTATCGATACCTCCATGGCCATGGATTTTGTCTCCGGCGACGGGCAAACACGGATCCTGCAGCTCGCAGCTCACATCAGATCAAAGCAGTCTGTTTCAGTCCGCATATTGAAGTCCTTTCTGGGGATGGCGTCCTCCTGCATTTCTTTGATCCCACAGGGCAGACTGAAGAGTCGTCCCATTCAAAAAGAACTAGACAAACAGTGGCGTCAGGTCTCCGGTTCTTTCAGCGACCGGATCTTCATAACTGCTCGTATGGTACAAGCTCTGCACTGGTGGACACAACCTCGCAACATCACAGCCGGAACTTCTTTCCTGACAAAAGCCCCGGAACTCGTCCTTACCACGGATACCTCCGTGGAGGGGTGGGGCGGACACCTTCAAGATCTGTCCATCAAGGGCAAATGGACTCTGTCCCAACGTTCTTGGCACATAAACAGGCTGGAATTGATGGCGATCTTCCTTGCAGTCAGATCTTTCCGACTCCAGCTTCAAGGGGAATCAGTGCTCATTCAAACGGACAACACCACCAGCATGCACTATCTAAACAAGCAGGGTGGGGCCAAATCTCCACTGCTTTCCCAGCTGGCTCAGAAGATCTGGGATTGGGCCATACTCCATCAGATCACGCTCACAGCAGTCCACCTGCCAGGCATTTCCAACATTCTAGCAGATTCACTCAGTCGGTCAGCGTCATCGATCCACGAGTGGGAATTGCATCAGCCGACTCTGGACTTTGTCTTCAGCCTTTGGGGTCACCCGGGCCTGGATCTCTTTGCAACTCCACAGAACAGCAAATGCCAGTCTTAAGCAAGTTGGCTTCCCCACAGAGGGTCGTGCGGGAATGACCTTTCGATGGACTGGTGCAAGATATTTGCCTACGCTTTTCCGCCAATCCCTCTGATACCTCGGGTGTTGTGAAAAATGCAGAGACAACCATGCCACATTCTCCTGATTGCTCCCCGGTGGCCTCAACAGGCATAGTTCTCAGAGTTACTGCTCCTCTCTTAATGCGAGCCCATTCTCTTTCGCCCCCGGCTGGACCTTCTAACAATGAACAACGGTCGGATCTGCCATCCGAATCCCAGTTCACTCAAATTGTCTGCCTGGAACCTGAGCACCTTGAATTTGCTCAATTGAATATTTCACCTGCCTGCAGGGAAGTTCTTGCCAAGGCGTGGGCGCCTTCCACGGTAAAGACCTACAAACTAAAGTGGAAGCGTTTCTGTCATTGGTGTTCGTCTGTCAACATTCACCCAGTGCACGCCTCTCCGGCACAGATTCTGCCTTTCTTTTTGCAGCTATCCCAGTCAGGATTGTCTCATTCCACTCTAAAGGTCTTTTTGGCAGCAATTTCTCGTTTTCGCCAGGACGGCTCTTCCTCCCTCTACTCATCTAGAGTGATTCAGCAATTCTTTAAAGGATTGTTCCGCATGTTCCCACCCATTCGGCGCCCTCCGCCCACATGGCGTCTTAACATCGTATTGGCGCAACTTATGAAGGCGCCCTTTGAGCCCATCCACTCAGCGGATTAAAAAAAAAATTCCTGGAAGGTCGCCCTCCTGCTGGCTCTGACTTCCTCACGCCGAGTAAGTGACATTCACGCTTTCACAATACAGCCTCCTTTTCTCCAATTTAAATCGGACTGTGTAACCCTTTGCACTAATCCAGTTTTCATGCCCAAGGTGCCGTCTGACTTTCATCTTAATGAACCCGTGATTTTAAAAAAATGTTTTCCTAATCCGCAATCTCCTGCGGAACAGAGTCTACATTCTTTGGACTTAAAGAGGTGCCTCAAGTTTTATATCAACAGAACGGCACCCTTTCGCCAATCGGATCAACTGTTCATTGCCTATGGGCAAACCTGCAAAGGACATTCCGTTACTAAACCAACCATTGCACGTTGGATTTCTTCAGCTACATCCTTTTGCCATCAGAAGGTTGGCAAGCCTCTTCCTTCCGGAGTGAGGGCGCATTCTACAAGGGCGATGTCCTCCTCCACTGCCTTATTCGCAGGTGTGCCCATTCACCAGATCTGCCGAGCAGCTACGTGGTCCAGCAGGCACACTTTCACGAGGCACTACTGCCTGGAGGCGGTCAACGAAGCAGATACAGCAGTGGGCCGAGCAGCCTCTTCAAATAAAGGTGAGCCTCTGTTGCTTCCCCCCTCCTTGGGTTGTTATCAGTTTTATTGTTCTTCATGCCATGTAGTTGTATTTCATGCAATGTTTGATACAGCCTCTTCCGGCTGCAGAGTACTGCTCACTATTCTATTCCAGCATGTGAATCTATGAAAGACACCCCAATACTGGAGAAGAACAAATGTTACTTACCTGTAAACTGTGGTTCTCCAGTATTGGTGTCTTTCATAGATTCACATGCGACCCTCCCTCCTCCCCTCAGAGGCTCTCTTCTCCTCATTAGACTCTTTTGTCACTCTTGTGCTATTAAAATCTGAGGGCCTGAGCCTCTGAGGAGAAGGTTCTAGAGGATGCTTGCGCCTGATTGGCTGGAGTTCGGACTATAAAAACGACATGGATATGTCAGTAAAGTGATTCCTTTTTCAATGCTTTCCTAAGTGTCAATGTTATCCTATGGTACTTTTGAATTGATATGTTATTTTAAACTATATAAAGTTTATTTATATATGTATTTTATTCTTGTATGGTTTATGTATGTATCTATATACATGAGACTTATTGCTTTTTATGTACCGTGGGACTCCCACTTCGACGACGGGGGAATATTCAAGCATGTGAATCTATGAAAGACACCAATACTGGAGAACCACAGTTTACAGGTAAGTAACATTTGTTCTTCTTTCTGTTTCAGAGAGTCCCCAATCCTGGGAGGTACAGGGTGGCCCCAGATGATCCAGAGTGGTTCCATGTGGTGAGGGTGAAGCTGGATGGTAGGGTGGTTATGGGTGGCTGCTGTGGCTCTGGGTGGTCCCAGACGATCAGGGTGGAATGGTAGTATTCATCCTAGCACCTGGGAGTGGTTGTAGGTGGTCAGGATGCCTTTAGAAGCCATGGATGATCCCCTGTGATCTGGACTGTGTTAAGTGTTCATGGTGGTCTGGGTGGTCAGGATGCCTCTAGAAGACATAGATGAGCCCCTGTGAGCTGGATTGTGTGGTGATGGTGGTGTATGGGTGGTCAGGATTCCTGTACAAGACACACGATGAGCCCTTATGTTCTAGATTGTGTTGAGTGAACATGATGGTCAGGGGTGGCCAGGATGCCTCTAGAAGCCCTGGATGGGCCCTTGTGATCTGGACTGTGGTGTGTCTTCATGGTGGTTTGGGTGATCAGGGTGGGCACACCTGATTCTGGGTGATCATAATCTGTCCTGTTTGGTTGACCTTGCTCTTTAAGATACTAATGCACTCTCTGTTTCAGAAACCACCCGGGCCAACCATGCCAGAGACCACATCCTCCACGAGGACCTGCAAGGTGTGGACGGGTGAGTGTGTGCATGAAAGGGATACTTGTTACCCAGAGCCCAATGGTGTCTCTGGGAACCCTGGCTCAAGCAACCTTTCGAAGGCCTAGACACTGGCCTTCAGAGACCACCCCATCCCACTCATTTTCCGGTAATACTCAAAGCTTCCACTCGGGCGTGCCCCAGGGGCTTCCGTGTTTACAGGCTAGTTCTCCAGGGCCTAGAGCAGGCATGTCACCTAGTCACAGTGTCCTCCTAGGGTGTAGTGCAGGCTGGGGTTTTGGAACAGGGATGCCCACTAGTCACAGTGTCCTTCTAGGGGATAGTGTGAAGGCCGCAGGTCTGGACAGGCATGTCCACAAATCTCAGTGTCCTAATGTTGGGTAAAGTGCAGGCCAGGGCTCTGGAGCAGGCCACCTGTCAGTGTCCTCTTAGGGTGCAGTGCAGGCCGGGTGTCTGGAGCAGGCATGTCCACTAGTCACAGTTTCCTTCTAGGGGGCAGTGTGTGAACCGGGGGTCTGGAGCAAGCATGTCCACTAGTCACAGTGTCTTTCTAGGGTGGTGATGTGCAGGCCGGGGGTCTGGTCTGGCATGTCCACTGATCCCGAGCCCTCCATCATCTGCTCCCCTACTCCCAGCACTTCACACCCCAGTCCTCAGCTCTGTACTTTACTCCCCCTCAGGTTGGTCTGTGTTGGCGGTGACGGGATGTTCAGTGAGTTGATGCACGGGCTCATCGGTCGCACTCAGCGTGAAGCAGGCGTGTCTGAGGACGAGGAAGACACGGAGCTCCGGCCTTCTGCGATCCGCATCGGAATCATCCCAGCAGGTGGGAGTTACAACCAACCTTCCTCGCCCCAAAGACACACAGCAACCACTGGGCAGTCAAGCGGCACTCATCCAGGGGCGGGGCGGCGTAGTGTACTTAAGGGTAATCAATCAGTCAATCAATCAGGGGTTTATGTAGAGCGCTACTCACCCGTGAGGGTCCCAAGACACTGGGGGGCAGTGGGGGTGGTTCCGGATCAGTCGAAGAGCCAGGTCTTGATGTCCTTCCGGAACGTGTGCAGGGTTGGGGAGCATCTGATGTTCACAGGGAGCTTGTTCCAGGTTTTGTCTGCGATGTAGGAGAAAGCTCTCCCGACGATTTTGTATCTGCGGATGCGGGGGACCTCTGCAAAGGCGAGGTTGGCGGAGCAGAGGTTCCTCTTGGGTACGTGGAAGGATATTCTTCATTGAGGCATTTGGGTCCGATGTTGTGGAGGGTTTTGTAGGCAGTGGAGGCCTCATAGGTGTTGGGTCATGTGCTCATGGCGCGGTGTCTCGAGGACGAGTCTGTCTGCGGCATTCTTGATTGTCTGGAGTCTGTGCAGAAGAGTTTTGTTGATTCCAGTGTAGAGGGCGTTGCCGTAGTCCAGTCTGCTGGTTATGATTGCGTGGGTGACGGTCCTTCTGCAATCGGGGGGGGATCCACTTAAAGGTCTTACGGAGGATGCGAAGGCAGTTGAAACGAGCGGAGGCAACGGCGTTGATCTGGTGGTTCATGGAGAGAGAGGAGTCCAGGATTATGCCATGGTCTGTATGGGTGGGTGGGCTCCAGAGGGCGGAGGGCCACCAGGAGTTGTCCCAGGCGGAGGTGCAGGGACCGAGGGTGAGGACCTCTGTCTTCTATCAGTTGAGCTTCAAGCAGCTGTCTTTCACCCAGGCTGCCACCTTCTTCATCCCTTCCTGGAAACAGTCTGGTGTCTTCGGGATTCTTCGCAAGCGAGAGGAGGAGCTGGGTGTCTTCGGCATAGGATACGATGCTGAGCCCACGATGCGGGGGGCCATGTAGATGTTGAAGAGCGTGGGGCTGAGTGAGGGCACAATTACTATTATTTCATACAACGCAGTGCGGCGCAGCAAGGGAAGTTGCTGCACTGCATGAAAGGGAGCAAGCAAAAATACTCCATATTTACAAAGATATGGCACTCTTCAGCTCTCTCCCAGTGCTGGAGCACTGTGTGCTGCTAAGTGCTCACACAGGCACCTTTTGCGCCATGGTACAAGGGTGACTGCGTTACGGGCAGGACTGTTTTAGGGCAGAAAGGAACACCTTCTTGCACAAAAACAAATCCAAAGAGGCAAATTCCTCTTTCTTTGTGTGATGCATAACACATCACCCATAGACAGAGAAAGTAATAAGGAGAAATGCGCATAGTCCTCCTTTCAACTTGACAAACCTTAAGAAATCTGGAAATGAGTGAAATCCATGAGTAAGTGCACAGGAACACCTGGAACATCTGTCACAGCATTGCGCTACACTTCTCTACAAAGCCAGGCCACAGTATTGTCTCGTTCCTTACTGGTAATCTTCCTTACCCCGATTAGGGTCCTCCTCATCCCAGTCCTTACAAAGTGAGGCAGTCCTGCTTCCAACCAGCCAATCAAAACGCCAGAAACAACAAAGTCAAAGGTCACATAAACTCCTCCCATCCACCGCCATGCCTGTTATCAGCAAGTCCCAGACACAAACACAGCGGGAGGGAGGGAAGGAAGAGGACTGGGACGAGGAGGACCCTAATCGGGGTAATGAAGATTACCGGAAGTAACAAGACATTAGCCCCTCATGGGTCCTCCTCGTCCCAGTCCTTGCAAAGTGAGGAATCCACAAGCAGAGAACCAGGAAGAAAAAATGCAGGACACCAGGGATCCATGTATAAAGTACAAAACTTTAATCAAATAAATGATCAACGAACAGCAGCGTTCCGCACGCCAACAGCAAAACTGTCAACAGATGCATGCAAAACATCAAGTCGATAATGCAGAACAATTGTGTGATGGGACTGCCAAGTGGCTGTGCTACAAATCTCCTGGATAGAGACCCCCGTCGCCCCGGCCCAGGAAGCAGACACAGAACGTGTCGAACGACCCGGCAGACGGAGGAGGCAGACCCACAGACTTATAGGATTGTCAGACCGCCAAACGCACCCATCGACTGATCGTAGAAGTGGACACCTTCTTCCCTTTAGCCACACCACTACAGGAGACAAACAAGGCAGGAGAAAGCTGAAACTCCAGCGAATGTTGGCAGTAAATCTGAAGAGCCCTCCGAACATCCAAAGAAGAAGGAACAAGGGAATCCCCCTCCGCAGGCAAATCAGGAAGTATCACCTCCTGCTGGAACTTGGAAGAGACTTGTAGGAGAGTAGGATCTGCACTTATGTTGCCCCCATTTATTTCCTGATGTTTACACTGGTTTCTGGCTATAGTCTGGCTGGGACCCTGCTAATCAAGGCCCCAGCCTCTCTGTTCTCTCTAAACAACTTGGAGTGCATATTAGATGCACTAGTGATTGGATACTGTGGTACCTTATGAGTCCCTAGTATATGGTACCTTAGGTCCCATGGGCATAGGTACTTCACAGGCCTACCAGGGGCTGAAAAATGTATTATGCCACCCCTGGGAAGCAGACTAAATCTGACACCACAGGCTTGCTACTGCAGCCTGGGTGAGGTAGTGTTAGCACTCCTCACTGAGGTATAGGTTCCCCATGTCTCACCTTACATACACATATAAACCTATCAGTCACCCCTAAGGCAGGCCCTATCAATCCTGAGGGCAGGGTGCTTGGTTTCCATGTGAGGGGGTGCCCCTGCCTGAGCAGGGCCCCTCTGCAGCTCTCAGAGACCATTCTCTGTAGCTGTTTGTGGATCCGGTTAAACCATATATTGTTAAGTGCATTATAACCTAGCAGTAAATGCTAACTTTGGGATGGCTGCATCAAAACATGTTGTGTTTGGTGTCGAACGCTTTGGAATCATACCCCCACACCAGTAACTGGTGTGGGAGTATGAACCCACCCTTCTAGAGGGATAGACATGTACCCACTGTGGAAACACGGTAGAATCCTGAAGAGCCCTGGCATCACAAAATGAATGCCACCAGCACAGACACTGGGCTGCCCTCCTGCTGCTGACCGAAACTCGCAGTGGAGGGAGCCCAACAAAGGGTTTCCTGTCACAGGGAGGTGTAACCACCTTCCAGATAGGATTTAGTGTATTGGGGCTGGGTGGGTGCACTCCTAGAGTGCTTTGAAGGCCTGCACTGGGGGAGCAGTAGGCTCCTCTGTGCATATGCCAGCTCAAACCGGTTCAGGGGCTACCAGCCCCTGCTCTGGCGCGAAACTGGACAAAGGGAAGTGGGTGTAGCCACCCACTCCCCTGACCCTCCTATAGGAGTGGTCATAGAGCTAGTCCCTCCCTTCCTTCTAGTATAAGTTAGGGAACCCTTGCCATTGCAAACTAGATATCCCTGGACGACGCTCTGAAGAAGAATCCTGGACCTTCGACGTTCCACTACCTTTGGAAGACTGAATAATCTCCCTTGGATTCAAGGAGTGACTCCCCTGCTTGGCAGGCACCAAAACTTTGCATCAACGGTCGCAAACTTTCCTGCTCCCGCCGGAGTCCGAAGTCCCTGCAGCCCTGGAAGGGGATTTCCTGACTTCTCAATGGCCATCGTGAGTCCCCAGCAAAGCTGAGGTGAGTGGACCCCGCGAGTGATGAGCAACAGCAATACCTGGGTACTGTGCACTATTGTCAAGTGCTTCCCCTTCACGACATTCTACGAACTTGTGCTTTGGACCACGTGTGGCCCAAGCCTCCAGCAGGATTTTCTCTGAAAATCAGAGGCCTACCTCATCCCGAGTGACCGTGGGCTCCTGGTGAGTGAATCCTCTCGAGGCATCTTTGTGATCCCTTGCTGGTTGGCTTGTGGGTCCCCTGAAGACTTTTCTACAAAACCAAAGGGCTCCCCTGGTTGCTCCAGGCCTGCCCCGACTTACCCTTGCTGGGTGAGTCCCTCAGACCTTGCTGGTCTGCACCGCTGACTTTCTTCACTTTCCACAAGACTTGCTGTTGCCAAGACTTGTTGGCTCCAATCCGATTGCCGACACCTCAGTAAGCTGCAGACTTTGTGGGACACTCCGAATCCAGCTCCTGGTTGTCGTCGATGCCTCCTGGACCTCGTGGCTTTAGAGTCAAGACACCCGTGATCACCTGAAATCACTCGACTACTGTGGGCATCCAGCTTCCTGGCCCCGGGTCACTGGCAAGTGACTTTGAAGTCTGTCTCCTCTGCTTTCAGGTCTTTTTTCTTCAGAATCTAGCCTTGGATTCCACCGGACACTTCTCCAGTCTTCACAAGCAGCAAGTCTTCTTTGGCTCCCATTGAAAACGACGCCGCGACCCGACACCAAAAGACACCTATGCACCCGGCTTCCCTGAGTGAGGTAACTCGAGTACTCCGGTGCTCCTGTGGGTGTTGGCTCTAGAACTACTTACCCTGTAAGTGACTTGCTTGTAGACTCTCCCGTAGTATCCTAAAACTTTAAAATTCCAACCGCGACTTGCTCCATTGAAGTCTATTGGGATCCGCGGCTGTGTTCTCACACTGCATGCGTCTCCCGTGGGTCCTTTACTTACCTGCCTTGGGTGGATTAGTGAGGCCCCGGCGCTTCTGAAGACCTTAGGCCTTCTCCCTTCCCAAGTCGTTCTTCTTATACCTCTTTTTTAGTATATGGTCTGGTACGCCTCTAGGGCCCCCAGCCATATAAGTGCTTAACTTGTTGTGAAATGTTGATTTGTGCATATGTCCTTGACTTCTAATCTCACAAAGAGATTAGTAGAGTGTGTTAGAAATAAATACATATATATATATATTTTTGATAATACTTTTTTTTTTTCTTGTAGAAGAACAAACTTAAAAGGTACATACAACAGACCAATTGAACTGGCATCAAAATGACGTATCATGGGCTCAATGCCCCTCCATCCCCTCCCTTGGCCTCCCGCACCCCTCGCCCGTGCTCCCCCCCCCTAGAATAAGCCCCCTAACCATTTCCCCCATACTCTGCGAAACTTTTTGGGGCATCCCCGTGCAACATATAATGTCCGTTCTTGTACGGCACACCAGTCCACGCCCCTCCTCCATTTAGCACAATTGGGTGGATCGACCTGCTTCCAGGCGGCAGCGATATCCCTTTAGCCACTACCAGCAGTAGTTAGGAAATATTTGTCATTGCGGGATCCGTCCAAACCATCCGTTATCCCCAACAAAGCCATTTTGGGGTCATGGGGGACCTCCCACCCCAGGACCTCCGTTAATTCAAGCTCAATCTCCCCCAGTAGCTCCCCAAGCGCGGGCAATTCCAAACCATGTGGAAGAAGTCCGCTGGGCCTACCCCACAGCGGGCGCATGAAGCCTCCGGGGAAAGACCTGCACGGTAGAGGCGCTCCGGGGTCAGATATGCGGCATGCAGATAATAAAACTGGATGAGCCTCAATCTAGCCAAAGTGGAAATCGTCCTGGGGGCCATAAGGGCGTCTCTCCAATCAGCTTCATCCAATGGACCCACCCAGGTCTCTCATCGCTGCTTCAGCCCTTCCCAGTCTACCGGGGTGTTGTTAACCAGGGAACGATAGATACGTGAAATTCCTCCCCTCCCAAGGCACCCCAGCATCACCTGGGCCTCAGGCGGGCTGTGGTCAGGAATCCGTGAATTCAGAGGGATGTGGGTTTGGACCGCGTGGCGCAGCTGGAGGTATTTATAGAATTGCGAAGGGTGCAATGAAAAGCGGCCCTGAAGCTCCTGAAACGAACACATGCGGCCCCCCGCCACAGGTCACCTAAGCGAGAGATCCTCAGAAGGTCCCATGCTCGAAACCCCTCCAACCCCGCTACCTCCCGCAGCCAAGTCCCATGCCAAAGTGGTGTGACCAGGGTCAGTGTCCTTGTCCAGCGGGTATGCTGTAGAGCAGCACGCCATGCCAAGAAGGGGGCCCGCGTAACGTCCGGGAGCGACAGGGGGATCACCGCCCCGTAGAGCATGTTTTGAATGGAGGAGAACCCCACGTGCTGTACCTGTAGCCTATAAGCCGGATCGTCCCACCCGCCCGAGAACCAATCATGGACCACCAGAAGCCGAGTTGCAAGATAATACAAATAGAGGTTAGTCATGCTCAGGCCTCCATCGTATGAAGGAATCCAACAACGGTCCAGGGCCAGACGGGGCCTACCGCCACCCCAGATAAACTTAGTCGCTGCCTTGTCCATCTCCCGGAACCAGGAGCGGGGGAAGGAGCAGGGCGTATTCTGTAGCATGTATAGGAACTTAGGGAGGATCATCATCTTGTAGAGTGCGATCCTCCCCAATGGATTCAATGGGAGCGACTGCCACTTCATCATGTCCGATCTGGTCTTGTTTACCACAGGGGCCACGTTGAGGGCCCAGCAGAGCTCCGGAAGAAGGGTGATCCAGATCCCCAAATATTTAAAGGAGAGTCTCCGGAGGGGAATATCCGACTGCCAATCGAAGTACTCCCTAGACGGGTACAACGGGACCAGGACAGATTTTTTGGGGTTTAGGCGGAGACCCGATGCCTGTCCGAAGCAGCGAAGAATCTGGCAAACACGAGGGCCCGACGCAGCCGGGTCTGAGAGATAGAGAAGGACGTCGTCCGCGTATAGGGCAATCTTATCAGGGACCATACCCAGTCAGTCCCATCCGCGAAAAACTGGGTCCGATCAGACCAGAGCGGCCAGGGGCTCCATCGCCGCAGCGAAGAGGAGGGGCGAGAGCGGGCAGCCCTGTCGCGTTCCCCGCCCTATGGAAAACGTGCGAGAGAGAGCTCCATTCACCAGCACTCGGGCTCGTGGATCCGTATACAGGACCCGGACCATAGCACGAAACTGGATGCCAAAACCCATGCGCTCTGAGACCTCTCCGAGGTAAACCCACCCCACCGAATCAAAGGCCTTTTCAAAGTCAACCAGTAGTAGGGCCAGATAAGGAGATAGGCGCTCCCGGTGGGTCAGGGCCAGATGCAGGCGCCGCAAGCAGTGCCTAGTCCCTCGGACCGGCATAAATCCCCATTGGTCCGGGTGGACCAGTGAGACAAGATGCAGGCGAAGCCGTTGCGCCAGGATGGTAGCGTACATCTTAAGCTCGGTGTTAATGAGCGATATAGGCCGATAATCCGAACAAGACTGCGACGGGGGTTGTGTTTTTGGAAGGACTACTATCGTAGCCGTGTCCGTCTCGGGTGGGAATGAGCCCTTCTCCACCACTTCAGCATAGAGATCCAGAAGCCTCGGGGCAAGGGTTTCACGCTAGTGGGCATAATATTCCTGCGGGAAACCCTCCGGCCCTGGGGTCTTCCCGGAAGCCAAGTGACTAATTGCTTCATCGATTTCCTGGAGCGTGATGGGCAGATCTAATGTCTCACTAGCCTCCCCTCTCAATTGCCCAAGAACAGCCCCGCTCGTCCCCATCATCTCTGCAAGGGAGATCCCCGGCGCCCGAGCCCGGTATAGGAGGGAATAATAGTCTGCAAAGGTCTGTGCCACTGCGACAGAGGTTGTGTGAGTCACGCCAGTGGAATCCACAATGGCAGGAATAATCCGGTTTGCGCGAGGGTAGGTGGCCAGCCGGTAGAGGAGCGTACCATTCTTATCCCCCCATCCGTGCACCTGGGCCACCGAGGAGCGCCAAAGAGTCTTGGCCGCCTCCATAGAGTGCATACGTATCTCCTCCCACAGAAAGGCAAGCTGCCACGCACGCATGGCATCACTCAATGCCTCCTGGTCCCGTTCAAGTTCCAAGGCTTGTGCCTCGCAGGCCGTGAGTCGCTGGAGCTGTGTCTGGCGTTGGTTCTGTATGTGCCACCGGGCAGCCCCCCTAATAGTCGCCTTGCCGGCCTCCCAAAGGATGGCCGAGGAGGAGACAGAACCAACATTATGACGATAATGATCGGCAAGCTCGTCTCCCACTGTTTTCCGAAAATCTTCGTCCTGGAGGAACCAGGCATTCAGGCGCCACATCGGGCAGGCGGAAAAGGGAGGTGGGCCGAAAGCGAGAAGCAGTGGCGAGTGATCCGAAAGGCCCCTTGGAAGAATGCGGGTGTCCTGCACACCCGCACATTCCGTAGACGGGACAAAAATTAAGTCAATCCGGGCGTGTGAATGATGTGCCACCGAGGTGTGAGTGTATTGACAAGCGCGTGGGTGCCAAACCCTACAGACGTCGCACAGGCCCTGGGCTTCAGCCCAACTCGACAACTGCCTCGCGCGAGCGGCTCTGGCGAGTAAGATCAGACCTGTCGAATCCATATGGGGCGTGTAGACAGCATTGAAGTCCCCCCCTAAAATGAGCGAGCCCGCCGGGAGCGTTGGCATCAAATCTGCGGTGTAGGAAAGGGCAGCCTGCAACAGGGACGGCGCCGCATATAGGGACATCAAGGTGAGTGATCGCCCCTCGAGAGTGCCACAAACTGCAACCGCCATACCCTGGGGGTCAAAATGCACTTGGGCCAGTACAAAGGGAAAGGACCGTCTGATCAGAATAGCCACCCCCCCGGGTAGAAAGGGGCCACCTGTAGGGCACGGCACCCACACCAAAACTGAAGGGGGCGCAAGCGCGTGGTCTCCACGGAGGGAGAGACATCGGGAGAGCGGACATGGGAGCAGGTCAACAGTGTCTGGATGCCATAGAACCACAACAATGAGGAAATCATCCCCCACCAACGAAAGCCCCCCTAAGAGGAAGAAACACCCCCAACCCCCCCAACCCCCACCCTATACTTCAAAAACAGAAGCATCTGTCACCCTAACGGTATGGAACAACAACCAAGCTAAAACGCTCGGACTTGAGCATCTAGTGGACCCCTCAGTAGATCGGAATAAGACAAAATCTCCTGCCCTGGCCGAGAGCTGCAATTGTAGTGAACACTGAAGCCCAGTCCCTCGCATCGCCAGCCTGGAAAGCAAATCCCTTCCCCCTTCCACAAGTCCACCTACATTAAAGGAAATCAAATGACCGGACTGCGGGAAAGATCCGTAAGGTCCATTTGTGCGGCTGGCTGGGCTGCAGAGCCCACCCGCAGGGGGGACTCAGTGTGTCGTCCAGTAGCAGCGGGACTTGTAGGTGCAGCCGAAGAGGCAGAAGAGGCCCCAGACTCCCGGCGTGTCCGGCCCACGGAGTGCGTTACGACCGCCTCTCCTGCTGCGCGCCTCCGGGGCAGTGTGCGTCGCCGTCGACGGGTTCTGGACGGCCGGGGCACCTCCTGTCCCCGCCGCCCAGCCGCCGGTGATCCCTGTCCAGATCTGTGCAAAGGACGCTCCTCCGTCAGCCAGGTCCAGGCTGCTCGCGGCGTGTCAAAAAATATTGCTTTGTGCTGAAAAATGACCCGGAGGCGTGCCGGGAACTGAAGCTGGTACTGGAGGCCCATGGCTCGCATCTTCTGCTTCACCTCCGTGTAGGATCGCCTGAGTTCCTGGACCTCCCGGGTGTAGTCCGGGAAGATCATTATAGTGTGGTTTTGGTATGTGGAAGTCTCTTTGCGCCTGGCCTCATGGAGAATCGCATCCCTGCAGGCCGATTGCCACCAGCAATGCCGATCAAGTCTCTGCGTGCCGCCCGGAGAGGCAGCCGAATAGCGTTCAAGGCCGCCGACTAGAAACTCCAGATTCGAGGCCCGCCAGTACCCAGGGCAGCGAGCCGCCTCCTACCGGACAACACAGCAAAGGCCAGATCCACGGCGCCCCCAGCGAAGTCACAGGACCCGAGCAGTCCGTGCAGACGTCCAAGCCCTTCAAGGTGGTCCTCGGTGAACAGGCAGTACGGACCGCCCCCGATCCAGGCACCTCGCGGTGGATCCCCAACCACCGATGCCAGCACTCAGCCTGGTGCCGCGGGCACCGGATTCAGCTCAGGTCACCATCCCCTGGATCTTGACCCTTCACAGCTGACAGCGTAAAGCCTGCAGCCGGGGGGGGGGGGGGGGGGGGGTGAAGGATGCCGCACTCGCCGACTGCCGGCTTGCGGCCCGATCAGCTAAGGTGCCATTCAACGGCCCCCGCAGATCGCGAGGGACCAGGTCCAAGTGTAGCAGCAGACGCAGGGGGGGAAGGGGGAGCCGGACCCCGACTGTCGACACCCGGCCCGGCCCGGCCGGCAGTCCTGGGGCGGGAACACCTCTCTTCTCGCCGAGGGGGGGGCTAGCAGCGGCAGTTGAAGTGTCTCCACAAGGCCACCGATGTCGCAGGAAGGCCGGGCCTAGACACCACGCGGGAGCCGCGGGCTCGATTAGCAGCCCGCCCGGGTCCCAGCACCAGGATTGCCACCGCCAGCCGCCTGCCCGCCTCCAGGTCGCCGATCATCGCATGGGCCAGGCCGAATCCCGTCAGCTTCGGGCTCAGGGCCGCGGGTCAGGTCCGCGCTCCGTTGCGCCACGACTGCGCCGGCCAGGGCAGCTCGCCACGGATTTAGGCGGATTTGCGGGGTTAGGCGTCCGGAGCCTCACCGCCGAGCGGCTATGTCGGACCGGCGCAACCTAGCGCTCCAATGCATATATATTTTATATATATACCTGTGTGGTGTCCTTTCATTTAGTGATTCAAGAGATTATAAGGTAAAACAAGCTGCTTTACATTCCTCTGAGACTTAGCCTGAAGGCTGCTCTCCACAGCTACCACTAGGATAGCTTTCTTTAAAAAGCTGTCTTAAACCTATCTACCATAAGAGTCGAATTGTACTGGTGCAAGGTGGCCACTTTAACTAGTGACCAACATATAACAGGCCAACTTCTCACAAGACTTTAGGCAGAAAAGCCAGATCAATCCGTAAAACTACCCGATCCTGCAGGAATCGCAAATAAGGGAAAGAAATGAGCAAGGCACCCAACCGACGAGCGGAGGTTATGGCCAGCAAAAAAGCCACCTCAACGGACAACCACAACAAGTACGCGTCCAACAAGGGCTCAAAAGGGGGCAACTGCAGACCCCGCAAAACAGTACGCAAATCCCAAGAAGGCACAAGCACAGGAGAGACCGGACGATGAAGCCTAAAGCTCCGAAAAAGCTGACTCATGAAAGGGGCAAGAACCCCCAAGGAAGCCCCAGGACCCCGACGAGCACAAACCGCCGCCCACTGAGCAGACAAAGTGGAAGGGGAAAGGCCGTTCAAAAAACCATCCCAGAGAAAATCCAGCACAGAAGCAGGATCCCCAAGCACAGGATCCACACCATGCGAAGAACACCAAGAGACAAAAGAGCCCAAATGTCGACCATAGCATTTAAGGGTCCGAGGCCGACGCGAAAACTGGATGTCACGAGCCACCACAGAAGAACAGCCCAAAGGCTCCAATGTCAGTTGCAAACGACGAAGACAAGGCAGAGACAGGAGCGGAAACTGAAGAGGAGCCAGAATCAAAGGAAGCCGGGCAAACAGGAGAGGAATCCGCAACAGGAGAGGAAACCAAAGGCGGCGAGGCCAGAAGGGAGCAATCAACAGGACCGACACCCTCTTCCCCCGCAAATCTTCTGCAGCACGCTCGGGAGGAGGGGAATAGGAGGGAAGGCATACAAAAGGCCCGAAAGCCAGGGAATCGAAAGAGCATCCACCCCCCAAGCCTGAGGACACATCACATCTGAAAAAACCTGGGAAGAGGGTTGTGAGGAGAGGCAAAGAGATCGATCCAGGGAGTCCCGAACTGAAGAAAAAGGGCCTGGAACAGAGGAAGAGAGATAGTACAGAACAGAGGATGGAAGGTTGCGGCTGAAAGCGTCCGCATGAAAATCCAACTGCCCCGGAATGTACACAGCTCTCAAGGCCAACAGATGAGATTCTGCCCAAGCACAAATCATGGAAGCCAGCAGAGTCAGAGACACGCACCTGGTCACCTCCTGGCGGTTCAAGTAACAATGAGCCACCTGATTGTCGGTACGAACCAACAGATATGTCCTGTGGAGATGAACCTGACAGAACTACACCGTCTCCCAGATGGCCGCCAACTCCCGCCAGTTTGAGGAACGGGCACTGTCCCTCCACTGACACTTGGCCTCCAAGGACCCCAACGTGGTCCCCCCCAACCCCAAAGACTTGCATCCGTGGTTAACAAAAGGGGAGGTGGAAGACAAAACCGCATCCCCTTCTCCAGATTGGGAGTGCAAAGCCACCAATCCAAGTCCCGAACCAGAGCAGGAGAGAGCGGAACCAGAGTCTCGTAATCCGCCCGGGAGGAGTCCCACCGAGCCAAGAGATGATTCACCAAAGGCTTGAGATGGAGGCGAGCCCAAGGAACCACAGCAGTGGTGGCAGCCATCAACCCCTGGACCCGCAACCAAACACGAGCCGGGGCAGAGGGACAACTCAACAGATCCCACAACAGAGTCTGCAGGGAAAGGATCCGAACAGGAGGGAGAAACACCGCCCCCAGAGAGGTGTTGAACAGACCCCTGATGAGCTGAAGTCTCTGAACAGGATCCAGATGAGACTTGGCAAGATTCACCATGAACCCCAGCTCCCGGAACAGGGTCAACGTAGCCTCCACCGTCAGAAGAGTCTGAGGAAAAGAGGAAGCAGAGACCAAACAATCATCAATATAGGGAAAAACGGAGAAACCCCGATGTTGCAAAAGCCCCACAGCAGGAGCCAATACCTTGGTAAAAGTCCTGGGAACAGTGGAGAGGCCGAATGGCAGAACCTGAAACTGTAAGTGCAACCCTTGGATCACAAACCTCCGGAACCGCTGACTGGCAGGATGGACTAAAACGTGAAAAAAAGCATCTTCCAAGTCCAGAGCAACCAAAAAAGCGCCCTCCTGGATGAAGGGAATGATGGACTGTAAGGTGACCATCCGAAAATGATCCAACCGCACCAACTTGTTCAAAGTTAGAGGATACAGAATTGGGTGGAAGGAACCATCTGGCTTTGGGACCAGAAACAGATGGGAATAGAACCCCAGGCCCACTTCCTCCACTGTAACCGGCACAACAGCCCCCTTTGACAACGACATGGCGACGCCGGACAACATGGCAGACCGCCTTACTGGGTCTCTTGACAACGGAGTAACTTGAAAATAATCCAGAGGGGGAGGACCCCGGAAGGGAATCTGGTAACCCAACCTGATGACAGATCAGACCCACTGGTCAGAAATCAGAGCTGTCCAGAAACAAACAAAGTCGAGCCCCCACAACGGCATACTCACTTCTGTCCTGCACCAGCGGGAGGCTGCTGCTGCTGTTGCTGAGGCGGGGATTTATAATGGAACGCGGCCTCCCAACCACGAAAGGGCTGAGAAGACGAAGCCCGCTGAAACCCCTGCTTATGAAAAAAGGACTTCTTCTTAGACACAGGCTGAAAAGGCTTCAACATCATCTTTTCCTCCGCAGAGCATTGCACCATCACATTCAAATCGTGCCCAAAGAGACGGGGCCCTCAAAAGGCAGCTTATGAACCAAGGCCTTCTGAGCAGCTTTAAGACGCCAAGGTTTGGTCCAGAGAGACCACCTACCAGCCACCGCCGCCCTGGCAACCGAGGAGAAGACCACAAGGAATCAAAAGTCACAACCGAGAGGAATTGCGCCAAGACATCCATTTGAGTCAACACAGGAGTAGGGTCCCCCTGATCCTGCAAACAGTCAAACAACTTCTTAAAATCCTTCAGAAGAACCTGTGAGGCATAGGCGACGCACGCACCCCAAAATGAGAAGCTGCATAAGAACGCTTGAGAGCAGACTCCACCTTCCGCTCCACTGGGTCTGTCAGGGAAGCCTCCTCCGATGACAAAGAGGAAGATGAAGTGGAATCCATAGAGGACAAAAGAGAATTGACTTTGGTAACCAGAGGAAACTGGTCATCAAAGTCCGCCAGGTGATACCGCTTCACCAGAAAGCGAAGAATGCCCTGCTTATCAAGCTCAAGCCATTCCTTAGTTAGAATATCCTTCAGGACGTCATGGAAGGGAGGATCATCCACCCCAGAGGAACTATACTGGGAATAAAACCGCTTGTCAGATAATGATTGAGGGTCAAAACCAAGCACCACCCGGATATGGCGCAGCATGTCCAAAAAGACCCTGCCCTGGACGTGCTTTCCCGGGGGGAATTGTCCATGTCCTCATCATCATCCTCTTCGCCGCAGGCTCCAGCAGCGCAGACTGTACAGCAGAATTGATCAACTCCTACAAGTCAGCCGTAGAAATCTGCAAAATGTCATCCTCTTGCAGGTCCTGGACAATGTGCTGCTTGGAAACTGCCTTTGCAGGTCCCGGAGAAGATGCCCCTTCACTCATGGCGAGCAAAAAGGAGTAAACCACACAGGAAGCTCAAAACACACACGACGAAGTACCCAGCAACTCCCATGAAATACTCCCACCAATTAACCAAGTCCCGTGACACGAGACTTGAAAAAAAACCATCAAAAGGGCAGCCCTGCATTCTCCACCCCCAGCCAAATACATTCAACATGGCCGCGGTGTGAGAAGTTGGCCTGGCATATGCTGGTCACTAGTTATAGTGGCCACCTTGCACCAGTCCAATTCGACTCTTATGGTAGATAGGTTTAAGACAACTGTGAGAAGTTGGCCTGATGTATGATGTCACTAGTTCTAGTGTATACCTTATATCAGTCCAAACAACCCTTATGGTGATTGGTTGTAAAGTCAACCTTATAGACCAGCTATCCTAGTGGTAGCATGGACAAGAGCAGTCTTAGGCTAAACTCTGAATGGCATGTGAAGCCAGCTGTGATACCATATATAATCCCTTGAATACCAAATGAAAGGACACCACAACAGATATATATATAAAATAAAGTGTATTTATTCTAGTCAAACCCTCAGCACTCTTTATGAGATTAGAGGTAAGTACAACACAGTCTTATTTATGCATACATTAAGTCACACAGGTAAGTAATACAGTTAGGCCCTAGGGGCCACGCAAACCATATACTAAGTAAGTGGTATAAGGACCACTGTCACGGAAATAGGATAGGCCTAGGCCTAGGGAATCGCTGTGGCTACACTATACTACCAAAGGTTAGGAAGTGGGAGGCCCACGGGATTCAGGTGCAGAGTGGAAGCACTCACGCGTAATGCGTATAGTCGATAGAAATAGTACAGTTTAGAAATAAACAGTTTAAGGACACTTCTGGTATAGCTAGAAAGTCGAGACTCGGAAACTAGACCCTAGGATAGTCACTACCCTTGTGAGCACCGAAGTACCCAAGTTACCTAGCCCACGGGCTGCGGGTGCATAGGTGTGAACTTGCGTCGGGTTTCGTCGTGGACTTCTATGGATGCCTGAAGGAAAGTTGCTGACAGGCAGTCAGTGAAGAGTGTCCGGTGGATCCCAAGGCTGGGATCAAGAAGAGAGGAGACCTGCAAGCAGAAGGGACAGAGTCAAGGTCACTAGCCAGTGACCACGTGGAACCAGGAAGGAACCAGGCGATGTCGTGAAGATTGCAGGTGAAGGTGAAGCTTGTCGCTGCAGCCACGAGGACCAGGGAACGTCGAGGACGACCAGGACCAGGAGGCGAGCTGTCCCACGAAGGCTCTTGCTGTCGGCGTCATCGAAGTTGGACTAGGACTCACCAAGCCTTGGCAAGCGGAACCCACGAAGAACGGAGGACTTGCTTCCGGTGCAGACCAGGAAGGTCTGGGGTGCTTCTCTTTTTCAAAGAAGCAGGAGCCAGTCTGGAGGAGCCAAACCAGCCGTGAAGATTACAGGATGCGTCGTCACAAAGGCCACTAGCCAGCGGGCAAGCAACCGGACATACGCGGCAAGCAGGAAAATGCAGAAGGGCCCCACGCAGGACTCGTGGAGTGTGGGGGGCTGATCTTCGGTGCAGATGGTGCTTGGGGTTGGGGCTTCTCAATCCCCGGTGCACAACTTCGAGGGTGCCTCAGAAGCTGCGCTTGAAGATACTAGCCACTTTTCCCAGGTAGCCGGTCCCACGTCTCTCGTCGCCTCCACGGATCTCAGCTCTGCTGTGGATGTGGATCAGGGTCGGAGAAGTCTGGAAGTCAAGGCTCTGGTCGGGCTCTGCAGTCGGTCCCTCGTAGAACTTTAGCAAAGCAAAGGGTAGTCTCTTGATGGTGCCTGTTTGCACAGGGTAGCCACTCCTTGGCCACAAGGGAGATTCTTCAGTCTTCTTCTTTCGTCGAATGTCGAAGGTCCAGAGTTTCTGTTCAAGTTGCAGGTTCAGGATAATCTAATCTCCTGGGGCCCAGCTACCACTCTTATACTAATCTGGGGGGCTGGGTTGCCTGCTAGGTCACGCCTTATGGGTGGGACCTGGGAGGGGGGTGGTTACACCCCCTTCCCTTTGTCCAGTTTCGCGCCAGGACTGGGGCTGGAGTGCCCCAGCACCGGTTTGAACTGGACTATGCATGGAGCACCTTGTGTGCCCCAGGCATGTCTCATTCCTTTCAGCCCTCCCTGCCCCAATACACTAAAGTCTGTCTGGGGAGGTGCTAGCACCTCCCCAAGCAGGTAACCTATTGTCCAAGCCTCCCTTGCCGGGATCACTCCCAGCAGCAGGAGGTCAGACTCGTGTCTGTGGCAGCAGCATCCATTTTGTGATGCTGAGGCTTTGGTTAGAGTTAAACAGCAAAGTAGGATTTTAACATGTCTCTCCCTCTAGAAGGGAGGAATAATATCCTCATCACCAGAAATGGTATGGGGGTATTATTCCAAAGTGTTAGACACCTTACACGACATGTTTTGATACAGCCAAACCATAGTTACCATAACCGTTTAAGATTATAAGGCACTTTAAGAGTATATGGTAGGCTATATCATAGAACAGCTATAAGGACATGGTTCCGAAAGCTGCAGACAGGCTCAGCTCATGCTAGAGCACCATCTCACATGTTACCAAGAACTCTGCCTCCAGGATTGTTAAGGCCTGCCATAGCAGTGACTGATAGGTACACATGTGTCTATATATAAGGGTAGATATAGGCATACTATATCTAAGCAAGGGGTGACTACACGACCTTGCCCCAGCTGAGTGATCAGCCAGTTGTGTCTGATTGGAAGGCCAGACCAGGGGTGGCATAATACATGCTGCAGCCCCTGGGAGGCCTAGGGTACACCTATGCCCTGGGTACCTAGGGTACACTGTACAGGGTCCAATAAGGTGATCCTTACCAATTGGGAATGTACCTAGGGTACATGGAGTCCATTTTAAAGAGAGAGCAGACAGCCTGAGACCCTGAATGGCAGGATCTCAGGCTAACTAAGTCGAAAAACCAGCTAGACACTAGGCAAAAAGTTGGGGGTAACCATAGTCAGATATCCACCTTCCTACACAACCCCCCCAAACGAAAGGAGATAAGGCTGGCCTTGACAAGGTAAGCCTCTATTGCCTAAGTGGCCATATAAGGAAGAACCAGCACTGGCATGGTTACCCCCTGTCTCATGGTCCACTAAGCAATCCCTCATCCTAAAGGTATCATAGGGTCTCCACCATAGGGAATCTCTACCTTTGGTTTGTCTTTGCAAAGTAAAAGGCTGGTGTTGAGATGGAGTACTGAAGTGAGTGTCCTCAAAGTGAGGCCTCAGCTTCCTCCAATCATCCTCCACCATGGATGCCTTTCTTTCTCTAACTGAGTTGCACTGTGCTCTCAGGGTCAGCCTCTGGCTACCTAAAGCTGGATGCTGGGTCCCTTTTGTGGGCTTACTGGAGGGACAGGTCAGGTTTGGGGCCCTAAGGTCCCAGGTTTGCCTGTGCCCAACAGAATCCCTCTGGAGGAGGTCCCTAACTACCTGTAAAGGGGATCCCTCAGGAATGTTTTTACCCATCACCTGGCTAGGGCTACTAGCCAGGCAATCCTCATTTTTTTGATGGGGGGGTTCTTGTGGACAGGGGCCCTCTTGGGGTCCACTGGCCTCCCTGACCTCTGCAGCCCTGGGCTGACTGAGGCAGGGTAGAGAGAGGCAGGCTACCTGCACCAGACTGGGTCCCACCTTGGAAGGGGCCACTGACATCAGAGGCTCTGCCAGGCCAGGCCTGGCTACCTCTGGGGCAGTTCCTTCACAAGGGGTGAGGTCAGATCCCAGAGGAGGCTGACCTTTTCCTAATGTCTGGGGAGAGGGAGACTTTTCTTCCTCCCCACTACTCTCTGTTTGTGTGGAGTGATCCATAGTTTCAGGCTTCACTACACCTATGTCAGTCTGAGTATAGGCTGAGACCATTACAGCCTTGCCAATCTTTTCAGGGAGGCACTCAGTTTGGGTTTGAGCTGTGACTGTCACAGTTCTGCCAATCTCTACAGGGAAGTCTGTCTTTGCCTGGGCTGTGGCTACCACTGCCCTTCCAACCTTTTCAGGGAGGAAATCTACTTGGACAGGGGTTGTGGCTGGCACAACCCCACTACCCTTTTGTGAAAGGCCTACCATTTTGGAATGGGTGTCTTGTTCAACTCCAGCCCAAGCTGAGAGTTCTAAGTCATTCCCCAGTAAGCAGTCCACAGGCAAGGTTGGGGACACTGCTACCCTTTTAGGGCCAGTGACCCCTCCCCAGCTGAGACATACCTCTGCCATGGGATGACTGTTCTGTTTGCCATCAATGTTAGTTACCTGGTATGAGAAACCAGGCAAAAGCTGCTCAGAGGGAACTAGCCTATGGGCCACCATAGTGATGCTAGCTCCAGTGTCTCTGTAGGCCTCAGCTTTTCTACCATTGATGTAGGGCTCCTGTCTGTACCTACCCAAAGTGTTGGGACAGGCAGTGAAGTTGGCAAACCCCATGCCACCATCACAGACAAGAGTAGCTGCTGTAGGGGAATTGGCTAAGCCAGGGTCCCCCTGTGTTCCCCAAGAAAACCCAACCAAATTTTTGGGGGCACTCCCACCACCTGGGGGATTACTGCTGACAGTAATAGGTGGTGTGACAGGAGTAGTTGGAGGAACAGTTTTGTTTTTAGCCTTTGGGCAACTGCTGTCAGTTTTCCAATGCCCAGGAGTTTTACACTCATGGCAGTAAGGCTTTTTAACTGTGGTAGAGGAGGGAGCTTGGGACCCACCACCCTGTGTGGAGTTTTGGGGCCCTGAGGAAGATTTCTCTTTTGTATTATCCCCACTCTTCTCTTGAGTCTTGGTGGTATCTTTCTTTTGGTCACCACCCTGATCTTTAGGCCTAATCCTGGTCCTGACCCATTTATCTGCCCTCTTTCCCAATTCTTGGGGAGAAGTCAAATCTGAGTCTACCAGGTGTTGATGGAGAAGCTGGTTCTGACAATTACTAAGGATCTGCTCCCTCATAATCAAGTTGTACAATCCTGTATAGTCCTGCACCTTGCTGCCAGTTAACCAACCTTCCAAAGCCTTAGTGGCACAATCCACAAAATCAGACCAGTCCTGTGTCTGTGTCTTCTGGGTGTCTCTGAACAACAACCTATATTGCTCAGTGGTTAAGCCAAACCCATCTATCAGAGCACTCTTCAGGACTTTGTAATTGTTAGCATCCTCATCACTGACTGTGAGGAGCTTGTCTCTACCTTTGTCAGAAAAGGAGAGCCACAAGATAGCTGCCCACTGACTCTGGGGTACCTGCTGTACTTTGCAGGCCCTCTCCAAAGCAGTCATCCACTTGTGGATGTCATCCCCATTCTGATATGGGGGGACTATCTTGCTTAGGTTTCTATGGTCATAAGACCTATCCCTATCTCTAGGAATGTTGCTGCCACCAGTGGGTTCTGACCCACACAATTTTTGCTCTCTAGCCAGAGCAAGCTTCTCCTTGGCAAGGGAAAGTTCTTCCCTCTGAATCCTCAGATTAGCTTCCCTCATTCTGGCTTCATTCTCCTTTCTCTCAGGGGAAGTCATTCCCCTGTGAGAGGAAGCATTAGAGATGCTAGAGACATGGGAGTGGATGGATTCCCTTGAAGGGGATCTGTCTCTCCTGCTTCTCTGGTTAAGCCCACTTGGGGGTCTGTATGGGGGGACCCCATGCAAACTCCCATGTAAGCTTAGGTTAGCCTGGCTAAGTCTTTCTACTTGGCCCTGGCTGTCTACCTCTTCATCTGACTCCTCTGTGGTGGGTAGACCCTTATCTACAGCTATGGCACCATACTTGGCAGCTCTTTCAGCATCGTAGGCCTCCAGAAGCTCCACTAGCTGTCTAAGGGTAGGGTTGGAACTCTGTTTTAATCTCCTGGAGGTACACAGTTGTCTCATCTCCTGGAAAGTGAATGCATCATATCTAGAGGGAATCTGTCTAGGGTTCTCCTCTCCTGAGGGAGCATCAGTGTGATCTCCATTCAGGGACATGATTCTAGTGAGGGTGTGGTGTGTGCACCTACCTACACTAGTTGTATCTACTAAACCTCTCTAGTAGTTGTAGTCAGGGTGTGTTACTCCCTTCAACCTACAACCACTAAGTCCAGTAGGACTTAAGTATTATAATCTATGTTATATGTACCTAAACAATATCTGTGTGATCTTTCAATTTAGTATCTCAAGATTACAATGGTATTACAACAGCAAGCTCAGATCCCAACCGCTGCTCACCAATGTGAGAAGTTGGCCCGATGTATGATGTCACTAGTTCTAGTGTACACCTGTTGGACTTGGCCCTTCTGGCAGGTTCACCCCCGAGACTTTTCGCTTTTTATTGGTGACTTGGTGTAATGGTTTTTGGTTTCTGCGCACTTTACCGCTGTGTCCCAGGGTAAAGTGCGTGCGTGTGTTGAGGTTGGCCTGCCCTCCCATAGGAATGCATGGGGGAATGTATGTGTCCTGGTAGTTCCTGATGCGTGGGGTGTGCAGGCCCGAGTTTGGTATGTGCGGACTCGTGTGAGTGAATGCTGCGCGATGATGTGTGCGGCGTGCATGTACCTAGTGTGGAAGTGCCACTTCTAGAAGTGGGCACTTCAGTGTGCAGTATGAAATGTGTGGCTTGTCTGGCGATTGGCTGGTGGAGGTCATGTGACGGACTAGGGAAATCCCCAGAGTCAGGAGGAGTCACCCAGTGGTGAATGGGAGTTTAGCATACTGATGGCTGGGGAGGAGTATACCTGGGTCCTGAATAGGACAGGGCTTTCCCCACACACTGCTGGCTCCGGCCCCTGTGGTGCGTCTGATGACCCTTGCCTGCCAGTGAATAGGGAGAGGGGCTGAGCAAAACAAAGTGCTCAGGAACCAGATGTAACTGGTTCGCCTCTCCCCTGCACCTTGCAGACAAAGACTTTTTACTGTATAAAAAGGGGCTGTGTCCCCTTACAATTTGTTCTCTTCCAGGATCCACTTGAAGGGGGCCTGCTGCTGCTGGGCGCCAGGAGAGACTGCCACTGGGGCCTGCCTCCCTGTTGGAGGGCCCTGTGAGCTGGCCCCTGGGCCCAGTCCTTGCCCCCTGCCCTTGCAAGACTTTATTGCTGGACTTTCCTTTGCTTATAGCGCCTGGGAGCGCTTTCTGGGCTCTATAGCGCTGGGGGCGCTGATTTGCCTTATAGCGCTGTAAGCGCGGTGATTTTGATAGCGGGTGCCCACCCCGCGATTCTGCCGTTTTCTGGCCAGGTCAGCGGGTGCCCACCCCGCTTACTCGTTCGAATTACGAGGGAGCCTACCCCTCATTGCCGCTGTGAAGGGGAATCACCGCTGCGGCCCGGTTCGTAGCCGGAAGTCAGGCAGCGCTGACCGGGACACCCAGAACAGGAAGTAGGAGGGCGGGAGCCTACCCCGCCTCCTTCCAGAGACTCGCGCTGATCTGGAAGCCCCGGAGCCGGCAGGAGCCTACCCTGCGCCCCGGGGCCCTGAGGAGAAGTGACGCCGCGAGAGAAGTGCCCCATCGAGAGGAGGACCGGGAGCCCACCCCGCCTCCGGGTGCTGTCTGCCTGTGAGCCGGTGAGTACGGCTCAGCTTGGGTGGCTGGGGGTGTGGTGGGGCGCATCGTCCGGGGCCGTCCTCGTGTAGGAAGTCGAGCACTGCGGGCGCAGTGCTCATTCGTCCCTCCCGCTGCCCCGCCTGACAGGGGGCAGCGGCAACGCTTGAGGCACAAAGTTGTTGCCAGCGCGAGTTGCGCCAACGGTTGGGACCATTGTGCGTCAGAGTCCAGTGTGACTCCAACGGTCCTGGGGGCATCATCCTTTCTGAGTCCAGGGGAAGGACTCCAACGTGTGGGCCATTGTTTCTCGAGCCCCATGAGGCTCCGACGTCCAGGGCAGTGGTTGCTCAGAGTCCAGAGGGACTCCAACGACGAGGCAAATATTTGTTCAGAGCCACGAAGGCTCTAGGAGACATTCTTTTAGCTAGAGCCCAGAGAGGCTCCCCACGAGAGCGACAGATTTGTGGTTGAAAGGGCACAGTGGTGCCCACGCTCCTTCCCACAGCTGCCCAGCACTTAGTGGGCAGCTGCAACGTTTAGGTTGGGGATAATTACGTTTTGCTCTGCGCAGCTGGCGCAGCCTGACTTGAACACAGGGCGTCCTAGCCCCCTCCAAGGCCAGTTGGCCCAGGGACTGCCACAGGTGGTGGCGACTATGAGTTTTGTGCTGTTGTTCCTTCCTTGCACCTCTGAATGTGTTTTTATGCGTCATGTGCCATTGCTTTACACCTCTGAATGTGTTTTCATGCATCATGTGTTTTCCTTCCTTGCACCTCTGAATGTGTTTTTATGCGTCATGTGCCATTGCTTTACACCTCTGAATGTGGTTTTATGCATCATGTGTTTGCCTTCCCTACACCTCTGAATGTGATGCATCATGTGTAACGTTCTATTACCCCTACAGGTAGTGTGATACTTAGGTGGATGTTGCATTCTCCTAGTACAGGTGGTGCTAGTGAGGTTCTAGTTCCCTGCGTGACAGTCTCCTAGGGTGGTTAGGGTTGCGTAGGTGGTACTTACCTGATACCAGTAAGTACTGGTTGTGTGCTATACATGTTATTTTTGTGCTACAGTAATTTTATATTTTTGTGCTACAGTAATTTTATATTTTTGTGCTACGTTCTAAAAAGTGCTAATTCCTGACAGTGGTCCATGTGGCCCTGTCCCCTGTACATATAATCCCTTGTAAATTCTGCCCGTGCCTGTTGGCACATTGTAGAGTGTGTGTTCTTATCTAATGTGTTTTGGTACAATACAAAGGCTATTGTTATATAATACCTTGTGTGGAGTTTCCTTTGTGGTGGGCCTTGGGTGTTGTTGCTGGGTGAACGCGCGCAAACGCTTTACACATCGCCTCAGAGATAAGCCTGACTGCTCGTGCCAAGCTTCCAAGGGGGTGAGCAGGGGTTATCTTTGGCGTGTAACTTCCTTGCCCTGACTAGAGTGATGGTTTCTGCCTGGCTTTGGCGCAAGCCTTAGCCAACCAGAAATCGCCAGTTCTAACATTGGTGATCAGCGGTGGGATTTGGACTTGCGTTTGCGCTGTACCGCAGCAGCGACTGGCTACACCACAAAACTCTGCATTAGATAATCACATTCTAGGGATTATTGTTTTTGAAGTTCCCTTATTTCCTCTCCTAAAGGTGTCCTTTGTGAATCATGTACTCCTGTGTTAGCTCAGACACTCAGGTTCCTTGTGTTAAACTCTTCTCAGGAACGTCCGCCAAAATGGAGCCTGCTTTTAATTTCTGTGGTCTGTTTAGGTACAGTAGGTTGGAGTTGGTAAGGTTCTGTGAAGAGAGAGACATGGAGGTGGGTGAGTCAGATACCCAGTCCAAACTGAGGGACAACCTGATCCTATGGCAAAAGGATGAGTGGGAGCGAGAGCGCAGCGAGGAAGATAGGGCCCGGGCCGCACGCCGAGAGGGTGGTGGGTCTGAGGGGAGCCCTGAGGAATCTGAAGAAGAGGAAGGTTACCTGACAGGGACGCCAGTAGAAAGTGAAGACCCCATAGAGAGGGAGTCCCTTGCTGGATCCAGTGTCAGGAGCAGCACCCCATCCCTTTACCTGTCCCCAGAGGAGTGGATAGATAGGAGGGAAGAGAGGGAGCATCAGCTGGCCATGGAGAAGCTCAGGTTAGAGCATGCCCGGGGGATGGCGCAGCTGACTATAGAGGAGAAAAAGCTGGAGACCGAGAGGGTCTTAGCGCAGGAGAGGATAGAGGAGGCTGAGAGGGCCTTCACCAGGGAGAAATCAGCGCTGGAGAGTAGACTATCCCCTGCGCGCAGTCTTAGTTTTCTGGGCTCCCCAGGGAGGGTTGAGTCCAGTGGTGGCAGCGAGATAGATTTCAGTATAGGAAGTCCCAGTTCCCCCAGTCTGGTACCTGTTGTCCAGGAGGAGGAGTTAAGGTTGAAGTTTAGGGGCAGTAGGAAGCTGTCTCACCAGGCTTGGGACGAGTTTTTGGGTGAATGTGAGGATGCACTGGACGATTGGGCGAGTCTTAGCCCGAGACGCAGTTATTCCACCATGTATGGTCTGGTTGTCAAAGAGCAGATGCTCAGGAGTTGTTGTCCCGAGTTGCGCCAACACCTGTTGGAGTATGGGTTTGCTAGTCCAGGGGACCTTGCAGAGGAAGCAGACCGTTGGGAAAGGGCCCAAGGTTCTCTAGAGTCATTAGGGAGTGACTCCAAAAGTAGTGGTTCAGGGATCTTCCAGCCCAGCGTGGTGGAAGAGGCTCCGTGTAGCCCAGCTAGGTCCCAGGATAGCGAGGAGGGTGTAGGGGCTTACGGCCTGGCTCAGTGGAGCGGGAGTAAGTGGGTGACCGAGGGTCCCCAGACGTACGAAACCCTGCCTCAGGACTTGGATGGTTTCATGAGGGAACACCAAGTTGGGGACCTAGGCTGTCCTGTTAGCCCATTTGAGGAGGATCACCTAGTGAGTAGAGGACCGGGAGCGCCTGTAAACAGGGCTCCTGTGGTTCTAGAGTCTGGCAGTACCGCTCCGGTAGGGAGGGTACAGGAGTCCAGCGTGAGGAGTGGTTGGGGGATGAGTTTCCCAGTGGATGCACCAGTGGACCAGGGACTAGCCAGTTGGGCTAGATCTTCTTGGGGGGACCAGGGTGGCGCCACTTCTGTTCTGGGGGATCTTCGCGCACTGTCAGGTGGACAGGGGACGGGATATCTGCGCCAGACAGACCGTCACACGACACATGGGTCATGTGTCAGCCTCAGGGGGATGGTGTGTAAGTCCCCAGAAGTCCTGGAGTGCCAGGCAAGTATTCCACCGAAGGTTTTAGACCAGAGGTTGGGAGGCCAGGTTCAGGAGCAGCCTGACCTGAAGGGTAGGACTACTGTAACAAGTGTCCTGACCGGTTCTTCTTCCGGAGGTACCGCCCCAGTTGGTAGGGAGCAGAACTCTGGAAGGGGGTGCAGAGGGTGGGAGAGCCCACCTCTGACCCCGGTGCAACCTGAGGGGTTAAACCCTAGGTTGGGAGACCAGTTCTCAGGGAAGGGTCCTGAGCTGGTTGGTGAGTTATGTTACGGGGTCGCCTCTCAGAGGAAGAGAGGGCGGAACCCTAGGAGAAGAGGTAGGGGGAGGAGAGCCTCACACGTGACTTTTGGTCAGCCTGAGGGTACGGACCCTAGGCTGGAGGATCAGTGGCAGTTTAGAACTGCCCTGATGAGGGGTAGAGTGGAAAATGGTCACTATGTGCCAGGGGTTACTACCCCCCACTCTGTGGTTAGGCAAGGACCAGTGGCGCCTAGGTGGTCTAGGGCCTGGCCACGGACAGCTGAGGAGTACCAGGGGGGTAGCCCAGTTGGTCCGCCGAGTTTTTTCAGAGGAAACCATGTGAGTTCAGAGTGGCGTAAAACCGGAGAGTGTCCCTGCCGTTGCGGGCCTGCGTCCGTGTTTTATCACCCCAAGCAGGGAAGACCATCACGGTGGTAATTGGTCTACCCTGCGTTTTGGCTGGAAGGGGGTTGTGTTGGACTTGGCCCTTCTGGCAGGTTCACCCCCGAGACTTTTCGCTTTTTATTGGTGACTTGGTGTAATGGTTTTTGGTTTCTGCGCACTTTACCGCTGTGTCCCAGGGTAAAGTGTGTGCGTGTGTTGAGGTTGGCCTGCCCTCCCATAGGAATGCATGGGGGAATGTATGTGTCCTGGTAGTTCCTGATGCGTGGGGTGTGCAGGCCCGAGTTTGGTATGTGCGGACTCGTGTGAGTGAATGCTGCGCGATGATGTGTGCGGCGTGCATGTACCTAGTGTGGAAGTGCCACTTCTAGAAGTGGGCACTTCAGTGTGCAGTATGAAATGTGTGGCTTGTCTGGCGATTGGCTGGTGGAGGTCATGTGACGGACTAGGGAAATCCCCAGAGTCAGGAGGAGTCACCCAGTGGTGAATGGGAGTTTAGCATACTGATGGCTGGGGAGGAGTATACCTGGGTCCTGAATAGGACAGGGCTTTCCCCACACACTGCTGGCTCTGGCCCCTGTGGTGCGTCTGATGACCCTTGCCTGCCAGTGAATAGGGAGAGGGGCTGAGCAAAACAAAGTGCTCAGGAACCAGATGTAACTGGTTCGCCCCTCCCCTGCACCTTGCAGACAAAGACTTTTTACTGTATAAAAAGGGGCTGTGTCCCCTTACAATTTGTTCTCTTCCAGGATCCACTTGAAGGGGGCCTGCTGCTGCTGGGCGCCAGGAGAGACCGCCACTGGGGACTGCCTCCCTGTTGGAGGACCCTGTGAGCTGGCCCCTGGGCCCAGTCCTTGCCCCCTGCCCTTGCAAGACTTTATTGCTGGACTTTCCTTTGCTTATAGCGCCTGGGAGCGCTTTCTGGGCTCTATAGCGCTGGGGGCGCTGATTTGCCTTATAGCGCTGTAAGCGCGGTGATTTTGATAGCGGGTGCCCACCCCGCGATTCTGCCGTTTTCTGGCCAGGTCAGCGGGTGCCCACCCCGCTTACTCGTTCGAATTACGAGGGAGCCTACCCCTCATTGCCGCTGTGAAGGGGAATCACCGCTGCAGCCCGGTTCGTAACCGGAAGTCAGGCAGCGCTGACCGGGACACCCAGAACAGGAAGTAGGAGGGCGGGAGCCTACCCAGCCTCCTTCCAGAGACTCGCGCTGATCTGGAAGCCCCGGAGCCGGCAGGAGCCTACCCTGCGCCCCGGGGCCCTGAGGAGAAGTGACGCCGCGAGAGAAGTGCCCCATCGAGAGGAGGACCGGGAGCCCACCCCGCCTCCGGGTGCTGTCTGCCTGTGAGCCGGTGAGTACGGCTCAGCTTGGGTGGCTGGGGGTGTGGTGGGGCGCATCGTCCGGGGCCGTCCTCGTGTAGGAAGTCGAGCACTGCGGGCGCAGTGCTCATTCGTCCCTCCCGCTGCCCCGCCTGACAGGTGGCAGCGGCAACGCTTGAGGCACAAAGTTGTTGCCAGCGCGAGTTGCGCCAACGGTTGGGACCATTGTGCGTCAGAGTCCAGTGTGACTCCAACGGTCCTGGGGGCATCATCCTTTCTGAGTCCAGGGGAAGGACTCCAACGTGTGGGCCATTGTTTCTCGAGCCCCATGAGGCTCCGACGTCCAGGGCAGTGGTTGCTCAGAGTCCAGAGGGACTCCAACGACGGGGCAAATATTTGTTCAGAGCCACGAAGGCTCTAGGAGACATTCTTTTAGCTAGAGCCCAGAGAGGCTCCCCACGAGAGCGACAGATTTGTGGTTGAAAGGGCACAGTGGTGCCCACGCTCCTTCCCACAGCTGCCCAGCACTTAGTGGGCAGCTGCAACGTTTAGGTTGGGGATAATTACGTTTTGCTCTGCGCAGCTGGCGCAGCCTGACTTGAACACAGGGCGTCCTAGCCCCCTCCAAGGCCAGTTGGCCCAGGGACTGCCACAGGTGGTGGCGACTATGAGTTTTGTGCTGTTGTTCCTTCCTTGCACCTCTGAATGTGTTTTCATGCATCATGTGTTTTCCTTCCTTGCACCTCTGAATGTGTTTTTATGCGTCATGTGCCATTGCTTTACACCTCTGAATGTGGTTTTATGCATCATGTGTTTGCCTTCCCTACACCTCTGAATGTGATGCATCATGTGTAACGTTCTATTACCCCTACAGGTAGTGTGATACTTAGGTGGTTGTTGCATTCTCCTAGTACAGTTGGTGCTAGTGAGGTTCTAGTTCCCTGCGTGACAGTCTCCTAAGGTGGTTAGGGTTGCGTAGGTGGTACTTACCTGATACCAGTAAGTACTGGTTGTGTGCTATACATGTTATTTTTGTGCTACAGTAATTCTATATTTTTGTGCTACAGTAATTTTATATTTTTGTGCTACGTTCTAAAAAGTGCTAATTCCTGACAGTGGTCCATGTGGCCCTGTCCCCTGTACATATAATCCCTTGTAAATTCTGCCCGTGCCTGTTGGCACATTGTAAAGTGTGTGTTTTTATCTAATGTGTTGTGGTATAATACAAAGGTTATTTTTATAGAATACCTTGTGTGGAGTTTCCTTTGTGGTGGGCCTTGGGTGTTGTTGCTGGGTGCGCGCGCAAACGCTTTACACATCGCCTCAGAGATAAGCCTGACTGCTCGTGCCAAGCTACCAAGGGGGTGAGCAGGGGTTATCTTTGGCGTGTAACTTCCTTGCCCTGACTAGAGTGGTGGTTTCTGCCTGGCTTTGGCGCAAGCCTTAGCCAACCAGAAATCGCCAGTTCTAACAACACCTTATATCAGTCCAAACAACCCTTATGGTGATTGGTTGTAAAGTCAACCTTATAGACCAGCTATCCTAGTGGTAGCATGGACAAGAGCAGTCTTAGGCTAAACTCTGAATGGCATGTGAAGCCAGCTGTGATACCATATATAATCCCTTGAATACCAAATGAAAGGACACCACAACAGATATATATATAAAATAAAGTGTATTTATTCTAGTCAAACCCTCAGCACTCTTTATGAGATTAGAGGTAAGTACAACACAGTCTTATTTATGCATACATTAAGTCACACAGGTAAGTAATACAGTTAGGCCCTAGGGGCCACGCAAACCATATACTAAGTAAGTGGTATAAGGACCACTGTCACGGAAATAGGATAGGCCTAGGCCTAGGGAATCGCTGGGGCTACACTATACTACCAAAGGTTAGGAAGCGGGAGTCCCACGGGATTCAGGTGCAGAGTGGAAACACTCACGCGTAATGCGTATAGTCGATAGAAATCGTACAGTTTAGAAATAAACAGTTTAAGGACACTTCTGGTATAGCTAGAAAGTCGAGACTCGGAAACTAGACCCTAGGATAGTCACTACCCTTGTGAGCACCGAAGTACCCAAGTTACCTAGCCCACGGGCTGCGGGTGCATAGGTGTGAACTTGCGTCGGGTTTCGTCGTGGACTTCTATGGATGCCTGAAGGAAAGTTGCTGACAGGCAGTCAGTGAAGAGTGTCCGGTGGATCCCAAGGCTGGGATCAAGAAGAGAGGAGACCTGCAAGCAGAAGGGACAGAGTCAAGGTCACTAGCCAGTGACCACGTGGAACCAGGAAGGAACCAGGCGATGTCGTGAAGATTGCAGGTGAAGGTGAAGCTTGTCGCTGCAGCCACGAGGACCAGGGAACGTCGAGGACGACCAGGACCAGGAGGCGAGCTGTCCCACGAAGGCTCTTGCTGTCGGCGGCATCGAAGTTGGACTAGGACTCACCAAGCCCTGGCAAGCGGAACCCACGAAGATCGGAGGACTTGCTTCCGGTGCAGACCAGGAAGGTCTGGGGTGCTTCTCTTTTTCAAAGAAGCAGGAGCCAGTCTGGAGGAGCCAAACCAGCGGTGAAGATTACAGGATGCGTCGTCACAAAGGCCACTAGCCAGCGGGCAAGCAACCGGACATACGCGGCAAGCAGGAAAATGCAGAAGGGCCCCACGCAGGACTCGTTGAGTGTGGGGGGCTGATCTTCGGTGCAGATGGTGCTTGGGGTTGGGGTTTCTCAATCCCCGGTGCACAACTTCGAGGGTGCCTCAGAAGCTGCGCTTGAAGATACTAGCCACTTTTCCCAGGTAGCCGGTCCCACGTCTCTCGTCGCCTCCACGGATCTCAGCTCTGCTGTGGATGTGGATCAGGGTCGGAGAAGTCTGGCAGTCAAGGCTCTGGTCGGGCTCTGCAGTCGGTCCCTCGTAGAACTTTAGCAAAGCAAAGGGTAGTCTCTTGATGGTGCCTGTTTGCACAGGGTAGCCACTCCTTGGCCACAAGGGAGATTCTTCAGTCTTCTTCTTTCGTCGAATGTCGAAGGTCCAGAGTTTCTGTTCAAGTTGCAGGTTCAGGATAATCTAATCTCCTGGGGCCCAGCTACCACTCTTATACTAATCTGGGGGGCTGGGTTGCCTGCTAGGTCACGCCTTATGGGTGGGACCTGGGAGGGGGGTGGTTACACCCCCTTCCCTTTGTCCAGTTTCGCGCCAGGACTGGGGCTGGAGTGCCCCAGCACCGGTTTGAACTGGACTATGCATGGAGCACCTTGTGTGCCCCAGGCATGTCTCATTCCTTTCAGCCCTCCCTGCCCCAATACACTAAAGTCTGTATGGGGAGGTGCTAGCACCTCCCCAAGCAGGAAACCTATTGTCCAAGCCTCCCTTGCCGGGATCACTCCCAGCAGCAGGAGGTCAGACTCGTGTCTGTGGCAGCAGCATCCATTTTGTGATGCTGAGGCTTTGGTTAGAGTTAAACAGCAAAGTAGGATTTTAACATGTCTCTCCCTCTAGAAGGGAGGAATAATATCCTCATCACCAGAAATGGTATGGGGGTATTATTCCAAAGTGTTAGACACCTTACACGACATGTTTTGATAAAGCCAAACCATAGTTACCATAACCGTTCAAGATTATAAGGCACTTTAAGAGTATATGGTAGGCTATATCATAGAACAGCTATAAGGACATGGTTCCGAAAGCTGCAGACAGGCTCAGCTCATGCTAGAGCACCATCTCACATGTTACCAAGCACTCTGCCTCCAGGATTGTTAAGGCCTGCCATAGGAGTGACTGATAGGTACACATGTGTCTATATATAAGGGTAGATATAGGCATACTATATCTAAGCAAGGGGTGATTACACGAACTTGCCCCAGCTGAGTGATCAGCCAGTTGTGTCTGATTGGAAGGCCAGACCAGGGGTGGCATCATACATGCTGCAGCCCCTGGGAGGCCTAGGGTACACCTATGCCCTGGGTACCTAGGGTACACTGTACAGGGTCCAATAAGGTGATCCTTACCAATTGGTTATGTACCTAGGGTACATGGAGTCCATTTTAAAGAGAGAGCAGACAGCCTGAGACCCTGAATGGCAGGATCTCAGGCCAACTAAATCGAAAAACCAGCTAGACACTGGGCAAAAAGTTGGGGGTAACCATAGTCAGATATCCACCTTCCTACAACAACCTTTTAAAGAAAGCTATCCTAGTGGTAGCTGTGGAGAGCAGCCTTCAGGCTAAGTCTCTGAGGAATGTAAAGCAGCTTGTTTTACCTTATAATCTCTTGAATTAAAAGGACACCACACAGGTATATATATCAAATATATATGTATTTATTCTTAGATACACTCTACTAATCTCTTTATGAGATTAGAACCCAGATACACATTCAAATGTCAACACTTCTCAATAAATGAAGCACAAATATGGCTGTAGCCCTAGGGGCGTACCAGACCATATACTAAGAAAATGGTTTAACAAACTCGACTTGCAAAATGAAAAGGCCTAGGGCCTTGGGAATCGCTGGGGCTTCACTTCTGCAGTGTTAGCAGGTAAGTAATCAGCCCACGGGAGACGCGTGCAGTGTCTAAACACAGCCGCGGGTTTCCTATTGGTTTTAATGGCACAAGTCGCGGTTTGTAATTTAAAGTTTTAGGGCACTTCGGAGAAGTCAACAAGCACCCACTTACAGGGTAAGTATTTCGAGGGCCAACACACACTTGGGCACCGGAGTGCACGAGTTACCTCACCCACGGAAGCCGGGTGCATAGGTGTCTTTTGGTGTCGGGTCGCGATGCTGTTTTCAATGGAGATCACTGAAGACTTGCTGCTTGTGACGACTGGAGAGGTGTCCGCTGGAATCCGAAGATGGATTGAAGTTGAAGAGGACCTGAAAATTGAGGGGACAGAGTTCAAAGTCACTTGCCAGTGACCGGTGGCCAGCAAGATGGATGACCACAGATGTCGCGTTGCTTCAGGTCGTCGATGGTGATTTGTCTCTTCGCTCACGAGGTCCAGAAGTGATCGACGATGACCAGCAGCTGGATTCAGAAGGTCCCACAACGTCTGCAGCTGATGACGGTGTCGGCAACCGGATTGGAGCCAACAAGCCTTGGTAACTGCAAGTCTTGTGTGGAGTGAAGATTGAAGATGGTGCAGACCAGCAAGGTCTGATGGACTTACCCAGCAAGGGTAAGTGAGGGCAGGCCCGGAGCAACCAGGAGAGCCCTTGAAGTTGATGAGAAAGTCTTCGGGTGAGTCACTAGCCAACGAGCAAGCAACCGCGAAGACGCCTTTGCAGGAAAGGTTCCACAAGAGCCCACGGTCACTCGGGATGGGGTAGGCCGCTGATTTTCAGTACCAGACCTGCTAGGGACTTGGACTACAGATGGTCCAAAGCACAAGTTCGTAGAACGTTGTTTAGATTTTGCACTCGAAATCAGTGCACGGTTCCCTGGTATTGCTGTTCCTCGTCACTCGTGGGGTCCAGATGCCACAGCTTCGCTGGGGACTCAAAATGGCTGTCGACAGGTCAGGAAATCCGCTTCAGGGGACGCAGGGACTTCGGACTCCGGCGGGAGCGGTGAAGTTTGAAACCGTTGATCAAAGTTACTGGTGCCTGCCAAGCAGAGGAGTCAATCCTTGACTCCAAGGGAGATTCTTCAGTCTTCCAGAGATAGTGGAACGTCGAAGGGCCAGGATTCTTCTTTGTAGAGCGGCGTCCAGGGTAATCTGAATTGCATTGGCAATGCTTGGTATCTTATAGTGAAGATAGGGGAGGAACTAGCTCTATGACCACTCCTCTATGAGGGTCAGGGTAGTGGGTGGTTACACCCACTTCCCTTTGTCCAGTTTCACGCCAGATCAGGGGCAGGTAGCCCCTGAACCGGTTTGAGCTGGCATATGCACAGAGGAGCCTACTGCTCCCCCAGTGCAGGACTTCAAAGCACTCTAGGAGTGCACCCACCCAGCTCCAATACTCTAAATCCTGTCTGGGAGGTGGTGACACCTCCCTGTGACAGGAAACCCTTTGTTGGGCTCCCTCCACTGCGAGTTTCGGTCAGCAGCAGGAGGGCAGCCCAGTGTCTGTGCTGGTGGCATCCATTTTGTGATGCCAGGGCTCTAGAAGATTTCTACCATTTAGTACAGTGGGTACATGTCGTCCCCTCTAGAAGGGTGGGATCATACTCCCACACCAGTTACTGGTGTGGGGGTATGATTCCAAGTTGTTTGACACCAAACACGACATGTTTTGATGCAGTCATTCCAAAGTTAGCATTTACCGCGAGGTTATAATGCACTTAAGAGTATGTGGTTTAACTGCATCCACAAACAGCAGCAGAGAATAGACTCTGCCAGCTGCAGAGGGGTCCTGCTCATGCAGAAGCACCCCCTCACATAGTAAACCAAGCACCCTGCCCTCAGGATTGTTAGGGCCTGCTATAGGGGTGGCTGATAGGTTTTTATGTGTGTGTATGGTGAGATATAGGAACCTATACCTCAGCGAGGAGTGCTAACACTACCTCACACAGGCTGCAGTAGCAGGCCTGTGGTGTCAGATTGTGAATGCTTCCCAGGGGTGGCATAATACATGCTGCAGCCCCTGGTAGGCCTGTGAAGTACCTATGCCCTAGGTTCCTACGGTACCATATACTAGGGACTCATAAGGTACCACAGTATCCAATCACTAGTGCATCTAATATGCACACCAAGTTGTTTAGAGAGATCAGTGAGACTGGGGCCCTGATTAGCAGGGACCCAGCCAGACTATAGTCAGAAACCAGTGTAAACATCAGAAAAAAAGTGGGGGCAACATAAGTGCAGATCCTACTTTCCTACATGCGGGGGCCGGACACTGCTTGCAACCTCCAGCGCTGGAACGACCCGGGGCCAGGAAATCAGGAGAGCTCCCCACCCCAGCAAATGTGCAGGGAGCGTCCTGACGCAGGAGCAGTAGCGCGGCCCGTACGGCTGCGCAGAGACAAAATTCAAAGCAGAAAACAATACATTTTAAAAGACCTTCAACAAAGTGGAATTAAAAAAACTCACGGCACCGCAACACATCCCGCAGAAAACCGGAAACAGAAACAGGATACACGGAGCACCAGCATTCCGACCCCGCCGGAGCAGGAAAAAAATCAGACATGGCGGTGGGTGGGTGGGGTTTATGTGACCTTTGTGTTTTCTGGCCTTTTGATTGGCTGGTTGGAGACAGGACTGCCTCACTTTGTAAGGACGGGGAGGAGGAGGACCCATAAGGGGATAATGCATTACTTCTCTTTACAGAGCCAGGCCACAGCACTGTTACATTTCCTTACAGAGCCAGGCCACAGCATTGAGTTACATTTCATTACAGAGCCAGGCCACAGCACTGTTACATTTCCTTACAGAGGCAGGCCACAGCATTGCGTTACATTTCCTTACAGAGCCAGGCCACAGCACTGTTACATTTCATTACAGAGGCAGGCCATAGCATTGCGTTACATTTCTTTACAGAGCCAGGCCACAGCATTGCTACATTTCATTACAGAGCCAGGCCACATCACTGCTACATTTCATTACAGAGCCAGGCCACAGCATTGAGTTACATTTCATTACAGAGCCAGGCCACAGCATTGCGTTACATTTCATTACAGAGCCGGGCCACAGCACTGCATTACATTTCATTACAGAGCCAGGCCACAGCACTGCATTACATTTCATTACAGAGCCGGGCCACAGCACTGCGTTACATTTCTTTACAGAGCCTTAAACGTCAGGTAAAGACATGTAAGGCAGAATGAAAACTTCAGAGGGCTAAAGAAGGTATGGGGGAAAGGGAGAGGTACAGGAAACGGGAAGATGCAAGGTGAGTTTTCAAGGGAAGCAGCAGGGGAGGCCACCAGAGTTAACTTGCCACTGTTATTCACTGAAACCTCCTGGAGCCCACAGATCTCCGCAGCAGGTGCCTGAACCCCAGAGTGTTCAGTGGCTATTGACAGAGTCCTTACTGGGCCCTCTTCTCTGCCCTACAGCCTGCCCTCAGCATCAAAAGCCTCTAAAAATGGAAAACAAACACCTGAGCGGGAGCAGCACCAGGCTGACCGGGTGGGGGAGGGCAGAGGCCCTGGAGGAGGAGAAGAGGGGACCGGAGCACGATCACACGCTGGACAACCAGGAGGAGGAGAACCAGGAACACTAGCAGCACCAGGAGGGACAGGGCCAGGGGAACCAGGAGGATGAGGAGAGCCAGGAGGAGGAGGAGAACCAGGAACACTAGCAGCACCAGGAGGGACAGGGCCAGGGGAACCAGGAGGATGAGGAGAGCCAGGAGGAGGAGGAGAACCAGGAACACTAGCAGCACCAGGAGGGACAGGGCCAGGGGAACCAGGAGGATGAGGAGAGCCAGGAGGAGGAGAGCCAGGAGGACGAGAACCAGGAACACTAGCAGAACCAGGAGGGACAGGGCCAGGAGAACCAGGAGGATGAGGCGAGCCAGGAGGAGGAGAGCCAGGAGGACGAGAACCAGGAACACTAGCAGGACCAGGAGGGACAGGGCCAGGGGAACCAGGAGGATGAGGAGAGCCAGGAGGAGGAGAGCCAGGAGGACGAGAACCAGGAACACTAGCAGAACCAGGAGGGACAGGGCCAGGAGAACCAGGAGGATGAGGCGAGCCAGGAGGAGGAGAGCCAGGAGGACGAGAACCAGGAACACTAGCAGAACCAGGAGGGACAGGGCCAGGAGAACCAGGAGGATGAGGCGAGCCAGGAGGAGGAGAGCCAGGAGGACGAGAACCAGGAACACTAGCAGGACCAGGAGGGACAGGGCCAGGAGAACCAGGGCCAGGGGAACCAGGAGGATGAGGATAGCCAGGAGGAGAAGGAGAACCAGGAACACTAGCAGCACCAGGAGGGACAGGGCCAGGAGAGCCAGGAGGATGAGGAGAGCCAGGAGGAGGAGAACCAGGAGGAGGAGAACCAGGAACACTAGCAGGACCAGGAGGGACAGGGCCAGGAGAACCAGGGCCAGGAGAACCAGGAGAATGAGGAGAGCCAGGGTCGGGCCAACAGGATCAAGAGGACACAGACCAGGAGGACCAGGAGGGACAGGGCCAGGGGAACCAGGAGGATGAGGAGAGCCAGGAGGAGGAGAACCAGGAACACTAGCAGGACCAGGAGGGACAGGGCCAGGAGAGCCAGGAGGATGAGGAGAGCCAGGGTCGGGCCAACAGGATCAAGAGGACACAGACCAGGAGGACCAGGAGGGACAGGGCCAGGGGAACCAGATGTAGGAAGACCAAAGGGACAGGGGCCAGAAGCACCAGGACCAGCCAAGACCAGGGCTACCAAGATGGAGATGGGGCCAAAAGAACTGAGAATAAGACCAGGGCCTGGAGGAGGAGAACCAGGAGGATGAGGAGAGCCAGGGTCGGGCCAACAGGATCAAGAGGACACAGACCAGGAGGGACAGGGCCAGGGGAACCAGGAGGATGAGGAGAGCCAGGAGGAGGAGAACCAAGAGGATGAGAACCAGGAACACTAGCAGGACCAAAGGGACAAGGGCCAGAAGCACCAGGACCAGCCAAGACCAGGGCTACCAAGATGGAGATGGGGTCAGAAGGACTGAGAATAAGACCAGGGCCTGGAGGAGCATCAAGACCAGAAGGACGTGTACCCGGAGGGGCAGGACCAGGAGAACCAGTTCAGGACCTCGGGCCGGGATCCGTAAGAGGAGAACCTGGCCGGATGAAGGAGAAGCACCAGGAGGATGAGGAGAGCCAGGGTTGGGCCCAGCAGGATCAAGAAGACGAGAACCAAGAGGAGGAGGATCAGGACCAGGAGCCGCAGGAAGACCAGGAGCACGAGCAGGACCAGGACCAGGAGCCGCAGGAAGACCAGGAGCACGAGGAGGACCAGGACCTGGAAGAGGACCATGAAGAAACCAAGAGGAGGGGGACCAGGAGGAGGAGGACCAGGAGGATGAGGAGGAGGAGGACCAGGAGGAGGAGGACCAGGAGGAGGAGGACCAGGAGGAGGAGGAGGACCAGGAGGAGGAACGAGAGGAGGAGGGGGACCAGGAGCACGAGGAGGACCAGGACCTGGAAGAGGACACGGAAGAGAACCACGAAGAAACCAAGGGGAAGAGGACCAGGAGGAGGAACGAGAGGAGGACCAAGAGTAAGAGGAGTTGAACCAGGAGTAAGAGTGGGAGGAGGGGGGGGCAGGAGTAGGAGTTGGAGGAGGGGGGGCAGGAGGAGGAGTGAGAGGAGGAGGAGGAGGGGGACCAGGAGGAGGAGGAGGGGGACCAGGAGGAGGAGGAGGAGGAGGAGGAGGAGGAGGGGGACCAGGAGTAGGAACGAGAGGAGGACCAAGAGTAAGAGGAGTTGAACCAGGAGTAGGAGTGGGAGGAGGGGGGCAGGAGTAGGAGTGAGAGGAGGATGAGGAGGAAGGGGACCAGGAGGAGGAGGAGGGGGACCAGGAGGAGGAGGAGGAGGAGGAGGAGGGGTGACCAGGAGGAGGAGGAGTTGAACGAGGAGTAGGAGTCGGAGGAGGGGGGGGCAGGAGTAGGAGTGAGAGGAGGGGGGCCAGGAGTAGGAGTGAGAGGAGGAGGAGGAGGACCAGGAGGAGGAGGACCAGGAGGAGGGGGACCAGGAGTAGGAACGAGAGGAGGACACAACATCTATCGCCCCCCAGAACCACCACAGCCCTTCATTGAGGACTTATCTGATCTTCTGGCGCAATCAGCATTATCCAACTCAAAAAATCTCTTTCTTGGGGATCTTAACCTCCATTGGAATGATACCAATGACCCCACCATCTCCCTCCTCACTACACTTCTTAAATTCAACGAACTCAAACAACTCTGCCAATCTCCAACTCACACTAAAGGATCCATACTTGACGTCATTCTATCCAGCGAAGATCTGACCTCCGTTACCAATATCATCCCCACTGACTGGTCCGACCATCACCTTATACTGTTCACCATTGCTACCTCAGCAAACCTCCCCGCCCCTAAAACTATCAGACCTAAGAAATTAACCAGAATCCTAAAAGGCATCCCCCCAGGTGTTCTACAATCAAAACTCCAAGCTCAACTTCTTCTCAGTCCCCCCTCACAAAATGCGAATAACCTCACTGAACTATTTAACAATACTGTTACAGATATTCTTGACCAACTAGCCCCGCCTAAACTCAAAAACCAAAGAAACACCCCCTCCCACTCCGGGTTTAATACAGAGATAAATAATGAGAGACGGGCACTCAGACTGTCGGAAAGAACCTGGAGACACCATCCCTCACCCTCCCATCTTGCACTTCTCAGACATGCCAGATCCACTTACAAAAAACACATCCTCAAGGAAAATGCATCCTCCTTCCGCACTCAACTTGATAGTGCCAAAAACAGACCCAGGGAACTCTTCAAAATCATCCAAAACCAAACTTCTCCCGCATCTCCAAATATGACAGCCTCATCAGACAGATGTGAAGAAATTGCCCACTTCTTCTCGGAAACAATTGCCAAAACTGACCAATCCTTCCTTCCTACACAACTATCCTCCAACTCCCAATCCAGTCCTGTCCTCACCTCTAATGCCTACTCCACATCGCCCCTTCCAGACGACACTCTCTCTCCTCTGCCCTCTATCCTACCGCTCCCCAGCGAGCCTCCTTACCCACCAATTTCCATACCCCCCACCACGCCACAGACCTCTCACCTTCCACATCTCCAGTAACCAACTCCCCTAAATCTCAACTTAAGAACAATGCCTCCTTGCTCAACTTTCTCCCCGTCACTGAGCTTGAAGTCCTCAATATAATTGGCAATCTTAAACCGTCCTCCCACACAAAAGACCCAATACCCTCCAACCTTGTCCCCTGCCCTTAAGCACATCATCACCCCATTCTGTACCAAAATCGTCAACACCTCTCTCTCCACAGGCTGTGTCCCCTCCTCCCTTCAGCTTGGTCAAATCTCGCCCATAATCAAAAACCCCAATGACCTAAATAATCTCCGCCCCATCACTAACCTCCCCCTTCTCTCAAAGGAACTTGAAAAATGTGTCCTACTACAACTAGACAAACACATAGAAAATTTCAACCTCCTCGACCCCTTTCAATATGGCTTCAGAAAAGGCTGCAGCACCGAAACGGCAATGCTCAATGTCATAGATGACATCCATCAATCACTTGACAATGGCGAGACCTGCCTTCTTATCCTTCTGGATCTCTCCGCAGCATTCAATACAGTCAACCATTCAGCCCTACTTAATGTGCTTAGGACCCGTTTCGGCCTTAATGGCAGCGCCTACAAATGGTTCATCTCTTATTTACAACACCGTACTCAGCAAATCAAAATTCAAAACTGTCTCTCTACCCCCACTCCTGTCTCCCTTGGAGTCCCCCAAGGATATATTCTCTCTCCCTTCCTCTTTAACCTCTTTATGGAACCCCTCACCCTCATTCTTAACCAAGCAGGCATAAATTACCACTCTACGCCGATGACACCCAAATCTAATACAAGATTAAAACTCATGCGGACATCTTACAGTCCTGAGAGCAACACACAGCTCCCTGTGCACCTCAGTCTCTGCCTGCACTGAGCCAATACCACAGCTCTCCCTTTGCACCTCATTCCCGGCCCTCAGCACTCTCACTGTTTCCATCAGTGCACAGATGTTGTGACCATGAGCTCTGGGTGTACTGAGCATGACACGGTGCACCGGCAGCTTCACGAGTCATGGTGCATGGGCTTCTGCACAGGTCATTGTGCACATGCCGCAGGGCAGAGGTCAGTAAACACATATGATGCAGTGACATCAGGGCACAAGTTTTGGTGCACAGATGTGTGATGCACAGGCAGCTGGACAGAGTCATCTGCTGATATAGCAGTTCACACGTCACAGTGAACAGTTCGACATTGCACAAGTCTGTGGCAAACAGGGTGCAAAGCACAGGTTGCAGTGCATATGTTGCACATGTCACACACGAACTAAGCTGCTGCAGATGGCACGATGCATAGGTTGCAGCACATGTTACAATGCACAGGTTGCAGCACAAGTCACATGTTGTTGCACTTATCGCAGTTTGCCACACAGATTGTGGTGCACAGATTGGTGCACAGGTCATGTGGCACAGTTTGCTGTGGTGCACCAGGTGTGATGCACAGATGCTAGGTCATTTCACGATACACAGGATGTTGTACCAGTTGTGAAGCACAGGTTGCTGCACACGTCACGATGCACAGGTTATGAGGTACAAATTGTTGTTCATGTCACGATGCACAGGTTGTGAGGCACAGGGTGCGACTCACAGGATGTTGCACAGGTTGCTGCACGTCATGATGCATAGGTCGCAGTGCACAGGATGTTGTACAGGTTTTGAGGCACAGGTCACAGTGTACAAAATGTTGTACAGGTTTGATGCACAGGCTGCAGTGCACATGATAATTAACAAGATGTTGCACAAGTCAGGATGCATAGGTCGCAGTGCACGGGATGTTATACACCTCACTGTGCACAGGATGCTGCACAGATCGGGGTACACAGGAAGTTGTACAGGTTTTGATGCATTGGTTTTGAGGCACAGGATGTTGCACATGTCACGATGCACAGGTTTCTACATGGCACGATGCACAGGTGGCAGTGTACAGGATGTTGGACAGGTTATTATGCACAGTGCATAGGATGTTGCACACGTCATGATGCACATGTTGCAGTGCACAGGATGTTGCACACTTCACGATTGTAGGAGAGTAGGATCTGCTTCTTATGGTTACCCCCACTTTTTGCTGGAGTTTCACTGTTTTTCGCCGATAGTCTGGCTGGGATCCTGCTATCCAGGACCCCAGCCTAGATGCTTCCTCTCTAAATTGATTGCATGTACTTTAGGTACACTACAGATTGGATTCTGGGGTGCCCTTATAAGTCCCTAGTATATGGTATACTATGTACCCAGGGTATAGGTACCCCAGAGACCTACCAGGGACTGCAGCATGTATTGTACCACCCCTGGGAAGCCTTCTAAAATGACACCGCAGGTCTGCCACTGCAGCCTGGGTAAGGTGGTGTATGCACCCCTTACTGAGGTATAGGTTCACTATATCTCTCCACATCACTGCACATGTAAAACTATCAGTCACCCCTATGGCAGGCATTAACAATCCCGAAGGCAGTGTGCTGGGTTTCATGTGAGAGGGTGCCCATGCATGAGCAGAGCCCCTCTGCAGCTTTCAGAATCTTTATTCTGGGGTTGTTTGTGATGCAGCCAAACCATATACTCTTAAGTGCATTATAACCTCGCGGTAACTGCTTACTTTGGAATGGCTTCATGGAAACATGTCGTGTTTGGTGTCAAACACCTTGGAATCATACCCCTACACCAGTAACTGGTGTGGGAGTATGATCCCACCCTACTAGAGGGAGAAACATGACAGCACCGGTATACCCGCTACCAGCTTAACTGACCCTGGCATCACAAAATGGATGCTGCCAGCCACAGACACGAGTCCTCCTACTGCTGGACAAAACTCTGGCAGGGGAGGCCTGGACAATAGGTTTCCTGTCACAGGGAGGTGTCACCACCTCCCAGACAGGCTTTAGTGTTTTGGGGCTGGGTGGGTGCACTCCAAGAGTGCTTTGATGCATAGTCCAGCACAAACCGGTTGCAGGGGCACCCAGCCCCTGATCTGGCGCAAAACTGGACAAAGGAAATGGGTGTAGCCACCCCTCTTTCCTGACCCTCCCATTGGTGGGTCCCTAGAGTTTGTCCCACCCCTTCCTAGCGTATAAGATAGGAACCCCTGGCTACAGGAATTTTGATTTACCTGGACGAAACTCTGATACATAATCCTGGAACTTCGACAATCTACAAGGCGCTAGATGACTGAAGAATCTCCCTTGGAGTAAAGGAGTTACTACCCTGCAAGGCAGGCACCTAAGACGCATCTGACCGGTTTGCATCTCCGAAGCTCCTGCCAGACTCAGAAGAATTTGCAACACAGGAGGTGGGTTCCCAGACTTCCCAGAGGCCGACCCGAGCTCCCAGCAAAACTGAGACCCGTAGCCCTCGTGGGGACAATGGAACCGTAACCCCTGGACACTGTGCACATTTGCAAGTGCATATGCTTCTCGTCGATCCTTGAGGCTGTGCTTTAAGCTACTTGTAGTCCACACCCCGAGCAGTGTCTCCACCGAAGATTACTGGCCTGCGCTCACCGAGTGTCCCATGGGCTGGTATTGTGTGATTCCTCTTGAGGTCCCTTCGCGATCCCTGGTCCGTCGACTGGTGGGCCCCTGTGATGGCAACTCTAACTTTAATTTGGCTTATCTGGTTGCTCCAGACGTGCCCTAATTCTCCATCGCTTGGGGAGTCCCCAGGACCTTGCTGGTCCGCACCTAAGTATCTTTTCTCTTCCTGCATTGGTTGCTGTTGCCAAGGCTTGTTGGATTCAATCCGAGCACCGACACTGCAGCAGTCAACATCCTTTGTGGGACATCTCGAATCCAGCTCCTGGTCGTCGTCGACGCCTCCTGGTCCTCGTGGCTGCAGAGTCAAGCTTCACCTCTTCGCACCTGAATCACCCGACATCGGTGGGCATTTGTGTATCGTGCCCCTGGTCACTGGCATGTGACCCAGACTCTGTCCCCTCTGCTTTCAGGTTCTTCTGATCTTCGATCCAGGCTTGGATCACACCGGACACTTCTCTTCTTCCCGGCAGCAGCACTTTGCAGCAATTCGCCATTGAAACCAGCAAAGATTCCTGACACCATTTGACACCTATGCACCGGCTTCCCTGGGTGAGGTAACTTGAGTACTCCGGTGCTTCCGTGGGTGCTGGCCCTAGAACCCCCTAAATCTAAAGGGGTTTGCTCAAAGTCCTCTCCTAAGTATCCTTAACTTCTAAAATTCCAACCGCGACTCTCCCGTAGAACAGTACGGGGCTCGCGGCTGTGTTCTCACACTACACTCGTCCCCCGTGGGTCTCCTGTGTCACTACCTTTGGTGGTTCCTTGTGGTCCCAGCGATTCTACGTTGTTAGACCTGTCAGCCCTTTGGGTGGTCCCTCCTCATCATTATTTATTTTGTCCCACTTTTGCCTCAAACCCTGTTTGAATTTTTCCTTTTTGGGAACCACCAGACTTTTTAGTGTTGCTGCAGATTCAGGGAGCCATTTTACCTACCCCTGAAACTTCTGTCTGAGGGCCTGAAGCACAAAATGGTGGCCACCTGTGACATCACCAGCATCCACTGGAACCTACCAGCACCTTCCAGAACATTCCAGAACCCTGTGACAGTTGGAGGCGGTTTAGAATGTTGGGAAGCTAAGAGAGAGAGTTGGCAGTTGGAGCTGGCAGTTGGCACCTGACTGGTGAGGAGTGAGCAGCAAAAACGTGAAGGAGGAAGGAGTGAAGCAGCAGGGGTGGAAACTTGTGCCTGGAGTGGGGTCCATAAACCCACCCTTGATACTAGTCCCTACTGACGGAGCCCAGCCTAGAGCCCTGTGTGGGAAGAAGTCAGAAAAACCATCCTGAGGACCTGGACAGCAGGAACAGGCCTTAGAAACAAGAGAACAGCAAGATCCTGACCTGGAAGCTGGTTTCCCTGAAGTCCGACGTCGAGTAGCCTAAGACCTGGAGCCCGAGGTGGAGAAGCGGCGCTGACTGGAAAAGCAGACGTCGTACCCGGAGCCGCCAGAGGTCGAGAGAGGGCGCCGTCAGAGGTCGTGAGGAATACCAGAGGTCGAGGAGGAAGTCACCCGAGGTCGAGTGAGCGGCGTCATCGGAGGAGTGAAGTCCACCCTCCGGAGTCGTCGGAGACCGAGGTGAAGGGTAACGGAGGTCGGGAGTGAGGATCGCACTCCGGAGTCGCCGGAACCTGTGAGAATCGTGCCGGAGGTCGGGAGTGGAGGTCGCACTCCGGAGTCGCCGGAAACCTGTGAGGAGCACCGGAGGTCGGGAGTGAGGATCGCACTCCGGAGCCGCCGGAAGTCGACATCGAGGCAAGGCCGGCCGACGTCATCGAAGCCGAGGTCGCCATCGGACCGGAGCCGCCCGAAGTCGACATCGAGTAAAGACTGCCCGACGCCATCGAATCGGAGGTCGAGATCGAACCGAGGCCGCCGACATCGAGACCGGAGCCGCCTGCCGGCGTCGTCAAAGAACTGACATTGTGCCGAGGCCGCCGACATCGAACCGGAACCGCCTCACGGCATCGACACGACTCCAGCGGCGTCGGAGCATCAGAAAAAGGGCAGTAAGTGGAGTAGAGGGCGCCTTAGGCCCTGTGGAGACCTGAGAGACTGCTCTAAGGTGCCAGGGGTGAACTGGGACTAATCTAGAGAGGTTGTGTGGAGAGAGAGAGCCAGGTCTCTGGTATTTCCCCCCTTTATCTACCTCAGTTTAGGCCTCAGCCTTGACCAAGCCAGGGAGTAGACACCCTCAAGCCTTCCACATCCCCACAAGCTGTGCCTGGGCCAAATCAGCCCTTAGGAATTCAAAAGTGATCTGATTCCATGAGTGTCACTGTCAGCTTTTAAGTATTTATTAGGGGCATTGTATTTATTGTATTTAACCTATTTATTGTTCCACTGTATTTATTGGTCCACAGTATTTATTGATGCACAATATTTATTGGTTTACAGTATTTATTGCCTCAGAATATTTAATTGTCTGTATGTATTGCACTTGTATTTATGCCTTCTTTATTTATGATCACCCCTATTTATTGAATCATTAAGCCAGTATTTATTTGACCTGCACTTTCTAAAAGTTTGTATATTGTGATTGTTATTTATTTTCTCCAATCAGCAACTAAGAGAAAAAGCAGATAAAGAAAGATATTTTCATAATTTTTACGGTGTAGAGTCGTTTTTGGAACGGATGCACGCATGGTTATTGTTTGGGTATGTTGTATGCTTAGCACGGAGCCTGATTCCTGACCACTCGAGCCAAGCTACCACAGTGTGTCCGGAAGACCACCACCACCCCTTCTAGTGTGGGAGTGGTTTTCCAACATAAATTGGTGTTCAGTGGTGGGATAGAGCTGTGCCTACGTATACTCAACAATAACTGTGGGTAGTCCATAGGCCTACACCGGGAGTTTTCTCAAAGCGGCCTTCCTAATTGTGGGTTTTTGTTTTTTTCCAAATTTACTCTGGTGGTGGGAGGAGGTATTATTAAAGGTACCCCCCTGTATAGTTACTGCACAAAACCTGTCCTCTAACCTGAGTGGGCGAGATGGAGTTTGTACTAGAAAATCTAGAAACGTACACTGTGGCCCAACTCAGGGAGTTTTGCCAGCGGGAGGGGGTGTACTGTCCCCCAGGAGCAAAGAAGGGTGCACTCCAAACCAGCTTAAGGGCTTGGGGGGAGGCACGCCGAGAAAGCAAGGCTGAGGAGGAGGACAGGGATAGAGAGCCTGACCCCGAGGGGGCTGAGATGTACCAACCTGAGGTGGGGAACCTGTCCGCGGGGCCCAGAACCATTTCTAGGAAGGGCAGCAGCGCCTCTAGCGGTGGCTTGTCTGAAGTGGAGTTAACAGACCGGAGGGAGAAAAGACAGCTCACATGGGACTTAGCAAGGCTGGAGAAGGAGAAGGAGGAGCAGAGGATGGCCCATGAATTACGACTGAAAGAAATAGATCTTCAGATCCTGAGAATCGGGGCACAACCTGTTCCTAATGGTGGCAGCCAAACCCAAGAGATCACCAGGGAACCTAAACCATACCTGCCAAAGGACATAGTAGCTAGCTATGGAGTGGGCGACGATATCGCCAAGTGGCTAGCGGCCTATGAGGTCTCGTTGAGGGCCCATGGGGTTCCAGAGAAGTACTGGGGAGGGGGATTGTACAAGTACATGCCTCCAGCTGGTAGGGATGCTTTATTGGCCCTCGAGGAGGATGAGCAGACCCACTACCCCACCATGAAACTGGCGCTCATCAGAAAGTTTGGACTAACACCTGAAAAGTACAGACAGAAGTTCAGGGGTAGTCACAAACTGGGCACGCAGAATTGGGTGGACTTCCTGGACTATGCAAAGAAGGCACTTGAAGGTTGGATTCAGGGCAGTGAAGTGAGGAACTACGAGGGGTTGTTTGACCTAGTACTGAAGGAACACCTGCTCGAGAAATGTTTCCCTGAACTGCGGCAACACCTGGTGGATAGCAAGCTGACCAGTCCCCGGAAGCTTGCTGAGGAGGCGGACATTTGGGCTAGTACCCGGGTGTCCACAAGGGGGACTGGAGGGGATACTCAAAAGGCCGGACAGGGCGCCCCCCAGAAGAAAGAGGGAGGGGAAAAGAAAAAGGAGTTCTCCAAAGGCCCCCAAAATAACTTCCAAGGGAAGGGAACAGGATTCACCCCTAAGGCTAACCCGCCCAGAAACCCTAATCCTGGCCAGAGTCAGCAGCCAAGGGTTGTCCATTGCTATGAGTGCGGTGGCGTTGGACACTATAAAGGAGATCCGAAGTGCTTGAAACGACCACCCCCTCCCACTGGAGGAAAGACCCCCGGAGTAGCTAGTGTAGTGCTCGGGGAGGAGATGCCCTTAACTAAGGGAAGGGAGTGGGCGGGTGTCACTTTAGTGTCCCTGGGAGAACGGGAGATGGTTCCTAAGATCCAGGTGCCCGCAAATACCGCAAAGTATGGGCAATGGGTCACCATCAACGGCCAAAGAGGGGAGGCTCTGAGAGACACAGGAGCCAGTATGACTATGGTGCGTAGCCAACTGGTGTCTCCAGAGCAGGTAATTCCCGATGTACTCCACCCAGCCGCGATGGCTGACGGCAGAACAGGCCACTATCCAGTGGCCGAGGTTCCCTTTGAATGGGGGGGGGTTGCAGGTTCACTTCGAGTTGCCGTAAGCCCTGCCGTGCCAGTCGATTGTCTGCTGGGGAATGACATGGAGCACAACGCTTGGAAGGAGGTGGAATACCGGACTCACACTGAGATGCTGGGTACACCTGACTGGGCCTGTGTTAGCACAAGGTCCGCGACTACCCGAAGAGGGAGTTCATTTCGGCTGGAGCCTGGAACAAGGGCCCAGCCAGCTGCCAGTCAAGGGAAGAACCGAGGACAGGAGGAGCCTGCCTCGGCGTCCCCACCCCGTAGGACGGATAGGCCACCGGAGGTGGTGGACCAGGAGTCTGCGGTGGGGGACGTTACCAACCTGGAGGACCTACCCATCCCGGCCGAGTGGCACGTGGAGGGAGGCCCGTCCAGGGAGGAATTCTGCCAGGGCCAGAGGGAGTGCCCTACCCTTGAGGGGCTGAGGCGACAGGCCGAAGCCCAGGCAGCAGGGAACGTTGAAGGGAACTACAGTGTTTACTGGGAGGATGGCCTCCTCTACAGTGAACCCAAGGCACCCCTACATGGATCGTCACGAGCCTTGGTAGTCCCTCAACGTTATCGAGCCTTCCTTCTGGAGTTGGCTCACGAGATACCATTGGCAGGACACCTGGGGCAAGACAAGACCTTCGCCCGTCTTGTCCCACACTTTTATTGGCCTCAGATGAAAGTGTCGTCCGATACCTACTGCCGGACATGTGTGTCTTGCCAAGCCAGTGGGAAAACAGGGGTGAAGCTGAAAGCTCCCCTGGAACCACTTCCTGTCGTTAGCACCCCCTTTGAAAGGGTGGGCATCGACATTGTGGGTCCATTAGATCCGCCGACTACAGCTGGTCACAGGTTTATCCTGGTTCTGGTGGATCATGCCACACGGTACCCAGAGGCAATACCTCTGAGGACCATAACAGCACCTGTTGTGGCTAGGGCCCTGATGGGAATCTTTACCCGAGTGGGTTTTCCCAAGGAAGTTGTGTCCGACAGGGGGACCAACTTCATGTCAGCGTACATGCGGGCCATGTGGAAGGAGTGTGGAGTGACATACCGGTTCACCACTCCTTACCACCCCCAGACCAATGGTCTGGTGGAGAGGTTTAACAAAACCTTGAAGGGCATGATCAGAAGTCTGCCTGAAAGCCTGCGGAGGAAATGGGACGTCCTCCTACCCTGTTTACTTTTTTCCTACCGGGAAGTGCCACAGAAGGGAGTGGGCTTTAGCCCCTTCGAGCTTCTGTATGGGCACCCTGTACGTGGACCTCTCAACCTGGTGAGAGACGGATGGGAAAGAACTCCCAGAAAGCTTCCCCAGGATGTGGTGAGCTACATGCTGGCCTTCCGGAGCCAAATGGCTAAGTTGTGGAAGCAAGCTTCTGACAACTTGGAAGCCAGCCAAGCAGTGATGAAGGCGTGGTATGACCACAACGCTCACCCGGTGGAGTTGGAGCCTGGCCAGAAGGTGTGGGTGATCGAACCGGGAGAGCTTAGTGCCCTCCAGGATCGCTGGTCAGGACCCTTTGAGGTGTTGGAGAAGAAGGGTAAGGCTACCTACTTGGTGGACCTGAAGACCCCTCGTCAGCCCCTGCGGGTGCTGCATGCTAACCGCCTCAAACCCCACCACGAGAGGCCCGAAGTCATCTTGATGATGGTGACTGACGGAGGAGAGGACGTGGAAAGCGAGCCTCTCCCCGATTTGTTTGCGTCTCAAGAGAAGGATGGGTCGGTGGAGGGAGTGATTCTCTCCCCATCTCTAACTCCTGAACAGCAGGAGGACTGTCGCCAGGTCCTGGGGCAGTACTCTTCGTTGTTCTCCCTTGTCCCGGGTAGGACTCACCTGTGCGTCCATGACGTGGACACAGGAGACAGCCCACCTGTGAAGTCCAAGATCTACCGGATGTCAGACAAGGTGAAGGCCAGCATTCATAGTGAAGTCACTAAGATGCTGGAGCTAGGAGTGATCGAACCTTCTAGCAGCCCCTGGTCCAGTCCGGTGGTGTTAGTACCAAAAGCTGCACCACCGGGTGCCCAACCAGAACTGAGGTTCTGTGTGGACTACCGGGGACTGAATTCAGTGACCAAAACTGATGCTCATCCGATCCCGAGGGCGGATGAATTGATTGACCGGCTGGGAGCTGCCCAATATCTAAGTACCTTTGACCTTACTTCTGGGTACTGGCAGATCTCTTTGACTGATGGAGCAAGGGAAAGGTCAGCCTTCTCCACGCCCAATGGCCACTACCAGTTCTGTGTGATGCCCTTTGGGCTCAAGAACGCACCTGCCACGTTTCAGCGCCTGGTAAACCAGATCCTCACCGGAATGGAGAGTTTCTCTGCTGCTTATCTGGATGACATAGCCGTCTTCAGTAACAGCTGGGAGGATCACTTGCGTCACCTGCAAACTGTTCTCCAGGCCCTGAGACAAGCTGGATTGACGATCAAGGCCAGCAAGTGCCAGATCGGGCAGGGGTCGGTAGTGTACCTTGGACACTTGGTGGGTAGGGGAGTGGTGCAACCCCTCCAGGCGAAGATCGAGGCCATCATGGCCTGGGAACCCCCCAAGACACAGACTGAGGTCCGAGCATTTTTGGGCCTCACGGGATACTACCGCCGCTTCGTGAAGGGGTACGGTACCATCGTAGCCCCCCTCACGGAGCTCACGTCCAAGAAACAACCTCGACGGGTAGTCTGGACGGAGGCTTGTCAGCAAGCCTTTGAGAGATTGAAGAAAGCCATGTGCGAGGCCCCGGTCTTAAGGGCCCCAGACTTTTCCAAGGAGTTCATTGTCCAGACAGATGCATCAGAACATGGCATTGGGGCAGTGTTATCGCAACTCAACGAAGAGGGTCTGGATCAACCCGTGGTCTTCCTATCCCGGAGACTACTTCCCAGGGAACAGAAGTGGAGTGCAATAGAGCGTGAAGCCTTTGCAGTGGTATGGGCTCTGAAGAAGTTGCGGCCATACCTGTTTGGCTCGCACTTCCTAGTTCAGACCGACCACAGACCCCTTCGTTGGCTGATGCAAATGAAGGGGGAGAATCCCAAGTTGTTGAGGTGGTCTATTTCCCTACAGGGGATGGACTTTCAGGTGGAACATCGGCCTGGAGTGGACCACGCCAATGCAGACGGTCTCTCAAGGTATTTCCGCCTTAGTGATGAGAACTCCCAAGGGGTTGGGTAGCTCTCCCCACTTTCAGCTGGGGGGGACGCGTGTTAGACCTGTCAGCCCTTTGGGTGGTCCCTCCTCATCATTATTTATTTTGTCCCACTTTTGCCTCAAACCCTGTTTGAATTTTTCCTTTTTGGGAACCACCAGACTTTTTAGTGTTGCTGCAGATTCAGGGAGCCATTTTACCTACCCCTGAAACTTCTGTCTGAGGGCCTGAAGCACAAAATGGTGGCCACCTGTGACATCACCAGCATCCACTGGAACCTACCAGCACCTTCCAGAACATTCCAGAACCCTGTGACAGTTGGAGGCGGTTTAGAATGTTGGGAAGCTAAGAGAGAGAGTTGGCAGTTGGAGCTGGCAGTTGGCACCTGACTGGTGAGGAGTGAGCAGCAAAAACGTGAAGGAGGAAGGAGTGAAGCAGCAGGGGTGGAAACTTGTGCCTGGAGTGGGGTCCATAAACCCACCCTTGATACTAGTCCCTACTGACGGAGCCCAGCCTAGAGCCCTGTGTGGGAAGAAGTCAGAAAAACCATCCTGAGGACCTGGACAGCAGGAACAGGCCTTAGAAACAAGAGAACAGCAAGATCCTGACCTGGAAGCTGGTTTCCCTGAAGTCCGACGTCGAGTAGCCTAAGACCTGGAGCCCGAGGTGGAGAAGCGGCGCTGACTGGAAAAGCAGACGTCGTACCCGGAGCCGCCAGAGGTCGAGAGAGGGCGCCGTCAGAGGTCGTGAGGAATACCAGAGGTCGAGGAGGAAGTCACCCGAGGTCGAGTGAGCGGCGTCATCGGAGGAGTGAAGTCCACCCTCCGGAGTCGTCGGAGACCGAGGTGAAGGGTAACGGAGGTCGGGAGTGAGGATCGCACTCCGGAGTCGCCGGAACCTGTGAGAATCGTGCCGGAGGTCGGGAGTGGAGGTCGCACTCCGGAGTCGCCGGAAACCTGTGAGGAGCACCGGAGGTCGGGAGTGAGGATCGCACTCCGGAGCCGCCGGAAGTCGACATCGAGGCAAGGCCGGCCGACGTCATCGAAGCCGAGGTCGCCATCGGACCGGAGCCGCCCGAAGTCGACATCGAGTAAAGACTGCCCGACGCCATCGAATCGGAGGTCGAGATCGAACCGAGGCCGCCGACATCGAGACCGGAGCCGCCTGCCGGCGTCGTCAAAGAACTGACATTGTGCCGAGGCCGCCGACATCGAACCGGAACCGCCTCACGGCATCGACACGACTCCAGCGGCGTCGGAGCATCAGAAAAAGGGCAGTAAGTGGAGTAGAGGGCGCCTTAGGCCCTGTGGAGACCTGAGAGACTGCTCTAAGGTGCCAGGGGTGAACTGGGACTAATCTAGAGAGGTTGTGTGGAGAGAGAGAGCCAGGTCTCTGGTATTTCCCCCCTTTATCTACCTCAGTTTAGGCCTCAGCCTTGACCAAGCCAGGGAGTAGACACCCTCAAGCCTTCCACATCCCCACAAGCTGTGCCTGGGCCAAATCAGCCCTTAGGAATTCAAAAGTGATCTGATTCCATGAGTGTCACTGTCAGCTTTTAAGTATTTATTAGGGGCATTGTATTTATTGTATTTAACCTATTTATTGTTCCACTGTATTTATTGGTCCACAGTATTTATTGATGCACAATATTTATTGGTTTACAGTATTTATTGCCTCAGAATATTTAATTGTCTGTATGTATTGCACTTGTATTTATGCCTTCTTTATTTATGATCACCCCTATTTATTGAATCATTAAGCCAGTATTTATTTGACCTGCACTTTCTAAAAGTTTGTATATTGTGATTGTTATTTATTTTCTCCAATCAGCAACTAAGAGAAAAAGCAGATAAAGAAAGATATTTTCATAATTTTTACGGTGTAGAGTCGTTTTTGGAACGGATGCACGCATGGTTATTGTTTGGGTATGTTGTATGCTTAGCACGGAGCCTGATTCCTGACCACTCGAGCCAAGCTACCACAGTGTGTCCGGAAGACCACCACCACCACCCCTTCTAGTGTGGGAGTGGTTTTCCAACATACGTGCTCTAGGCACTGTGTCTAGTCAAGTCGTGGTTCTTATACCACTTTATTTGTATATGGTCTGGTCCCCCCCTGGGGCCCATTGTATATTGTGCTATTTACTGTCGTTTTAGAACTGTTTTATTGTGTATCTTGGACTCTAATCTCATAAAGAGATTAGTAGAGAGTGTTTAGAAATAAATACATATATTTTATATATACCTTGTGTGGTTGTCCTTTCATTTAGTGATTCAAGAGATTATAAGGTAAAACAAGCTGCTTTACATTCCTTCAAGACTTAGCCTGAAGGCTGCTCTCCATAGCTACCACTAGGATAGCTTTCAATAAAGGTTGTCTTTAACCTATCATCAATAAGGGGTTGTTTGGACTGATACAAAGTGCCCACTAGAACTAGTGACAGCATATACCAGGCCAACTTCTCACAGCGTTGCCCAGGTTGCAGTACTGGTTTTGATGCACCAGGCACAATGCACAGGATGTTGCACAGGTTTTTATGCGCAGCTCACACTGCACAGGTTGCTGTAAATATCACGATTGTCAGGTTGCACTGCACTGGATGCTACGTACGTCACGATCCACAGGTTTCAGTGCACAGGATGTTGTGCAGGTTTCGATGCCCGGTTTGTGATGCATAGGGCGCAGTGCACTGGTTGCTGCACATAGGATGTTGCACACTTCATGATGTGCAGGTGATGTTGTACAGGTTTTGGTGCATGGGTTGTGATGCACAGGGCACAGTGCACTGGTTACTAAACACATCATGTTGCACAGGTCGCAGTGCACAGGATGTTGTACAGGTTTTGATGCCCGGGTTGTGATACACAAGGCGCAGTGCACAGGATGGTGCACACTTCATGATGCTCAGGTTGCAGCGCACTGATGGTGTAAACGTCACAATGCACAGGTTTTATTGTAGAGGTTGCAGTGCACAGGATGTTGCACAGGTCGCAGAGCACTGGTTGCTGCACACGTCACGATGCGCAGGTCACAGTGCACTGGTTACTGCACACGTCACGACGCACAGGGCACAGTGCACTGGTTGCTGTACACGTCACGATACGCAGGGGGCAGTGCACTGGTTGCTGCACAGGGTGCAGTGCACTGGTTGCTGTGCACATCACGGTGCGCAGGTCGCAGTGCACTGGTTGCTGCACATGTCACGAAGCGCAGGTCGCAGTGCACTGGTTGCTGTACATGTCACGAAGCGCAGTGCACTGGTTGCTGTACATGTCACGATGCGCAGTGCACTGGTTGCTGTACATGTCACGATGCACAGTGCACTGGTTGCTGCACATGTCACGAAGCGCAGTGCACTGGTTGCTGCACATGTCACGAAGCGCAGTGCACTGGTTGCTGTACATGTCACGATGCGCAGTGCACTGGTTGCTGCACACGTCACGAAGCGCTGGTCGCAGTGCACTGGTTGCTGCACATGTCACGAAGCGCAGGTCGCAGTGCACTGGTTGCTATACATGTCACGAAGCGCAGTGCACTGGTTGCTGTACATGTCACGATGCGCAGTGCACTGGTTGCTGTACATGTCACGGTGCGCAGTGCACTGGTTGCTGTACACGTCACGAAGCGCAGGTCGCACTGCACTGGTTGCTGCACACGTCACGACGCACAGGGCACAGTGCACTGGTTGCTGTACACGTCACGATACGCAGTGCACTGGTTGCTGCACATGTCACGAAGCGCAGTGCACTGGTTGCTGCACATGTCATGAAGCGCAGTGCACTGGTTGCTGTACACGTCACGATACGCAGTGCACTGGTTGCTGCACATGTCATGAAGCGCAGTGCACTGGTTGCTGTACACGTCACGAAGCGCAGTGCACTGGTTGCTGCACACGTCACGAAGCGCAGGTCGCAGTGCAGGGGCGCCACAGGCTCGTACTCACCCACTGCACCTTTCTGTCCTCAGGGTCCACTGACTGCATCTGCTTCGCCACCGTCGGAATCAACGACCCCACCACTTCGGCGCTTCACATCATTATAGGTATGAGGGGGTGGGTGGGGTGGGTGTTGTTAGGGTCTCTGGGGGGAGCTCTTGTCCGTGGGTTGGGCCCTCACAAACCTCCTCTTCGAGGGACAACTGGGGCGGCTGCATCAGGCCGAGTGTCCAGTCAGCTGCCATGTCAAGGTGAGGGAGCCACACAGGGTTTGTTTTACAGAGTCAACCTCCCGACTAAGGGACGTCCCGTGAACTTATGGACTAGTGCAGAGCCCTGGGACCCGCTCCTGGGGGTGACCTCAGCTCTGTGCCCTCTCCTGGGGGTGACCTCAGCTCTGTGCCCTCTCCTGGGGGTGACCTCAGCTCTGTGCCCTCTCCTGGGGGTGACCTCAGCTCTGTGCCCTCTCCTGGGGGTGACCTCAGCTCTGTGCCCTCTCCTGGGGGTGACCTCAGCTCTGTGCCCTCTCCTGGGGGTGACCTCAGCTCTGCACTGTGTGCCCTCTCCTGGGGGTGACCTCAGCTCTGCACTGTGTGCCCTCTCCTGGGGGTGACCTCAGCTCTGTACTCTGTGCCCTCTCCTGGGGGTGACCTCGGCTCTGTACTCTGTGCCCTCTCCTGGGTGTGACCCTGGCTCTGTACTCTGTGCCCTCTCCTGGGGGTGACCTCAGCTCTGTACTCTGTGCCCTCTCCTGGGGGTGACCTCGGCTCTGTACTCTGTGCCCGCTCCTGGGTGTGACCCTGGCTCTGCACTGTGCGCCCTCTCCTGGGGGTGACCTCAGCTCTGTACTCTGTGCCCTCTCCTGGGGGTGACCTCAGCTCTGCACTGTGTGCCCTCTCCTGGGGGTGACCTCAGCTCTGTACTCTGTGCCCTCTCCTGGGGGTGACCTCGGCTCTGTACTCTGTGCCCTCTCCTGGGGGTGACCTCAGCTCTGCACTGTGTGCCCTCTCCTGGGGGTGACCTCAGCTCTGTACTCTGTGCCCTCTCCTGGGGGTGACCTCAGCTCTGTTTTCTGTGCCCTCTCCTGGGGGTGACCTCAGCTCTGTACTCAGTGCCGTCTCCTGGGGGTGACCTCAGCTCTGTACTCTGTGCCCGCTCCTGGGTGTGACCCTGGCTCCGTACTCTGTGCCCTCTCCTGGGGGTGACCTCGGCTCTGTACTCTGTGCCCTCTCCTGGGGGTGACCTCAGCTCTGCACTGTGTGCCCTCTCCTGGGGGTGACATCAGCTCTGTACTCTGTTCCCTCTCCTGGGTGTGACCCTGGCTCTGTACTCTGTGCCCTCTCCTGGGGGTGACCTCAGCTCTGCACTGTGTGCCCTCTCCTGGGGGTGACCTCAGCTCTGTACTCTGTGCCCTCTCCTGGGGGTGACATCAGCTCTGTACTCTGTTCCCTCTCCTGGGTGTGACCCTGGCTCTGTACTCTGTGCCCTCTCCTGGGGGTGACCTCAGGTCTGTACTCTGTGCCCTCTCCTGGGGGTGACCTCAGCTCTGTACTCTGTGCCCTCTCCTGGGGGTGACCTCAGCTCTGTACTCTGTGCCCTCTCCTGGGGGTGACCTCAGCTCTGTACTCTGTGCCCTCTCCTGGGGGTGACCTCGGCTCTGTACTCTGTGCCCTCTCCTGGGGGTGACCTCGGCTCTGTACTCTGTGCCCTCTCCTGGGGGTGACCTCAGCTCTGCACTGTGTGCCCTCTCCTGGGGGTGACCTCAGCTCTGTACTCTGTGCCCTCTCCTGGGGGTGACCTCAGCTCTGTACTCTGTGCCCTCTCCTGGGGGTGACCTCAGCTCTGTACTCAGTGCCGTCTCCTGGGGGTGACCTCAGCTCTGTACTCTGTGACCGCTCCTGGGTGTGACCCTGGCTCTGTACTCTGTGCCCTCTCCTGGGGGTGACCTCAGCTCTGTACTCTGTGACCTCTCCTGGGGGTGACCTCAGCTCTGCACTGTGTGCCCTCTCCTGGGGGTGACCTCAGCTCTGTACTCTGTGCCCTCTCCTGGGGGTGACCTCAGCTCTGTTTTCTGTGCCCTCTCCTGGGGGTGACCTCAGCTCTGTACTCAGTGCCGTCTCCTGGGGGTGACCTCAGCTCTGTACTCTGTGCCCGCTCCTGGGTGTGACCCTGGCTCCGTACTCTGTGCCCTCTCCTGGGGGTGACCTCAGCGCTGTACCCGCTCCTGGGTGTGACCCTGCCTCTGCACTGTGTGCCCTCTCCTGGGGGTGACCTCAGCTCTGTACTCTGTGCCCTCTCCTGGGGGTGACCTCAGCTCTGTACTCTGTGCCCTCTCCTGGGGGTGACCTCAGCTCTGTACTCAGTGCCGTCTCCTGGGGGTGACCTCAGCTCTGTACTCTGTGCCCGCTCCTGGGTGTGACCCTGGCTCCGTACTCTGTGCCCTCTCCTGGGGGTGACCTCAGCTCTGTACCCGCTCCTGGGTGTGACCCTGCCTCTGCACTGTGTGCCCTCTCCTGGGGGTGACCTCAGCTCTGTACTCTGTGCCCTCTCCTGGGGGTGACCTCGGCTCTGTACCCGCTCCTGGGTGTGACCCTGGCTCCGTACTCTGTGCCCTCTCCTGGGGGTGACCTCAGCTCTGTACTCTGTGCCCTTTCCTGGGGGTGACCTCGGCTCTGTACTCTGTGCCCTCTCCTGGGTGTGACCTTGGCTCTGTACTCTGTGCCCTCTCCTGGGGGTGACCTCAGCTCTGTACTCTGTGACCTCTCCTGGGGGTGACCTCAGCTCTGCACTGTGTGCCCTCTCCTGGGGGTGACCTCAGCTCTGTACTCTGTGACCTCTCCTGGGGGTGACCTCAGCTCTGTACTCTGTGCCCTCTCCTGGGGGTGACCTCAGCTCTGTACTCTGTGCCCTCTCCTGGGGGTGACCTCGGCTCTGTACTCTGTGCCCGCTCCTGGGTGTGACCCTGGCTCTGCACTGTGTGCCCTCTCCTGGGGGTGACCTCAGCTCTGTACTCTGTGCCCTCTCCTGGGGGTGACCTCGGCTCTGTACTCTGTGCCCTCTCCTGGGTGTGACCCTGGCTCTGTACTCTGTGCCCTCTCCTGGGGGTGACCTCAGCTCTGCACTGTGTGCCCTCTCCTGGGGGCGACCTCAGCTCTGCACTGTGTGCCCTCTCCTGGGGGTGACCTCAGCTCTGTACTCTGTGCCCTCTCCAGCCACTGAACCCGGCTGTGAACTCTGTGCCCTCTCCTAGCAGTGACCCCGGCTGTGACCTCTGCCCTCGCCTGGCAGTGACCCTGTCTGTGACCTCTGTCCTCTCCTGGCAGTGACTCCGGCTGTGACCTTTGTCCTCTCCTGGCTGTGATCCTAGGTCTGCACAATGTGCCTTCTCCTGGCAGTGACCCCGTCTGTCCCACCCCAGCTGTGCCCCTGACTCTCAGTGTGACCTCTGGTAAGCCCTTAGCTCAGGGTATCTCTGTCCCACCCAGCTATGCCCCTGACTCCGTGTGACCTCAGGTAAGCCCTTAGCTCTGGGTATCTCTGTCCCACCCCAGCTATGCCCCTGACTCTCTGTTTGACCTCAGGTAAGGCCCTTAGCTCTGGGTATCTCAGTCCCACCCCAGCTATGCCCCTGACTCTCTGCTTGACCTCAGGTAAGACCCTTAGCTCTGGGTATCTCAGTCCCACCCCAGCTATGCCCCTGACTCTCTGTTTGACCTCAGGTAAGCCCTTAGCTCTGGGTATCTCAGTGTCACCTCAGCTATGCCCCGGACTCTCAGTGTGACCTCAGGTAAGCCCTTAGCTCAGGGTATCTCTGTCCCACCCCAGCTATGCCCCTGACTTTGTGTGACCTCAGGTAAGGCCCTTAGCTCTGGGTATCTCAGTCCCACCCCAGCTATGCCCCTGACTCTCTGCTTGACCTCAGGTAAGACCCTTAGCTCTGGGTATCTCAGTCCCACCCCAGCTATGCCCCTGACTCTCTGCTTGACCTCAGGTAAGCCCTTAGCTCTGGGTATCTCAGTGTCACCTCAGCTATGCCCCGGACTCTCAGTGTGACCTCAGGTAAGCCCTTAGCTCAGGGTATCTCTGTCCCACCCCAGCTATGCCCCTGACTTTGTGTGACCTCAGGTAAGCCCTTAGCTCTCGGTATCTCTGTCCCACCCCAGCTATGCCCCTGACTCTCTGTTTGACCTCAGGTAAGGCCCTTAGCTCTGGGTATCTCTGCCCCACCCCAGCGATGCCCCTGACTGTCTGTGTGACCTCAGGTAAGGCCATAAGTTCTGGGTATCTCAATCCCACCCCAGCTATGCCCCTGACTCTGTGTGTGACCTCAGGTAAGACCCTTAGCTCTGGGTATCTCTGTCCCACCCCAGCTATGCCCCTGACTCCGTGTGACCTCAGGTAAGACCCTTAGCTCTGGGTATCTCAGTCTCATCCCAGCTATGCCCCTGACTCTCTGTTTGACCTCAGGTAAGGCCCTTAGCTCTGGGCATCTCTGCACCACTCCAGCTATGCCCCTGACTCTCTGTGTGACCTCAGGTAAGGCCCTTAGCTCTGGGTATCTCTGTCCCACCCCAGGTATGCCCCTGACTCCGTGTGACCTCAGGTAAGCCCTTAGCTCTGAGTATCTCTGTCCCACCCCAGCTATGCCCCTGACTCAGTGTGACCTCAGGTAAGACCCTTAGCTCTGGGTATTTCTGTCCCACCCCAGCTATGCCCCTGACTATCTGGGTGACCGCAGGTAAGGCCCTTAGCTCTGGGTATCTCTGTCCCACCCCAGCTATGCCCCTGACTCTGTTTGACCTCAGGTAAGGCCCTTAGCTCTGGGTATCTCTGTCCCACCCAAGCTATGCCCCTGACTCTCTTTGTGACCTCAGGTAAGCCCTTAGCTCTGGGTATCTCTGTCCCACCCCAGCGATGCCCCTGATACTCTGTGTGACCTCAGGTAAGACCCTTAGCTCTGGGTATCTCTGTCCCACCCCAGCTATGCCCCTGACTCCGTGTGACCTCAGGTAAGCCCTTAGCTCTGGGTATCTCAGTCTCACCCCAGCTATGCCCCTGACTCCGTGTGACCTCAGGTAAGCCCTTAGCTCAGGGTATCTCAGTGTCACCTCAGCTATGCCCCTGACTCTGTGTGACCTCAGGTAAGGCCCTTTGCTCTGGGTTTCTCAGTGTCACCCTAGATATGCCCCTGACTCTATGTGTGACATCAGGTAAGGCCCTTAGCTCTGGGTATCTCCGTCCCACCCCAGCTATGCCTCTGACTCTCTGTGTGACCTCATGTAAGGCCCTTTGCTCTGGGTATCTCGGTCTCACCCCAGCTATGCCCCTGACTCTCTGTGTGACCTCAGGTAAGGCCCTTAGCTCTGGGTATCTCAGTGTCACCCCAGCTATGCCCCTGACCCTCTGTGTGACCTCAGGTAAGGCCCTTAGATCAGGGTATCTCAGTATCACCCCAGCTATGCCCCTGACTGTCTGTGTGACCTCAGGTAACCCCTCAGCTCTGGGTATCTCTGCCCCACCCCAGCTATGCCCCTGACTCTCTGTGTGACCTCAGGTAAGGCCCTTAGCTCTGGGTATCTCTGTCCCACCCCAGCTATGCCCCGGACTCTGTGTGACCGCAGGTAAGGCCCTTAGCTCTGGGTAGCTCTGCCCCACCCCAGCGATGCCCCTGACTGTCTGTGTGACCTCAGGTAAGGCCCTTAGCTCTGGGTATCTCTGTCCCACCCCAGCGATGCCCCTGACTGTCTGTGTGACCTCAGGTAAGGCCCTTAGCTCTGGGTATCTCTGTCCCACCCCAGCTATGCCCCTGACTCTCTGGGTGACCTCAGGTAAGACCCTTAGTTCTGGGTATGTCAGTCTCACCCCAGCTATGCCCCAGACTCTGTGTGACCTCAGGCAAGCCATAAGCTCTGGGTATCTCAATCCCACCCCAGCTATGCCCCTGACTCTCTGTGTGACCTCAGGCAAGCCATAAGCTCTGGGTATCTCTGTCCCACCCCAGCGATGCCCCTGACTGTCTGTGTGACCTCAGGTAAGGCCCTTAGCTCTGGGTATCTCTGTCCCACCCCAGCGATGCCCCTGACTCTGTGTGTGACCTCAGGAAAGACCCTTAGCTCTGGGTACCTCAGTCTCATCCCAGCTATGCCCCTGACTCTCTGTTTGACCTCAGGTAAGGCCCTTAGCTCTGGGCATCTCTGCACCACTCCAGCTATGCCCCTGACTCTCTGTGTGACCTCAGGTAAGACCCTTAGCTCTGGGTATCTCTGTCCCACCCCAGGTATGCCCCTGACTCCGTGTGACCTCAGGTAAGCCCTTAGCTCTGGGTATCTCTGTCCCACCCCAGCTATGCCCCTGACTCCGTGTGACCTCAGGTAAGCCCTTAGCTCTGGGTATCTCAGTCTCACTCCAGCCATGCCTCTGACTCTCTGTGTGACCTCAGGTAAGCCCTTAGCTCAGGGTATCTCAGTGTCACCTCAGCTATGCCCCTGACTCTGTGTGACCTCAGGTAAGGCCCTTAGCTCTGGGTTTCTCAGTGTCACCCCAGCTATGCCCCTGACTCTCAGTGTGACATCAGGTAAGGCCCTTTGCTCTGGGTATTTCTGCCCCACCCCAGCTATGCCCCTGACTCTCTGTGTGACCTCAGGTAAGGCCCTTAGCTCTGGGTATCTCAGTGTCACCCCAGCTATGCCCCAGACTCTCTGTGTGACCTCAGGTAAGGCCCTTAGCTCTGGGTATCTCTGTCCCACCCCAGCTATGCCCCTGACTCTGTGTGACCTCAGGTAAGGCCCTTAGCTCTGGGTATCTCTGTCCCACCCCAGCGATGTCCCTGACTCTCTTTGTGACCTCAGGTAAGACCCTTAGCTCTGGGTATCTCTGTCCCACCCCAGCTATGCCCCTGACTATCTGGGTGACCGCAGGTAAGGCCCTTAGCTCTGGGTATCTCTGTCCCACCCCAGCTATGCCCCTGACTCTGTTTGACCTCAGGTAAGGCCCTTAGCTCTGGGTATCTCTGTCCCACCCCAGCTATGCCCCTGACTCTTTGTGACCTCAGGTAAGACCCTTAGCTCTGGGTATCTCGGTGTCACCTCAGCTATGCCCCTGATTCTCTGTGTGACCTCAGGTAAGACCATTAGCTCTGGGTATCTCTGTCCCACCCCAGCTATGCCCCTGACTCCGTGTGACCTCAGGTAAGGCCCTTAGCTCTGGGTATCTCAGTCTCACCCCAGCTATGCCCCTGACTCCGTGTGACCTCAGGTAAGCCCTTAGCTCAGGGTATCTCAGTCTCACCCCAGCTATGCCCCTGACTCTGTGTGACCTCAGGTAAGACCCTTAGCTCTGGGTATCTCTGCCCCACCCCAGCTATGCCCCTGACTCTCTGTGTCACATCAGGTAAGGCCCTTAGCTCTGGGTATCTCAGTCCCACCCCAGCTATGCCCCTGACTCCGTGTGACCTCAGGTAAGCCCTTAGCTCTGGGTATCTCTGTCCCACCCCAGCTATTCCCCTGACCCTCTGTGCGACCTCAGGTAAGTCCTTAGCTCTGGTTATCTCTGTATCACACCAGCTATGCCCCTGACTCTCAGTGTGACATCAGGTAAGCCCTTAGCTCTAGGTATCTCTGTCCCACCCCAGCTATGCCCCTGACTCTCTGTGTGATCTCAGGTAAGCCCTTAGCTCCGGGTATTTCAAATTTACCCCAGCTATGCCCCTGACTCTCTCTGTGACCTCGGGTAAGTCCCCTCTTGCTGGGTATCTTGGTGGACCCTAGGGGTGCTCTTGACTCTGTGACCTCAGGTGAGCAGTCACGTCCCTCTGCTCTGCACCCTCAGGTGACTCTCAGCCCCTGGACGTCTGTGCTGTTCACCATCAGGACACTCTGGTGAAATACTCGGTCTCCCTGACCGGCTACGGGTTCTACGGAGACGTGCTCCAGGAGAGTGACCGGCACCGGTGGATGGGCCCCTTCAGATACAACTATGCAGGTAACCGGGACCCCAGGCGCTCTTCCTTAGGCCTGAAAAACGCAAATCTATCGGTGTCTCTATTTACAACCATGTTTCCATTTTGGGTGAAAACTCCCATTTCCAGCGGGATCTCGGGCGGGGGGTTTGATCAAGAGCAAAATATTTCTCCCTCGCTTTTTGCAACAAGTTTCCAGCAGGCCCCAGACCTAACCCAGCAGCTGTAACCCTGTGTCTTTTTATTGATAGTCTACAATAATATAGTTTACTTGCACGACAGCACTTCTCATTTATGTATTTGGAATTATTTTTAGCACTGATGCAACCTCTAATCACATACACATATATGAACACGCTATTAACCTTTGTACTCAAGAGTAACTATGGGTGCAGGTGACCGTTGACTTATGTTCATTATGTTCCACACACGTTTTTTGGTTCTGCAGAAAAAGCTTCCTGCGAGGCTAAGATTATATATAGTAGACACTAACTTTTTAGGTCTCGCACCTAGCGTTGCAGTGCTCAACACTGCTTGTGCAGCGCGAGACCTCTTGTACGGGGTTCTGGAAAGTGCGTGTGGCCAGGCTTTTGCCGGCTGCCATTGGCTTTAGGTTTTTTTTTTTTTAAAAGGCACGCAATTGGGCAAAGGTGTGCGCATGTCCCTCGCCCCTCTGTGGTGCGTGCGCACCACTGGTTTTGATACCCCGCTCCTCTGTGGTGCGCGCGCACCACTGGTTTAAATCACGCTGTTCACCTTGTTTACAAAGCAAGAACACGCTCCGAAAAGTCGCTTCAGTTTGTTGCCGAGGCGTATAAGCTCTTGGCACCCTCGGAATGAGCTCCAGAATGAGCTTGTGTTCAAACCGAAAGGACTGCTTTGAAAAAGTGCTGGTTCTAGTCCCTTGTGGAGAAGCAGATGCATCGACGGTGCGGGCGAAAAATGGGGACAGACAGATAAGCGTCCTTCAGGTCCAGACGGACCAACCAATCCCCTTGCTTCAGGAGGTCCGCCAAAAGATGGATGCCCTCCATCTTGAAGTGCTTGTAAGTCATGTAATGATTGAAGTCTTTTAAATTGAGTACCAACCTGTAACCTCCGCCTTTCTTCTGCACTAGAAAAATATTGCTGCAGAAACCGCGAGGGCCCTCGTCGCAAGGCGCTATCGCGTGTTTCTGCAGCAATCCTTCGATTTCGGAATCTATAAAATCGCACTCTAGTCGGGAAAAAGAAAGCTGTCTGGGCCGATGGACCTGATAGGGAGTCTGGAAAAAGTCTAGATGGAAACCCTGAACTTTTGCAAAAACCCAGGCATCCTGTGATAGTTGAACCCAATTGTGATAAAAATATTGAATACGTCCCCCCAAGGGTAGAAGGAATAAATCCGGGGCACTCACCTGTAGATTGGGTGTTTTGGAATCCTCCCCGATAGGATCCTCTATTAAAGCGTCGCTTGTTGAAGCGCTGCCTTGTGGGGTAGAAGGTACCTCCGCGGGTAGAGTCCCACTCTCCCCTGCCGCGACCGAAGTCTCCTCGTTGAGGACCTTGTGAAAACTGATGGCCAAATAAGCGTCCCCGGCCTCGTCCGGTCGAAAACCCCAGCCTGAAAGACACGTTTTATTCCTGACTGCGCCTTTTCCAAGGTCGTGAACGTGCCCACATATTTGGCCACATCCTTGATGAAATGGTCCCCAAAAAGGTTTCCGTCCGCCAAAGGTCCAGGTTCTGCCACTGCCAACTCAGTTAGGTTAGAGTCCATGCGCATGAGTATGGATTTGCACCGTTCCGTGGAAATGGCGCAGTTGGAATTATCCAAAAGACATATGGCTCGCTGGGTCCAGCCCGCCAACACATGGGAATCTATGGTGCTCCCCGATTCTTGTGCATCCAAAGGCATCTCCAACATCTTGGCCAGAGGGCCAACAACATCTAAAAGCTTATCCTGGCACCCTCGCCAGGCGCGATCTATACCTTTCTTTGGGTCCTTTGCAAACTTTTTTAGAAAAGTCAGAAGGCTGGCGTCTATTTCAGGGTTTTCTGCCACTTTGTCCGAGATGTCTGGTCGGGGGCATTCAGAGCGCAGTCTGTTGCGCACCTCCTTATAGAAACTTTTGTGGAGATTTTCAGGCAAGTACGCCGCCACCTCGGGGGCGGGCAGACAATCCAATGACCTGGGATGAACAATGTCAGCGGGGTTAAACGTAAAAGGAGTAGGGGTTGTCTGTGGAACTTCCACATTCTTGGCCTTCCTCGTTCTCTTCTTAGGAGGGGAATCATCTGGGGTATCAGAGTCGGTCGTACTGGGATCGGTATCCTGAACCTTATCTTTCTCAGCATCAGGGCGAGGAAGTGAAGAGTAAGAGGCAGAGTGGGGCCAAGGCTTAGGCTGTGAGCCTTCTGGGGGACAGTGAAGCCATGACGCTTCGCAAACTTTTCAAGTTGTTTGGTTATAGGTTTCAACGCAGTAGCTAGCGCCTGCTGCACAGTTCCCGGAACTGCTTTCTCCAGGGCCTTGTTGACCGACTCTTGGACCGAGGCGTCCAGGGCCTCAACAATGTTCTCTTCAATGGAAGGGGTACCCACTTCCTCCTCATATAAGGTGTCATCCTCCTCATAATGGACCCAATTTTCCATTGCTGATCCAAATTTGTAAATGTATCTGCTCATAAGGCCAATAGTAAGGAGGAGTAAAGGGGGAAGCCAACCCACAGCACCAACAGAACAGGTACCTAGCTCCGCAGCAAAGCTGTATCCCAATTCTTACAGCCCTCAGGGCGTAGTGGAGCCAAAGAGCCAAAGTTGTCCAAGGAGGTGTGCTCCCTCCAGGCCCAGATCGTTTTTGCAGCCAGCCAGGCGTAGGGCAGTGCTCAATGGTGAAATCCCAGGGTGGAATGACCAAAAACGAAAGAAAAACGGAAGAAAACGGGCAGTATCGACATGCGTAGCCCAATCCTATCAAAATATAACCCAATTGGACTACACACATGGAAACATGACGAAAAGTGAAAGTAGAGTAACATGACGGGCTCCAAGCGCACCGGCTGATGAGGGGAGCCTTCGCGCTATTTTTTAATATATATACACACCGCCGTAGGCGGAGCGGTACCCAAAACTCTTGCCGCTTGATTTGGCCAAGCGCTCGTAGCGCTAAACAACAACAAAGACAAAGCGGGCAGCCCGCCCGGAAAGCTCACTGTCCCCAGCGTGATGCACGTGCACCGAACGACTCGCACAAGCCCTCTTGAGCCGCCTGTCATTCAACTCAATCGTTGCTCCCAGCAGGAGCCTCCCAGCGCCTCGGGGGGGGGGGGGGCTTCCGGTGTTGATGGCTCTTATGGGGCATTGCAGGATGTGATGTAATACATGCATCATGGGAAATGTAGTTTTTTGTTTACGTAATACAAGTTTTCATTGGCTGCTGTGAGTAGCAATAAATAGAAAGAGAAGCATAATACGAAGCCTCCGGTCCTGCAATAGAATCAGAGAGGCGCCGGCAGCCTAGCAGCAGGTAAGTGTGTTTATGATATTCACCTACCCCCACAATTAACCCCCTTTCCCCGCCCACCACTTGTTAGAAAGCGAGCTGCTCTTGTATGAATCTCACAATTTAAGTCTGGCTGGGCAGCGACGCTGTCCGCAGGACCTCTTGCTTGCAGTATACAGAGTGTGATCGATCAGCCTCTTCGAGCATTGGTTTATTATCAGCTTCTTTCAGTAACTGGCTCAGGCGATTGCCAATTACACTGTAGATCATCCTACAGGATAATTCCTCTCTCGTTGCCATGTTGTTGGTAGTTTTTGTCATTTCACATCCTGTGGACCGCTTGCATTGCCGCACATTTGGGACTATTTTAAATCTAAAAGCCACACTCCATCTCGTTTTGGTGTATTCTTTTTTTGTCTGGTATAATTATTGTATACAGAAAATCCTTTTTAAAACTGTAGTTAGCGAAGACACTTTTTTTAACAATCCCAGAGCATATAGGAATAGAGCATCGCGGGAAGGGAAGTTGGCGGACTGTTTCCGCTGCTGAGATGTCCCCTCCCACTTCTCCCTGAGAGCCCGTACCGGCCGCTCCCGTTGTCCGCCTGAACTTGGACAGCTGAATGCCGCGGGAATGGAGTTGAATGGACTTGAAGTCTACGGATTCAAATGAGATGGAGTAGCGGAGAGAAATTACAGCACGTAAAAAAAGGGGGGAAAGAAACTCAAAGAGGAGGTAAAGCGAGGTACGGCCGGACGTGCTCACCTGCGCTTCGTTTCTGCTTTTGGTTACCTGGCTGATGTGTTGTGTTGCCGAGGTCAGCTGCGCGGTGTTTGGAGCCCGCGCAGCGTGTTGGTCCGGAGTCTACTCTGTGGTCCCACCGGTATTGTCCCCTCGACACTCTTTTAGCGTGCTCAGGACCCGTGTATGCAGCTACGCAGAAGGAAGCTGCCAACCCAGGTATCTGCCCGTTTTCCTTGGGGGAGAGTATTCGTATTCTAAAGCAGTGGCGCCGCCAAGAACGACCCGCCGAGGAAGGGCGGGAGCTCCAGTAAGGACTGTAGCTGCTGCTGACGCTCTACCTTCAGCAGCCAGATCAAGCTTGTCCAGGTTAGATGAGTCTTCTACCTGTTTGGGGGCTGGTTTTGGGGTTATTCTCGAGGTGAACTATTCAAGGAAACAAGCTATTGTGCCCTCTAGTCCCCAGGTGGGCAAGCCTTTGCTTAAGCTCTTACGATCTGGAAGGGTAACCGCTTTACTTCGCTCTCACAGCACAGACATGGAAGTACCCACTGACCAAATGGTCGACGTTCTAAATACTGCAGTTACAGAGCCGTCAACAAGCTGTAATCTCTCCCCTGGGGATTCTACTGTCGGTACTAGTTGCGGCAACTCTCTGGCTAATCTGGAAAACTCTCTATCGGCAGATTTGGGTATGCAAAGCTCAGCCTGCCCTCAAGAGTGTACAGCATTATCTATGGAAGCTAGTGGAAATTTAACAACGCCACCTGCGCAACCTAGCACTGAACCGGCTCATTCACCGCTGCAGCCAATGATGGACTCTGAGTGTGAGAATTTTGTGTTATCTTGTAATGGAGCTCGGCAAGAGAACGTCTCAAGCTGCTTAATTTCATTGAGCGATAATCCCATCCATGGAAAGGGGGGGACAACTGGGAGTTACATTAAAGAACTGGAACTCGACCCACACAGCGCTGCTAAAAACCCAGCGTCCTTGAACTCTCCTCAACACTTAGATAAACAGGAGATACCTAACTATAATAAAGTTACCTTGGAGAAATGGGAATTTCAGAAGGGAAAAAACCATAAGCAAGCTAGGTCTGGGAAAGGTGGCAGAGGTCGAGGGGGGTCGGGCGGCGCTAACACCAAGGCTCATTTATCGGAGGCAATGGAACGGCTGAAGGGAGGTACAAATACCACAAAAATGAGCCCAGAGCCGAGCCCCCTGCGTAAATAGGTCTCTACAAAGGGGGAAGTTAGATCAATCATCTCCAGATTATCTAACTCAGGCTTACCCGGTCCCCCTATGGCCACAGATGTCACTCCTACATTAGATCACTCAGAAGCGGCGCATCTGCCAATTGATACTCCTAAGTTTCCGCAGGCCCCTGTATTAACCAATGCTTCTATCTTGAGGGCGATGACATCGGGAGGTCTCCAGAATAACCCGCTTAATTTGTTGGGATCAGAAGTCGCCCCTGAGACTGTAATGGTCCCAATAGCGGGGACCAGCCAATCAAGGTCACCTAAGGACCCGGTGTGCAGAGGGGTTATTGAAGCTACAGGGATGGAGAAGAATTCTGATTGTCATCGTCTGGATAAAAATCAGGAGGACGAGCCCTCTATGTTCGGAATTATGCAGGCACTTAAAATTCAAAGAGCTGAGGCTCAGAAACACTACAATCAGGCCAGGGCTGACAGCATCGAAATCAAAAATTCGCTGGCTGAGGTCACCTCCAAGGTCTCCCAATTAATGTCTGAGGTTTCTGAACTTCAAAACAGGGTGGCCTCGGTAGAAGAGTACAACACATCAACTAAGAAACAAGTTAGCATTAACGAGTCACAGCTTGCCGACGCCCAATCTAAAATAGAAGACTTGGAAAATCGGCAGAGGCGCCCGAATCTGAGAGTCTTTGGTGTTCCGGAGGGCAATGAAGGTTCAGACCCTCGGGCATTTATTGTTAGTCTTTTTCGGAAGGCATTCCCAGACCTGGACGATTGGGACATGGACACACAAATCCAAAGAGCGCATAGGCTGCCTCCTTTTCTTTCACGAGATGCCCAAGCAAAAAGAAATTCTGCTAGGCCTATATTGGTGTTTCTTGGGAATTTTCTGTTACGACAGGCTATTTTTTTTAAAGCACGTCGCACAGCTCCTGTAAAAGTGGGCTCTATCTCAATTTTCGTTCGTTCTGATTTTTCAAAGTCTACTATGGAAAGGCGGTGGCTTCTCCGGCAACTTATTGATCCTTTTAAATCTGTATGCTCGCAGGTTATGCTACAGGAGCCCGCACGTTTGAAAATTGTTAAAGATGGTCATACGTACTTTTTTTTCAATGTGCTGGAAGCAAGAAAGGCTCTTTGCAAGTGGCAACAGGTAGCAAAGCCTGATTCATAACCTTTCTGTGGTTATTCTTTGATAGTGTGACTCTCCCCTTGTTTAAATATTGTGGTATTCTACTATTACCATCAAAAGTTTAGCACCTATCTCCGTAGGCATGCACACGGGTTATAGTTTGGTTGGAGCGGTTCGGGGGTGGCGGGGTAAGACGGGTTCTCGTGGGAGGTGAGGGTGAGGCATTCTCTTTTTGCTGTCATTAAGGACAGCTAAATAGGGGGTTGATTCCTTTCCATGGTGACTGGGTGGGCCAGAAGAGTTAGATGGGTTGGTGGGGGGAGGTGGGGGTTAAAGGGTCACATCACATTTGAAAATGCTATGAAACTTTGTTTGCAATTCTTATATGTCAATTTATGTATAGATGGGTATGGCACACCAAGATTTAAACTGAATTTACACCATGTCAAGCATTAAAATTATGTCTTGGAATGTTTGCGGGCTGAACCAAGCCAACAAAAGACGCCTTATTTCGGAAGAGTTGAAGGTTTTTAAGCCAGACCTTGTTGGCCTTGTGGAAACGCACGTGGCCTTTAAAGATAGAAGCTATCTGAAACAGCTTGGCTATGAGTTAATTATTTGTACGTCACAGTCGGTCTCTATTAGGGGGGTAGCTTTGTTGAAGGCTAAACAGCTTAGGGCTAAAACTATACGCACCCTGGCTGATTCTAAAGGAAGATGGGTGGTAGCCCAGCTCTCTATACATAATCATAATATGACAATTTGTACAATTTACGGCCCGAACACTGACTGCCCTGATATTTTTCTTCAACTTAGCTCGGAATTACTAGACTGGTCAAATGATCTTATAGTGATGGGCGACATGAATTGCATATTAGATAAGGTAATAGATACTACAAATCTAAAAGCGAGGAGCAGAATGGTTCAGGTGAGGGCAGCGATTCAAGAAATGTTATATCTTCATCAACTGGAAGATGCTTGGAGAATCCTACATCCCTCACTCCCAGGGTTTACTTTCTTTTCACATCCGCACAAACACTACTCCCGTTTAGATATGATTTTTGTTAAAAATAATCTGTTGGAGAATTCTAATATGGTGGTATGCCCCAAGATCACTTCGGATCACAATCCGGTTATGCTTACTTTGATTATTGACCTTAATAAGGGCAATCAAAGTAGGGAATTTTCGTATCCGAAACATCTTCTTAGTAATGCAGATTATATTTCATATATGCGAGAAGTTCTTATGGAATTTCTGGCTAATAACTTAAATTCCACATCGCTCGCAATAGTTTGGGATTGTCTAAAGGCATATGTAAGGGGGGCTACCCTTCAATTCATTGTTAAACAAAACCGGGTTTATTTTAGTCAGCTGGAAAAGGATCATGCGAAATACATGGAGTTAGAACAGCAACACGCTCAAGCTATTGTTTTAAAAGACACTGAGGAACATCTAATATACTTACAGATCGTTGACATTAGAGCAAAGCTAGGTAGAAGGCTTAAAAACAAAGTAGCTAGTAATTTTTCTAAATATAAAATCCGGCAATATGAATATGGGGAGCAGATAGGGCGAATACTAGCACATCAGATTGCTGAACAAAGGGCCGGCGTTTATATTAAAAAATTATGGGGGTAAATGGCGATGTCTTTTCACAACCGCAAGATATTCTGGAGCAGTTTAGGCTTTTCTATATGGACCTGTATAATGAAGTAAGTAATGGTAACACCCAAAAAGCTAATGCGTATATACAAGAGAGCAGGCTCCCTTCATTAAATTCGTTTCAGGCCTTGAGTTTGGAAAGGGAGGCCGATTTAGTAGAGCTTGACCTTGCAATGGGAGCCCTCCCTGTGGGCAAGGCAGTGGGGGAAGATACCATACCACTCGAATTTTATAAAACATTCAGGGATTTATTAACTCCAACTTTTCTCGAGCTGATCAATGAGATACTTAGGGGGGGTGACTCCCCTCCCTCCTGGAATAAAACAAATATCATCGTTTTCCCAAAAAAAGATAAGCCACCGGATAATCTCGGTTCTTATAGACCGATATCTCTAATTAACTCAGACGCCAACATTTTTTCTAAACTTCTGGCATTGCGCCTAGCTCCTTTAATGCATCTGATGGTATCTGAGGAACAACATGGTTTTATTCCTGGCAGGGACACCACTGCACATATTAATACCGCTATTGTAGCATTTGATATTGCTAAGCATATGGAGCAGCACTTAGGGATGATCATGTTAGATGCTGAGAAGGCCTTCGACCGGGTGGCCTGGGACTCCTTGTGGTGCACAATGGGTTCTTTTGGCCTCGGTCGAGGGTTTATTTCGGCTGTCCAGAAACTTTATTGTACACCCACTGCCATAGTTAAGTATAACAGTTTTGCTTCATCCGCTTTTAGCATCTCTCGTGGTACGAGGCAGGGATGTCCACTTTCCCCCTTATTATTCGCATTATATATAGAGCCCTTTATCAAACATTTGCTTCATAACCCGTCTATTACACCGTTTTTTTTTAATGATACCTTTCTGAAAGTCACCGCATATGCAGACGACATCGCTGTCTTTTCTATAAACCCAGTGTTAGCCTTCACAGCGATAACTCAAGAGGCGCAGCTTTTCGGGTCCTTCTCTGGATACAAACTTAACTTGAATAAGACTCAATCTATACTCAATTTTACACCGAGTGCAGCTCCATCCTCGCTAGGTATTACAGAATCAGCTATGTATCTGGGGGTGTGCTTGAGTGCCAATATTAACGATATATTTGATCTAAACTACACACCGCTGTTGAAAAAGGTCACCAACGACCTTCGCAGGTGGCATAGGCTCCCATTGACCATCATTGGTAGATGTAATATAGTGAAAATGAGCATACTTCCTAAATTTTTATATTTTTTTCGAGCCATCCCTCTAAGAATTCCAATGACTTTTTTTAAACGCTTGGATGGAGTTGTTGGAAGTTTCATTTGGAGTTACCAGAGAGCGAGAAGGGCGATTAGATATATCAAGCTGTCTTTTAGGCAAGGCGGCTTTAAACTTCCAGATTTTAGATTCTACTTCTGGGCTGCTTTTGTCAGTCGGATTCAATCCCTAAATATGGGACCTGTTGCCAGGAGATCCTGGCTTTCGTTTCAGCTAGCATACGGCTCTAACACTGGATTCTTATTACAACATATGTCAGATCCGAATTACTACAAAAGAGTCCGATTTAAGACCATTCGGCATATCTTTTACATCTGGCAAGATATATGTAAAAAGTTTAATTTTCCAAAGTGGCATGAATTTATTTACCTTTGGGGCAACCCGAGGCTCCCTGATATTTTCTCGGATACAGTTGCGCGATCATGGCAGCAACGGGGAATTACACTTTTGGGGCATTTATATGATAAACACGGCTTTAAATCATTTCAATCATTGATAGTAAAGTTTGGGGTTACATATAATTCATTTTTTAAGTACTTACAAATTAGGGATTTTTTTATGCGGGGAGAAGGTTTACTGGCCCTCTCCCCTACAACTGAGGCTCTTCGGGCGATCTTCAAGAATAGCAATCGCGGTCTCATAGGGAGAGTATATCGATGTTTTATTGAAACGGTTGTTGGGGATATTACACAGGTCACAGCCAAATTAAACACTACATTTGCTATTGAGGTAACTCCCGAAGAGGTCTCAGACTCCATGGTCAGAACTAACTCTTCTGTAACCTCAATCAATTTAAAATTGCAACACCATCGTATCTTATTCATGTTATATTATACCCCTGAAGTTATTTCTAAATGGGCTGTGTCACATAATTCAATTAAGGCTTTTTGTCCTAAGTGCAATGACTTTGCCGTAGGCCTACGACATATGTTTGTTACCTGTCCCAAGTTAGCCGATTTATGGCATAAGCTTGCACATGAGTTAAGTAAGTTAATCGGTAAGGTAACGGTGTTATCAGAGAAAGAAATCGTATTAGGGTTAGTACCTGATACAGGTAACATCCCAAACTCTCTAATGTCAGTCTACATTGCATGTGCGCGTCTGACTATTGCCAGGGTATGGATAGAAAAAACTAGTTCTACCATTATGGAATTCTGGTTACTATTAAGGGGGGTCTATGAGATGGAATTGGCACTGGCAAAAGCAAGGGGATTGAGATCTTTAGTTAAATTTGGAAGGCAATGGTCTATCCTCGAATGGGACTAACAATATGTATACTGAAATTTTGTATTATTTGTTATGTTATGATATTTGTTTTCTTTTATTTTATATGTGCTTATATCCATCTGTAGTCACTGTTATTGCTCTTTTAATGTTTTTAGTCTAATTAATTGAATGTATGACATTTTTCCTTATTTTCATCTGTGTTTGTGACCATTAAAGTACAATATGATTTAAAAAAAAAAAAGGAATAGAGCATCGCGTCTTGATCTGCTCTTCTTCGAATGGGTGTGTCTTCAGCCCCCTTTCTGAATTGGGGTGAATGTTTTGATTTGTTCTGTATTCCGTCCATCAATTGTGTGTCTTTTCCTTTCTGAATTGGAGCTGGGCTGATGGCTGAATGGATTTAGTTCTAGATTCTGGGTGCACAGATGGACAAGGCCGATTATCTAGTGTATTTTTATTTTTTGCACTTCATCTCCAGTCTTATGGTGTCCTGGAAATGGGTGTGCCAAAAGAGATGGTGAGTTTGCCAGCCACACAAGCAGTGGTGCTGGTTACGACGGCACTGTACATGATGGTTCTGCACGTGGTGCAGCCGCTGGAGTGCCATCAGGGTGTGGGTCGTGTGCTCATATTTCTTTAGGACTTTGAAGAGTGCGATGCTGCTGCATGCAGGAAGCCCTTAAGGAAGGGAACTTGTTTGCTTTGCTTTACTAATAACTACTCCAAGATGGCAGGGGGCTGGCCTAATGTGTTCTCACGTGAAAACTACATTTCCTCATGTAGGAAGGTGGATATCTGACTATGGTTACCCCCAACTTTTTGCCTAGTGTCTAGCTGGTTTTTCGACTTAGTTGGCCTGAGATCCTGCCATCCAGGGTCTCAGGCTGTCTGCTCTCTCTTTAAGATGGACTCCATGTACCCTAGGTACATAACCAATTGGTAAGGATCACCTTATTGGACCCTGTACAGTGTACCCTAGGTACCCAGGGCATAGGTGTACCCTAGGCCTCCCAGGGGCTGCAGCATGTATTATGCCACCCCTGGTCTGGCCTTCCAATCAGACACAACTGGCTGATCACTCAGCTGGGGCAAGGTCGTGTAATCACCCCTTGCTTAGATATAGTATGCCTATATCTACCCTTATATATAGACACATGTGTACCTATCAGTCACTCCTATGGCAGGCCTTAACAATCCTGGAGGCAGAGTGCTTGGTAACATGTGAGATGGTGCTCTAGCATAAGCTGAGCCTGTCTGCAGCTTTCGGAACCATGTCCTTATAGCTGTTCTATGATATAGCCTACCATATACTCTTAAAGTGCCTTATAATCTTAAACGGTTATGGTAACTATGGTTTGGCTTTATCAAAACATGTCGTGTAAGGTGTCTAACACTTTGGAATAATACCCCCATACCATTTCTGGTGATGAGGATATTATTCCCCCCTTCTAGAGGGAGATACATGTTAAAATCCTACTTTGCTGTTTAACTCTAACCAAAGCCTCAGCATCACAAAATGGATGCTGCTGCCACAGACACAAGTCTGACCTCCTGCTGCTGGGAGTGATCCCGGCAAGGGAGGCTTGGACAATAGGTTTCCTGCTTGGGGAGGTGCTAGCACCTCCCCAGACAGACTTTAGTGTATTGGGGCAGGGAGGGATGAAAGGAAAGAGACATGCCTGGGGCACACAAGGTGTCCCATGCATAGTCCAGTTCAAACCGGTGCTGGGGCACACCAGCCCCAGTCCTGGCGCGAAACTGGACAAAGGGAAGGGGGTGTAACCACCCCCCTCCCAGGTCCCACCCATAAGGCGTGACCTAGCAGGTAACCCAGCCCCCCAGATTTGGATAAGAGTGGTAGCTGGGCCCCAGGAGATTAGATTATCCTGAACCTGCAACTTGAACAGAAACTCTGGACCTTCGACATTCGACGAAAGAAGAAGACTGAAGAATCTCCCTTGTGGCCAAGGAGTGGCTACCCTGTGCAAACATCCACCATCAAGAGACTACCCTTTGCTTTGCTGAAGTTCTACGAGGGACCGACTGCAGAGCCCAACCAGAGCCTTGACTTCCAGACTTCTCCGACCCTGATCCACATCCACAGCAGAGCTGAGATCCGTGGAGGCGACGAGAGACGTGGGACCGGCTACCTGGGAAAAGTGGCTAGTATCTTCAAGCGCAGCTTCTGAGGCACCCTCGAAGTTGTGCACCGGGGATTGAGAAGCCCCAACCCCAAGCACCATCTGCACCGAAGATCAGCCCCCCACACTCCATGAGTCCTGCGTGGGGCCCTTCTGCATTTTCCTGCTTACCGCGTCTGTCCGGTTGCTTGCCCGCTGGCTAGTGGCCTTTGTGACGACGCATCCTGAAATCTTCACCACTGGTTTGGCTCCTCCAGACTGGCTCCTGCTTCTTTGAAAAAGAGAAGCACCCCAGACCTTCCTGGTCTGCACCAGAAGCAAGTCCTCCATTCTTCGTGGGTTCCGCTTGCCAAGGCTTGGTGAGTCCTAGTCCAACTTCGACGCTGCCGACAGCAAGAGCCTTCGTGGGACAGCTCGCCTCCTGGTCCTGGTCATCCTCGACGTTCCCTGGTCCTCCTGGCTGCAGCGACAAGCTTCACCTTCACCTGCAATCTTCACAACATCGCCTGGTTCCTTCCTGGTTCCACGTGGTCACTGGCTAGTGACCTTGACTCTGTCCCTTCTGCTTGCAGGTCTCCTCTCTTCTTGATCCCAGCCTTGGGATCCACCGGACACTCTTCACTGACTGCCTGTCAGCATCTTTCTTCAGGCATCCATAGGAGTCGATGACGAAACCCAACGCAACTTCACCCCTATGCACCCGCAGCCTGTGGGCTAGGTAACTTGGGTACTAGTTTTCCAGTCTCGACTTCCTAGCTACTCCGGAAGTGTCCTAAATCTATCTATTTCTAAACTGTACTATTGCTATTGACTTTTACGCATTACGCGTGAGTGTTTCCACTCTGCACCTGAATCCCGTGGGCCTTCCACTTCCTAACCTTTGGTAGTATAGTGTAGCCCCAGCGATTCCCTAGGCCTAGGCCTATCCTATTTCCGTGACAGTGGTCCTTATACCACTTACTTAGTATATGGTTTGCGTGGCCCCTAGGGCCTAACTGTATTACTTACCTGTGTGACTTAATGTATGCTTAAATAAGACTGTGTTGTACTTACCTCTAATCTCATAAAGAGTGCTGAGGGTTTGACTAGAATAAATACACTTTATTTTATATATATATCTGTTGTGGTGTCCTTTCATTTGGTATTCAAGGGATTATATATGGTATCACAGCTGGCTTCACATGCCATTCAGAGTTTAGCCTAAGACTGCTCTTGTCCATGCTACCACTAGGATAGCTGGTCTATAAGGTTGACTTTACAACCAATCACCATAAGGGTATTTGGACTGATATAAGGTGTACACTAGAACTAGTGACATCATACATCAGGCCAACTTCTCACACCTCACTCCTGTATTTGATGGTATTGCTGCATTAATCCCAGACATAATGGCCTTTTCAATACTTGTTCTGATTGTGGCTGTCTATTTCACTCCCTCTGCTGCCTGTCTCTTTACATTAATAAGTGTGTCTCTCTGTGACCACGGCTGGACTGGGAACGAAAACCTGCCCTGGCAAACAGCTTGTGCGGCTCCCGGGGGAGGGGGTTGCTAGTTGGCAGCACCACTCCCATCTCACCTCTGCCACTTTTGTTAGAGGGAGCCGATATTGCAGCTATGCCCCCAATAACAACAAGCATTTGCAATGCAATAGGTCTCTCATTAATAAAAGTTTTAGCTATTGGCGTTGCACATTATAATGCAACACCAATCGCTCAAGCTTCAGTAATGCGAGACCTATCGCTTTGCAAATGCTTGTTTAAGAGGCCTTGAGTTATTGAACAGAATTGTGTCTACTTAACATAGAAGACTGTGTGCACCAGATATTAACGTCTGTACATGTACTTGTTTTGCTTCGGAAGATGGGCTGTCTGTACAGTTTTGACCACGGCATGAAGGCTGCCGGTAGTACGATGTTTTAGCACCTTCAGACCTTGGTTATTTTGGAAATGGGATGGGAATAAGATTTATAAAGAACAAGCGTATGCCCTGAGGCGTCATGGCTCTAACCAGAACAACGAAAGGGAAAGAAAAAGAGAGACGAACCAAGAGCAAAGAGCCGAGTCTTACGATTCTTCCTAAAAGAAGACAAGGATGTACAGGACTTCAGATGTAATGGCATAGCATTCCAACGGTGAACTGTGCCAAGAACCAAGCCTCTACTGCCCCAATGAGCTCTACAGAATTTAGGTGCGACCAGATTGAGTGCTGATGCGGAGCGCAGAGCTCTTGGCGGAGTGTACCGGATGAAGTTCTTTCTTAAATATACTGGACCGATGCCGCGCATGGACTCTCTTTGGACACGTTGTGCATCGAGAGCAAACTTTCATAGTGGATACTTTTTAATCCTCTGTGATGCGTTTCCCATGAGAGTTTCACTGTGTGGAACAGAGTAAACCCTCTACAACGAAGACTCAGTGTTTACAGCGCCCACTTTTCTACTCGTGTCCACATCGTTTCTCAGTGTACGTTCAGTGACCGTCAGGGGTTTGATACAGGTAAAGAGTGTCCGCAGTAGGGCATTAGCTATATAACAGGGCTTCAGTATCTGGAGGAACTTGGTTTTCTCTGAACCCTTGTACACAGACTGAACCACGGATGAAAGGGTAACAGATCCTGCATATGGAGTTCATAGTCAACATGAACTCGGCTACCCGTGAACTGCATGGTACAGGGTCAGTGCTGCACATAACACAAGCTTGCTCTACCTATGGAGATTGTATGTATGATGGCAGTAAAGAACAAGTTACTTACCTTTGGTAACAATATATCTGTAAGAGACCTATATTCGTTATAGCCTCCTTACCTTAGAATTACCCCCAGGTGTCAAACTGTATCCGGAGATTTTTTTTTCGTAACAGTACCCCTGCGCGTCGATAGGTGGCATCGGTCGACTCCCCATTACTCGTTGGCGTCGTGATCGCCGGCATGACGTCGCGATATCTACTTAGATGCTGCCCCTGCACGCTGACATCAGTTCTTCACATGACATTCCACACCAGAAACGCAGAACCATGCAAGACACTGACCACTGGTGCACAAAACTAGGGCCCTGAAAGGATGTCCATAACCCTAGAAGTCAGTTCGCAGAACGGGGAGGATGGGTGGGGAAGTAAGGAATCTATAACTAATATAGGTCACTTACAAATATATCGTTTTCGAAGGTAAGTAACTTGTTCATCTGAAAGAGACTATTAGTTATAGATTCCTTACCTTAGAATAGATACCCTAACAATACCAACCCCGGAGGTGGGTCTGCGAACCAAGTTCACACCAGGAAGTCCTGGAGAACAAAATGGCCAAAGAAGCCGTCTCTCTGGACTTGGCTGTCCAGGCAGTAGTGTTTGGTGAATGTGTGCAGAGATGTCAACAAGGCTGCCTGACAGATGTCATTGAGAGACACTCCTCTTCCAAAGGCAGTAGTGGCTGCTGTCGCCCTGGTGGAATGGGCGCGCAGTCCCACTGGAGGCTTCTTCTTCGCCAAAGAATAGCAAGCTTTAATGCACAAAATGACCCACCGAGAGATGGTCAGTTTTTGCACAGCCCGACCTTTTTTGGTGCCCACATAGCCAACAAAGAGTTTGTTATCCACCCGGAATTGTCTTGTGCGATCCAGATAGAAAGATAGCGCACATTTTGGATCCAGACGGTGGAGCCTCTCTTCCTCTTTTGAAGGATGCGGAGGGGGAAAGAAGGTGGGCAAAGTGATAGTTTCACCAATGTGGAAAGAAGTAACCACCTTTGGAAGAAAGGAAGGTCTGGTTCTGAGGACGACCTTGTCCGGATGAACAGCAAGAAAAGGAGGCTTAGAGGACAGGGCCTGAAGCTCACTCTCCCTGCGAACAGAGGTGATGGCCACTAGGAAAGCAGGCTTTAAAATTAAAAGTTTGAGAGGACAGTTATGTAGTGGCTTGAAAGGACCACACATAAGGTATGGCAGAAATAAGTTCAAGTCTCACTGAGGCATTACGAAAGGAATAGGAAGAAAGAGGTGAGTAATGCCCTTAAGGAATCTATTTACAATGGGGGACTTGAAAAGAGAAGGTGGATCAGGAAGCCTAAGGAAGGCTGAAATGGCCAAGAGGTAGCCCTTGATAGTGCCCAGAGCAGAGCCCTGCTGGGCCAATAGAATGAGGAACAAGAGAACCTCAGTAAGAGGAGCAGAAAGGAGATCCGCAGCCTTTGCTGTGCACCATGCCACAAATTTGTTCCATTTACAGGCATATACCGTCTTAGTGGAGGGACGCCTGGTTACCAAGATAACATTACAGACTTCGGGAGGAAGGTCAAAAGCCGTCCGCTGTCGCCGCTCAATCTCCACGCAAGGAGGTGGAGGCTAGACAGGTTTGGCGTTGAGAACCGTCCCCTGCTGCTGCAACAGAAGATCCTACCGAAAAGGCAGTCGGGTCGGGGGATCGATGGCCAGATGTAACCGCTCGGGATACCATGCTCTTCGTGCCCAATCCAGAGCAACAAGAGTGACTTGGGCCTCGTCACGCTTGATCTTCTACAGCACTCTGGGCAGAAGTGGAATAGGCGGAAAGGTGTATAGAAGACCACAACTCCACTCCCGACGAAAAGCGTCGCCGAGCGAGTGCCGCCTTGGAAATTCCAACACGCAGAATTGCTGACTTTGCGCGTTCTCTTTGGTGGCGAATAGATCTAACCAAGGCTCCTCCCCACTGCTGAAACTGACCTTGCACCACCTCAGAGTGAAGACGCCATTCGTGATCCATCATGCACCTGCGGCTGAGTTCGTCCGTCCTGGCGTTCAGTGAACCTTCCAGGTGTTGAGCCACCAGGGATATGCCTTGACGTTCCAGCCATGTCCAGAGGTGAAGGGTCTCTTGACATAGGGTCCACGACCCCAGCACGCCCTGGTTGTTGCAGTATTACATGGCGGTGGTGTTGTCCATGAAAACATGCACTACTCTTCCCCGGACATAGGGAAGGAATGTCTTCAGTGCAAGACGAATCGCCCGGAGCTCCAGAAGGTTGAGGTGGAGCCAGGCTCCGTCGGAGACCTGAGGCCTCTGATCTTCGCCTCTCCCATGTAGCCGCCCCATCCCAGAAGTAATGCATCTATCACCACCATGAACTCCGGTTGGGGAAGGGAGAGGGATCTGCCGTTGACCCAATCCTGGTTCGTTAGCCACCACTGCAGTTGGTGTGCAGTGCCCTCCGAGAGCTGGATGCAATCAGAACGATTCCCCTGATGCTGAGCCCACTGGAACTTCAGGTCCCACTGCAGAGCCTGCATATGCCACCTGGCATGATCGACCAGCATAATGCAGGAGGCCATGAGGCCCAGCAGCCTCCGAGTAATTCTGACCGAAACCCGGGATAGAGGCTGAAAGATCGGAATCATAGGCTGAATATCCTGGACTTGCTGCTCGGGAGGATAGGCCCGAAACTGCGTTTTGTCCAGAACCTCTCCGGTGAAGAGGAGCTTTTGAGAGGGACTCAGGTGTGACTTCGACACGTTGATAGAGAACACCAGCGAATGCAGGAGGTCCGCCGTAGTCTGGAGGTGGGAGACGACGGCCTGGGGCGAGCCCGCCGTCAACAGCCAGTTGTCGAGATAGGGGAAGACTGGAACCTCCGATCTACGCAGATGCGCTGCGACCACCGCCATCACTTTCATGAACACCCGAGGGGCGCTGGTAAGGCCAGAGGGGAGCACGGTGAACTGAAAATGCTCGAGGCCTACAGTGACGGGGATGTGGAGATAGGCGTCCTGCAAGTCCAATGCTACCATCCAGTCTCCAGGGTCGAGGGCAGACAGAACCTGAGCCAAAGTCAACATCTTGAACTTCTCCTTCCGGAAGAAGCGGTTGACATCCCTGAGGTCCAAGAAAGGACGCAAGCCCTTGTCCTTCATGGGTACCAGAAAGTAGCGGGAATAGCAACCACAACCTACTTCTGGCACAGGGACTCAGGAGGCCGGAGCCGACACCGGCTGGGGACACTGGATTTGGCGCTGGAGGAGGTGTCACAAGGTCGACCGGCACCGATCCGGATCCAGGCCTGGATCCTTGGGGGCCCTGCGGCGCCGGAGCCGCCGGCATCAAAGGCCTAGAGTCCCCAACCGAGTAAGCGGGGCCTAAGGGCACGCTGGCGGAGTCGGGCTGCCCACAGATGGAGTGCAAGGCTTCGTATAAGCTTCGAAGCTGGGCAGGGGTCGCTCCGGCTCCTGGAAAGGGAGGGAAGGCCGGAGTCGACCCAACAGGCTCCATGGGAGGAGCCGGACGACTACCTTCCGCTTCCGCCGATGGACAGAGAGAGCGCGAAGAGCGATGATGCTTCTTCGCCTTCTTTTTGTGCTTTGACTTACCCGAAGACTTCGATGACGAGGGGTGGTGGTGGCTCTGCGACTGGTCCCGCGACCTCCCTCTCGACCAGGACCTCGAATGGCACAGAGCGGACTGCCGGGCCTCGAGAAGCTTTCGGGACCGCTCCCGCAAAAACTTCGGGTTCATGACCCGATAGTGGGAGCACGACTTCGGGTCGTGATCACGCTCCAAGCACCAAAGGCTGGTCCAACGTGACATCTCTTCGTGCACCAGAAGTCGATCGACTCAAAAAAGGTGTCGACAAAAGTCACAAAAACTGAGTCAAAAAGTGACTCGAGGTACCGCTCTCTTCGGGTCTGCACTGGCTGCCGCGGAAAAAGAAAGAAGTGACAGCGTGCGAGGGTTGTGTCTAAGTAGATACCGCGACATCATCCCAGTGATCACGATGCCGACAACGAACGTGGAGTTGACCAACGCCACCTATCGACATGCAGGGGTACTGCTACGAAAAAAGTTCTCCGGATCCAGTCTGATGCCTGTGGGTAATTCTAAGGTAAGGAATTCATAACTAATAGTCTCTTTCAGATCACACTTTATATTCTTCTGAGCTATTTTGCACTTCCTTTCATAGCTCTAATGGTATAATATTTTATTACCATACATAAATCCAACCCCCACACCACACCTGGCTGGTTGGTTGTCCCTGTGGCCAACCCTCGAAAGGCAACCAACACCACATTACCATACGTAACGGCCTTTTATTTTATTAAAGGGGAGCGGGGCCCCCTCCCTCTATGAGCCTCATTAGGTCTGATGGACGCCATCCCCTGGGGCCACTCATTAAAATTAAAGAGAGGGGGCTGCACACCCCCTCCGCATGCCTCATTAGGCCCCGAGGACCCCATCCCCCAGGGCCACTGAATATTAAAGGTAGGGGGGGCTGCGTTCCCCCCTTCGCGAGCCTTACTAGGCCCTGGAGACCCCACCCCCCAGGGCCTTTTTTTGTATTAAAAGGTATGGGGGCCATGTGGCCCCCTCCCCAAGACTTGATAGGCACTAGGAACCTCATCCCCCTGGGCCTATTTTGGTCTGGGTAACCCCATCCCCGGTGTCTGGAGTTTCTTTTAGGCGGAGGGAGGCATACACTCCCTCTCCCCGGGCTGATTTAGCCCCCAGGTACCCTATCCCCTGGGACCTGGCACTGGTAAAGGTGGGTGCCTAACCAGGGCACCCCCCCCATGCTCTCGTTGGGGGCCACAGTGGAGTCCCAAGGCCCCCAAGGCCTGAGCCAGCTTTCTGCATCCAGTGGGAGCCGGCATTGTTTCTGCTCGAAGGGAGCTGCTGATAATGCAGGCAGAGAAACAGATCTAAAGTCCAGTCGCAGTGGGCGGGGGCATTTTTGAAGTTCTCGCCCACTGGATGCAGACTTGGGGTTTGCTCCTGATGGCAGGAGATTTGAAAACGCTCCCACCAAGCAAGAGCACTTACCGGCTTCCCTGCTTGCACCTCTGTGGGCAGGGAAACTGCGGCCTTCCTCCATTCAGGTAATTGGCCTGGGGTCTTTTGAGACTCAGGGTGGGGGCTGCACACCCCCCTCCCATTTAAGAAAGTTTTGCCCCCGCGGTGGGCTCCCTGAGCCCTTATGAGGTTCAGGGCGGGGGGGACAGGGCAGCCTCCCTGCCCATTTTGTAAATTTCAGCACCGGGGCTGGGATCCCCGGGCTTTCATAGACTCAGGGAGGGGGGCCACGTGCCCCCCCCCATCCATACAAACACATTTTGGTGCTATGGGTGGGCTCTATGAGGTCCCTGGTGGCTCAGAGAGGGGGGCCATGCGGCCTCCATTCCCCCTAAAAAGTACTTTTAACCCCAGGGGTTGGCTCCCCGGGGCTCTGGAGGCGCCTGGGGCATGCAGCCCCCTTCCATTCATAAACACAGCCCCGGGGTCGAAACTACCACCTGCCATTTATCCCCAATCTCCCTAAAGCCTCACAGGATTACAGAATTTTTTGCCAACTTTCTTTTCTTTCTTGACCCCTGGGAGTCCCTCTGGTTCCCCTCATGGGCCCACGGGGTCAGGGTATCCCAACCCTGCCCCCTTACACAATGTATTTATTTTTAATAAATTTCAGGACAGGGGACTAAGTCCATGAGTCCTGTAATGGCTGCCATCAACATTTTTCTCATATTGCTGGCAGCCAATCAGAGCACTCTCATAGGAGTCTGACTCCTGCGGGAGCGCGATGGCCCCAAGAAAATAAAGGTCCACGGGCCAATCCGAACGCTACATTTATTGCTGCTCTCAAGCCCAACCGTCCAGATATCTATATTTCTTTCACCCTTTATTTCTAAAGATAAAAACGACTTAAATGATTTACACCATTTCACAAAAATGACAATCTGAAGACCCACATTTAGCTGTCAAACCTATGAGTTTGGATTTTTTTTTTTTAAGATTCGGGAATCATTTTTCATTCGACTCCAGGTATACTTAGGGCCTTATTTATGAGGCCTTGCGACAGTTTTGCGCTTCCGTTGCGTCACTTTTTGTAACGCATTGGCGGTGTAAAACATGCCTCCTGTAGCGCCCTATTTACAATGTGACGCATCTAATCAGATGCGTCACTTAGTAAACCCCTGTGCTACATTATACCTGCATCAGGTAGAATGTATGCAGGGTGAGCGTTCCCACGTAAGTAAGCCTCGTAGAAGTGACACAGTGAAGTCTACGAGATTTCACTGCGCCACTTCTAGGACGCAAATACGTCAATATCTTACGCCTGCCTCACAGCAGGCGTAAGACTGACGCAGGCCCTTTCACATGGGGCTTGCCCCATGTGAAAGGACACATTGCTGGAGTTGCGTCACTTTTATGACACACTCCAGCAATGCGTCACTTTTGCACTGACAGATACGGGAGAAATACTGACGTATCTGTAACTCCTTGCGACATGATGCGTTATACAGTAAATATGACGTATCCGTCATGTCGCAAGGAGGGCGCACTGAGAAGTGACGCATCGCTGCTTTCACGCAGCGATGCATCACTTCTCATAAATAAGGCCCTTATTTTTTAAAATAAAATATTTTGATATCTCCAGTGGAGTCTACCCTACGTTTCTGAGATGGGGGTCTTGACTTGCTCATGTTGGGACTTCTCGCTCGCTCGAGCTCGGATCCATAGGTGACATGTCAGGGACAGTGTAGAATTAACATCTGGGGAGAGTAAGGACTCTCTGCGGGGCCCCCCATAGTGACAGACTTGCAGATGTGGCCTGAAGTCCTCAGAGAGGAGTCTATCTTGAGAACAAGAGTCAGTGGGATCTGACGTCAGGCTTTGAATCATTCAATCGACGCTTCCCGGATGCCACCCAAACCTGTATCGATGGTGCCCGCTGGTGGTCATGGTACGGGCTTAGCATAAGAAACTCCAGATCACCGCCTTCATATGTGTGAGGGAGACTGGGCTCTGGGGTCCAGTGGGGGCGACAGTGAAGAGCTTGGCTGAAGCCTCATGAGTCAATGGAATGGACGACAGCCGGCGAGTCCATGGGTGTGTGTGCAAGACCCCGCAGTGGTCTGTGCTGCTCCATCATGTCAAAGATGGGCTTTGAGTGGCTGCGCCTGGTGTCAGGAGTCCCAAACCAACTTTTTATCGATGGCGAGGCTGCTTCCTCTCCACCTGGTTTATCGTACAATGTGATGGCTGGGATGTCCAGGAGGGAGAAAAGGGCGCATTTCTGTGTAATTTATCATATCGTTTTAGTGCAATCTCTGCTTTTCTAATTAAGTCACATTTTTATTAGCTCTTGATTAACTAATACGTTTCGGGGCCCATTTCCGAACTGGTCATGCAGTGCAACAAGTCTCCTGGCTGCGTTGCACTGCACGATGGGGAAAGGGGAGGAATGGACCATATTTAAGGCAATGCAGCGCATGCCTGCCTTTTCCCTTGCACTGGTACCCTAGTGCCATCGCAGGCACCCTTGCACCAGGGTACCTGCGTTGCATAAAGGCTTGTTTTTGTGCAGCAAGTGGCACCCTCCTGCACAAACACAATTCTGAGAGGCACATTCCTCTGTCTGTGAGTGCTGCAGGAGGCAGCACTCATAGAAAGAGGAAGTAACGAGGAGAAATAAAGATATTTCTCCTTGTTACGCCTCTCCTGGGAAGGCGTCTCTTTTTGGCACATTCCCAGGTCTACCAGTTCTGGTAAATCTGGGGATGCGTCAAAAGCCATGGGAGTTGCACTGGAGCACGCACACAACGCCCATGGGACCCCTTCTCAGGGTCGGGTAAGGCAATGCCTCGATGTGCGCTGCGTTGCTTTACTCCAGGTTTGTGGAGCCCCTCAGGGCCCCGCAGAGTGGCCCTCCGTGGCTTCATAAATCACAAGTAAGGTTTGCGCAGCGCAAGAGCGATGCACACGGCTCATGAATAGCCCCTTCCTTTCTATCTGTTTAACTGCTTTCGTTCACTGGCTGAAAAGCATCAAATATGTTAATTTACGGCACTTTCTCACAATAGCTCCGTTCTTAATACTCCTCGTATATTGTCTCAACTTTCGTGCTTGCTAAACACGTCTACATGTGACGAAACTCGTGAGCGAGTCCCCTTCAGATGTGAATACATCAAACCCCTGATTTAGCCGAGACACGTAGGGGCATATTTAGGAGCCCCCCTGTGCCGCCGGAGCATCACATTTTGTGACGCTTCCGTGGCGCAAACTACAAAATCATATTTATGGGGTGAGTCAAAGCCATTTTACATGGCTTTGAATTACCTCATAGATATGAAGTACGGCAGAGCAGCGCAAACCGCTGCGTTGCCTCACTCTGCGCTCTGGAGGCCTTCCACGGGCGTTTCAGTGGGTGTTCCCACGCAACACCCATGGATTTTGACACTTCCCCAGATTTACAAAACCATGTAAACCTGGGGATTCACCAAAACCATATGCCTCCCCGGGGGAGGCGCAACGAGGAGAAATAACTTTATTTCTCCTTGTCTTTTCCTCTTTTCAAGTGTGTAAAACAGGAAAAAGCCTCCCCGGATTGTTTTCTGCAGGAAGGTGCCCCTTCCTGTACAAAAACAACCCTGCCAACAACACAGGCACCCTTGCACCATGGTGCAAGGGTGCCTGCTATGGCGGTAGCCTGCTGAACGGGAGGGGAGAGGGTGGACAGAAATATTGGATTAATACGGTGCACTCCTGCCCTTTCGCTTTGACGTAGCGCAGCGCAGCACGGCGACTCACTGCGCTGCCCGATGCCAAAACCCCAAAAACGAGGCCCTCATTTATTTCAGATAAGTTCTAAATAATCAACCCTTCAGTAAAGTTTCATGTTGGTGCACGAATCGCTAATCCTTCTTCAGGACTTTGTATTCACAGATGACAATGATAAGCAAATCGAATAGATGGTCAGCCGATAAACAGTCCTTTCGCGATGAGTTCATTGTGAATGGCCAAGAGCAGTGAAGCCTGCCGACCAATGCAGGATGCCATTGGCTTTAAATGTCACGGTCATTTAGCCTTGTGTAATTATTAACTGTCACAACCAATCGATCATTGTACTGTGGGATATTGGTTTGCATGTGTCTTTTCCACCCTCCCGTTCACATCCACCGCTGTGCAGACAGTCGTCTTCTTGTCGCGGGGTTTCACTAAGCTGATGACGTGGACAGACAAACACTTGTGTTCATTGATCTTACCTTTCGTTACTATTCATCAACTCATTTCTACGACATATATTCCTTGCCAGTGAACGGACAGAATTCGATCGAGGGCCTTTGGGTGCCTTTTCTGAAATGGATGATACCGACAACGGGCCGTATTCATGACCACGTTTGGGACATTCTTGCACCACGCAAGGTGCTGCAGGAGCAACGCAAACCTCAAGTCCTATTTTTGAGCCCACGTAACGCCACTGTGCGTGGCTTTAAATGGCTTCAAAAATATGGAGTAAGGCAGCGCAGCGCAAATCACTGCGTTGCATTACTCTGCACCAGGGAGACGTTCCATGGGCGTTGTGTGGGTGTTCCCATGCAACTCCTGTGGATTTTGACTCCTTCCCAGATTTACCAAACCTGGTAATGCGCCATCAAAATATGCCTCCTCAGGAGGGGCGCAACGAGGAGAAACATCTTAATTTCTCCTGTGTTTTTCCTCTTTCTGTGGGTGCCGCATTCTGCAGCGCACATCGAAAGAGGACAGAACCTCTCAGGATTGGGTTTGTGCAGGAAGGTGGCCCTTCCCGCCCAGTGACAATCCTGCCTACAACACAGGCACCGTCGCGCCACCGTGCAAGAGGGCCTGCGGCGCTGCTAGGCTGTCAAACCGGTTCCAGCACAAGGGAGAGGACAGGAAAGGGCAGTATTGGATAAATACAGCGCCCACCGCCCTTCCCTGTGATGCAACGCAGCGCTGCCCTACGCCACCCATTTCATAAACATGCCTTTATGGTCCATCTCATTATTGAACAATTATAGCCAGATCCTAATTTAAAAGAAGGAAGGGTTCATTGTGGGACATCTCAGCATGTCATTTAATTAATAACTTACAAGGTTTGTGCGAAATGGGAACCTGCAGTAAACTGAGGCAGCTGGGACAGAGCGTGACTCTTTCCAGCCCAACAAATGATGCACATTTGAAGATGACCATCACAAGAGTGTCTGGTGAATGGGCACCGCAAGGCTTGATGTGAAGTGCAGTGCCAATGAGGTGAAGTAAAGGAACACAAATAAAACCCTGTTTAAAGGGAGGCAAAGCTCGTGAATTCAGGACCCTGGGTGACATGCTGGAAATAATAAACACACACAATGTCATGGAGCGTTGCACTGAATGTGCCGAGCTGCAGGGAATCCATCCCCCACTCTCTCATCTCATTCACTCGGATCCCTTGTTTTACTGCATCTGATATTTGACCTGATTTTCTTAGCTATGTTTGGCTTGTCGTTCATGGCTGACCCTTGACCCCTGCTCCCTTATCCTGGAAACGAATGGGAACTACAACACAGTTAAATGATCTCCACTATCCTAGAGGGATGAAACATCAATAAACTCTACCCAGAGATCATTTTCAGTGGAAAGAAGTCTGCTAATCCGTCATTCAGTTAAAAAACATAATTCTTTGTTATAATACTGTGAGATTGACCCCTTTTCTGTAAAAAAAATATATATATTTTCCTCTCCTTCATTTACCAGTTGCACCCTGCACCTTCGCATTGAGTGCTGTGATAATTGTCGATTGCTGCTGCTCAAACGTACGTTTTTTCTTTGTCGCACAAAAGCATCATTCTCTAAAGTGACTGGTTCAGTTTACTACAATTTGCCATTCGCCTTTTTCACAAACCAACCTTGTGAGGTATTGATTCAGGAGACTAAGGGGGATATGTACAAGGAAGTGGCGGAGCCCGGCATTAGCGTTCTGGGCTTAACGCCGCGCTGCGCCACTTCTGACACGCAAGGCTGCACCATATTTACAAGAATGTGATGCAGCCTTGCGTTTCTCCCTGAGATGGCTATAAGTTTAACCACTTATCGCCAACGCAGGCGTGTCTGTGTGCAGGGGAGGATTGGTTATGTGTAGGAAGGTGCCCCTCCCTGCACATAAACCAACCTAAAATGCCAGTTTGCAACTTACGTGTGTGCTGCTTCATGCAGCACACCTGTAAGTGATAAAATTGATTTTTTTGTAAAGGTTTGTTTATGTACAGGAAGGGACACCTTTCTGTACATAAACAAACCATGGCATTTTGCTTTTTCCATGTGTCCTGTACAAGGCAGCACACATGGATAAAGAAAAAACGAGGAGAAATAATGCATTTCTCCTCGTTTCGCCAACTTAAGACCAGGATTTTCCTGGTCTTAATTTTGGCGCTGCCTCCTATGTACGACACTCTCGTACATAGGGGGCAGCGTCAAATACAATAGGTGTTGCGGTGGAACGGCCACCGCAGCACCCACTGCACGCCCCTTTCACTCTAACCATAGGGTCAAAGGGGGCCTTATGTACAAGGCAGCCCTAAGCCACGTGAAGTGGCTTAAGGCTGCCTTCTACATAAGGCGCAGCCCTTATTGCCACCACGTCTGTAAAAGTGACATTGTGGTGGCAATTGGGGCTTATACATATGTCCCTTAATGTTGCGGAAATAACTCTATTTTACTTCAATAACTGAATAATTCTGGAAGGAACATAGTTTTGCGTTGTACATCTACCCACCTTTTCGCATACCAAAGAGGGTTGACCTATTTTGTTTAGAGATTCTCTGCTAAAGAATCAACAGTTATAATCCGGAGTCCTGAAGAAGGCCTATTGATTTGTATCTAGAAGTTGAAACTTTACAAATAGTCAACTTGAGGCCTTCCAATCTCAAAGCATCGTTGGGCTGATTAACTTGCATCATTGAATGTGAGTCAAGCGTTAGGATCGTGACGCGCCTGGTGTCAAGCGATTAGTAAGTGTTAAAAGAGTAAAACATGTCAAAACCATATGTGAATGTCATTAGGACCAGGACTATTGCAAGAAGTACTGTAAAGGAACCTACTTTACATTTTCTTTCTAGGTAACAAAAACAGTTGGACAGTTGAGATTAAAATGTATTGAGTAAGAACACAGGAATTATGGGCATCTTTGTTTTTCAAATGACGTATGTATAACGGTGAATAGAATGCTTTTAATACTGGTAGAAAAACGTTGCAGAGCTTTGAATATGGAAATATTGTTGACTAACAGTTGATAAAATAATCAAATAATCAATGTAACAAAAGATAGATAAATTAAATGGTCTAGATGGTTTGTACGCATGCACTGTGTTTTAGTGATTGGAGAATTTAAATGAAAGTACAAGTTTTGATGACCACACTGAATCACCTTCCTTGCTGTATGGAAACAAACAAACCCACACAATTTAAATTGAATGAACACACCGGAGAGCCGCCCTGTAGGAGATCTCACCCCCTCTTTCTGTTACCCCCAAGTTTCATTTGGAGATGTCTCTTTTACTGTTTTTTCCTCAGGGTTTAAGACCATTCTCAGCAACAGATGCTACGAGGGCACGGTGGAGTTTCAGGCTGCCGACCATGTGGAGTCCAACCCCAGGGATAACAGCCGCTGCCGAACTGGGTAAGATTCCTGCCCAGAGCCGGGTATTTACCCACTCCAGAGTAGGGTGATTTCCCCCCACTCCTATCTAGGGCAGTCTAACCCCCACTGAGTAGAGAAAGGCAATAAACCCATCCGACACTCCTCACAGCAGGGCAATCCAACCCTGTACTGTTCAGAGCAGGGTAATTGCCCCAGTCCTGGCCAGGGTAATCCAACCCCCAGCTCCCCACTGCGTGGAGCAGCGGACTGAACACCTCCCACGCTCCTTGCAGCGGGGTAATCCAACCCGCACTCCGGAGAGCAGGATAATTACCCCCATCCTATCCAGGGTAACCCAACACACCCAATCCCTGCCATTGGGTGGAGTAGGGGTATTAACCCCTCCCACACTCAGCGCAGAAGGGTAATCCAACCCTCACTTCTCCGAGTGGGGTAATTACCCCCACACAAGAGCTATGGTTAAAAAAGAGAACAGCAATTCACCAATTGAAATGCAGAGAGAATCTTGATTTCATTAAAGACACGGAGGCCAGCATTAGGCATAAACCTTTATTGCTGCCCCAACATGTAGCCCTTTAACGGTCATTAGAACATCACAGAACACATTGTTCCATTCTGTAGGCTTCATGCAGAGTACATCGCCCCTGCTAACAACTGCCTTCATATTTAGGCTTCGATGATCAACTCCAAACCATCTTAAAAGCTTTCAATTAGCTACCTTCCAAAAACCATCTCTACTCTTTCCCCCATCTTTACATCTCACTTCTTTTATTTCAATCTCCGTCGAGTGATGTTCCATTGCATGCCAATGTCTGCAACAGAAACAAATGGGCAAACGACTCCTCAAGGAGCTGTGCTACCAGCAAAAACCAACTTCTTCAATTAAACAAAAACAATAAACTTTTTTACTCAGTTACGCATTTCTGTTCTCTCATCCCACTCTTTTTCGGCTTCTGTTATATACTAAATTGAGAGAGGTGGGCGGAATAATGCTAGCATCCATGCCTTTAATTAAATTAAGATTCTCTCTACATATCAACTGGAGAATCGCCATTTCATTCATAGAGTGGAGGCCGCCATTAAGAATGTTTAAATCTCTCCACTGATAGAAGTGCTCACATGTTCCTGTCCAACGATAGAACTTTGCACAAAAAAAAAACAGCATTCCACCAGTCTAAGGCTTTCAAAATATCAGCAGGACCTTGTGTTCGAAACTTTGATGAGTCTACGCCTGCTTTTTTAGGTCTCGCCTGACCCAGCGCATGCGCTGCTCTGGCGAGACATATTGAGAGGGCTCCAAAAAGTACTACCAGGCCAGCCTAGAGCTACAGTGCATGTGCGCGGGCGCGCGGCCGCTTTGATGTTTGATCGCGATCACTTTCGCGGCCGCTTGACATAGCCAATAGGTCTCGCTTTTGGGACCTTATAAGTATTTAGTTATGCAAGTGTTGCATGGCTAAACACTAATAAGGTCCCAAAGGCGAGACCTATTGGCTATGCCAATGCTTGTTCATGATTGTCTTAGCGCCCCTGCTTATGGTAGCAGTGGACACCGCATTTCCTAATCGGACGCCATCATACAATGACCCACACACACTGTGTGCGATCCCGAGAGAGCGGCTACAGAACACTCTCAGGCGTCCAAATATAAGAATATACAACACCTGGTGAACAGTACCTCACACATCTCCAGGGTTGTAACGTGAAACCCTCCTCGAAGAGATGAAGGGAAATAAAGTTGCTGATTTCTGAGATATTTGTTTCAAAGAAAGATAAGCCAGGCCACAAGAGAAATCCTAGCGAGAAGTAGGCGGCTTTTAAGCCTAATTCCGTTTATGGTCAGTCTGCGGATCGAAGCATCACTTCCTGTAATATAATCATTTACTGCAGCTCGCCCAGCCAACACTACTGAGTAATAATTAATAGTTCTACAGGGTAAACCGGATTGAAACAGTTCAGCTAAAATATTGGCCGCCATAAGTTAAAGCCTGGAAACGGGTAGGGCCAGAAGTAAGGGGCGGGCCCGAGGAAGCGGCGAACAGCGACAGCGAGGCTGATCTCACCGGTAGGAGGTCACTGGAAGGAGCCTGCAGCTGCGGGGCCGGGGTCAGGGGCTTCCCACGAAGACCCCCGAGTGGAACCGGGCCTTTGTGATGTTTTGAGGGGCTTTAAGGGCAGCTGGTTGGAGCCGCCGTTAAAGTTTATGCATAAAGAGGGCCTCAGCTCTTGTAATGAGAAAACACGGAAACTGTACATGGAAGTGACAAGTTAAAGGAGGGAAGGTGGTGGGAGTGATCAAAATACCAAGGAACTCATTACAAAGTGTCAGTCGGCAGGGAGTCCGCTTTGGAGTGTAGAGAGCAGAGTAAACAACCGAAAGGCACAAACTCAAACAAATGTCGCAACCAACACCAGTCCAATAATGATTGCCAGCAAATCAATGCTGTGAAGTACACAAGGGAGTAAAAACAGGAATACAGAAGCGAAGGACACGAGCATGGACATGTGAGGCTGAAGGTAGGAGGGCAGCACCAGCAGTGCAGGGTGGGAGTGTGACCGAAAACGGCAGAAACAAACCTGGGGGCAGGGATGGGAGGACTGGAAGGCAAGAAAGATGAGTCCAAGGGGGGCGCGACCAGACTTGGACCCGGCAGGGAGTGAGAGAGGGCGCGTCCGCTTAGTCTTAAAGGTACTAAGGGGAGCGAATTCCAGATGGACTCTTGGAGAAAGATTGTGCCTTTCTGCATTCCTCTAGTGTTTTGAACTACTCGAGATCCTAAGATCTGCCCCCCCCTGATATTTAGTTCCATAAATGTACCGTGGCCACGTCCTTTGGCTCCAGAGAGCGGCCTGCCTCTCAGCGGTGTTACGCCGCCTTCACTTGGCAAGGTGCATCTTAAGAACTCCAGGGAAAAGAGAATTGATAAAGTCCACCATTGACAACACAAGGGATCGGACTATACCACTGGGGTCTTACTCTGGGATAAACAGTTGATTTGCCCTTGGAGGTTGAACCTTTTATCAAAGATGACACCCAGTGGTTTGGCATGGTCGATGACCGCTTCTTTTCAGCCAGAGGTAGAACAGGAGTCAGTCCTGGACTGATCGAATCGAGTGAGAAGACGAGATGAGCTGAATTCAGCTTTTAAGAGATTGCGTTTCAGATGACGGTGGTCATCCAATCCTGAACCGTTTGCAGTGTTTGGGCAGGGAGGAGAACAGCCATTTCTAAACTAGACTTCGTTATCGTCCACATTTTGGGTGAGGATAATAGATTCTCGAGTTCTTGCAGCGGACTCCGGGGATTCAACATAAAGAGGAGGGCGATCATTGAATCTCGAAGGATCCCTTGTAGCACCATAGCTGAACTGAAGATGCAGTTGTCCATTTAATCTGACGCAGCCAGATCGAAGACACAAATCAAACCGCGTGAGGACGACACCACCACCAGCCATGCCTTCTTTGAGAATCCCAGTGAGCAGGGAGTGATCCGCTGTGTCGAGCCCAGCAGAACAATCCCGTATGAAGTGCACCGCCAGCTACCTGGAGTGAAGCGGCTTTCAATGCTGTATCTCTCTGAATCCCCATTTAAAACACATCACAAACATTGTTGACATGTGCTCTGAAAACTGTGCTGCATCACAACTTTCAATGACTTTAGCGAGAAAGGGGACAGAATACAGGAATAATTTAGCCATTTTTGAGACAGTCGGGAACACTCCTCTCCCAAAGGGAGTGTCACTGATTTGGTCGAATGAAGAAAAAGCTGGTAAGCGAGATCTTTACCTTCATTCCCCGGAATGGAGTCAGTCAAAAGATTTAGATTTTAGGGTTTCACCCATTAACAGTTTAAAAAGATTAAATGCTGAGATTAGATCAGAATGGATCTTGGATTTACAAGTAAGATCCAGATTACGCCATGGGTCTGGAAGGGGGGGGGGGGGCAAGGATTGTTTAATAAATCATTGGATCTTGTCAAAATCTTCATCGAGGGACCGGGCCCTCAGTGGTGTCCTTGTTTCCAAGGCGAGCTCCAGCGCTGCACCATGCTGTCCATGAACATCTGTACGCGTGGGGATGGTGGGTAGATACCGAACAGTGAGTGATGGTCAAGACCCCTATCGAACTTCACCATATTGTCAGAGTTGGGGAACTGGCCAGATCCCCCTGCTCCTCCGTCTGCTGACTGCGCTTGGTCAGGAAGGAGATCCCACCAGGGCGACACCCATCGGCAGCGGTGCGCTCTGCACAACGGCTCTTTAAGATGATACAGGAAGAAGCCATCATCACATTGTTCACTCTGGTCCGACCACAGTAAGTGCTGCACTCTGCGTGAACGGGGGCGGCATGCCCTGCGGACTGGGATACATGATGCCGTAAGATGTCAAGCAAGCACTGGCAAAGCCAATAGGTCTCGCCTTTGCTACATATTGGCGCACTAATTTTTTTTTTTTTTGCGATGCTGTACAGCATCTCTGTTGCTGTCGAGCATGGCTAGAGAGAAAAGAAAGTGCTGCTGTGCCTGCGACACTTTGCATGCATTGCGTATGCATCACCAACCATGTACAAGCCTACAAAATGACATGGGCGCCATTTTTTACTTTTTATTTACTGATCCAAAATGGACCAGTAAACAAGAAAACAGTAGAGCAAACGTGATTTCTTTTTTGCCCAGACGTTTGTGGGCGAAGTAATAGAGGGGGTGCTTGTGGGGGAAGGGGCGGGGTACTTGTGTGGGGATTGCTTGTGGGGAGGGGGGAGCAGCACAGAAGCGCACGGTCTAGCCTCGTCATCAAGGAAACAGACGCAGCATTTCAAGGCAGTGTTTTGACTTTGCTATGTTCTATATGAAAGAGATGCATGCACTGCAAGAATGTCTCGCTACATGGGTAACTACAAATGACTATTCGTATAGCACTTACCATAGAGTAACTACCCAATGAAACCTAGTCCTGCTCCCTCCTCCGGCCACCCTGCCTCCTTCTGTGGTCACACCCACTCACTAGCCACGGTCCATTCACAGGTAGACTGATGACCGCACCTGGCCTTCTGCATCATACCGGGGTCATGAGATGTTCATATGATTGTGGCCGCTCAATCACTTCTGACCCGCTGGCCTCTTCTGTTTTAGGTGCCTCGTCTGTTCAGAGTCCTCCGGAAGACTCAAGGAAGACGGCGAAGAGGCTGAAGCCAACCAGACCCAGCAGCTCCAGAATCCAGGTAAGACACCCCCCTCCCCCACCTCGCCCAGAGATCTCCCAAGCACCCCAGTCTCTGGGCACCGTTGGACGCAGAACACTTACAAAGCGTCTACCGCTGATTCAACCTGTACTAGACTCTACACCTAGGGCCTCATTTGTGAGCTTGTGATGCAGTGCAGCGCAGCGCAGTGCAGTGCAGTGCAGCGCAGCAAGTCACCCTGCTGCACTGCGTGACAGGGAAAGGGCAGGAATGCGCCATATTTAAGTCAATACAGTGCATGTCTGTCCCTTCCCGTACGCTGGCGCCGTTTCGGCAGCCTAGCACCGATGCAGACACTCTTGCACCGTGGTGCAAGGGCGCCTGTGTTACATGCAGGATTCTTTTTGTGCAGGAAGGGGCATCTTCTGAACAAAAGCAATCCTGGGAGGCCTATTCCTCTTTTTATGTGCGCTGCAGAATACAGCAGACAAGAAAGAGGAAGAAACAAGGATAAATAGAGAGATTTCTCCTCGTTTTGCCTCTCCTGGGAAGGCGTAAGTTTTTGGCGCATCTCCAGGCTTACAAGTTCTTTTAAATCTGGGGCTGCGACAAAATCCATGGCTGTTGTGTGGGAACAACCACGCAACACCCATGGAACGCCTACCCAGGGCAGGATGATGCAAGGCGGCAGTTCGTGCTGCGTTGCGGCCCCTCAGAGCTATGCCAAGTGGCCTAGCGTGGCTTCAAAAATCTGTCTTAGAGATTTGCGTCATGCATGTACTCTGTTGCGTGGTGGCAACGTGATGCAACCCACTCATACATGAGGCCCCTAGTCGCTATATATTCAGTGCCTCCGGGGGTACTGATGTCGTCCACCTCGTCTCCCATGGTCACGTTTCTGCCCTGGACATGCACTTCTGAGGGCACAGTGTGTTCGCTTGTGTCCCCCAATTGGTTCTTTGTCCTGGACACGACTCCGGAGGGGTGCAGGGTTTTTTCTGTCCTTCTGTGGGCCATTTATCCTGCCCCTGAGGTAACAGATGGTCCCCCCCTCCCAGTCCTCTCCCTCACAGCTTGCAGTTCCCCTCTACCCTCGAGGTGGCGGGTCAGTTATATCTTGAATCATTTCTTTTTCCGCAGACAGCAACTGGCAGAGCGCGGAAGGCTCCTTCATTGCCATCAACCTGACCGCCATCTCCAGTGCTTGTCCAAAGAGCCCGGATGGACTGTCGCCCACGGCCCACCTTGCGGATGGCTCTGCCGACCTCATCCTAGTCAAGAAATGCTCCATGTTCCAGTTCCTACGGCACCTGAGCCGACACACCAACCAGAAGGACCAGGTAGGTGGAGCCAGGCGAGTCTCATGGCAGCCAGGAGTGAGGAAGGTGGGGTGATCCATGAAGCATGTCAGGGAGCAGGACCCGAAACGGTCCATTGGGTGTGACTGAGGTAGAAACACTGATGACGCATGCTTTTCATTAGCACAGTCCCAGGGGCATTCCATGAGACTTCTGAGGGGTGGATGACCCGGAGCGATCCACTGGGTGTAACTGAGGTAGATATCCTGATGGGACCCGTGCTCTCCATCAGCGCAGTCCCTGGGGCGTTCCAAGAGGCTTCTGAGGGGTGGAGGACCTGGAGCAATCCATTGGATGTAACTGAGGTAGATACCCTGATGTGACCCATGCTCTCCATCAGCACCGTCCCTGGGGCGATCCATGAGGCTGCTGAGGGGTGTAGGACCCAGAGCAATCCACCGGATGTGGCTGAGGTAGAGGAGCAGGAGGGATTCAGTGTGTATGTCAGGAGGAAGGTACTTTGAGGAGACTGACAGGATGTTACATGTGGAGGAGAGCTTTGGGTGGTCAAGAGGGCATGTGAAGGTTCAGGATCAGGGCTTATCTTTGGGGTATAGATAAAGCGAGGAACACGAGCCAGTGGTCTAAGTTCTTTGGAGACCTGTCCAGAAGACCTCAGCTATCTGTAGGTTGGCCATGAAGATCTCCGCGCTCTCTGGCGAGGGGTTTGATATGAGGATGTCAGCTATATCTAGGAAGGCTCTGAACTGACAGCAGCTTCTCTCTTTTCTCACTACAGTTTGACCTGCCCTTCGTGAATGTATATCGGGTGAGGGCTCTGCGATTCACACCCAGGAGGGAGGAGAGCAGCGCTGAGGGTGCGATTGCCAGTAAAAAGAGTTTCTTTGGGAGTCTCTGTGGGGCTCCCCCCTCCCAGAGCTGCTGGAATTGCGACGGGGAAGTGCTGCCGTATGCAGACGTTAGCGTAAGGTAAGTGATAACCGGGCTCCATCATTCTCCAATCATTGCACCCAGTGGCAGATCCTCAAACAGCACCAGTATACCTCCCGAGGCAGAGACATGCCCACAGACAGACCCTGGAAGACCACTTCAAGACCTCTCGAGGGAGACACACTCTCACTGACAGATCCTGGAAGACCACCCTAACAAACCCTAAGGCAGAGGCATGCCCATTCAGGTCCTGGAAGACCACTCTAGCACCTTCTGAGGCAGAGAGATGCCCATGGACAGGTTCTGAAAAAGACTCTTAACACTTGACGAGGGAGAGACATGGCCAATGGCAGGTCCAGGATGACCACACTAAAACCACCCGAGACAGAGACTCGCCTTCCCACAGGTCTTCCCTCGCCCACTGATAGGTCCTGAAAGACCACTTTAACACCTCCTGATGTACAGACATGCCCACTGACAGGTCCTGGAAGATCACTTGACTCATTGAACACCTCCTGAGGCAGAGGCATGCCCATCAACAGGTCCTGGAAGGCCCCTATAAGACCTCATGAGGGGGAGACAAGCCCACTGATCAGTGACAGCTCCAGGAAGACCAGTATAAAACCTGCTGAGGGAGAACTGTGACTACTGGCAGGTCTTAAGGACCACATCTTGAGGCAGAGACGTGTCCAATGACTAACGACTGGTCCTGGAAGTCAACTCTAACAAATCCTGGAAGAGAGAGACGACCACTGACAGGTCCTGGAAGACCACTTTAACACCTCCTAAGGGAGAAACATGCCCACTGTCTGGTCCCAAAGACCACTCGAGCACACCTCCAGGGTAGAGACACGCCATCTGACGGGTCCTGGACGACCACTCTAAGACATCCTGAAGGAGACACATGCCCAGTCAGGTTCTGGAAAACCGCTATAACACCTTCTGAGGGAGAGACATAACCCACTCAGGTCCTGGAAGACCACTGTAACACACGCTGAGGGGATCCAATTAACAATGACCAATGACAGGTCCCACTCTAACACCACCTGAGGCAGAGACTCGCCCAATGACAGGTGCTGAAAGACCACACAAACACCTCCTGATGTAGAGACATGCCCAGACATGCCCACCGACAGGTCCTTAAAGACCAGTTAAAAACCTCCTGAGGCTGAGACATACCACTGACTAGTGACAGGTCCTGGGAAACCATCTCCTGAGAGAAAGACACACCCACCGACAGATTCTACAAGACCAGTCTAACACCTTCTGAGGCAGAGACACGCCCACCGACAGATCCTACAAGACCAGTCTAACACCTTCTGAGGCAGAGACATGACAACTGATAAGTGACAGGTCAGAGAAGACCCCTCTAAAACCTCCTGAGGGAGAGACATGCCTACCAGCAGATCTTAACGCCCACTCAAACACGTCTTGAAGCAGAGACATGTCCAATGACAGGTCCTGGATGAGAGACTTCCACTGACAGGTCCTGGAAGACCACTAACACTTCCTGAGGCAGAGATACGCCCACTGGCAGATCCTAGAAGACCACTCTATCACCGCCTGAGGGACAGTCACACATAACATGCCCTGGAAGATTTCTCTAATGCCCCCTAGGAGAGACATGCCCACTGACAGGTCCTGGAAGACCACTGTAGCACCTTCTGAGGCACAGACACTCCTACTAACAGGTCCTGGAAGACCACTCTAACAAACCCAGGGCAGAGTCCTGCCCAGTGACATGTCCTGGAAAACCACTCTAACATCTTCTGAGGAAGAGACACGCCCACTAACAGGTCCTCGAATACTATTGTAACACCGCCTGTGGCAGGCATATGCCCCCAACCCTGTGACAAGTCTGAAGCAAAGGCACATCCGATTACTGATTGTTTGACAGCCCTGGAAGAACACCCTAGTGGTAGAGAAACACTTAGGGACCGATCGTTGACAGACCACGATGTGCACCGAATGCTCGTCAAGCAGGCACATGCCCATATTATAAGTAACAGTTTCTTCAAGACCACTCCTGGATTCCCTTAGGCAGAGATGACCACACACATCCACACACTCCAAGCACAGACCTGCCTAAAATCCATATGGCTCTCCCTTGATGAGAGCTCTGGTCCCCTCTGAGGCAGAGACAACCTAGCCTGACCAGGTGCTCAAGCCCTTGAAAACTACTCCACGACCACAGCGCCAGATTCAGGAATTAGGTGTAAGTTCGGTCTACTCACCACCATGAATCTTGACAGTCTAGTCCTGCAGGCCAAAAGTGGTAAATGTTCATGCGAAAAACACCATAGATATCCGATCTTGATGTAACAGGATATGTTATGTTTATTCTTTCATAATCATATAAGTATCCAGTTCTCACAACGCAGCCGACGCGCGTTTCGCCCAACGGGCTTTCTCAAGGCTGCATACATACAAGAAAAAGAAAAAAACAACGTATCTAATTTTCTGTATACACAGAGACATACACAATATTCTCAGCTGTGTTATGCCGTACATTCTAATGTAAAACAAAACCATAATTGATCATCAAGTTCGAAGGGAGAGAGTTCCCCAAGGGATAGAAAGTGATCCCCTTCATTGTATGATTAGTAGAGAGATAGATCCCGATAGGTTCCCCAAGTGGATAGAACGTCAGAGTCCAAGAAACCACTGAATCCCTAAATACTACTGTCATAAATTATCAGAATTCGTCATTCATTTTACACCGATAGGTATAGTGAGTGTTAATGGATGTGCCCGTGTCAAAAGCCAATACCCGAACAGTCATTGGTACTGAAGTGCTCCAAGTCATGTGATATAAGGTGATGACATCTCACCTTGTGCGTTTCACTATTTTGTTCGTATTAGGTGTAAAGGAAATTCCCAAAATTACACCTGAAAAAAAGGATTATAATGTACTGTAACCACTGGCAATATAACTCAATTGGTGTTCGTCAGTACATCTGTTGTGACAATCTGTATTGCTTACCTAGTTCCCACCAAATGGTCCCGTGATTCGTGCCCCAAGTACGGCGCTATCAATGTTTCTTCGTATCCGTAGTCAGTCAAATGTAACCAAGGACCAGGATCCGTCCCCTCTAAATTAAAAGTATAATGGAAACAAAGATTTACTCTAGTGTGTTGTCAGGATCATCATTCAATGATGACCACTTAAATACTATACGCGTGAGCAATTGGAGGATCGTAGGTGCTTGCTGTGGTCTAGTAGCAGTCATGAATTCATGTTAGTTACTAACGATCAACGTTTTACCGCACCTATTGTGTGCTATGTATCTGCATATCAAACCGAAAGTTATATAGCTATTTTATTCCCCAAAGTGAATCGGCTTATGCATTAAGGTCCAAACGCATATGGAAATGTATTCGTGTTCATTACACCGCGCTTCGTATCACTTCAAATATTTACGTGACACTGCCCATATCACATACGGAAATGTATTGGTGTACATTACACCGCGTTTCATATTACTTCAATAATTTACGTGACACTGCCCATATCGCACTCACCTCCTTCACGTTATTGATTCTCCCGCATGTTCCTGGGCGTTTGTAAACCGAATGCCTCCCGCCATTAAGGTGTATAAGTAGGAGTTGTCAACACAGAAAATGGACTCACACCTGACGCAACCAGATTCAAAGTAAGCGAACTGGCGGCCATGTTGGAACGATACAACAGTATATGTATTATGTCTAAACTCCGTCCTCTTTCTCATATCGTCCCAAATTCCTTCGATACATTGTAATTGTCAAGTCCTATTCATATACTCATTCATCAAGAAAAGACCCGACATCATCACCACAGTGACGTTTATAAAGGCGAGAGAGCATGGTATTTCGTAATAGGTAGCTGAAGTCAGAAACAAAAAGGACAGGTAGCAGCAGGTCATATGAGATAGGAATCCTGGCGCCACAGCATGTCATAGACAATATTGTATTAAAAAGCCTGTTACAACATGATTATAGTTCGCTGTAATATTGCACATTCCATTATTAAAGTAATGACAGGTATCGGTAGATAATATACCAAAATATAAGCTTGTAATTGTCATTTATAGTGCATAACACATTGATCTACAGAAATTCAAAAAGTTCCTTATCAATGTTGATCCCATGTTCAACTGCTCTAAGGGAAACGATCCATTTACATTCTTTTTGTCTGAGCATACTAATTCTGTTGCCACCTCTCTGGTGTGGCAGTACTACCTCAAGACCATGAATTTCCACAAATGCAAATGATACAGTAAATAACGAATTTCGTGTTGCAATTAATAAAGTCGTTGACTGTATACATTCTTTCAGAGTTGTATTTGAATGACATGGTTTTGTTCAGCGCAAAGGGGCAAACATTGCAGGTACCACATTTAAAAAACCCTTTGGGTTTTGCTGGTAACCATGTCCTTTGAGGCGTTTTTGAAATAAAGCTGGGGCATAGAGATTGTCTCAAAGTATTACCCCTGGCAAAGGTAATGTTGGGCAACACGAAATTCGTTATTTACTGTATCATTTGCATTTGTGGAAAAATTTATGTAGGCAGTACTATCCGACCACTAAAGGAACGGATACAGGAACACCTAAGAGCTATTAGAAACAATAATTTGCAATATCCGTTAGCCTTACATTTTAATACCACACACAACCACACTGAATTGATCAGAATAACTTTTCATGGTCTTGAGGTAGTACTGCCACACCAGAGAGGTGGCAACAGAATTAGTATGCTCAGACAAAAAGAATGTAAATGGATCGTTTCCCTTAGAGCAGTTGAACATGGGATCAACATTGATAAGGAACTTTTTGAATTTCTGTAGATCAATGTGTTATGCACTATAAATGACAATTACAAGCTTATATTTTGGTATATTATCTACCGATACCTGTCATTACTTTAATAATGGAATGTGCAATATTACAGCGAACTATAATCATGTTGTAACAGGCTTTTTAATACAATATTGTCTATGACATGCTGTGGCGCCAGGATTCCTATCTCATATGACCTGCTGCTACCTGTCCTTTTTGTTTCTGACTTCAGCTACCTATTACGAAATACCATGCTCTCTCGCCTTTATAAACGTCACTGTGGTGATGATGTCGGGTCTTTTCTTGATGAATGAGTATATGAATAGGACTTGACAATTACAATGTATCGAAGGAATTTGGGACGATATGAGAAAGAGGACGGAGTTTAGACATAATACATATACTGTTGTATCGTTCCAACATGGCCGCCAGTTCGCTTACTTTGAATCTGGTTGCGTCAGGTGTGAGTCCATTTTCTGTGTTGACAACTCCTACTTATACACCTTAATGGCGGGAGGCATTCGGTTTACAAACGCCCAGGAACATGCGGGAGAATCAATAACGTGAAGGAGGTGAGTGCGATATGGGCAGTGTCACGTAAATTATTGAAGTAATATGAAACGCGGTGTAATGTACACCAATACATTTCCGTATGTGATATGGGCAGTGTCACGTAAATATTTGAAGTGATACGAAGCGCGGTGTAATGAACACGAATACATTTCCATATGCGTTTGGACCTTAATGCATAAGCCGATTCACTTTGGGGAATAAAATAGCTATATAACTTTCGGTTTGATATGCAGATACATAGCACACAATAGGTGCGGTAAAACGTTGATCGTTAGTAACTAACATGAATTCATGACTGCTACTAGACCACAGCAAGCACCTACGATCCTCCAATTGCTCACGCGTATAGTATTTAAGTGGTCATCATTGAATGATGATCCTGACAACACACTAGAGTAAATCTTTGTTTCCATTATACTTTTAATTTAGAGGGGACGGATCCTGGTCCTTGGTTACATTTGACTGACTACGGATACGAAGAAACATTGATAGCGCCGTACTTGGGGCACGAATCACGGGACCATTTGGTGGGAACTAGGTAAGCAATACAGATTGTCACAACAGATGTACTGACGAACACCAATTGAGTTATATTGCCAGTGGTTACAGTACATTATAATCCTTTTTTTCAGGTGTAATTTTGGGAATTTCCTTTACACCTAATACGAACAAAATAGTGAAACGCACAAGGTGAGATGTCATCACCTTATATCACATGACTTGGAGCACTTCAGTACCAATGACTGTTCGGGTATTGGCTTTTGACACGGGCACATCCATTAACACTCACTATACCTATCGGTGTAAAATGAATGACGAATTCTGATAATTTATGACAGTAGTATTTAGGGATTCAGTGGTTTCTTGGACTCTGACGTTCTATCCACTTGGGGAACCTATCGGGATCTATCTCTCTACTAATCATACAATGAAGGGGATCACTTTCTATCCCTTGGGGAACTCTCTCCCTTCGAACTTGATGATCAATTATGGTTTTGTTTTACATTAGAATGTACGGCATAACACAGCTGAGAATATTGTGTATGTCTCTGTGTATACAGAAAATTAGATACGTTGTTTTTTTCTTTTTCTTGTATGTATGCAGCCTTGAGAAAGCCCGTTGGGCGAAACGCGCGTCGGCTGCGTTGTGAGAACTGGATACTTATATGATTATGAAAGAATAAACATAACATATCCTGTTACATCAAGATCGGATATCTATGGTGTTTTTCGCATGAACATTTACCACTTTTGGACTACACCCAGGAATAGGATTGTCTTAAGGGGTGCAGGTTACGTTTGGGGTGTGCAGCATTGCCTTTTTTGTAAAATTTTAACATCTTGGGAATTTGGTATTCTTTGAGATGACTATTACTCTTGGTGGATGAGTATGTGGCGACTTGCTAGCACCCAATACAATTGCTAATAACAATTGATTGCATTACGGCTTGAACTATACGATGTGCAGGTCCATTTAGCATATCCACTGTGTAGTTTATATATATAGTCTAGTCCTGCAGGTCCACTTCCTCCAGACTCCTAAGCCATCACCAATGCTCCCGTCAATCATGATTTTGATTGTACAATGAATGAAGGAAGTTGCCCAAGGGTATCTGCTGGGTGTGTTGGTGGGCGTGGCCCAGAATCAGAATTGCATCAGGCTCTAGGGAGGAGTCTGGCTTATAGCAGTCAAAACTCAACAGATGTCTCAGGCTTCCAGCTGTTTCTAAAATGATCAGTGCCAGGTCACCAGCACCCAAGACCGTGGGAATTTCAAATATACTAAAGGGCCACCACTGTCCTCTTGAAATGACCGTCTATAATGAAGAGGTATTGTTGCAGGGATTCTGCACATACACAGAGCTGTGCGCAGGAAAATGGGACCTCGGTGTATAGGGGCTAAGCCTTCCCACCACCTTAGTGCCCACAAACTCAGGACCGACTAGCTATAGTGTCTGTCGCTCTCCTACACATGAAGAAGCAAATGATTAGAACACAACACTCCCAGATCGCTCAGGAATCGCGGTAACAAGACACAGCTTTTCACTCACACTCCCGTACATGTCCACAATAAGAAGTGACCGAAACACGAATATAGTTTTAAATGTTTATTTTAACTATCGTGCTCCAAAACGCAGTATACGAGCCACAACCATGCATAAAACCAATGCAGTTAACATTGCAGCAAGACCATATATCATAAAGGGAGATGTCCCCTCGCTGCCATCGCACGCCAACACAACCTCAACATCATCTCCTACGCCGACGATACCCAGCTGATCCTCTCCCTCACCAACGACCCCGACACCGCCAGAGCCAGTCTACACGAGGGGATGAAAGACGTCGCCGAGTGGATGAAGAACAGCCGCCTGAAACTGAACTCAGACAAGACGGAAGTCCTCATCCTGGGATCATCGCCCTCCGCCTGGGACGATTCCTGGTGGCCCCCTGCCCTGGGCACCACTCCCAAACCAACGGACCACGCACGCACGCAACCTCTGCTTCATCCTGGACTCCTCCCTCTCGATGACCAGACAAGTCAACGCCGTCTCCTCTTCATGCTTCAACACCCTGCGCATGCTCCGCAAGATCTTCCGATGGATCCCCACCGAAACCAGGAAGACCGTCACCCAGGCACTCGTCACCAGCCGACTGGACTACGGGAACACCCTCTACGCCGGAACCACAGCCAAACTTCAAAAAAGACTCCAATGCATCCAGAACGCCTCCGCACGACTCATCCTGGACATCCCACGACACAACCACATCTCCGGCCACCTGAAAGACCTGCACTGGCTCCCCGTCAGCAAGAGAATCACGTTCAGGCTCCTCACCCACGCACACAAGGCTCTCCATGACCTGGGCCCAAAGTACCTCAACGACCGCCTGACCTTCTACACGCCCACCCACCTACTACGATCGACCAGCCACGCCCTCGCCTCCGTACCACGCATCCGCCGAGCCACCGCCGGAGGAAGATCCTTCTCCTACCTGGCAGCCAAGACTTGGAACTCCCTCCCCATCCACCTTCGGCTGACCCAGGACCACCTCTCCTTCAGGAAGCAGCTCAAGACCTGGCTGTTCGAGCAGTGACGGACCCCTCCCCCCAGCGCCTTGAGACCCTCCCGGGTGAGTAGCGCGCTATACAAATGCCTTGATTGATTGATTGATTGATTGATCGTATAAAGACAGTGGATAAAGGGCTATAAGGCCTAACCACCCTCCCCTTGGTAAGAAGTATTATTATATAATAGAAGATCTCTGGACTTTGTCAGCAGACCCCATACCTTATTGCCTAGATGGTATAGCTACATCATAGAAACCGCATTGCTCTTCTCTCTGGAAAGCTCCCTCTCGAACTGTGTGTGTTACCTAAACATGCTTCCCCGTAGTATCAAAGCACAAATCTGCAGCAGTAACAGTTGTGTTAGCATGTTTTGTCTAGGTGCTGGGGACTGACCAGAATAGAATAACAAGGGGCATTGTTTATCGACCTTGCTCACAATGTTCAGACTAAACTCCAGGAACAGGCAGAGAACGAACAAAGCAGACAGGTCTCATGTGAAAAGCATAAACAGTATTGCAAAAATAAAGCATGTTGTAACATGGCTGCTGGGCTCATGCTAACTTAGCAATGTCGACAGTGTCCTTATCGGCTACTTGACAGTATCAGGGGCAGGGGCAGGGCCCGGACAATGAGACTACAGGTACAGCTGCTGTCTCCTCCATGGTGATGAGGAGAAAAACTGTCACTCACACTGTGTGTGCGTGAACCGAGAGAGCTGCAGCAGAGATTAGAGAAAGGTAGTAACTGTGGTGAAACATTGAGCTGGAAAATCCCAGCTGGGCCGCTGCCAATGTGGGCTCTGGATTAATGCGTATAAGACTGAGATAAATCTTTAAAACATTTCCAGGGCGGACAAGAGAGGACCCCAAACAGGTCCTTCAAGGTGGAAAATGAAGGCAGCAGGTATGTAGGAGTGTCACGATACAAATCACACTTTACAGATTCTGTCGACCTTTTGTCTCCTCTCTTCCAGGGTGCACTGCCAGCTGATAAATCTCTTCGCCCGTGGGATTGAAGGAGTGCGGCGGGCCTCACTCTTCAAATACTAGCCAAGCCTCATCGCCCCATCCTTCCAACATCCTCAAACAGGCACTTCGAGCAGGTCTCGCTCACCTCAAGCCTGGCAGACAGCGGCACCTCAACAAGACCCAGAGCAACATTGTCCAAACTTGGGATGGTGACGGCATCTCAGAAGGATCAGCTGATGCCAGTGAAGTAAATGGAGATTGAGCTGGTCTCCCTCTTCCAAGAAAATAATTCTCAAGGCCGCGTTTATGACCCCAGTTGCGTCGCGATTGCACCACGCACTGTGGTACATGCAGGACGTAACTCACAAATGAGAATTATGACACCATGCAAAGCCACTTTGCGTGGCCCTGGGTGCCTCCATAAATCTTGAGTAAAGCAACGCAGCGCACATCACTGCGTTGCCTTACACTGCGCTAGGGAGGCGTTCCATGGCCGTTGCATGGGTGTTCCCACGCGACTCCCATGGTTTTTGATGCATTTCCAGATTTACCAGAACCGGTAAACCTGCGAACGACCAAAAAAGATACGCCTTCCCAGGAAAGGCGTAACAAGAAGAAATATCTTTATTTCTCCTCGTTACTTCCTATTTCTATGTGGGATGCATTCTGCAGCACACCTAGATAGAGGACTATGCCTGTTTTTGTTCAAGAAGGTGCCCCTTACTGCACAAAAACAATCCTGCATGCATTGCAGGCACCTGTGCACCATGATACAAGGGCGCCCACATTGGTCCCAGGCAGCCACAATGGTACCAGTGCGAAGGAAATGGCAGGAATGCCCCGTATTCATTAAATGCGGCCCATTCCCGCCCTTTCCCTGTCGCGCAGCGAGGAGACTTCCGGCGCTGCGTGACAGTTCTCATAAATCTGACCTTCAGTCTCTTGATTCTGGGAGGCCGGCCTGTGCCCGTCAGATGCTGCTGTTAGACTCTGTTACAAGTAAAACCGGGTAGGACCTAGCCTTGGATTCTTCTGCCATTAGATGTTGGTGTTAGTTGGTTGTAGGAACACGGTGGTCACCCAAGTATTGTTATTTATTAGCGTTGATACTCCACCAATCTCCACGTAGACTGAAACCCGGGTCAGCTGGTCTGCCCAGAACCACAGGGCAGCATGGTGGAGGGTCACTGCCAAGGAGAGCGCTGGGCAGAGGGGGGGGAGAAGCCTCTTTTGTGCTGTCTCAACGCTGACCTCACCAGAGCCACCTCCAGAACCGAAGCAGCAATAAAGAGACGCTCCTGAGGACGCAGTCGCTGCCTTCTTACCATGTGTCTGTTTTGTGATACTGTCTACACCCTACACAGCTTGTCCAATGCTTCTGAACACATCCAGTCTACACGCTGCACAAACTGGGTGCGGGGACTCGGGCGGCTGCAATCACTGGAAAGTGTGTTGTGAGGACACTGGGGTCCCCAGGAGGGTCGAGCTCTAGCTGTGTAGAACGAGTCCTGGGGAGCAGGCAGGTACTGGGGTTTAGTTTGATGGGACGGCAGAGCTGAGGGCCATATGTGGAATGAGCCAAAAAGCCAACGCTAGGTCTCTGCACCGCAGGGTCTGCGACAAGGAGAGGGGTCCACTCACAGCACTTGTAACACCGCCAGCCAGCACACTGTGGACCAAGGGAAAGAGAGGGGACATCACCGGTGGGGTCCACTCACACCCCCTGTAATACCAGCAGCCAGCACACTCTGGACCAGTGAAAGAGCGGGGACATCACTGGTGGGGTCCACTCACACCCCCTGTAATACCAGCAGCCAGCACACTCTGGACCAGTGAAAGAGCGGGGACATCACTGGTGGGGTCCACTCACACCCCCTGTAATACCAGCAGCCAGCACACTGGGGGCCAAGGGAAAGAGAGGGGACATCACAGGTGGGGCCACTCACACCCCCTATAATACCAGCAGCCAGCACACTGTGGTCCAAGGGAAAGAGAGGGGACATCACAGGTGGGGCCACTCACACCCCCTGTAATACCAGCAGCCAGCACACTGGGGGCCAAGGGAAAGAGAGGGGACATCACAGGTGTGGTCCACTCACACCCCCTGTAATACCAGCAGCAGCAGACTGTGGGCCAGTGAAAGAGAGGGCACATCACAGGTGGGGTCCTCTCACACCCCCTGTAATACCAGCAGCAGCAGACTGTGGGCCAGTGAAAGAGAGGGCACATCACAGGTGGGGTCCACTCACACCACCTGTAATACCCCAGCAGGCAGCACACCGTGGGCCAGTGTATGAGAGGGGACATCACAGGTGGGGTCCACTCACACCACCTGTAATACCACCAGCCAGCAGAGTGGGGCCAGTGAAAGAGAGGGGAGATCACAGGCGGGGTCCACTCACACGCCCTGTAATACCACCAGCCAGCACACTGTGGGCCAGTGAAAAAGAGGGGACATCACAGGTGGGGCCACTCACACCCCCTATAATACCAGCAGCCAGCACACTGTGGTCCAAGGGAAAGAGAGGGGACATCACAGGTGGGGTCCACTCACACCCCCTGTAATACCAGCAGCCAGCACACTGGGGGCCAAGGGAAAGAGAGGGGACATCACAGGTGTGGTCCACTCACACCCCCTGTAATACCAGCAGCAGCAGACTGTGGGCCAGTGAAAGAGAGGGCACATCACAGGTGGGGTCCTCTCACACCCCCTGTAATACCAGCAGCCCGCACACTGGGGGCCAAGGGAAAGAGAGGGGACATCACAGGTGTGGTCCACTCACACCACCTGTAATACCAGCAGCCAGCACACTGTGGTCCAGTGAAAGAGAGGGGACATCACAGGTGGGGTCCACTCACACCCCCTGTAATACCCCAGCAGGCAGCACACTGTGGGCCAGTGGAGACGGAGAGAGGGGACATCACAGGTGGGGTCCACTCACACCACCTGTAATACCCCAGCAGGCAGCACACCGTGGGCCAGTGTATGAGAGGGGACATCACAGGTGGGGTCCACTCACACCACCTGTAATACCCCAGCAGGCAGCACACCGTGGGCCAGTGTATGAGAGGGGACATCACAGGTGGGGTCCACTCACACCACCTGTAATACCACCAGCCAGCAGAGTGGGGCCAGTGAAAGAGAGGGGAGATCACAGGCGGGGTCCACTCACACGCCCTGTAATACCACCAGCCAGCACACTGTGGGCCAGTGAAAAAGAGGGGACATCACAGGTGGGGTCCACCCACACCACCTATAATACCAGCACACTGTGGACCAAGGGAAAGAGAGGGGACATCACAGGTGGGCTCCACTCACACCACCTGTAATACCACCAGCCAGCACACTGTGGACCAAGGGAAAGAAAGGGGACATCACAGGTGGGGCCACTCACAGCACCTGTAATACCACCAGCCAGCACACTGGGGGCCAAGGGAAAGAGAGGGGACATCACAGGTGGGGTCCACTCACACCCCCTGTAATACCAGCAGCCAGCACACTGTGGGCCAGTGAAAGAGAGGGCACATCACAGGTGGGGTCCTCTCACACCCCCTGTAATACCAGCAGCCCGCACACTGGGGGCCAAGGGAAAGAGAGGGGACATCACAGGTGGGGTCCACTCACACCACCTGTAATACCAGCAGCCAGCACACTGTGGTCCAGTGAAAGAGAGGGGACATCACAGGTGGGGTCCACTCACACCACCTGTAATACCAGCAGCCAGCACACTGTGGGCCAGTGAAAGACCCCAGTCTACGAGGATGGGAGAAGGGTCAACTGGCCCTTGTTCAGGGGTCAAAGGTAAAAAGGTGTCTTCACAGATTAAATCATCTGCCCTCAATCAAGAGGCAGGAGTTATCCTTGAATGAATACAAATCTTTATTCGATTAATAATCATAATAGTACATATAAAGAGTACCAGCATAAAAACAAGGATACAAACTCAAATCACACATAAATGTAATCCCAAAAAGTGTTACACAGACTTTAAAACCAAAGAACCTTGATATATTACTTGAACACATACAATAAAATCAATTCATATACAGTATATCACAGTGCCCAGTTTATCTAAATATATATTTACATGTTTATAGCAGCATTCAGATACAAGGCACTTTTAAACAAGCATTTGCAATGCAATAGGTCTCGCATTTACGCGAGTTTAAGCTATTGGCATTGTAAATAACAATCCCTTTTATTTATTTATTTTAAAACCAAAACATAAATATAAGGCATTGTCATTTACAATGCCTATAGCTCAAACTCAAATAAATGCGAGACCTATTGCATTACACACAACCTCTTCCTCAGGGACCGACTCCAAAATGTGTTCCATCGGATATCTCACTGCCAAAATACATCAGCAAGTTTCACGCTCCCTGCTGACATCAGCTGTGATGGTATAGTTTCCCAAATCCAAGGAAAAGTACGGACCCAGAAGAGTCAGTGAAATTACGGAAAATGAAAGGAAGCAAGCACTGTGTTTTACCGTCCCGCTATGTACCGATTACACACAATCTACTCCTCAGGGACCGACTCCAAAATGTGTTCCATCATTTTATTCAATGCCTGTAGCACTAATTAAATTAGAAACAATGTTCACTTCAAAAACCACTTTGCCAGTGTACCTGGACTCCATTGTGCTGTACTTGCGTCCGTAGAAGGTGCGCGCATGCCGCTAGCCAGTGCGCGTGAAGTGTAAATAGACCCTGAAACATGTTATATCCAATTTATAAAATTCCCAAACGCACTCACACAAAAAAAGTACTATCGTTTTAAAAAAAATAATGTGGTTTTGGTCAATACGTTTTCAATTTTGGTTAAAATAACTTCAAGTTCACCTTTATTTTGTAACTGTGCTGATAGATTATAATCTATTGACATTTGTTTAGGGAAAAAAACTCAGACCGAAAGTCTGGTTTAGTGTGCAGTGTTAGCATGTGTTTGCAAGTTGGGAAAGGAAACCAGGACAAGCTAATTAAGTGCTTTGAGCCTTGCAGTAAAGATTGTAATTTCTTGGCTCGCAGCATCTGTGAGATGCAACTGAACAACCAGCAGGATGATAAGCTCCTAAAAAAAATATAGGTTACTGCTAAAGTAAGGGGTAAAAAGACAACATCCCCATCGCATTCGCATATTTTTAAATGCACGCTAAATGTAATTACCTTTTTAAAGTTGAGAAAAAAGAATACTTCATGTTTCCCCAAATCCAACGAAAAGCACGGACCCAAGAGAGTCCGTGACGCTCACTGCTGACATCAGCTGTGATGGTATAGTTTCCCAAATCCAACGAAAATTAGGAACCCAGGAAAGTCCATGAAATAACAGAAAATAAAAGGAAGCAAGCACTGTGCTTTACCGTCAAGCTGTTTTGTTCTGTGCCGCCTGCAGAATAAAGTTAAGTATTTGTGCCGCCTGCAAAATGAAGTAAGCATTTGGCCGCCATAATAATGACTTAGTCTCCCTGTGCCTGAATGTGTTCTTGTGTAACGTAATCCGTGCTCATTTAAAGCACTCCAATACCTACCGCACGAGTTTGAGCTGTATAAATCTGCATTAAAAAAAAAAGCACTCAAACAAAACAAAACTGCACACGCATCAAAAACCAGCCGTGTTACATGAAAGCTGCTGGCTGGTGTTTCCCCAAATTCAATAAAAATTACGGACCAGGAGAGTCCGTGAAATAATAGAAAATAAAAGGAAGCAAGCACTATGCTTTACCGTCCCGCTATGTACCGATTACAGTTAGAGGTGTGGTCCCAGGAGAGTCCGTGAAATGAGGGAAAATAAAAGGAAGCAAGCACTGTGCTTTACCGTCCCGCTGTTTTGTTTTTTGCCGCCTGCAAAATAAACGTAAGCATTTGTGCTGCCTGCAAAAAGAAGTTAAGCATTTGGCCACCATAATAATGACTTACTCTCCCCGTGCCTGAATGTGTCTTTGTGTAACGTAATCTGTGCCCATTTAAAGAGCTCCAGTACCTACGGCACGAGTTTGCGCTGTATAAACCTGCATTAAAAACAAGCAGGAAGTGGGATAAGGGAGGGGGTGGCAAATGGTGGGCACTTTCGCGGCCCCTTTGATGTTCTCAGTGGCTGCGCGGCTCACTGAGAACATCAAAGCGGCCGCGAAATGATCACGCAGGCTGCCAAATGGTGCGCGCGCCCGGCGCACATGCACTGTAGTTGGCGGCCTGAAAGCACTGGTTTGCACTTCCAAATCCCCCTTTTACAAAAGCTCTCACGAGAGCAGCGCTAAAGCGCTGGCTCAGGCGAGACCTAAAAAGGACGCAACTGCAGATAGAACAGCTGGATAGGCCAACATCTGGAGGAAGAGGAAAGCAGGTCTACATTGGTAGAAGCCCCTGAAGCTTAACATGGGGGGTAGATATCCATTACTCCCCGTTTTTTCATTTTTGTATGTGTGCTGCATACTGCAGCACACATACAAAGAGGAAACTGCCTCTAAGGATTGGTTTTGTGCTGGAAGGAGTCCCTTCCTGCACAAAAACAATCCTGCCTACAATGCAGGCACCCTTCACCATGGTGCACGGGTGTCTGCACTGGCGGTTGGCATCAGCCTATGCACCAGCACAGGCAGAGGGCAGGAATACGCCATATCTTGATCTCCCTTTCATGCAGCCTATTTAAACCTGGGGAAGCGCCAAAACATACACCTCCCAAGGTGAGGTGTAATGAGTGTTAGAATTGTGGGTCTCTAGTTGGTAGAGGTAAGTACCTTAGACCAAATAGGGACCCTTGCATCTAGTCAGGGTAAGGGGCTACACTCCTGGATAACCCCTGCTCACCCCCTTGGTAGCTTGGCACGAGCAGATAGGCTTATCTCAGAGGCAGTGTTTAAAGTAGTTGTAAACACATACAGTAATACAGTGAAAACACTACAAATGGACACTACATCAGTTTAGAAAAATAAGTAATCTTTACTAGACTTAGCACAAGACCAAACGACAAAAATCCACAATATTGTAATCAAAGAGAACACTTTAAAATGGTAGAAAATAGCTTAGTTCAATGTAGTTGGTAAGTTCGACACTTTACTCTCAAAGTACCTTGGATGCGTCACACAATGCAAACAAAAGGGTCGCAGGAAAGTTGATGCGCCGTTCCTTACACTCGGGGGAGTGGATGTGTCGGTTCCTTACTGCAGTGCAGGAGAGGTGATGCGTCGCTTCCTTACTGTGTGGGGAGTTGATGTGTTGTTTCTTACTGCGGCCCGGTGACAATGCGACAAGATGGCGATGCGACGTTACGGTGCAATTTGACAACATGGCGTCTTTGATGCGATGCGTGCACGCCCAACGGCCGTGCGGCGACTCGGTGAACACTTGAGCCACAACAGGCCCTGTGACACGCTTCTCCGGTGATGCGATGATGACCTCTGCGGCGGCAACACGCTTATCCAGTGATGCGACGCGCTTAGTCGGTGATGCGACGGTGAACAGCTGCGGTGGCAACACACTTCTTCCTCGATGCGTTGCGCTTACAGCTCCCAGCGACATGCAGTCACAAGACATACCCAGAACAACAACAGGCACCTCTCTGCAGGTAGAATTCCCAGAAAGGAAATTCAGGGGGAGCTGGTGGTGAAGTTGTGGTGTCCCTGTGACTTCAGACAGGAGGCAAGCTCAGTTCAAGCCCATGGAGATCTTCCTCAAGATGATAAGAGTACACAAAGTTCCTTTTCCCTTTTCTTGGAAATGAGTAACCACTGCAGGCCAACCCCAGACAGCAACCAGCACTGGGGCAGTCTCCTCCTTCAGCTTCCTTGGTTCTCTCCTTGACAAAGGTCAGTCTTGATTCCCAGAATTGATCTAAAGTTCTGGGTTCTGAGCCCCAATATTTATACTGCAAAATCATTTGTTCTCTGAAGGCAGAGAGTGTCTGTGCCTAGTCAAAAACAGTTATGTCCTCCTGGGTGCAGCTTCCTGGCAGGAGGTGGAGACAGCATTGTTTGAGAGCAGACCTGGCCAAATAGCTGAAAGGAAATCTCCTCCCCCTACTCTATTCTATGAGGGCTCAGGTCAATGAAAGGAAATCTCCGCCCCCTACTTTCTATTCAATGCAGGTCCTATTCAGCCCAGCCCTGACCCATCAGACTGCTGGAGCCAAAGCCCTCTCCAGCCCCGTCACTCACAAACCAGACATGGATTACACAAACATAGCAGAGGCATGCTGGATGGTTAGGCAAGAAAATACCTACTTTCTAAAAGTGGTATTTTAAAACACAGAATGTAAAAATCACGCACACTAAAAGATGTATTTTAACATTCTGAGTTCAGACATACTAAACTTTATTTTCCTATCTTGTTCCTAGGGTCAGTTATGATCATAAGATGTTATAATCAAACTGCCCATTCTTGCCTATGGGAACAGATAGCCTTGCAATAGTGAAAAACAAAATTGTCTGTAATTCACTATCAGGACATGCCACAGACATCAGGGCATGTCCTACCTTTTACATACAATGCACCCTGCCCTTGCGCCTACCTTAGGGGTGACTGATATGTAGAAAAGGGAAGGTTTAGAGACTGGCAAGTGGATGCACTTGCCAAGTCGACATGGCAGGCCCAGACTGCACACAGGCTCTGCAATGGCAGGCCTGAGCCACACTTTACAAGCTGCTTCTGTGGGTGGCACAACCAGTGCTGCAAGCTCACCAGCAGCATTTGATGAACAGGCCCTGGGCACACATGGTGCACTGTACTAGGGTCTGACAAGTAAATCAAATAAGCCAATCATGGAGTCACTAATCCAATACAACATTTTACAGTAGAGAACACTTGCACTTTGGCACTGAATAGCAGTGGCAAAGTGCCCAAAGCATCAAGACCAGCAAAAACATAGTAAAACATAGGAGGCAACAGTGGAAAAATGGAAGGGGGACCCACGTCAATGGTGCCAGGTCTAACACATGTCCCCTCCAGCTGAAATGTGGGGAGAACTACCCACCCCTTGAGAGTTCTCCTCGCTAAGGCGGAAAAATCTGGACAGACCATCAGCATTGGCGTGTTCTGTACCAGGGCGGTGTTCCACCGTGAAGGCCATCCCTGTGAGAAGTTGGCCTGATGTATGATGTCACTAGTTCTAGTGTACACCTTATATCAGTCCAAACAACCCTTATGGTGATTGGTTGTAAAGTCAACCTTATAGACCAGCTATCCTAGCGGTAGCATGGACAAGAGCAGTCTTAGGCTAAACTCTGAATGGCATGTGAAGCCAGCTGTGATACCATATATAGGGCCTCATGTAGGTGGGCTTGCATTTACCACTTCATAAATACCGAATCATACCGATTCGGTATTTATGAAGTGGTAAATGCAATGTAGGTAATGAGTCGGTAAAAATTACCGAGTCGGTAAAATTCGGTAATTAACGAATCGGTATTTACCGATTCGGTAATGAGGCATACCTTCCCATTGATGGGAAGGTATGCCTCATTACCGAATCGGTAAATACCGATTCGGTAATGGGGGAGCACATGCAAGGGTGGCAGGGTGTCACATTGACACCCTGTTGCACCCCTGATTCGGCCATGTGTGCACATGTGGCGCACATACATGCCCTAAGGGCATGTATGTCTGCCACATTGCACACTTCTAAGCGCTATAAAATGCTTTTACACATCCATTCTTTATTTACCACCAACTATTAGTTGGTGGTAAATACCGACTCCAAACAACACCCACACACTCCCCCTACATCTCATTTCTGTATTCGGAATTTACCGAATCGGTAAAATTACCGATTCGGTAAATTACCGAATACAGAAATGAGCCCCCTACATGTCACAAGCCTAAATACCGGTCGGTAACGTTATAATTACCGAAAATCGGCCGTTACCGACCGGTATTCGGCTACGTACATGAGGCCCTCAATCCCTTGAATACCAAATGAAAGGACACCACAACAGGTATATATATAAAATAAAGTGTATTTATTCTAGCCAAACCCTCAGCACTCTTTGAGATTCGAGGTAAGTACAACACAGTCTTATTCAAGCATAAATTAAGTCACACAGGTAAGTAATACAGTTAGGCCCTAGGGGCCACGCAAACCATATACTAAAGAAGTGGTATAAGGACCACTGTCACGGAAATAGGATAGGCCTAGGCAATCGCTGGGGCTACACTACACTACCAACAGTTAGGAAGTGGGAGGCCCACGGGATTCAGGTGCAGAGCGGAAACACTCACGCGTAATGCGTATAATCGATAGAAATAGTACAGTTCTGAAATAAGCAGTTTTAGGACACTTCTGGAGCAACTAGAAAGTCGAGACTCGGAAACTAGACCCTAGGATAGTCACTACCCTTGTGAGCACCGAAGTACCCAAGTTACCTAGCCCACAGGCTGCGGGTGCATAGGTGTGAACTTGCGTCGGGTTTCGTCGTTGACTTCTATGGATGCCTGAAGGAAAGTTGCTGACAGGCAGTCAGTGCAGAGTGTCCGGTGGATCCCAAGGCCGGGATCAAGAAGGAAGGGTACCTGCAAGAAGAAGGGACAGAGTCAAGGTCACTAGCCAGTGACCACGTGGAACCAGGAAGGAACCAGGCGATGTCGTGAAGATTGCAGGCGAAGAGGTGAAGCTTGTCGCAGCAGCCACGGGTACCAGGAGATGTCGAGGACGACCAGGACCAGGAGGCGAGCTGTCCCACGAAGGCTCTTGCTGTCGGCGGCGTGGAAGTCGAACTAGGACTCACCAAGCCTTGGCAAGCGGAACCCACGAAGAATGGAGGACTTGCTTCTGGTGCAGACCAGGAAGGTCTGGGGTGCTTCTCGTTTGCAGAGAAGCGGGAGCCAGTCTGGAGGAGCCAAACCAGCAGTGAAGATTCAAAGGTGTGTCGTCGCAAAGGCCGCTAGCCAACGGGCAAGCAACCGGACAGACGCGGCAAGCAGGAAAATGCAGAAGGGCCCCACGCAGGACTCGTGGAGTGTGGGGGGCTGATCTTCGGTGCAGATGGTGCTTGGGGTTGGGGCTTCTCAATCCCCGGTGCACAACTTCGAGGGTACCTCAGAAGCTGCGCTGGAAGATACTCGCCACTTTTCCCAGGTAGCCGGTCCCACGTCTCTCGTCGCCTCCACGGATCTCAGCTCAGCTGTGGATGTGGATCAGGGTCGGAGAAGTATGGAAGTCAAGGCTCTGGTCGGGCTCTGCAGTCGGTCCCTCGTAGAACTTCAGCAAAGCAAAGGGTAAGTCTCTTGATGGTGCCTGTTTGCACAGGGTAGCCACTCCTTGGCCACAAGGGAGATTCTTTAGTCTTCTTCTTTCATTGAATGTCGAAGGTCCAGAGTTTCTGTTCAAGTTGCAGGTTCAGGATAATCTAATCTCCTGGGGCCCAGCTACCACTCTTATACTAATCTGGGGGGCTGGGTTGCCTGCTAGGTCACGCCTTATGGGTGGGACCTGGGAGGGGGGTGGTTACACCCCCTTCCCTTTGTCCAGTTTCGCGCCAGGACTGGGGCTGGAGTGCCCCAGCACCGGTTTGAACTGGACTATGCATGGAGCACCTTGTGTGCCCCAGGCATGTCTCATTCCTTTCAGCCCTCCCTGCCCCAATACACTAAAGTCTGTCTGGGGAGGTGCTAGCACCTCCCCAAGCAGGAAACCTATTGTCCAAGCCTCCCTTGCCCGATCTGGCACTTACTTGCCTTGATCGTGAGGCCTGCCTTCCGCAGCGCAATCAACACTTCCCAGAGGTGGTGCAGATGTTCTTCCCAACTGGCGCTGAACACTGCAATGACATCCAGGTAGGTGGCACTGAACTCTTCCAGTCCAGCCAACACCTGGTTGACCAACCTCTGAAAGGTGGCAGGGGCATTCTTCATCCCAAAGGGCATAACCCGGATTTGGTAGTGCCCATCTGGTCTGGTGAATGCTGACCTCTCTTTGGCCCCATCAGTTTTGGTGATCTGCCAGTACCCAGACGTCAAATCAAATGTACTGAGGTACCGGGAAGCCCCCAGCCGATCAATCAGCTCTGGAGATGGGGTGCGCGTCAGTCCTGGTGACTGAATTCAGCCCTCGGTAGTCCACACAGAACCGGTGTTCGGGTGTGGCACCCGGTGCGGCGGCCTTTGGGACCAAGACCACTGGGCTGGCCCAAGGACTGTTAGAGGACTCAATCACCCCTAACGTAAGCATCTTGGAGACCTCCTCCTTGATGCAAGCTCTCACCCCGTCAGTCACTCTGTAAGTTTTGTGCTTACCAGGAGGACTGTCCCCCGTGTCCACATCATGGATGCGCCAATCAGTGATACTGGGGGTCGGGGAGAACAGATCAGAAAACTGTCCCAACCGTTGGCAACAATCATCCTGCTGCTCAGGGGTCAGGGTGGAAGAGAGGTTTAAACCGTCCACTGACCCATCTTGCTCTGTCGCAGACAGGAGGTCAGGAAGAGGCTCAGCCTCCTCCATTCCATTATCTGTTGCTAGGAGCATGTCCACTTCAGACCTCTCCAAGTGGGGTTTCAGCCAGTTGACATGCAGGACCCACAAAGGTTTCCAAGGAGACTGCAAGTCCACCAAGTAGGTGACATCGCTCTTGCGCTCCACCACCTCAAATAGTCCGGTCCACTTATCCCGGAGCGCACAAGGCTCCACGGGGGCCATGACCCACACTTTCTGGCCAGGCTAAAGCCCAAACAGAGTGGCATTCTGATCGTACCGCCGCTTCATCTCTTCCTGGCTGGCTTCCAGATTCGCCTGAGCGAGTTGCCTGAAACGCCCAGTTTGGTTTCTGAAGGCCAGCATGTAGCTATATACATCCTGGGAGCTTTCTCCCAGCCTTCCTTTACCAAACTCAGAGGTCCTCTTACAGGGTGACCGTACAGCAGCTGAAATGGACTGAACCCTAAGGACTTCTGTGGCACCTCTCTGTAAGCAAAGAGAAGGCATGGCAAGAGGACGTCCCACTTACGCCTCATGGGTTCCTCAAGACCCATAATCATGCCTTTTAGGGTCCGGTTGAATCTCTCAAACAGCCCATTACCTTGGGGGGTGGTAAGGAGAGGTACACTCATAGGTTATACCACACTCCTGCCACAGGGACTTCATATACTTGGATATGAAGTTTGTATCACGGTCTGACACCACCTCTCTGGGGAACCCCACATGGGAGAAAATCCCCATCAACGCGCGACCTACCACGGGGGCCATCACCGACCGGAGAGGGATGGCTTCCGTGTACGGGGTGGCATGGTCCACCAAGAACAGGATGAACCGGTTGCCCATGGCTGTCTTGGGATCCAGAGGCCCCACAATGTCAATGCCCACCCTTTCAAACGGGGTGCTGACCACAGGGAAAGGCTGGAGAGGAGCCTTGTGCTTCCTCCCACTCTTACCACTTGCATCTGGGAGATGCGTCACGTTGTAAAGCCCTGCGCCAGAAGTAGGCGTTCCTGCGCAGGGTGGGGCGTTTCGTCGCAGGAACGCCTCTTAAAAGTGGCTGAGTGAAATCTACAAGATTTCACTCAGTCACTTTTGAGCCCATGCTGCGTCAAAACCCTGCGCCTGCTTGAAGCAGGCGTAAGGATTGACGCAGCATTGTGAAGATAGGGCACCCCAGAGCCTTGCTGGAGCTGCGTCACGCTTGCTACGCAACTCCAGCAATGCGCTGCTTTTATGGCACAGATGCGTCACGCATCTGTCCGTTTTTTGCCCCATGGATGCACCGCATTGTAAATGCGGTGCATCCATGGTGGCGGAGCCGTGATGCACAATAACTGGCGCATCCCTGCTGATATGCAGGGATGCGTCAGTTATTGTAAATTTTCCCCTAAATTTCCAATCGCGACTTGCTCCATTAAAGTCAATTGGGATCCGCGGCTGTGTTCTCACACTGCATGCGTCTCCCGTGGGTCCTTTACTTACCTGCCTTGGGTGGATTAGGGGGGCCCCAGCACTTCTTGGCACACTTGTTGTGAAATGTTTATTTGTGCATATGTCCTTGATTCCTAATCTCATAAAGAGATTAGCAGAGAGTTGTTAGTAATAAATACATATATATTTTATATATATACCCGTGTGGTGTCCTTTCATTTAGTGATTCAAGAGATTATAAGGTAAAACAAGCTGCTTTACATTCCTCTAAAGACTTAGCGTGAAGGCTGCTCTCCACAGGTACCACTAGGATAGCTTTCTTTAAAAGGTTGTCTTAAACCTATCTACCATAAGAGTCGAATTGTACTGGTGCAAGGTGTCCACTTTAACTAGTGAACAGCATATACCAGGCCAACTTCTCACAGGTACCCTCGCTGTTTGTCCGAATCTATAGCGCCCCCAGAATAAAGATTTTTGTAAAAGGAACCAAAGATCTCTGCCTTGTCCCCATCTTTGTGTGTGATATCCCCGGAGGGTCCCCAAATGCCCCCTATGTACTCTCTCTCACGTTTATCCTTTAGTTGTCTGGCAAGATATTTACCAATTTTGTTGCCCTGAGTATATGAGAGATGTCGCAATTTAGTAAGTGTAAACTCCGCCCTATTGATGTAAATAGCCCGGAGTTTACCTCGTGTCGCCGTCAGGTTGCGCAAGGTTTGCCTAGTGGGATTCAGTTTATGAGCGTTTTCAAGAGAAGACAGTTCCAACTCCAGTTGCTCCCTCTCTCTAGTGCGCTGCGCATTTAATGCTGCATTGAGAGCAATACACTTCCCTCTAAAGACAGCCTTAAATGTGTCCCAGTTGGTATACTCTGATGTGTCCTCCGGGTTATTGATAGTAAAAAAATCAGTAATGGTTTCTCTTAGTTTGGTACAAGATTCCTTGTCCCGAACCAGCGACACCGGAAAGTACCATCTGGGAGCAGTCGAGGCGTTCCCAGAACAAGTGAGACAGAGAATAAGCTATGGTCCGATACTGACAGGGGAAATACCTTGGCCTCCCGCAGGGCACCCTGTAAGGATTGGCTAAAAAATGTTTTCATCTAATCGGGAATATGTGCGATGAACGTGTGAGTAAAATGACTGGTCTCGGGTCTATGGGTAAAGAGTGCGCCAAGTATCCAGGAGGCCCAAATCCTGTATACGCTGTTGTGTGTCCAGAGTAAAGGAGCCCCTATTCGAGCGTTGTGAGTGTGTACTGTCCAACTCTTTCTGCCATATCAAGTTGAAGTCACCCATAAGAAACATAGGACCTTCCGCAAAGTCCGTCAACTTCCCCAAGAGTGTGTGTATGAAGACTGTCTGACCGGTATTGGGGGCATATACCGCTACAAAGGTACACAATTTCCCTCTCAAGCGCCCCTTAACCATGACCCAGTGGCCCTCCTTATCACTTTGGACTCCCAATGGTTGGAATTGTATAGAAGAACGAAACATGAGTGCCACCCCCCTGTGTTTCGTGTGAGCCGAGGATCTGTAAATTAGCGGAAATTGTTTGTGTCTAAGGCGTGTGTCCTCAGCCCTCGCTAAGTTGTTCTCTTGCAAGTCAACTATATCAAGGTGATGGTCGATTATGTACTTCCATATTTTTTGACGCTTTGGGGGGAATTAAGACCCTTAACGTTCCAGGTTCCAATAGTGATCGGCATTGTGCTATAGGAAGAAACTACCCCTCTCTAAGGGCTCTGGCAACCCCATCATGACCTTGATCTTTGCCTGTTCCCAAAGGGCCATGCTGAGCCAGTGCGCGCTGGTTTGGCATAGACAAGTATCAAGCATGTAGTTGTTAAAAAGCCGCCACCACGTCCCTCCCGCTCCCCCCCTAAACCCCCCAAAAGGAACAAATAAACATTACTAGAACCATTGCTAGGTCGTCTTGTGGGGCTAAAACTCCCCCACATGGACCAGGGGGACAACAGGTCCAAGGACCCAGTCCACGCCCATCCCGGCAAGTCTCTCAATTGTGAATCATCTTTGTACTACTGAAAGTCGGGCCAACCTATAGGACCATATCTAGGGGAGCAAATATAGCAAGTCCCTTGCATTAAAGTGTAAGACCATTAGCCGTGAATTGGATAACAGGACAGAACTAAAGGCAAACATAATATTGGCCATCCAACCCGCCATTTTAGAAAAAAGGAGACAGCATTGTTCTTACTTATGGTGCCCTCTTAGTCTATGACGAGGCCACATCTCCAGTAGAGGGCCAGGACCCCAAAAACAAGGGCCGAGGAAGAGTGCAAGGGTGGAGATTCGAGATCACGGGAAGGTTGTGGCTCTACTACTGCAGCCACCGGAGTTATCCCGAGACAACAACTCCCTTGGCGAATGTTCGTAGGACTGTGCAATACACTGCTGGTGTAGTCAAAAGGTCTCACATCCGCCGTGGTGTAGTCTGACATCTAAGAACAAGATTTTTCTCAGTGTACTCGACTATTTCAGCTCTTTCTATGTTTATTCAAAAAGTTTTTTGGGTGCGCTACAACATCCGCTGCACTGTGTCTGGCAGTGCCTGTAACTGAATCCAAATCTGTGTGGGTTAGGACATCCCTTCCCTTGCATGTGAGCACTTTTAAAATGAAACAGAATGTTTCTCCTCAGAAATATTCAAATGATGTTCGCATCAATCTTTATTGATTAATCATCAAAGGTTTTATTCTTCATTTATTCATGATATAAGACTTCTTCTGACATCTTGTAATCTCAGATGCAGCAAGCATTCATTACTAGATGCTTATAAACCCAAAGCATTTCGGGTCCAACTTGACCCTTCTTCAGGGGTCTGCAATACATGAATAACCAAAATCAGTACAAGTTCTTCATAAACTCATGAATACAATCTTATAAATTCAGCCCAGTAAGTCTAATTACATAAGAACATATTGAATAGCTACCACAAGTTAATGCAATTTCTTCACTTACTCGTGAAATCAAGTCCGTAAAGTTTTTCCAAATTTCAACTGAATGAATGTGATAGAGCTTGGCACATTGCATAGTTAAACACAAATGCGTGGTTATCAGCATGTTTTTCAGGAATGCCCCATGTAGTCTGTCTAAGCACAACATATATACAATGAAACAATACTTAGAAACGTTCCCCAAACACAAGTGCAATATTCACAGAAAAACAACACTGGAAGGTTACGTTGAAACACCGTAAGAAATAATGGGCGCTACTGTGATATTCCCAAACATGAACGCTGGAGCTGGGAAAAATGCATAATCATATTTTGAAAACAGTATTCCTCGTTATCTGCGAATATTCACGGTGTTGTTTGAAAGAAATATTTAACCGCTTTGCGGACGCGAATACAATGTCCGCGGGAAATTTGTGGAATGATACATAGTGTCGGAATCCGATGTTTGTCGATGACTAAAGTTTCAACATATATACGGTTTTGGAAGTGCTAAAGCTGTTACAAAAGGTTCTATAGGAGAGCACTTTACGTATAAAGTTGATTTAACTAGAAACTAATATCAAGATCGAGAGAGCACTTACGTTTGCTGTTGTTAAATCGAACGCTGGAAAAGTCTTCTCTATCAGCCGTTATTCTCACGGCTTTGTTGGTTTAAGTAGCAAACGTCAATGTGAAAGCGGAAAGTCTTAAAGCAACAGTAGTGTACCAAGTGCTTAACAAACCACCGTGCAACTACCTGGACCATAATGCTAGATTCTATGTGGCTATAAAATATGCGGTGCTCATATCTCGGTTCAGCGATAATATATAAAAACTGATGCAAATATTATTTAAAAATAGGGGTACGCAGTCAATGTATATGAACTACCAAAATGCCCAGTGTGTGGTAAATATTTAAATTACCTGTACTATTTTTTATGCGGTAAAATTCAATAAGAATAACTCAGTAAAATAAGAGGCAGAATCCGTGGTATTCGAGGGTATAATAGGGTATTTATTCCTTACAAAGGAATGATGGTTCGAACCAGGCAATCGAGTTCCGTCACCACGAAGGTTCAGGAAGGGATCAGCAATACATTATAGACAAGTAATAATATATATATGAAATGCATTACAGTAAGACAGATGCAGGAGGCGTAACAGCTGATAATACAGATAAGAATACACATACGTAATGAAAAAGGCGTAATAATAGGCGTGCATAGAGGTGTATACTAGAAACGTCATTTAAAATGAGGTCACAGGTGGGTGGATCCATAAGAGAATCCTGCGGTGTCAGCAAAAATGCATGGCAGAGATGCGCGCGCAGCCGCATGACGTGTGATTGACGTGTAACTAGAGGGTGAAGGGAACTTGACATTTAGCCCTACATGAGGAGACAGAAGTCTGGGGTGTCAAGACAACCTAGTCCTAAATCATATCTAATATCTTATGTTTAAGGAACTATATTATCTAGAAGGAAAGGTCTTCTCGGACAAATCCTATTCTATACTGACTGTTAGTGCGTGTACAAGCGTCTAAGTGTCTACATGGGATGCGAGGGGGCATGGGCCTTCCATGGTAACAGGGACTATGAATTACTTGCATAAAGACAGTGAGGCCGGGCCCTTTGCTCTGCAGCTAGAGAGATGTTTACCTAAGCTATTTAGACAGGAATGCATTTCTTGAGGAACGGAGCAGATAACTTGAAGGCTGAATACAGTTTTTGGCAGGCAACAGGCCGGGCTAGGCACCGTTAGCCGCGCAGGAAGTAAGACAAAGTTCATGGATACAGATGCAGGTCCAGGCTGGAGCATTCAGAGGCAGAAGCAGGAAAAAGCTCGATGGCAGAATTCAGGGCCTACCTTGCCAGAGCTGGAAAACGTGAAAAGTATACCATATAAAGACGGTGGCAAGGCATACTTAGGAACGGAATATCTGGCCCATTCATGGCAGATATGAAAGAGTACATATTAACGTTGGACACAATTGTATTTGCGTCTTCATAGCTTGAAGTGGAGGGAACATACATGTACTTGTAGCATGTACATGGAGCCGTTGGGGTCTAGATAGGGGACACAATTGACCATAAAAATTCATATTTCCTCATTCCCTCCTTGTCCCCTACGGACCCTCATGAAATATCGATCTTCAGGAATCCATCAATCTGTTCATGTAACATCATTTGCTCTTCTTTCTTCTTCCGGGATCTTGAATGAAAACTTGAACGTGGAATACACGATGTGGCACACAGGCCGCAAATCGCTGGTCCACATTGTAGACATAGGCAGCAACTGAATACTATGAGAAGGCCAATACCTAGGAAGGATAGGACCTTCCATCCCCAGGCTGACAACACGCTCCAGAACCAACCGGACCATGTCCAGGTGCCTGCATTCTGATGTATCTGGTTTGCAATCTTGTGAAGACGAGTTATGGCTTTATATACGGATGGCGCGTTTTCTGGGATGAAAACACAGCAACTTGATCCGATGACCCTACAAGCTCCGCCCCTATCTGCTAGGATGACGTCAAGGACAAGACGATTTTGGAGAACAACAATCCGCATCGCAGACTGCTCCTCTGTTAAGTTGCCTAGGGCAGAGGTAGTTTCATTCACTACTGCTTCAAGGGTTCTGGTTAATCTACGTATTAGTTTACTGTTTGAGACAACACCTATGTAAGGAAAGAGACCTTTATTGAAGTCTGTATATTGTTCCCATGCTGTTTCGGTGTAGTCAACAATCGGGGTATCTCTCTGGGGTCTATGGTGTACTAGATTGCTATTTCTATGATAATCAGGAGGGGCTAGGAAAACAGGTGGCAGAAGGAATGCAATGTAACAGGTACCATCCCAATCTAGGGGTAGACGTATATATGCGGTGTGACCACAGATGAAGTAGGAGTGACGGGAAGCTCTAAATGTAGACTTGCCTTTATCACTGAATTCGATCACAGTACTACATTTACTATGACCCAGGTGTACTGAACCATTCTTTCTTACACATAATTCACCTTTGACTGGTAATACGGACATAGCAGGCAAGACTAGTGTAGCTTCAGATTCAACATTTAGAATCATGAGGTTAAGTGTAAAATTACCTAATCCATATACTTCATTTTCTAGGTCAGTTCCTGTTCTTTTGGGAAGTCCCTCCTTGTTAGGATGACAGGCTTTAAGCAAAACTAAGTTCAGGTTTCCCCATACCCAGTTGCTCTGGTATACTACAGTGTTTGAATCTAAAGAATTAATTAAACTAAACCATGCTCCACAGGAGCCATTGTGTGTAAACGAATATGGAAAGAGAGGCAGGACTCCTTTGTATTTCTGATAGGGAGGGAGTCGGCCACATATCCAACAATTTGTAGCGTTGCTGGTCTGATGGGAATGATGTAACATACTAATGAATGTGTTGTTGCGCAGCGCAAATCTATAGGACAACTCATGTGGAGGTAGTTCACTAAAAGAATGTTCGGCTGTAACATTGTAAGCACGCTTGAAAATAGGATAGTACATATGTAACAGTATGCTTGCAACAATGATCAGAAGACTTAGAAAAAACATAATTAATAATGTCACTATACAGTGACTACGAAGTGATTTACAGTACGCATGTTTCTTGAGCTGTTTCTGTCTATTTCTCTCTCTATTTCGGTCTAGAGGATACATGTCAGAGACAAATTCAACCGATTCACCTTGGAGAGGACTTAAACAATCAAATTGTCTGACTTGCTAGACCTTAGTTTCAGTTTATAGTTCTCTTTTTCTGATTTTTCAACCAGGGGGAGTTTTGAGTCCGTCGGTGAGGGAATGCAGGGCTGAACGTTTAAATCCGATGGTAGTCCATGAAATTTCTTGATATGGCTCGAGTGCAGCCACCCTTTGCGACCCTCAATCTTCACGGCTGTCCTCGTGGTCAGTAAAACGAGTTTCGGTTGTTGCCAGCGAGGCTCCAACGGGCTCCTCCTGTCGAAGTTTCTCACAAGCACCAGATCACCTGGAACCACTTCATGAGGCTTTACCTCAGTGTTATCGGGAAAAGCTGCAGCTACCTGTGAACGACAAGATTGTAGTGCAGACATCAAGGAAGCCAGGTAATCTGTCAGCATATTACAATCAACATCAGTGATTTTACGAGGTATAGGCGTCCCCCACATATTTGGTGGCCTACCGAAGATCACCTCATACGGGGATAGCCCTGTTCGAGAATGTGCTACCATTCTCATGTAAAAGAGCGCAACTGGTAAGGCTACTATCCAGTCGACACCTTTGTCTCTACAGATTTTGGACAATCTAATTTTCAGAGTTTGATTATGACGCTCCACGAGACCTGCTGCCTCGGGATGTCGGACACAGTGGAATTTCCATTGATAGCCTAACAGAAGTGAAACGTGTTTCATTAGCTCGGATGAGAACGGCTGGCCATTATCTGAGTACACGACTCGGGGCATACCATACCGTGGGAAGAATTCTCGAACTAACTGTTTGGCAGTAGTCGGGGCAGTGTAATCTGAGACGGGATACGCCTCTGTCCAACGGGAAAGAGCGCATACAACTACGAGGACATATTTGAATCCTCGACATCGTTCCATCTGGATATAATCCATCTGGAGGACTTCAAAAGGGTGATCGGGAGGTTGAAATCCACCCTGCTCTACAGGTACGCCTTTACCTGGGTTGAACTGACAACAAATCATACAAGTTCGGACTTTCTGTTTGGCTGCAGCTCGTAAGTGTTTGTTAAACCAAATGTGTTGAATACTGTCTAACATGGCTTTTTCTCCTAGATGTGCTGGACTATGTATTGTGTTAATGATAACTTGAACCATTGAGTCAGGGAGAAACCATATAGATTTTCCCTTCGTCATCCATCCCTGATCGGTTTGGATCCCTCCTAATTCAGTCCATTTCTTTATTTCCTCTGGTGTAGCATGTGTCTGTATGTCAATTACATCAAGAGCGGGATCCTTAACTGTCATGCAGTGTGTCGGCGTTAGAACTATTGTCTTTGTCAAGTCAGTTGCAGGAGTCTGATTCTGTGCTGTTTGCTTAGCTGTTCGGTCTGCTAGGTCGTTACCCTGGGAAATAATATCGGTAATTTTTGTATGGGCTTTGCACTTCATGATAGATATTGAAGTAGGTAGATGTATTGCATCTAACAGAGCTTGAATGAGGGGTCCGTGTTGGATGTTGGCACCGTGAGAAGTTAAATAACCTCTTTCGCGCCAAAGAACGCCGAAGTCATGGACGACTCCGAAAGCATAACGTGAATCTGTGTATATGTTAACTTTTCTATTCTTGGCTTGAATACAGGCTTGTGTTAGAGCAATAAGCTCTGCTGCTTGAGCTGATAATGTGTCGATACAATTGGTTTCAATGACTTCGGTGTCTGTCATGACTGCATAAGCGGCCACTAACTTTCCTGTACTTGTTCTCATACATGAACCATCTACATAAAGTGTCAGGTCTGGATCTGGTAATGGGACATCTGTCAAGTCTTGTCTGGGTTTCGTCGTGATAGTAATGACTTCAATACAATCATGTGCCAGTGGGTCTGTTCCACTTAAGGGCAAAAGTGTGGCAGGATTTAATGTACTACAACGTCTGATTTCTATGTGTGGCTGAAACAATGTGAGTTCGTAACCAGTCAGTCGTGCTATAGTCAAGTGTTGTGTTTGTGTCCGGTTCAAGAGAACCTCTACTGCGTGTGGTACTTGTACTGTCAATTGATGTCCTAATACTATGGAATCGCTTTGTCTGATCGCCAAAGCTGTCGCTGCAACTGATTTCAGACACGCAGGAAGAGCTTGAGCTACTGGATCTAACGTGCTAGAAAAGTAAGCACATGGCTTGTGTGATCCTGCTTGTTCCTGCGTGAGTACTGACAAGGCAGTACCTTCACGTTCTGTAACAAAGAGTGTAAAAGGCTTACTGTAACATGGTGTCGCTAAAACAGGTGCTTGGCATAAAGCTTTCTTTAAGTCTTCAAAAGCTTGTGTATGTTCTGGGGTCCAAGGGAGGACAGTCGATGTCGCTGCCTCCTGGGTTGTCAACTGAATGAGTGGTTTAGCTAAAAATGCATATTGGGGAATCCACTGCCTACAGTACGAAGTGAGGCCTATGAAGGCCCGTACGTCCTTTTGTGTCCTGGGTGGTGGCATGTTTACAATTAACTGGATACGGTCAGGTGTGAGCTGTCTCCCCCATTTGGACAGCAAGTGCCCTAGGTACACAACTTGCTGGGCACTAAATTGCAGCTTTGAAGGGGACACCTTGTGCCCCTTGTCGGCTAAGAAATGTAAAACCGTCAGTGATGCTTTTTCACATTCGCGTTCGCTTCGGGCGGTGATCAGCAGATCATCGACATACTGAAGCAGTGCAGTGTTAGCAGGCATGTGGATACTGTCAAGTTGTCTTTTCAGTGCTTGGCTGTAGATGCTAGGACTTTCTGTAAATCCTTGAGGTGCGCGTGCGAATTTAAAACTTCGTCCATTTAAACTGAATCCGAACAAATATTGGCTTTCCGGATCGATTGGGACGCTGAAGAAGGCGTTCTTGAGGTCAATTACAGTAAAGAACGTTGCCTCTGAATCAATAGCTGTCAGTAATGAAGAGATATCTGGGACCACGGGATATTGTGGTATAATGCATTTATTTAATTCTCGCAGATCAATAACTAATCGATATACTGGGGGTGCTTTTGGATCAGTTTGTTTAAGAATCGGAATAATCGGAGAATTACATACATTGGAGTCGGTTTCTACAACCACTCCTTGTGCAATGAGCTCGTCAATGATTTGCAGTAAAGCCACTACAGCATCTGGCGGTAACTTGTATTGTCGCATTCGTGGTAGTACCACTCCTGCTTTGAGTGTGACTCGATATGGTGTAATGTGCATACAACCTACATCAGTGGGGCCTTGCGCCCATAAATGTGCAGGTAGATTCTGTAACCGGTGATCCATGTCTCTAGACACGTAGTGACCTTTAAAGTCACGCAAAAATAGTCGTACTCCGTCCGGAGAACAACATATTATAGCTCCTAGAGCTTTCAATGTTTTTATACCTAACAAGTTTTCTGGGCATGATTTCGTAAGCAATAGATCTGTAGCCCGTGTTAATGGACCGACTGTGAATGCAAGTGGTTGTGATACTTCGTTAATAGTAGGCTTTCCTCAAAATCCAAGGGAAATATTTTGTGAGCCTGAGAGGGGTGCCCCTGGAACTTCATCGTGACTTATAGTTGTTCTGCTTGCCCCTGTATCGAGTAGAAACTTTCTGTCTTTCCCTAATACTTGACTCTGCACATAGGGACCCTCTTGATCTACAGGAACCTCAATAAGGGGTAAGCCAACTTCCCTCTCTAGGCTATTTCATGTGTAGCGCTGATACTCTGGATAGTCATTTTGTGCATACTGGTACATCTGTTGTGTCGTGTTTTGTGTTGCAGCAATAGGCTGTGGCTGTTGTTGTGGTTGTGGTACGGTCTGTTGTGCAGCTTGCATAGGCTGTATATTCTGAGGTACTTGTTGTTGGATCTGATCCTGTCTAGGCGGACGTGGTCTCTCCTTAGTTTTACCCGTGGAGATATTATGTTTTAGAACTGCACAATCGTTTATATAATGACCTGGCTGTTTACAATAGTTGCATGTCCCTTTAACGGGAACCGCTGAGTTACTGGACTGTGCCGTACCCTTTTTATGACCGTCAGCTGGAACTGACTGAGCGACAAGCATTTTCATTTTCGTGTCTTTCATACGCCCCGTTTCGTGTTCTTGTTCTTCTCTAATTCTATTCTGGTGATACTGTAACATTTGTAACATTTGTGAAGGAGTGTTAGCTTGCCAAGTGCTCTCAACTTTCAATACTCTGTTTTTAACCTGCGGCACGGAATTCTCGACTAGTTTTGTTACAAAAAGGTGTGGATATGACTCACTATTTGCTTTCAGGCCGCTATTAATACCAAAGCATTTTTCAAATCGGGAATAAAAATCACTGGTGTCTTCCTCGGGTTTCTGTTTACAGGCTGAGATTGCTCCCCAATCTTCCTTTTTCGTAGTTAATAAACGTGGCAATACTTGCACCAATAGCCCTGGCAATGCTTTTGTTTTGTCCCCAAGCCCTACGCCTGCAGTTCGGTTATTTTCTTCATTTTCTAATGCGGTCCAATCAATCTTTTGGTCTCCCACCTCCCATTCTTTTTCCTTGAGTTTCTCATAAATACCGGCAGGCAATAATACTTTCAATATTTTCATAATGTCAGGATAGGTATAATCACCCATGAGTAACATGTCCTTTAGTTCACGGTGAAAACCTGCTGGATCTTTGTCATGGCTGGGCACTAATTTTTTCATTTCCAATAGTTCTATTTTGGTTATGGGCGTGTACACAAACACACGTCTAAACGTATTGTCATCATTTCTGACTGGGTGTACTTCGCGTAAGGGGTTCTGTCTATCTATGTGATACGTTTTTCTTTCCACGGTGGGAACTGAAACATGTTCTGGGCATACGAAGACAATGTACTGGTGCCGATATTCTAGAATTTCTTTAATTAAATCAGTGCCTGAACCTCTCCATTTATTCATGAGTTATTCTATCAGTATATCAGGTAGGGGACCAGGATCGGAGTGTTGGCTTCTATACAATATAAGGAGGTGTTGTATCATGTATATACCAGCTAAACGCTGTTCGTCTGGGGTAAGATTCAGAAACGTGTGTGCTAGCGCATCATCACTGTATTTTTCAGAACTGTCAGCCCATTGTACTGCTGACCTGGCTAATTCTTGTTCATCCATAGAATCGAGCATATGATACCCCCTCCAGTCTCGGAGTAATTTATCAGCAGCCTGGAATAGGTGTTCAGGGGACCTCGTATTTAACATAGGGGCTTGAAAATTTCTGTTACATTCTGGACGTATCGGACGTATTGGATCATTAAAGTATCTGGTATTGTTAAAAGATCTTCCCCTACCTACATAAGCTATCGTTTCTAATTGTCCCGTGGACATTTCTGATTCTTCCTCCTCCTCTCCCTCTGATTCAGTTTTGTCTGCCTCTAATCTGATTTTATGTATTCGTTCTACTTCTTTACGGATCTTTCGGCACATAGCTACTATACACTTCTGTTTATCATGTTTCCCTTCTGATATATTCTGACCCCATCTGGTAAGCACTTGCATTTCATCCTGATCTACCTCAGGCCTATCTCTGTTTCTGATCAAGCAGTTTATGAGGAAGCTTAACAGTAGTTTCTGTATATCTACTTTCTGGTATTCCATGGCCTTTTCAATACTTTCAGGGCCTTGCCCTGATTGGACAAAGTGATATATATTGTCCAGATGAGCAACCATTCTTGGTAGTGTCATTAAATATGTGGACGCTCGTCGTATACGTAGTGATGACAGCAGCATTCTGTCATTTTTACCGGGCACCGGATCATATCTACAATCCACAAGATGTTCCTTAAACATATCGGATCTTGCTGTTTGAGGTGTACGTTGGTGTGCTAAATCTCTAAAGGACAATTTATTTCCTTGCGGTGGCATGGAAAAAATCGCTGTCGCACCTCCTGTTGCACCTTCTGAGGTGCTAGGCGCGAAAGGATTTGTTGAATGTAAAGTAGAGACAGTAGATGTAGGAAAAGTGGTAGAAACAGATGAAACTGTTGGAATGTGAGGAGGAGTTTGTTGTTGCGGAGTTGGGGCCGGATGATCTTGGGGTTGAGCACCATCGACAGGTGGTGTGTGTGGTGGAATATTAACATATTCGGGAGCTACATCGTCTAAATAGGAAGAAAGGAAAATATCTTTTGCGGTCTTGGGATGTACTTTAATCGGGAGTAACGGAGGTGGCAGATCTTTCGGTATTTCCGGAGTGGCCTTAGGTAAACCCTCGGCCAGAAGAGGATACATACCATTCATAAGAGTGTTTCGTTGTCTGTCTACTTGTTCTGATTTTACTCGGGTACCTTCGTCAATTAATATGTTTTCTCGGGCCTTTTCTGAATCTTCCCTACTTTTCTCTTCCTTTCTGAGCGCTTTCTCTGTGCGCCTATGCGATTCTTTACGCCATAGTTCAATGGCATCTTTCTGTGACTGTCTGGCTTTCTTTTTCCATAACGCTTCTTCTATTCTCATGATGCAATCTGCATCCCATGTTCCGGCAGCGGGCCATCTCTGACTCTCTGCTAAATCCTTGGTGTAGTCCACCCATAGATCAAGATATAATACGGCATCTAGGCCATGTTTATGGTACATAAAGTACCCTGGAGTGTCCCTAGTTGGGATAGGAACAGCTTCCTCGAGTATCCCTTTTCTAGTTTTTATCTGTCTTAATTTTGAAAATAACGGCATCTTGAACCTTGCTACTTAATTCTTACTCGGTTTTTGAACACAATAATTACAATAAACACAATAATGAAGATCAAACAATCACTCATACCACGACATTTAAAACATATCAAAACATTTAGAACGAACAACAACAATTAGAATAAAACTAGTTAACTGCATAATACTAAATATACTATATGTACTGCTAAACAGTACAGATACACTGCTAAAACAGTGCAGACCAGGTCTGTGTACCCAGACCCGTCTTGACCGGCACAAGCTAATGTGCACGTCTAGATGCGTCCTCAGCAACGGTACTCACCGGGAAGCACGGAACGGAAGGCCTCGGAAGTCTGGACTGGACTAGACCAAACTGGACTGGACTCGACTCGTGACTTAGATACTTCGGAACTTCGGAATCTGGTGGGCCTCTGTATACCTCGGATCTTGCTCTCTCAGCTAGGCTCTGGTCGGGATTCTCCGCACTCCTCACCGCCTCGTCTGGGTGTTGATCGCAGCCTCAGTCGCCCCCGTTGGCCTGAGGGAGATACAGGAAATCCTGCGGGTACGCGTAATTGTCCGTCCGGCTGTGGCAGGAGACCGGGTCTGCAACGCACCTCCGGCGCGTGGGGTGTGAGAGGTGTCCCTATTTGGGCGCCAATTTATGTGGTAAATATTTAAATTACCTGTACTATTTTTTATGCGGTAAAATTCAATAAGAATAACTCAGTAAAATAAGAGGCAGAATCTGTGGTATTCGAGGGTATAATAGGGTATTTATTCCTTACAAAGGAATGATGGTTCGAACCAGGCAATCGAGTTCCGTCACCACGAAGGTTCAGGAAGGGATCAGCAATACATTATAGACAAGTAATAATATATATATGAAATGCATTACAGTAAGACAGATGCAGGAGGCGTAACAGCTGATAATACAGATAAGAATACACATACGTAATGAAAAAGGCGTAATAATAGGCGTGCATAGAGGCGTATACTAGAAACGTCATTTAAAATGAGGTCACAGGTGGGTGGATCCATAAGAGAATCCTGCGGTGTCAGCAAAAATGCATGGCAGAGATGCGCGCGCAGCCGCATGACGTGTGATTGACGTGTAACTAGAGGGTGAAGGGAACTTGACATTTAGCCCTACATGAGGAGACAGAAGTCTGGGGTGTCAAGACAACCTAGTCCTAAATCATATCTAATATCTTATGTTTAAGGAACTATATTATCTAGAAGGAAAGGTCTTCTCGGACAAATCCTATTCTATACTGACTGTTAGTGCGTGTACAAGCGTCTAAGTGTCTACATGGGATGCGAGGGGGCATGGGCCTTCCATGGTAACAGGGACTATGAATTACTTGCATAAAGACAGTGAGGCCGGGCCCTTTGCTCTGCAGCTAGAGAGATGTTTACCTAAGCTATTTAGACAGGAATGCATTTCTTGAGGAACGGAGCAGATAACTTGAAGGCTGAATACAGTTTTTGGCAGGCAACAGGCCGGGCTAGGCACCGTTAGCCGCGCAGGAAGTAAGACAAAGTTCATGGATACAGATGCAGGTCCAGGCTGGAGCATTCAGAGGCAGAAGCAGGAAAAAGCTCGATGGCAGAATTCAGGGCCTACCTTGCCAGAGCTGGAAAACGTGAAAAGTATACCATATAAAGACGGTGGCAAGGCATACTTAGGAACGGAATATCTGGCCCATTCATGGCAGATATGAAAGAGTACATATTAACGTTGGACACAATTGTATTTGCGTCTTCATAGCTTGAAGTGGAGGGAACATACATGTACTTGTAGCATGTACATGGAGCCGTTGGGGTCTAGATAGGGGACACAATTGACCATAAAAATTCATATTTCCTCAAGTGACGAATGTGCTAGACTAATTATAATGTGTGCCAAGTATGTTTTTGTGAATGTTTTTTTGTGTAAACAAGAAAATAAATGCTACATGCAAGATGATATCTGCTGGCCATAAACAGGATTCCTAAGGGCATAAGTTCATCAGTATGAATTCGAACTATGCTGGAACTTGAGTGTTTAAGGTTATATGCGCCACGTGATCCATGATGCATTTCGCGATGGCATAATATATCTAGGTAAACATGGTGTGTTGGTCATATGTATAGAATGAACAGAAACCATAATAAATCTTTTCATTGACAAGAACATCCAAACAGAATAATTGTTTGTATGTGAGTGAACTCATACACATAAGTTCATAAGAAACATGAAAGTTCGATCCGGTCATTCATCCCGGTCGGTTGCATAGATTGCAATTTCTTAATCCCAAAAAATTCGGCTTGTAATAATTGTTTTTGTGGATCCATAAAAGTACGTGGCTGGACTGCTTCTAAAATTGTGAATTTTAGTTGAGAGATTTGATGGTTGGATTCATTCCAATGAGCGGCCACTGTAGATTTCAGATTTTTTTGTCGTATGTTGCTTTTGTGTTCGGTAATGCGAACTTTTATTTTCCTTTCTGTAAAGCCAACGTATGTTTTGCCACAGGGGCACTTAATTACATAAATGACGTTCTTGGTGTCACATGTGCTTGTATGTCGCAATGCAATTTTAGTGCCTTTCGTTGGATGGAAGAATTCATTACCCACCATCACATTATTACAATGTGTGCAGTTCTCGTATCTTTGCATACCCTTACATTTCTGATGTTTATCTACTTTTTTCTTTTTCGACAATAAATCCTTGATGTTTTTACCACGCTTAAAGGCAAATGTGATTTTCTCATCATATAGATTGTGTAAATCAGGTTCATTTTGTATGAGACTCCAATGTTTCATCATGATGTTTTTGATTTCCTTTGCCTGTGTTGAATATTTTAATGCGCCGATTGTTGATTTCTTTTTTGTATTGTCTGATCCACGCAATAATGATTTCCTGTTCATTGAGCTTATACGTTCAATGGATGCTTCAATAACTTCCTTAGGGTAACTTCTTTGGATATATTTTTCTCCAAATCTCTTGATGGTTTCATTGCCTTTTTCTGGATTAGATGTAATGCGCTTTAATCTGATGAACTGTGAAAATGGTAGAAGTTTTTTTAAGGATTCTGGATGAAAGCTCTGGTAATGTAAGCAATTGTTCCGGTCCGTGGTTTTGGTGAATACGTTAGTTTTTATGGTGTTCTTGTCAATGGTAATAAGGACATCCAAGAAGGATATTTGTTTCTTTGCGATGTTATGAGTAAATTTGATATGTTCGTTGCAGGAGTTCAGTTGTTTGATATTCTCTTCAAGATTCTGATGGTCACCTTTCCAGATGATGAATAGGTCATCAATGTATCTTTTGAATGTAATGAGGTTATCACTCCATCTTGGGTTCTGTAAAATGTTGTCGTATTCAAATTTCGCCATATAGATATTTGCGTAGGAAGGAGCCCCAGCAAAACCCATGGAAGTTCCATTACATTGGGCATAGAATTCTTCCTGCCATTGAAAATAGCTGTGATACAAAGCATAATTCATCAATTCCAGTAGAAATATTTTGTTGGCTCCTTCACAATCATTCCTTAATAAACTCCATTCTAAGGCTTCTAGACCTTCATTGTGAGGAATTGATGTGTACAGACCGGTCACATCCACTGTGCATAGCCACCAATCATCCATGTTTTGATTTTCGATTGATCTTAACATTTGTAAAAATGCTATAGTATCTTAGTCTGACATCTATCATCGACGTCCTCGACGTGTACTCGTCGCCCAGGGGGAGGTTGATTGTGAGCCTGGGGGGGTGGGGGGGTGTCACCAGTTTTGCCTTGAATGAGGCCATCCTCATCAGAGGGGAGGCCCAGGAGCTCTAACCCCTCCTTTAGCTCAGTAATGTGGCGTCGCTTGTTCTGGAAGTCAAAACTGAGCCCAAACGGGTAGGTCCACCGATATCTGATTTTGTCAGCTTGCAGTTTGGTGGTGACAAGCCTGAGCATTTGTCTTCGTGCTAATGTAGATGGTGTGACATCTTGATATATGGTACAGGAATGATCCTGAAAGGAGATGGAGTTTTTCGATCTGGCCGCCTGTAGAACCGCCTCCTTGACCTTAGAGGAGTGGAACTTCACCAGAATGTCGCGGGGTCTCCTCTTGTTGCCATTCGGTGCTGGGCCCACCCGATGAACCCTGTCGAGCTTTATCTTGAGAGTCCTGGGGCTCAGAATCTCAGCGAAGAGTCCCTCTATAAAGGCCTCTAGGTCCGACCCTTCTGCATCCTCCTCCAGGTCCCTGACCTGTATGTTCTCCCTCCGTGCTCGATTCTCCAGCTTTCAGTTGTGTCTGGTGTAATTGCTACTTAAGAACCCGGACATCCTCGTGTATCTCGGTAGTGTGCTGCTCTTGTTCCTGGTGTTGCGCCTCCAGGTCTAACACTCTAGTGCCCACAGAATCCACATCATGTTGGAGAGAGGTCAAACGGTCCGTCAGGTCAGCACGCAATTTGTCTATGGAGGATTTGATGTCCTGACAGAGTTCTGTACATAATTCAGATTTAAAGTCCTTAAACGTGGTCAGTAGATCTGCCTTCGTGATAGCCATGGTTGCCCCTTCCGTGTCACCTCGCAGCGTTGGGCGCTTGTTGATAGTTGAAAAGAAGTCTGATAGTTTGCTGGGCGTCTTGCTTGTCCTCTTCTTTGGCGGCATAAGGATAAGGCCTCACAAATCTTCGCAGCTCCGTCTGGTTATTATAGGGACTCCAGGTATAGCCCCCCCCCCCCGTGTCACAGAAGAAGGCGTGATATAAGTCCACACTGCTTCTAGGCCTCCCCACAGTACAGTGGCAATACCGCCCCGGGCCCACCGCAGGTACTGGTGGTCAGTGTCGAGGTGTCGCCAAAAACGCCCTGTCAAGAGGAAGGAGCCATGCTAGAGAGGTGCTTTAGGTATGGAGGAGGCCGCGTGTGGAGTCTAGTTCAGACCGGGGAAGCAAGGAAGGAGAGGCCTCCAGAAGCTGAATGTACACCCCATTACCGAGTGTGTAGCCGCTAATCAAGGAGGCAGCTGAAGGGGAGACTGTTGCACGGGAACATGGAGTAGGTGGCTCCGTTGTCGTGAAGACAGAGTTCACTCAGGGTGGAAAGCACACATGGGGGCGGGGTCCATCCACTCACCCCCGAGTATTGCCGCCAACAGGTTCGCAGCAATCAAAGAGGAGAAACCCCCACTCACCCCCACGACACGCGCTCCCCCCGGCGAATCAAGCACTCCTCCGCAGTGATAAAGAGTCATTTATCAGCGTTCGCCGCCATTTGGGGGCGGTGCGGCTGCCATCTTAAAGTCAGGCATGCAAAGTAGGGAGCGTCGCAGTCTCTTCCGCTTCCAGAAACCCCTCAATGCGCTTATCGGGGCTTACCGCTGCTGTCTTTCAGCCTCTGGTGCGTCCACTTGGAGCCAGTTTCCGCAACGCTCCTCAGATGAACCGGGCCGCCCCGCGTTACAGCCGAGCTCCGGCCGCCATTTTAGCTCACTCAGAATTTCCCTCCTGGAGAGATCGCAGCAGAAAGGAGCTATTGCCGGCACTCCGGGGACAGCAGACCACACATCACCAGTGCCGAATATCTTCCGCCGCAGGTAGGTTCTGTTTCCGAAGAGTTAGCCTCGGGGAGCCGCCAGAACTTGCCCCAAATTGCCGCGTGTACCGGAAGCCGATACGGTCTATGTCAGATCGGCCATCTTGCCCGGCCACGCCCCCCAAACGCATCCTTTTTTCCGCCAGGGCCAACTTCTTATTTTCAAACTCCATTTGCCCACCTAGTTTGAGCTTGGCTAGCTCCATCTGATGCACCCTATCTCTCTCCCTGTCCTTCAGCTCTGCTGGGGACAGGCCCTTGGAAGAAACACTGCTACCTGGCCTGGAAGGTACCCTCTCCCTGGTCAGGACCACTGGCCCATCTAGCTGCCCATCTGTATTCTCTGCCTCTTCTCCAGGCTCTTCAGTATGCTCAGTGGCTTTCCTAGCTTCCAACCAGGCCCTCAGCGCCTTTTGGAATTCCTCCTTCCTGGAGAGGCCTTTCATAGAGATATTAAACTTTTTACAGATAATCTTCAGCTGTGGCACAGTGTAACCACCAACCTTTTCTTCCTCAAAATCTTCAGGTGCAATGGATGCGCTTTACTCATGGTGAAAGGAAATTGGTAGTTCTCAACAAAAATAGAAGTCCCAAGATAAAGGTTCTACCAAAAAGTATGCGGGCACGTTATGGTCTGCACTCACTAGTAGTGTACACTAATCACTTTATATGAATCACAAATTCAAGTCCAAATCCTCACCGCTGACCACCAATGTTAGAATTGGGGGTCTCTAGTTGGCAGAGGTAGGTGCCTTTGACCAAGTAGGGGCCCTTGCTTCTAGTCAGGGAAAGGGGGTACACTCCTGGATAGCCCCTGCTCACCCCGTTGGTAGCTTGGCATGAGCAGACAGGCTTATCTCAGAGGCAGTGTGTAAAGCATTTGTGAACACATACAGTAATACAGTGAAAACACTACAAATGGACACTACATCAGTTTAGAAAAATAAGTAATCTTTACTAGACTTAACACAAGACCAAACGACAAAAGTCCACAATACTGTAATAAAAAATTAGACTTTAAAATGGTAGAAAATAGCTTAGTTCAATGTAGTTGGTAAATGCGACACTTTACTCTCAAAGTACCTTGGACGCGTCACGCAATGCAAACAAAAGGGCCGCAGGGAAGTTGATGCGCCGTTCCTTACACTCAGGGGAGTGGAGGTGATGCATCGCTTCCTTACTGTGTGGGGAGTTGATGCGTCATTTCTTACAGCGGCCAGGTGACAATGGGACAAGCTGGTGCCTCGATGAGACGGTGCGATGCGACAAAATGGCGTCTTTGATGCGATGCGACAACGTGGATGCGATGCGTTCATGCCCAATGGCCGTGCGGTGACTCGATGACAACTTGAGCCGCGACAGGCCCTGCGACACGCTTCTCCGGTGATGCGACGACAACCTCTGCGGCGGCGACACGCTTCTCCGGTGATTTGACGCGCTTCGGTGGTGATGCGATAGCAACCAGCTGCGGCAGTGACGCGCTTCTTCGGCAACTGCTGCGGCACGCTTCTTCCTTGATGCGTCGCGCTTCGCGCTCCCAGCGACACGCAGTCACAAGAGGTACCCAGAACAACAGCAGGCACCTCTCTGCAGGTAGAATTTCCAGCAAGGAAATTCAGGGGGAGCTGGTGGTGAAGTCTTGGTGTCCCTGTGACATCAGACAGGAGACAAGCTCAGTTCAAGCCCTCAGAGATCTTCCTCAAGATGATAAAAGTACACAAAGTTCCTTTTCCCTTTTCTTGGAAATGAGTAACCACTGCAGGCCAACCCCAGACAGCAACCAGCACTGGGGCAGTCTCCTCCTTCAGCTTCCTTGGTTCTCTCCTTGACAAAAGGTCAGTCTTGATTCCCAGAATTGATCTAAAGTTCTGGGGTCTGGGCCCTAATATTTATACTGCAAAATCCTTTGTTCTCTGAAGGCAGAGAGTGTCTGTGCCTAGTCAAAACCAGTTATGTCCTCCTGGGTGCATCTTCCTGGCAGGGGGTGGAGACAGCATTGTTTGAGAGCAGACCTGGCCCAGGTAGCTGAAAGGAAATCTCCTCCCCCTGACCTCTATTCTATGACTGCTTAGGTCAGTGAAAGGAAATCTCCGCCCCCTACTCTCTATTCAATGCAGGTCCTATTCAGCCCAGCCCTGACCCATCAGACTGCTAGAGCCAAAGCCCTCTCCAGCCCCCTGTCACTCACAAACCAGACATGGATTACACAAACATAGCAGAGGCATGCTGGATGGTTAGGCAAGAAAATACCTACTTTCTAAAAGTGGTATTTTAAAACACAGAATGTAAAAATCACCCACACTAAAAGATGCATTTTAACATTCTGAGTTCAGACATACTACACTTTATTTTCCTATCTTGTTCCTAGGGTCAGTTATGATTATAAGATGTTATAATCGAACTGCCATTCTGGCCTATGAGAACAGATAGCCTTGCAGTAGTGAAAAACGAAATTGGCTGTAATTCACTATTAGGACATGCCACACACATCAGGGCATGTGGTACCTTTTACATACAATGCACCCTGCCCTTGGGCCTACCTTAGGGGTGACATATGTAGAAAAGGGAAGGATTAGGGACTGGCAAGTGGGCGCACTTGCCAAATCGACATGGCAGTCCCAGACTGCACACAGGCTCTGCAATGGCAGGCCTGAGCCACTGTTTACAAGCTGCTTCTGTGGGTGGCACAACCAGCGCTGCAAACCCACCAGCAGCATTTGATTTACAGGCCCTGGGCACACATTGTGCACTGTACTAGGTTCTGACAAGTAAATCAAAAAAGCCAATCATGGAGTCACTAATCCAATACAACAATTTACAATAGTGAGCACTTGCGCTTTAGCACTGAATAGCAGTGTCAAAGTGCCCAAAGCATCAAGACCAGCAAAAACATAGTAAAACATAGGAGGCAACAGTGGAAAAATGGAAGGGAGACCCACGCCAATAGGGCCAGGTCTAACAAGGAGAAATAACCGTACTCTTTCCATGTAAGCTCCGCAGCACACACAGAAAGAGGACACCGCCTCTCAGTATTGCCCTTATTGCACAAAAACAATCCAGCCGACAACACAGGCAGCCTTGCAGCATGGTGCAAGTGTGCCTGCGTTCGCACTAGGCTGCCAAAACTGTGCCAGCGTGGGGGAAAAGGACAGGAATGGACCGTATTAGATAAATACGGTGCATTCCTACCCTTTCATTTTAACATAGGACAGCACAGCAAGGGGACTTCCTGCGCTGTCCTACGTCAAACCCCCATAAATTAGGCCTTATGGGGCTTTTTTATGAGCACTGTGCTTCACCTTTGCACCATGTAAAGTGGTGTAGGTGTGATGCAGGCTCTGAATCAGATTCATGAAGCCACGCAAAGCCACACTGCGTGGCTTTGAGTGGCCTCTTAAATCCTGAGTGAGGCAACGCAGTGCAAATTGCTGCGTTTCCTTACTCTACGTCTGGGAGGTGTTCCATGGGCATTTTGGCATGATTTCCCACGCAACACACATGGATTATGACGTTGCCCCCAATTTACAAATTCATGTAAACTTAAGGAAGCACCAAATCTGTAAGCATCCAGAGGAAAGGCATAAACAGGAGAAGAAAATTAGTTACTTACCTGAAACTGCAGTTCAACAGTATTGGGGTCTTTCATAGATTCACATGCTTGAATCATTGTCCGTCGTCAAAGTGTGAGCTATAAGGAGAGCTTCTCCGGGCAGGAGGGTGGGTCACATGCGAATCTATGAACGATACAAATACTTGAGAACCGTAGTTACAGGGAACTAATTTTCTTTTCCAGTATTGGATCTTTTATAGATTCACATGCTTGAATCAGAATAGCAAGCAGTTATTTTAGGTGAACATTTTAGTAATATAAGTACACTTTGAGGATGATGGGTAACAGTCTAATACATATATGTCCATAACATTGCATAAATATTCCATATATGATAAAACAATCATGCAGCATACAACAATATCATATTCATCTATATAGACATTATTAATCACCTACAGTTCCAGAGGTTCACCTATTTGGAACAGATGACGCAACGCCGCCTGTCCTATGGCTGCATCGTAGCACTGTGCCGATTCCAGGCAGTAGGTCTGCGTGAACGTGTGGGTGCTCTTCCACATCGAAGCATGGAATATCTTCACAAGCGGGACGCCTGCAAACAGAGCAGGCGAAGTGGAGTGCGCCTTCGCTGTGAATGGTTTGCCAGCTTTTGGGGGGCAAAACTGAATGGTCGCAGAAATCCATCTGGCGATGGTCGCTTTCGTGACTACAGCACCTGGTCAGGATTGCCCCCAAGGTACCAACAATTGATCAGATTTTCAAAGCGGTTTAGTAAGATATGGATTGAATTTTAGACATCATTTAATGTGCAATGTATGGAGAGACCTTTCAGCCGTAGGTGCCAGATGTGGGGGAAAAGTGTTTAGTATGATAGGTTAAGTGAGATAAAATTGTGATGGAACCTGGGGGATGAATTTTGGATTTGTTCTGAGAAGCACATAATCATGAGTGGAACGCAAGAAAGGTTCCTGCGTTGTGAAAGCCAATATCTCGCAGACTCTTCTAGTCGAAGCGAGAACAAACAGTAAAGCGACCTTCCACATGAGGTACTTCATGTCGAATTTGTGAATGAGTTCGAATGGAGGCTTCATAGGCTGAGAGAACCACATTGAGATGCCATTCTGGGGGGGGGGGGAACTGGTACTGGGTAAAACACTCAACAACCCCTTCATGAATTGTTTGATTATTCTTGTGGAACAGAGAGAGAGAGTGCAGAGCGCCTGGACCTTGAGATTGCGGCAAGATGAACCTTTACAGACACATGTACCAATCATGATCTAGCTAGTGACAGGAGCCAAGGCAGAACACCATGAACCAAATAGTTTCCATTTTATCTTGTATGTCTTGTTCATGGCTTCCGCTCTTGCTTTGGATAGAATCTCTCTACAGTCCTGAGGGACATCCAAGTCTCTGAAATTGTGGGATTCAGGCACCATGCATGCAAGTGGAGAGAGGCTGCTTCCGGGTGTAGGGTCTGGCCCTCGTTCCTTGTTAGCAGCGTCTGTGTTGACAGTAGGCGAACAGGATTGGACTCCACAAACCAATGCTGCTTGGGCCACTTGGGAGCAACCAGGATGAGGGGACTGCTAATTTTTCATCTTGTTGAGAACCCTCGGTGTGAAAGGGAAGGGCGAAAAACATATGCATACATCCCGGACGATCCCATCAAAAGGGCATTCATGGTCCCATAACCCTGGGAGCGGATACTGACTGACATACAATCAGCATTAGATGGTCTTGTGTGTCGCGAAGCGATCCAATGCTGGTTTGCCCCACAGTGAAAATATTTTGTCTAGTTCTGATTGATCCAGTTCCCACTTGTGGCAACTGTCTTTGGCTCTGCTGAGCGTGTCCGCTAAGGCGTTGTTTACTCCAGACAAGTGCTCTGCCTTCAGAGATATGCTGTGTGTTGCAAGCCAACTTCAAAGCTCTTGACTTCCTGCGACAGAGTTAGCGACCTTGTACCCACTTGGTTGTTGATATAAAACATGCTGGTCGTATTGTCCATACGTACCAGCACCGAGGCTCCTGCTATTCTTGGAAGAAAAGATATTGCTTTCAGCGCCAAGCAGTTGATATGCATTGTGCCTTAAACGGAGACCACTTCCCTTAGATTTGCAGATCCTGAATGTGGCCGTCCCAGCCCTCTAGATAGGCATCAATGGTGATGAGGAAGTCGGGTACCAAATCCAAAAAATTGGAAGCCTTTCGAAAGAGTAGGTATCTGAGACCACCACGTAATGCTTCCCCCATTTTCAGGGTGATGTTTATCAAGTTTTGAACGACCCTTCCGATTGGATACATTGCGCTTGCAGCTCCTCTTGCAATGGCCTCAACTTTAGCCGCGCCAGCACGACCATGTTGATTGTTGAAGAGATCATGCTCAGCAGCGACTTGCACAGCCGCACTGAAACAAGCTTTTTTTGGAAAACAATTGTAGCCAAATCTGTTAACCTTCGATGTCTGTCCTGCAAGAGAAAGGCTTGGTTTTGTATCGAGGTTGGCTTCTAGAAACTTTGTCTTGGAACAGTTGAGGATTTTGGATAGTTTACAATAAGACTGTGGAACGAGAGGCAAGCTTCCGTAGCTTTGGAAGCTTGCTGTGGTGTTAAGCTTTTAGAAGCCATTTGTCCAGGCAGGGCAACTCCTGATGACCTTGGGTTTTTTTTTTTTTTAAAGAGTAGCTGCTACATTTGGTGAATATATGGGGTGCCCATTTGATGCTGAATGGGAGGACTCTCAACTGGTAATGGGTACCGACTACTGTGAAGCAGAGATATTTGCGGTGTTTGGGATGTATAGGAATGTGGAAAAATGCATCATGTAGGCCCTGAGAGATCTCGTAGTCTCCACTGTGTAACAGGTATAGGATGTCGGAGAGAGTAACCGTGCGGAAGGATTGCTTGCATAAGAATTTGTTCAGCTTCCTGAGGTCTAGGATGGGCCTCCATTGCCCTGTTTTCTTTCTTATAAGGAAAAAACAGGAGTAAATTCTCATGCCTATTGTTTCCTTCGCAAGCATGATGAGGGCTTCATTTCTCAGTAAGTGAAGACAAGATCCCCTTGGAGGATTGTTTGATGGTGTCTGCCCGTAGGCGAACAGATCCAATACCCATTCCATTTGTCTTATGTTCTCACTCTCCATTGGAGGAGGTAGTTGGCAGTTTTCGCATTCGCAGGATTGGAAGTGGATGTAGCAGACACCTGGTCTAGGTCACTGTTTATGACCTGTTTCTCGACCTGGGGGGAAGTTGCTTTCAGCAGGGGCATTGTTTGGCATAGGCCGCTGTGGGTGGTTGATGGTAGGTCTATTGGTAGGGAGGTCTGTATTGAAATTGGAAGGGTGGGTATTGCGGGGAGTGTCGATAACCTCCTCTGTAGGTTGAAAAACCTCTTCCACAAGTCCCCCGAAAGGGCAATTTCTTGAATTGGAGGGTGTCCTGGGACCTAGCCGTGCCAGTTTTAATTGCCAATAGCACAGTGCTTAATTTGTGCCGGTGCTTAGCACCGGCACTTTATTATCAGGGCCGTGTCTACGCATCTGCTGCGCACGTCACATATTTATGTTTTTTAAAATTTACTGTGTCTGTACTTGGTGCGTGCAGCGCAGCCGCAGCGTGTTCGCTGTGAGTCACGGCAGTTAACAGTGACTAGTTGCGGCTGTGTGAGACTCTTTAATATCTTAGCCTGCCCTGAGGCTGAGCCCAAGTCCAAGAGAAGATTCATAAATTAAGAAATATATGTTCATCATGGCAGCCGCGGCCCTCAATTCACAGTGCAGTGTTGACTGTTGCAGACAGTGTTACCACCTGCAGGTGGGCGTGCCGCGGGACACAAACACTGATTTATTCGGGCGGGCTCGATGTTGGTTCTGATGGGGGTAGGGGCTGTGCACACAGATTTTTTCACAAGGCCACGCCCCACCATAACCACTGCGGCTCACCTCGTCCGTCCAGGAGTCATCATCGTCATTGAAGTCAGCTGCTGCCCGGCCCGACCGACGACGGCATTGCCGCTGACCGCGGACCCCGCAGGGGGCCACTCGGCGGTCGGCGCCTTAGTGGCCCCGGGGCCCCGGTCACCCCTCCCCACTCTCTCCTTTGGGGGGGGGGCAGGGACTCAGATTGGTGCCCCCCCCTTCCGTGTCAGGGCCGGAAGTGACGCGCAATACGCGTCACTTCCGGGCCCAGGTGTGAGGGGGTGGCTATTTAGCCTTCCCCCGCCCTCACTGGCGACCTCTTTGTCGCCCACCTCGCCTTTTTACCCTCCCTACCGCTTACCCGGCGTAGGTGTGGTGGGGTGGGGTTTTTTGCTAAACGTTTTAATGTTTTCCTTTTCGTTGCAGGCGGAGTTACAGGGCGATCTGGAAGCAGGCCGGTACAAAGGGTACCTCTGCGCGGCACCACGTGGTGCCTGAGCCAAAACGAGGAGCCTCCAGAGAGGTCCCGGAAGCCGGTCGGCGCCCCGCTAGGCCTGCGGGCGGTTGTGGGCCTGAACAACCGGGGGCTTGCTATGCGACGCTCCGCCCCGAGAGGGGGGGTGGGAGTAGAATTTTCAACGGCACGTGATCGAAAAAGAATCACTTGGGGGGCAGCACTTGGGGGTCGTCCCCTGGCTGCCCGGCTCATCAGGCGGGCAGGTGAAGTAGATGGCCGCCTGCCCTTGGATCGCCCGTAAGATAACCCACCTATTACATATCCTGGAATTATGTAATAAACCTGCAGCATTTGTTACCCACTTACAACTGTTTCTTGTGTTTTCATTGGGTAACCTAATTTGGGGGAGGGGGGTAAGCGGGGTGCCCCTGGGGGTACTATGAGCCTGGGCACTGTGGGCAGGGCAGCCTGTGCAGTCATCGATCAGCCATAGTACAGTACAGACCAGTACTGTCTGGTAACAAGCAGCACCAGGCCGCCTAATCGTACAATCAGTTAGCAGTGCAGCCAGTGTGTGTCCCTGCCGACCGGCCCACCAGTAACGGTAAGACGTTAAACAGTAAACAGCTAAGCTAAGCCAACTAACTACTGGCGATGCCATTCTAATACTGTGCCAAAACCAACGCTGTTTTTTTGGTTGGGTGGTGGCATGATGGACTGTCCGGTTGTAAGATCACCTGCGTGGTGGGAGGCAGCTCGCTTCCGGTGGCCATGTAAGATACGATTATTAGGATGCATCTATGTTATCCATCCATTCAGATTCACTAGTGTTAGCCCGCCGCCACGCCCGCCGGCCGTAGCAGTACACAGTGTACACTTTCTATATCTGGATAGGGCCTGCCGGCGCCGCAGTAATGGCCTGCGGGTTTAAGTAAGTTTTAAAAAAAAAAAAAGGCCAAGGCCCTACCCGCCGAGCCCCTGGCTCTCTGACTCCTGTGCGCTAAATCGACAAATGCGTGAAGAGAATAAAAAAAAAGTAGAAAACCAAATTTGTAGTGTGGATTATGCCGGGCGGAAAGCCTGCTTCTTCGAAGTATAATTTCCCACGACAAACAATCCTTCTGAATGCCCAGGCGAGACAAATCAATAGCACGAGATAGGAGTTAAGTAGGTGTTGTTTTGGCAGCCTTTGCTGAACGCAGACAGAAGAACAATTTCCATGTGTTTATCTATTCGGGCTTATACAATTATACCTCAGAAAGTTGTTTAATAGTGAACCGCATTGTGATTGAAAATTGCCTATTCATCTTTCAGACGTCTGTGTAAACAGCTTTAACTCCAAACATGCTGGCTGGCGCGCAGCCGCGCACTAATTAGTTTCCAGACGACAAAACACAGTTTGGTTTCACTTTCCCAGGCCTTCCCTAAAAGATAGGCAGGCAGCAGCAGCATTCCTTCCATCTTCCTTCTGTCACAGGTTCTGAACTAACTAAGGAACAAACTACTGGTGTGTTCCAGAGTGTGAGATATGTTAAGTAAAAGTGTTGCTGTTTGACTCAAATTTAACTAAGGGGAAAGGGCACTTGGAGAGAGCAGAAAGTACCCAGGGGGTCGCGGGTCACTGTCAGAGGGCCGGCCAAGAGACCAGGGTGCGTGGCATTAGCCACAAAGGTGAGAAAAAATTTTTCATGTTGTGTGTCACGTCACCATAGGCGTGTTAGCAAGGTTGTTCTTCCGGACTGTTATTTAGGAAGAGACGGCCGGCTAAAGCAGCTGTCAATAAGAACAAGTCTACTTTTTTTTCCTTCACTGTTGTCTTAGAACAGAGCCGAACTTCATCGCCTCTGCGCCAGAGTAGGTGTTTGACAACATGCACAGCGACGAATAAAAAAGGTGTACAGTAAGTTAGAAATTTCACGAGCTGTTAAACCGAAAATGCTCCTTGAATAAAACCAACATACGTTTCCACCTCCTAGTTTTTTTTCGCCCGGTTTTCTTTCGGAGACTAAAACTGATTCAGCTCGCCAAACAATAGGGCGGGTAGTGGGTACGTACGAGGTAAGGATGGGCATCCTACATTGGGTGCTGAAGCTGTATCCTTGTTCATGCCCATTGACCACATAGCAGACCCGTGGTACCCCCTCAAGCAACAGAGCCCTGTACACGGAGGTGGCTTCACCATAACGCCCGGGGTAGTGAAAGCGGCATCGCCCTCAAGTCTGGTTAGGCTCATCGAGTTTAACCTGTGCGCTCACATGCAGACTGGCCCTGAATTTGTTACCCCAAGAATCTTCTTTTCAACTCCAATACAGTCTGTTGTGGCTTCCATCACAGTTATTGAGGTTAAAATGACTTGTGCAAATACTTCATTGAGAATTTTTAACGGAAGTTTCTCATGATGTACAGTTAATTAGAATTTTTTCAGCCCAATGTACTTAGTGCATTTTACACCCCCTGGGTGCTGCTTCAGGACTCAGGAGTATTTATGTGGTATGTGTCCCTTTTAGGGAGTTTCTTGTGGCTGTAACATCCCATTCGGAGCGCTGTATTATCTGAACGTCGTGCTTATCTAACCTGCCCGCAGCCAGGCAATACTGTTTTAAGCCAGACTGCATGTGTCATTTGAGGCCGATGAAATATTGAGCGCCAGGTGTCCGGCACTAGCCTGGATGTACCTAGAACACCTTTGGAATGCTGGGCTGGTTAGACCTTCACAATATTTAGACAACCAGGACACCCAGATTGGTTGTTTTCCTGCCCCACCCCATTATAAAATCACCCAACATTACTGATCCTTCTAGCACCACAGGTTCTTCCCCTAGATGCATACCACTTTTTCTCTTAAATTCAGCAGATAGATACGCTTATTTGCCATGAAAGACAAATGCACACCGACCGAACGATAGAGGAATTTTCTTGTACTATAATGTTGCTGTGTGCAATTCAGTACTCTGAGACCATGCTAGCCCCAAAAGACCATCACCTCTGTTTAAGGTATTTCTAGCTGTGCCTGAGGCGCATACTTACTGGTCCCTTTCCACACTCTGCTCATGACTGACCACGTGTTTCATTTGTATCAAATTACCTTCATCATTTTTAGCAGCGCCAGTTGAAGATGTGGGTGGAGCTAATAGAGTATTTGGTTGGTGTCAGTGGAGGGAGTGGGTGGAGCCAGAGAAATGTAGGTGTGGCCTCCGACAAACATTTTAGCACCTGCACTTCATATTTTACAAATTAAGCACTGCAATAGCATATCGTCCAGCCGTGGCCCGTGCAGGTAACAGCGGTGGGGCAGTGTAAGGGGGGGGATTTCGAGGGACGATGCAGAGGGAAAATTAAATAAATTAATTTTCCCTGAGCACCGTCCCTCGAAATACCCGCTTACCCAGCCCCACCACTCTTGCCTGCACAGATCGCGGCTGATATCGTCTATATGCTTACCAAACAGGGTTTCCCAGTCATAGGCCATATCTAAGACCTTAGATTGCAATTCTGGTCCAAAGGATGTGGCTTTAAGCCAACCTTGGCGTCTCAAGACCGCTGCCCCAGCCAGTTCAATCAATCAAGGAATTGTAAGCACGCTACTCACCCGTGAGGGCCTCAAGGTGCTGAAGGGGGGAGGGGGGGGGGTCCGCAGGTTTGATTAGCAGAAGAGCCAGGTCTTAAGAGTCTTCCTGAGGGTGCTCAGGGAGGGGGCGCATCTGATGTCTGCCAGTAGCTCGTTCCAGGTCTTGGCCACGATGTGAGAAGGATCTTCCAGTTGGGGAAAGCCTGTGCAGGCATTGCCCACTGCACAATCTATCTTTTGCAAGATTTTTCTTGCTTCTGCCTTTTTGTCATCAGTTACTAGGTCGATGAGACTGCCGCTATCGGACCACATCTGCCGATCGTATCGACCCAGCATTGCTGGAGAGTTGGCTGCTCGAAAGGTGATGGCACAACAGAAGGAAAAACTCTTTCCAATGTTGTCTAATTGCCTGCCTTCTTCGTCTGGTGGTGTAGATATAAGAGCAGAAGGATTCTTGGAGCGACGTTGCGCCGCTTGTGAACTAACAGAATCAGGCTTGGGATGACCAGTGAGGCAAGCGGGGGAATCCTCTGGAGCCCTGTACTTTTCATCTATACAAGCTGGCACTGCAGCGGGGTTCTTCCTTATTTAACCCCCCCACACACACCCCAGATGTAGTCAATGTTGATGGCTCTGACTGACTTCCTTGCTTGTTCTTTGACAAAGAAAATAAGTCAGATTTTTTAACAGAAGTTGGGAGGTGGAATCTTGTTGCCGCGGGTCCATTCAATCATGAAGGCCCCCGATGTCGTCTGGGGGCGAATCTGAAGGATGTGGCACTGGGGGCGACGGAGCGGGGATGAGGCAATCATCCCACGGAGGTTAAGTTTCCGGGATCTCACCTCCTCTTTCATTTTCTGATGGTGGGTCGTAGATGAGGGTGTCGATCTCGGCATGATAGCTGGATGAATGTGCCTTCGAATAGCGGGAGAGGTAGGTCGAGGTGGTGCCAATGTTGCTCCTGCGGAGGTTCAGGGAACGTCTTTCTGTAGTCCTGCAGCATGGCCTGCAGATCTTGGAAGAGCGACATGGGCATCTGTACCTCATCATGCCTGGGTTATGGATGAGCACAATATTGATAGTGCTCATAATGCCTCCTGAGAGGACCAAACCCATTTTTATAATATTGCTCCTCTTCTACCATGTCGTCTTCATCCTGGTATTTGACCTGGAGTTCTGATGGACTGTGTGCTGGCCCAAAAGGTCCATTGTTGTCCGACTCCTCCAGGTCTAATAGGCGACTTGGGGGGTAGAGGTGAAACCTTGCCTGGAGAGGTTACCTCCGGTGTCAAGAGTGATCTTTGTCACCTTGGTAGTTTTATCATGGTCAATGGTCCCGGCCCGTGAAATACACCTCAATCTGGAAGGGTTGGTGGTCTGTCTGGGCAGTACGACCAGGCGCAAGCAGGTAGGTAGGAGTACACTCTTGAACCCCAGTAACCTCAGACAACTATGAAACACTCACTCTGTATTTCTGCCTGGTCTCTTTCTGATAGAGACTTCTAGCTGCAGATTCCTCACCATTTGAATATTCTCCAGGCGCCAGACTGGATCTGGAAACTTTTCAACCATCCTTCTGCTTACCAGAAGGTATCGCCTCGTGGCTCTGCACTGACGCCATTCCACTCCAGATATGAAGTGCAGGTCCTTTATTTCTGTACCTTACAGCTTCTCTCGTGTCTCAGACCGCGTTTTATGACTTTCTTCCAAATTTCTAACAGCGTGCAAGGAAAATTACCCCTAGGATGACAGATTTCAAACCCGGCAAGGACTGTCGCAAACAGATGTCCGTGACAGCTCCCCTACAGATTTGCCTATGGGGTCAGAACACTACTTCAAACCTGTGGAGACTGAGCATCGATGAACCCAAAGCCATCAAGGAGAGCAAGGAGAAGCTATGTCACCATGCACAGGCAGACGCAGCATTAGCACCTCGCTAAATCTCACTTAAAGTAGTTCAACCTTGGGGGGCGCTAGAGGGCGCACAGCGGAATGGCTGCCTTGTGAGACAGCTCCGCCGGACAGACAAGAATAGCGGCGTAAAAGAGTATGTAAGGGGCCAGAAGATCGCTAAAAACTGCCGCACGAACTGTCGGACATGGGCGTCCACGCATGGATGCGGTGTAGAGCGAATTTCTAGGTGATGTGAGAGCGGGGGCGAGCTGCGGAACTCTGGGCTCCGGACGCGACTCGCAGAGCACAAGATGGCGCCGCTCGGAAGCTCCGGGAACCGAGGTGACGAAGCACTGGCGAGATCGGAGGTCCGGTATGCCCTGGAGTGTGGAAACATGTGTGCAGGCCGTGGACTTTGAGGGCGGAGGCTGCGCTGTGGTCTCTGGCTGCTGACGGGAGAGGCTGGCGTGCATCGGAGGTGAGATGCGAAATGGCGGCGGAGAATACTCTCGGATCCCGCTATGGCAGACAATGACGTGCGAGGAGGACAGATGAGCGGAAACCCGGTGAGCACTACCTGGTCTATGCGGGGGGTCCTGCCTGAGTGCGCCGCATCACTGCGCTGTCAGGGACCGGAGGGCTGCCTGGAGAGACTGCGCCGGACGAGAGGGCGACCCATAAGCTGATCGCTTCGGCGGCCGCTGACACCGAGGTGCGAGGAGGGTGCTGGTCCGTTGCACGGCGCCTGTCGCGCTACCGCCTGGGGACCGGGACTGCGCTGAGGAGGTAGCTGTGCTGGGTGGCCGGCCCTGGAGCGCGTGTGGCGCTAGAGAACACTAGCGCTTGCTGTGGGCCCCCTGGGATCGTGGCTGTGCCTAAAGAGAGCTGAGTGCCTGTCCTGTCCCCGGGGCACGAAGGGCGCGTGGAGGTGGAAGGTGCGTGACCTGGGTGAGGGGCACGGAGGCTGAGTGCCCGCCCATACCACCAGTGCGGACTGCTTCAGGACATATAGTGACTGTGGGACGCCGCCGGTGACCCCTTCGCTGGGGGTGTCCGCCGCTCGTCGCTCACATCTCTGGTGAACGCTGTGTGCAGACAGGACCATGGGGAAAACTGACAAGAATCAACCTAAACTCCAGTTCGAGTCCAAAAGGCAGACGAAGGGCGCCACATCGCAAACGGAAACTGCCCTAGGCGCGGGAGAGGCGCTGCACACGGGTATGGAGGGGGTGTTGCAGGCTATCCAGCAGAGCCTGCAGGACATCAACGGCAAGCTGGACACCATTACAATCCGAGTGGATAACATGGCGGCGAAGCTGGATGGCCATGGGGAGCGACTGACGGAGGCGGAGACTCGCATTGGGGTAGTGGAGGATGCCACCCAGGCTACGACCAAAAAATGTGCGGAAGTGGAACAGCTGCTGGAGGTGTTAAGAAACAAGGTGGAGGATTTGGAAGCACGGTCCCGGCGCAACAATGTACGAATCACGGGAGTTCCGGAGTCCACCAACATTGGGCGTATGGAAACATATGTGGAGGGGATGATCCGTGAGGTCATTGGTGCCGGCCACCTCTCCCCAATGTTCCTAATTGAGCGAGCGCACCGATCGTTGGCGCCCAGACCGAAGCCTGGGGCCCCTCCACGCCCCATAGTTGCACGGGTCCTAAATTACAGAGACCGAGATGTCATCTTGAAGCTGGCGAGAGAGAAACGGCAAATAACGCATCAGGGCAACGCGCTGGAGTTTTACCCGGACTTCACCGTCGCGGTCCAACTGGCGAGGAGGGAATTCAACCCAGTTAAGAAAAAGTTGCGCGATTTAGGGATCGACTATGCGATGCTCTATCCAGCCAGGCTCCGAGTGACGCACGGGGGCCGAGCGACGATTTGTCATACACCTAAGGCGGCGCAGGATCTTGTCAAGCGCATTGGCATTCAGCGTAAGGAGCGACAGCGAACGGATCCGGATGCAGACTAGAGGGCAGCTGATGTGCGGACTTCGGAGAGCGGCGGGGCGGGTGGCGTGCAGCTGCCACGCCTTCAGCATGTGGTAAGGTGGTGGAACTGCGCCAGATCTCTGGGCCTCGAGGGGAGTCCATTGTTGACTTACATTGCCTTTGGGACTCTTTTGAACTGCTGTGAGTACAAGTGGGGCGACCTAGGTTGTCTTCACGAACATCCCACACGGTTTATCTGGCCCTACTGCCTCAGGCTCAGGTGGAGGATTGATCAGGGGGCGCTGCACCACACACACACACACACACACACACACACACACACACACACACACACACACACACACACAAGATTGAGGTTCTGGTGGGGGCTGCTGACTGGCGTGTGGCTCTACGGGCCTGTGAACATGGGAAACGTTGGCCCTAATTTGGGAGGTCCTGGGTGGCTCACAGGTTGAGGACCGATGTCATTTGTGGGGTCCTGAAACTGACTGTGGGAAAATCAGTGGGGTGCTGCTCACCACAGGGCGGTTTTTGTATTGTTCTGGAGAGACTGACCACATTTAATTCCCTGATAAGTGTGCGCTATGTCCGGCGACGGTCAGGTGCCTGTGTAACATGCTGCGTTCTGGTCCCAACTCCTAATGTAATCCCGTCCACATCCATTTAGTTGGATGGAGATGTGTGCTCTGGGCGATCCCCCACAGCGGGTGATCCCCAATCTTAGTCATTCTATGTTGATTTACTGTAAGGGGGTATGTCTTTGGCATGGTTGGGGTGCTGAAGTGGGTGGGGGAGGGGAAAAAAGTTGCAAAGCTGGTTTGTTGGTCACGGTGCATAAGACGCATCGCTGAAATCCGGAAAACTGGGCGAGGGAATTACGAGGTCTGTGGGTAACCGGATCCCCCTAATCTTGCACTACCTGCCTGTTGGTGTTGGACTGGCCTGCACAATGCTGTTGATAAATGGGGGGGGGGGGCGATAGGATAGAAGCTGGCTGCCTCAAATTATTGACCTGGAATATACGGGGCCTTAACCCCAAAAAAATAAGACAGACACTTGCGTACTTGGATAGACTGCACATCGATATTGCACTCATACAGGAGACACACTGTGCGCCAACCCGTGGACTTGGCGTGGGGCGGCGGTGGGCCGAATCAGTACATCACTCTGTGTACTCCTATTCTAGAGGGGTGCTCATATTGGTTAGACGGGAACTGCAACTCAAGGTAGACACCACGGTGACAGATGACATGGGGCGCTTTGTTATTGTTAACTGGGTTACTGCGTGGGCAGCGACTGGCAATTGTGAGCACGTATGGGCCGAATGTAGACAACCCGCAATTTTACAACTCGCTGTGGGGTAGGTTGAGGGATCTGCAGGCTGAACATGCGATATGGGGTGGAGACTTCAATGTAGCACTATCTGACGACCTGGATAGGTCGGGGGCGACGACTGAGCCTCATAGACGAGCACTACATGTCCTACAGGATCTGATGATGGACAGGGGACTTATTGATATCTGGAGGTGTAGGAATCCTGAGGGGAGGGAGGCCACACACGCATCGCCAGCACACAATAGCTGGTCCCGCATCGACTACTGGTTAGTGTCTAGTGACGTTGCCTTATGGACTAGGGAAGTTAAGCACTTACCGCGGACGCTGTCGGATCACAATCCGGTGCTCCTGTCCCTGGAATTTCCATGCTACACTCCTCCCTCTTTCAGCTGGAGGTTTAACGCGAAAGCTCTTTTAGATCCATTGTATGTAGACACTATTGGACAGGGGATAAAGGATTATTTTGACCACAATGCCCCCACTATGAAAGACCCCGGTATACTGTGGGAGGCCTTTAAGGCGACGATACGCGGCATCTGTATTAGCACGAATGCTGGTATCCTAAAAGACATACGTCAGCAGTTGACGATGAGAGAAAACAAAATGAGACTGCTAGAAGGGGAATTTGAGCATACGGGCAATGCCAAACTACTGGGTGACATCCGACTACTATTGTCTGAGTACCAAAACTATGCAGAAGACGAACTTAAATACAAGTCGAAGAGACAGGTAGCGCGAGCATATGGTGAGGTAGGTCGGGAAGGCACCTGGCAGCTAAAATATGTGAGGGCCGTGCACCGCAGACCATCCATGTGATACGCAATACCCGAGGGGAGCAAAAATTTGGCGCGCAAGAAATTCTGAGCGAGTTTGTGACAGCGTACGGTGCAACGTACGCCTCTAGACCGACGGCGGGGCCAGCCGCAATAATGGAGTATCTGGAAGACGTGGCGATAGCGTGGCTGTCAGACACGCATAGGGAATATCTGTCTCTGCCAATCACGGTGGAGGAGGTCACGGAAGTGATCAAAACACTGCCCAATGGCAAGGCGCCAGGCCCCGATGAGTTTACCTGCGAATTTTACAAAACTTTTATGGAGCAGTTGGCACCCCGTTTGGTGGAAATGTATGGGAATGCCCATGAACAACAGAGCCTGCCGCCGACTTTACGTGAGGCGATCTTGCTGGCACTGCTCAAGCCGCAGAAGGACCCAGAGCTGTGTGACTCATACAGGCCTTTGTCTCATAAATGTTGACAATAAAATACTGGCAAAATTGCTCGCTGCTCGGCTTAACCCTTTAATGCCTAAGCTAATATTGTCCGACCAATCAGGGTTCATCCCTTCGCGTTCCACCGCACACAATACGCGGACTCTTTGCGCTGTCGCACTACCTGACACCTACGACTAAGGCCGCGGCGGTCTTCCTGGACGCAGCCAAGGCTTTTGACTCGCTGGAATGGCCATATTTAAATACTGTGCTACGGAGGATGGGCTTCCCGCCCATGTTTCTCCGGTGGATACAACTGCTGTATGACGCGCCGGTGGCGCGAGTCCGGGTGAATAAATACATTTCAGAGCCCATCGATATCCGCAGGGGCACCAGACAGGGATGCCCGTTGTCCCCATTGCTGTTTGCTCTAGCGCTGGAGCCGTTAGCATGCAAAATTAGACAGGGGCATCACTACTCAGCTTTGCAGTTTCCACAACGGCCTTTGCACATATCACTGTATGCGGATGATATGTTATTGTATGTGAGGGATCCAGGGGACAATCTGAATCCTCTGTTGCGGGAATATATTAAGTTCGCTCATCACTCGGGTGTAACTATAAACTGGGATAAATCTCTGATTATCCCCTTGACGGACAGCACGCAACCGAACCCCATGGAATATCCCTTGGAGTGGCAGACCGAGCCGGTGAAGTATCTGGGTGTGTGGTATCACCGTGACCCAGAGATTGTCATCCGGACAAACTACGGGAGGGCTATAGATGCCCTGGAGGGGAAAGTGCGAAGGTGGATACAGCTGCCGTTGTCCCTGGCTGATCGCATTGCCATTGTCAAAATGGTGATCCTGCCTAAACTGCTCTACCTTTTCAACAACATACCCATCCAGCCTCCTAAGGAGGTTTTCCGTTGCATTACCACGCTGGTACTCCAGCTGGTTTGGGCGGGGAAAACAGCAAGAGTTGACTTAAAGACGTTGACATTACCCTACTCCCGGGGAGGTTTCGGAGTTCCCGATTTTTTGCTATACTACCTCTGTGCGCAGGCACAATATGCGCACTTCTGGTACCACAAGGTTCCATAACTCACATGTGGCAATTGAAGAGGGGGACGCGCTGCCGATCCCACTAGATACGATTATCACGCACCATAGACCTCCCCTGCATAAGAATGACCAACACGATCGATGCCACTAATAGAGCATGGCACCTGATGGCTAGGAAGGCAAATAAGCTGCCACTATACGCCCCGGCGCTCCGGCTCCACTGGCACCCAGAGATCTCAGTAACCCAAGAAGAGGTGGGGGTGGGGTTGCTGAGACAGGTCGGTATAGATACCTTTGGAGACCTCTATGAGGACGGTACATTCAAAACGCTTGACAAGCTGACATACATTAGTAATAAGACACTACTGTTTCAATTTAACTACCACAGACTACAGAATGCTATTAAAACACTATTCCCGACGTACCCGGAAGAGCCCCCGGCATTGTCCGCCCTGCAGTGGATAATCACTACACCGAAGGCCAAAAGCCTGGCGTCCACGCTCTATGCCAAACTGCAAAGTGACATTGCCGCACACACACACAAGGCCATGGAGAGGTGGAATAGCTGCCTCGATGTTCCGCTGAACGAAGAGGACTGGACGGTTACTTGCACACTGACTGGTATGCCGACGCCTAATGGCAACCTACGCATACTCCACTTCAAATACCTACATCAGACCTATTACACACCCGCCAGATTGCACAGATATGGGTTACGCTTGGATTCTAGGTGTGGGCGATGTAATCAAGAAGGGGCGGACTTTTTTCATATGGCATGGTCCTGTGGGGCGATAATGGAGTACTGGGTACAAGTGATGCAATTGCTGGGAGAAATGGTGGGAGGGAAGTTGGGCTGCACGGCTCGTATATGTTTGCTGGGGCTGCTGCCTGGGGTAAAAGCTCAAAAGCGCAAATTCTGTATGATTTCCCTACTGATGGCAAAGCGGAGAATATCGCTCAGCTGGAATGGCAGGAGTGCGCCAAAAGTAAAAGACTGGCTCGCTGACTTAACGTACTGTAAGGACACACTAAAAACGTACGACGAGGAACTGCCTACTGGGTCGAAACCTCGAGATTACTGGCAGTACCTAACCCAATACCTATTGCAGTCTCAGTTGACATGAAAAGTGTTTTGTTAATGGAGTGCTTTGTGGGGGGTGCGAAGGGCCTTCGATCATAAATGCACACCGGATGATGGATGTTGTTGCACTGTGACCACAATGTTCTGGTTGTATTCCTTGTAAAAACTAAAAAAAAAAAAAAAAAAAAAAAAAAGTAGTTCAACCTTCCTCATAACTCAAAAGGTTAGTCTCTACTGTAGGACTGGACCCAGGTGTGTAGTGTGAGGCCTGCTGGGTTCCCCGTTCCACATCACTCAAAAGATTGCTGGTCGGTCTCGGCTGTAATGTCAGGCCCACGCATGTAGGACAACGCTTAGTGGTTCACTTGAAGGGTTGGCAGTCAGCTGACTGGTTAGGCCAGGCCCAAGCAGGTAGGACGAGGCTTGGTGATTTCCTCCTTCATCACTTGAATGGTTCGTGGGCTGTTTGGGCAGTAAGGCCAGGCCAATGCGGGTGGGCATATGCTCTTTAACCCCAGACAACTGTGGAGCACTCAATCCGTGTTGCTGCTTCGCCCGTTTCTGATAGAGGCTTCTAGCATCAGAGCCCTCACCTTTGGAACATTCCCAGGTGTCAGACTGGATACAGAAACCTTTCAGCAATGCCTCTGTGTGCCGGAGGGGGGCATCTTGTGGCTCTGCACTGATGCCGTAGCACTACAGAAATGGCTGCTGGGCCTAGCTAGGTGCCACTCCCACACACCAATGTCAGTTCCTTTCTTTCCGCACCTTGCAGACGAGGATCCAGAGCTGCTTTCATCTTGAAAGGACCTCTTTTTATTGATTCCTTCCAAATTCCTAACAGCGTGCAAGAGATGTCACCCCTAGAGATGACAGGATTTAAACTCTGCAAGTACTGTTGTAACCAAGCTGTCTGTGAGAGATGTCCACAAGATTTGCCTATGGAGTCTGAGGTTGGACCAAGACCTGCTGATCCCGAGCCCTGATGCACCCAAAGCAATCAAGGAACCAAGGTGAAACTATGTCCCCAAGCACAAGATGCGGCGTGCGGACAGCTCCAAGGCAAAGGTCCATCATGCTCCTGCGCAGATTTCCCGAGCGGACAGCCGTTCGAGGACGATCTTCATCGCATTCCAAGCTCTCAGGTAAGCACAAAAAACCTAAGGTGAAGCAGATTTCTGCTCCTTTTCGCCATTCCCACTCACCTCAGACGCGTGGGCAGCACCAGCAGTCCCAGTCCTGCTCCCGAAGTCATCCAACTGCTAGTTCCGGCACTACCGAAGTTCCCGGGGCCTTCAGCCACATCATGCCAGATGGAGGAGTCCTGCACAGCTATGCCTGGCTCTTCGGATTCCTACCGACTCTCTGGTGTGTCTTTGGGCGCCAGTGAACCGGAAGGCCTTCATCCTCGATTACCACTAGGCATTAGGTGAAGATCCTTGGGGCTGAGAAGACTCCAATGGGCAATGCTTTGAGCTGGAAATGCTGGTCGATTACTAAGAAGCGGAAGTAGCTCCCAGTGAGCTGGATGGAGAGGTTTGTAGAAGTAGGCTATGGCCTACTTCCACATTTTGCTATGGCTTGGAGGGAGCGGCACTCCTGTCAAGTCATAGCAAACTGAAATATCCTGGGGGTGGGCACCCCAGGGAATTGCTTGAGCCGGCCCTAGGGGGAGGCGGTCCCCAGGACAATCTTTGGCTCCAGGAGGGGCAGCGAGCGTCCCCCATCCACTGTATGATTTAGCCCCATGGAGGTGGTGGACCCCGGGGCTGCGGGGAGGAGTGCAGCCCCCCCTCCCACGTGTAATTAAATCCCGGGGAGGTGGTGGTCCCGGGGGCTGCGGGGAAACACATGGCCCCTGCGTGATCTCTAATAAAAGCCACGGGGAGGTGGGGGCCACCGAGGGTGCATGGCTCCCCTGCATGATCTCGAATAAAAGCCCCAGGGAGGTGGCGTGACCCCCAGCATCAAATTACAATGAATCCACGGGGAGGTGGCAGTCCCTGGGGCTGGCAGAAGAGTGGGAGTGTGACTCCCCATCATTATTAAGTTAAGCACCAGGGAGGGGGTGGTCCCTGGGGCAAAAGCCCCAGGAGGGTGGGCCCTTGTTGCCCCCTCCCTTATTAGAACAATGCCCCCTGGCCCACCAGGGGGCCAACAAAGCGTGGAGGGTCAGTGTATTTCTACCCTGACCCCTTTTCTCTTTTACATTTACTAGGTTCAACTGAGTCCAAAGATGACGGCCAAAACATCCTGGTTGGAGTGTTGGCAGCCAATGAAATTTCGTTAGGGTCTCAGTTGGCTGTTGAGCTCTCAAATGTCTACATTTTTTAAACTTTAATATCACTGAAACTACTAAACGGATCGACACCAAATCACAACTAGGGGCAGGGTATAACGGACTAACATCTAGCTTTCTACCCAATTTGGTACAATTCTGTTCAGCGGTTCGGGCTGTAGTCCTGTAAAAAATAAAATACCCATAGACATAATACGGGGAAAACATGTTTTGGAATCCCCTTTTTTCTCGGCCCCGCTTGATGGATCACCCCAAAAGTTTAACACAGCAGCTGAACCAAAAATTGGACGTTTTTCAAAAATTCTGTGAAGATTCGTCAAGCGTCGCCAAAGTTCTTGGCAAAACAAAAAATGCTTTTCCTATGGAAACTAGGTCCTAACTAGGGCTGGGTGGACTTTGCGTAGCGACACTACGCAGAATTTTGTAAAAAAGTGGAAAACGAGCGCATGTCCCAAGTAGGGCTGGGCAGACTTTGCGTAGCACAACTACGCACAATTTTGAAATAAATTGTGGAAAACGAGCACACAACCTGAGGGACCGTGTGCCCGGGACTGGGGTCTCTCATACTTGGGTAGGCTCCCAGATCGCCCTGGACTGGCTGCGTTGAGAAGCAGGGACCAGACCCGGGCCTCCTGAGTTTCGGTCAGGGCCTGGAAGCCCACGTCCTGCCAAGTGTCCATCTGCCCGGGACAAGGGTCCCTGGTGCAGAGCCCCAGAGCCCTGCAAGGGCAGGCGGGAGCCCTACCGCTATGGCTCAGCGTGGGCAGATGGGAGTCCTTTCGGTCCCAGCCATCTGGTCGCACCAATCCCCTCGGCCATCTGGTCGCACGCAATGATTCCCAATGGGGCGACCAGATGACCGGGCTGCCCTGGAAGTCTTGATGGGGGCTCATTCGCCTCCCCAATCCCAGCCAAGGCTCCAGGAGGTTGGGTGCATCTGGGCCTATTGTGCCCTCTGTCACTCGGTGCGCACGGTTTACCAGAAAGGGGGGTAGCCTTCCTCCGGATAACTAGGGGCAGGGTATCCCGGGACGCCCCTCCTGGGGATGGCAGTTCTCAGGCAGGGACCAGATGGGCAAAGCCCAGACGACACCTCCCCGGAGTCCGGGGCTCCCTCCTCCAGCCCGCAGCGAGGCAAAGTGCCCGGGACGGGTTCCATGGGTCCCCGATCGTCCGGGAGCTCCTGCAGGCCTCCCATGCCTGAGGCCCAGCGTGGTGTCTCCGAGCCCCCTCGAGCCCCTAGCCCGAGCCCTGCAGCCCCGGAGCCCTGCAGCCCCCCCGAGCCCTGCAAGGGCAGGCGTGAGCCCTCCCGTGAAGGCTCGGGCAGGAAGATTGGCGTCATATCGGTCCTGGCCATCTGGTCGCACCAACCTCCTCGGCCATCTGGTCGCACGCAATGCTTTCCAATGGGGACCAGATGGCCGGGCTGCCCTGTAAGTCCCGATGGGGGCTCATTGGCCTCCCTGATCACAGCCAGGGCTCCAGGAGGTCGGGTGCGTCCGGGCTTAGGGTCCCCTCCGTCACTCGGTACGCACAGTTTATCAGAAAGGGGGGTAGCCTTCCTCCGGATTACTAGGGGCAGGGTATGCCGGGACGCCCCACCGGCGACCTCTGCCGAGCTGCGGTTGGGGAACGACAAAGCTGCGCAGACAGGAGATGAGGGCGGAGCCCCCTGCCGGGACACCTTCCACCACAGCACCAGAAACCACCCAGGGTGGCTGCACTGGGAGACCAGGTGGGTGAGAGGGAGATGGAGGTCGTGAGGGCCTACCCTGGCTGCAGTGCATGGCCCTTCAAGGGGGAACCATAGCCTTGCCACACGCTGGGCTTGGTGCGCTCTGGACTAGTGCAGCAACCCTTTGGCACCCTGAGGGCCTGCTCTCTGTATCCCCCACAGCACTGGCCTGGGCTATAATCTCTACCCGGGCCAAGAGGGACAAAAACATGAAAGACGCCAAACCGGACGTGACGCAGAAAGACCTTTCCTTGCGCTCCCACGGCCGCACACAGATCTCTCAAGATGGCCCACTCATCCCAAGGCGCCGCTGCCCAGCTCCGGACAGATTGAGCACAGGACGAACCGGTGACTCGCACATTTCGAGTCCCTCTTCACGACGCTAAGGGAGGATTTGCAAACAGTGAAACGAGACCTCACCGAGATAAAGGACATTTGCAGGGACGTTGATGGTATCTGGGAGCAGGTGGCAGCCCTTGAGGACAAGGGTGATACTAGAGACTCGGAACTCTGCGCTCCAGCAAGATGTCATACGTATCCACGAACAGCAGGTTGACCTCTAAACACACCTCGAGGACCTGGAAAATTGTTCTGAGACACATCAGAGTCCAGGGTGTTCCTACAAATGCGGAGGCGGGAGATATTTTTGCATATGTCAGAGGCTTGTTTAATCACATCTTGGGAAATCCACTGGAACTGGACATAAAGATTGACAGGGCGCACCAGGTGGGGGCCCCCCCCCCCCCAAGAGGGGACAGGGCTGCTTTGACTGACATCCTGGTCTGTGTCCAAGACCTTCGGACCAAAGAAGAGATTCCTCAGTAAGGCCAGAGCTATGCATTCACTCACTTACCTGAACCAGACGCCCACTCTATTTCAGGACCTAGCTGCAATCACGCTGCAGAAACGCAGGCACTTTCATACCATCACGTCCCACCTTCGCCAACGCGATATTCCCTATTCATGGGGCCACCCGTTCCTGTTGATTTTCCGGCTGGATGGTAAACAGTACCAGCTACGCTCTCTGTCGGAAGCTTGCAAACTTCTAGGGGTCACTATACCGGAGACGGAGGCCCACAACTCAAGCCCCGACACAGGAGTATCACCATCGGGATGGCAGAGACAGCAGCGCAGATGACACCCCAAGCGGCCAGACCCCACCGAAATCGCATCAGGGCAGAGAGCCGTCCTGGAGTCCCTCCCAGGAGCACTAGCACAATCTTGACTTTTGTAGGGGGCTGCCTATTCCTCACCTCATCAAGGCGGGAGGGAGGGTACAACTTGGGTCACTCTATGGACCCCACAACGCATTTTTCCTCTTCATCCTGGGATGAAAGACTAGGTTACACCTGTTGCAAGTTTTTTGACATTCTATGTTTTCCTTTTATTGGACTTCTCTTTATTATCGGCGACCGCCATAATGACTTGATCTTTACTTGGTAGTTTTGCCGTTGATCTTTTTTCGGGGTTTCCCTCGTCCATCCACTCTCCCTTCCACTCACCCTATCACACAGATACTTCCCTCGGCATCCCCTTGGCCCCCATTGATTGTCCCACAACACAGCTGGAGGCAATCCGTACTCCTAGCCACGGAGGCTGCTACCCTCAAACCCACACAGATGCCACCCACTACCCTTAAAATCCTCACACTCAACGTTCGGGGACTCAACAACGCAGTTAAGCGTAAAGCGATCCTTTCCTATCTTGATAGTACCAAAGCTGACATATGCCTCCTACAGGACACGCATCTCCTATCTAAGGACTGCCATAGTCTCAAATCTCACATGTTCCCGATCCAAATGTTCTCCTCAGGCCCCACCAAATCGGCCGGGGTGGCCATCTTGGTTTCCTGTGTATTACCCAGGAAAATCCTCCAGAAAGACGCAGAAATCAAGGGGAGGCTCCTCACCTACCTCTTCACATTGGGTGGCTTGACCTTTACTGTTGGGTCGATTTATGCCCCCAACGATGGGCAAGAGAAATTTTTTACACGCAGTATCACTGAGGCCACTGCTACAGCTGAGCGCCGAATACTATGAGGCGGAGACTCGAATCTAGTCTTTGACAACAAAACACAGATCATTCCAACGCACGGGCCAGACAGGCGAGCTCTCAGCGGCAGGGCTAGCTCACTTTACGACCATGACCACAAGGATCTTTGCCGCCGCGCCTATCCCCATAAACAATTCTAATCTGGACACCGCTCTTGCGACACTGTTAGACCTGGCACCTTGGCGTGAGTTTCCCTTCCACTTTTTGCTGATGTGCCTCATGTGTTTTGTTGGTGTTGGCTGCTCAGAGCACTGTGCCACTGCTAATCAGTGCCACAGTGCAAGTGCTCCCTTTGTAAAATGTATACATTGATTGGTGTCCATGATTGGCTTATTTGGTTTACTATCAGCCCCTAGTAAAGTGCACCAGGAGTGCCAGGGCTTGTAAATACAAATGCTGCTGGTGGGCTTGCAGCACTGGTTGTGCCACCCACAGAAGCGGCCTAGTAAAATGTGTCTAGGGTCTGCCACTGCAGAACCTGCGCACGGTCTGGTACTGTCGCGCTGACTGCGCAAGTGCCCCCACTTGCCAGTCCCTAAACCTTCCCTTAACTACATATTAGTCACCCCTCTGGTAGGCCCAAGGGCAGGGTGCATTGTAGGCATAAGGTAGGACATGCCCTGATGCGTGTGGCATGTCTTAATAGTGAATTACAGCCATTTTCGTTTTTCACTATTGAAGGCTACCTGCTCTCCATAGGCCAGAATGGGCTGCTGGAATTACTACACGCTGTAATCCCAGTGGACTCAGAGCATGGTAGAAAGTCAAGTTTAGTATGCCTGAACTCAGAATAATAAAATACATCTTTTAGTAAAGTTTATTTTAATATCCTGTGTTTGTAAATACTACTTTTAGAAAGTTAGTATTTACTGACCTGGCCATTCCAGTCCGCCTCTGCGTTGTGTGTGTGTGCTGCCTAGTTTCAGTGAGGGGCAGGGGAATTCCAGGAGACAGGCTGGCTGCCAGGTGGAGGGTAGAGAGATTACACCAGGATGGGTGGGAGGAGTACTCCGACTCTGAATAGACCTGGGCTCTGCCACCACAATGCTGGCTCCGCCCCCTGTGGAGCGGCTGATGTCTCTGCCCTCTGCGCTGAAAGGAAAGAGCAGAGTCACCACAACAAAGTGCTCCAAAACCGGACTGAGCCAGGCCCAGGCCCCCTGGCGACCAAGAACAAAAGAATTGCTGTATAAAAGGAGCCCTGCTCCTAAGAAATCAGATCCTGTTTGCGCCAAGAAGAAACTCTGCCTGAAGAGAAGGACCTGGAAAAGCTGCATGGAGGAGTACTGTCTAAGCCTGAGAGACTGGCCTGTGGTGGGTGCCTTGCTGCTGGAAGGAGAGGAAAAGTCTGAAGAAGAAACTTTTATTCAACTTGTGCTTAACAATCTCCAAGGGCTTGCTTGTGAACTTGCCCCCTGAACTGCGCCCCAGGAACAGTGGGCGCTACCTTTCCCCTGGAAGAAGAGAAGCTGCTGGAGGTGATTCTGCAAATGCTGACCCCAGAGAACCTGTGTGCCCCTCATCTCACTGAGCACCGCGACTTCTGCCACCGGGGCTGCTGTGAGCACAATAAAGGCCTGCCTGCCTGGCCCGAGCACAGCAAGCAACTGCCCCCCGAGCCGTAGCTCGCAAAGTAAGGAAGAGACTGACAAGGCTCCAAGCGCCGAGCCTCTGCGACCCCTGGCTGTGGAGATCCCTGTAAGGACCTGTGACGCACTGTTCGCTATCTGAGTAAAGCCGACCGCGCTGCAATGTGCTAGAAATCACCCCCGAGCTGCCCCTCCTGCTTCCAACCTCGTTGTGTGCCTGGGAACGTCCTGAAGCACCCCACGAAGCATCGCCGCCCACTGACCACGAGGGACGACAACACGACGTGGGACACTCCTCTGTGGACTCCTGAGGCTGTCACGAACATTGCCCCCGAAGAATAAGGTACGGTCTGCTGCAGCGCCCCTGTACACAGCTTCCTTCGCTGTGTACTGCGCCATCGTCCCGCTACGTTTCACACGCGTGAAATGTGAGATTTGGAACCGTGCAAACCAGCTGTATGAGGCGTCCCGACGAAGGTACGGCCCGTACAGCATTAAATACATAGACGGTGCGAATGCGAGAAGCGCGAGGTTCGGCGAGAGGCGTACCGGACTTGTACGACACGTACCTACAAGGGTACGGTTCGTACGGCTTCAGTCCAGCTCACGCGAGAAGCATGGGAAACGGCACGACGCGTCCAAACAGCGGTACGAAGCGTACCGGAGGCGCTACGAAGCACACAGACCCCGAAGGAAGCATATTTTGACCAGAAAATTGCCATTTTGAGAACTGTGGACTGCCTAAAAGTAATACAAGTAACTGGAACCTTATTTAAGTGAAGACCTGTAAAGCCTGCTTAAAGAAATCTTTTATATAAAGAACTTTATTTTTACATAAATACAGCCTTGTGTCTGTGTGGTGGGTTGGTGATTGTTGTGTGGGACATCTGGAATGCTTAAACCTTATGCCCTCTGGAATCTAGCCTGACTGCTCGCGCCACGCTACCTAGAGGGTGAGCAGGGGTTATTTTTAAAGAGGTAATCCTACGCCCTGACTTTGATGAAAAGGGTCCCTGCTTGTCGCAAGTGCATACCTGCGCCAACCAGAGACCCCGGATTCTAACATTGGTGGCAGCAGTGAGGATTTACGGATTTGCATTTTTGGTGTCTGCGCAGTGATTACTAGCCATTGCACAGTGAGGACAGTCCAGTAGCTTGAGCCACAGAACTTTTAATATCGCTTGCCAAGAAAGAAGATCCTTGTGTTTGGAGTCATGCCTGGCCCAAACAGCATTGAGAAGTCCGTCTCGGAAACCTCTGAGATAGCAGAATTGGAATGGGATGAAGCACAACTGGACGACTACACAAGAGATGAACTCAAGCACTTCTGCAGGAAGCTAAAGGTTCCACATAGAGGATGCAAAAACAAACCACGCTTCTACAAGGCGCTGAGAGCCTGGATGGAATCAAAGGGGGCAGCTGACGATGTTGCACCTCAGGAGGATGCACCAGTGGAACCAGCAGACAGTGTCCATAGTTTTGGCAGAGGCCTGTCGCCAGAGGAGCTGGCAGACAGGCCGCAAGAGAGCAAGAGGTCACTTTGGCAAAGCCGAATTTAAGTGGCCAATTGGAGCTCGAGAGGAAGAAAATGGCTCTTGAAGAAAGGAGAATGGAGTATGACCTGAAAATGAGGGAGCTGGAGATAAAGGCCAAAAGTTTGGAAAACCCTCCCTCTGGTGGCAGCGCAACGCCGGTGCAGGTAGAGTCAAGGGTGTACATGCCAAAAGATGTAGTTAAGGAATACTTTAAGAATGACGACATAGGGCAATGGTTCAAGGCCTACGAGGTAGCCATGTCTTCCCACCGGGTCCCTGAGAGAGATTGGGGAGCGGGGTTGTGGGGACGGTTCCTCAGTGAGGGGCGGGACACACTTTTAGATTTGCCCTCTGATGTCTACAATTCTTACCCCCACATGAAGGAAGCTTTAATGAATAGATATGGGCTAACTCCTGAATTATATAGACAGAGGTTCAGGGGGTGTACCAAGATTGCGGGGAGTACGTATGTGGAGTATGTACCCTTTTTCTGCAGAGCACTGGATGGCTGGGTGAAGGGTAGCAAAGTTGATGATTACCAAGGTCTCTGATTTAATTGCATGGGAGCACTTGTCGCTCAATTGTTTTCCTGAGCTACGCCAACACCTGATAGATAGCAAGCTGACTAACCCTAGGAAACTTGCTGAAGAGGCGGACCGCTGGGTCAGTACCAGGGTCCACAAGGGTCAAGTGGGAGACTCCGCCAAGGGTGGGCAGGATCCCCAGCAGAAGAGGGGGGGGGGGACAGGGGAAAATAGAAAGGGTTTCCAAAAGGCCCCCAAAGTAATACCCAAAGGAACCAGCAGAAAGGTTCTCAGCCTCCCCCCACCCCCGAAGCCGACAGGGGCCCCGACCGACAGGTAAACCTGCTCCCAAGGGGCATTATAAATGTGGTTAACTGGGTCACTTTGCCAGTGATCCCAAGTGTTGCCAGTATGTGAAACCAGCACCCACTGGTGCTCTACCGAAGCAAGTGGCTACAGTAGCCTTTGGGGAGGGGGTAGAAGTCCCAGGTGGGTGGGACCCCGTCCAGCTTACCTTAGTCTCACTAGGAGACAGTGAGATGGTCCCTAACGCCGACTTGCCCTCTAACACTAAGAAATATGGGCAAGTGGTGACCGTCAATGGGAAGAAGGTAGAGGCTCTTCAAGACACAGGCGCCAGCGTGACTGCAGTGCGGCAGCACCTGGTATCTCAATAGCAGGTTGTACCCCATGCCCATTGTCGGGTTGTCAATGCTGACAACACAGTCATTGTCCAATGGCTCAAGTTCCCTTTGAGGAGGGGGAGGAGAGGTGGGGGGGGGGAGGGGAGAGAAGGGGTCTCTGGTACTCTGCAAGTCGCTGTGAGAACTGCCATGCCTGTAGACTGTCTCCTAGGCAATGATTTGGAGAGCTCCCCTTGGGAAAAGGTGGAGAAGACAGCTCACCTGCGGATGGTGGGTTTACCTGATTGGGCGTGCGTGACCACCCGGTCAATGGCAGCTAGTAGGGGTGTTGAAGGGACCCTGGAGCCTGAGGGAGAGGCCCAGGAACCAGCCTTAGGGAGAGGGCGCAGGAGGCGCGGGAAACCGGCCCCTAAAGTTCCCACGGCCCAGGAGGAAGCAGACCTTGAGGGGGCTGCCCTGGAGCCTACCGGGGAACAGATAGCCGAACTGGGGGACCTGCCTGAGCTGACCCATTGGCAGCAAGAAGGAGGCCCCACCAGGGAGGAATTCTGCAGGGAGCAGAAAGAGTGCCGATCTCTAGTGGGTATGCGGCAGCAGGCTGCAGCCCACGCCAATGTTGATCAGTCCGGTACTCAATCTACTGGGAGAACGACCTCCTGTACTCCGAGCCCAAGGTTGCTGAACCTGGGTCAGCCCGTGCGCTGGTGGTACCCCAGAAGTTCAGAGCCTTCCAACTGGGGCTGGCTCACGACGTTCCGTTAGCAGGGCATTTGGGGCAGGACAAGACCTTCGAAAGGCTTGTCACCCACTTTTATTGGCGTCAAATGCACAGGAGTTCTGACACTCACTGCAGGACATGCCAGACTTGCCAGGCAAGTGGCAAGAGTGGAAGGAAGCTGAAGGCTCCACTCCAACCTTTCCCTGTGGTCAGTACCCCATTCCAGCGAGTGGGGATTGACATTGTGGGGCCATTGGACCCCAAGACAGCCATGGGCAACAGGTTTATCCTGGTCTTGGTGGACCATGCCACCTGGTACCCTGAAGCCATCCCTCTGAGGACAGTGACTGCCCCCGTGGTGGGACGGGCACTGATGGGAATTTTCTCACGAGTAGGATTCCCTCTAGAGGTGATGTCCGACAGGGGGACCAATTTCATATCGAAATATATGAAATCCCTTTGGCAAGAGTGTGGTGTGACACAGAAGTTCACCACCCCTTACCATCCCCAAGGAAACGGGTTGGTTGAGAGGTTCAACCGAACCCTAAAGGGCATGATTATGGGTCTTGAGGAACCCATGAGGCATAAGTGGGACGTCCTCTTACCATGCCTTCTCTTTGCATACCGTGAGGTGCCACAGAAGTCTCTGGGGTTCAGTCCATTTGAGCTTCTGTATGGCCACCCAGTACGAGGACCTCTTAGTCTGGTCAAGGAAGGCTGGGAGCAATCTCCCAGGAAACCTCCCCAGAATGTATATAGTTACAACTTGCTGAGGCAAATCTGGAAGCCAGCCAGGAGGAAATGAAGCGGTAGTACGACCAGAATGCCACTCTGGTTGAGCTTCAACCTGGTCAAAAGGTATGGGTCCTAGCCCCTGTGGAGCCTTGTGCACTCCAGGACAAGTGGACAGGACCCTTTGAGATTGTGGAGCGCAAGAGTTCTGTCACCTACTTGATGGACTTGCAGTCTCCTAGGAACCCCTTGAGGGTCCTCCATGTCAATCGACTGAAGCCCCACTTGGAGAGGTCCGAAGTGGGCATGCTCTTGGTCACAGATGATGGGACGGAGGAGGAGTCTGAGCCTCTTCCTGACCTCCTGGTAGCCTCAGAGCGAGACGGGTCAGTGGATGGCGTTAACCTCTCACCCACCCTGACCCCTGAGCAACGGGATGACTGCCGCCAGCTGCTGGGGCAGTTTCCTGACCTGTTCTCCCTGGTTCCTGGTGTCACAGATTGGTGCGTCCATGATGTGGACACAGGAGACAGCTTGTCTGTGAAGCACAAAGCTTACAGAGTAACTGACAGGGTCAGAGCCTGCATCAAAGAGGAAGTCTCAAAGATGCTTGCTCTTGGGGTGGTTGAGTCCTCCAGCAGTCCTTGGGCCAGCCCAGTGGTCTTGGTCCCAAAGGCTGCAGCGCCGGGTGCCACACCCGAACTCCGGTTCTGTGTGGACTACAGAGGACTCAATTCGGTCACCAAGACAGATGCGCACCCCATCCCCAGAGCTGATGAGCTCATCGATCGGTTAGGGGCTGCACGGTACCTCAGCACGTTTGATTTAACGTCTAGGTACTGGCAGATCGCCTTGACTGATGGGGCCAAGGAGAGGTCCGCATTCTCCACACCAGATGGGCACTACCAGTTCCGGGTTTTGCCATTTGGGATGAAGAATGCCCCTGCCACCTTCCAGAGGTTGGTCAACCAGGTGTTGGCTGGGCTGACCGAGTTCAGTGCCGCCTACCTGGATGACATCGCAGTGTTCAGTGGCACATGGAAAGAACACCTGCAACATTTCTGGGGAGTGTTAATGGCACTGCGCAAGGCAGGCCTCACGATCAAGGCAAGCAAGTGTCAGATCGGGCAGGGTTGTGTGGTGTACTTGGGACACCAAGTAGGGAGCGGCCAGGTGGCGCCCCTACAACCCAAGATTGAAACCATCCTGGCTTGGGAGCCCCCAAAGACCCAGACAGAGGTGAGGGCCTTTTTAGGACTTACAGGGTACTACAGGAAGTTTGTCAAGGGGTATGGCAGCATTGTTGCCCCCTTGACGGAGCTGACTTCGAAGAAGCAGTCCAGAAAAGTGATCTGTACTGACACCTGTCAGAAGGCTTTTGACACCCCGAAGACTGCAATGTGCACGGCGCCCGTGCTCTTGGCTCCTGACTTCTCCAAAGAATTCCTAGTGCAGACAGACGCATCAGAGCATGGTGTAGGGGCTGTTCTCACAGATGACTGAGGAGGGCTGGGACCAACCCGTAGCCTTCATCAGGAGGTTACTTCCAAAGGAACAAATCTGGAGTGCAATCGAGCGAGAATCATTTGCTGTGGTCTGGGCGCTGAAGAAGCGAAGACCCTACTTGTTTGGGTCTCACTTCCGGGTTCAGACCGACCACAGGCCCCTCAGATGGTTGATGCAAATGAGGGGTGAGAACCCAAAACTGTTGAGGTGGTCCATCTCCCTACAGGGTATGGATTTCACGGTGGAACATTGCCCTGGTACAGATCACGCCAATGCTGACGGTCTGTCCAGATTTTTCCGCCTTAGTGAAGAGGAACTCCCTGGGGTAGGGTAGTTCCCCCCACATTTCAGCTGGAGGGGACACGTGTTAGACCTGGCACCTTGGCGTGAGTTTCCCTTCCACTTTTTGCTGATGTGACTAATGTGTTTTGTTGGTGTTGGCTGCTCAGAGCACTGTGCCACTGCCAATCAGTGCCACCGTGCAAGTGCTCCCTTTTGTAAAATGTATACATTGATTGGTGTCCATGTTTGGCTTATTTGGTTTACTATCAGCCCCTAGTAAAGTGCACCAGGAGCGCCAGGGCTTGTAAATACTAATGCTGCTGGTGGGCTTGCAGCACTGGTTGTGCCACCCACACAAGCGGCCTAGTAAAATGTGTCTAGGGTCTGCCACTGCAGAACCTGCGCACGGTCTGGTACTGTCGCGCTGACTGCGCAAGTGCCCCCACTTGCCAGTCCCTAAACCTTCCCTTAACTACATAAAATCACCCCTCTGGTAGGCCCAAGGGCAGGGTACATTGTAGGCATAAGGTAGGACATGCCCTGATGTGTGTGGCATGTCTTGATAGTGAATTACAGCCATTTTCGTTTTTCACTATTGAAGACTACCTGCTCTCCATAGGCCAGAATGGGCTGCTGGAATTACTACACGCTGTAATCCCAGTGGACTCCGAGAGCATTGTAGAAAGTCATGTTTAGTATGCCTGAACTCAGAATAATAAAATACTTTTTAGTAAAGTTTATTTTAATATCCTGTGTTTGTAAATACTACTTTTAGAAAGTTAGTATTTACTGACCTGGCCATTCCAGTCCGCCTCTGCTGTGTGTGTGTGTGTGTGTGTGTGCTGCCTAGTTTGTGGGGAGCAGGGCTGGGGAATTCCAGGAGACAGGCTGGCTGCCAGGTGGTGGGTAGAGAGATTACACCAGGATGGGTGGGAGGCGTACACCTTTGACTCTGAATAGACCTGTGCCCTGCCACCACAATGCCGGCTCCGCCCCCTGTGGAGCGGCTGATGTCTCTGCCCTGCTGCTGAAAGGAAAGAGCAGAGTCACCACAACAAAGTGCTCCAAAACCGGACTGAGCCAGGCCCAGGCCCCCTGGCGACAAAGAACAAAAGAATTTCTGTATAAAAGAAGGAGCCTTGCTCCTAAGAAATCAGATCCTGTTTGCGCCAAGAAGAAACTCTGCCTGAAGAGAAGGACCTGGAAAAGCTGCATGGAGGAGTACTGTCTAAGCCTGAGAGACTGGCCTGTGGTGGGTGCCTTGCTGCTGGAAGGAGAGGAAAAAACTGAAGAAGAAACTTTTATTCAACTTGTGCTTAACAAACAAACAATCTCCAAGGGCTTGCTTGTGAACTTGCCCCCTGAACTGCGCTCCAGGAACAGTGGGCGCTACCTTTCCCCTGGAAGAAGAGAAGCTGCTGGAGGTGATTCTGCAAACGCTGACCCCAGAGAACCTGTGTGCCCCTCATCTCACTGAGCACCGCGACTTCTGCCACCGGGGCTGCTGTGAGCACAGTAAAGGCCTGCCTGCCTGGCCCGAGCACAGCAAGCAACTGCCCCCCGAGCCGTAGCTCGCAAAGTAAGGAAGAGACTGACAAGGCTCCAAGCGCCGACCCCTGGCCGTGTAGATCCCTGTAAGGACCTGCGACGCACTGTTCGCCATCTGAGTAAAGCCGACCGCGCTGCAATGCGCTAGAAATCACCCCCCCGAGCTGCCCCTCCTGCTTCCAACCTCGTGTGCCTGGGAACGTCCTGAAGCGCCCCACGAAGCATCGCCGCCCACTGACCATGAGGGACGACAACGTGAGACTCCTCTGTGGACTCCTGAGGCCGCCACGAACATTGCCCCCGAAGAATAAGGTACGGCCCGCTGCAGCACCCCTGTACGCAGCTTCCTTCGCTGTGTACGGCGCCATCATCCCGCTACGCTTCACACACGTGAAGTGTGAGTTTTGGAACCGTGCGAACCAGCTGTACGAGGCGTCCCGACAAAGGTATGGCCCGTACAGCATTAAATACATAGACTGTGCTCACGCGTACCGGACTTGTACGAAGCATACCTACGAGGGTACGGTCTGTACGGCTTCAGTCCAGCATAAGCGTGGGAAACGGCACGACGCGTCCAAACAGCGGTACGAAGCGTACCGGAGGCGCTACGAAGCGCACAGACCCCCAAGGAAGCATATTTTGACCAGAAAATTGCCATTTTGAGAACTGTGGACTGCCTAAAAGTAATACAAGTGTAACTGGAAACTTATTTAAGTGAAGACCTGTATTTTTGAAAGCCTGCTTAAAGAAATCTTTTATATAAAGAACTTTATTTTTACATAAATACAGCCTTGTGTCTGTGTGGTGGGTTGGTGATTGTTGTGTGGGACATCTGGAATGCTTAACCTTATGCCCTCTGGAATCTAGCCTGACTGCTCGCGCCATGTTACCTAGAGGGTGAGCAGGGGTTATTTTTAAAGGGGTAATCCTACGCCCTGACATAGAATCCGGGGTCTCTGGTTGGCGCAGGTATGCACTTGCTACAAGCAGGGACCCTTTTCATCTAACACAATGGGCGGCACTTAAAGCGGTTATTAAAGGGGAATTCATTGCCATCCCTGCGGCAGAGAACGTGGAGTGCGGGCGGAAAAGGGACGAACTTACCCAAAAAACGAAAACTAGAGCAGATGCAGCAGAGGACGGGGATGCCCAAAATGTGGAGGCAATTAAGGGCCATTCGACAGCAACTGGTCGCGCTAGATCAGGATAGGAGTAAGCGGCCCTCCGGTTACACCAGGTCAACTACACTGGGGAGGACAGATGTGGGCGCCTACTTGCTCACAAACTTCGGGAGGCTAGACAGACAAGGGGTCAGGGAACTGCGACGGGGAGGCGGCGAGCGGGTCTCGGAGGATTCCGAGATTGCTGAGACCTTTCGGGATTTTACCCACGACTACATACAGGACTGTCCCTAGATGCCGCCCAGGGCGCTGCCTACCTAGTGGACGTTTACCTCCCCACCCTCAATAAAGTGCAAGCAAACCATCTTGAACGGAACATTAGAATAAAAGAGGTAATTGCGGCTATCTCACACCTGAAATTAGGGAAATCCCCAGGACCAGACGGCTTACTCAGCCGTTTTCTATATAACAATTTGCACCCAAGTGGCCCGCTCCTAACTACACTTCAATTCCTTTGCCCAACCTGGGGCGATTCCCCGAGATACGCTCGAAGCCTCCATAGTAGTCATACCGAAACCTGGACGCGACAAGATAGTTTGCGGAGCATATCACCCCAGATCTCTCCTTAACGTGGACATTAAACTGTGTACCGGGACACTGGCAGCTCGCCTTGCGCCGTACATGCTGGGACTGATCGACCCAGACAAGGCTGGCTTTATCCCTCAATGTCAAACGAGCGACAATACCAATCGAACTCTCCACCTCAGAGAAAGCCTCCAGAACACAGGGAGAATATATGTCACTTGCTATCGATGCGGAGGTGGTCTTCGATAGGGTGCATTGGCCTCATCTGGAACAAGTGCTCAGGCAAATAGGACTAGGGGATAAACGGAGAACGTGCATTTTAAATTGTTAGTTTCCCACAGCTGCGATTTGAGTAAAGGTCACACGTCATCTAGCATCCCTATAGGAAGAAGTACACGGCAGGGGTGTCCCCTTTCACCCCTCTTAGCACTTTATATGGAGCCCTTGGGCCCAGGGAATTCGGCAAAATCCATTGATAACCGGGATTAAATTTGGGAGCGACACTCACACTATCAGCCTCTACGCAGATGATGTTCTGATCTCCCTCTCAAACCCTATTCCCGCGCTGAGGGCCCGCTTCCAGGAGCTAGACTGCTTCGCACAGGCTTCAGGGTTTAAAGTTAACTTAGACAAATCGGTCGCGCTGGACCTCTCCCTGTCACCCGCACGTGTCTCCAAGAGCGACATCCTGTACAATGGTCGGAGGACTCAATCTCCTATCTAGGGATCCACTTGCCTCCCACTATCTCGGCTACGGCCGTCATCAACTATGCCCAATTACGTGCCCGAATTCGCTCAGAGTTGACCCAATGGAAGCATTACCCGCTCGCCCAGCTGGGTAGAGTGACCGCCACTAAAATGACCATCTTGCCCAAGATCTTGTATATTTTCCAAACCTTGCCACAGTCCTCCAGCTGGATGGATTCAGCAGACCCAATCAGAGCTGGCGCAATTTATTTGGCAAGGTCGCAAACCCCAGCTAAAACGCGATAGCAGTCCTCTCACCAGAAGATGGCGGCATAGGTGTCCCCGATCTTCAGCTATATTTCCAGGCAACGCAAATGCGCTGCCTTGTTGAATGGTATCTACTGGAATCCGAAAAGCACTGGCTCTTTCAGGATCGGGCGGTGGCCCCCACATCCCTTCAGAAGGTCCCTTTCCTTAAAAAGGCACACAGACCTCCTAATCTTTATGCATCATATGTTACACAAGTGGCTTAGGAATCCTGGGATCAAACCAACACTAAACATAACTTGACTACATTCCCCTTCCTGCTCATCTCCCCAATATTCGACAACCCAGACTTTCAACCAGGCATGGGAAAGGTGACCGACTCACACTGGCGCTCCACGGAGTGCAAATCTCTGGGTCCCCTGTTTGACCTGGACGGGATCATCTCATTTCACCAGGTACGACAGGAATATGGGGTCCTTGAGACAGAGAGACTGCGGTATCTGCAGATTTGCCACTGGTCACTGCATCCAAACGTCAAGCTGCACGCTCATCGCCCTCTCTCAACCTATGAAAAATGGCTTTTCACACACAGACAAGAAACTCATCTCTGACCTGTATAAAATGTTGCTAGCCCGAAACAAACACGTACAGTGCCGGTCGGGCGCGCTGGGAGCAGGACATAGGGAGGCCCCTCAGCCACAAAGAGTGGGAGGGGATAGCTCACAGAGCCCGCCACTCAGCTTATCATACTGGACTGACTGAGACTGACGAAAATAGCTACATATTGGTACTACGCCCCTGCACGCATCCATTCGTCAGACCCACGACAAAGCGCAGATTGCTGGCAGGGATGTGGGAAAATTGGCACCCTGGTCCATAGTCTCTGGGACTGTGAACATCTTCAACCCTATTGGACACAAGTTCTTGATGAAGTGGACAAACACCTAGACACACAAATACCGAGGTTCCCAGCTCACGTTCTTCTTGGCCTCCCGAACCCCCTGACATATCCTCCTAAATTCCGACAGAGCCGCCTAATTGCAATAGCTCTGGGCTCCGCGCTTCAAAGCCTCCTGATTCACTGGTGCACGCCTCGGACTTCCTCATTCACAGGCTGGCTTCAGTGGCTATGGCATATGTTGGGGATGGAGAAAAGGACCCTCACACTGGCAGGGAAAAGTGCGGAGTTTAGATACCTCTGGCAACCATTTTTGCCCCTTCTTGCCTCCGAGTACTGGGAAGTTACCTGCCCAATGTATTTGAGGCTCCTACGTCTCTCAGATCAACAACCCACAGCGCCTTAAATAGACTCTCACCCACCAGTTTCTGGTTGGTTTCCAGATCTCTCATTACCCAGATGGACGAGGGAGGGGAGGGGGGGGAGCGGGTGTCAGGATAGCGTAAGTTTCCTTTTGGTGTTTTTGTATATTGTTAATTTACTTGGACCCCTAGCGTGGGTACTCCACTCACTCGGGGCTTTACTGCCTGTGTTGGCTTAAAGGTATTGGGAGACCAGTAATGCCAATGTGTGAAAATCTCATTAAAGATTTAAACCATAAAGTGCATTTAAATGACAACCCAAAAGCAATTTACCTGCTAATTTTTATAGCAAGGGTACCTCCAAACAGCAGATACTACCAACAACCCGAGGCATGTCGGTTGTCTCTTCCATCGCACCTTCATCTCTCACGATCAGCTGAGTCATCGCTGAAAAATTCTCACTGGGCGCAAGCATAGCATCATAGGGAATACAAAATAAATCAGACATATCCTGGAGCCCACTGCAAAGGCCAGTCCGTGCAGCTCTAGGTGGACTGAATAGAATATCAGCTACTAGACACAAGCCCGCACAAAACGGAGCAGCTACAAAATCCAAGACAGAAGAGAGGAGACACAACGCACTCTTACAGGAACTTGCAGCTAAGCTCTGGCTCTGTCTACTGCCAAGGAATCCAACAGAGGAGCCAAGTACAGCGCTGGGATCTCACAGACGCGCATCAAACGACCAGTCACAAAATCACACTTTTATTTACAGATAACAATGAAATGAACACAACAGATTTGCCAAAAACCTTATTTAATAAAGTAACACTATTAGGTTGGTACAAAATAAGTCACAAGCTATAAATGCCTATGAAGTGGAGGCAATCTTCAGTATCTTGATGCAAAAAGCTGTAGACGAGGAGACTTGGTAGCACCGGCACACAAAAACAAAGGAAGCCCCTATATAGTGTAGCGTTAGTACAGCCCCTCTCCATGGGAGGAGCACAGGAATCTCATGGCACACATCAGAAAAGCCCTGCAGCTCAAATGGAATGTAACAATCACAAGGTGAAGTGCCTGCCAGATGTGGGTCTATGAAAAAGTGAAAGTGCAGGGAAGTGTACGCAGTCTGGATGTACAGCGGATGGGGGGATGTAGGGTCAAAGCCTGGCATCCTGGAACTGGAGTAGTTGCTCATACTCACTGCCAAGGAGAGTGCAGACTAGCTCAACTTATGGAACTCGTGAACATTAGGTGTGGAGGACACAGGACGGCTCCAGAACTAGATGCAGATTCCCAAGAGTAACCAACATATTGGCTGGTCACCAAAGCTCCCATATGGAAGGAAGGAGTGAGAATGCTACGATGGCCGAGGCTCACCTGAAGACATGTGGTCCCCTTCGACCTGTCAGCAGAGACGTCAAAAGACAGGCATGACTAACAATATCCGAGACAAAGAACAGGGTGACTGGCACAACAAATGACGGATTCTGAGCCAATTCAATAAACCTTCTTCAACCGAAATAACAGGAGACTCTGGAACAAAAAGTTGTTGTGGCACATGCATTGAAAGTGTTCCTCTTCAACAAGGGGCTTGGGCACAGCCAAGAAGGGACTTGGACGCAGTCGAACAAAGGCTCTTACAGTTGAGAACTGCTCTGGCATGGGCCAAAACGAACTCCACTACAGGCGGAGAAGAGTCTCCAGCATGGGCCAGAAATATTTCCTCTACATGCCAGGGGTTTTCAGTAAAGCATAGAAGGACCTGCAGCCCAGGCCAAGAAAGAGCAACTCTACAGACCATGAGGATGCTTTTAAAGGGTCTCCCTTAAAGGCAAAGGGGTCCCGCACAGGCAAGACTGCTCCCATAATGGGCACTTCAGCCTGTTAAGAGGCTTTTACAGTGTCTGAGAAGAGGCAACGTAAAGACGAACATTTCTCTGCGTGTGCAGAGAATCTAAAAAGGGCCAATTTGTGGTCTAGGAATTAGTTGGGGTCTCCAAAGATACCTTTAGTTTCTCAGAACTGGACCGTCAAGGTGTCAAGCGTACTGGGACCGGGGTGTGCAATTATTCGAAAGGTGTCTTTACAGTTCTTTAAAACATTTCCTGGGGTCCTCAAATTTATTTTATGGGGGCTGCAGAGGGGTCAGAATGGGACTCTTTTGGATAGGGGCTCAGCTCCGAATGTGTGTGTATGGTGGGGTTTGAAAAGAGCTGGTTTGGGAGGACCCCCAAAAAGGACCTCTAGGTAGGGGTTCTTGGAAGTGGCCCTAAGGAAGGGAGGGGGGGGGGATAAGTAAGTATAGTAGTGACCTCATGTGGATATCAGAAGGGGCCTTTATGGTGTGGATGGATATATGGACGCAGTACTTGGGCGATTTAGAACAGCAAGACTGTTATGGCAGCAATCGTGGCCATATGGAGAAGGACTGAGGTCCTACAGAGGAATCTTTAGCCTCTCGTTGCATTCATGCGCTGAGGTGCGCAGTGGGAGCAGAACTGTCTGCAGTGTGACTACAGGGTCGCTGCTGCCCCACACTGCACACAGCGCAAACCAACAAGTAACCTACCCCGTGTGATCCCTGTAAGCAACCAGAGAGGTCCACGTTACAGCAGGTCCCAAAGAACCAAATCAAAACCACCACCTGATCTGCAAAGCCACCAGGAGACACTGAAGTCAGACACTAGGAAAGTGTGGACCAGAGGGGCCTCCAGGAACAGGAATAGGCTCAGAAAAACAAAAAGGTGCCGGCCGGGCTAATGTCCTGGAGAGCCAAGTGCTTTCTTCTTTACTCAACTTTCCATTCTTCTAGGTCCTGGATTCAGAGCTTGTTTGGGTTCACCCACTTGTAGGTTCCTTCATAACGGAATCCCACCTTCTTCATCAGCTCATCTGCTTCTGGCGGGCCGCGGCTGCAAGGAAGACAGATCTGTCATTAGTATCTGATCCATATCTACACGTACTGGCATTGTCACATACGCCTCTCACTGACCAAGACCAGACCATGAAAAATGTGCATCTGACGCTGGCATTAGACAGCGAAAACTGGGAAACTCAATCCCAAAGAAACCTCCATTCTACTCAAGAGACAGTGTAAAAGCTAAAGTTAAAGACAAAAAAAAAAACAGTATGACAAATGCACTGAATGAAATAGAACATCCACCCCATGACGGTGGCGTCCAGCCTTGTCTCACATACGTGACCAGTGTAGCGGGAAAGCCATTATTGAAGGCAGCCAGAAACAATACTTGAACTGCTTGAAAGATAGTGAATACGGAGAAAAACAAAAGAACCCACCAGGGACATGTGGGCTGCCAACAAAACAGACACTGCCCTAAATGTTACAGCACTATTACCACAAGAAGAGAAAAGCAACTTTTCAGCGACTCAGGTAGATGCAGCACTAAAGACATCATGCTCTCGGGGTAGGAAAACAGAAGGAGGCAGACTTCCGACGAGAAGCTTGGAAGTGGAGAGCATGACCTGCTGGCAAGTGAGGGGAGTAATAAAGAAGAACACTGGTACAAGAAGATTCTGGACGAAGACGGTACAATGCGTATGGCAGAGCGACACTTGAAACAAAATCCTATAGGGGTGACCTTGTGCCTACACCTCACATATGAATAACTCCCAGTAAGGCGTCTGGGCCCTAGTTAGGAGTCACAGTTCAGAAGCTAGTTTTAGGTTTTATAAAAATTTGCACAGCCAATGAATTTATTGTTATTACTTTCTATTAAGTATTCTTGTAAAATGTAATGGTCATCCGTTTTAGAGTTTTAAAATATGATGTTTGTGGTTCTGTGTTTCAAGACAAAAAAATGCATAGGCCCTAAATGCCTTAAAAGAAACTTGACAAAGAAATCAATCTTGCATAGATGGTAAGGCAGGTGTCTGCACCAGAAGGACCAGCTTCAGCAGAGCTGCTGCCCCACTGACAGCACACACGGAAGGAGATGACCCCAGTCAATGCATTACCAGAGCGCAGCTTCCACACAGTAAGAATGATGCCTTCTGGCCTTCGTACCCATTTCCCTCATTCGTAAGAATGAAGAGCTACGATTGCTTGCACATTGCTTACTTATTACTCAGATGTGCCTCGGGGAGATTTTTCGAAAGCATTGTTTATGACCTGTAGATTATATCACTTATGGCTTAATTTATTATTTGGTGAACGGTCTGTCGTTTGTTCCACCAGGGAGACGGAGTAAATTACTCCATCCCATGACAGAGGGACCGCCCACCAAGTTTATAAATGACGGCTAAGCTGGCGGTCATGTATAATGCACTGGCAGAAACCACTGTCACGGCAGTTCCTGCCAATGCATTGCGCTGTTTGGTGCCAGGCTGCGTCATGCTGACGCAGCCCGACACCAAACCGTTTTCTTTTTTCAAAAAGAAAAGACCAAAAGTTTTTTACTGTCCCTCTGGTGGTGACCCACTGTCCGCCCATTCCAATTGGGTGGGCAGACATATTTTGCCGAAAGTCCTTAGTCCGTCGGAGAGGTTTGGCTATAGCGGTGATGGGGTAGTCACTGCTGTAGGCAAACCTATGGTCCACTCAAATTTAAATTGGGAAGGGGGGGGGCGCAGTCCATTATGTTGGTGATCAGGAGTATCCTTCATGCAAACATACAAGTCAGGCCCTTACTTTCCATCATTAAACACGCTTAAAGAGTCACGCCGGGTTACACCGCCAAGCATGAGGCACGCTAGTGTGCTTGTGGGTGGGTATACTTTCCAGGATGAAATGTGCACACAAGCTTGTGTGATTAGACGTCTCGTTCTGAAATGCACTTGCAGACACCATGTTGCTACATTTCCAGCGTGAAGCTTTTTGCAGGCTTGCATGTGTTACACTTATCTTAACCGGAGTGAAGCATTCTTGTACACAATTATAATTCCTAGAATGAAGCATGCTTCAGCGCGCTTTTATTTCCCAGAGTGAAGCTTGCTTTCAGACTTGTCTAGGATTAGACTTCCCAGAGTGAAGTGTGCTTGCAGGCTTGAATGTGGTTACAGTGCCCAGAGTGAAGCATGCTTGCTTCTGGTTACAGTGCCCAGAGTGAAGCATGCTCGCTTGTGGTTACACTTCCTAGAGTGAAGCACGCTTGCTTGTGGTTCCGCTTCCTAGAGTGAAGCATGCTTGAATGTGGTTACAGTGCCCAGAGTGAAGCATGCTTGAATGTGGTTACAGTGCCCAGAGTGAAGCACGCTTGAATGTGGTTACAGTGCCCAGAGTGAAGCACGCTTGCTTGTGGTTCCGCTTCCTAGAGTGAAGCACGCTTGCTTGTATTGACGCTTCCTAGAGTGAAGCATGCTCGCTAGTATTTACGCTTCCTAGAGTGAAGCATGCTCGCTTGTATTTACGCTTCCTAGAGTGAAGCATGCTCGCTTGTATTTACGCTTCCTAGAGTGAAGCATGCTCGCTTGTATTTACGCTTCCTAGAGTGAAGCATGCTCGCTTGTATTTACGCTTCCTAGAGTGAAGCATGCTCGCTTGTATTTACGCTGCCTAGAGTGAAGCATGCTCGATTGTGGTTATGCTGCCTAGAGTGAAGCATGCTCGCTTGTGGTTATGCTGCCTAGAGTGAAGCATGCTCGCTTCTGGTTACGCTTCCTAGAGTGAAGCGTGCTTGCTTGTGGTTACGCTTCCTAGAGTGAAGCATGCTTGCTTGTGGTTACAATGCCCAGAGTGAAGCATGCTTGCTTGTGGTTACGCTTCCTAGAGTGAAGCATGCCTATTTGCATGTGTGTTGATTGTATTTAGTATGAAGCTTGCTTGCATGCTTGTGTGCGGTCATACTTTCCAGCATGAAGTGTGCTTTGCTGACTTGTGGCAATGGTCATCATCCTTCAGCTTGCTTATGTGCCTATGTGTGGTGATTTCAGCCTGAAACTTGCTTGAAGGCTTGTGTACTGTTTTTTAGCATGAAGCATGATTGTAGGCTCAACTGTGTGTATGCCGTTTTTCCCCAATATCCAAATGCACCGCTAACTTGTGTGCCGTCCACGGGGTTACTGTAGAGGCGACAGACAACTTTGAGTGTCTTCCCCATACGACACCAAACCACTTCTAAGATAGCTGCACTCGGTGAGCCACGGTAAATTTTAATGTACGAGTCAACCATCTCCTGGTTAACATCCATTCTGGCAGACCACCCTGGACGGTGGGGCTTTGCTGCTGCAGCCACTGAAGAGCGGAAGGTTATTCCTTCCAATTTAAAGCCATAGCCTGCATTTGCTGTGGAATACTTTGCTGTTCTTAGTGCTCATAACCCTGCCTTACATATCAAGTGGCTAGAAGCCGTTCACTATACCGGAGCTCTACACGCATGTGGTCCCTCCCTCACTGTGGCAGCGTTCATCCCTCCACAATTTATCTGGGGGCTAGTACAGCTTAGCAGTCGTATTGTTTCATCGGTCTAGTGTGCAGTTCTCTATAGCCCAGTATTATCTTTATAGCTCACTCTGTTTAAGTGTTCCTTTCCATGTGGGAGATAGTCTCGCTGACTTAGCACGATCCTTTTCTGTTCAGCTCCTCTCAAGTCATCCTCCGCTGCACAAGTGCCTGATTCACTTGCCCTTGTTCTGGTCCCCGTTTAAGTTCTAGTTCCGCTGTTCTCTCAGGCCCTTTCCTAGTGCCCTGCACATCAAGCCTTTCAAAGCGCCGGTAGACTCTTGTATACCCAGGCCTCCTACACCTGTGGTACACCCGGGCCCTGGACACATGTGGTATACCCTGGCCTCCTACACCTGTGGTTCTGAGCATTACCCTTCTACTGCGGATGAAGCGGGTCAGTGAGTTCTGCTGGCGCAGAGACCACTGCGCGCAATGACACTTGGGACCCATTTGCAGCAGCGGCTCTGGTCTTACCTGCCATACTCGTAAGGGATCGGCGGCTTCTTTTCAGCTTCCACTGTGTGGAGAAGAGGAGTGAATATTCGCCAGGCTTCTCTCAGTTCATCACTGCCAAGATAAAAATAGTATTCATAGTTTGTTAGTCGTGTTAATCCCATAACCCACAGGATTTTTGAACACCATACAGCGCATGTAATAAAACACTTAGTACAATGGAAAGCTACTTGTCTGGGCCTTTAAGTCAGCAAAGAAGCCATAGCGTCGAAGAAGTCTGCTAGACGCCCAGTTCATTTGGACATTCCACCGAGAACAGCAGAATGCCAAGGACGTTCCCTCCCTTTGGCTCGCTCAGGAGGGAGGGGTGGATGTTCATTCATTCAATGAAGGCTCCTTCATAGAGAACAGGGGGGGGACAGCTAGCACGGTCCTCTCCATCATGGTTCCTTTATAAAGACTCATGAACACCAAACAGAAGAGGAAGCTCAACCACGAACCAAAGGAGGTGGGAGACCGGAGACTCTGCTGCTCTCTTTCCTGAGATCCTGCTCTTCCTCGAAGACCAGCTTCAAAGACTCCGGTGCATAAGGAGCGCTCTTCACCAGCACATTTCACGATCATGCCTTACCCTCACTAGGACTCACCATGAAGCTTGGATTCCTATTGTTACAGAGACCTCCGCCAGGCATGTGATTCTACAGGCCATGTGCCCATGGCTGAGCTCTTAGAGACCTATCATCAAAGCCTCTGCTCCCACACCTTTACGGATCTCTGCAGTGACCCCTTCTACAGAGGTGGTACCATGCTCAGTTTACAGGCGACACTCCCTGGTGCTTATGACTGCTGACGAGAGCCCAGACAAATCCTGGATGAAAGTACTTCGACATCTAACTCAGTTTAACCAAACAGAAAGTCCCACCTGGTAAGATGGTAACTTCAGCAGAGCTAATAAATACTGATGCAGAAAAGTTTATGGCAAAACTTGACCAGCACCACAGCTATCAAGAGGTCCCGATAGCTCTACTCATGCCACTAAAGCCTTCCCGTTCTAGGTGCCTCTAGTTTGCTAAACGTCATCCTCTGAAATGTTGAAGTAGGTGTGCACTGACATAACACTAATCCACACCGTCTGAACAAATGGAGGCCACATTCGAGGGCCAAGAAAGCCTCACAGTATCACATGTTAACTACAACTATTGTGCAGCCACACATTCTTGCATTGCTCACTCGAGATAAAAATGGGGCCCACTTGGGCTTCTACTTCCAATGCTACCTTCACCCTTAAAACGTACACACATTTATTAAAGTTAGGCTTGCTTCAGGCAAATCGATAAATACCCAATGTATTTTCATTTATTGACCATAAGCAGAAACATGAACCATTATGCTGTGTGCTGTATGTTTCAAGAAGAAACTCCTCCTTTTAGCAGGTAAGAGAAGGGAGCTTAACGTAGCAGAGAGTGAATAAGGACATTAGCCGTCTCTTGACACTCCCATGTAATTAAATAGGACACAGAATCGCAGACCCACATTGCTGTGTTAGTACGCAACCATGCTCATTCTGTGACTGTGAAAGATGCGAGCCCATGCGAAGAGAGCCAAGTGGGCATGACTGGAAACTCCGTGGATATACTGTAAGGTCAAAGACTGCACGTAAACTGGAGATTCTAGTGCGGATATTCTACAAAATGAAGGAAACCGAAACTGTGGTCTATCGCTAAACTAAACCAGGCCATACTACTGAGCGCAAGTCCCGTTGTGGAAATAACCTGTGCTATAGAGTTAAACTAAACCAGGATGCATCTTAGCGCGAGTGCCTGTTGTAGAAATAACCTGTGGTCTAGCGTTAAACTAAATCAGGCTGCACCTCTTAGCCCAAGTCCCTGCTTTAGAAGTAATGTTGGCAAAGGTCGGTCTGGGCTATCTATTGCACCAAGCTGAGCTATACACCTGCATCAGTAAATGTAGTAACACTGCACACATACATGTATATACATACAAGACACATACTGTTGTTGAAGCAAGATGCACGCAATCTATTCACTTACAGAAAGCCACAGGGCATGAACAAGAAAAACCTGATGACTCCTGCTAAGCCTCTCGCTCGCTTTTTTAAACAATACATTTATCAGGATGTTAAAAATATCATAAGCATTACCAGCTCTGGCAGGCACCACCACAGAAAATTAAATCTCGGCAACACAGAACCATGAATTCCTTGTGTGATGGAACGTACACTTCAGAATATTTACTTAAATCAAACAATGCAATGAAAAAGTTAACACAACCGACTCAAACAACTTTCAGAGAAAGTAATAGGCGATACCTACTATACCGTCAGAAACGGCAACGGGAAAAGTGACTTTATTTTCTACTCAAAAACACCCAGCAAGATGGAGAAACAACTTCCTTCGTCACCTACACATTACGTAATCAATCAGAGTTCCATATGGACTATACACTCCATCGCCCCCTCCCATAGTTTCAGAGGGGAGATCTCCATATCTATCTTCAGGACAGGGACCCTACCAATTCAAGTGACAGACCATCCCCTCACCATCTTTGACCGTCACTGCTAGTCTTATTGTCACAAGATGGACATGTTCCCCAAGCACCCCCCCACTCCCTCGACCTCCAGGCGTTAATTAGGACTCAATCTACCCCCCCCCCCCCCCCCCGACACATTAAGGGTCCCGTCCTACCATCCTAGCCAGTGGCCGTACTGAAACACGGCCCCTCACTGTGCACATTGATCACGATACTGCCAGTCCTAACCCAAGACTGTTCACCACAGAGCCCCCCCTTAAACACATCCCTCACTCCCAAGGTGGAACACATCCAATCCAACCCAACCCTCTCCACTTCTAACCTCCATGCCACCGCCCTACCCTCTACTGAAGATCACACACACCTTTAGACACGGGACCCGCTGCATGTCCACCTTTATATGGAGCAGGACTCCTAAAATACGCAATCACTCTCAGAGAATGGAGAAAAGGGCACCCCTTCAAGGACCTCCAAACTATAGCCAGCTCATTGACAGGACTTCTATTCCCATGTGCCGCCTGTCCTACAGACCCTACCGAGCCTTCAGCCGTCTATCCACAATAGAAGTAGAAGCACTCAAATTAATTGTGCAGAGTACGTGTAGTACTGGGACATTAAATCACCTATTGAACTCTGAAATGAGAGATGATCTAGGAAAGAATTCATAAAAATCGCAAGAAAAATTGACAAGACCGGAGACTTTTTTTTTTTTAGCTTTTACATTATCACAAACTGTTTGTCAGCGAATTTACAAGCGCAGTTCTATAAGACTTGTTTTTTTTTATATTATGCACCATCTAGGATCGCAAACTAGGGTGATGGTAAAGGGACCAGTTGTCCCCTGGTGCTTTGTTTAACGCAGACATAGTACATATGTTTGCTACATGTAGAACCCTTCTTTCTTTGAAAAAACGAAATCCCAAGTTTTTTGTGTTCCAAACTTGCGCTAAAAGTTCCCCTAACTACAACAGTGATATTAGTAGGAATACAAAGAGGAGAGGTGGTGGAGGATGCAAAGTCTTTTCTCCGTGGCCATTTTCAGAATAACCATCGCCTCTGCATCGTGGGACCATAACCCTCCATCGTTCCAACAGTGGCTGGCCCGATTATTTTCAGTTTATAACCTAGAAAAACCTGCTTATGCCAGAAAGGGTAATCAGGCAAGAAAGAAAGGACTACAAATGTGGCCACCATTAACCAGGTGGCGGAGGTGATCCTTTACTCAAGGGATCCCAGGCCTCTCGAGTGAGCACACGTTAACTTTCGCACTGTGCACTTTAAATATGTGATAATGGTTCAATTGATAACCGTGATTTATAATGAATTCGTATTTAAATGAAGTGAGGGTATATTTAATTCCCTATCCATTGCAAGTTTAGATGTGGTTCCCTGACATCACTGAGCGTGTGGGAAGAGGGGGTTATGTACGTTTTGGTTGAAAATAAAATGAGTTCTAAATTAATGAAGTAGAAGCACTCGATGAATCATACATCACAAAAACCCTACAAGTGGATTCCAAACATCCGTCCAGCATCCCAGTAATCATAGGCATGAACACAATCCCTCGAGCTAACATGTAAACCAGAACACCTGATTAATACACCACTATCCAGACACTATACTCTACAAATACTCCCAGCCCCTAACCTGCATGCCCCTTAACTTTAGATAATCTATTAAACACGCCACAGAAATAGCAGAAACTATACTAGAGCACAGAATCGACACTACATTCCCAACGGAAACCTGCCTTAATGATCAATCAACCCCTATCCTGGACTTTATCCCTCCACCGGTTTATTCCATCATTCGACAGGAAAGACCAGGACGAATATGGGGCGGGCTAGCGATCATCCATAATGAAGAATCCTGGATCACCACCTTTGAGATTACGAACTACTCAATCTTCGAATACCTCAGAGTCGAGCTCAGGTTAAAAGGCATCACTCCTATCAAACGCCACACCACCTATCACCCTCCTGATGATCACATTCTGTTCACTGAACAACTACCCCACCATAGAACTCAATTCTCCATAACTGACATGAACAATGTGTTCTTAAGTGACTTCAATCTGCACTAGAACGACATGGATTATGCCTCAATCTGTGACCCAACAAACCTCCTTGAAATCAGCGACCTCAAGCAACTCTGTAATGACAGACCCACATCAAAGATCTACTCTAGATGTGATAATTACCAGACATGAGCTGGTCTCTCTCTGATCCATCATGCTCATCGACTGGTCGGACCAGCATCTAATACTGTTCAATATAAAGCTTACCTCCGATCCGACCCAGCCCCAACCAACAAACCCACACACTGGCAAGGAACATCAAAAAAATCCCTCTAACGGAGCTGGAACCCGGGATCAGTGCCAATTACATTCTCAGCCTCCCTCACTCTGTAGATGACCTCATGAATGACTACAGCTTAGCAATGAATGACTGGTGTTCTTGACCAAGTGCCCCACTCAAATAAAAGAACTCTACAAAAGCTCATCCTAGATCTCAACTCGGACCTTAGAGAGGAGACAACTAAGAAGGACCGACAGGTTATGGAGACAGAACCTCTCACCGGCACACCCTGCAATCCTCAGATCGGACGGAACAGCTCTCCTATATGAAACAACTGTAGGGAGAAAGTCATTTTCTTTTGTAATCAACTAGTCTATGCGAAGAATAGACCAAGGGAGCTCTTCAATATAATAAAACAAACAACCCTGACATCCCAACATGAAACAACAGCCACCAATGAACACTGCGAAGGAAAAGACAACTTATTCAATCTATTATCCAGAACACAATTCAGACTTCCCAGGACGGCCGACCCGTTCACACAAACCACCATGAAAACTATCTCCCATGATTCAACTAAGGAATGGAGTTCCCCTAAAATAATTAAAGGCAATAATGATCTTCTACAACTGAAAAAGAATGCTAAATGGACTGATTTCAAACCTAGGATAAGGGGAAGTCTTCGAAATAATCGCACACTTTAAGCCCCCATCCCACACTTCCGAACCCCTCCCGTCCACCCGGATTAAAAAGAAAAAAAAAAGAAAAAAAAAAACGCAACCACATCATCTCTCCATTTTGGACCAAAATCATCAAAGCCTCTCTCTCTCGTCAGGGCCATGTTCCTGAATCCCTCCAACTGGGACAAGTCTCACCCACGCTCAGAAACCAGGGGCGGACCTGAATGACCTAAGAACCGTCACCAACTTCTCTCCTTGCTAAGACCATTGAGAAGCGTGTCCTACTACAACTCAACCAACACATTGAGAAATTCAGCATCCAAGACACATTCCAATCAGGATTAAGATAAGGCTGTAGCACGGAAACTGTGATGCTTAATATGTCAGATGAAATTCACAGATCCCTAAATGAAGGGGACTCCTTCCTCCTAATACTACTCGACTTATCAGCAGCATTTGATAGTTAATCAAGCTTTACTTGAAACACTCAGAGCGCACTGGTATCAATGGCACATGCTTCACGTCCTATCTATAAAATCGGTCTCAGAAAATAAAAATCAGCAGCTGTCTCTTGAGGCCATCTCCAGTTCTACAAGGTGTATCTCAAGGCTTAATGCTCTCTCCAGCCCTAATCTCTTCATTGAACCCCTCAGGTATTCTACATCATGCAGGGGTCAGATACCACCTGTATGCGGACACACAACTCTACAACAAAATAACATCACCAAGAAACATCCGTCATCGAAATACCACACTGAATAAAATTTAGACTCAACTAAACTCCAATCACCTGAAGCTGGACCCCAACAAGACAGAACTTCTACTCCTATCCCCAAAAAATAAACCACCTATCCAAGAATGGGCCCAGAACCTCGACACACTAAACTGTTAGTACACACACACACACACACACACACCCCCCCCCCCTCCCCGGATCAAAACATGTATATGAAAGAACACAACAACAATTGAGCCAAAGGGGCGCTCCACACCCCAAAACATCAAGAAAATCAAAGCGTTTCTCTCAACTGCAGATCTAAAGAATGTAGTGCAATAACTGGTCCTTCGGAAACTTAATTATGGCAATGCCATACTCACCCGGATCCTGAAAAAAAACACCCTGCACGTTTAAGAACAACTCTTCAATGCAGCTGCTAGACTCCTCACAGGCACCAAAAGATTTGACCACATCTCACCTGCTCTCAGGAGTCTCACTTGGCTCCCAACAGAAGGAAGAGGCATACTCAAGATAGCTTGCATCACACACAAAGCCCTTTAGACTGCTAATCCTAAATATTTAGAAAACAAACTTTCAAGAGCGGGTACAAATCGGGCCCCAAGAAGTTCCAACTCACTCCTCCTCATCCCTCCCAAACTGAAGAACAAAACATCCCAGAACGCTCTCGGACAACACTCCACGCGTCTGAACCGCACTCCAAGACCTCCACGGTAATCCTGCCTATACTGGTTTCAAACGGAGCCTCAAATCACTACTGATCAATAAATACTTCAACTCGCTCCCTTGAACTTGTTACACCATCAGTATCATTCGATAGTCACCGGACACAATTCAGTCACTGATACCTAAGAGGGACAGATTTCTTCTATAATGTTCCACTGTTCTTTACTCCTTCCGGACACACTATGTCAACCTGGAACCTTCTATTTGCTCTGGTCTACGGTTCACGTCTTGTAAAGTGCTAGGATACCTTCGGGTTTAGCAAGCGCTATATAAAACTCTAAAATAAATCCTTGAATAGCACATAGTCCAATACTCTTAAAAAGGATTGTGTTACTTTCCCTGTAAGCATCTGTTCTTGGCATGTAGTGCTTTAGAATCACATGCTGTGCACAAGTCAGCATCATGTGTTGGGCTAGGGTGATTAAAAGTTGTTTTTCTACGAAAAAGTTGTTCCAGTCACGGGGTTGAGAGACGACTCCTATTGGCGATACTACCCAAGGGCATCAGCTTCACTGTTGGACTGTTTTGACACATGGGTGAGAATGGAGTTGTAGAATTAATTTTATGTCCATGCAAGTAATGTGAAATAATGTAAATAAACTGTGGCCTTCACAGGCATCTGGGGAGGAGGGATGGTGCATGTAAATCTACAGCTCTACATGCCAAGAACAGATGCTTACAGGGCAAGTAAAATAATCTGTTTGAGGCAGGTGTGCGGTAGATACACATGCTGTGCATCCACTGTAAAGCAGTCCCTCTCCTGAAGCAGTGGCTAGCCGGTGAGGGTTGCAGTGGTTTGAAAAAGTCTGCAGGACTGGTGGGCCAACATTGGTTTGTAGACGTGCAAGTACATCCACACAATGTTTAGTGAAGGTGTGGACCACGTTTCTGCTTTGCAAATGTCAGCATGGGGAATATTCAGCAAAAACGCCATAGAAGCCCCTATTTTACGAGTTGAGTGAGCTTTAGCGGTAACAGGTAAAAGACTTTCCGCTTTAGCATAACAACTTTGGATACATTTCACTATCCATCTTGAACCTCGACTTTTGGAAATAGCATTTCCAGTGTGTGGAGATGAAAAAGCAATCCATAGCTGCTTAGTCTTTCTAAAAGGTTTTGTTCTGTCTTTGTAATACTTTAAAACTCGTTTCACATCCAAAGTCTGTAAAGCTGCGTCTGCAACAGTCGGGTTGTGGAAAGAAGACAGGTAACTATTGATTGATTAATGTGAAAAGGTGAAACTACTTCAGGGAGAAACTTTGGTTTTGTTTTAAGAACTACTTTGTCTCGATGTAGCTGGGAGAAGGGTTCTTCTAAGTTAAATACCTGGAGCTCACAAACACGTCTAAGTGAAGTGACAGCTACTAAAAAAGCGACTTTCAAAAACAATGATTGGATTTGGTACGAATGTAGTGGCTCAAACGGAGGCTCCATGAGCCTGGTTAGTACAAATTAAGATTGCATGCTGGTGCAGGTGGAACCCTAGGCGGAATTACTCTTAAATCCATCCATAAATGCCTAAATAACAGGTATTTAGAACAGAGATACATGTTGCCTATTTTGTGAGTAGGCTGCAATGGCAGCACGGTGCCAGCGTACGGAAGTAAAGGCTAGAACGGAAGTTTGAAGATGCAACAAATACCAAGGAATTGTTTGTACCTGTGCGTTAATGGGTCACCCTTTTGATGCGGTCAGTACAGAACAAATCGTTTCCCTTTGGCAGCATAGCAGTGTGTGGTCGTCGGCCTGCAAGCGTGTTTAAGAATATCCATACACTGCAGTGATCCATTTAAGCACCCAAATTCTAGGATTTCAGGAGCCATATTACAAGGTTCATCTCCCTGGGATTGGGATGTCGTAGTCTGCCATGGTTCTGTGTGAGAAGGTCCGGGTTGAGAGAAGCTTCTCATGTGGGACTAGTGAGAGTTCCAGCAGTGTGGTGAACCATGACTGACGAGGCCATGTTGGAGCTATGAGAACTAGGAGGAGAGAGGTCTGCCGGAGCTTTATGACCACGAATGGAAGTAGCGGGAGAGATGCAAGAGCGTAGGCAAATAATCGGGACCAGTTCATCCATAGGCTTTGCCTTTGGATAGGGGGTGTGGGAACCTGGATGTGAAGTTTGAGCATTTTGCGTTCTGGGGCTGCAAACATATCTATTTGTGGCACCCCCCATTTTTGAAAGTAAAGCGGTGTAATTGCAGAGAGAGTCACCCCTCTGTTTTTGTAGACCACACATTGTTGTCATTGTCCATTCGGATCTGGACAAATTTGTGCAGTCGGTGATGTAGGAACGCTTTCAATGCTAGGTGAACAGTTTGAAGCTCTCGGTAATGGATACGGAGACTGCTGTGTTTGGAGCCACACACCCCATGAATTGTACGATTCTGCAGGAGAGTTCCCCAACCCGTCAGGGAGGCATCTGCTGTTACAATGGCTTGGGGAACTGGGTCTAGAAACGGCCGCCCTTTGGGTAGGCTTTGTGGAGGCCACCACTGCAGAGTGTGATGTGTGCGGCAGTCTAGCAACACTAGATCATGTAGTTGACCTTGTGACTGTCCATTGATGTGAGCGGCATTCTTGCAGCGGTCTCACAATTAACCGGGCATGTGGAACTATTGATATGCAGGATGGCATCATGCCTAAAAGTCGCATTAGTATTAGGACTGTGACTTGGGTCTGAGGTTGAAGGTGTTGGATTAGTGACACAATGTTTGGTATCTCGCCTGCATTTGGGTACGCTAGTCCCAAGTGAGCGTTGCGTATGGCTCCTAAAAAGGGCTGTATTGGAGATGGTTGAAAGTGTGATTTTTGCAGATTGATGGTAATGCCTAGTTGATTTAAAAGGATGAGCATCTGTTGTGCATGCATTTCGCAAAGTTGGGAGCGGTTTGCTTTTATGAGCCAATCGTCCAAATGGAACACGTACATTTTGCCTGAGGCGTCAATCCGTTTTGATTTCTTTTCTAGAGGAGGCGTGTCCCAAGGTGTTTTGGAGTTTGCTCTTTTGCTTGCATTAATCACTACCAGTGAGTCCGGTGTTAATTGGCCCCCAATAGAAATAAAATCAGATAGTTCAGCCACATTTTTTTGTCCACTCGTGGTGACATGCTTCGTGCCATTACAGGGGCCTTACAAATGTCGTCTGCATGGCGTAGCATTCCTTGAAGGAGTGGTAAACACTGTGGCCCCCTTTGAGCAGTGGATAGTGTTTTGAAAGAAAGCCATCTTCTATAGGGTCTTTATGCAAAGGATCGTTACGAAAAGCGACAGCTCCGGCTATTAGATCTTGATAGGCAGAGGCATCATCAGGTGGTGATGGACGTGTGGGTTGAAGGTCTGGGTCTGTATCCCCCTGTGGCGCTCGGACAAAAGCATCCCCAGGATATGTGTCCTCTGGCATGTTATCCTCACCGATGATGGGTGAATGAGAGGACATGTTGCCTGCTTCAGAATCTTGTGGTGAATCAGGTGGTGGAACGGCTGGTGGTGTTGATGTAGGCATGGGAGAGTGTAAGGGGCTAGTAGCGAGGTGGTAAAGGCATGTCTACAGACACTTCAAAAGCGAATTGTCTTCTGGAGGACTGAGGCTTTGCCGGCTGAAGAGCCGTTCCAGAAGAACATCGATGATTGGTTCAGGTGGAGTTTGCGGTCCAAATGTGTAACATTTCAGAGCTGAAGAATGTTTGTGACAGTGTGGTCAGAGCCGAAGCACCGTAACTTGTCTTTCGGAACCGCAGTTGTGAGTTGTTGCATAATCAGACTTTGAGGAAGTGGAGGTCCCTGCTGTAGGTCGAGGGTGGAGCTTCTGAATCTGTAGGTCAGTGTGTGCCATGGCTTTTCTGCAGTGGCGGGCTGTGAGCAGTTTTGGGATGGAAGCAATTTTTTCGTCTTTGTATCGGGGACAGTTGTACTCGCGGTCAGATGTTTCTGTGCAGACTCGAGACTGGCTGAAACTTGTTCCATGTCTGAACACGAGTTGAAATCATGGATGGACAAGGATTCCTCTTGGGCTGCAGATGCCGCCTCTTCTTCCTTCTGTCGAACAAAGATGGCCGGTGAGTCATCTGCTGGTCTGTGAAGCATTTCTTGTGTGGAAGACCTCAATGTTAAAGTATCTTTTTGGACTTAAAAGATCTGCAGGCCTCACAGATACCCTCTTGATGATCGAGAGAGAGGCATAGATTGCAAACTGAAAGTTGGTCAAGGTGAGGGTATTTGGAGCAGCATTTCGGACAGAAACGGAATGAAGTGTGTTTCATCAGCAGCTTACTCTGAAAATTATGTCAAAGTAGAGGCCCGGCCGGGCATGGCCTGTAGGCCATGCAAGCAAGTCGAAGAACCAGATGCGCAAATATGCTATTTGCTCAGAACGCGAGAGTAAGAGTAACTACACGATCAAGGCAATACTATTGATGTGAAGGATCCACTCGCGAACCAAAGGGAGCCGGAAAGGATCTCAAACCGTAGCGCGAGAGATCACATCCAAACCTGTTAGCGGAAAAAAACCATCTCACAATAGAGTCTATGCCCATGAGCAGGTTCACCAACAGGAGTTACGCAACCCTGTGACTTGAAAAACTACTTTGAAGAAAAACAACTTGTAATTATCTGAGCTCAATACTAGATGGCACACTAATGCACAGAATGTGTACCTACAGCACACATGCCTTGAACAGAGTCTAAACTACTGCTGGCTATTGTTTAGTGGCCATTACCATATATGAATACACACGCGGATATACACATGTAATAACGATACACACATTTCTAGATGTATAGGCAAGCACATCTGTGCAAGCAACACGGAAGAAAAACTACAAAGTACACGTGCAGCATATTTAGTACGTAACTGCATACACATGCTCGTGGTACAGAGATCTTGCTGTGAAGCACACACCGCAATGGAACAGTTACATTAGATAGGCGCATGTCTTACGACCCTGCATCCTTCCACACTACACAACAAACATATATCCCTTCACTTCTGGTCTTCACAGGCAGGCTTTCAGCAGGGCTTTAGTGTACGTGACCATACAAGCGTCACTACTGGTCTTCACAGGCACGCTTTCAGCAGGGCTTTAGTGTACACGACTGTACAGGCGTCACTTCTGCTCTTCAGACTGCAGTGGTTGCCAGATGTCAAGCCTGCCTAATGTGGATTCCATCTCATGCTGCTCTATGGTGTCTCCAGTTCGTTTCTCCCTTCGTCACCTCTATCACCTACCTTGCCCTTTCCCACTTTCCACTCCCTTTTCTACATTTCTATCTCTTGCGCTGGTCAAATTCGGATGATAAGCCTACGAAGTGAGTGCCAGTAAGCAACATCTGCACAAATTAAGCACTTGCCCCAGAAGTGACTCTTGAAACCAGGTCATCGAGCACCCTTGCTGCAGGACTGCCCTGAAGGGTGGATATTCCAAATATAGCGCCGGCTCACGGGCATCTCAGCAGATCATGCTCTTAAGACGCGACTGATTTTACAGTCCTCTGTGGATCATATTCAGCTGCCTAGCACCGAAGCATCTAGAGCTTTGCTAACACATACGCCACACCTTTTGTTCAGGGAACTAGCAAGGTTTGCTAGTAGTACCTCTATGCCCACGAAATGTGCCATCGGATCTCCAAGAGCTGAGTCGGGATGAGAGGCTTGCCAAGGCTTACTGATCCTGCGGTACTCATCTTTCACATCTTCAAAAAGAGCTGTGCCAACCTGGAAGGGCCTTGTTGGCACAATCCTTCGACTTCTTGGTAACCTTACAAGGACTCCATGTATCGGCTCTTGTAGAAGAGTCTGCTCGCCAGATTCTGCTGTCGCTGAAGAAGTTATGGAGACTAGGACACGTTCAGCTAGGAAATTCATACACTAAAAGGATGAAACCCAATGGTTGGGCAGATGCTTTGAGGAGATGGAAGCTAAGTGTTTGCTAGGGTGCCTGCCGAGTCACCAGATGCTCAGTCAGACCCTACTACTCTCAGCTCAGATGCTCTGAATGCCTACGCACTGCCAGGCCAGTGTAGTTCACTTTACACTGCACTCACGGCCGAGCTAACCCTATGCAGCTGCCGGGGAATGTGCTTAGAAGTCCACACCCAGATGGCATGTTGTCACCATGTAAAGGAGGCTTTGAAGTTTCAGAAGCAAATGAGAACTTTCACCTGCTTTGAGAGGCTTTCGTCACACAGTCAAACAACTTTTTCAAATATATGAAATACATTATGGGTGGTGCCAGGTGCTGGTGAATGTTCCACAGCCCTGTGTCTACGTGATGGGCTCCCTAGACACAGAGGAGAAAAAAAAACACAGCAGTTTATGACTCTTTGAACAACACACAAAAGATGCTGAGCATACCAAGAGCACAGTCTCGCAACTGCCACTCACCTGCGAACAAAGTGCATTTGACTACCACAGAACACGTCCAGGATCAGCCGCTCATAAGCGTCCGGCAACTTCACATCCTGGTGAGAGAGAACAAGCCGTATGAGTGAGTAACAGGAGAGGTGGAAAGAGGATACAGCGCGGCGGAAGCCGACCGGATACAGCGCAGCGGCAGCCGACCGGATACAGCGCGGCGGCAGCCACTTTGTAGTTATAGTTAGGATTCCCGGAGATAGGAATTCCTCAGATGTTTGCTCGCTAATAACTCTGCCGTTTGACCAATCTCCAAAAAGGTTGCAGAGCTATTCCTTTATCTACACTGGCGATATATGCTAAATTTCCTATTGATTCGTTAAGAGGGACAAAGCAGAAAGTAGGTTCCAAAACGTGTTTTTGAACCAACACATTTTCCACAGACATTTTAGACAAGTGTAGCGACATAACGACCAAAAACATTTTCATCAAATTTGGCAAAAATATAGATAATGGTGCGAAAAGGATCCTATTTGGGATTTCATGAAAACTTCTAGCTGTTTTGGATACCAGGGACTCCAGCAGTCCCAGACCCCACAACCCCAGGTGTCCCAGACCCCACAACCCCAGGTGTCCCAGACCCCACAACCCCAGGTGTCCCAGACCCCACAACCCCAGGTGTCCCAGACCCCACAACCCCAGGTGTCCCAGACCCCACAACCCCAGGTGTCCCAGACCCCAGCAGTCCCCAGACACTTCAGACCCCAGCAGTCCCCAGACACTTCAGACCCCAGCAGTCGACAGACACTTCAGACCCCAGCAGTCCCCAGACACTTCAGACCCCAGCAGTCGACAGACACTTCAGACCCCAGCAGTCCCCAGACACTTCAGACCCCACAAGTTCCCATATACTACAGACTGCTGTAGTCCTAGATTTAACAGACCTCAGCAGTCCCACACACTACAGACCTCAGGAGCCCCACATACTACAGGCCCCAGCAGTCCCATATGCTAGAGACCCCCCACAATCCCAGGTGCAAATTCTGCTTACCTTGTACCGGTTTCCATAGGTGAGGTCCAGCTCAGACTCTTCAGGGTTGAAGAACATTCCGGGTTTCTTGGTCATCATTTTGGCATAGACGGCTTCGTTGGGCTGAACGCGGATCACCAACTCATTGCGCTTGCACTGCCGATTGAAGATATCGCCAGGGACATCGCGGAACTGAAGCCGCACTTCAGCCTTACGCTCATTGAGGGCTTTACCGCAGCGGAGGATGAAGGGTACACCTGGGATTGAGAAGTTTCAGAAGTAAGGTCAGATCACGCATAAGGCTTCCTTATCAGTCCCACACACTACACACCCCGGCACTCCCACACACACTACACACCCCAGCAGTCCCAGACACTTCAGACCCCAGCAGTCCCAGATACCAACAGACCCCAGCAGTCCCAGGTACCAACAGACCCCAGCAGTCCCAGGTACCAACAGACCCCAGCAGTCCCAGGTACCAACAGACCCCAGCAGTCCCAGGTACCAACAGACCCCAGCAGTCCCAGGTACCAACAGACCCCAGCAGTCCCAGGTACCAACAGACCCCAGCAGTCCCAGGTACCAACAGACCCCAGCAGTCCCAGGTACCAACAGACCCCAGCAGTCCCAGGTACCAACAGACCCCAACAGTCCCAGGTACCAACAGACCCCAACAGTCCCAGGTACCAACAGACCCCAGCAGTCCCAGATACCAACAGACCCCAGCAGTCCCACACACTACAGACCCCAGCAGTCCGACACCAACAGACCCCAGCAGTCCACCACACACACTGCAGCAGCACCACACCACACACACTGCAGCAGCACCACACACTGCAGCAGCACCACACACACTGCAGCAGCACCACACACACTGCAGCAGTACCACACACACACTGCAGCAGTACCACACACACACACACTGCAGCAGTACCACACACACACACTGCAGCAGTACCACACACACACACTGCAGCAGTACCACACACACACACTGCAGCAGTACCACACACACTGCAGCAGTACCACACACACACTGCAGCAGTACCACACACACACTGCAGCAGTACCACACACACACACACTGCAGCAGTACCACACACACACTGCAGCAGTACCACACACACACTGCAGCACTACCACACACACACTGCAGCAGTACCACACACACACACTGCAGCAGTACCACACACACACACTGCAGCAGTACCACACACACACTGCAGCCCCCAGCAGTACCACACACTGCAGACCCCAGCAGTACCACACACAATGCAGACCCCAGCAGTACCACACACAATGCAGACCCCAGCAGTACCACACACAATGCAGACCCCAGCAGTACCACACACAATGCAGACCCCAGCAGTACCACACACACTGCAGACCCCAGCAGTACCACACACTGCAGACCCCAGCAGTACCACACACTGCAGACCCCAGCAGTACCACACACTGCAGACCCCAGCAGTGAGGAAAATAAAATATCATGAGGCCTATGTGTCCCCGTGTGTTCCCCCACACTCATGTGCACATACATGTCACCTATGTATTTCCCCTCCATGGCCTGTCTATCATGATGCTTATGCTATAACGTGGTTTGCCATAATCCAGTCTCCCATGAGAGAAACGACAAATCTGCTCTGAGGCCTACACGTTTTGCATCATGTTTTCCAGCATTTCCATTATTGTGGCCCAGCCAGAGCCGAAAAGAGGCTTCAGGCCTCAGAACGCTCTGAAAGCCGTAGCTGTAGCTGCGTATCCTTGGCCTTGCACACTTGGGCCTCAGCCAAAGGGGCCCTGTCCGAGACAGTATTGAGCACGGTTATCTGCTTACTCCTACCGAAACCACATTCCTGCCTGGAGAAGGAGGGATAAACATGACCCATCTGCAAAGGAGAAAGCCCAGCCTTTCTGTCTCTTTTTGTGTGATTACAAAGCTCACGTCAGTGAAAAGCCCATAGCCCCCGTGCAAGACTTCAGCAGTGTTGGACAGGCCTCACAAACGGCTTGCTCCCTCCCCGCTCGACGGGGCCCGAACCCCGGCCCACCTGGCATATCCCCGCAACAAGCACCTGTACTCCGTCTCCCGACGGACCCTCTGCCCTCGGACCCCTACTCATCACGGGGTCCAGCCCCACCGGCTTTCCCGGCCGGGTCAAGCCGCCATCTTGGGCCCTGCACCACGCGGCCGCATGGCCTCCCCTCGACCCTAACCCCGGGCCTGGCCGGCCCCGACATCCCGGCACCACCATCCACCCAGGAGGTGAGCGGACCACTTGGCAGGTCAATGGGAGAACAAAGTGTCAAGGGCTCTCCCCCGCCAGGTGCCGATCGCCCCCAGCTCCCCCAGGCACTGGCTCCACCCCCTGCTGGGTGTCTGGACACCTTCATCCCGGACCCTCCGACCTCCAAGTGCGAGGGTCCGGACATCAAAGGGCACCAGCCCTATAACTGGGGCAGCTCCGGAGCAGGAAGGCAGTTGTATCCTGGAGTCGAGAGACACCGAGTGAACTCAACCCTGACGGTCTACTGGCGCTGCCGTAGCCCGCTCTTGTGAACCATCGTCCTGCCTGCTGGCGCTGCCGCGGCCTTCTGCAACCTTCACCTTCCTGGGACCTGCTGGCGCTGCCGCGGCCCGTTGTAACGACCATCCTCACCGGGACCTGCTGGCGCTGCCGCGGCCTTCTGCAACAGTCATCTTCCTGGGACCTGCTGGCGCTGCCGCGGCCCGTTGTAACGACCATCCTCACCGGGACCTGCTGGCGCTGCCGCGGACCGTATATCTTCCGGGGACCTGCTGGCGCTGCCGCGGCCCGTTGTATCGCCCATCCACACCGGGACCTGCTGGCGCTGCCGCGGCCCATACCACCTAATCACCCAGCTCGAGGATTGTGAGCTCATCATCATCTCATCCGAACTACCTGATTGGTAAATAGACTGTCCCGCTACCCCCTTCCCTACCTTACGAGACTCTAATCGAGGGGACCCCTGAGTCCAGACCTCCTTGTACCATTTAACCGTACCTTAAATAAGTGCTTATAAAGAACACTGAACCTTATCCGTGTGTGATATGTCTGTGGGGGGGGAAGTTACTGGTCTGTACGATCGCTGGAGACGGCTCTCCCCGGAGACCTCTCCTCCTGACCCCGGCCGACCCTCCCGGTCCATCTACCTTTTCTAACAAGCAGTAAACGAAGAAATAAATGCCACATTGGCCCTTGGTGATGGGCAAACTATATCACGAATCAGTCCCTGCTACAGACTTTAGATATCAGATAATACGAGATGTGCTGGTCGCCCTGACACTGAAGACCTCATTTTCAGACTCCAGACTCCCCGGTTGCATAGCAACCCTTTCACACGTCAGTTACACGTCATGCTCGAGTTGAGCACAAGTAAGGCAAAGTTCCAGTAAAGTTCCAGCTGATCACACAACCCCCTCTAGGCATCCACCCACCTATGACACTTACCTATTATCATCGAGTGGACGCCCACCTTCACGCCTACTTACACACCCACATGCTCTTATCTCATTCTCTCTTGCTCCGCCTGAAGCGCTCTTGCTTACGTATATTATTACAAACATATATATACACTGTACTCTGTGAATAAAGTTTGAGAATACCTTTTTGAGAACCCTGGTCCTGATCCCTTGTGGTGATGGAACTATTCTCCCTATAACTCGAGTTATTTGAATAAAGCCCTTTTGAACCTGATACCACGGACTCAGCCTCTTGCTTCATGCATAATTATATTGATCTAGAAATTCTGAAATTCGTATTAATTTATTTACGACAGCAGTACCACACACAGCAGACCCCAGCAGTACCACACACAGCAGACCCCAGCAGTCCGTCCCACACACAGCAGACCCCAGCAGTCCGTCCCACACACAGCAGACCCCAGCAGTCCGTCCCACACACTGCAGACCCCAGCAGTCCGTCCCACACACTGCAGACCCCAGCAGTCCGTCCCACACACTGCAGACCCCAGCAGTCCGTCCCAGATACCAACAGACCCCAGCAGTCCCAGATACCAACAGACCCCAGCAGTCCCAGATACCAACAGACCCCAGCAGTCCCAGATACCAACAGACCCCAGCAGTCCCAGATACCAACAGACCCCAGCAGTCCCAGATACCAACAGACCCCAGCAGTCCCAGATACCAACAGACCCCAGCAGTCCCAGATACCAACAGACCCCAGCAGTCCCAGATACCAACAGACCCCAGCAGTCCCACACACACGGCAGACCCCAGCAGTCCTACACACGGCAGACCCCAGCAGTACCACACACACACGGCAGACCCCAGCAGTACCACACACACACGGCAGACCCCAGCAGTACCACACACACACGGCAGACCCCAGCAGTACCACACACACACGGCAGACCCCAGCAGTACCACACACACACACGGCAGACCCCAGCAGTACCACACACACACACGGCAGACCCCAGCAGTACCACACACACACACGGCAGACCCCAGCAGTACCACACACACGGCAGACCCCAGCAGTACCACACACACGGCAGACCCCAGCAGTACCACACACACGGCAGACCCCTAGTCTAGGACACCCCCCCGCGCCGCACGGCCACCAGCTGCTGCGTGCGCCTGCCTGCCTCTGAGCTCCGGCTGCCGCCGCGTGACCACGCCCCCTGCCATCGAGCGACGTGGTCTGTGCTCGCTTCCTGAATTGTACCGCTGTTTTGTGTAATTGTATCTTGCTGTATATTGTTATTTTGTCCCCCCCTGTTGCCTTTTTGCCGGATTGGTTCCTTGTCTGCCCCTGTCTCATCCCTCCCCGCTTCCCGCCACCGCCGCTAACCCCGCCCCTTTCTTTATTCTATACCCTCCCCGCTCCCGCCTCCCAGCTGCTCCGCCCCCCCTCGCACTTCCCCATATATGGCGACCGTGCGAACGCGCAGCGGGCGCGCCGATTGTGCGCCGAAGGCGCGCCAAAGGTAAGCCCGTCTGCGCCCGTCCGCGCCTGGACCGCGCCCAGGGCTAGGACCCCTGGCCCTCGAGGACCCCGGCCCACCCGCCTGACGTACACCGCCGCCACCCTCAACACCGGCCGATTCCCAGGATGCCACCAAGCAACCCCGAGACGCACCCACGGACCCTTCAGCTGCCTCACCTGCAAGTTCACCTGCATCCGGACCTGCCCCACACCAGCGCCCGCCAAGCCGAACACCAGCAGCAACCACCTCAAGTGCATCCTGCTCAACACCCGCTCCATCCACAGACACACCATCGAACTCTGGAACCTCCTCGACACCACAGCCCCTGACGTTGCCTTCCTCACGGAGACCTGGATGAACGCCTCTTCAGCGCCCGACATCGCCATCGCCATCCCAGAGGGATACAAGATCACCCGGAGGGACCGCACCGCCAACCAGATGGGAGGAGGCATCGCCGTCATCCACAGGAACACCATCCGCATCACGACCAGCACCGACGACACCTTAACGTCCGCCGAACACTTGCCCTTCCAGATACACACCGACCCGAAGACCACCCTCAGAGGCACCCTGATCTACTGACCCCCGGGACCACGCACACAATTCAGCGAGGACATCGCAGACTTCATCAACCCGCACGCTCTCCCCTCCGCTGACTACATCCTCCTGGGGGACCTCAACTTCCACCTGGAGAACAACAACAACCGCAACACCACCACCCTGCTCGACAACCTCGGACTCAAGCAACTGGTGTCCACCCCCACCCACCTCGCCGGACACACACTCGACGCCATCTTCTCATCCAGCAAAGACATCGCCTTCAGCCACGCCACAGGACTCCACTGGACGGACCACAGCTGCGTCCACTTCACCTTCAAAAGAACGACGATCCACCACCACCAACGACAGGTTGCTCGTAGAAGCTGGAACAAGATCACAGCCGACCAGCTCGCCGCTTCCCTGAGCCAGCACCCGCCTACCAGCTCAGCGAACCCCAGCCAGGCCGCCGACAACCTCACGAAGTGGATCAGCAACTGCGCGGACGAACTCGCCCCTCTGAGGACCCCGCCCAGCAGACCCGCCAGCAAGAAAGCCCCATGGTTCACCGACGAACTCAAGAGCTCCAAGAAGATCTGCCGAGCCCTCGAGAAAGTCTGGAGAAGGGAACCAACACCAGACAACATGACCACCCTCAAGATTGCCACCCGGAAGCACCACCAACTGATCCGCGCCGCCAAGAAAACTGCATTCAAGGACCGGCTGGACAACAACGCACACAACTGCAAGGAACTCTTCAACATCGTGAAAGAGCTCTCCAACCCCAACGCCGGAAACAACGACATCACCCCATCGCAAGACCTCTGCAACTCCCTCGCCTCCTACTTCCACAACAAGATCGCGGACATACACAACAGCTTCAGCTGTCAACCGACGCACGCCACGACCACAGCAACGCCGCCCACCACCACCCTCCGCGCCTGGACTCCGATCAGCACCGAAGACACCGTCCAAATGATGAACTCCGTCCACTCCGGATCTCCGACCGACCCCTGCCCTCACCACGTTTTCAACAAGGCCGACGCTGTCATCGCACCCCACCTGCGGGACATTATCAACACCTCCTTCGACACCGCCACCTTCCCTGAGAGCTGGAAGCACGCCGAACTCAGCGCTCTACTCAAGAAACCTACAGCGGACCCCACCGATCAAGAACTACCGCCCCATCTCGCTCCTCCCGTTTCCAGCCAAAGTCATCGAGAAGACCGTCAAACAGCTGGCCGCCTTCCTCGAGACGAATGGGTCCCTCAACCCCTCAGTCTGGCTTCCGAGCCAACCACAGCACAGAGACCGCCCTCATCGCCGCCACCGACGACATCCGAGACCTGATGGACAACGGAGAAACAGCGGCCCTCATCCTCCTAGACCTCTCCGCGGCTTTCGACACGGTCTGCCACCGCACCCTAGTGCAGCGCCTCAGCAACATCGGAATCCAGGAGAAGGCACTGGATTGGATCGTCTCCTTCCTCGACGGAAGAACACAGAGAGTCCGCCTACCACCGTACAAGTCAGAGGCCACCGAAGTCATCTGCGGCGTCCCTCAAGGATCCTCGCTGAGCCCCACCCTCTTCAACGTCTACATGAGCCCCCTCGCGGCCATCGCACGCCAACACAACCTCAGCATAATCTCCTACGCCGACAACACCCAGCTGATCCTCTCCCTGACCAACGACCCCGCCGCCGCCAGAGCCAACCTGCACAATGGGATGAAAGATGTAGCCGAGTGGATGACGACCAGCCGCCTGAAACTGAACTCAGACAAGACGGAGGTCCTCATCCTGGGCTCCTCGCTCTCCGCATGGGACGACTCCTGGTGGCCCCCTACCCTGGGCACCGCACCCAAATCGACGGACCACGCACGCAACCTGGGCTTCATCCTGGACTCCTCCCTCTCCATGACCAGACAAGTCAACGCCGTCTCCTCGTCGTGCTTCAACATCCTGCGCATGCTACGGAAGATCTTCTGGTGGATCCCCACGGAGACCAGGAAGACGGTCACCCAGGCCCTCGTCACCAGCCGACTGGACTACGGCAACGCCCTCTACGCCGGAACCACCGCCAAGCTCCAGCAGAGACTCCAGCGGATCCAGAACGCCTCAGCCAGACTCATCCTCGACATCCCACGTAACAGCCACATCTCCGGACATCTGAGAGACCTGCATTGGCTCCCCGTCAACAAAAGAATCACCTTCCGTCTCCTCACCCACGCACACAAAGCCCTTCACGATCAAGGCCCGAGCTACCTCAACAACCGAGTCAACTTCTACGCTCCCAAACGCCACCTCCGATCAGCCAGCCACGCCCTCGCCGCCGTCCCCCGCATCCGAAGAGCGACAACAGGAGGAAGGTCCTTCTCCTACCTGGCCGCCAAGACCTGGAACTCCCTCCCGACCGACCTGCGCTTGACCCAAGACCACCTCTCCTTCAGGAAGAAGCTCAAGACCTGGCTGTTCGAGCAGTAACGGCACCCCACCCCCCAAAGCGCCTTGAGACCCTATGGGTAAGTAGTGCGCTCTATAAATGTCTTTGATTGACCCCAGCAGTACCACACACACGGCAAACCCTAGCAGTACCACACACACAGCAGACCCCAGTAGTCCCATCAAAGTGGACTTGTGAACTCTTTGACAACTCTGATAACTTAAGATAGCCCAGAAATAAAACCTGGGACCCCTCTTTGAGGGGCAGAGCAAACCACATCAACGAATCCGCACTTCAAGTTGTCACCCATCAGTGAATTAATGGAATGTATCGAGACCTACAGCTACCCAAGAAATGGGCCTCCTGGTGCTAAGTGCATGACAGCGGGTCAGAAAAACAGAAGGGCAACCTCAGGGGTGTTAGTGTGTAAAAAACTGAGTCCTCAGTTTCTTTCATAAGATGGACTCAGGAGGAGCTTCACGAAGAAAGCGAACATCAGAGAATCTGGGTGGTTGAATAAGAAGAGTGTTGGACGAACTTAGAAGATGGCCAGCGGTTGAGTGAGAAGAGCATTGGACGATCTGAGGAGATGACCAGCAGTTATGTGAGAAGAGCGTTGGACGATCCGAGATGGCTAGCGGTTGAGTGAGAAGAGCGCTAGATCTGAGAAGATGGCCGGCGGTTATGTGAGAAGAGGGTTGGACAACCTGAGAAGATGGCCAGCGATTGAGTGAGAAGGGCATTGGACAATCTAAGAAGATGGACAACGGTTGAGTGAGAAGAGCACTGTACGATCTGAGAAGATGGCCAGCGTTTGAGTGAGAAGAGCGTTGGAAGATCTAAGAAGATGGGCAGCATGTAAAGTGACAAGCATGGCAGGTCGGCGACAGCATTAAAACTGATTATATCAAGTACAGGGACCAGCGTAGCTTCCAAAGTTGCGAGGACGTGGACATGTGCGAGGAAGGTTAAGGACGAGTCTGGCAGCTGTATTCTGAACCACCTCCGGCTCGTGAGTTAAGCACTTGAGCAGACCAGTGTACAGGGCGCTGACGCCATCGAGCCAGTGCTGGGGTGTAAAGGATGCTTTGCTTACTCCTGCCATCTAGTGTTGGGTCTGGATGTTTGCAAGTTGTTTTTCTTCGAAGAAGTCTTTCCTAGTCACAAGGTAAGGTGACTCCTCCTTTCGGCGATAGCATGCATTGTTTTTTTGTAAAACTTTTTTTTTTTTTATAGAGGACAGTGTTACAACAATTGACACATCACAATTATTCAAATGATTTTACATTTCTCGGCTTGGGTAGTGTGGTTATTCACAATTTATTGATATTTTCTTGAGTTAATCAGTTCAGTGCCTGCAAACCTTGTGCAAAGGGTGGGGGGGGGGAGCAAAGGTGGGGCACAGATGTTTCCTCTATATTCGCTCCATTTGCCCCATATTTGTGTCCACTTTCTTGGGCACCCACTGGCTACATACACCGTTTTTTTCCTCATCATGCACCAATCCATTAACTCCATTGTTAGAGTATTCCCACAAGAGGGTGAGAATGGAGTAAATGAGTAGTACAGAGATGTCCATGCGTATGTAATGTAACTAGTGCAAACCTGCAACAGCTACATGTGCGGGGGGAGGGTGCATGTGAATCTACAGCTCTACATGCCAAAAACAGATGCTTACTGGGTAAGTAGCATAATCCGTTCAAGGCATGTGTGCTGTAAATAAAAATGCTTTGTATCGACCATATAGCAGTATTCTTCCAAAGCGGTGGCTAACCAGTAGATGTTGCAGCTGTTTGAAAAAGTGTTTTTAGCACTGCTTGCCCTACATTGGCTGGATTGACGTGCTAACAAATCCACAAAGTAATGTTTGGTAAATGTGTGTGGTGTGGACCAGGTTGCTGCATTCAATTGTCAGCTATAGGAATGTTACCTAAAAAGGCCGGACGCTCCTATATTACGAGTGGAATGAGGTCCAAGAGGTATAGATAAAGCTAGTTTAGCTTTAGTGTAGCACGTTTTAATGCACTTAACAATCCATCTTGCAATACTAGATTTAGAAATGGAATGGCCTTTGTGAGGTGGTGCAAATGCAACAAACAATTGTTTTGTTTTGCGAAAATCCTTACTTTCAATGAAGTACAATAGCGCTCTTCTGGCATCAAGAGTATGAAGAGCTCGTTCTGCTACCGAATCAGGTTGAGGAAAGAACACAGGCAACTCAACTGATTGGTTGATATGGAAAGCAGAAACCACTCTGGGAAGGAATTTTGGGTTGGTGCCGAGAACTATCCTGTCTCTATGAAGTTGGAAGAAGAGTTCTTCTAAGGTTAAAAGCTTGTAGCTCACCAACTCTCCTCAATGAAGTGATCGCAATGAGGAAGGCAACTTTCCATGAAAGAAACTGTAGCGGACAGTTATGTAATGGCTCAAAAGATCGACCCATGAGCTGCATAAGCACAATGCTCAGATTCTAAACTGGTGCTGGAGGTACCCTGGGTGGTATCACTCTTTTAAGGCGCTCCATAACGGTTTTAATTATTGGAACCTTGAACAAAGATAGATGTTGTCTGTTGAGCAAATATGCGGCTACTGCTGCAAGATGCAATCGAATGGAAGTGTAGGCTAGACCAGCATGCTGTAAAAGCAGAAGGTAATAAATGATATTTTGAGTATTCATTTATCTTATTTATAAAGTTAATTTATCCAAACTCTGACTTCAGGAGCCAAATCACTAGAATTAGCTCCTTGGGATTTGGGTGCCTGACTTCACCACGGTTCTGCGTGAGAAGGCTGGAACTGAGATGTAGCTTTTGATGTGGAACCACTGATAGTTCCAAAAGTGTTGTGAACCATGTTTGAAGGGCCCAAGTGGGAGCCACGAGATCAGTGTGAGGGATGTTTGCCTGAGCTTCCGAACCAGAAATGGAAGGAGTGGGAGATGCTGAAAAGCGTAGTCAAATATATCTGACCAATTCATCCATAGGGCATTGCCTCTGGAGAGAGGGTGTGGGAACCTGGAGGCAAGGTTTGGACATGGAGTTCTCCAATGTGGCGAATAAATCTATTTGTGGGAATCCCCATTCTCAAAAGTATGGAAGGAGAACCTGGGGATGAAGTTCTCACTCGTGTATTTGCTGTCTTTGTCTGTTGAGGAGATCGGCAATCTGATTGTCCACTCCTGGGAGGTTGTCTGCCAGAAGATGGACTCTAATGAATTGCCCTACGACAAATGTTCTGAGAGAGGCGTGACAGTTGCAGAGGACGACCCCCCCTGTTTTTGTATATAGTACATTGCTGTCATGTTGTCAGTGCGGACTAGGACAACTTTCCATATGAAGTGAGACTGAAAAGCTTTCAGTGCTAGATATACAGCTAAAAGCTAGCGGAGAGGAGTTGGCCTGATGGCTAGGGTGGTCGACCTCAAATCTGGGAAACTGGGTTATAGTCTTGGCAAGGATGCGCAACATCCTGGGATTCTGGGCAAATCACTTAATCTCCCCGTGCCTAACAAAAATGAATGTTTCCTCATTCGGGTCACGGTTGCGCTATATAAAGCTCTGTAGAAAAAAAAAAAAGCTCTAGATAGTGGATATGCAGACCTTTGTACTTGTTGTCAGAGACCTTGAATTGTCAAATTGAGGTGGGCACCCCAACCTGTGAGGGAAGCGTTGGCGGTTAGCAAAATGATGGCCCGTTATCCACCCTATTCCACAGATCGTGCTAAGTTGTGTGTGTTTCACCACTGCAGAGAGCGATGGGTGCGGCTGTTTACCAACACTAGATCTGTTAATTGACCCCGAGATTGATTCCACTGACATGCTAAACGCTCTTAGAGGACGCATGTTTAACCTAGTAGGAGGCACTATTGCAATGCACGAGGCCATAATTCCCAACAGTTGCATAAACGTCCTGACTGCGCAGAATTGATTGGCCTCAAACTGTATTAGCAGAGATTGAATATTCTGAATTCTGGCTGCATTGGGAGTGGCTAGAGCTGTGCAAGTGTTTAGAGTCGCTCCCAGATAGGACTGCATTTGTGAAGGCTGAAGGTGATACTTTTGAGCATGGACTGTGAAACCCAATTGGTGGAGAAGGTCTAATGTAGTCCAAGTGTGATGTGGACCCTTTGGTGTGTGCTGGCTTTGATGAGCCAGTTGTCTGGATTTGGGAATACATAAATCTGTTGTCTTCCGAGTTGTGCAGCCACTACTGCCAGACATTTTGTGAATACTCTGGGAGCAGCAGTTACTCCGAAAGGGAGTACTTTGAACGGATAGTGTTTTCTGCCATCACAAATCTGAGGTATTTGCGATGAGCTGGGTGGACCGGAATATGAAAGTAGGCGTCTTAAGTCTAGTGTGGACATAAAATCGCCTTGCTGTAGCAGTGGAAAGACCTGGTGAAGCCTGAACATGTAGAAATGTTCAGTAAGTATGTACAGATTCAATGTCCTTAGATCCAAAATTGGCCTTAAGGAGCCGTCCTTCTTGGGGATTAGAAAGTACAGAGAGTACACCCCTGAACATTGGTACTGTAATGGAACTGGTTCTATAGTTCCTTTTGTTAAGAGCGTGTACCCCTTGTTTGAGGAGCTGCAGGTGCTTTGACGAGAGTTTGCAACTGCGAGTTGGAATGATGGGAGGATTGCTGCTGAGCTCCAGGCAATATTGCAAAATTGTGACCTGGAGAAGGGTGGGAAAACCCTCTCCCAAGTCGGGAGGGTGGAGAGGTTCTTCCACTGGCTGGAAGAGGTGCTGGAGGAATACCTCCTCCCTATTTAATATCCCCAGTAACTCCACGAATAAAGGGATAGCTTGGAGCTAAAGGAGGATCTTTAAGCCCCTGGTCTACTTCTCCTAAGAGCTCCCTGAAATATGGTTGGGCCCACCAAGACCTTTAGGAGTCAGGGTGACCCGATGATGAAGCGTGAAACTACTAGAGTGTGAGGGTTATAACACAGAAAGGAATCTTTCTCTTCTCCGACCCTAAACGGACGGTGTACCACCTGGAGAGTAGTGCCCCATGTATCACATGCATACATGGCGGGACACTTTGTTTGGCTAGCTCTAGGCAATAACCATGTTGGCTAATATCGAACACCCATTTGTCTGATAAAATGAATTGCTAAATGGGGAGAAATTGTTGAAGCCTTTCCCCGACAGGTGTTCGATGATCAGGGGAAGCGTAGGCAAGTCACTGCTTATTGGGGGAAAGAAGGGTTACGCGTTGGCGTGCCCTTATCCCAACCTTTAAAATGGTTTCTTCTGTCCCCTCCTCTAAAGAAACCTCTACCGGAAGAGGGTTGCGTGTTGGACTTGTACGAGGAAGTGTTAGGGTCCGAGGATGTACTTTTAGACCCTGCTCTACAGAATGAGCGACGAAAGGAGCCTCTCTCTGCTTGAAGGAGTCTGAAGTGCTCTCCTGGATATCGCCACATCGGTGGCTTTTTTCATCTTTTCTAAAGCCTCATCAACCTGAGGTCCGACAAGATATTTGTCAAAAGGAGTGCTTAAAATAGATTGTTGGACTTCTGGTTTAAAGCCAGAAATTCTAAGCCAGGCATGTCGACGTAATGGAATACTGGGAGAATGCTGGTGTTAACTTCTCTTGCTGCAGTGTCAGCAGCATCAAGAGCGCATCTAATAGAAGAGTTAGAAATTAGCTTTAATTCTTGAACTAGCTCTTGCCCTTTTCTTGTGCTCTTCTGGGTGGTACTGAAGAAGACCTTCCATCTCATCCCAGTGTGCCCTGTCATACATAGCTAGTAGGCCCTGCGTGTTGGCAATGCCCCAGTGATTAGCGGCTTGAGCAGCCACCCTTCTACCCGATGCTTTGAAAGATTAGATTCTTTTTCTGGGGGAGGTGCTTCCCCAGTTGTCCGAGTTTGCTCTTTTATGAGAGTTGGAAACTACCAGGGAATCCAGAGGGAGTTGTCCTTTAATAAAAACTGGATCAGAGGGTGATAGTTTGTATTTATCAACTCTAGGTGTTAAAATTCATGCACGAACAGGGTCCTTATAAATGTCATCTGCACGTCTCATCACGCCGTTTAACATGGCGAGACTCTAAGCTTGAGTGAAGACCCTAGTGCCTCAAATAAAAAAATCGTCATCTAAGGCCTCCTTATGTAGTGTAACCCCAGGATATGCTGCTGCCCTGGACATTAGCTCCAGATAGGATCCGTTATCTGGAGGTGAAGGTTTCGCAGGGTATCGGTCTGGACCATTATCAATGGAGGGGGGGGATGTAGGAAGGTGGAATCTGACTATATGGTTGCCCCCACTTTTTTCCTGGTGTTTGAATGGTTTTTGACTAGTCTGGCTGTGATTTTGCTATCCAGGACCCCAGCCTATCTGCTTACTCCCTTAACTGATTGGTGTGCATATTAGATGCACTAGTGATTGGATACTGTGGTACCTTATGAGCCCCTAGTATATGGTACCTAGGGCATTGGTACTTCACAGGCCTACCAGGGCCCCTGGGAAGCATTATACCACCCCTGGGAAGCATTCTCAATCCGACACCACAGGCCTGCTACTGCAGCCTGTGTGAGGTAGTGTTAACACTCCTCACTGAGGTATAGGTTCCTATATCTCACCATACACACACACATATATATAAACCCATCAGCCACCCCTCTTGCAGGCCCCATCAATCCTGTGGGCAGGGTGCCTGGTTTACTATGTGAGGGGGTGCTTCTGCATGAGCAGGACCCCTCTGCAGCTGGCAGAGTCTATTCTCTGCTGCTGTTTGTGGATGCGGTTAAACCATATACTCTTAAGTGCATTATAACCTCGCGGTAAATGCTAACTTTGGAATGACTGCATCAAAACATGTCGTGTTTGGTGTCAAACAACTTGGAATCATACACCCACACCAGTAACTGGTGTGGGAGTATGATCCCCACCCTTCTAGAGGGGACGACATGTACCCACTGTACTAAACGGTAGAAATCTTCTAGAGCCCTGGCATCACAAAATGGATGCCACCAGCACAGACACCGGGCTGCCCTCCTGCTGCTGACCGAAACTCGCAGTGGAGGAAGCCCAACAAAGGGTATCCTGTCACAGGGAGGTGTCACCACATTCCAGACAATATTTAGTGTATTGGGGCTGGGTGGGTGCACTCCTAGAGTGCTTTGAAGTCCTGCACTGGGGGAGCAGTAGGCTCCTCTGTGCATATGCCAGCTCAAACCGGTTCAGGGGCTACCTGCCCCTGCTCTGGCGCGAAACTGAACAAAGGGAAGTGGGTGTAACCACCCACTACCCTGACCCTCCTAGAGGAGTGGTCAGAGCTAGTCCCTCCCCTATCTTCACTATAAGATACCAAGCATTGCCAATGCAATTCAGATTAGACCTGGACGACGCTCTACAAAGAAGAATCCTGGCCCTTCGACGTTCCACTATCTCTGGAAGACTGAAGAATCTCCCTTGGAGTCAAGGAGTGACTCCCCTGCTTGGCAGGCACCAGTAACTTTACTCAACGGTTGCAAACTTCACCGCTCTCGCCGGAGTCCGAAGTCCCTGCGTACCCTGAAGCGGATTTCCTGACCTCTCACCGGCCATTTTGAGTCCCCAGCAAAGCTGTGGCGTCTGGACCCCACGAGTGACTAGGGGCAGCAATACCTGGGAGCCGTGCACTGATTTAGAGTGCAAACCCTAAACAACGTTCTAAGAACTTGTGCTTTGAACCATCTGTAGTCCAAGTCCCTAGCATGTCTGGTACCGAAAGTCAGCGGCCTACCCTGTCCCGAGTGACCGTGGGCTCCTGTGGAACTTTTCCTGCAAAGGCGTCTTCGCTGTTGCTTGCCCGTTGGCTAGTAACTCACCCGAAGACTTTCTCATCAACTTCAAGGGCTCTTCTGGTTGCTCCAGGCCTGCCCTCACTTACCCTCGCTGGGTAAGTCCATCAGACCTTGCTGGTCTGCATCATCGTCAATCTTCATTCCACACGAGACTTGCAGTTGCCAAGGCTTGTTGGCTCCAATCCGGTTGCAGACAGTCATCAGCTGCAGACGTCGTGGGACCCTCCGAATCCAGCTGCTGGTCATCATCGATCTCTCCTGGACCTCGTGAGCGAAGAGACAAATCACCATCAACGACCTGAAACGACGCGACAGTTGTCATCCATCCTGCTGGCCACCGGTCACTGGCAAGTGACTTTGAACACTGTCCCCTCAATTTTCAGGTCCTCTTCAACTTCAATCCATCTTCGGATTCCAGCGGACACCTCTCCAGTTGTCACAAGCAGCAAGTCTTCAGTGATCTCCATTGAAAACAGCATCGCGACCCAACACCAAAAGATACCTATGCACCAGGCTTCCGTGGGTGAGGTAACTCGTGCACTCCGGTGCCCAAGTGTGTGTTAGCCCTCGAAATACTTACCCTGTAAGTGGCTTGCTTGTTGACTTCTCCGAAGTGCCCTAAAACTTTAAATTACAAACTGCGACTTGTGCCATTGAAACCAATAGGAAACCCGCGGCTGTGTTTAGACAATGCACGCGTCTCCCGTGGGCTGATTACTTACCTGCTAACACTGCAGAGGTGAAGCCCCAGCGATTCCAAAGGCCCTAGGCCTTTTCATTTTGCAAGTCGAGTTTATTAAACCATTTTCTTAGTATATGGTCTGGTATGCCCCTAGGGCTACAGCCATATTTGTGCTTAATTTATTGAGGAGTGTTGACATTTGAATGTGTATCTGGGTTCTAATCTCATAAAGAGATTAGTAGAGTATCTAAGAATATATATATATATATATATATATATATATATATATATATATATATATACATACATACACACACACACCTGTGTGGTGTCCTTTTCATTTGGTAATTCAAGAGATTATAAGGTAAAACAAGCTGCTTTACATTCCTCAGAGACTTAGCCTGAAGGCTGCTCTCCACAGCTACCACTAGTTTCTTTAAAAGGTTGTCTTAAACCTATCTAGCATAAGAGTCGAATTGGACTGGTGCAAGGTGGCCACTATAACTAGTGACCAGCATATGCCAGGCCAACTTCTCACAGGAGGGGGGGGGGGGGGTCAATTTTATCATCCCACGGATCTGCAGGTAAATCACTGTCATTATCACCCCCCTCTCCTGCATCAGGCTTCATGTGAGGAGATCCCGGAGGTATTATATGTAAAGGCGAAGATGGTGGAGGGGATGCCAAAGTAGAATGGATAGGACTTGTAGCAATGCGCTTCTTCTTAAGGGGCGATCTTGTATCCAGTGTACTCTGAACTGACTTTCCTCTTGGAAGGAGTTTTGGCCAATATATGACCAGTGTCTGGATTGATATAAAGCTTTCTGTTTTGGATCCAATCTGTTCTTCATAATGTCCAAGATTGGTTCCGGGGTATCTGAAATATCTTTTCGATTTTGGTGTTGAGAGTTTTGGTGCCGAACCAGATTTCTTTCTTTCCCAGCAGAATGTTTTGAGTCCAAAGACGATCCGTCTCAGCGCGATCCCAAGCCGGAAGGTTTGACCATTAATTCGGTGCCAAGCCAGAGGGTGGGGCATCAGAAACAGTCTCAGTGCCAACCAAGGCCCGAAGACAGAGGTGGTGCCGAAGCCTTATGTTTGGTAAAAGATGGCCATGCTGTCCAGCAAAAACTATCAAGTTCCTGTGGGGGGGGGGGGGGGGGGGGGGGGGTGGGTCGGAGGCCTCTATTGGCCCTCGCCCAGTGCCAGACCCTGCCATTTGACAGCGGTCTAGGAATGACGTATCTCTACCTTTATTATCTAGCAACTTGGCTCCTCACCGTACAGGACTGGTTTAACGGTGGCTGGTCTGACCCTGCCTACTGCTTGGAACTGTACACCCTGGGCCTGTCTAACCTCCAAGGGATGCTATATGGGAGCGCTCTCCCCCAAACTACCCAAAAGGACCCGCGGGGTGCTTTTGGCATGGCAGGAGTCTTTGCGCCTCACCCAATGGTCGGATAAACTGACCCAACATACCCCACTGTGGTGTGGCACATGGCTCCGGGAGGTCGCCAACCTCTCAGGCTTTAGAGCGTGGGACCTCACTGGCATTTCCCTACGGGGTGACATCCGGGGTGGGAGTCACATACGCACCTTCCAAGAACTGCAAACTCGTTACTCCCTTCACGCTTCCCAGGTCTACAGATACCTTCAAATATGCCATGCCCTCCATTCTCACATTTCAGATGGCACCTCCCTACCCGAAAATAGCCCGCCTGAAGCACAGACCATGACCGGTAATCTGGGGAAGGGGGGGAGGGGGGGGGGGGGGGGGGGAAGAGAAAAAAAAAACCAAAAAAAAAAAACTCGCATTTATCGTTCCCTCATCAATAACACCCCTAACACACTCACCTCAGGGACAGATGGGAGGGTTGGCTTGGGTCTTTGGATGACGCCGACTGGACGGACCCATTGATGGCTTCCAAAACAGTCACGGCCTCAGTGAGGCTTAGTCTCGTTCAAGTATATTATCTTCACACTGCTGATCTTACGCCGCTGCGTCTCCTTCGCGCTCGGCTCCGATCTGATGCATCATGTCCCCGCTGCACCCATCCACATGCTGACTTATCACATGGTGTGGTTTTGCTCCACAATTACGTGCTACTGGGAGTCAGTAACTGGGGAACTCACTGAGGTTTTAGGCTGGGAGGTTCCTCTTAGCCCTACGAATGTTCTGCTAGGTGTCACCGAGGGGCTGGATGGTTCCAGAGCTGAAGAGCTCTCTCTCTCTCAACACAGCATTGATGGTGGCCAAAAGGGACATTGCAGCCAACTGGCTGAGTTCGGCTGCCCCCACCATGACGCGTTGGCGCAGAGGGGTGGACTGGTGCGCTGCTCAGGAGTGACCCCTGTATGAGGCAAGAGGATGCCCGAAGAAATCTAGTAGAATGTGGGGCAAATGGGTTGGGGTAGTGGAGGACTAATATACTCCATGAACTTTCGAGGTGGGGACTGGGTGCAACACGGTCTTTACTTCTGCCTTGTCTATCAGTTCCTCTTTCTTTTTTTTTTTTTTTTTAAACCGTTTATTACAAATCAAGAATATACAAATATGGGCCCACAACCTTTCGGCCGGCCGCTAGGAATGGCAGAAACATATGGCATACGTTCATAGAACACTTGGCGTTACAAAGGAGCATAAGCAGGAGTTATCAACACCATGGGCCACAGCCATAATACCCCACAGTGCGGTTTCATTTTATACAAACAACAAGAAAACAACACCCACAAGGCTACCCACAGTCAAAAGTAGCAGCACGTGCTCCCCAATGGGGAACCCCAACTATCCAGAGGAGTCCAAAGAGGGGAAGGGAAACAGAGCGAGGACTGGGGGAACCCTGTGCCCGGGGCTAGGGGAAGGAGTCAGCTAAGGGGACGGGGCTGGTGAGGCAGCAGGCAGCAACGGGGGCGCGCAAATACTCCCACGGTAGGCGTTCCAGGGGCCCCACACTTTCACCCATGTCCCAGGCTTACCCCTCGCCACATACACCACCTTTTCTCGAAACATGCACCAGTCCATGTGCTCTTTCCAGGCCGACACCGCCGGGGGGTTCTGGGATCCCCACAGTTGCACAATATCACGCTTAGCAATCATATATCCCAGAGTCACCCACCACGTTTGCGGAGCCGAGCAGTCAGTTGGTTCCCACACATTCAACAGGCATCTCCTCGCTTCCGGCAGCAGCGCAACACGCGTAACCACTTGCAGGACCTCGTGCACACCGCGCTAGAATCGCTCCACCTTCGGGCATTCCCACAAAATATGCAGGAAGGTCGCCACGGCACCACAACCACGCTTACACAATCCATCCTCAGTATAGCCCATACGCTGAAGCCTTGGCCCCGTCATGTAAACCCGGTGGAGTATCTTAAGCTGGACGAAGCGAAGGCGAGCCGGTATAGCCACCTCCTTCGGAGAGGCCACCGCGGAGGTCCAGTCCTCATCGTCCAATTCCAGACCGTCGGCAACCCAAGCCTCGCGAAGGCCAATCAGCAAGCCCGATCGATCATTAATCAGTTTTTTATAAATAAGGGAGATCGTGCTGTCTGGGACGTGGCCATCTAGCACTCTATCCTCCAGGGGGGAAGACTCCGGGATGGAGGCGACGTCTGGGAAGACGGAGCCCAGTGCAGTTCCTCTTTCTTGATGTAACGTCCTCTTGTATTGCCTTGCCCGGCCAAATGTACGAACAGCTGGTATTTGTTGGTTTCCTATAAAATTGGTTATCAAAAAAAAAAAAAAACGTTTTTGGAGTATGGGGATTTTGGTACGCACGATACCCTGTCCCGCTGGAATGTCTTCTGACTCCAACTCAACGTTGAAGTCGGAATCTGATTCTGTGACCAAGAAGGCCTCTTCTTCCGCAGCTGCCGCTTGTTCCTGTTCGGATTCTTCTCTGAAGATATCCAGAGTCTGTTGTGTGCCTTGGAGTTGCATTTCTCGTCGTCGAGCCAGACGATATCGAAGAGTCTTTTTCGACCTGAACGAATGACAGGCCTCGCAGTCTTCTTCCTTGAACTACGGTGATAAGCACAAGTCTGTAGACGAGGGAGCCATGGCGGGTGGTGTTGATCTGGATCGGGCAGTGGAGGTGATTCATGGTGGTCGTTGGGTCGTGCAAGTGGGTGGTCACGCGGAGGGTGTTTTTGTGGACGATTGGAATGAATCCTTCTGGTCCGTTGGTGCAGCTCTTAAGGTGATTGTGAGAAGGAGACAGGTTCACCCCGTCACTTACCTTCCGGGGGGCCCCCGTATCCCCTGGTCTCGGGGAGCCCGGAGAGCCGACACCCGATGTCACAGGTCCGTCGAACATATGACGGAAAGGATAACCGCCCCCCCTTGTCCTTCCCCTTCGCAGGGACGAATCAGCGACGTGGAGAGCGTGGTAGGAGGAGGGGCTAACCCCGGAAGCACAACGGACCAGACCGTGAAAAGAGACAAGGGACACAAGATCGGAGAGGAAGCGGTCGAAGGACTAGGAGAAGAGCAAGGCGGAAGCAACGGAGAAGAAGGACGCGAGGACCGAGATAGAGTCGGGAGAAAGACCGAAGAGGACGGAAAAGCCAAAGAAGACGAGACGTGGTGCGAGGAGTGGTGGTGCCCACCGGAGGAGGCTGGAGAGCGGCCGCAACTCAGGGAGAGTTGCGGCGGAGCCTGTGAGTAACCCTGAGCGAGGGCGCAAGAGGAGCGGGTGGAGGTTGGGACCGGGTACAAGAAGGGAGGGATTGGCTGACGAGAGGGAGCACTGTTTTGAGTAAAAGTCCGCAATTGTCTGCACTGTTTAGAGTAAAAGTCCGCAATTGTCTCCGTAATCGTGGTTTGTCAATAGGAATGATTAGTCATCCCTAGGACTGCACTTTCCTGAAACCCCTTTTCTCCCATGTTCTGTTTGTCGTTTTGAGTTGCCTAAGGGTCATATACACGAGTAAGGAAGAGAGTACGAACCCTTTCCCGATCTGTACCTTAATCCCTTCGCTCCCCCCCCCCCTTTGTTTTACCTCTTCACCGTTCTCGCCCAAAATCACCTGTAAATACAAACACCCTCATAGGAAAGGAGGGAAGCACAATTCTCACGTGGTGTTGCGGTGATGGGATACAACCTTGGCACATACCATATACGTTACTGACAGCCGTCTTTTCCTCTCTCCTATGAGCCTCCCTGGGACGAATGTGGGTCCGGATATACAACTAGGAGAAGAATCTCACAAAGGACTCGGAGCGGTCGGAAGGGGCGGAGAACCATCAGTCGAAGGACCAGTAACAGAAGAACCACAAGGGACTGTTGAGACATCCATACCACCCTCGTGTGGCCCATTACCTGTCATTTCGAATAAAACTCGCAGAGCATCTCACTATATACAGCCTCCTCGTCTGATTATCCGACCCGCCCTCCCACAGTGATCTTGTAGACGTCGGGGATGGCGGTGGCGATGTACAGGACAGGGCTAGGTTTTATCCAGGTTTTCGTGAGGAAGGCGTTGTCGGGAGAGACAGAGTGAGGCGGTCCCAGATTTCTGTGGTGTGCTTGTGGAGGAAGCACGTGTTGAGAAGGATGCAGCTGAGCTGGTCGGGTGTGCTGTTGGTCGGCTGGGTGGCGGGAGGTGCTGGTGTGCGGAGGTGAACAAGGGTGCAGTTGCGGTAGGAGAAAGGTCCTTGGGTGTCCTTCGCTGACTCAAGGTGGCAGGTGGTGTGGCGTACAGTGTGGAGGGCGAGGAGGGAGCTGGCATTGTATCGGTGAAAGGTCCGAGGGCCAGCGACTGTGGCACTGGGCACGGTCCAGGAGCAGAAAGGCTTGCCTTTGGCATGCAAACAGCCTCCATTTAGTGGTGCGCGGGGGGCTGGACAGCTGGGAAGCGGCAAAGTGGCACTGGAGGAGGGTGGGCCACAGGGGATCGCAGGGGCAGATCAGCAAAGCAAAAGGAGAAAAAAAAGGAAAAGTGCAGAATGGACAGAAAAAGAATCCAAGAAAAAAAGGCAGAAAAGGCGAGGCAGAGGGCAGCCCAGCAACAGTGCAGCGCTGCTCTACCACTAGACCACTAGAGATGAGGCGGGTGGAGGAAAGCCTCGAATCACTGACCAGAGGGTCCGATAGTCAGCAGCAGCAGGGAGCTCGGGCAGCAGCTACCTGGCGGTGCTGCGTAATGAAGGGAGCAGTCCACTGATATGGTAAGGAGCCCTCACAGTGCATGTCAGAGCTGTCTACACAGACCGCTGCTCTGCCAAGTGTATCTGGTAAACCTGAGCTATGCCTGCTGGAAAAGGTGATGAACACTCAGTTGGCCGAATACATCGAAAACAACAACTGCTTAGATGAAACCCAATTCGGATTCAGGAAAGGACATGGAACAGAGACAGCTCTCATTAAAACAGCGGATGAAATACGAACAACTATGGATAAGGGTGGAGCTGCAGTCTTGGTGCTGCTGGATCTTTCAGCAGCATTTGATACGGTGGACCACCCAATCCTAATTAAACGTATCTCAGCCATAGGGATCAAAGACAGAGCCAAGGCTTTACTAACTTCCTTTCTAGCCAATCGATCACAACAAGTAAAATTGGGCAGTTTTCTCTCTCCTCCCTTTTCCCAACCATGCGGTGTCCCCCAGGGCTCTTCACTAAGCCCTACGTTGTTTAATCTTTATGTCGCAGACCTTGCTAGAATCATAAAAGCTCACGACCTGCGACTTTCATCTTATGCTGACGACAGCCAGATTGTTATAGAAATATATGAAAATGGAAATTCAATCGCAAACAATTTAAAAAAAGGAATGTCCACCATCTGCACTTGGATGTCAAAAAACTGTCTGAAACTAAACACCGACAAAACTGAGGTGATGATATTTGGAAAGCCATACCCCAGCTGGTCGACCTCCTGGTGGCCAGAGGAACTAGGCTCCTCCCCGGTTCCGGTCACTAAGGTCAAAAACCTTGGAGTTTTATTTGACGATAAGTTATCATTCATGCCACACGCCAATTATATCACCTCGTCCTCATTCTACACCATCAGAATGATAAAGAAGCTTCTACCCTTTCTTCCTCCTAGCGCAGGAAAAACTCGTTAGCACCCTTGTCATATCTAAAATAGACTATTGTAATGGACTACTTATTAATGCACAAGAAAAAGTCCTGCAAAAATTACAAATGGTACAGAATGCTGCAGCTAGGATTCTCTCAGGCACTCCCAAATTCAAACCTATCTCAGGAGTCATACGACAGCTTCACTGGCTACCCATCAAGAGCAGGACTAAATTTAAGGCATTATGTATAGCCTATAAATCAATCCACGGCTCAGGCCCCGAATTCCTTAAGAAAAGCTTTTGCCTGTACAGACCCAGCAGGACCTTACGTTCTAGCTCTAATCAGCTGCTAATGGTACCTAGAACCAAGAAAGCCACCTGGGGCGACAGGAGATTTGTCGTGGCTACATCCAAACCCTGGAACAAACTTCCGCTTCATATCAAAAGTTCCCCTACATTATTATCTTTTCGGAAGAACATAAAAACATGGCTTTTCCAATAATACTCTCCGTCTGACTGTTTCGTTTAAGTTGTCCTATAGCGCCGAGACACCCCCGGGTAGTTGCGCGCTCAATAAATTGCTTAAATAAATAAGGAGAGGTTTGGATTTGGTGCAGAATGATACCTATTGGGCAGTCTAGTGAGGGCGGACATCACAGCATGAGCACGACTGAAAAAGAGGGAATAAAGTGTCCTGCTTCATCCCACCCAACTCTGTCACACAAGGCTGCAGACACTAGCAACGTCTCTCCTGCAGAACATGTATTGAGTGGTGAGAGGACAGAGCTCCACATGCTGCGCACATCCTTCCCGGGGGAGGGTGGGGAGGGGAGGATCAGCTCTTCTCTCACCTTTTCAGACCTTTTCCAAAATAACACATGAGCTGCAACAACCCTGAGCAAGAGAACGCTATTAAGGATGAACAGCAGGTCTGTTGAGCGTTCCCTCTGAACATAAAAATTGCTCAGCGCCATTCCTCCAATGGGGCAGAGCGACATGGGACTGCTCAGCACCTCCCTCTAATGTGGTAGAGACTGAACGGTTCAACTCCTCCCTCTAACGAGGCCGAGAGCCAAGCATCGATCCGTATCCCCCCCAGATAGACAAGTGACACAACAATACGTTCAAACTACCAGCTCATGCCTGCATGCCATGCCCCAGCGCATGCCATGCCCCATCACATGCCCGCATCCGGGCACATGCCCGCATGCCATGCCCCAGCACATGCCAGCATGCCATGCCCCAGCACATGCCATGACCCACTACATTTTGAAAGAGGAGGAAAGAAGACAGATGCAAACTTTTATGTCAGTATAAATTATCTTCTACCGACATTTCATTCCAGGAGGAATGGTGGGAAGCCTGAGCGTTGTATGCCTCCTTCGATGCGAACAGTCCTGGTTCACTAAGGACTTTCCACGTCCTTACCCAGAATACACACAAAGCTCTTCAATAATCGAAGGAGCGCTGACAGAGGGAGTGAAGTCTGAATCAGCAGAGACATACTCTTTACAGACCCACCAGAGCACAGTGTTGTAACTCAAGGTATGTCAGCCTCCCTGTGCTGTTCAATGACCAGTGTTGATAGTGAGTAACTGGGCCTGACTTCAAGTGTTTGTGGGGGCTTGGCTTTTGTCTGCCACAAACTATGGGAGTTTGTTAGCCCTCGGGTGAGGTGGATAGATGTTCAGCGCAGCTCAGTTCAAGGGCCCAAAGATATCCTACCAGCCTTAAGTAGGAGGAAGTGCACGGTCCTTCTAATGAAAGATACCCATGAGTGAACTCGCATGTCAGAGTCTCTGTTAAGCTCACTCGTGGGTCTTTGGGCTCGGTTTGTTTTTGGTTGTTTTTTCCGCTTGACAAAAAACAAGAACACACCAAAACTTGATAGTCAGGTGCCCTGTTGGTCGTCACAGCTGTAGCTGCATCTGGATGTAGTGTTTGATACAGAGGAGTCTTCAGCACTGTCCCAAACTGGAGCAGTCCTGATGGAAACGGGATCTTTAAGACCTCCACAGCCTCATGTAGGGAGCCTGCATCGCATGGTGTGTGGTCCTTGTGAGGAACACCACTCCTGCAATACAAACATACCTACACACACACACACACACACACACACACACACACACAATGTAACACAAGAGCCACCCACCCAGTTACAGGAGGCTGAACATATTTCACAAAGAAAGTAATCCGGAGTTAAGGTAAAAAGGCCCGGAGCCTCTACAGTCCTTTCTTCGATAGTACAGTGGCCTCTTTGTATTTACTTAGAGATCTATAATTTCAGGGCTGCCAAAACAATGGTGCTTAGACTCAACGTACATAGGTACAGAGATTCATTTAATGTATACACATACAGGGATTTATTGACGAGAATAGGTCACGCTAGAATAAAGTGTAGGCGGAGAAGTGCTCTGTGCTCTCAACATGATGAAGACCAGTGAATATAATAAAATCATGCAGCACGGCCTGAAGAATTACTACTTGTGTGCCTGTTCTATATTCATCCAGGGGCTCTCTTGTAGCAACTTTAAGGTTGTAGAGAAGCATCTAACTGAGAGAAAGGCAAAATTAATTTCACAAAATGTTACCCAACTGGTAACAATTACACAAAGAGTGGTAGCGGGGTTTGCTTAAATGAGCATAGGGTGGGTTATGAGGTGGAGGCCGAAGTCTGCAGAGTTAGAATGAGTGTTGTTGGGTCCACAGGCAACGGTCTCAGTCAAGCGTGTGCAAGTAAATGTTGTCTAAGCAAATGGCTACCACTGACCGTCAGCATGGCGAGGTGGCACACGCCACGCTCCAATATCGGTGAGGGAGCAGTCTGGTGATCCCCCTATCTAGAAGTCTACTGGTGGTGGGGGGGGGGGGGGGGGAAGAGAGAAGAGGAGGAGAACAAATAAAGAGGTTCTTGTGTGTCTTTAAGGACGTTCAAATCACAGGTGAGAAGGTGTGGAAATTTAGTTCGTAACTGAACATTATCTGCGCCATCTTGTCTCTCCCCAAGCGCCACACGCAGAAAACGCGCGACGGCCATTTTAGGCACCATGACCTCATTGCCGATCGCCAGCGCGTCCCTCTGGCGCTGCGAACATCCCCCCCGCGCGCCGGCCACCCCCGCTCTCATACATGGGCCATAAACCCTCTCCTTCTGCGCGACCCTGCCATGGAACCACATCCCGCGCCTGACCGACACCTTCTTTCATCCCATACATGGTCATACATCCCTTTGATAACCCCCTTCCTCTGCGCCAGATTGTCCGAACCGATCCCAGGCCATCACATAGCCCTGCGGATGCAGTTTATTGCCCCTACTGTAAGGAAAACACCCCACATCAAAGGGATTACAGTAGATCAAGGCCCCCCCCACCCCCTGAGACCTGACCAGTCGCACACACCCCCGGGAATTGGCGGAATGTCCAGCTGTGTGATAGCCATCTCCCACTGTGGGTGGGGTGGGGACTTCCACTGTAGATATGTGTGGGAACGAGCTTGAAGTGGGGATTCCAAGGATGTCTTTCCGTACATCAAAGTCTCAACAAGAATGTGTAACATGTAATAAAGCAATAAACCTGTGTATAAGAGGCCAGGCCTCAGAGATGTGGTTAGAGCACCTCGAGACGATACCTTGCTGTCCGATCTGATGTGTTCTGCTCCGACGGAATAAAACTTTGTTTCCTGCCTTCCAGTCTCCGGCGCCTGCCTCTTTTGTTGGTTAATCATCGAATGGTATAAGAGGCGATTACCGCCGGGCAATACTTGAAAGGTTATCGACTGAAACTGCCGCTACCATTTAACAAAGGGGAAACAGAAAGAGGATCATAAAATCAAATGACATCAAAGAGATGCTCCTATGTACACCAGGGGCGCGAGAAGAGAAGCAAGTAACACGCCGGAGTGATCAGGGAGCTATCCTGAAGCAAGGAGATACAGCTTCAATGTGTAAATACTGTTTGTTGCTTAACTTTACCCAACTGGTTATCACAAGGGGAGGTGGCAGAGTCCAACACTCAGAAAATCAATGTTTTATCCTTTCAGGGGGATAGTTACTTTAAGCCATGACCTGGTCCTTGGGAACTAGAAGCAGACCGGGACGAAAGATCAGCACTGGAAGGAATCTGACCTCTCGCCCAGCGGCTTGGATCAGGGCTAAGTTTGTGGGCACACTCCTTAATCCTGCTCTCCAAACAGATCTTAAGGTCCTGTTTGTTTCGACTCCAACCAGAAATTAAGGATTTACATGTTAGAAGGCTTCGGATCTCATGAAATTCTTCATTGTGAATCAGGTGTTTTGCATGCAGGAGTTAATGGGGCCTCAGGTGCTCGCCAATAAAAGCCACATTTTGTTACCAATACTTCCCTTTTTCTCTGGTTCAGGTTGGGTCTCCTTCCTCCACAACTCCCCGTCTCCTGGCACGATCACTCACTTTCACAGCCTAAGCTGAAACACAACATTTTCAAGTGATAAACGCGATCTCAGAGCAGCCTCTGGTGGGTCTGCTCTGCCAGGGATGCTTCAAAATGTCTCCCTTCTCTATTAAATGGGTTTAATAATTGTGTGCGTCCGAGGCAATGACTGTGGGAGCCTCGCTGGAGTGACCTTAATCCAAGGGCCTTTGACCCCCTCCCTCACAGTTCTATTCCCAGTTCCATCTCTGTCCCTTCGCGCCACCAGTTTTAGCCACATCCAGTTTCCTCCTCATCAGTCTCTGGTCCACACCATTCTTGTAAAATCCCACATCTCACCATGCTTCATCATCTTATCTTCTCATGCTCCTCCACCATCTGTTTCTTCCACTCTCTAACACTCCCACTTCACCTCTTTTACTCAGCCTCAGTCACTGCCCACTTACTTCCACGCCTGCCTGTACTCACCATCCCATCTCTCGTTTTGTACATAGATCACAGCCGTAGCAAAGGTGGCCGTGGTGGTGCCGGCAGGCACTGTGGGGTCATCCAGGTAACCCTTCCGGGCCTCTCCTTCTCCTTTGGGGTTCCCCACGTACTGTCCCAGGACCACATCATTCGTTGTCACCTCAGAGATGCACTTCAGAACCTTCACCTAAAGAGGAACATCTGTGTTACCAGTGATGCAAGCGAGCACAGCGGGCACCACACTGCAGACACCACAACTAACAAAGCGCAGTGTGCGCACACCACACTGTAAAACGCACAATAAACATCTCGCCACAATTAACAGCCATCCTGCAACAGATCACAGACACTGCAAAACCTACAACTAGCACCTGCAGACACCACACAACATAGATCGCACACTGCAAATGTTAGAATGGACACCACCGAAACAGTCACCTTACACTGCTGACACCAGCGGATTCCCTTCAGTACAACCCTGCAACAGACCCTACCACTGAAGCCCCACAATAGACACCCTACACTCTACAGCGCACACTGCCCACCCCGCGACACAGACAATGACATTGGAGTAAGTGAACCCGTGCAGGCCGTCCCTGGCACCCTCTGATGGGGAGGCTGAGGCGCTCTGCTTCAGTCAGGAGCTGGAATGAGTGCTGCGGCACAGAGCTCAGAGTCCTGGAATGAGTGCTGCGGCACAGAGCTCAGAGTCCTGGAATGAGTGCTGCGGCACTGAGCTCAGGGTCTTGGAGTAAGTGCTGTGGCACTGAGCTCAGAGTCTTGGAGTAAGTGCTGCGGACGTAGGCTCCGTGTCCTGGAATGAGTGCTGCGGCACAGAGCTCAGAGTCCTGGAATGAGTGCTGTGGCACTGAGCTCAGAGTCTTGGAGTAAGTGCTGCTGATGTAGGCTCCGTGTCCTGGAATGAGTGATGTGGCACTGAGCTCAAAGTCTTCGAGTAAGTGCTGCTGACGTAGGCTCCGTGTCCTGGAATGAGTGCTGCGGCACTGAGCTCAGAGTCCTGGAATGAGTGCTGCGGCACTGAGCTCAGAGTCCTGGAAAGAGTGCTGCGGCACTGAGCTCAGAGTCCTGGAATGAGTGCTGCGGCACTGAGCTCAGAGTCTTGGAGTAAGTGCTGTGGAACTGAGCTCAGAGTCTTGGAGTAAGTGCTGCGGACGTAGGCTCCGTGTCCTGGAATGAGTGCTGCGGCACTGAGCTCAGAGTCCTGGAATGAGTGCTGCGGCACTGAGCTCAGAGTCCTGGAATGAGTGCTGCGGCACTGAGCTCAGAGTCCTGGAATGAGTGCTGCGGCACTGAGCTCAGAGTCCTGGAATGAGTGCTGCGGCACTGAGCTCAGAGTCCTGGAATGAGTGCTGCGGCACTGAGCTCAGAGTCCTGGAATGAGTGCTGCGGCACTGAGCTCAGAGTCCTGGAATGAGTGCTGCGGCACTGAGCTCAGAGTCCTGGAATGAGTGCTGCGGCACTGAGCTCAGAGTCTTGGAGTAAGTGCTGCTGACTTAAGCTCCGTGTCCTGGAATGAGTGATGTGGCACTGAGCTCAGAGTCCTGGAATGAGTGCTGCGGCACTGAGCTCAGAGTCCTGGAATGAGTGCTGCGGCACTGAGCTCAGAGTCCTGGAATGAGTGCTGCGGACGAAGGCTCCGTGTCCTGGAATGAGTGCTGTGGCACTGAGCTCAGAAACCTGGAATATGTGGAGGGTTTTACAGTTTGAAGGGCTTGTTTAAGAACTGCTCCCAACAACAGCGGAGAGGGACAGAAGGATAATGTTACTTACCCAGTAAGCACCTGTTCTTGGCATGTAGAGCTGTAGATTCACATGCTTTGCATACTCCTGTCATCTAGTATTGGGTCCGGATGTTTGCAGGTTGTTTTTGTCTTTGAAGACATCGAAAGAAGGCCTCACCATACCTCGTGACTGGAAAGACTTCTTCGAAGACAAAAACAACTTGCAAACATCCCAACCCAACACTAGATGGCCGGAGTATGCAATGCATGTGAATCTACAGCACACATGCCTCGAACAGGCAGTTATTTTAGTGAGTCAGAGTGCAAATCGTAGCACAGCATCGTCGTGCAAACAGTGCAGGCCCTGCAGCACAGGCAGCACGGAGGGCAGCTCATATGGAGAAGGCAGGGCTGGGACTGGTGGAGCATTTCACCAGTGCACCAAGAACCGACACCAAGCAGGAGTCAGCAGGAGTGGCGAGAGGTCTGCTGCACCGCTAGGGTCTCTGAAGGTTGGCACTGTGCGGAAAGCATGAAGCGGTTGAAAGCAAGGGTCTTGGCCAAATTCCCACCCTGGTACCACTCTCACGTCTCATCCTCGCTTGAGCCAAAATGCAGCTATCGCTGGGGACCAACCTTTTCATCACGGACGTCATCTGAGTCGGTAGAGCAGGGCTTCTCCATGGCCACAAGACACAGCATCTGCAGAAGGTGATTCTGCATGACATCTCTGGAAGGAGAGAGAGAGAGCGAAGCCAATGTGAGACAGAGTGAGACAGGCGGGAGAAGGAGATCAATGCGAGATGGAGACAGCACTCGCAAACAGCTTCTGGACTTGGAGTACGCCAGATGTCCCTCCAACCCTTGCTTCCTACGCTGGCCACGGCAAACCCACAGCTCAAGGTCTTGAACACTGAATACTAAATATAGCCCTCTAATCTCTCACCCCCCCCCTCACTGGCTAGGGCAAGCACACCGCTCTCTAGCTCCAGACACCCCGCTAACGTTCTCCTCTAAGGACCAGAGGCCTGCAAGGACTCCCAAGTCTTACTGCCACATCCCCAGCCAGGCTCGGGGTGGATGAACGAAGGTGGAACGACCACGAATGACTGCCTGACTGATAGTGCGCAGAGGGCAACGCTTCCCTGCAGAGACTAGAGCCAAATGGTGTACGATATATCAATCCAAACAGTAAAACTATAGTAAGCTGCAAGGTTTGTTAAATTTATGTGACCACCTGACCTGGCGGGGATGGGTGTAGATTAAAATGCCACAGAGTAACAATGCAATGCCAATTCATAAAGTGGTGTTCTCTCCATTTGCTTAACCGCAAAGGCAATAATTTTACAATGTTGTCTTTATTCAACTATTACACGTGCATGATTCCACTCAAAGTTGTATTTCATCCTCCTTAATACATCACAAAGGCTGTACCCCTCGCCCTCCCACTGTCAAGTCTTCAGTCTACTGAGATTCTCTACTTGTCTCTCCTCTTTCATGTAAAAAAATGTAACCCATTCCTTCGAACTTCACTCAGATGCCTCAAAAACCTGTCTTGACAGACTACTCCGGTAACAGCTTTTGCGTGGTGCACCCATCTCAGCCTGAAAACAGCTGAAAAAGTAGCCTGCGCTTATAAAGCATTCAGAAACATAACTTCTTTAACTGCGCACAGCCACAAACAGCCATTGCCAGAGTCTACCTGGACTTGTAAAGAGAAGGAGTAAAAGAAATGACTTTTGTCGAGCCGAGCAGTTGCAGAAACGTGGCCACTTGCTTTTACACTGCAACTGGCTTCATGCGACCAGGGAGTCCCATGTGATGGCATCTCAGCCAGGAGGAGGTGTGAAGTTCTCCTACCACCCAGAAGCAGCAGTGTCAAAACACTGTCAATCCTGCTTCCTTCCTCACTGGTTCAAGGGCCTTCATAAAAGCCCCTGCAGACCCTCAAATGTGCTCCAGGCCCACTGGACGGCCTGCCCATGGAGACAATGCTGGCTGGTACCAGGCCCACTGGATGGCCTGCCCATGGCAACACGCTGGCTTGCTTCCCATGAGGTACAAAGAGAAGCTTTGAGCAATGCGACCACAAAGGACTAAGAGCAATTCTGCTTAGAAGGAGACTTGATACAGACGCAGAGAGCGCTCTTGGACAATACAAACCAAAGTGAGCTGAGCAAAGAAACCTAGCTCAAAGAGAAGGTAAAGGTCCTTGCCCGGTGCCTCTTATTTCAGTGAAGACTGCACTAGACAGCACGGATGATCCGGCACCCACACCGGACAACCCGTTTAGTGGCAGCACAGAGTCTAGCTGACACCACAATAGTCTTGGACTCCATCACCTAAATTCATACGAGAAGACGTACAAAGTTACTGAAAGTGCTTCAATCTCATCTAACATTTGAGAGTTGTAACATGATGGGCGGCGCCCGTATTTGCCGGCATGAGATGGAGGAATGGGTTTCAATAAAAAACTCTAAAAGAGAAGCAGTTTACTTCGGCTTGTCCACTACTGCTGAAGCCTTGGATCCAAGGTAGTTCTTTCTACTTTGAGTGGCCGACACTAGACCCACAGAACGGAAGCATCACCCAGGACCTCCTCTGAAGGCACCTGCCAAAAAGGCAGCGGGACACTGTGCACGGTCAACGGCAATCCGAGTCAACGAGGGACTGGAGGGGGTCGCTGGCTCCGGAGAGCGAAATGTGGCTATGACGGCTTCATGGTGTAGCGCTCTTCAGAGGGGCGTCTGCAGCGCTTTCCTACAGTGGAGGAGTCCGGACTGATACTGGGGTGTTCCAGATCCCGGGTGCCTAGAAGGAGAAGGCCCGATGCGTTTTTTGATTTTACACTTTTCTGCCCTGTCCGATGGTGTTCTGGCTGCAGATACGCCAAGACATACCCTCGAGGGTCAGCCAGATATGCAGGGGTGCTGGGTCTGATGGCTTCATAAAGGATGCAGGTGCTTTGAAGACTACGCGGGCGGTGAAGAGAGCCAATGTTCTTGACAGTCAGAGTTGGTTGAGGAGCGGGCAATGTTTGAGGAGTTGGGTGTCTTGACTGGGGGAGACTTCAAGTAGAGTTACGCATCGTTGGCATAGTGGTGACGTTTTGTGGCGATAATCGGTCAGCAGGCCACCAACAGGCCTTTACTGCTACCACAGATGCATGGCCGCGAGTCTTCCTACATATCTTAGTAGCAGCTTCATGACAATGGCTTAAATAACGAGAACCCGTGGCTGGTCCTAAGAGCAAGCCAGGTGCCAGGATGCTTTTTTTTTAAAAAAATCTTTGACATTTAGGTTACATGTACATGAAAGGCAATATACACTCTTAGAACTATCCATGCATTGAATCACTTATCAATAGTGGAAACATAATACTGGTACATGAAGTTTCAGCATTTCAAGTGTACATAGGGTGCCTGCTGCACCAGAATGTATGCGAGTCTTTCAGATGGATCAGTGTGGACTCCTGAACAGATTTCGTGTAATATAAACAGTCAAACCAACAACCACAACATAGACTGGTGCAAGTATTCCCTCCCCCCCCCCCACAACGTGCCAAATCACGTCAGTCTGGCTATTACTCCCCTACATTGGCGTCAGCTGTGCTCACCCTTTGTGTCTATTCGAATATTCATGTACATGGAACACCACGGCCGCATACGGACATGGCCCGCGGAACCTACTCTGGGCCTGCATCCCTCCCCTCGGGTTGTCCCCTTGAGCAGACCGCCTCAGTGTGCTGAAGTGCCTGGAGCAGTCCCTCCCACCGAGTAGCTATGGGCCCCTTCCTCAATCCCAGGGTCTCTTCCCTTGGTGCCAGGATGCTTTTCTTAAAGCAAGACATATGTGCGGCTTGAAACACAAGCAGATTTGGGCAACGCAGAGAAGGGCCTGGAAGAACAGTTGGTTTCAAGAGCTCTCCTCTAGGGCCTCTTCCGAAAATAATCAGTATCTAGATTTGGCGTCAGGGTTCAGACAAAAGAGCCCGAGAACCCTGTCCAGGGACCTGGCTGACTATTGCAGGTCCAGTAACAGGGGGCCGCTGTGTTCCTCTTAACACAGCTCTGTTGCTGCGTGTCAGGGCGATGGGTAGGGTATTAATATATTTTTGTGGCAACTGATGTCATCATACACCACTGAACATACACGCTGCGGCAGCTCATGGGCTTGCATTGCTGTGAAGTCACCATCACAGGTATTAATTAAAGTAAGCGGCCTGCACGTCAGTGCCCCACAACGGTCCATTATAGTTAGATGGTGTTGCACATTTGTTGTCCTCGTCTCTGGTGTTGGGCAGACTCATAGTTGTGGCTTCAGTCACCGTTCTGAAGATTTGTTACGGACTTCTGTTATTCCTCACCCTCTTTTCACTGTGGTCCTTTGTGACAGCTACCCTCTTGTTTCTGGACCTTTGCTACAGAACTCTTGATCTCCGGGTATTTCCTAAGGGTCTCTTCCATGCGAGAGACCCTGTGCTGTTGCACAGATCATCCGGAGTACTCCCGTATGCAGACCCTACGAATCGCCTTCTCTGCATCCATCATGCATTTCTTCTATGCCCTTCATTGGATTATCACCTCTTCCGGGATCTTTGGGGAACATGTCCTGGGTACTGAGCGAGCTGGTACCCGTTAGAACTGTGCAGCCCGTCCATACTGAACAGACCCCGCCTCAGGCCCCACAAAGTCTAGTAACGAGCTCTCCTGAGACACAGGTTAGCCAGTATTCAACAGATGCAGATCTTCACTCTCAACACACTGACTGAGTATGCTGGCTTCCTCTTTGCAGTCTGGGGCAGGCTAGATAATTCTCCTTTCGGTGGAAGAGAGTCAGTCGCCACCTTTCAGTGGCCAGAAAGGCTGGTCAGCCTCCTAACTAGGGCATGTGTGTAAGGCCTGGGCCCTGGACTAGATTCACACTGCCACTACCACCCATGTCTGGAGAGTCCAGGTGGAGGGGTCAGTAGTGATGGCCCACTCAGGAAGGGACACACTGGTTGTCCGTCAGTCCATTCAGCGCCGATAATCAAAATAACATGGGTCACCTTGAATGGACATGCATGGCTGAAAAAAGGAATGCCACACCATAGTACAGAAAAAGGATTGGAAGAAAATAAATCATTGTCCTCAAGTCATGCGGAACATTTGCTCCAAGAATCTCCTTCACTTTTGATTGCAGGAATGTATTAATTGCTACTTCAAAAGCTGCCTTTTCAAGAGTTTGTTTCCAAAAGTTTGATGTTGAAGAATCTCAGAACTGTTTGAGTTAAGAGCGTGGGTTTTTGGTGCAGGATCTTGAGCATTGAAATATTAGCATGTCTGGTTCCCCTTTGTGGGGCTGGTTTTGACATCACTTGTCCTCTGGAGACATGTTTTGATCCAGCCTAGCAACGGCTTCAACGGTCTCAGCCGCCTGCTGTAATGAAGATACACAAATAAAAATAGATGCGCGTATACATCATTGTGATACTGTGGGGGAAGCCCTGCTCACCCAGTGGTCTGTAGAACTGTCATTCACATTTTGTTTGCACCCAACCACATCATACAGCGTGGGGCAACAGGTCAGCCCACTTGTTTGTTGTGCAGTGAGTGAGGCATTTTGTCTGATCACGTGTGCACATCTGCGTCAAAAGAAAAGCATGTCACTGCCAGGGCTGGTGGGCCAATAGCTGGTCAGTGCTTTTTATTCCCATTCGTCATTTTAGTCACCCTTGTGTTTTTAAACTTTGTCTTCAAGCTGTAATTCAAACCCAATAGTAACTTTTATTTGCACCAATAAGGATCATATATTTACCGGTGATGCGGACTAAAAGTATAAACCATTTCCATACCTGTTGTAGGTACACCCAACAGCTGAGAAGCACCAGAAATATGCAACTGGAAATATATGTGATCTTTTATGATTATATCAATGCAAACATATGGCTGCCACATCTAGGTAGCAGCATTTTCTATCCTATTTTTTTGTGCTACTTGCTTGCTTTAAAAAGGTAGAAGGATTCTGTTACTTACCCTGTAAGCATCTGCTCTTGGCATGTAGTGCTGGAGATTCACATGCTTTGTATACTGCTGCCATCTAGTGTTGGGCTCAGATGATTTCAAGTGGTTTTCTTCGAAGAATTTGTTTGAGTCACGAGGAAGTGCGACGACTCCTGTTGGTCATACTGCACATGGCCATCAACTTCATTGTTCGATTGTTTTACCACATGTAGATGAGAATGGAGTTGTATTAAGTATTAGTAATGTGATGTCCATGCAAGTAATGTGAATCAATGTAAATAAACTGATCTACACAGGCTTCCGCAGAGGAAGGAGGGTGCATGTGAATCTACAGCACTACATGCCAAGAACAGATGCTTACAGGATAAGTAACATAATCCGTCGAGTCATGGGTGCTGTAGCTACACATGATGTGCATCAACTGTAAACCAGTCCCTCTCCTGAAGCGGTGGCGAGCCTGTGGGGGATGCAGTGGTTTGAAAGTCTGTAACACTTATTGGCCAACACTGGCTTGTTGACATGCAAATACATCCACACAATAATGTTTAGTGAAGATGTAAGTTGTGGATCATGTTGCTGTTTTGCAAATGTCAGCAAGTGGAATATTCGCCAATAAGGCCACAGAAGCCCCTATTTTACGAGTTGAGTGAGCTTTGGGGTAACAGGTAAAAATCTTTAGCATAACAAGTTTGAATACATTTCACTATCCATCTTGAAATTCGACTTTTAGAAATAAGATTTCCAGTGTGGAGAGATGAAAAAACAATCCATAATTGCTTAGTCTGTCTAAAAGTTTTCGTTCTGTCAATGTAGTACATTAAAGCTTGTTTTACATCCAATGTCTGTAAAGCTGTGTCTGCAACACTAAGGTTGTGGAAAGAAGACAGGTAACTATTGATTGATTAATGTGAAAGGGAGAAAGGAATATGCTACTTACCAGTATGCATCTGTTCTTGGCATGTAGAGCTGCAGATCTACACACTTTTGCGTAGATCGCCATCTGGTGTTGGGCCCGGATGTTTGCAGTTTGTTTTTCCTCTTGGAAAGTCTTTGGCAGTCACGAGGTCGGTGACTCCCTTGATTCGTATTGCGCATGGGCTTCGGCTCCATCCTCAGATTTCGCCAACAGGGAAAGATGGAGCGTAGTAATAACAGTGAAGAAACCCATGTGTGTTGTATCTAAATAAGATAGACTGGAACAGATACAGGTAGCCGGGGAGGTGGGTGGGCGTGTGTAGATCTGCAGCTCTACATGCCAAGAACAGATGCATACTAGTAAGTAGCATATTCCGTTCGAGGCATATGAGCTGCAGATTACACACTTTTGCATAGACAATATAGCAGTTGCCAACCTTAGCGGCGACCACCGGTATCTGTTGCAGTGGTTTGAAAAAGTGTTTTTAGTACAGCCAGGCCCACACTAGCTTGTTGATTGGTTTGCACATCTACACAGCAATGTTTAGTGAAAGTGTGCGGTGTTGATATCTGCAAGGCAGCTACATGGTCATCTAATGGGATGTTCCCTAGAAAAGCCATAGAAGCCCCGATCTTTCTTGTAGAGTGGGCTTTAGGGGGAACAGATAGCGTGCGTTTCGCTTTGTGGTAGCAAATCTGTATGTATTTTACAATCCACCTAGCTATCCCTGATTTAGAGATAGGGTGGAGAGAAAGAGACAAACAGTTGCTTTGTCTTTCTGAAAGGTTGTGTTCTCTGGATATAGTAAAGCAAGGCCCTTTTAACAGCCAGTGTGTGTGTAGAGCCCTTTCTGCAATAGTTTGAGGTTGCGAGAACAAAACCGGTAATTCTACCGATTGGTTTAGATGAAAGGGTGAGATGACTTTGGGTAGGAATTTTGGGTTGTAACGGAGGACAACCTTGTTCGGGTGCATTTGGAGAAAAGGTTCTTGTATAGTAAGTGCTTGTATTTCACTGACCCTTCTAAGGGAGGTGATGGCTACAAGGAAAGCTGTTTTCCATGTGAATTGCAGTTCGCATTTGTGCAAGGGTTCAAAAGGCGGTCCCATTAGCCTTGTGAGCACTATATTTAAGTTCCACACAGGTGAGGGTGGTACTCTGGGGGGAATTATTAGTTTGAGGCCTTCCATGAAGGCTTTAATGGTAGGCACTCTGAAAAGTGATAGGTGCTGTCTGTTTTGTAGGTAAGCGGCAATTGCTGCGAGGTGTAGCCGAATGGATGTATATGCTAGGTTACATCTTTGTAGGTGTAGTAAGTAGCATATGATGTGCTGTATGGATGCGTCTAGAGGGTTGATTGTGTTATGGCAATAAACAACAAATCTTTTCCACTTGGCAGCGTAGCAGGCTCTAGTGGTAGGGCGTCTAGCTTCTCGGATTACGTTCATACAGTCGGGGGAAGGTTAAGGTATCCAAATTCTAGGATCTCAGGAGCCAGATCGCAAGGTTGAGCTGAGCTGGGTCCGGGTGTCTGATCTCTCCAAGGTTCTGGGTTAGGAGGCATGGTGAGAGGTGCAACTTTTGGTGTGGCACTACCGAGAGTTCCAGCAGCGTGGTGTACCACGGTTGTCTGGCCCATGGTTGGAGCTACTAGAATCAGTGTGAGGGAGTGCTGTTGTAGCTTTCGCACCACTAATTGAATTAGTGGGAGAGGTGGAAAGGCGTACGCAAATTTTCCTGACCAGTTCATCCATATCGCATTGCCTTTGGACAATGGGTGTGGGTATATGGCGGCGAAGCTTGGGCATTTTTTGTTTTCGTGGGTGGCGAAGAGGTCTATCTGCGGATGCCCCCACATCTGAAAGAACGGGTGAAGTTCCCACTCGTGGATCTGCTGCGTCTGCTGAGCAGATCTGCCATGGTGTTTTGGACTCCTGGGGCATGCTGGGCTAGGAGAAAGATTGTGTGGAATTGCCCATCTCCATATGCTCTGTGCTAGGAGAGAGCTGTGGAGAGTGTGTGCCGCCTTGTTTTTGAATGTAGTACATGGCGGTCATGTTGTCTGTGCGAATAAGGACTGCCTTGCCTAAAATCTGTGTGTGAAAGGATTTTAGGGCTAGAAAGATTGCCAGTAACTCCAGATGGTTGAAGTGGAGTAACTTGTTGCGGCGTCCATGTGCACTGCGAGGTGTAGTAGATGAGCTACCCAGCCGGAGGGCGATGCGTCTGTTGTCGGGATTATTTGTGGAACCGGGTCCAGGAACGGTCGACCTCTGGAAAGATTTGTGGTGTTCACCACTGCAGAGAACGATGGGTGCGACCGTCTACCAACACCAGATCTGTCCGTTGCCCCTGGGCCTGGTTCCACTGGCGCGCTAAGCACTCTTGGAGTGGACGCATCTGGAGTCTTGCATGAGGCACTATGAAAATGCAAGAGGCCATCATCCCTAGGTGGTGGTTCACCGTGAAGCCTAGTTGGTGAAGTAGTTTGATTGTAGATGCGGTGTGGTGTACACATTGGTTGTAGGACGCTGCTTTTATCAGCCAGTCGTCCAAATATGGGAAGACGTGAATGTGCTGTCTTCTGAGATGTGCCGTCACTACCGCTAGGCACTTGGTGAATACCCTTGGTGCTGTTGTGACCCCGAATGGGAGCACCTTGAACTGGTAGTGTTGACGGTCCACTACAAATCTGAGGTACTTTCTGTGAGCATGGTGTTTCGGAATGTGAAAGTATGCGTCTTTCAAGTCCAGTGTGGTGAGAAAGTCGTTCTGGGAGAGGAGCGGAAGTACCTGCTGAAGTGTTACCATGTGAAAATGGTCCGAATGTATGTATGTGTTTAGAGGCCGAAGATCTAAGATAGGTCGTAGAGTCTCGTCTCTTTTTGGTATCAGAAAATATAGGGAGTATACTCCTAAATTTTGTTGACTGGCGGGTACTGTTTCTAACGCCTCTTTTTGTAGGAGGGAGATTACCTCCTGTTTTAGTAACGTGGAATGTTCTTGTGACTTTGGGCGTTGCCTCGGTGGAATGTGGGGGGGGGGTAGATGTGAGTTCTAGGCAGTACCCTGAACGAATAATTTGGGTCACCCATCTGTCTGCTGTGATGGACTCCCAGACGTGAAGGAAATTTTGTAGTCTGCCCCCGACCGGATTGGGGTGGTCTGGAGGGAGCAGGAAAAAGTCATTGGGTAGGCGGTGTGGCTGAGCGGGCGGTATTTGTTTTGCCTCTGCCTTTGTTATTGCCTCTATAGCCGCCTCTTTGATAACCCCTTGTGAAGGTGGATTGAGAAGGGGATTTGTAGGACGTGGACGCGCTATCTGAGGAGTAGCCTCTGCCCGTGCCCCGAAAGGAAAAGCGGCGAAAGGAGCGCCTAGGAGGGTGTGACTGTAGGGCTCCCATAGATTTCGCCGTATCTGTCTTTCTTCATCTTAGAGGGCCTCATCTACCTTTGGACCGAATAGATGTTCTTGATCAAATGGATGGTTTAAAATGGAGGCCTGTACCTCCGGTTTAAAGCCTGAAACTCTCAGCCAAGCATGGCGACGGAGGAGGACGCTAGTGTTAATGGCCCTGGAGGCTGTGTCTGCTGTGTCTAAGGCACAGCGTATAGAGGTGTTAGTTATGGTCTTACCCTCTTGAATTAATTCATTGGCCCTATTTTTGTATTTTTCTGGGAGATGGTGCAGGATGGTTTCTAGCTCATCATAATGCGCTCTGTCGTATCTGGCCAATAGCGCTTGAGTGTTGGCGATGCGCCATATATTGGCTGCCTGTGACGCAGTGCGCTTTCCTGACACGTCCAGTAGCTTTGACTGTCAGGCGGTGGTGCTTCGCCGGACGCCTGGGAGTTTGACCTCTTCCGAGCAGTGGAGACCACTAGGGAATCCAGTGGCGCTGGCCCTTTGATATAGGCAGGATCTGTGGGGGCAGCTTTATACTCTCTATGCGTGGGTTAATGACCCTAGCCCGGACTGGGTCTTTAAAAACCTCTGGCGCATGTTTAATTACCCCTTTGAGCATAGGTAGTATAGAAGTAGACCTATGTGCAGTATCAAAGGTGTCTAGGAGGAAATCTTCCTCTACTGGGTCAGTGTGTATCTCTACCCCGTGATAATGTGCCGCCCTCTGAAGTAGGTGGTGAAAACCTAATGAGTCTTCTGGCGGAGATGGCCTGGATGGATAAAGGTCATCTTGTGGGACATCTGGAATGTCTGGATTATTATAATCATCCCATGGGTCTGGGGATCCTGTAGGGGTGGGGTCTTATGGCACATCTGCTGGGTCGTAGTATGGGTCCCCCTGATCATCATGGTCTGGAGACTGGGTCGGAGAGCGATGAGGCAGGGGTGGAGAAGGCAGAGGGGGCTGAGGTGGAGGAGGCGGAGAAGGCATTCTGAAAGGGGAGGTAGCACAGTCTTTCCTCTTTGGAGGTGGAGGTGGAGCTGGTTTGTCCAAATGTCTCTTTTTAGAAGACCGTGCCAAATGTCCAGTTTTTGGATCCTTGGTAAGTGTCTTTTGCAAAGGATCCGGTGTAAATAGTTCTTGCGACACTGGCTGTTCGGTGCCGAAGTTTTCGGGGCCGATGGCTTTTTAGGCTTGTCTGTGCCGTGCTTTTTGGAACCTCCGATTTTTTGGTTGGCGCCGAGACAGGCTTCGGCGCGGGAGTGTCGGTGCTGAGGGCCTTATGATGTTTGGTCGGCACCGAGAGGCTGGGTTGCGACACCGAGGGTTTTGGTGCGGAGCTCGGTGTCGAGGTAGAGGCCGATCTCTTCTTCGGTGCCAAAGTGTGTTTATCGGCACCGCTGGCAGGCTGGCTCGAGCCAGAGCCGCCGGAAGGCTTATTAGGCTTCTTCACCGGGCCTGAAGGTGGGGGGTTCGAAGCGGTGTCTTTGGTCTTGCCTAGGCCCGGAGGCGAAGGCATGACCGAGGTCTTTTTGGGTGTCGGCGTGGGAGGGGGTATTTTACTCACAACCCTCTGCGCCGGGGTGATGCCCTCCACATCCGAGTCGTCGGCTTCGGAAGCACTGACTAGGTACTCTTCGGTGTGCTGCTGTCCCGGAGCTTAGACGTCGTCCCTGAAGATGTCGACTGGAACGGAAGTCGAGGAGTGCGCCATTTTTCGTCTGGCCCTTCGATCTCGAATAGTCTTTTTGGATCTGAAAGACTTGGAGGCGGGACAGTCTCGAGCCTCGTGTTCAGGGGAAGAGGCAGAGGTTGCACACCTCATGAAGATTGGTGTGGGGGAATTTGGACCCACATCGAGAGCACTTCTTGAATGGAGTTCTTTCCATCAGCCGGGACCGGAGCTTGGATAGGCCCGAAGGCCGCCGTCGATGACTGGAATCGAAGGTGTGTCGAAGAAGGTGATCGAGATCAGGATCTGAACAATACCGTGAAGAGCGAGGATTTTGCTTCGATCGTCGAACTGGAATGTTCGGAACCGGAGCGCGAAGTATTACATCCGAGCCCGATGGCGGAAAAAAACAGAGGATGGAGCCGAAGCCCATGCGCAATACGAACCAAGGGAGGAGTCGCCGACCTCGTGACTTCCAAAGACTTTCCAAGAGGAAAGTCAAACTGCAAACATCCGGGCCCAACACCAGATGGCGATCTATGCAAAAGTGTGTAATCTGCAGCTCCTATGCCTCGAACCTTTGGTTTGGTTTTAAAAACTACTTTGTCTCCATGTAGTTGGAAGAATAGTTCTTCTAAGGTTAATCCCGGAGCTCACTAACACGTCTAAGTGAAGTGAGAGCTACAAAAAAAAAAGCGACTTTCCAAGACAAATATTGGTTTTGGCACAAATGTAGTGGTTCAAATGGAGGCCCTGTGAGCCTGGTCAGTACAATATTAAGATTGCATGCTGGAGCAAGTAGAACCCTAGGCGGAATTACTCTTAAGTTGTTCCATAAATGCCTTAATACAGGTATTCTGAACAGAGATACATGTTGCCTATTTTGTGAGTAGGCTGCAATGGCAGCACGGTGCCAGCGTACGGAAGTAAATGCTAGACCTGAAGTTTGAAGATGCAACAAATACGAAAGAATCGTTTGTACCGGTGCTTGTAATGGGTCAACCTTTTGATGCGGTCAGTATAGCTCAATTAGTTTCCCTTTGGCAGCATAGCAGTGTCTGGTCGTAGGCCTACGAACTTGTTTAAGAGTAGCCATATATTGCTGTGAGAAATGTAAGCACCGAAACGCACAAGGAGCCATATTGCAAGGTTCATCCCCCGGGAACTGGGATCTCTTATTCTGCCATGGTTCTGTGTGAGAAGGACCGGGTTGAGTGGAAGCTTCTTGTGTGGGACGAGGGAGAGTTCAGTAGTGTGGTGAACCATGGTTGACGAGTCCAGGTTGGAGCTATTAGTACTAGGGTGAGTGATGTCTGCTGGAGCTGTCTGACCACCAATGGAAGTAGTGGGAAAGAATAAAAAGCGCCGGCAAATAACTGACCAGTTTATCCATACAGAATTGCTCTTGTATAGGGGATGTGGGAACCTGGACTGAAGCTTGGGCATTTTACACTCTCTGGGGTTGCAAACAGATTTATTTGTGGAAATCCCCATTTTTGAAAGTACGGTAGGAGAACTTTGGGGTGGAGTTCCTATTTGGGAACTTGTTGCTGCGTCCTGCTGACAAGATCTTCAACTTGATTGCGTGTCCCTGGTACATGTTCTGCCAGAATATGAATGTTGCGATATATTGTGAAGCGCCAAATGATGTGGGCAAAGCGGGATAATTGCAGAGAGTGCGTCACCCCTCTGTTTTTGTAGACAATAAATTGTTGTCATATTGTCCATTCGGATCAGGACAACTTTGTACAGTGGGTTAGACAGGAACGCTTTCAATGCTAGGTGAACAGTTTGAAGCTCCAGGTAACTGATATGGAGACCCTGGTATTTGGAGTCCCAACCCCATGAATTGTAAGATTCTGCAGGTGAGCTCCCTAACCCTTTAGTAAAACTGTGAGAATGTCTTAGAGAACGGCCGCCCTTTGGACAGGTTTTGTGAATTCCACCACTGCAGAGAATTTGTGCGGCTGTCTACCAACACTAGATCGTGTAGCTGACCCCCGTGACTGTGTCCACGGACGTGAGAGACATTCTTGCAGCGATCTCATATGTGAACATTCGTGTGGGACTATTGCGATGCAGGATGCCATCATGCCTAAAAGTCGCATGAGTGTTTGGACTGACTTGGGTCTCCAGTTGAAGGGTATTCGTGACACAATGTTTTGTATCCTGTCTGCAATTGGGTATGCTAGTCCCAAGTGAGCGTGGAGTATAGCTCCTAAATATGGCTGTACTGGAGTTGGTTGAAGGTGCCATTTTTGCAGATTAAGGGTATACCCTAGTTGATGTAATATGGTGAGCGTTTGTGTGCTATTTGCTAAGTTGGGAGCTGTTTGCCTTCATGAGCCAATCGTCCAAATAAGGAAACACATGTACGTTTCGTCTGCGCAGATGTGCCGCCACTACTGCTAGGCATTTTGTGAATACCAGAGGTGCGGTGGTGACTCCAAAGGGAAGAACCTTGAAGTGATCACGTTTTCCTTGGAAGAGAAACCATAGGAATTTCCAGTATGAGAGCTGCATGGATATGTGGAAATAGGCATCCTTTAGGTCTAAAGGGGCCACAAAGTCGCCTTTTTGCAATGGGGCAAACCCTTCCTGGAGAGTGACCATGTGGAAGTGCTCGGATAGGATATAATGACTGAGTGGTCTGAGGTCGAGAATGGCTCAAAGATAGTCTTTTTTGGAAATAAGTATAATATACTCCTGCTCTGTGATATGGTTTTAGGACTGGTTCTATAGCCCCGTTGAGTAACAGAGCTGGACTCTGCTGTTGGAGGAGAGATTGGTGCTGTATGGAGAGTTTGTGTTTGCGAGGTGAAATATTTGGAGGAGTTGTGATGAGATCCAGACAATAACCATGTTGGATAATGTCCAACACCCATTGATCGGTTGTGATGTTTTCCATGCCGTTAAAAAAATTCTGAAGATGTTCTCCGACAGGTGTTCAGTGGCCCGGGAGAATGGTAAGAAAGTCCTTGTTTGGTGTTTGTATTGGCGGTCCTGGTTTTATTTCTGCAACCGCAGCCCTTGAAATGATTTCCTCTGTAGGCCCCCTGTAAAAAGGTGTCACCAGTGGGGGGGGGGGGGGGGGGGGGGGTGAACTGTCCCCGACCCTGGGGTGTTGGTGGAGGCAGACCAACCAGTGTTTGAAATTGGGCCTACAGAAGGAACCCCGATATGTGGGGGTTTGTAAGGCTCCCGTTGATTTAGCGACATCAGTAACCTTTTTCAGTTTCTACTTGAGGGTCAAAGAGTGGCTCCTTGTTAAAGGGGGGGGGGATTAGGAATGGTTACACTTCAGGTTTAAAGCCGGAGCCAAGCAGGTCTACGTAAAAGAATACTGGTGTCTATGCCTCTAGTTGCAGAGTCTAGTGCCCATATTATGGCGTTACTGCTGATTAGCTTTCCCTCGTTAACAATTTCGGAACCCCTTTACTTGTACACTTCTGGAGATGTTGGAGGAGCCCCCCCATTTCATCCCAAAGAGCCCTGTCGTAATGAGTTAAGAGCCTGACGTTGGCAATACCCCATTGACTAGCAGTTTGTGCTGCTATCCTTTTACCTGAAGCGTCAATCAGTTTTGACTCCTTTTCTGCGGGAGGTGTTTCCCTAGTGGTTTTGGAGTTTGCTCTTTTGCATGCATTAGCCACTGAGTCCGGTGTTAATTGTCCCCTAATATATATAAAATCAGATAGTACAGCCATATATTTTTTTGTCCACTCGTGGTGACATGCTTCGTGCCTTTACAGGGGCCTTAAAAATGTTGTCTGCATGGTGTAGCATTCCTTTAAGGAGTGGTAAACATGGTGACCCCTTTTAAGCAGTGGATATGGTTTCAAAAGAAAGCCATCTTCTATAGGGCCTTTATGTAAAGGATCGTTATGAAAAGCTGCAGCTCTGGCTATTAGATCTTGATAGGCAGAGGCATCATCGGGTGGTGATGGACGTGTGGGGTAAAGGCCTGAGTCTGTATCCACCTGTTGCGCTCGGTCAAAAGCATCCCCAGGATGTGTCCTCTGGCATGTTATCATCCTCATCGATGATGGGTGAACGAGGGGATGTGTGTGGTGAAGGTCCGGGTCTGTATCCCCCTGTGGCACTCGTCATAAGCATCCCCAGGATGTGTCCCCTCTGGCACGTGATAATCTTCATCGATGATGGGTGAATGAGGGGACATGTCTGCTTCAGACGCTTGTAGTGAATCAGGTGGTGGAGTAGCTGGTGTTGATGTAGGCATGGGAGAGTGTAAAGGGCTAGTAGCAATGTCCCTTTTCTTCTTTTTGAAAGGTTACACAGGAATGTCAATAGCATCTTCAAAAACTAAGTCTTTTGAAGGACTGAGGCTTTGCCGGCTGAAGAATTATCTTCTAAGTTCCGGGTTGAATTTGCAATATTTTATGCCTCGGATCGAGCCGTTACTGACTGGTTCGAGTGAAGTTTTTGGACTGTATGTGTAACATTTTGGACCCCAAGTATGTGCCAGTGCCGATGCGGTCGGACCCAAAGCACCATGACTTTTGTCTTTCGGAACCACAGTGGAACTTCGGTGAGTTGCCGAATTGGACTTTGAGGAAGTGAGTCCCCGGCTGTAAGCCGAGATTTCGGCGCCAAGCCAGAGGGCGAGGCTTCCGAATCTGTATATCTTTTCTGCAGTGTTTTCTGCCGTGGCGAACCGTAAGCAGTTTTTTCGGATGGATACGTTTCTTTTGTTTTTGATCGGGACAGTTGTACTCCTGGTCCAATGTTTCTGAGCTGACTTGAGACTGGCTGAATCTTGTTCCATGTCTGAACCAGAGTCTGAATCATGGGTGGACAGGGATTCCTCTTCGGCTGCTGCTGCTGCCTCTTCTTCCTCCTGTCAACCGAAGGTGTCCAGAGAGTCATCTGCTTGTTTGCAAAGCGATTCTTGAGGACAGGCCCGTCGATCTCACAGAAATCCTCTCGATGATCGGGTGAGAGGCAGAGATTGAAACTGAATGTTGGTCGGTGTGAGGGTATTTGGAGCAGCACTTCAGACAGAAACGGAATGAAGTGCGTTTCATCAGCAGCTCATTCTCCGAAAATTCTGTAAAAGTCGGAGGCCTGAACGGGTGTGGACCGTAAGCCGTGGAGCGAGTCGAAGAACACGACGCAAAAATGTTATTGGCTCGTAAAGCAAGATTAACTACGCAATCGAGACAATACCATTGTTTTGAAGGATCAACTAGCGAACCGAAGAGAGACGGAAAGGATCTCGAACAGAAGCGCGAGAGAATACATGCGACCCAGTCAGAAGAAAAAACAAAACAATTTTACCTTTGGAGTCGATGCCCATGCGCAGTATCACCAACAGGAGGAGTCACAACTTCGCCTTCAACAACTTTGAAGAAAAACAACTTGTAATCATCCAAGCCCAAAACTAGATGGGGCACTTACGCACAGCATGTTTATCTACAGCACACATGCGTCGGACACAATATAACCATCGCCTCCTCTTGCCAAGGCTAGGCATATTGGATTTGGCAATGCTGGTTATCTTTTAGGGCTGGGGCTCCGGTATTTCTGGTGGTAAGGCGCGATAGCCTGGCACTGAAACCTGTAGTGCCTTCTTTTTGATTGTCTTATTCAGTATGTCGAAGGCTCCAGGAGCTCGAGGGCTGCAACGCATTTCACACACAAAGTGACTGCAGTGATCATGTATGTAAATTCAACGTTGTGTCCTCAACGGCACCTGCCTCAGGTTGGCAACATTCTATTTTATACGCCCCCTTTCAGGCTCAGATTTGTAGACCAGGCCAGAGCTAGGGCCTAGACACTGCTGTACGCGAGGCTCAGCGCTTTTAGCTCTAGCTATTCCAGCCTTTGACAAAAAAGCCATGAAGATCTCGGACAGGCCGCCATTGTGGGCCTTTGGGCGACACGCATTACACATCCCAGAGTACAGTTCCTTACACCCAGAGAAATGCAATGCTTCCCCAGCTCAAATTAAAAAAACTCAGAATAACTTCCAAATAAACAGATGTGAGACTTGCTATGCATAGGATCTGAATCACACATTACGCTACAAACTCACATGAGTCCAAGCCCAATTGAGGGAAACTTAACTTTGAAGATGGCGGACAAGTGTCCCCAGCACAGCGACTTATGATGGTCTCTGATACTTCAAAACTGAAGAAAACCAAGGCACCCCCAAACCCAGGTAGGACATGTCAGCATTATGCACAGCAGATACATCTACTAGGTTTACACTATAGAGACACGTACCCTCAAAGGATGCCTCATACCCTTCTCAGCGAAGGGGCGGCAAGAGCCTCTATAAGGCTGGTGTATGAGTTGGGGTACAGGGCTTAGCTTCTCAAGTATCCTAAGTGGACCCCCTAAGCTGTGCCCAAGGCTCCGGCACACCCCATACAGGAGGACTGTACCATGAGTATGAAGGAGGGGCCTGTGCACTCAGTGTCGCACCCCGATGCAGTACAGCATGATGCATCCTTACTGGATACTTCAGGAAGGACCGGGGTTTAGAATGAACCACGCTAGCGGATTATATAGGCTCAGCAAAGTCGAAGAAACCATGGGGCCCTCGGCCAAACCTCCCACAGGCCTTAGGTTTCTACTTACCGAATTATCCCAAACTCGTCGAAGTAACCCCCGCGACCTTCAGTTCCAAAGGGCTCCTTGAAGGTCAGCACCACACACCCAATGTTGTCTCGATTCCAGATGGGACCAAAGATGCGGTTACCAAACCTGGGGAGAGAGCAGATCGTGAGAAGCGAGAGAGCGCGCAGGGGGTGAGAAGCGAGAGAGCGCGCAGGGGGTGAGAAGCGAGAGAGCGCGCAGGGGGTGAGAAGCGAGAGAGCGCGCAGGGGGTGAGAAGCGAGAGCGCGCAGGGGGTGAGAAGCGAGAGCGCGCAGGGGGTGAGAAGCGAGAGCGCGCAGGGGGTGAGAAGCGAGAGCGCGCAGGGGGTGAGAAGCGAGAGCGCGCAGGGGGTGAGAAGCGAGAGCGCGCAGGGGGTGAGAAGCGAGAGCGCGCAGGGGGTGAGAAGCGAGAGCGCGCAGGGGGTGAGAAGCGAGAGCGCGCAGGGGGTGAGAAGCGAGAGCGCGCAGGGGGTGAGAAGCGAGAGCGCGCAGGGGGTGAGAAGCGAGAGCGCGCAGGGGGTGAGAAGCGAGAGCGCGCAGGGGGTGAGAAGCGAGAGCGCGCAGGGGGTGAGAAGCGAGAGCGCGCAGGGGGTGAGAAGCGAGAGCGCGCAGGGGGTGAGAAGCGAGAGCGCGCAGGGGGTGAGAAGCGAGAGCGCGCAGGGGGTGAGAAGCGAGAGCGCGCAGGGGGTGAGAAGCGAGAGCGCGCAGGGGGTGAGAAGCGAGAGCGCGCAGGGGGTGAGAAGCGAGAGCGCGCAGGGGGTGAGAAGCGAGAGCGCGCAGGGGGTGAGAAGCGAGAGCGCGCAGGGGGTGAGAAGCGAGAGCGCGCAGGGGGTGAGAAGCGAGAGCGCGCAGGGGGTGAGAAGCGAGAGCGCGCAGGGGGTGAGAAGCGAGAGCGCGCAGGGGGTGAGAAGCGAGAGCGCGCAGGGGGTGAGAAGCGAGAGCGCGCAGGGGGTGAGAAGCGAGAGCGCGCAGGGGGTGAGAAGCGAGAGCGCGCAGGGGGTGAGAAGCGAGAGCGCGCAGGGGGTGAGAAGCGAGAGCGCGCAGGGGGTGAGAAGCGAGAGCGCGCAGGGGGTGAGAAGCGAGAGCGCGCAGGGGGTGAGAAGCGAGAGCGCGCAGGGGGTGAGAAGCGAGAGCGCGCAGGGGGTGAGAAGCGAGAGCGCGCAGGGGGTGAGAAGCGAGAGCGCGCAGGGGGTGAGAAGCGAGAGCGCGCAGGGGGTGAGAAGCGAGAGCGCGCAGGGGGTGAGAAGCGAGAGCGCGCAGGGGGTGAGAAGCGAGAGCGCGCAGGGGGTGAGAAGCGAGAGCGCGCAGGGGGTGAGAAGCGAGAGCGCGCAGGGGGTGAGAAGCGAGAGCGCGCAGGGGGTGAGAAGCGAGAGCGCGCAGGGGGTGAGAAGCGAGAGCGCGCAGGGGGTGAGAAGCGAGAGCGCGCAGGGGGTGAGAAGCGAGAGCGCGCAGGGGGTGAGAAGCGAGAGCGCGCAGGGGGTGAGAAGCGAGAGCGCGCAGGGGGTGAGAAGCGAGAGCGCGCAGGGGGTGAGAAGCGAGAGCGCGCAGGGGGTGAGAAGCGAGAGCGCGCAGGGGGTGAGAAGCGAGAGCGCGCAGGGGGTGAGAAGCGAGAGCGCGCAGGGGGTGAGAAGCGAGAGCGCGCAGGGGGTGAGAAGCGAGAGCGCGCAGGGGGTGAGAAGCGAGAGCGCGCAGGGGGTGAGAAGCGAGAGCGCGCAGGGGGTGAGAAGCGAGAGCGCGCAGGGGGTGAGAAGCGAGAGCGCGCAGGGGGTGAGAAGCGAGAGCGCGCTGAGGGAAGTGAAAGAGACACACAAGAGTCATCACAGCACCATGAAGGACAAAGTGTCACCTCAGAAACACACTAGCGCACCACATGAACACAGACTTGTTACTAAATCACTAAATGGGACACAGGCATCTGCACAAGAGAGACATTTTGGACTACACAGGGCTCACCACAGCTATAAAGCTTCACACAGGGCTCACCACAGCCATACAAGCTTCACACAGGGATCACCACAGCTATACAAGCTGCACACAGGGATCACCACAGCTATACAAGCTGCACACAGGGATCACCACAGCCATACAAGCTTCACACAGGGCTCACCACAGCCATACAAGCTTCACACAGGGCACACCACAGCCATAAAGCTTCACACAGGGCACACCACAGCCATAAAGCTTCACACAGGGCACACCACAGCCATACAAGCTTCACACAGGGCTCACCACAGCCATACAAGCTTCACACAGGGCTCACCACAGCCATACAAGCTTCACACAGGGCTCACCACAGCCATACAAGCTTCACACTGGGCTCACCACAGCTATACAAGCTTCACACTGGGCTCACCACAGCTATACAAGCTTCACACTGGGCTCACCACAGCTATACAAGCTTCACACTGGGCTCACCACAGCTATACAAGCTCCACACTGGGCTCACCACAGCTATACAAGCTCCACACTGGGCTCACCACAGCTATACAAGCTCCACACTGGGCTCACCACAGCTATACAAGCTTCACACAGGGCTCACCACAGCTATACAAGCTTCACACAGGGCTCACCACAGCTATACAAGCTTCACACAGGGCTCACCACAGCTATAAAGCTTCACACAGGGCTCACCACAGCTATAAAGCTTCACACAGGGCTCACCACAGCTATAAAGCTTCACACAGGGATCACCACAGCTATAAAGCTTCACACAGGGATCACCACAGCCATACAAGCTTCACACAGGGCTCACCACAGCTATAAAGCTTCACACAGGGATCACCACAGCTATAAAGCTTCACACAGGGCACACCACAGCCATACAAGCTTCACACAGGGATCACCACAGCCATACAAGCTTCACACAGGGATCACCACAGCTATACAAGCTTCACACAGGGATCACCACAGCTATACAAGCTTCACACTGGGCTCACCACAGCTATACAAGCTTCACACAGGGCACACCTCAGCCATACAAGCTTCACACAGGGATCACCACAGCTATAAAGCTTCACACAGGGCTCACCACAGCTATAAAGCTTCACACAGGGCTCACTGCAACATCATGAAGGAACACAAGAATCGTCACACGGAGCACACTGCAGCACCAAGAAGGATACACAGATCACCACAGCCACACAAGCGTCACACGGGCACACACTGGCCTTAGAAACACCATGTGGGCCACACAACATGCGAGAAGAACACAGGTCACACCATAGAACTACAAGAAACAGAGGGTTCAAATCACCACAATGAGGGGCGAGAGGGACACAAGAAGGGTCTGAGGGACTCACCTCAGCACCATGAGGTTCTGCACCATCTCTTTTCCCAGGTAGTGATCTATGCGGTAGATCTGCTCCTCTTTGAAGAGCGATGAGATGTGATTGGACAACTTGTTGGAACTGTCCAGATCCTTTCCAAAGGGCTTCTCCACAATGACCCGGTTCCATCCGCTGTAGAGAAACGCAAGAAAGAGAAGTACAATGACCAGGGTTGAGGAAGACCCCAACAGAAAGGAAGACACTGCTAAAGGATCAGACACAAGGCAAGAACAAGGGTGTGGATGTGGGAGAGACCACTCCCGAAACTGATGGTCAGAGGAGGATGGGGTGACCAAGAGAGAAGGAATAACAAAGGGGGCCAAGAAGTGTGAGAGGGGCCACCAGAGAGAGAGTGAGCGCTAGGACACGAGGGGCCACGAGAGAGCGAGAGAGAGCGAGGGCTAGGACGCGAGGGGCCACGAGAGAGCGAGAGAGAGCGAGGGCTAGGACGCGAGGGGCCACGAGAGAGCGCGAGGGCTAGGACGCGAGGGGCCACGAGAGAGCGCGAGGGCTAGGACGCGAGGGGCCACGAGAGAGCGAGAGAGAGCGAGGGCTAGGACGCGAGGGGCCACGAGAGAGCGAGCGAGGGCTAGGACGCGAGGGGCCACGAGAGAGCGAGAGAGAGCGAGGGCTAGGACGCGAGGGGCCACGAGAGAGCGAGAGAGCGCGAGGGCTAGGACGCGAGGGGCCACGAGAGAGCGAGAGAGCGCGAGGGCTAGGACGCGAGGGGCCACGAGAGAGCGAGAGGGCTAGGACGCGAGGGGCCACGAGAGAGAGAGAGAGGGGGCTAGGACCCGAGGGGCCACGAGAGAGAGAGATAGGACCCGAGGGGCCACGAGAGAGAGCGCGTGAGGGCTAGGGTGTGAGAGGGGCCAACCGAGAGAGCGTGAGGGCTAGGGTGTGAGGTAGGGACATCTCTGTGCAAGGATTAGTCAAGACCCAGAACGTGAGGGTCACGCTGACTCAGACAAGGAGAGACTCAGCAATGTTGTGTGAGGTCTTCGACAGAAGGAGTGACTGACAGAAGACCATAGTTGAGGAAGACTCTGGAGGGGGAGGCTGAACAAGACCTTGAATTCAAGGAGATCACAAGAAAGGCAAAGAATGTCAGGGAGCAAATAGACAGTTCAGGAAGTTTGAGAGCTCCTTGGTGAGCGGCCGATGGCCGAAGGTTGACTCTGTAGCCTAGAGATATATTCATGTGCAAAGTGGTGCAAGCCTAAGAGGGGTCGCTCAACCTTTGAAGACCTGCAGTAAGAATCCAGCTGGGCCTCTTCTCTGAGAGACCCTTCAGTAAAGGACCCACTTCCAAACTCCCCACTGGAGCCCTGGTGTCTGGCTTAGCGACTGCTCAACAGCTCGCCTACAACCTTTCATCTGTGATTTATTCTAGCCCCACACGCCGACTGCAGGGCGCAGTCCAGCCCCAGCGGGCTCTGGTCTGGTCTCATATACCGAAGCCACGCTGGGAAACAACGTAGGAGGACCGCCTTCGCAGGGAAGGGATAGCTGATGTTTGGAGATTCAACAATTATTTACTAAAATGAAGCTCGTATTTATGGACACAAAGAAGGACTCCATTAAAATGACAAGGTTCTCTTTGAAAGGAGGGGGGGGGGGGTAATTTAAGAAACGCTGTATTTGAGCTTTTGTGCAATTTTCAAAAAGTGACAAGTAGATGTCAGGGGGCAAAATTATTGCATTTTATCAAAATATATGTAAAGCTTTTATTTGAGTGATAATTCCTATTGAATTCAAGAGACTCGGCTGATCATGTTTCCTTCGTACTCGAGGGCACTCGCGGATACTCCAACACATTTGAAGGCAATTCATCAACGAAGCGATTTTTCCGGCCCCATCATTCATGCTGTGAGGCCTTCGCTAGCAGCAGGACCGGCGCTGCTGCCCGTGAGGTCCGGTCTCCGCGTTGCGTCGCTTCGCGGTCCCGCTGGAGCAGCCGCAGCGCCGCGGCGACCCGCACATGGCCGGTCCCGGGTCCCCGTCCGAGTCTGCGCGGCGGATAAAAACCATGGAACTGGATTGTGACCGGGAGTAATTACCAGAGGCGAACGATACTCCAGCATCCTGCCCCTCACTGTGTCCTTAACAAGGTTCCCTTTAATTACTTTCCTTTGGGTTCGGCAACGAGAGGCTCGTGGAGCGACTCGCTTTGTCTGCGGGATCACAGTGGAGATCCTTCCTGTAAATAACTGGCAAGAAAGCGGCGGCGCGGTGTCGGCAAGAGGCGGAGGATTAGGCGGAGGATTAGTTCATGAACATAAGAGACTGAAGAGGCCCAACTGTGGTGTTGGGGGCCCTAGGCCCTCATGCTAGGAAGCACTGACGCAGACACATGGTTGTATGGTGGGTTAACTGGCCACGAGCACGTGCGCTCGGCCCTTTTATTAGCCTAGTCACCTGACCCAGTGACGTAGGTGGTGGGTGGGTGTAAAGTGTAGATCATACACTTATGAACACTAGAACGTGTCCATGCTAGGACACTACATTCCTCCCAATCTTTAATAACAAAAACCCGGAGTCAAATGTCCAACCTAGGGGAGAAAAGACATATATATACAGATGTAATACAGTGACTAAACTTCTGCAGAGTCGCTCACGCTTCAGCAGCCTGGAGTCACAGACGATGTTCTTCCTGTCGCGGACGATGTTCTTCCTGTCGCGGGCGATCACCAGTTCACTGTGGCACCAGTCATGGGTGCTCGATGGAGTTAGTCTGTTTGACGGCTCTGCCTTGAAGTTGCTCTCACAGTCTTTCTTCGCTTTACTTTCTTGGCGACAAACGCAGTTGTTGAGTTCTTTTGGTTCAGCGCTAGATGTTGCCATTTATCTTTTTAGTCCAGTCCTTTTCTTTATCTGTGGCGTGTGTTCTGTTTTGCAGAAAGACGGGTTATTCGCAAGACACCCCTCTCACCAGGATGCCCCTCTCACAGGTGTTCCCCTGCCACGGGATATCCTTGAGGCCCTCTTCCTCAGATCTGGCCTGGGTTCAGTGTCCTGTATCGTGTTACTCCCATGCCGATAAGTACGGGTGCGGAGGAGACGGCAGGTCTCACCTCAGATGCGCAGTCAGACCTGGAGGGTGGCTGTTGGCTCCTGTCTTTAGCACGCGAAGTCTTCATCCTCCTGAGACCTTTGCTGAAGGGCGGCTGATGACCCTCTCTCGTCGCGGGGATACTCTCTCTCACCGGCATCCCTGAGGCCTTTGCCCCTGAGTCACCACGGCTGGCATTGACCAGTGTCCGTGTAACCCCAAAGGTGGGTGTTTCGAATGGTCCGGCCTGCTCACCTCTGCAGATCCCAGGTGTGCTGAAAGCATCATCAAACAGATGGTCTTTTCTCCGTGCCACGGGTGTTTTTTAGGATTTGCACACTGTGTTCTGACGCTTGTCACCTTCCTTGTCTTTGAGGTGTGAGTGGTCTTGCCACACTCTTCTCCTTGTCCTCTATTTCTGTCCCCTTTTCCTTTAGGTGGCAGACGTGCCACTCTGATATCATCCTCCTTCTTGTAGTGGCAAACGTGCCACTCAGACATCTTTTCTTGTAGTGGCAAACGTGCCACTGCGATGTCTTCTTTCTTCTTAGTGGCGGACGTGCCACTCTGGTCTCTTCATCTCTTCGCTTCACGACCTACTCTGGACCGTTTCTGTTCTCCTCTTATCTGGCCAGGCTTCTCCATGCAGCGCGCGCACTCCGCACGTGTTCCCCCTGGTCTTGTCCTCGTCCGAGAACACTCTCTTCATCTTCAGCATTCCGAGTTCGGGTCGTGACCTTCTCTTCATCTTCACCTTGTCACCAGTTACTTCGGTTGAAGTTCGTGGGGCCATGCTCATGGTCCGCTTCGGTCTTCTCCCTTTCACCAGTTGCTTTGGTTCTTCTTGAGCTTCTTGGACCACTTGACGGTCCGCGCTGCCGATCACTGGCAGGATACCTTCGGTCTTGCGTCAGACCTCTTTGTGCGACTCCTGGCGAGTCGGCTTCTTTGGTGCGACCATGTGGCAGGTCGGCTGGGCCTTTGTGGTGCGACCATTTGGCTGGTCGGCTTGACCTTTGCGTTGGGACCGTTTGGCAGGTCGGCTGGGCCTTTGTGGCGCGACCATTTGGCTGGTCGGCTTGACCTTGGAGTTGCGACCGTTTGGCAGGTCGGCTGGGCCTTAGTGGTGCGACCATTTGGCTGGTCGGCTTCACGAGGTGTGTCGCGTCGTGTGACTACCTTTGTCCGCTGCCTTGTCAGGCGCTGGTGCGTGCTACTCTTCGTACCGTCGTGGTACATCTTCAGTGTAGCGTTGCTCCTAGTATCATGATCACTTGATGTGGTGGCTTCTTGGCGCCACTGGGTGTGGCTCGACATCCTTGCCCGCCAGTGTTGGATCCTTGCTGCGCCCATCCTCTTCAGTGGGTTCCTCTTGTGTAGGCGCTGCAGTGTACTGTCCGCGTCCGGGGTACCTCTGCGCTGAGTCCGTTTGTCCTCTCGAGGGTTCGCTCCACTTGATGCGGCGACAGCGCAATCCTCGCTGGGGTGGATGTGGCTTGACACCTTTTCTTCTTTCTACCTCCTTGTTGCTGCGGGATGGCGCTGTATCCCTGTGGCACACCGTCTCTTCTTCCTGTGCTTCTGTCGCGTTCCTGCGCTTCTGGCACATTCCTGTGCGCCTCCGTCGCACTCCCGTGCGCTCACCATCGCGCCTCCTTCAGACCTTGCGGTACGTGCCTTGCTGCCTCTTCTCCCTTGCCGTCGGTCTCCTGTAGCTGCTGGACTTCCTTGGCTTGCTGTAGGCTTGTTGGTTTCTTAGTGCTGCAGTACCACCAGTGGCCACTGGGTGGCAGTGTTGCTTTTCTTTGGCTTCAGCAGCAACCTTCTGTACTGCCAGAACTCTATCCCTTGTTTTCCTTTCCACTGCTCCCGGCTTCACTCGTGAGTAGGAGAGCTGGAGGGGAGCTGGAGCCAGGCAGACCAGTGGAGTCCAGATGGGGCTGGAGCAGTGGAGTCCAGGACATGGCAGCAGGTAAGTCTCTTTTCCTACTTTTACCCATTTGTGTACTTAAGTTTATTGAGAGGCATGGGGGGCTCAGGGATGGCCAGTAAGCTGCACAGAGGGCAAAACAGCACTGCTCCGCTGTCCCGCTGGGTTTACCTTCATCTTCAGAACTCCTAGGGGCATGGTGACAGGTAGTGCCATCGCGCACTCAGTTTGAGGTTAACTTTCGGCGGCGCTGGCCGCATGCTCCTTGTGGGAGCACTGCTGGGGGTCCCGCATACTTCCATGGCCGGCGGCGGCCATTCTTTCATTTGAAAACTGCCCTCCCTGCCCGCGGCAGCTTCCTTCAGTCTTCGCGGGGCGGGGCGGGGGGGGGGGGGGGGGGGGGGGGGGGGGGGGGGGGTGCATTTGCTGGGCTCCTCCCGGCTTCGCAATCATGCACTTCTTGCCGCTAGCAGCGCTGGCTGCACACCGGTCCCATTCTGCTTGTGAGGGACACTTGGCACCGCGGGTCAGCTCCGCTTGAAGTCCCAGTTCTTAAGCGGCCTCGGGCCGCACGCCGATTCTTTCTCTCCCGCCCACGCAGCCTCACTCGGCCAGCATGTCGCGCGGGGAGCGGGCGGGGAGACGGGATCACGATGCGGCGTTTGAGGGTGGGCTCCTCTTTTACGCCGGTGCCGCTTATACTGTTCGTTGCGGGTGGGCTCCGCTTTTACTATTAAAGTTCAGTCCGCCCCTTCCCGCAGCCGGTCTCCTCTTCTTACGGGCCGCGCGGGAAGGGGGTGCAGGTGCTAAACGGCCACGGCCAGTCGCGGGTGGGCTCCGCCTCAGTCGGGACTCGTCATCGCTCCTCTGCTGCGGGGTGGGCACCCGCTTGGCTACACGCTCAGTTTGCCGCTCAGCTCCTCACCGTCCTCCACGCGGGTGGGCTCCGCGTGGTCGCCGCCACTTGCGGGGGTCGCAGCCGATGCGGGTGGGCACCGCTCGGCTCGCCATTGCTTCCGGGCACCTCTCGGCACAGCGGCAGGGTCGGGGTGGGCACCCGGCCTCCGCCTGCAGAACGACGGCGTCGCGGCCGATGCGGGTGGGCTCCGCACGGTCGGCACTTCTCCTGGGCGCTACTCGGCACCGCGGCAGGTCGGGGTGGGCACCCGACTGCCACGCTTCCTCCCTGGGGCACAGCGTCGCCTACCAGTCTTCGTGGCGGTGCGGGGTGGGCACCTGGTCACCGCAGGGCCTGCTGCGGGCTCCGCTCGCCTGGCTGGCTTCTCGGCGCGTGGCGCCTTCACCCGGGGGGGGTGTGCTCACCGGGCAGTCCTCTTTCCCCCTCATCCATCAATGCTGCGCCGATCGGGGCTTGCACACGCGGGGTAGATTACCCGCCTCGTCGCCATTGTGGTGTTGGGGGCCCTAGGCCCTCATGCTAGGAAGCACTGACGCAGACACATGGTTGTATGGTGGGTTAACTGGCCACGAGCACGTGCGCTCGGCCCTTTTATTAGCCTAGTCACCTGACCCAGTGACGTAGGTGGTGGGTGGGTGTAAAGTGTAGATCATACACTTATGAACACTAGAACGTGTCCATGCTAGGACACTACACCCAACCGATAGGATGATCACAGCTACAGGGAAGGGAGTGTATTTACACCCTCTGCTGCTTGTAATAGGATCTCATTCAACAACCAAAGCTCTGCGGGGCTCTATATAAATAAAGATGAGGATCGTTAAAAAAAAAAAAAAAAAGCGCAAAAAAGATGGGACCTTTCTAAGGTGGCACTTGGCATCGATCGCCCAAAGGCGAGCACTCGCCCTCAAAAGAAGTGTTCTGGGCACAGGTGGGGGCACAGGTGGGGGGCACAGGTGGGGCTCCCACATGGGTTCCCACCTCTTCAGCACTGACGCACCTGCCTCAGCACAAGCTTTCATGGGTGAAGACAAAGGAGCCTCCATGAATATATGCTTGGCCTTAGGAAAAAAACAAGGTTACAATTATTGCTCAACGCATGAAAATACAGTATTTTGCCTGAAATTGTAGGTTTTGCAGCACAATGAAGTAGGCTGTAGGAGAGGAACACCATTTCACAGCACTCGCATGTTTGCCCCTCCGTGGCATGATGTCCTATCCTCGCACACCAAGAGTGGTGGAGAAAGGAAAACCGGCTCAAATGGTCCCTGCTGCTGCTGGTGTTTTAGCCCTAAAACGCAGATCATCTCATGTGAAACACGCACTTCGCTCCTTATTCACCTTCTGCCACTTTCCCCTTATAGGTCTATCGAAATGAAAATTCTGCTGTATGCAGTGGTGGGACGAAACTTGCTGGGGCCCCCCTGCAAAGTGCATGGAGGGGCCCCCCACGCTCCTGACCCAGTCAGGAGCTCTCAGGCACGCCCCTGCATAGTGCTAGATGGGGCCACTGGAGCTTCTGCCCCCCCCCCCCACACTGAGGGCTGCGGGACTAATATTACCCCAGAGGCTGTATGAAGGACAACTGGACCCTGGTGTAGGACGGTGCCTTTTCTGACAGTCACCCCCACTTTTTGCCCTAGTACTGATGCTTCTGACTGAAAGTGCACTGGGTCCCCAAGGATCATGCCCCCAGTGCCAGTTCTCCTTCCCTTAAACCAAGGTAAATGTCTGATTGTAACCCAATTGGAATGAACTTCAGCGCCCCTGTAAGTCCCTGGTACCCAGGGCACGGGAACTAAAGAGGGTCCCCAAGGGATACAGCATGCATTTTGCCACCCAAAGGGACCCAGACTCAAACTATAGGCAGACTGTCAGTACAGGCTGTGTGAAATGGTACAAATAATTCCAAAATGACAGCCAAGAAAGGTTTCACCATTTCCATTTTGGTGAAACTAGGAACTCTGGGTCAGGATTATGCCCACTCTCCATAGCAAGTGGACATATGGGAAGTGTGGTCACCCCAGGGTAAAGTAGCCCATTGGTACTCCTTAAACTCAATGTTTAGGGGTCTCCCCGTGACACCAGGAATTCAGATCAGTCTACCTGGGAAACAAAGAAGGACGAAGAGCAGACATCACAAGAACTGTGGACCAGCTTCGGAAATGGCTGCTGGTGTCCCGACAATTGCAAAGAGCCTGCTCGTCCAGAAGCTACGCATCCTCCTACAGTCTGCGAGGACTGTCCGGCGCTTCAACAACCTCCTAGCATCTCCCGTGATGCGGAGGAGACGCTCCCCTGCAGCAACAACTGTCCGGCGCTTCAACAACCTCATAGCATCTCCCGTGATGCGGAGGAGACGCTCCCCTGCAGCAACAGGCGCCAACCGCACTTGTCCGGTACGTCGTTTTGCTGACCACCGGGTGCACTGAGTGGGCATCTCGCCAGGAGGAAGTAACCGTGGTTCTAGGAGATCAGCCCCATCTCTTCAGCGAGTTTCAAGGCCCTGGACCCTCTAGGAGCCTCCCAGGCACCAATACCCCAAGTACCAGAGCATTTGGCACAACCTAAGCTTGTTGAGTGTCAAGCCTTGTCACCACTGATGCATAAGCTGACCTGTCGACGAATGACTTCAGGCTCAACGATGCCTGCACCGTGAGTGGCCCTGCTGTTCTGTTTGATTTCCCTCTCCAGGTCACCCAAGCAAAGTGAGAGCCTCCAACGCAAGCAAACCGCCGACAAAAACACCTCTGCACCCAAGCCCCATATCCCGACTTCACACAAACCAATGATGTCCCCTTGCCCCAGAGACCATCAAGAGCCAAACCCCCCTGTGGGTTCTGCCGGGCTTGTCCCCAAGTCCCCAGTTGTAGCCTCTTTTACAGGTACTCTGCCATTGACTTTAACGCATAGCGCTCGAGACTACCAACGCAATCAGAACCTCTGCACCTGGACTCACCAGGGCAGGTAAAACTGAACTGTTGGTGTTTTTTATTTTTATTTTAGATCTTTACCCCCAAGCACCTCAAGTCTCAAAAGGCACCCTCAACGTTGCAAGTATATGTATGTACTGTATGTTTCTTTCAGAGGATAACGTTACCGCGTTCGAGGCTCAAACTTCAAAAAACGCTATTTGAGCATTTTACTGTAAAAATTCCATCTCCGAAAGTACTCGCCTGATTCCGATGATCTTGGTGTCTAAAATTATATAAAAATGTGTTATTTTTCTAAATTGGTCTCGGATTTATTTTTGAGTGTGCGTCTCATTTATTGATTGTGTGTACAACAAATGCTCCGCATCCTCCTCAGACAAGCCTAGACTACTCGACCACACTACCATGAAGAGAGCACCTTGGGATTGTTAAAGCAAGCCACTGTAAACCAACTAGGGTCGGCTGAAGTTTTTGCACGGTGTGCCGTTACACTGGTACACTACATAAAAAGCCAGCTTCCAACACCTGTTTTTTTCCTCCAAAATATTGGGGTATGGTGGTGGTGACACTTGTGACATTCCTGAACACCCTCCAGGAAGTTGAGCTGCCCTTGCCGACTTGGCAAACTCTGACGTCACATCCTATTCTCAGGGCCTTCGACACAGCCTATGGTATCTTATGCTGCGCTTTTGGAGGCCTCAACACCCATTCCGGTCCCTCCAACAAGCCCTGAGGGCCATTGGGCACTGCCAGACATCTCAGAGTCCCTCACGCAGAATCATCGGGGATGACTCTGCTCATGGACGTCTAACAGCCCTCAGATCTCCTTCAAACAGCCCCCTCAGTGACTAGAGACCCTCAGGACCACCCAAACAGCAATGAGTCCCTCAAACAGAAGGAGCAGGTCTCACCCTGTCCTCCTGGGCGTCTCACAAGAGCCATCATAGCCCAGAAGCCCCTCAGTCCCCTAATGAATGACTAGAGACCCTCAGGACCTCCCAAACAGGTACGAGTCCCTCAAACAGAGGGAGCAGGTCTCACCCTTTCCTCTTGGGTGTCTCACAAGAACCCTCACAGCTTTTTTAAACAGCCAGAGACCCTTTAATCCCCTCATGACCGTCTAGAGACCCTCAGGCCCTCCCAGACAGCTCCTCGCCTCTCAACCATAGCAGCAGGTCTCACTCGGTGCTCATGCAGGTCAGCCGGATGTTCCTGGTCACATCCTCGTAGACACTGGGAGGCAGGGCGAGGTAGAAGAGGCGGTTGGCAATCTTGCCGTTGGGAAGAGAAGTGATGTGGGTGTTGAGCTTCTCAAAGGACGTCCGATCATTGTACTGGCCAGAAATATAAGAGTTTCGGGCAAAGAACTTCTCAAGTTTCTGCTGATCCGCAGCGGTGACCTGAAGAAGAAACGAAAGACAGAAAAACAAATGCAGAGTCAGTAGCACTGCCAACAAGGCCTCCCAGAGGCAACTGGATCCCACATCAGAAACCCACTTAGAAGCCAGAAGTCAGGCACTCTGAAAGATGCCTGCTCAGGGTCCTGAACTGCAGAAGTGCAGAAGACACCCTGGAACTGGGGCACTGAACAAGACACCCTCTGACAGCCCCAAACTAGGCACTCCATAAGACACCCTCTTAGAGCACCCACACTGGAGACTGCAGAAACCACCCTCTGACAACCCCAAACTGGACACTACTTGGTGCCCTAAACATGGCATTGCATAACACACCCTCGGACAGCCCCAAACAGGGTTTTGCATAAGACACCCTCTTGGAGCCCTAAGTTTGGCACTGCATAAAACACCTTTCTTAGAGCCCTGAATTGGGCACTGCCCAAGACACCCTGTTAAAGTCCTGAACGGGTAAACAGAATAAGTAGAGCACTGCAGAAGCAGTAGGAGTTACCCCATCACAACTGTTCTTGTGGCTCACAGTACCCCACCCGCCACACGAACAAATGTCCTAGCCGCAAGGCTCAACTCTTCCCTCGCAGCCACCCACAACAAAGTTCTAAATGACTACCTACTGACAAATCACCAGAGACTCTTCAACGACATTTGAGAACATACATTACTCAGACGAGAGTATACAAAGAAAATGCATATTCTTCATAATTTAGGGTCCAGGATTATCACATAAGCATAACATGATTTCTGGTAAACACAAAACCAGATTGCACATCGGATTGGCCCATCCAACTCGATCTGAGAGACCAGTAACCTGAAGGATCTAAACGCTACAGTTCCAATGAAAGTCTTGGGCAGCAGTATCTTTTCAATCCGTGAAAGAGTCCCAATTCCACATGAGGAAATATTTATAAACATTTCTTTTAAGCATCACAAAGACTATACCAACAGCATAATCCTAAATTTGTAAAAATATAGCTGATGTAGTCCCACAGACACGTGTTTCGCAGCTGGTCCTTCTTCAGGTCTTTCTAACTTTCTAACTTAAGGACCATGGAGCAATTCTTATAATCGTTCGAGAGGACTTCTTTAATTTCTCACCAAATGAAAGAACCAAAATCCTGGATCTTTTGAACACCCAGTGTCTCCAGTCAAGATCTCCAGGTCTGTCGAGCGAAGCATGCCCGTAGGATGACACCGGTCACGGAGCGCTATCTTAAGGCCTTATCCAAACGTTGGTGCGTAAAGAATACACTGGGGATGTAATCTGGTAGCAGAACTTGTTAACCACGGTTGCTCCATCATAAAGGAACTCCAGGCTGCTCCGACAGGGCTCCCGGAAGGCCTCTCAGGGCAGCACTGGAGAGGAGGAAGGACATCTTCTGGAGTGGAGGGAAAAGAAGGTACAAAGAGTGGCAGCCCTGGGTGGCAGGAAGCCATTCTCCCCCCCATTTTGGACAGGGAGGTGAGGCTATAATATATAAGACTCCCCCATGACCACTCTGCCCTTGCGTACAAGTTGAAAGCAGGGATAGAATATATTGGGGGTAAATCACATAAAATTACAGATGGATAAAAAGTGGATTAAGGAGACAGTTTTCACCTCGGGGGTTCTACGCGACATTGCAAACAACTTGCACTTCTCCTTCGTTGTTCATCTGAGGTCAGTCAGAACCCCTCAGTGACTAACATCCCAGTAACTCACCAATACCCATCTTTATTGTTGTATATTTATTCTTCTTCTTCACAGAAGTAACCGCACTCTGGACATGGAGTTATTCACTGCCTGCAGTTTCCTGCTAAACAGACCAGCTGGGAATCGACCTGGATGTGATGACAACCACGCCATCAACCGATAGCCTCTTAGAATGACAGCATCGCAGACCTAAGTGGATATAGAGTACAAAACTCCCAGAAAGCATGTTCTCAAGTGAAAGCCAAATCCTGAAAACGTGGTGTCTGGATGAGACGTTGGAGGCAGCATCAGTGTCCTGGACCAGGGCTGGCCACATCCGAAGGGAAGGGCGGTGTGCAAGGGACATGAGCGGGGGCCCACCTGCAGGACCTCCACCCCTTCCCCTCCCGCGCAGGGGGCGCATGAGGGGTCTTCAGAAATCATAGCACTTTCAATGTTTTATTTGTACAATATATTATCGGTTTTATTAACTGAAATAAAACTACCTTTAACCTTTGAAGCAGTCTTCAGGAGTCACTGCTGCTCTGCTGAATTCAGAGAGGAGCAATGGCTCGGTTCACAGGCACAAGGAGGCCAGGAGCCAGTGATAGGGGCTGAGGGGGAATGAATGGCCAGTCTCTCGTGCTCAGAAAAGCCCTTCTTCGGGGAAGGGCAGAGGAGACTGAAGCGGAGACAGAGGTAGGGGAGGTGGGGTGCTGGGGAGCCACAACCCTCACCCGCACAGTGCATGCAGATGAAACTGGGTGGTAAGAGTTCATAAACACATTCCATGTCCCAGCGAATACCAAAAGGTGTCCAGAGGGGTTGACAATAGGTCGTCCTCAGAGAGGCCAGAGCCCCTATAATACAACCCTCTATAAAAGCAAATGTGTGTGGGCGCAAGGGGGTACATTACACATCGCCCCCATGTTGGGGACTCAGCACTGTGCTGCATCCCTGGAGCAGGCCACACCATTCCCCATTGGATGAAGAAATGGTTGTGAACTCCAGAACATCACCATAACAGTGATTGGTGCAAGTGTGAAATGGGTGCTAAGGTGTGTGCCGGACACGGGCAATTATGGTGAATGAAAATCAAGTTATTTACCTGCAACAATAGTTTTGCTGCTTGAAACGGTTCTAATGGGGATAATGGACGGAGCGTTTGAGATAATCAAACAGTCACCCCCAGTCAACTGATCTGGGTTTAATCCATCTTCATTCTTTAGCTCACTCCACCACCCCAGTTCGGCAGTTCGGGCTGGCCTGTTCCCATGAGGCACAGGGTCAGACTGATTTGCATATGGCCATGTCTGAACTGGGGAGGTGGAGTGGGCTAAAGAATAATTATGGATTAAACCCAGATCTGTTGACTGGGGGCGAGTGTTTGATTTGCTCAAGCGCTTCGTCCATCATTCCCTTTGGTATCGCTTTGTTCGCCCTAAGTTGGCAGGGTATGCCCAGACGTGGGTCCCTTGCTCACTTTACCACTGGATTTAAGATAGCCTGGCTGGCGAGGGTTATGAACCTGAAACCGGTCCTAGGAAGCTTGTTTCCGGTCCAGGGAAGACATGGCTTGGCAGTTCGGGCTGGACTGTTCCCATGGGACAAAGGGTCAGACTGATTTGCATATAGCCATGTCTGAACTGGGGTGGTGGAGTGAGCTAAAGAATGATGGATTAAACCCAGATCAGTTGACTGGGGGTGAGTGTTTGATTTGCTCAAACTCTCCGTCCATCATTCCCTTTGGTATCGCTTTCAAACTGTCCTAGGTTCACTTACTGGACTTTACTCTGCCATCTGCCCGCTGAGTCCCGACCGTTTATGGGTTTCGTTTCTGGATGTCGGCCACAGGAGGAGCTGGCGACACGCCCCACACTGTCCCCATCAGTCCCCAATGTTCTAGTCACAGTGCATGACTACTGTCTATGGAGCTTTCTCACCTCTCTAGTGTGCCACCGCCCGGGGGCAGTGTACACATTAATATAATGCACCCCTGCCCTCCACTGACAGGCAGGGGCAGCAGTGTCACGTGAGGCGAGAAGAGGTTTCATCTACAAAACGGCTATGAAGGGAGTCACTAGCTTGTCTGGCCATGAGCCCTGCTGTACTCACACCTGTGCACTGCTTATGCAGCCCCGGCCCCCCTTTAAAGCGCCTGAGTGACAGACATTGTATCCTCTCCTCCTCAAGGAACAGCCCTAAAACAGAGTCTACATGGATGGGTGGAGGGATACCCCGCTGCTGCACAAGTGCCATGGCGTTATACATTTTTTTCCAAGTGCTTTTTTTTTGTTAATAATCTTTGTACACAGTCTTTGCTTGTTCTCTTTTAGCAATATTTGTACAATCTGCAAAGGACACAAAAAAAATGACAAAAAAGAGAACGGGGTGGGAGAAGTCTTTCTCATGGGAGATGAAGCGATCGTATGTTTATTTCTGCTCCTTTATATATCCGCTCGTGGGCTCGATGCCTACTAGGGTCTGTTTGGGTTGGTATGTGAAGGTTGGGCCTGTGCCTTTTACACGGTGTGATCCTGGCCAATCCTGAGGGTTTCGTATAATGGATCATTTGGTTTCCTCTGGATGACCTACTTTAGATGTACTGATTACATTGGTCATGAAGACGCTCCTCATTAACATACAGTGGGAATTGAGCCCGAATCTTGTAGGGTTTCAACACTCCGTCATGGACCGTGCATGTCAATTGCTCAGTCTCATTTATCGGGCATGGCTCAGCCCATCAGACACTCAAACGGGGCGACTGTGGGAGTTTACAAAATGGAGCAATTGATACTTTGGGTGCCAACAGTACATATAGGAGCGGCCTCCCTCCGGGAGCGCTGGTGGGACACCGTTCGTGTTTGCGTCTCCTGGCCAGCAACATCATGAGTGGGTCTAGTGGAAGAATTCCATCCATTTATTTGGCGGGCGGGCCCCAACAGGATACACTGGGCCTTTTTCCCGCAATTCTTCCACCATCTATCCGAGGAACCCACCAAGGACTTCAGTTTGACTGGGGTACGCGACCACCTCACAATAACCTTGTTAAGAGTCTTTATATTAGGCGCAAATGGAAGATTGAGGCGCGTTCCAAAATCATATCCCATTCTTCCAATTACATGCCGTGGCCTATTTCGGTTTCCCACTTCAGCATATAATATTCTTTAGTCTGGGTGAGAGGCGACTGGGTTATATATAGTCGACTAAAGTCAGCGATGCCTTTACGTACCACTGAAGACATTTTCAACGGGTGTGAGATCGCTAGTGTCCTTTTCTTGGATTATCAGATTAGGCCAGCTTGAGAGCTGGATTACTCTGTCCCCCCATCATCTGTACTGCCCATCCAGCCAGAGTTTGAACATCTCCCTCAACTGCCCACTACACCTTGTCGCGCCGCCAGACACGGACGGTCTTCGTATACGGCGGACTCTTCAGCGTGAGGCATGAATCCTGCTGAACCCCATCAGTACCCGCAGCTCTTTAGAACTGCCAGCTGTGTTGATGCATCCTCATGCGGTAAACATCTGCTGGGGTGCATGTCAGAATGTGCGGAAACGGACCGTATATTTTACTTACCAATGCTTTTCTTCCTCTTCACTGTCCTCATGTACAGATGTTCCTTATGCGGCGACTGTTCTATGCTCTACACCTCGTTCTGCTCCTCATGTGTATTATGCCAGTTTTTCGACCTACTTGCTAACTCTGCCGCATTCTTGGTCTCCTCTTTAATCGGTGTCCTATATAAACCTAATGCTTCATCAAATACAGCAACTTACTTACCTTCTGTAGGAAGGTGGAATCTGACTAATTGTTGCTCCCAACTTTTTGACTGGTATTTGAGTGTTTTTTGACTAGTCTGGCTGGGATCCTGCTATCCAGGACCCCAACCTATCTGCTTTCTCCCTAAAACCAGGGCACAAGTCCTAAAAAAAGAAGTGGGGGGACGCTGTCACCGGAAGTGACGTCACAACAGGAATCTCATGAAAAGAAGTGGGGGGACGCTGTCACCGGAAGTGACGTCACAACAGGAATCTCATGAAAAGAAGTGGGGGGGGGACGCTGTCACCGGAAGTGACAGCACAACAGGAATCTCATGAGTATTCATATGCCTTTAGATGACGGGGCATTTCACAGCACTGCTACCCCTGGTCTGTTCCTCGATGTCCTTTGCAACCCCCCCTCCCCCCACTCCCCCGAGGGGGTGCCCCAGTTGCACAACGAAGTGCTCAAAAGTGCACAAGATACAGAAGGACACACATTCCAAGCGTTAACCGCCAACGCCTGCTCGCTCCGCCTCCCAATCACTCCAGCCTGCACACACCACCGGTGCCTCTTAAAGCCTCCAATTACAAATATTAGCATATCTTTGGTAATTTACGGGAAACTTCCCTCCCACCCGGGCTCTCTGCTCACACAATGCTGTCCAGCTTTTGGGCAGGGGGGACGGCGTCCACCCGGAAAAACCTGGTAAAATAAGTGGGGGGACGCCGTCCACCCGCGTGGTACCCCGACTCGAGCCCTGCCTAGAACTAATGTGAAGTACCCTAGGTACAAACTAATTGGATGCTGAGGATGCCCTGACAGTCCCTTGTAGATGGTACCCAGGGCATGGGTCCCTCAGTAGGCCTACCAGGGCTGCAGCACTTATTGTGCCACCCTGGGACAGCCATACAAAATGACACCACCAGACCACTACTGTAGTCTGGGTAAGGTGGTGCTAGCACCCCTTACAGGGATATAGGTACCCTATATCCCACCCCATTACAACACATATACTCTCATTGGTCACCCCTATGGCAGGCCTTGGTAATCCTACAAGGCAGGGTGCTGAGGTATGTGTGAGGGGGGACCCCTACATGAGTAGGACCTCCCTGGAACCTTCGTAAAATCATTGCTGGGTTGTTTGTAGTGTAGACATGCCATATACTCTTAACCGCATTACAAGTCTACTCTTAACCGCATTACAAGTCTATCGCGATAACTTGAAAATGGCTACACAGAACCATATCGTGTTTGTTGTCAAACATGTAGGAATCATACCCCCAGTCCAGCCATGGGCATGAGGGTACGATTCCCCCCTGCTAGAGGGGCGATATGGGAAAAGCGGTAGAATTTGGACACCAATTTAAAAGTGCACAAGTAACACAAAATGGCTACTGCCCGCCACCTACACGACCCTGGCTGGCTGTTGCTGGGGAAAACCCCAGCCTCGCCAGCTGGACAATAGGGCTCCTGTGGCAGGGAGGTGCTAGCATCTCCCCAGACAGGATAATGTGGATTGGAACAGGGTGGGTGCTCCAAATGTCCTTTCAGAGTTGCACGTAGGCAGCTGCAGAGCCCTCATTCTGCATACACCGCTTGGAACCGGTTCAGGGGCATCCTACCCCTCGCCCAGGCGGGAAACACACAAAGGGGAGAGGGTATAGCCACCCTTTCCCGCCTCACCTCTCATTGGTGGACACTACTCTGGACACTCCCCTAATCTTGGGGATAAAGGTGAATAACGTGTCCCCAGAGCCTCAGATTAATCTTGAACTTTACAGTCTTGACCTTCGACTTGCTGCTGCCCAGCTGACGGAAGAAATCTCCCTTGGGATAAAGGAGTTCTCCCTGCTTGGCAGGCACCTGAAACACTGCAAGGGACCCGGTTGGAACCTCGCTGCTCCTACGGACTTCAACGACTTCCAGCACCCTTGAGGTGGGTTTCCAGCGCATCCCAGAGGTCAGTGAGTGTGCTCAATGAGTTTGGGTACCGTGGACCGCGTGGGTGCCGAGATCCCCAATACCCCAGGACACCGGCCACCTCTTGCGTAGCACACAACCCTGACCAGTGGGGGGGGGGGGGGGGGGGGGGGGGGGGAGTTGTGCTTTGGCCCGTTTACGAGCCAACCACTCTACAGCAATTGTGCCAAAGACCAGCGCCCTAGCCCCCTCCGGTGGCCCGTGGGTGCCCTTTTACGCACTCCAAATTGCCGCCTCCCGCGGTCCCTGGTCTCTCGACTTGTGGGCCCCAGCGGAGGTCTATTTCAACAATCTAGAATTCCCCCGTTTGCTCCAGGCCTGCTCTACAGTCTCCCCAAAGGAGACCTCTCCCAGACCTCGTGGGTCTGTACTGTAGCAGATTTGTTCATCTTGCGTGGGTTGCAGTTGCCAAGGCTTAGTGGATCCAATCCAGACACTAACACCGCAGCGACCCTCATCCCACGTGGGACAGTCGCCCTCCAGAAGCTGGCCTTCCTTGAAGCCTCCCGGAGCCTGTGGCTGCAGATCCAAGCTACACCACTTTCCACCTGAAGCACCCGACATCGAAGGGCTCTTTGCTTTGAGCCTCCTGGTCACTTTGCCGTGACCCAGACTCTGTCCCCTCTGCTTTCAGGTTCTTCTCTACAATCTTCACATCTTTGATCTTCACGGCATCAGACGCTTTTGGCTAGCAGCACTTTTGAACATTTTCCTATAGAAAATCAGCCCGCGACCCGACATCGAAAACGACCTATGCACCCGGCTTCCCTGGGGCAGGTAACAGTGGTACCTCGGTACTCTCGTGGTAGTGGGCTCCTCAAAAGATTAAGTCTAAAGTTTTAACTTTGTACTCCTGCTAGAAGTGACTTTAATCTGTGTAATTTCAACCGCAACATTCTCCATAGGCTATAATAGAGATCCCGATAGCAGCTATTTCCACTGCACGCGCCTCCCGTGGGTCCCCTTCCTCAGAACCTGGGGTGGATTCTTAAGGGCCCAGCGATCCTAAATGCCCTAGGCATTGTCTGTAGAATTGTCGTGGTTCTTATACCACTTATTTGATATATGGTTTGGTCCCCCCCTGGGGCCCTGCGATTCCTGTGCTATTTATTGTGTTTATAAATGCTTGTTTGAATTGTAACTTTGCCACTAGCCTCATAAAGAGACTGATAGAATGAATATATATATAAATAAATACACACACAATATATATATATATATATATATATATTTTACACATACATACACACCTGTGTGGGCTACTCTTTCATTTGGTTATTCAAGAGGTTATTATGGTAAAACAATAAGCTTAACACTCCTTCAAGACTTAGCCTGAAGGCTGCTCTCCGCAGCTACCACTAGGATAGCTTTCTTTAAAGGTTGTCTTAAACCTATCAATAAGAGTCGAATTGGACTGGTGCAAGGTGTCCCTATAACTAGGAGACAGCATATGCCAGGCCAACTTCTCACACCTTCGGTAACACTTCCTGGTGGATTTAACCGCAGTGTCCTCATCTGAATAATCAACAAGTTGGTGCCCGGCCAGAGTCGGTGATTTTTTGCGCTGTAACTCTTTCCCCCCTGGAAGCGACTGCGATAAGCCACAAATGAGCGCCACCCCAAGTGCTTCAGCCAGCTTCATCAACCCTAGCCTTCTGTGCACCCACACGTGGAGAAGTTAACTTGTCGCAACATGCTGGATTCAATCTTGGGACCTTTTTAGATGTTAAAGGTCGGGAAGGTGAGAGGGCAGTGAGGTGTAGGGGTGGGCATCAAACTCTGCAGCGTTTTGGTCACTCCAAGCGAAGTTCGGGGGGAAAAAACCTCAGTCATTGACCGGCAGAGTGGAGTTTAGCAGCGCACGCACCCATCCTCGGCCGCAGTTAAATCAAAGGATTCAAAAGTGAGTAACTCATTGTTCCAGCAGACACTTTCAACTGCAGACCGCACCTGTAGAACAGATACGAAATCAGTAACCCCCCCCCCCCCCAAAGTTGAAAAGTTCTGGGGAGTGGACTCCAACCAAACGGTCATGCAGAACCAAGCAGGCTAAATGACCTTCCCACCAGACATGGAAGTCGATGCAGCAGTGTTCTGTGAACGTATGCCCCGGCGCATGCGCTGCAGGTGTACACAACAGGAAGCACTACGGACAGTGGCCCTGGCGGAGTGGGCCCGCACGTCTTCAGGAGGTTGTTTCTTGGCCACGGCAGATTGTGATGCAAACGTTTATCCACATTGAAAGAGCTTCAAAGAGCTGATCGGCCACAGGACGGTCTTGTGTGGTTGATGTAAACCAAGAGGAATGCCAAAACACCCTCTCACAGCTTTGAACAGAGGTAATGCCAAAACACCATCTTACAGCAACAGAGGTGATGCCAAAACACCCTCTTACAGCAATGAACAGAGGTGATGCCAAAACACCCTCTTACAGCAATGAACAGAGGTGATGCCAAAACACCCTCTTACAGCAAGGAACAGTGGTAATGCAAAAACACCCTCTTACAGCAAGGAACAGTGGTAATGCAAAAACACCCTCTTACAGCAATAAACAGTGGTAATGCAAAAACACCCTCTTACAGCAATAAACAGTGGTAATTCCAAAACAACCTCATACAGCAATGAACAGTGAACAGAGGCAATACCAAAACACCCTATTACAGTTCTGAACAGAAGATCAAAAACACCCTCCTAAACGTTGAACAGAGGTAATGCCAAAACACCCTCTTACAGCAACGAACAGAGGTAATGCCAAAACACCCTCTTACAGCAACGAACAGAGGTGATGCCAAAACACCCTCTTACAAATCTGAACAGAGGTAATGCCAAAACCTCTTGCAGCAATGAACAGAGTCAATGCAAAAACACTTTAACAGTTATAAACAGAGGTAATGCCAAAACAACCTCATACAGCAATGAACAGTGAACAGAGGCAATACCAAAACACCCCATTACAGTTCTGGATAAGAAGAACTATCAAAAACACCCTCCTAAACGTTGAACAGAGGTAATGCGAAAACACCCTCTTACAGCAATGAACAGTGGTAAGGCCAAAACACCCTCTTACAGCAATGAACAGTGGTAAGGCCAAAACACCCTCTTACAGCAATGAACAGTGGTAATGCCAAAACCTCTTACAACTCTTAGAGGTAATGCCAAACACCCCCTGACAGCCCCAAGCATGCGACTGTCTAAACACCCTCTCAATTCTCTGAGCAGAGATGCCGTTAAAATCACCCTCTCACCGGACATCAAAAACGTATCGTTTCTTACCTGTCGGTGTAGTTTTGCAGCTTGAAGAATTTTCTGGATTCACATGCTGTGCATTATTCCGCCATCTAGTGGTTGGGTCCGGAATTATTGTATTTCTCTTTTTTTGTTGCTTGGTGGGCGTCGCCATACCACCATTTGGTGTCCTCCTGTGACGTCGATGTGCTTCCTCCGGAAGCTCCCACCTTTGGTCGCCATCTTAGGATTCTTTTTTTTTCTTTTTTCTTTCTCTCCCTCCTTTTCCCATCTTCATTGGTGGAGGAGGGTGGGTTCGCTAGTGAATCCAGAAAATTCTTCAAGCTGCAAAACTACACCGACCGGTAAGCAACTATAGGTTTTGCAGCGTGAATCTCTTCTGGATTCACATGTTGTGCATAGATTTTGCAGCGGTTTGCAAGTCTTGTGGTGGTTGGGTGGAAGATGAGTGCTGGTTTGTGAATATATGTTGTAAGATCTTTTGCCCTAATTGTGCTTCTTTATTCATTTGAAAGTCCACACAGTAATGTTTTGCGAACATGTGCACTGAGGGCCATGTTGCGGCAACCCAAATGTCTTGAATTGGATTATTTGCTAGAAATGCGACTGCTGCTCCTTTCTTCCTTGTTGAGTGAGCCCGTGGTGCTCCTTGTATAGTCGGTCCTGCTTGCTTGTGGCATAATTGTATGGCTTGAACCATCCATCTTGCAATGGTGTTCTTGGTAACTGGTCGTTCTAGGACGCTGTTAGCAAAAGATACAAAGAATTGCTTTGTTTTCCTCTATTCCTTGGTCTATTCATTGTAATACAGGACTGCTCTTCTAGCGTCAAGAGTGTGCAATGCTTTCTCTGACTGTGTCCTTGGATTTTAAAATAAACTTGGTATCTGTACAGTTTGGTTTATGAGGAATTTTGATACCACCTTTGGCATAAAGTGTGGATCTGTTCTCAAAACAAACCTGTCATTATGTATTTGGAAATAGGGTTTCTGTAGGGTTAGTGCTTGCAATTCACTAACTCGACGTAAAGATGTAATTGCTACTAAAAACAGTTTTAGCGTGAGCATTTGTGGCGTTGCTGTGTGTAGTGGTTCGAATGGTGCTTTCATCAGCTGTGCAAGCACTATATTCAAGTTCCATGTGGGTGACCCCACCCTTTTTGGAGGTGCTATTCTTTTCTGCTCCTTCTAGGAACCTTTTGATTTCTGAACCCCGGACAGAAGGACTCTCGCTGCGCGAGCACTGCTGTGCAGTGCAACGCTAGGCGCGAGACAAAAAGAGAAAGAGAACAATTCCAGACCCAACCACTAGATGGTGGAATAATGCACAGCATGTGAATCCAGAAAAGATTCACGCTACAAAACACCCACTTACAGTTCTGCACTGGAACCAAAGCAAGTTTATCCAGACCTTTCCAGTTACAGGCCCAGGCTTAAAAGGGCACTGACAAGAGAGCTAGAACATCTGCTGGCTCTGCCAACATCTTCCCACAGCAGCTCTCTCAACTCCCACTCTAAGGCCCTCGCTTTCCTTTGCCCTCCTCTGCTTTTCCAGCCCTCCCAGGCTGCTCCTCTCAGTCCTTCCAAGCGGTTACCAAAGCCCCATCTGCTCTTCCCAGCTCTTCCAGGCTGCTCATCCAGGCCTTCCAAGCTGCTACCTAAGCCCCATCTGCTCTTCCCAGCCCTTCCTAGGCTGCTCTGCCCAGCCCTTCCAAGCTAAGCTGTTACGCAAGCCCTATCTGCTCTTCCCTGGCCTCCCGGCTGCTCCTCCAGGCCTCACCGTACCATCCATCCTACCATTATTAACCCTTCCATGCTGCCCTCCCCCCGACCCCCCAAGTTCTGGTTTCCATGATGCTGCCCTCACCTCCTCCAGCCCACACCTATTTTATCCACCTTTACACAATACCTTGAAATTGGGCTGGCTTTGCTTCCGGATGTCCTCTACGGTGATCTTTGACCTGGCATAGCCAACAATGTAGGTGTCTTCAGGCAGCAGGCCATCATTATACAGCCACCTAGAAGCAGAGATCAAAAGATTTCAAAAGCAGGAAATTATTTCTGTAGAGCTGTCTAATGGCGAGAGCAAAGGCTGGGCCCTCTTATGTCGATGCAGATAAACCCCAGGCTCTTTACACAGGTTGGAGACTGAAACCTGGACTGTCTCTTTACATAGCTAAGAGACCGAAACCGGTGCTGTCTCTTGGGGACAGGGGCAACCAAAGGAGAGCAAAACCTGTGCTGTCTCTTGGGGACAGGGGCAACCAAAGGAGAGCAAAACCTGTGCTGTCTCTTGGGGACAGGGGCAACCAAAGGAGAGCAAAACCTGTGCTGTCCCTTGGGGACAGGAGCAACCAACAGCTATGTGCATTGTGGGGGGGGGGGGGGGGGATATCGCTGCCTGGGCTATTTCATGGGGGAGAGATCTTTGCATGACTTGCTTCATGGGGGGAGGGGGGGGGGGGGTTCTCTGCCTGGCGTGGTTCACAGGGAAAACAGCAACCACAGGTCTCTTGTGACAGAAAGCCTAGGACTATCTATGGATCGAAAGGGAGTCCTGAGCTGTATCATGAGAAGTAAAGAGCTGGAAATGAATTGTGGGATACAAGCAGGGAAGAGGCCCACACTGCCCTAGGAGGAGAAATCCAGGAGGGCCTCATGGGCAAAGACAGAACGCTGGTCCAACATGGGGCAGACCGTGACGGGTAGTCTCAGAGTAGGGGCAGTGGCGGGCGGTCTCAGAGTAGGGGCAGTGGCGGGAGGTCTCAGAGTAGGGGCAGTGGCGGGCGGTCTCAGAACAGAGACAGTGATGGGTGGTCTCAGAACAGAGACAGTGATGGGTGGTCTCAGAACAGAGACAGTGATGGGTGGTCTCAGAACAGAGACAGTGATGGGTGGTCTCAGAACAGAGACAGTGATGGGTGGTCTCAGAACAGAGACAGTGATGGGTGGTCTCAGAACAGAGACAGTGATGGGTGGTCTCAGAACAGAGACAGTGATGGGTGGTCTCAGAACAGAGACAGTGATGGGTGGTCTCAGAACAGAGACAGTGATGGGTGGTCTCAGAACAGAGACAGTGATGGGTGGTCTCAGAACAGAGGTAGTAATGGGCAGTTTCAGAGTAGAGAGAGTGAGGGGTAGTCTCACAGGGCAGGAGCACTGTCTCACAAAGCAGAGAACACCCTGGGCAATCTCGCAGGCTTAAACAAGCACTTAACTTTTCATGGGGGCGGGTCACGCTGGCCTGCATTGATGAGCGCCCCTGGAAAGAATACAGGTGGGTAGGGAAAGTGGCTGGCAGCCCCTGATGGACGGGTTAAGAGGTAGATGGACAGGGAAAGGGGAGCCTGCTGCCAGGTGCTTTAGGGGTAACTGGACCGGGAGAGAGGTGCCAGCCCTTGCTCAATAGGTTACGGGTAACTGCTAGGGAGGGTAGATCCTGCTACCAGAAGGGCTCGGTGGATAGAGAAAAATGGCATCCCCGAATGGATGTGTTAGGGGGTGCCCGGGTATAGAGAGTGGTGCCTCCAGATGGACGGTTCAGGGGTAACCAGGTACGCATAGCAACGCCTCCTGATGGATGGGTTTGGGATAGGCTGATCGGACACGATAGTCCGCTGGTGGATGGGTTAGGGAGGGGGGAGGGTAGCACCCCTTGTTGGATGGGTTAGGAGAAGGCTGATAGAAGGGAGCCTGCTGCCAGGGGTGTTTGGGGAAGAGTGGCGCCCCCTGCTGGATGGGTTAGGGGTAAGTGAGCAGGGAGAGTGAAGTCCACTTGCTGGATGGGTTGGGGGTAATCCGACGGGGGGTGATGCCCTTGCTGAACGGGTTAGTGGTTAAGTGGGCACAGACAGGCCTCCCCCGAGGGCCGGTGAATAAGAGTGGCGCCCCCTGTAGACTCACCAGAGGGTCGGGTAGATTTTCTTCTTGGCCAAGTCTCCCTGCCAGACAACAAGAAAAGCAGGTTTCAGGGTCAAATCACAAGTCGAAAGATGCTCACATACATGTAACATGTTATGTTTATTTGATATTGCACACAAATCACCCCTAACATGGAAACCAAAGGACCCACGGCCACAGACGCCCTTAAACCTCCCCAAGGCACCCTTACACATCTATAGGATTACAAGGATCTCGCAACACCATGCCTTCGGAGCGGACACAGGTGGTCTCCTTTCAAGGAAGTCTCTAGATCCTTCCAAGCCTTTCAGATCTCACCAACACTGAGTTACTGTGGAAACACTACACGCGCCCCCCTCAGATCCCTGCTCAGGAGACCTTGGCCAAGCTTTTCAAAGCAGCTACCAAGACGGACTTGGGTGCAGGTGGCACAAGCACTGACTACCACCTGAGGTGACGGAAGTGCCACGAGAGGCCAGGCAGGGCCCAGGTGCCACAAGCACCGAGTACCACCTGAGGTCAAGGATGTGCCACGAGAGCCCAGGCAGGGTCCTAGCACGCAGGACACGTGGAGATCCACTCCACAACCAATCCTGGATGAACTGTGGCCCTAGGACACCAGGGCAGAGGACATGAGCCACCAAGCACAGGGGCCAGAGTGAGACCTGTGCCAGGGGTCCTGGGGCACTCCGTGGTTACTGTGGCCCTCCAATGGACTGCCAGGCCACACGTATGGTCTGATCTTTGGGGATGAACGTCCTCTAGGTGCTTGGCTCTCACGTCACATTTTCAATATGCACTTGATGTAAATACCACTCCAAGAGGATGCCGGTTGAGGACTGATCTACGGGGAACTAGTCAAACACCTCCACAAAAACCCTCTTGGAGAGAGACCGAGGCTCTGGCAAGAGGGGCTTCGTGGAGTTCTTCTCCTGCCAGCCAGGTTTGGCACAGGGTGCGGCGCTCTGTGTGCACAAGGAAGCATCATGTTCGCAAAAAGGCCTTTCAGCGCTGTTTGTCTGGAATTATCACAACAAAGGCAGCTCGACGCACAGAAGGGAAAGTCACTGCGGGTGAAAGAAGAGCAAAGATTACTGCAAGCGAGTGACTCAGCAGAAAGGAGGGGTCTGTGCACTGGAGGCCGGAGTGTGAGTGAGTGAGAGAGAGTATAGGGCGGTCTGGGAAAAAGAGGCAAAGAAAGCCATGAGGTGAGAGAAGAGAAAAGTCAGAAGAGGAAGAAAGTCAGAGAGAGAGGACAGTCATGGGGAGGGAGGAGTCCGCGAGGACAGAGTCATGGGGAGGGAGGAGTGGACAGAGTCATGGGGAGGGAGGAGTCCGCGAAGACAAAGTCATGGGGAGGGAGGAGTCCGCGAAGACAAAGTCATGGGGAGGGAGGAGTCCGCGAAGACAAAGTCATGGGGAGGGAGGAGTCCGCGAAGACAAAGTCATGGGGAGGGAGGAGTCCGCGAAGACAAAGTCATGGGGAGGGAGGAGTCCGCGAAGACAAAGTCATGGGGAGGGAGGAGTCCGCGAAGACAAAGTCATGGGGAGGGAGGAGTCCGCGAAGACAAAGTCATGGGGAGGGAGGAGTCCGCGAAGACAAAGTCATGGGGAGGGAGGAGTCCGCGAAGACAAAGTCATGGGGAGGGAGGAGTCCGAAGACAAAGTCATGGGGAGGGAGGTCAGCAGAGGACAGAGTCATGGGGGGGTGGAAGTGCAGAGGGAATGTCAGGAGAGATGAGAACAAATGTTACTTACCTGTAAACTGTGGTTCTCCAGTATTGGTGTCTTTCATAGATTCACATGCTTGAATATTCCCCGTCGTCGAAGTGGGAGTCCCACGGTATATATAAAAAGCAATAAGTATCATGTATATATACATACCCAAATAAACTTATATATATATATATAGTTCAAATAACATATCAAGTTAAAATACCATAGGATAGCATTGAGACATAGGAAAGCATTGAGAAAAAGAATCACTTTGCTAACATATCACTGTCTTTTTATAGTCCAAACTCCAGCCAATCAGGCGCTAGCACCCTCTAGAACCTTCTCCTCAGAGGCTCAGACCCTCAGATTTTCGAGCACGAGAGTGACCATAGAGCCGAAAGAGGAGAAGAGAGCCTCTGAGGGGAGGAGGGTGGGTCGCATGTGAATCTATGAAAGACACAAATATTGGAGAACCACAGTTTACAGGTAAGTAACATTTGTTCTTCTCCAGTATTTGGGGTGTCTTTCATAGATTCACATGCTTGAATAGAATAGTAAGCAGTAAACAGTATTCGGCTGACCAAGCCGTATTGATATTGCATGTAATACAATGACAATGTATTTAAAACGCAATTAATAATACCCCAGGAGGAGGGAAGTAGCAGAGGCTCACCTTATTTAAACAGACTTCGTAGAACTGCCTGTCCCACAGCCGTGTCTGCTTCATTAATGGATTCCAGACAGTAGTGCTTCGTAAACGTGTCTGCTGGACCACGTAGCTGCCCGGCATATCTGATGGATGGGCACACCAGCGAACAGGGCAGTGGAAGATGACATAGCCCTCGTTGAATGGGCTCTCACTCCCGAAGACAGAGGCTTACCAGCCTTTTGATGGCAAAAAGAGATTGCTGATGAAACCCAACGGGCAATCGTAGGTTTGGTGACCGATTGTCCTTTGCAAGCACGCCCGTAGGCCACAAACAACTGGTCAGATTTGCGAAAGGATTGAGTTCTGCTAATGTAGAATTTAAGACATCTCTTAAAGTCCAGAGAGTGTAAGCTTTGCTCCGCCGGGGTTTGTGGAAGCGGGAAAAAAGTCTTTAAAAGCACCGGTTCGTTAAGATGGAAATCGGATGGTACTTTAGGTATAAAAACCGGATTAGTGCGGAGGATGACACAGTCCGATCTGAATTGAAGGAACGGAGGCTTTATTGTAAAGGCGTGAATGTCACTGACCCTGCGGGAAGAGGTCAGAGCAAGGAGGAGGTCCACTTTCCAAGTTAAAAATTTGACATCCGCTGAGTGGATAGGTTCGAAGGGCGCCTTCATGAGCTGAGCCAGCACGATGTTCAGGCGCCACGTGGGTGGAGGACGCCGAATGGGCGGGAACATTCGGAAGAGACCCTTGAAAAATTGCTGTATGACTCTGGATGAATAGAGAGGACGAGCCGTCTTGTCGGAAGCGAGATATTGCCGCTAGAAAGACCTTTAAGGTAGAGTGCGATAATCCAGACTGCGCTAGTTGTAGGAAGAACGGCAGAATGTGTTCTGGGGGAGCGTGCACAGGATGAATGTGGGCGGAAGCACACCAAAGACAAAATCGCTTCCATTTGAGCTTATACGTTTTCACTGTGGATGGAGCTCTTGCCTTAGCTAACACCTCCCTGCAGGCTGGAGGGATGTTCAAATGAGCAAATTCAAGGTGCTCAGGTTCCAAGCCGACAAGCTGAGAAAGCTGGGATTCGGATGGCATATCCGACCATCGTTCATTGTCAGCAGATCCGGCTTCAGGTGAAGAAGGATGGGCTCGCGTTGGGATAGGAGAAGCAACTCCGAAAACCATGCTTGCCGAGGCCAGCGTGGAGCTATTAGAAGTACATGGCACGGTTGTCTCATCTTCCGCAGCACTCGCGGAATCAACGGAATCGGCGGAAAAGCGTACGCAAATATCCCGTACCAATTGATCGAAAGGGCATTTCCGCACGACCCTTGGTGGGGAAACCAGCTTGCGTAGGACTGGCATTTTGCATTCTGCGGGGTTGCGAAGAGGTCGATTGTCGGGTGACCCCAAAGGTTGAAGACAAATTCCAGCGTCGGTTGATGTAACTCCCACTCGTGGGTTGATGCTGACCGACTGAGTGCATCCGCCAGAGTATTGGAAATGCCGGGCAGATGAATTGCTTGTAACGTCATCTGATGGAGTATGGCCCAACTCCAAATCTTCTGCGCCAGACGGGAGAGCAGTGGAGATCTTGTCCCGCCCTGTTTGTTCAGGTAGTGCATGCACGTGGTGTTGTCCGTCTGAATGAGGACTGACTTCCCTTGGAACTGCAGGCGGAAGGATTTAAACGCCAAGAAAATGGCCATCAATTCCAGTCTGTTGATGTGTCAGCAACGCTGAGCCGCTGACCATTGGCCCTTGACGGATAGATCTTGAAAATGTGCGCCCCAACCCTCCATGGATGCGTCCGTGGTAAGGACGAGTTCTGGGGTTGTTGACAGAAAAGATGTTCCTGCTGCGATGTTGGCAGGACGGGTCCACCAATGCAGCGCTTGAGCCATGCGGGGTGACACCACGATCTGATCGTTGAAGGAACCGGAAACCTGGCGCCACTGCTTGTCTAACTCCTCTTGGATGATGCGACTCTTTAGTCTGCAGAGAGGGATCAAAGCGATGCATGAGGACGCCATTCCCAGAAAGGATTTCAATATGCGGACTGAAACTGACTGCTTTGCTGCGATGGAGCTCGCAAGCTGTTGAATCCGTTCTTGACGCTCTGCTGAAGCGAAAGCCATGGCTGTGCTCGGATTGATACAAGCGCCGAGAAAGGTCTTGCACGTAGTCGGCGTGAGTTGAGATTTTTGTACATTGACCGACAACCCCAGGGACTGGAACAGATCGAGACAGCGCTGGGTATCGAGGGCCGCCTGGTGGGAGGATTGAGCTTTGATGAGGCAATCGTCCAGGTAGGGGTATATCTGAATACCCTCTTGTCGTAAGTGAGCCACCACCGGGGCCAGGAATTTTGTAAAGACCCGCGGGGCTGAGCAGAGTCCGAAGGGTAGGACCGTGAATTGGTAATCCTTGTGGCCCACTCGAAATCGTAGGTATTTCCTGTGGCGTGGTAGAATGGGCACATGGAAATATGCGTCCTGCAGATCGATCGTTGTCATGTAATCCTCCTGAGAAAAGAATTGGAGGATGTCCTTCAATGTGAGCATCCGAAAGGACTGAGTCTTGAGAAATTTGTTGAGCAATCTGAGATCGAGGATGGGACGCCATTCCCCTGATTTCTTTAGTATGAGGAAAAAACGGGAATAGAATCCCAACCCTCTTTGATATTTCGGAACCACTTCGATGGCACCCTTGTTTAACATTATTTGGATCTGTTTGAAAAGTTCTTTGAGATGGGCGGGTGGTGGCCCGGATGGAGGTGTGCGTGGAGGAACCTTCACAAACTCTAGGGCGTGGCCCCTTGAAATAATATCCAGAACCCAGCGGTCCGAAGTGATTGAGGACCAGGTTGAAAAGAACTGGGAGATTTTTCCTCCAACAAGAACTAGAGGATAACTGGGAAAAGGAAGTTTTTTCCGTACACAGTCACTGCTTCTTGGTTGAATTCCCTCTGTAATTCGACTTTCCTCTATATGACTTGCTAGTTTGCTGTCTGTAGGACTGCTGCGGTTGTGAAAAGTACCGTTGTTGCCCTTGGTTGTACGAGCGGTATTGAGACGAGGAGCCACGAAAGGATGATGATGAGGAGGAGGTGCCGCGGCCGCGCGCACCTCGAAAGGGCTGCTTCCTAAACTGTAGAGTGCCGAGGGAACGAGCCGTATCCGTGTCCTTTTTTATGGTTTGCAAGGCATCTTCCACATGCTGGCCGAATAATGACTCCCCGTCATATGGCATGTCCAAAATCTTAGCTTGGACCTCTTGCCGAAAAGAGGTTGATCGAAGCCAGCCCTGTCTTCTTAGGACGGCTGCTCCCGCCAATTGGCGGAAACCGGTGGATGCGATGTCAGAGCAGTCAATGATCTCGGATGACGCCCTCTCACCCTCTTGCAGGATCTTCTGAGCTTCCGCTCTAGAATCCTCCGGTATAAGCTTGACCAATGCAGCCATGTCCGACCACATCTGTCTATCATAACGGGCGAGGATTGCCAAAGAATTCGCAGCCCGGACCTTTGTTGACGCCATGGTTGAAAACTTCTTGCCTATGGCATCCAGGCGACGGCCGTCGCGATCCGGAGGCGCCGACATTGGAGATTATGGATTCTTGGAGCGGCGCTGTGCCGCTTGTGTGATCACTGAGTCCGGCTTAGGTTGAGACACCAAGCAGGCTGGGGAAGAATCCGGAGCTTTATATTTTTTCTCCAGGCGTGGGAGCACCGCCGGAATAGAATTAGGTGTCTTCATTAACTTTATGCCTTCATTTCATATGAAGTCTATGATTGGCACAGCTCGTACTTGTTTCTGAGGCTGGGACTTGAAGTCGTACAAGAAACAGTCCTCTTCCCTAACCACCATGGGAAGGTGAAAGCGTTGCGCTGCTCTCTCCATCAGCTGATGGAACCCTGTTATGTCGACAGGTGGCGAGTTGACTGGTGACCTTGGCGGTGATGCGGGCGAATTGATTTGGTAATCATCCCAGTCCGCCATAGAGTCGTCCTCTGGGAGCTCACCCTCTTCCGTATCCGGATTGTCCATATTATCATCCTCTGCATTGGAAGGCAGTGCAGGTGTGGAGGGCGTGGGTATCGTTGGCAATATAGGATGAGGTGGAACCTCAGATGGCGCTTCACGTGGAGAATTTTGAGAGGATGCTGGAAAGCGACGATTATAATCTTCCAACATATATTGGAGGTTGGAAATAAGCCGCACAGGAAGCTGCACCATAGGAACCGGAGCAGAGGAATTTTGCTCTTCTTCCTGTTCATAGTATTCATCCTCCTCAGACTCTTGGCACTTTATATGTAGCTCAGAAGGACTATGAGCATCCCGAAAAAGAGACTGATCGCCCTCATCCGAATCGTCCTCATCCCCTGAGGGAAATAGTTGACGAGGTGGCCGTGGTCCAGGTGGTAACATAACTGGGTCTAGCATGGCCTTACGACGTAGCATTAAGGAGCTGTCCACAGACCCCGGTGCTGGCGTTGACATTGGCACCAAAGGCATGGTCGCAAAATTTGACCCCACCGTCGTCGAGGCGACCGTCGACGAAGTAATCGTCGACGGAGCTGTCGTCGACGAGGAGGCTGCCGTCGACGGGGTGGCTGCCGTCGACGGGGCTGTCGTCGACGGGGCTGTCGTCGACGAGGATGTCGTCGACGAGGATGTCGTCTTCTTTCTATCCATCGTCGACGGAGTTGTAGACGTCGACGGAAGCGCCAGCTTCCCAGTCGTCGACGAAGACGTGAGTGGTATCGTCGACGAGATAGTTCTAAGGGACACATACTACTGTCGACGGAGAAGACGTCGACGAAGTCAGTGTCGTCGACGAAGGATATCTGCTCGATACCGTCGTCACCGAGGCTGATGAAGTAGCCGATCTCGTCGACGGAGGGGCCGTCGACGGTTTTGACAGTTTCTGACTGGAAACATGTACTGACGGAGTCAAAGACGCCTGAGAGCTACGTCTCGGGGGCGCAGACGTGGTAACAGAGACTTTGCCTGTAGACACTTCCTCAAGGTGAAGTCTCTTCTTTTTCAGAAAAGGAGATGGCAAGTCCTGGACACTTCCACGCTTTGAGGAGACTCCTGTTTTGACAGAGGCTACACTTTCCACCACAGAAAGTGGGTTGTCTGTATCCTTTAGTTTTTGAAGCCATATTAAAAGGCGACCTTCTCTATCTTTCAAAGTTTTGTGAGAGAAAGTTCTGCAGATCTTACAGTTAGCCACCTTATGATCAGGATACAGACAATAAATACATTTCTCATGGGGATCCTCAGAGAAAAGTCTTGACTTTCCGCAAGATGAACAAGGACGGAAAAGAGATTTCTTACTTGCAGACATGAGACAAAAAAACCTCAAACCAGATGAAGAACTGAGCAGAGCTCAGGGAGACTCCCTTCACACGACGTGCGGTAGAAAATCTGAGGGTCTGAGCCTCTGAGGAGAAGGTTCTAGAGGGTGCTAGCGCCTGATTGGCTGGAGTTTGGACTATAAAAAGACAGTGATATGTTAGCAAAGTGATTCTTTTTCTCAATGCTTTCCTATGTCTCAATGCTATCCTATGGTATTTTAACTGGATATGTTATTTGAACTATATATATATATATAAGTTTATTTGGGTATGTATATACTCTTATGTGGTTATGTATGTGTATATGTATATATACACATGATACTTATTGCTTTTTATATATACCGTGGGACTCCCCACTTCGACGACGGGGAATATTCAAGCATGTGAATCTATGAAAGACACCCCAAATACTGGAGAAACAAGGTGTCAGAGGAGTGAGGCAAGGGAGAGACAAGAAGTGGAGGAATTAGAACAAGACCCAAGCTTGGGGGCGAGGTAAGACAGTACAGGACCCCTGTAAGGGGCTCCTCTGACACTCTGCTCCTGCATTCATCATCAGACCCTCCGGCTAAGGAGGTTTGTGTCATGAGACCCATCAGGAGGTTCTCTAGAGTCTTTTTGTATTTTGCACCCCAGCAAAGGGGCCACTACTGCCGGAGATGGTGGTCCATACCAACCACGTGTACCTCCTTTCAGCATGGATCACTATTATCCCGCAAGGTTACTGCAGAAGTGGCCACCACCTTGTGTACCTCCTTTCATCATGGATGACGATTATCCCATAACAAGGTTATGACCGCAGTGGTGGCTGATCCCAGGGTCGAGGTTCCATAACCTTGGTGCGGGTCTACTGACACTCCCTCGCAAAGGCTGGGCCCCTTGTAGGACAGGGATCCATTTTCTACTATTCCCCAGAGTGTGAACGTACTTAGCGTGTTGTGTACATAAGAGGTAAAGTACACAACACGCAATCAACACAACTGTGTTAAGTCAAACTGTGATAGTCCACCAGGCTGACAATAGAGGATATCAAATACGAGTATGAATGACTGAGTGAATAAAATACTTACGCCCAAACCTACACGACAGAGGCATCTTGGAGCTATAAGTGCTAAAGGAAAAGAAGGAGCAAAATAACAGCAATGTGTCAGACTACCCGGAAGTGATCTTAACAGGTGGGTCACAATTGTTTTCCTATTTCAACAAAAAGATAGGTTTTAATTTCTGGCAAAAGACTATGTAATCCCGATTGGTTGGAGGTCACGTGGGAGATGACTCCAAGCCTTGGAAGCTTGAACTGAAAAAGACTTTACTCCTGGTATTTCTTGAAGTGGGGAACAACTGTTCAGACTCCAAGGGAGATCCCAAAACCCACCGAGGACCACCTCATAAATCTCAGGCCCAATCTCCACCTCATAAATCTCAGGCCCAGGCTCCACCTCATAAATCTCAGGCCCAGGCTCCACCTCAAATCTCAGGCCCAGGCACCCCCTCATGTCCCTCAGACCTCATACTTGTCACCACACCTTCTTTGGACACAGAGGTGGCAGAGACTAGCACAGACGGACGGCCCACACTCACCGAAGCGCCCACCACGATGAAGATATGGGTGTAGGCCTGGTGGAAGACATCATCGTGGAGTAGCTCCTCCCGCAGGATGCCGCACACCTCCTGCCGGCTCAGGTTCACCTGCTCGCTGCTGTGGCTCATGGCGGTGCCTGTGGGAGCAAAGAGTGAAATGGTTAGCATTCACCCTAGGAGAGTGGGCACAATACTTCGGTAGGGGTGAGGCTAGGGGCACCCTGCCAGGAGTCCGGCTTGAAACTGCACACTGGGCAATGTACATAGTTGGGCAAGCCAACAAATTGACACGGAGAGCCGAGCCAAGAGCCCGTAGCATGTAAATCACAAAAAACATGATAAACTTTCTTCATAATTCAGACACAAGTAATTCTTTACCATGCAGAAGTCTTAACCTTTTGACTTCTGTGGGGCCCCATTGACTCATTAAATGCTTCCGGGGACCCCCAATGAATCACTGGAATCTGGGGACCCCGCTGAGTCATTATTGGAAGCAGGGGACCCCCCCCTGAGTCATTATTGGAAGCAGGGGACCCCCCCCTGAGTCATTATTGGAAGCAGGGGACCCCCCCCTGAGTCATTATTGGAAGCAGGGGACCCCCCCACCGAGTCATTATTGGAAGCAGGGGACCCCCCACATAGTGGGGGGTCCCTAGCTTCTAATATTGAGTCATTGGAAGCTGGGGACCCCCCCACAGTCATTAGCAGAAGCACCGGACCCCCACCGAGTCGTTACTGGAAGCTCGGGACCCACCCCCACCACAGTCATTATTGAAAGTAAGGGACCTCTGGCCTATGTAATGTGTATGTTTTGAATCTGAAATATAAATCTCAGAAAAATACAAAAACAAGTCTACACCAAGAAAATGCTCCAATATTAATTTGCTTTACCAAATTCACCATTAAATAGAGCATGTGTTAAATGTCGCTTCTTTGTTTGCATGTATGTTAATCTTTTTAATGTATTAATTTTAGGTTACTGCGTCAAAAAATGGGGGGGTAGAGGGGGGGGGGGGGGGGACGGACCAGGAGCTAATTAATGGTCCAGTACCTATGCTCCGAAATATCAATGAGGTAATCACTATGGAGGTACTGTTCCGTGGTGGATGTGGTCAAAGATCGACCGGTGTCCACCCAAAGGTTGAGAGAAAAGAGAAGTGAGGTCTAGGGTAGGGTACTGAGGGTGGTGGGGGGGAGGGGGGGGGGGGAAGAGAGAGACATCAGGTGTCTCTTGTTGCCTTCACACACCCCGAGGGATGTCATGCTTCATCATCGGGCGTATGCTCGTCGGTGCAATGCCATACGGGTCCCCCGAAGGGTCTCTTTAGCGGAGATCTTTGAGAACTGCCGATGGGTGCATGCGGGTATGTGGAGGGGAAGTACCAGGATCAGTGCTAAGGGTTGTTTGTGCAAAGTGAGATAAAAATACCTAAGGGTTACCAAAGACTAGGGGTGTTTTAATAAAGAGGTACCCTTGGTACAGTAAAAAACCCGTAGGTTAATAGTTACCTATCAAGACGTAATGTGTCAGGTAGCTTACAAAGTGGTCGACATGTTTCACGCCTTATGTGGTCAGAGCGATCCTTGGAGTTTCATCAGGACCGGGGAAGGTGAGTGATATGAAAAAGGTGCACAGACTAAGTGTAGTGAGTGGGGTATAAATCACCCTCTCACTGGGCAAAGGAGGAGGTAGTATCTTACATAAGTAGTGTGAGGTTGGGGAGTAGGTTATGCCCCCTTTGCATTAGACCTAAGAAGGGAGTTGGGATTACTCCATAAGCTATGCAGCGTAGGAGGCCCACACCATCTAGGGGGGTTACTCAGGTGACGGCACTGGAAACCTGCCCGATCCAGACGCCAGCTCGAAGGACACCTTCGAGCTGGCGTCTGGATCGGGCAGTCTGTGCAGTCTTTGGTAACCCTTAGGTATTTTTATCTCACTTTGCACACACAACCCTTAGCACTGATCCTGGTACTTCCCCCTCCACATACCCGCATGCACCCATCGGCAGTTCTCGAAAAGATCTCCGCTAAAGAGACCCTTCGGGGGACCTGTAGGGCATTGCACCGCCGGCCCGACGAGGAGCATACGCCCGATGATGAAGCATGACATCCCTCGGGGTGTGTGAGGGCAACAAGAGACACCTTATGTCTCCCCCCCCCCCCCCCAGTACCCTACCCTAGACCTCACTTCTCTTTTCTCTCTTAACCTTTGGGTGGACACCGGTCGATCTTTGACCACATCCACCACGGAACAGTACCTCCATAGTGATTACCTTAATTTTAGGTTAAACATTTGCAGACCCCCAGGGGTCCTGGGACTACAGCAGGGGGGCAGGCTCTGGCCAAAAGAGGCCTTCTGCTGAGAGCAGCGCTTGGTTTTCGGGGGCGGGGGCACATGGGCGGCATAAGCGCTCTGTAAGGGGGCATCACTAACATCTTTTGTCATTTGTATCCTGGCTGGGAGAAGGTGTGGCTAGGGAAGGGACTCAAACATGCTTTAATCCCCCACCCCCATCTCTGATGTCACTGTGGATGCGTTTACGCGTTGGGGAGGCCTGTGTGACCAGAGCAGTGCGCTCGGCAATCATGGACCGACTGCAGCGATTCATAAGCCCGGGAACACTTCAGCGTTTCTAGTTCAATAGAACATTGGGGAGAGTTTTGAGGGGCGGGCCCCAATGATTTTTTTCCACGGGGGGGCGCATTGGAAAGTCTGAAGACCGCTGGACCACAGGTTAGGGACCACAGGTTAAGCACCCCTGTCCAGCCGTCCTAAAAGCAGCAGCAGGGAGGGCTCGGCACGAGTCGTGGACTCACGGGTTTCACAAGCCTCTCGTGTAGCAACGAGGGACGGGAAGGATGAGGAAATAAAATATGTGCACAGGGTCAAACTGTTGCGCAGGGAAGCCGCGCTTCCTGGTTTCACATTGTGCAACTCAGGCGCTAGATGGGTCTCTGCCTTTTCTAGGCGCTGCGGTTAGTGAGGGGCAGGCGGAAGCCACAGGAAAGCTCGGCTCTTTCTGGGCTCGGGCCTTCAGCGGCTCGCCCACCTCACGAGGCACCAGAGGGGCTTCTAGGCGCACACGGGGGCAGTGGGGGCGCACAGTCGGGTGACAGAAGTCACCCCAGGGTGCAGGGGGGTCATGGGAGCAGAGGGCGCAGGGAAGCATAGACCGCTGTGATGAAGCAAAGATGTGCACAGAGGACAGAGAGCGCTAGGGAAAGGAGGGTGAGAGCTCTAGGGAAAGGAGGGTGAGGGCGCAAAGACAGCCCATGGAGGGCACATGAGAGTGCCAGTGAATAACACGGGGCACACGAGAGGGACATTGAGACACGGGGAGAGTGCATGAGAGTGCCAATAATGAACACGAGGCGCATGAGTGCCAGTGAGGCACAAGGGAGCATAGGAGCGTGCCAAAGAGGCACGGGGGGCACATGGGAGTGTCAGTGTCCACCTAGGAGACCCAGGGAGTGCACAGCGTGCGAGTGAGGCATAGGGGAGCAGACAAGACCGCCAGGGAGGCACAGGGAGTACACAAGAGTGCAAGTGAGGCACGGGGCAGCACAAGAGACTGCCCGTGAGGCACAGGGGAGCTCATGAGCGTGTCAGTGAGGTACAGGGGCGGCTCAGGGAGTGCACAAGACCGCCAGGGAGGCACAGGGGAGCACGGGAGAGTGCATGTCTGTCCACCCAGGAGACCCAGGGAGAGCACAGCGTGCGAGTGAGGCATAGGGGAGCACGGGAGAGTGCAGCCAGTGAGGCTCGGGAGTACACAAGAGTGCAAGTGAGGCACGGGGCAGCACAAGAGACTGCCCGTGAGGCACAGGGGAGCTCATGAGCGTGTCAGTGACAGGGGCGGCTCAGGGAGTGCACAAGTCTGCGAGTGAGGCACAGGGGAGCGCATGAGTGTCAGTGTGCAGGGGGTCCGCGCCAGGGAGGCTCAGGGAACCTCAGGGCCGAGAGGAGAGACATGCCCACCTGGGAGACAGAGTACCCTCGCACAGTCCGATGCCGGGGTCGATCTGGAGCGGCTGCTTCAGGTGCCAACAGGTTTCCGGCTCCAGAGCTGGTGCAGACGCGCCTCGGAGGCAGCCGGTGGCTTTATACCGAGCCAGCAGCGAGGGTTGAGTCACAGACCAGAGGGAGGGGTGGAGGGAGGGAGGGGCCTTTCTGCTCAGTCACCCAGACTCAGCAGCAGGGATGGGAGGCGACTACCTTGGTTTCAGCTTGCGCCGAGCATCGCTGAGTGACGGTTGTGCATCCCAGCGCCTCTACAGCACGCTGTGTGACCTCAGGTAAGGGCCTGGCATCCCAGCGCCTCTACAGCACACCAGTGTGACCTCAGGTGAGGGTTGTGCATCCCATCACACCTGTGTGACCTCAGGTGAGGGTTGTGCATCCCAGCGCCTCTACAGCACACCTGTGTGACCTAACATGAGGGTTGTGCATCCCAGCGCCTCTACAGCACGCTGTGTGACCTCAGGTAAGGGCCTGGCATCCCAGCGCCTCTACAGCACACCCGTGTGACCTCAGGTGAGGGTTGTGCATCCCAGCACAGCTGTATGACCTCAGGTGAGGGTTGTGCATCTCAGCGCCTCTACAGCACTCCTGTGTGACCTAAAGTGAGGGCCTGGCATCCCAGACCCTGTACAGCACCGCAGTGTGACCTCATGTGAAGATCTGCCATCCCAGCGCCTCTACAGCACGCTGTGTGACCTAATGGAGGGCCTGGCATGCCAGCGCTTCTACAGCACACCCGTGTGACCCAAGATGAGGGTTGTGCATCCCAGCGCCTCTACAGCACACCCGTGTGACCCAAGATGAGGGTTGTGCATCCCAGCGCCTCTACAGCACACCCGTGTGACCCAAGATGAGGGTTGTGCATCCCAGCGCCTCTACAGCACACCAGTGTGACCTCAGGTGAGGGTTGTGCATCCCAGCACAGCTGTATGACCTCAGGTGAGGGTTGTGCATCCCAGCGCCTCTACAGCACACCTATGCGACCTCAAGTGAGGGCCTTGCATCCCTGCGCCTCTACAGCACGCCGTGTGACCTCAGGCGAGGGTATGTCATTCCAGCGCTTCTACAGTACTGCAGTACTCCCATCTCCGTACTGTAGGGGATTCAGCTTGAGACCACAGTGCCGCAATGTCTCGTTTTGCCACCGCCAACGCTGTGCCCAATAAGCGCTTATCAGCCCAGGATCCATCAAGGCCGAACACCCCCAAGAGCAGACGCCACGGTTCATGGGGTACCTCCCACCCAAGGGCCTGCGTGAGCTCCAGCTCTACCCCCGTCCAAAATGGCGCTAGGGCGAGGCATTGCAACACCATGTGGTACAAATCAGCTGGAGCCCGTTGGCAGCGAGTGCAGGATGGAGAGGGACGCAGGCAGGCAGGCATTGTACAGGCACGCGGGGTAGAGGTATGCTGCATGGAGATAGTAGAGTTGGACGAGCTGCAGCTTGGAGGAGGTCGTCAGCGTTTTGGGTGCAATAAGGGCATCCCTCCAATCCGCGTCCTCCAGGGGACCCAGCCACCCCTCCCAGCGAGCGCGAAGTGGATCTAGGGCCACGGGGCTGTTCACGAAGGAGCGGGAGATCCACGAAACCCCTTCCCCCCCCCACCCCCCACCCAGGTTCCCCATGGGGCTGAATTCGGGGAAAGGACGTGGACCTGAAGGGCGTGCCTCAATTGTAGATACTTATAGAATTGGGAGGAGTGGAGGGAGTAACGGTGTTGTAGGTCTGCAAAGGATCTGACATGGTCCCCCACCCAAACGTCTCCCAACAGCGAAATCCCTATGAGGTCCCACCTGCAAAAGTCCTGGAGAGAGGAAACCTCCGCCAGCCATGTCTCACTCCACAGGGGTGTGTGCTTGGTAAGTTTCCGATCCCACTTTACATATCTTAGCGCCGCACGCCAGGCCATAAGCACTGCCCTGGTGACAGTGGGAAGAGCCTGCGGCACCAGGCTCCCGTACAGGTAGGCTTGGAGCTGTGAAAAATCTAGCGATCTAAGTTCCACTCTGTATGCTGGGTCGGACCAGCCTCACGCGAACCAATCGTGGATCACGATAAGCCGTGTGGCCAGGTAGTAAAGGTGAAGATTAGTCACCCCCATTCCCCAGTCATAGGGGGGTATGCGGCAGCGCGCCAGGGACATTCGCGGCCTCTTTCCTCCCCACAGAAAGCGGGTAAGGACCCAGTCCATTTCCCGGAACAAACTCCCCGGGAGATACAAGGTAACATTTTGTAGTATGTATAGGAAGCGGGGGAGGACCATCATTTTGAAGAGGGCGCTTCTGCCAAGGGGGTTGAGGGAGAGAGATTGCCAGTTCTTGAGGTCCGCCTTTGCCCTAGTAACAAGAGGGGTGATGTAAAAGGCCCACTCAAGCTCCGGATGTAAAGCAATCCACACCCCCAGGTACTTAAAGGATTGCCTACGCAGGGGGATGGATATTTGCCAATCAAAGCACGCCTGTGAGGAGTGTAGGGGGACCAGCGTGGATTTCGGCGAGTTAAGCCTGAGCCCGGAAGTCTGTTCAAAGGCCGAAAGAGCGTCCAGACATCTCTGGCCCAAACACTCGGGATCCGCCAGAAAGAGGAGGAGAACGTCATCCGTGTAGAAGGCTATTTTGTCAATCTGGGTCAGATCCCAGGCCCAAACCCGAATGAGGGGGTCTTGGCGGATGAGGCAACCCAGGGGCTCCATCGCTAGGGCGAATAAAAGCGGAGAGAGCGGGCAGCCCTGGCAGGTGCCCCTCTGGATAGGGAAGGGTTCAGAGAGTACACCGTTGATAAGGACCCTAGCCCTAGGAGCGGAGTATAGGACCTGGATCAGACGCCGGAACGCAGGTCCAACACCCATCCTCTCCAATAAGTCTCCCAGGTAGCCCCAGTCCACCGTATCAAAGGCTTTCTCGAAGTCTAAAAAGAGCAGGGCCAGATACGGGGTGAGGCGGTGACGGTGTGCCAGAGCGAGATGAAGGCTGCGTAACCAATGCAGAGTGCCCCGGGCAGGCATAAAGCCGCATTGGTCAGGGTGGACCAGCGTTTGCAAGTGGGGGCGATGTCTCTGGGCTGCCACTGTGGCAAAAAGTTTGATCTCCGTATTAATGAGGGAGATGGGGCGGTAATCCGCGCAGGCGAGGGAGGGCGGCCGCGTCTTTGGAAGGATTACGATAGTGGCCACATACGTCTCAGGCGGAAAGGACCCCACCTCCACTACATGATTGAACAACTCCACCAAGTGCGGAACCAGCGTGTCCCGATAGGTCGCATAGTACTCCTGGGGGTAACCGCCGAGGCGTTTTGCCGGAGCGCAACAATGAAATGGCCTCGTGTACCTCCTCGGCCGTGATGGGGCGGTCGACAGTTGCAGAATACGTCCGGGAAAGGCAGGGCAACTGGGTCCCAGTGTCAGCCAGTAGGGCCCCAAGGAAGACCAAGGGGTTCGGGCTGCGTAAAGTGTCGCGTACTAGCCGGCGAAGGTCCGAGCTATGGCCCGAGAGGTGACATGAGCCCCCCTTCACGCCGGATCTCGGGAATGATGCGGTTGGCCCTGGGATAGGACACCAGGTTATGCAATAGTTTGCAGTTTGTCGCCCTAACCATAAACGCGTGCGACCGAGGAATGCCAAAGCGTTTTGGCGGATTCCAGTGAGATCTGACAGACCTCCTCTTGGATCAATGCGAGCTGACGAATGGAGACTGCATCCTCAAGGTCAGCCTGGGCGCCCTCCAGCCACGCCGCCAGGGCCTCCAGCTGTGCAAGCCTGGCGGATTGCTCTTTGCGCTTCGCATGGACCAGACCGCTACCCACCCGCCGTATCACAGCCTTGCCGGCTTCCCACAAGGTCCCCGGTGAGGAGACCGAGCCCGCGTTGGTGAAGTAATGTTTCAACTCCTGCCTGAGAGATTCAACAAAGTTTGCATCCTGCAGAAACCAGGCATTCATCAAACTGTGCGGGTGGCAGTAAGGGGGTTTCCGAGACGGAGGGAGACGGGGGAATGATCGGAGATGCCCCTGGGTAGGATCGCGGCCCCGGTCACCAATTGACAGTCTGTTGCAGGTAACAGGAGCAGGTCAATACGAGAGTGTGTGCCGTGAGCTGCAGATGTGTGTGTGTGTACTGTGCTGTACAGGGATTCCATACTCTCCAGGCGTCAGAGGCCCAAGGCAGAGGAACAGTCAGAAAGTCCCTTTGCAGAAGACAAACAGGAAGCCGATGGGGTGCCCGTCGCGTCACGCGAGGGATGCAGGACCGCGTTAAAGTTGCCCCCCACAACCGTTAGACCCTGGGGAAGGGAGGCAAAGACCTGCGTTAATTGGCTACGGGTAGAGGCCAGATTGGTGGGAGGAATGTAGGTACACAGAAGGTTAAGGGGATGACCCTCGATCATGCCCGTCAGGGCCACGTACCAGCTCTGCAAATCTGTTACAGCCGGTGTCAGGGTGAAGGGAAGCCCTTTCCGGAGCAGTATAGCCACCCCCTGGGAACCCCGCGTGAAACCCGAAGGCCAAACCCGGTCAAACCCATATCGGGCGAGGAAGTTACATCGGGTGCCCAGGAGGTGCGTTTCCTGTAGGAGCAAGATGTCAGGGGCATGGCGCTGAGCGCTGCAAAGAACCGCTGTACGTTTGATCCAGTCCAAAAGATCGTTCACATTCCAGGAAAGGATGTGTAGGGCCCTATGTAGAGTGCACGTCATCCTGGTTGGCAGTGTGCGTAAAGGTAAGAGGGGGGGGGGGGTCCGGTGCTTGGGCAATCCCGGAACCCAAGGGAGACAATGAACCGTGCCCGAGGCCTCTGCGCAAAGGGCACGCGGGTTGGGGAGTCGCATGTCATCGTTGAAGGCATTTGCGTCTACCAATGAAAACCAGGAACAGCGGCCCGTGTGCGGCTAAAAACAAACATTCAGGAGACAACGTTATTCCCCCCCTCCCACTTCCCCCAACTCCCCCCACCCTACAATTCTGAAAAGGAAGCATCTGTCACCATGAAAGGAAAACAGGTCAAAACAACAACCTTACAATCAGACAAAGTGCTAAACTAAAACGGTTAGCGAGGCAGGAACATGGCGAAGATGGACCCCCCCCCCCCCCCTCCTTTAGTACGGATGAGATGTAACATCAGCTGCCATTACACATAGGACTACATACACTAGGAATTGCAAGTGAATCCATGGAATGAAGGGGGAAAGGAGTCAGATCATAGGAGAGCCCCGAGAGCGTGCAAACCCCCCCCCCACCCCCCAGTCCAGAACAAACGGGACTGATGAGCGGGTCCAGAACTGATTCAGGGGACTGATCACAACATTGACCTCTAACCTAAGGCCGCATGGCCTTGGCCCTAGGGGGCGAAAGAGTGGCTCCACACTTGAGAGTTCGAGAGTTGACTCGGGAAGTGTTCGGTGTCAGTCTTTCAAGCAACGTCATCAGATCCGGAGCGCCGGGCTCCTAGACAGGTCAGAGTCAGACACGGCTGACGCATGGTCTCCGGGTGGCCCGGTTTACCGCTCAAATCCACCAGCTGGGCAGGCGGGCCTGGGGAACCGGAGCCCCGGATCGAAGCCTGAGAGGGAGGGCGCACGGACGATACCCCCGGCGATGGGGATGCCCCCAACGGTAGGTCTTCTTACGGGACCTGGTTCGGCGCCTCCAGGGCTGAGGCGCAGCCAGGAGCGGCTGTGAAGGGACCAGATGCGCACAGGAGGAGGGCGACCGAGCCGCAAGGGGCCGCTCCTCCGTGAGCAAGGTCCAGGCCGCCTGCGGGGTATCAAAGAAGATAGTTTGATTTTGGAAGAGGACCTTGAGCCGGGCCGGGAAGAGAAGGCCGGACCCAAGTTCCGGAGCTTCTGCTTTACCTCATCGTAAGTTCGCCTCTGAGCCTACACCTCCCTGGTGTAGTCCGGGAAGTCCATGATTCTGGCATTCTGAAAGTGTAACGGGCCCTTTGCCCTGGCCGCTCCCAGGATAGCGTCTCTGTCCCTGAAGTTAAGGACCCTCAAAATTATGGGACGGGCAGGGGCTCCGGGCGGAGGTTTAGGAGCCAAGGAGCGGTGAGCCCGCTTGACGGCAAACCAGGGCAAGAGGGAGTCCTTAGGCATCCAGGAGCGCACCCAGGTTTCCCCGAAAGTGTCAACACGACCTTGTTCCACTCCTTCGGGAAACCCCACAAGGCGCAGGTTGTTACGCCGCGACCTATTTTCAGCGTCCTCAGCCCTGCGGTGGAGCTCCAAGGTCTGAGACTGATGACGCGCCACCTGGATCTTGAGTTGGCCGATGTCGTCCTCCGCTGTCGAGATACGGGCCTCCTCGACTCGTGCCGTCACGTTGCGCAAATCCTGGCGAATGAGAGCCATGTCGACCCGTACTTCTCCGATCTTATTCTCGACTGAGGCCTGCCATGCGCCTATCACTTGCAGGATGGTGGTGAGGTCGCCCCCGGGGGCACCCGACCCACTGGGCGCCCCACCGCCAGGATCCCCGTCCGATGTGGTAAATTGGTCCATTTTCGTTTGGGTCTGAGGGGCCAGAGCCTGCTGGGCACGGCTTTTACCCAGGACCACCAGGGCTAGCTCCTATCGACACAGGTCGGGCGGTCCGCGGAGGAGGAGGGGGGACCCTGCAACACCCAGGCCGTCGACACTCCGGTTCGGGCGCCCAAAGTCCCCCCCGAGCTCCAAGGAAGGCAGTCCCAGCTCGATGAGTCACTCCTGGCAGTAGGCCTTGTGCGATGTTCCAGTGGGCAACGGTTACACCCTCACCCCCCCACCCCCCCTCCGGAAAAACGACACTTTTACTCAGAGCACCGTTTTCCTATTTTCCCCCAAAACACTCACGGTTTAGCTCTATTTGGAGTATTTTATGGGTCCCCACCAGGGGAATCCACAAAGCCGAAGTACATTTGGAATAACCAGGATGTTTGGGGAAAAAAGGATGCAAATTGGGCATGGATACATTATGTGGAGAAAAAGTTATAGGGGACTAAGCACAAATTACCCAGAATAGCTAAACACTGGAGGGGAAAAGGCCCAGCAGTGAAGGGGTTAATCCCCCACCAGACACTCCCTGCATCTGGCTCTTTTTTTTTTTTTTTAATCACCTTTCTCTCTGCCACAGTTTTTAGCTTTCAAATTTGTTCCTTTCTTGCATATCTCTCTCTTGCTCTGGATCAAAGTCGGCTGCAGCAAAATACACTGCAACCCCCAGATAAATGAAGCACTGAAGCGCGACCACCAAGATCACAGCACTGGGAGTAAACAGATGGGTAAAAATGCAAACACTGAGAGGAGGTTCTGTAATTGCCGGAGTGGAAGTCTTCTGATGTTCATCCTCAAGTTTGGCCCACCGTGGGATCAATTCTGGATGCCTCTGGTTTGACATGGTGGAAGGCGGAGGGTGAGGAGAGCTTCTCCAGACAGTGAAGTGAATTCTGCATCCCTGAGGATGGAGGATGGAGATCCAGTCGCTGGGGTGAAGGGGAGTCTCAGGGCTCCCTTTAGAATTTCAATGAAGATGCTGCTGATAAGACTTCCTGAAGCACTGACCTCTTGTAGATGGTAGGGGTCAGGGGAGGGCTGCGGACTCTGTTGTGCACGGAAAACAGGACCCTTTAGGAGAGGTTCAGCCTCGTGTTAGGTTGAAGCCTACTAGACCGCACAGCTGGCTGGTTGTGAAAAGACCTCTTGGGGACATTCTGGAAGCTTCCCTGGAAAAGCATTCCACCCGTTGCTTAACATTGGGGTTGTGGCTTATAACTCACATTTACTTGCTTTCCATTTGTGGTCTTTGTTTTAGGCTGTCCAGCAGGTCTTCGTCCCTCCCGTTGAGCATAGCTTGTTTACCATCACTCCTTGTATTCTTTCACAAGTGCTCGTTTTCTGTAAACAAGCCTTTAAATGTTGTTCTTATATTCTCACATTTGCTGTGCTTTCAAAAACAGAGGTCAAAAGTCAGGCTCTGGCTTTTGAGGGATGTTGGGGTTTACTTTTCTTTCCCTGACTTCAAAGTGAGGATTTATGTGACAATATTGCTGTAGATTGGGCGTGTAAAAGGAAAGATTATTTTCAGCACACACTATGTAACAGTCTGTAAATGAACTGTGCACATATTTCAGAATATCAGAATTAGCTAAGTACACATGAAGCACATTTTCTAGAAATTTTGAAGTGTGGTAGAGACATATTTTAATAAGATCAAAACAAATCAATACACTAGGCAAAGCCATTTCCACACATTGTCGTTTGTGCGCGGTATAGTTTTATCAGTAAAACTGTGCGCGCAAATGTAATGGTCATTTCAATTGAAAATGTGTTGACTAATGACAGTACGCTACCACACCATGCATACTCCACTTTACATCAATCTATGCCACTCCACGACACTCCCCTCAACTCTATACCACTCTACTCCCCTCCAGTCCATTGTACTCCACAACACTTCACTCTTTCCCAATCCAATCTACAACACTACAGTCCACTACACTCTCCTCCACACTGCTAGGATTGAGACATGCTGAAAACAGCCACGCTGGTGTACAACAGGCTAAAACACATTGAGAATGCCAACAGCGTTCGCATAGGTGAGACCTATTGGCTTTGCCAATGCTTGCCTTCCATGGTTACACTTTCGGTTGGGATGATAGATAAAAGTAGAAACCTCACAGCTATTTTTTGCCGCCGTCGTGGGTGCCTCAGGCCACAGAGACTGCTCTGTTATGCTGTGTCTAGAGAGCAGCTTGGAATATGTTAATCCACAAACATCAAAGTTGGAAAAACTCAACCCTTCTTTGATCTTTCTTCAAAGCCCCAGGATTGGGAAAGATCCCACTTACTAATTAGAAGAAACATGAACAGTCCACGTAACAGGTCTCACTCCAGCACTCACAGGTTTGCAGACGTTGAATGCCCTGCCTTCACTCCCAAATCCAAACCTGGACCAGATAAGGGCGAGACTCTATAGCGCTAGCAGGCCCAGGAACTACGAGCCATGCAGCACTATAAATAAAACCAACGAGCACAATAATAGTTAATTAATACAACACGTATTCAAGAGAGCGCAGTGTGAAGTGGTATCAAGCGCTCTACTCAATGATGTTAAATTAATTAAGGTAAACAGAATAGTGAGAAGAAGATGGAGCTCATTTCCCTTCCCCTTATCAATAACAAACAAATAATAAGCATTGGCATAGCTAATAGGTCTCGCCTTTGGGACCTTATAAGTGTTTAGCCATGCAACAGTTGATGTTGTTGTACCAATGATATTGTGTTGCATAACTAAATACTTATAAGGTCCCAAAGGCGAGACCTATTGGCTATGCCAATGCTTGTTTTAGCCATCTAATTTACTAAAGGAGGCCACTTATATTTTGGTACCCAGACCTATTTTCTGTCCCAGTCCAACCACGGGTGCCTGCCACAGTCGACAGAAGCAAAGATATCTCTTACTGAGCGGCCTTCTCGCCTCTAACCTCATATGGACGAGTGTGTGTATGCAATATATGCACTGAAATGGTACTTCTCGCCAACCCGAAGAAGAAACTGCCAGCAAGGGATCAGGGATAAAAGAGTTAGATGTGTGGAGTGTGGAGGGGGCCGCATGCATCCCCAAGTCCAGAGGAGGAGACTAGGTGTCTGCCTTTGAAAGCCAGCACACTCCGTTCCGCCGCCGCTCCAAGGGAGGATGTGTCCTGCACGCGCGCGAGGGCGGCAGGGAGCAGGCGCCTTGGTCAGCTCCGGGAACAAGCCGCACCAGCCGCGGATCCAGCGACAGTCAACAATGAGGCGGGTAATTAATGCAATCAGCGGAAGGCGCCATTGTGCGGGGGATGCAGTTAGTGGAGGGAAGGGGCGCGGAGGGGTGAGGGGGAGGAGAGGGTGGGGGGGCAGTCAGAACAGCAGAGAGGCAGCAATGTGTTAGGAAGCGAGGGGGCTGGAGCGTGGAGGGACGGAGCACCCGACTGAGGTACCACTAAGCTGTGTGGGTCTCAGTAATGGAATAGACAGTTTTAGAGGTGTGAAGTGTATTGGCAGAGAGCTGCACGCGCCCCTATAATAGAAGAGCAGGGCAGGACTGAACGTGATTGCAGTTGTGTGGGTCTTGTTTCTTAAATAGTAGGCGCGTTTCAGTACATTGAGGAGAAATGGTAAAAGTGCGTATCGTTTATTTCTACAGGTTAGGACTGAGGTGCACTGTCGGAGCTCTGCGTGTGTCCTAGCAATCAAATAGCGAGGGATGGCCGCAGAATAGGGTTAGGGTCTACAGGCCAAACCTGCAGACGAGGCTGCATTGCACAATTACAAAAAAGAGAACAAACAGGAAGTGGGATAAGGGAGGGAGGTAGGGCACTTTGCGCGCACTAAGGCGGAGAGAGGCACGCAGGCTGGCAAATGGTGTGCACTTTCGCGGCCGCTTTGATGTTCAGTGGCCGCGCGGTTCACTGAGATCAAAGCGGCCGTGAAAGTGATCACGCAGGCTGACAAATGGTGCGCGTGCCCGGCACACATGCACTGTAGCTGGAGGCCTGAAAAAAGCCACTAGTTAGCACTTCCAAAACCCGCTTACTAAAACTCTCGCTAAAGCGCTGGCTCAGGCGAGACCTAAAAAATGAGCTCGCTACCATTCCAATGTAATGTCACAAGTGCCTTTCACTCTTGTATCCCGAACATTTTTTTTTTTTTTAAAGAACTCACCCACCAACCTAGCTGGTGGCATGCTTCATCATTGGATTCCCACCCAAGATGTTACTTAGACGCAGGTTTCACGTTAAATGCAGAAACGTGTGAATTTCACAAAACCAATCTCAAGTTCTTTGGCACAGATATTCTGATGGGGGATGAAAACTGATCAAGCTAAAGTACAAGTGCGGTCAGCCACTAGTCCCCACACGGTGACATGTTACGGTCCTTCTTGGGCACGGCCAGCTATTGCTCAAGGTACATTCGTGACTTTGCTACAGTGACTGCCCCATTGTGAGACCAGCCCAAACGAGATGTCCACTTCCGATGATCCTCTGAATGTGACCAAAGCTTCAAGGGAGTAAAGCAAGTAATTGAAAGGGTGACTGAGATGGCCTACTTTAATCCTAAACTACACTGAAATTACTGTGGATGTGAGCCCGGTGGGGCTGGGAGCAATTTTTGCTCAGCATAATGGGTATCCGAATACTCAGACACATTGTTGCGTACGCCAGTCGAAGTTGGTCTTACACAGAGCGTGCCTATTCCCAGCTGGAAAAAGATTCTGGGTGTGGTGTGGGCCTGTGAACATTTTTATCTGTTTCAGTACGAAAATCATTTCACAATGGTCACAGACCACCAAGCGCTGCATATTTGGAAATCCAAAGGCCATGATGCCCTCTTGCATTAAGAGGTAGGGGTTGCATTTACAAGAGTACGATTATACAATTGTGCATATGCCAGGCAACAACCAAAACTCAGCAGAATATTTCTCACAAGTACCAATACAATGACACAGCTCAACATCGAAAACTGCTCAGGACAACATCAACTTCATTATAAAGGTCCAGCACACCCACAACCCTATCCATCGAACAGATTGTTGCTGCTACAAATGCAGAAAACAACATGCTTGCCCTTAATGAATGTATTTTAGCACAGTCATGGAATCAGAGTATTCAACCTCTGAGTGACGATGTTGAATTTCAAAGTATCGAAATGTGCAAGATGATCTGTCTTTCACTAAAGAAGGCATTGTGCTAAGAAGCTCCAGGATTGGCACACTCGAGAGTCTGAGACAGCAAGTCTTTGAACTCGCTCAAGTAGACGAGAGAAGACTTTGGCACTATTCAGCTCCATGACATGTCTGCAATGTGCGGATCAGAAGGTCTTTCCCTCCAGATTGCTTTGTTGGCCTGGCGCATATCCATGCAAATGCACACGGCACCTCCACTGTCCTTTTGTGGAACTACCACTATGGGCGACACCCATGGTTTGGGACCGGTAGAGCGCTCGATGAGGTCGTATTTCAACAGGGATTCTAGTTTATTTTTCGACTGCTTTTTGTAGGTGAAAGGCTATTCTGTGGTGCCATTGTGCAAAAGGCAGGATATTTTCGTTAATGTGAATTTTCACCTTCATTGTTTTGAGCCTTCCTGGGCATGAAATAGTAACAGTTTCAGATTGCATACTTAGGTTGCAATTGACAGATAAGTCAGCAGCAGTTGCAAAACCAAGTACACATGCTCTGGATGAATTACGTTGAAGAACACAGACTGGGGCTTGCACAGACATCTTTTTATGCTGCCTGGACACTTGAATGATCCTGGACCCTGCTACGTTCATGCTCGACGCTTCGAGTTGCGGTACGGGTGAAAAACTATTTAATTGTTCGATTGGCATAACGTTAATCGATGCACAACTCTCGATTACAAAGGTTATGGAGCAACCGTTGACTTTCAATGTGATCTTGAGGCAATGTACATATGAATTCTTTTGTTTCACTGACTCATTTGTTTCGGTCATTATTTTGTCTTCTTTCCAAACAGCTAGACCCACGTGTGCATGTTCCTTCTTCACCCTCTTCATTGTCGCTCGATGGGGACGATGAGGAACTCTTGCAGGATGAACTTTATGGAGATCAACTTTATTTCGTTTTCACCTGACGCAGCTGAGGTTGCTTATCTTTATGGGTGTGGCTAGAGTGCTTCTACGGCAAGCTCCAAGTCCTACGATTCCTGAAACCTTTGCATGCATGTCCGAAGGCTGGACATTTTATTTAATTTAATTTGGAAATGAACATCCACATCGGAGACTGTCTTTCTTTCATCAAAGATGTTGACTTGCGTGTATCTACTTTGTGCTCGTGTTTGCTCTTCATGATCAACGCCAATTCACATTTTACAGCTTCCATGTTGGAGACTTGCTGATCTGCTACTTCCTCAGCTCGTGCAGCCATGATTGCATTTTCTAAACGCAGCATCTCTCTCAACATGCGTCTTCTGAACAAGTCCGCAAGACAGCCATCAACGACTGAAGCACATGGCTTCAACATCAATAAACTCATTATACTTAGTGTTTTTGATAAGCACATAAAGTCTCGACAAACTCATCCATCGTTTCACCAACTTGTTGTCTCAGTTGATTGAAAATGAACTTTTCATAGTCTCCATTTGGCATCGCATTGAAATTGGCTCTTAATGCTTCTTTGATACGACAGTACGATATTGTCTCAGTCAGTGAAATTTTCTTTATCACGTCATTTACTTCGTCACCAGCAAGATTAGTACTAAATAATTCTCATCATTCATTTCTTCCAGAGCATCGATGAAGTTATTGAAATTCTCCATCCATGTGGTCCGTCTGGTGCCAATATTCTGCTTTTTGGTGGTATCGAACAGTGGTGGTGGTTTCAGAAATGTTCGGCAGTACCGCATTCCATGTCTCTTGCGGAGGCTGCTGAAAAATTTCACAATTCCAAAGGTTTCATGGATGGCTTCTACGGGGACCAACAGCCTTTGCGAACACAATCCCGGTGTTCGCTCTTGAGTCACCTCGCCTGATTTGGAGGTTGTGAGGCCAGTGAGTAAATTTCACTACTCATACTGAGTTACCGCTGCCCTTTGTTGTACCTGGCTGTCACGGCCTTCAGTGTTCTTTTTATATGAATGCTGTCTTGTGGCATTGCACCGTATCCTTCAGCCTGGCCGACAAGTCTTGGTCTGCTTTTCCAATGTTTCTCTTCTAGGCCTTAAACTTCTTCATGAGGCCGTGTACGGGCTGCAGTGTAGCTTACACTCCACATACAACAACTGCAAACTCCTTTACACCGGCATGGGGTGCATGTGGCATGCATGAGCAGTTTGCAGTCTCCTTGCATTCTCTTTCTTCAGGACACATATCCCACCCTAGTCACCAATTGTCGCGTTCTCCCTAAACGGGGAGCATGCACAAGAGCATGGTACACACTGACCTTGTAACTAACGTCTTTATTCATCAGCATACAACCTGAAAACTGAACCTCACTGTCTCATAACCGTTAATAACCACACTATAACACCTCCTAAATGATTATGTAATACTTTCACAGAGTCTGCCCAGGGCCGCGGGGTCCTAGTGCTCACAGTCCTAAAACACTACAGTGGCCATTGCACATCTCAGGGTAAGGCAGGACTGCAGATAGAAGACAATGGAGCAAGTTATAGTGAGGCTCATCTGAACTCCAGGGGCTGGCCCCCCCAACCAAAACCCCTGAAATCTGAGTGATGAGCCTCTGACAGCCATTTGGGGCAATATGCGCAGTCAGTAGAAATGTTACTCGGGTTCATATGCAAGTGACTAATTCAGTCAAGGCCTTTACATTGCAATTCTAGGACATGCAGTTCTGGCTTACTAAATGGATTAAGCAAGACTGCAAATCCCAGAATGCACAGTAGAATCTGAGCTCCAAAAGAAAAGCTTGTCCAGTTCCGGAGCCAGAACTCACCGAGGACAGAATAAGATCTGAAAAATGCTACATTTCTGAAGCATGTCATAAAACACCGATGCGTGAAGTCTCCTGCCACCAATCATTCCGCCCTTGTGGTGCATTTGGTTTACTAACACCCCTAGTGCTGTGACAACGGGCTGATCAGCTTACAGTGCCTTACTCCTTACTCTCTGCAGGGCCGGCACTAGGCATGGGCAGCTGCCCAGGGCCCTGCGCTCAGCCCCCCCCCCAACATGGGGCCTTGCACCAGCATTCCCGCCTGCTCTGGGCCTCACACCTGCGGTGCAGCAACTCTAGGGCCATGCGAGGGGCGCCTCTCTCCTAGGCCATACAGGCATGTATTTCGCGACAAGGAATAGGGGAACGGGCCTAGCTGCCCTGGGCCTCACAGCACCGAACCACAGATGGGAGGTATAGGGAAGGGGCATTGCAGCCACACACCATAGATGCCAGGCCCTGTACGAATTTAGCAGGTTTGGCCTGCAATTTTTTAACCTGTCTGCTGACCACTCGAAGGCCCCACATGACACCAATTGTCCCGTATTTTGGTTCCTCCAGCACTTTTAACTCTTCAAAGGACAGGCAACAGTCAATTTCAGACCGTTATGAGCTGTGAAAAATGCTTGTTAGTGGCAGGCACTGAGGAATTACAGCACAGCAGGGGCCCTGCACTGTGACCTTCAGCTTTAAAATGCAAATAGCCTTGAAAGAGTTAGTAAAACCCATTTCAAAAAAGATTTTGCAGTTTTATGTAGCGCAAACTCGACCCGAAAGTATTGGAATGCTTTCCAAGACAACTGGTTGTATTATGCAAGGGCACAGTCCCAGGGCCACTGGAATTATGTGGCAAAGGAGAACCAAATTATGCGGTACAGTTTACTACATTATACAGCAAGAAAATAAAAATTATGCAGCATATTTTGAAATAGTATCAGTTCTTCATTTTGCATTTTTACACATGTTAACGATGTTCTGACAAAGGTTTCACCTTAGTACGAGTTTAACACCCAAATTCACCTGTATGCAGCTGAAAGGCGAAGAGTCAATCTTCGTGAAGTGCCTTCCGCTGCACAGCAACAGGGGTCACATTTTTAGTAACTTTTCATCTGCTCGAGATTGAAAACGTTTGTTAAAATCTGCAAATTATGCAGCAGATGATGGACTGTGTGACAAATGCGCCAAATCCTTAATTATGCAAAAATGCTGCAGTCGCAGAATCTCATAATTCCAGTGGCCCTGCATATTCCTTTGTTAGGCACAGGGAGATTAAGTGATTTGCCCAGAATCACTGCATGCGGTCCTGAAGCCGAGACTTGAACCCAAGTCAGCAGAACTAGCTGTAATGCCACATCCTCTCCCCATACTAAGGACATGTCCAGGGAATACACCCACGGTATGCATTTCTTACATTAACCGTGTTTCAAAGTGCTGCCATATTGTCAGATCTTTGGACAATGCACAGGAAAAGTATTATTTGCTCAGGATCAAACAGTTAGTTGAATTAGTAGACCCAAGAGTGCAGTACACGGCTACTTGGTGCAATGATTATCATCAACATTGGCATGCTTTTAGGTGACTAAACCATGTGACCGCGCACCTCTACTTCAAGGTAATATTAAGTTATTTTTATTTTATTTATTTTTTAATCACACTGACAAGCAATTTTTACATTGAATTAAAATAATCCCAATCGTGCCAAAAAGGGAACAGTAGAGCAATAAGTTCAAACAAGCATTTGCAATAGGTCTCGCATTTGCGAGGGTTTCAGCTAATTGCATTGTAAATGACTTTGCCTTTCATTTATATGTTTTTTTTTTAAAACAGATAAATTAAAGGCATTGTTATTTACAACGCCAATAGCTTAAACTGTCGCAAATGAGTGACCTATTAAGCAGCCTTTAATCCAGCTGAGGTGTGCCGAGCGCTATGTGCCCTGCTGGGTTAATACATTTTTAGGTCTCGCCTAGTGTTGCAGGGCATGCCCTGCTCGCTCGGCGAGACCTTGTTATAGAGGAGATTTCAGAAGGGGGCTCGAAGCCCCGCCCATCATTTTCATTGGGTCGCGTCAGCTTCCCATTGAAAATTATGCTTTTTGGCCAGTGCCCTTTCTCCCTTTCATCCGGCCCATCCTGACTGGCTCGTCTGCTTCACGGCTGTCGTGAAGCAATTTCTTATCTCAACATCAGCCTTGTGTTTATTTTTGCATTGCGCTTTCACTTAAAGTGAAACCGCAATGCAAATACAAACAAGCGGCTGTCTTCCCGCAATGGCGAGCGCTTGTTTTTTAAAGCACGAAGGCTGTGTTTGCACTTTCAGACTGATAGAATTTCTGGCACCAAGGGGACCAATAGTTTATTTTCCGTGATTTCGAAGTTGCCAAAGTGCAATAAATTTAGGTCAAAATAAACTATTGAACTTTATGCACATTGCGTTACAGTTTGCAACCTGATAACTAAGCAGTTGACAGGCTTATCTACCACCGCTTATCGCTGCTTAAAAACATCCCCCAAGGGCAGAAAGAAAACAATATCCTCGGGAGGAGGCAGGGCTCACCCTGCTCCCTGAGGTCACAATCCACAATGCAGTCCACAGATCACAGGCAGTTATGGGGGGGGAGGGACAAATGGTTGTAAGAAGGCGAAGGGCCAATATGGCACGAAAAAAGTTTGAGTTCCTGCCCATGCCAGGCGCACCCAACCCTCCCTCCCCAAGGTGCCAGGTTACTCACAGGGATCCCTGCCATGGCCAGCATCATCTCCCATCCACTCGTCTTCTTCCTCCATAGCCGCTCCCACTGGTGCAGGCGCTCACACGCCCCAGCAGCAGGTATTCCATGGGCGGGGCTTGAGGCGGGGAGGAACGGCCATGCGCCGGAACTCACGCGATTCTTGTGATGTGGCATTTGGGGTCCGAGCGGCTGGTACAGTAGAAGACGCGCACCCTCCCTAGAATCCGCCACTTGCTGGGATGGGGACAGAACCGCTGTACACCCACCCCCAGACTGAACGGTTGAAATCCCTGCCCTCAGTGCCGGGGGGGGGGGGGGGGGGGGGGTCTTCTACGACACAGCCAAACTGTAGGAGAGTAGGGTCTGCTATCCTATGTTCACCCCAAATTTTTGCTTTTTGCTTCACTGGTTTTTGACATATTGAGGCTGTGGGCCTGCTAATCAGACCCCCAGCCTGCTGTTCTCTCTAACTAAATTGACACTATGCACCCTAGGTGCATAACCAATTGGAATTGGATCACCCTGTGAGCCCCTGTACCAGTGTACACTAGGTACCCAGGGCATTGGTGTATCTAAGGCCTACCAGGGGCTGAAGCATGTATTGTGCCACCCCTGGCCTGGCCTAACAAATTTGACAACTGGCTGATCACTCAGCTGGGGTAAGTTGGTGTAACCACCTCTTACTTACGTGTAGTATACCTATACCTAACCTTAAATGGGACACATGTTAACCTATAAGTCACTCCTATGGCAGGCCTTAACAATCCTGAAGGCAGAGTGCTTGGTTCCATGTGAGATGGTGCTCTGGCATGAGCTGAGCCCGTCTGCAGTGGTCGGAACAACTTCCTTCTACCGGTTCCAGATATCGCCATACCATATACTCTTAAGTGCATTATGAACCTCGCGGTTAAATGCTATCTTTGGTTTGGCTTTATCAAAACATGTCGAGTAAGGTGTCATACGAATTGGAATACTAACCCCTCGCCAATTCTGGCGACGGGGTTAGCATTCTACCCTTCTAGAGGGACACGACATGTACAGTACCTGAAACCCGGGTAAAATCAGACATGGCCTCAGCTCCACAAAATGGATGCTGCCACCACAGACACAAGTCTGCTCTCCTGCTGCTGGGAGTCCTTCCAGCTTGGGAGGTGTGGACAAAGGGTTTCCTGCCAGGGGAGGTGCGAGCACCACCCCAGACAGGATTTTGTGTATTGGTCAGTTAGGGCTTGAAAGGAATCAGACATGCCTGAGGCTCACAAGGAGCCTCGGTGCATATGCCAGTTCAAACCGGTCATGGGGCACACCAGCCCCGGACCTGGGGCGTGCTGGACAAAGGATTGGGGGTGTTACCACCCCCCCTTCCTGGTCCCACCCTTAGGGAGGTACCTAGCAGGTAGTCCGGCCCCTAGAATCCGCTTAAAGGTAGGAGCTGTGTCCTAAGACTTCAGACATCCTGGAATCAACTTAACCACAAGAAGAAGACGGGAACTTCGACGCTCTGCTGCACAGAGGACAGAAGGAAATCTCCCCTATGGTCAGGGAGTGACCATCTTGCTAACGCAAGCACCAACCAGCTATTTGACGTCTGCTTTGCCGCCGCCTCCCGCCGGAGCCCGAGCCCAGAGCCCGACAAGACCTGGACCTCCAGACCTCTCACAGCCCGATCCACAGTCCCTGCAAAGAAGGAACCCGTGGAGGCACCGAGACACGTGGAGCCAGCCATCTCGAAAGACCGACAAGCTGCAAGCGCGACAACAGAGGCTCCCTCCAAGTTGTGCTTTGGGTCCTGAGAAGCCCAACCACCGAGCAGCATCTGCACCAAAGGTGAGCCCTCCAGCATTTCCACGATCTGCGTGGGGCCCCTCTGCACTTTGCATCTCGACGCGCCTACCCGGTCCCTGACCCGTTGGCTAGTGGCCATTTTGGCGACCTAACTTGAAATCAACGACGCTGGTCTGGTTGCTCCAGACTGGCCCCAGCTGCTCTCCAAAAGAGCAGCCCCTCTGACCTTGCTGGTCAGGACAATCAGCTTTCTTTCCTTTCCACGACTCCTGCCTTTGCCGAGGCTTGTTTGCTTCTTTCGAGTCGCCGACACCGAGAGCCTGCGTGGGACAGCTCGTGACTCGACTCCTGGACGTCGTCGACCTTCAAGGACCACGTGGCTGCGGAGACCAGCTACACCTCATCACCTGTTTGCACCCGACATCGCTTGGTACCTACCTGGTGCCACGCCGGTCACTGGCTAGTGACTGAACACTGTCCCCTCTGCTTTCAGGTCTTCTACAACTCCGATCCATCCTTGGATCCACCGCATCTCTTCTGGACCGATCGCCTGCAGCATCTTTGTCATCAGGCTCCATTGAATCGATAGCAAAAACCCGACACTTCGAGACCTATGCACCCGCTTCCTGTGGGTGAGGTAAAGCTGGCACTCCGGTGCCCAAGTGTAGAGAAACATCTCTAGTGTCTGTGTTTTGAATCTTCAATTCGTAGTCCATCCAGAAGACCCTTTCTGCAGTAACTTTTGAACTTTTACGCACCCATTGAAAAACCTATGGGAGCCTGCGTGTAACTTTCCTCACTGCACACGCGACCCGTGGACCTCCTGGTCACTAACTAAAGTTAGCTCCTTGTAGGCCCAGCGATTCTAGAGGCCCTAGGCCTTTTCCCTTTCCTGTTTGTGGTACTTATACCACTATTTTAGTATATGGTTTGAGTGGCCACCAGGGCCCATCCATATAAAGTGCAACTTCTGTATATTATAACGTTGTCTTGTTTAACGATTTGTGCTCATAAAGAGTCTAGGGGATACTTTGAGAAATAAATACACATATTTTGAATATATATCTGTGTGGTGTCCTTTCATTGATATAAAAAGGGGGTTACATATGGTAAAACAGCTGGCTTAACACGCTTTAACGAGTTTAGCCTCAAAGACTGCTTAGCCTACGCTATCACTAGGGCAGCTAGTCCGAAAAGGTTGACTTACAACCACACCATAAGGGTTGCTTGGCATGGTACAAGGTGGTCACTTTAACTAGTGAACATCATATACCAGGCCAACTTCTCACACAAACCAATTGCACAATGTGCTGACACAGGGAGAAGGTACCCAACTAATACCCGCATCCAGCAGCAGCATCGATGGGCTGGTAGGCGGTTGGTGACCGGGGCTAGCTCATTGGAGGCGTAAGGGTTCTATTAGGAGGAACACTGTGTGCTCCAGGTGCCCAACCATAGACGCTTCACTTATCCAGGATCTAGAGGACGAGTGCAGGGGTGATTTTTCACTTGCTAGCTCTTACGGTGCTCGGGGACCCCTCCCCTCTCCCCAGGGACGCTAACTAACCTTCGATTAAGGAGGAGATATATGACTGTATTTCGGGGATATTAGATACTTCGGGTACTGGGAAGAGAAATAATATGTATTTGGGTTTTCTATTTGAAGAGGACGTTAGCACGTCCTACAGGGAGGATCTGGAGTTTACACAGTTCAAGCAAGTACACCCCTTTATCTTTCAGTTCCTCGTCCGCTTCTCGCTTTCATTTATGTTTTTCACTATTTCTCCCGACCCCTTTCTCCTTCACTTTTTAATTCCAGTCGCCCTTTCGGGCGCTGCGGCCTTCAGCCGCCCTCTATGGCGGCTCCCAATCCTGGTGGGCTCTGCACAGGCCTCCCGGGGCCCCGGCGCAGCACCCAGCTGTGAGCAGAATGCAGGGTAAGGCCAGTCAGTGAGCTTTATTGCTTTCTATGGCTGAACGTGCGGCGGCACAGCTCATCTCGATGTTTGTATATAGACACGGCTGGCGTTATTCTTACATAGTAGAAACTAACCTCTGTGTATGCCGATCTGTGGCACTCTTTTTAGGTCTTCTCTCTCTGCCCCCCAACACACTTTTTCTTCCACTTTTATAAGCGTGGCGCCGTCTTCACGGACACCGCGCCATGCAATGCAATAGGTATTGCTTTTGGGATTGTAAATAACAAAGCCTTTTAATTTTTTTAAGGCATTGCCATTTACAATGTCAATAGCTCAAAATAATGTCATTGTGAGACCTATTGCATTGTAAATGCTTGTTTAAAAAGCGATGCGGGAGAGCCAGGAAGGAGAAAAGCATTTCGGGCCAGGCGATGCATGGATCTAGCGACACAGAGGCCTGGTGAGGTCATGACCTGGCGATGCAGCGACGCAGAGGACCAGCGACACAGGGGTCTGGTGACGCAGGGGCCTGGCAATGTATGGGCCTGGTGATGCAGAGTAATGCAGCGGTCTATTGATGCTGGGACCTGGGAATGCAGAGTATCGTAGAGGCCTGGCGGCGCAGGGGGCTGGTGATGCAGGGACTGGCGACGCAGGGACCTGGGGATACAAAGGCCTGGCGACGCAGGGACCTGGGGATACAGAGTGATGCAAGGACCTGCTGAGTCAGAGACCATGTGAGAAAGGGACCTGTCAACACATGGACCTGGCGGTGAAGAGTGATGCAGTGGCCTGGTGACGCAAGGGCCTGGCAACGAAGAGACCTGGCAATGCAGAGTGGTGTAGGGGCCTGGCGACACAGGGGCCTGTTGCTGTACTGACCTGGTGATGCACGGTGATACAGGGACCCGGCGATGCAGGAACATAGTGATGCAGGGGCCTGGCGACACAGCGACCTGTTGATGCAGAGTGATGCAGGGACTTTGTGATGCAGGGACCTGGCGATGCAGGGACCTGGCCATGAAGAGTGATGCAGTGGCCTGGTGACACAAGGGCCTGGCAACGAAGAGACCTGGCAATGCAGAGACCTGGTGATGCAGAGTGGTGTAGGGGCCTGGTGAAGTACAGACCTGGTGATGCAGGGACCTGGCAATGCACCAACGGTTATGTCTGGCCCCTATAAACCTGCTGTGTAGGAATCGGTGCAAGGGCCTTACACCCTCACTCTGCAGAACAAGGTAAGGGGGCCTGAGCCCAGGCACACACTCCAGGTAGACCCCAACTCCTTGCAGATCACAGGCGCCTCAGGGGCTCCCAACAAAGAATGGGAGCTTTAAATGCAGAAAGATGGATGGCTGAAGAGCTGTGGGCAGCACGCGCTGTGGCTGGCTCGCGGTCTGCCGCCCCGAGCACAAGTACATGTGTGGGATGGAAGGGCCGGAAGTACACGAGGCGCCAATACTGGCTCATGATGAACGAGGATGGGTTATTTATTACTGAAGATTGCGGGTTCGCTGAAGAGATTTAATGACGCGCACAATAGTGCGATTTATATGCAGTGCAGCCCTGCCATCGATCCAATTAGGTCATTAGGATAGGACTTAAAGAGCACTTTACAGGGTGTTCGGGGGCCTCTTAACGTTACCTGCCAGACGCAACCTGTTTCATGCAGCACTCACTATACATAAAGGTTTAGGGCGGCAAAGGTGTCCCGTCTAATGGCTGTGAATCAGTAGAGCGATGGACCCTCTGGTCACAGCATGTGCCCGCTATCAGGGGTCTTGAGGGGATTGGCACCTGTTTAAGGCGCTACCACACGAGCAGGCCCTTTACCAGAGCACCCGCTCCCAGCGCTCACACACGAGCGGGCGCTTCACCAGACGCTAACACACGAGCAGGCGCTTCACCAGACCCACGGATTGGAGTCCGCTCAAGGCGCTAGCACACGAGCAGGCGCTTCACCAGACCCACGGATTGGAGTCCGCTCAAGGCGCTAGCACACGAGCAGGCGCTTCACCCGACCCACGGATTGGAGTCCGCTGAAGGCGCTAGCACACGAGCAGGCGCTTCACCCGACCCACGGATTGGAGTCCGCTCAAGGCGCTAGCACACGAGCAGGCGCTTCACCAGACCCACGGATTGGAGTCCGCTCAAGGCGCTAGCACACGAGCAGGCGCTTCACCAGACCCACGGATTGGAGTCCGCTCAAGGCGCTAGCACACGAGCAGGCGCTTCACCCGACCCACGGATTGGAGTCCGCTCAAGGCGCTAGCACACGAGCAGGCGCTTCACCAGACCCACGGATTGGAGTCCGCTCAAGGCGCTAGCACACGAGCAGGCGCCTCACCAGACCCACGGATTGGAGTCCGCTCAAGGCGCTAGCACACGAGCAGGCGCTTCACCAGACCCACGGATTGGAGTCCGCTCAAGGCGCTAGCACACGAGCAGGCGCTTCACCAGACCCACGGATTGGAGTCCGCTCAAGACGCTAGGACACGAGCAGGTGCTTCACCCGACCCACGGATTGGAGTCCGCTCAAGGCGCTAGCACACGAGCAGGCGCTTCACCCGACCCACGGATTGGAGTCCGCTCAAGGCGCTAGCACACGAGCAGGCGCTTCGCCAGACCCACGGATTGGAGTCCGCTCAAGGCGCTAGCACACGAGCAGGCGCTTCACCCGACCCACGGATTGGAGTCCGCTCAAGGCGCTAGCACACGAGCAGGCGCTTCACCCGACCCACGGATTGGAGTCCGCTCAAGGCGCTAGCACACGAACAGGTGCTTCACCAGACCCGTGCATTGGCTCCAGTTTGGGTAAGAATGAGCCTGTTTCAGCAGACAGGCTGCTGGTGGGACTGTTACACACTCCAGAGGGCCCCACTCACCCCAAGAGGGAACTAGGCCACCCTCTGGAACCTCTGCCACAACCTAACTTAAGGCTGACATTACCGACATGGGAGAAACGCAACCCGCCTCCTCACCCTTTGACAGCACCCTCTTTATGGAACCACCTCACACCAGGCACCCGTGGACCCTCGCCGACTCGGAACCCCTGCTTCCTTCTTCACTCAAAGCAGGTGTCACAACTAGCATCTCGCTCTCCCTGCCTTGAACAATCTGGCCTCTGCCCCAGCTCGAAGAGCAGGGGGAGCTGAGAAGAGATGGCAAGCACACAAAAGGTGTTGGATGACTCTTTGCAAAGAGTCCAGCCACAGGCAATCCCTGGAGGTAGCACCCTAACCCATCCTTCTGTCCACTAAGCCACATCAGTTTACAACACCACAGCACACCTGCACATCTACCTATTTATTCTTGTTCTCCATATACCAAGTCATGACACCGAACACAGGGTGGCAGAACTCCAACATCTGTGAGCAAAGCAAAAGACTTCTCATAAAAGGAAATCTAGGACTCCACAAACATGGCTCTAGATACCACGCACAACTAGCGGGCAGAGATTATGAAAGATGGTTTAAACGCATCAGAGTGGAGTAACATGTGGCGTGGATTGGCGTGCCATTGAGTGGAGTGAAGTGACAGTTCGGCATGACATTACATTGTATGGTGTACAGTTTCATTGTGCAGCATGGAGAGGATTGGCACTGTGCAGCATGGAGTGGCAATGTGGCGTGGAATGGTATTGTGTGGATGGGGAAGGCTTGTGTGGAATGCCGTGGCATTATGTGGTATGGAAAGTTGCTAGTGAACTGGAGCTACGCACCCCTGAAGAGGCACTTTCGGAAGTGATTTGTTTGTGAAGTTAAAGATGGCAGCAGTGTTCAAAGATCACGATTGTATAGCATGACATTTATTAGTGCCAGGTTTTGGCAACTTAGCTATCAAACTATCTCTGACAGTGTCAGTGGTATACGTATGAGGTCAGCACAGGGGAGGTGACGTGGTGTAGGCGTGTGACGTCATCGTGCTAGTTTTGGAAACTTGGAAACCCTACCTCTTTCTGGTGACTGCGCGGGCTGGTCACGGCTCCCTCCTCACACAGCTCTCTACAGCTCCCTCCTCTCCCCTCACACGGCTCCCCTCCTCTGCCCTCACACAGCTGCGCTCACACAGCTCCCCTCCTCTGCCCTCACACAACTCCCCTCCTCTGCCCTCACACAACTCCCCTCATACAGCCCCCCTCCTCTGCCCTCACACAGCTCCCTTCCCCTGCCCTCACACAGCTCCCCTCCTCTGCCCTCACACAGCTCCCCTCCTCTGCCCTCACACAGCTCCCCTCATACAGCCCCCCTCCTCTGCCCTCACACAACTCCCCTCATACAGCTCACCTCTTCTGCCCTCACACAGCTCCCTTCCCCTGCCCTCACACAACTCTGCTCACCTGCTTGCCTTCTCTCCTCCCCTTCCTGGCCTCGCCCCCCACGCTTTCACAAATCTTGGACTTGGCTCCCCCCCCTCGTCACTCCCCCCCCCCCTCGTCACTCCCCTCCCCCTTCCATCTCCCCCTCCCTCTCTCTATGCCCCAGCCCTCCTCCTCCAGGCAGTGCCCTCCCTCTCCCTGCCCCAGCCCTTCCCTCCTCACCGGCCTCTCCAGCTCCCTGCCTCTGCTCCACCCTCACGCTCGCTCTGCTGCCCATGGCCTCTACCGTGACGTCATGTCCCTCGAGGCGCGTCAGCCAATCACAGACAAGAGCGAGGACGTAGTGAGAGGCGCGGCGTGAGGGGCTGAGCGTGGCTCCACCAATCACCGAGGGTCATTATCAGGCAGCGCAAAGCCAGGCTCCGCCTATCGAAAACATACTCGACTACCTCAGCCAATGATGTCATAGTGTGGAAAACCACGCCCACCGACCTCAACTGACTCTGACACACCTACCGCCCAAACCGACCACGGCACTGCGCATGCGTTAGCTTCCCAGCCCCAGCTTTTCCCACCGGCACCACGGGCTAACCCCGCCTCCCCAGCCCCGCCAACAAGGAGAAGCCGCGCCTGTCGCTAGCCCCGCCCCTCCACCAGCGGGGCTCCGCCCACCAGCACTCCTCAGGCTCCGCCTCCTATGCGTGCAGGTGCAGGCAGCCTGTGCTGATGCAGCACCTAGGACACAACTAGGACCAAACATGACAACTAGGATGTGCATGCCAGCAAGGACCATACCTGCCAACTAGGACATGCATGACAACTAGGACATGCATGACAACTGGGACCATACATGCCAACTAGGACATGTGTGACTGCTAGGACATGCATGACAACTAGGACATGCATGACAACTGGGACCATGCCTGACAGCTAGGACGATACCTGACAACTAGGACATGCATGACAACTAGGAACATACCCACCAACTAGGACATGTGTGACAACTAGGACATGCATGACAACTGGGACCTGCAAGACAACTAGGAACATACATACCAACTAGGACATATGTGACAACTAGGACATGCATGACAACTAGGACATGCATGACAACTAGGACCATACCTGCCAACTAGGACATGCATGACAATTAGGACATGCATGACAACTAGGACCACACCTACCAACTAGGCCATGCATGAAAACTAGGACATACCTGCCAACTAGAACATACCTGCCAACTCCCACAGTGCCAACGTGTGACACACGGTATCGGCTCCCATTACAGGGTCTCCCTGTGGGGAGCCGATATCACAAGGTGGAAGGGAAAAGGAGCTGAAAACCACTGTCAATAGTTACTTTCATCTTGTTTTCTGAGGCTTTGAACTGCAGACGTTCATTAAGGGGTGTGATAACAACCCAGGACATTGGCACCAGCCTCAGCAAGCTTTTCTTTTTTGGGGGGAGTTGGGGGATTTGGGGGTGCGGTGGGGTTCAAAAGTGCATGGTAGATACTTCTCGACATGAGGCACTGCCCCTTTCAAGTCCCCGCCCCCCTCCTCACAAGGTGAGATTTTTCTTCAAGTTGGCAGGTATGTAAGACACGCATGACAACTAAGAGCAGGGCTTTAAGCTGGCCGGGTCCTACCAGTGCTCAGCACCGGTGTAGGAAAGTGCCCTCTTTTTGCGTGTTTCCCCTCTTTTTTGCCAAACTGCTGATGTACTTTGATTGAGTGTGCCCTCGAATTCTGCCAACCAGGTTCCCAGAGCACATGTTCTTTCTCTAAACTGCACTGTCACAAAACCCAATTGGCAACTCTGGCCACATGTCAGTCCCTTGTAAAAGGTACCACAGGCACCAAGGGCACTGTGGCCAGTGAAGACCTCTTAGGGCTGCAGCACTTATTGTGCCACCCTTATAGGCCCTGTATCCTTAAACACACACACTGCCTTTGCAGGCGGAGTGTTTTGGTGCAGAACAAAGTGGAGAGTCGACATGGCACGTGTGCCATGCCTACAACCCACTGCCCTGGCATGGGTCTGCCACCCGCTAGTTGGGTGCACTATACCAGTGATGATGGTACTGGTGCATGAGCCCTGTACCCCTACAGTGTCTAAGTCAATTCTTAGACATTGTAAGTGCAGTAATGCCATAAAGAGTATATGGTGCTGGGAGTTTTTCATTACGAACTCCACAGCACCATAATGGCTTCACTGAAAACTGGTAAGTTTGATATCAAACTTATCAGCACATTAAACCCACACTGATGCCAGTGTGGGATTTAATGAAAAATGCACAGATGCCCCCTGAAAAATGATCTAACTCTGGTGTCCAGGCTGAGTGGCTGCTTTCAGCTGCCACCACCAGACATGTTTCTGGATCCCTGGGTTGCAAGCCTGCTGCTCTCGGAGGCCTGAAACAATGCACATCCTGGGATGAGGTGCCAAGCCTCCTCCCCCAGGACGGACAGGGTCCACGAAGGGGAAGCTTCAAAGGCTTGCAGCCTTTGGGCGCTGCCCCAGCCATTTGTTGCTGCCAGCAACTGGCCCCCACCGGTTCTGACCCCCACTTTGGGCCGAAGAATCGTTAGGAAAACCAAGTTAGCAGGAGAGGTGTGCCCACCTTTGCCAACCCCATCCCTCAGGTGGGGGTGGCGAGATGAAGCACAACTCTTAGTCCACGCCATCTTGCAGATGAAGGGACCCAGCCAACTAGAGTGAGGCTTATGCCCCCATCCCACTGGAGGGTGGCATGATAGAGGTGTACCCACCCCAAGGAAGGGACCCATTGGTCCCGGCCTGTACATACCTGTAACGCCCCTAAATCTAGTATTTAGTCTCGGTATCTAAATAACATATCAGGATACACACTTTACGAAAGAAAATCTTATGCAACCCCTAGCACGCTTTTGCCAAGATGTCCTTCACTGGCGATCCCTACCACTCACATTACGAGGCAGGGCAGCCCTCTTTAAAATAATGGTGCTCCCAGATTCCTCTACGTCCTACAAAACACACCATTTCCGGTCCCCCCGGCATATTTCATAGCAATTAACAATGAAGTGAATGCGCACAGATATCCTGCATGAGATCCTCAGCCTGCGCTACGTGCCCGTGTTGGTGATTGAGAGCGGCAACCGATCGGGTGATCCTGAAGCTTCTAGCGGCGGTACCGCCCGAGAAATGTTCATTTGAAGTTTGCGGCCTGTGCGGCCCTGGAGCCGGGACCTCGGGTGGACAACATGGCCGGGCGGCAGTTCAACAACAGCGGCCATTGGTGACCGGGTGGAGTCGGAATACCGAAGCGGCGCGAATATTGGCCTGAATCTCGCTGTGGTCGCTCCTATCACCGAGAATAGCGTGACGGGTGCATACCCGGGGTGACGATTCCAGGGGTTATCGGCGATCGCCTGGACCCTCGCCAGTGAACTGATCGGACGCGGCCTGTGGCCCGTCCCGATTTGCGCGGGCTGCTCCCGGTTTTCGCAGACACTGGCCCAGGGGGAGAACGACTGTCACCTGTGACCACACACTGGATACACTTTTTGCCTGCCTCCGGACCCTTGTTTGCAGTGACATGGAACTTGATGCGCTTGTGCCTGAGACCCGGTCCCCATCTGGGGTGGCCCAGCCCTGCGGCCATCTTGATAGGATGGACTCTATCATCCTGTACACTGGGTCGCAGCAAGATTGGGAGTGTGTGGCGCAGAGGAACGTAGCGGAGCGAGCGCGGGGGGCCGTGCTGGGGTACGGTGACCTTCTCGATGCTCTCGGAGCCCTTCATTCCACCCTGGTTCACGGCGCCCGGGTTTTGGGGAGGAAGCTTGATGGTATTGCGTCAGCGTCGGAACAATTGCGGTCGGCCTGTCCCCAGGTACATAAGGCTCTGTCTCACCTTCCACAGGAGGAAAGTACCGTGACCGCCTCTGTGAATAAGGGACAGATGGAAACTTTGGACACTGTGGCAGCGTGTGGTCGGCTGGCTGTGGGGTCGGTCTGTTCCGGAGGTTTTGGACTTGAGCGGAAGGTGGTGACTTTGTCCCACGCGCGGCCTCCGGCGATCCAGGCAATCTTCACGCAACGGTCGCCTGCTCTGGCTGATTCCTCCTTCCTGGACCTCGTGTGCGGCGCAGGCCCTGGGGCAGTACTGGGAAAGGTGATCTTCCATGACGATGACTGTGTTGGTGTTCCGAAACGTCCTCCCCACATGTGTGTGTCCCTTCCTGGTCTTCTTTGGACGCTCCTCTTCCTTGTAACCTTGGACATTATAATGGGTCGATGGGTATGCATTGGTGGATTCGCAAAGAGTGGCCAAGGATAAGGCTGATCCTTCAGAGGTTGTCATTTAATAGGCGGGCGGGCTTGGGGGTTGTGTGCTTTCACGATGTAACTAATAGTGTAGTCGGTGAATAATGCTCCCCATTTCTCTTAGACATGGTCGAACTTTTGCAGTTTACTGTTTGCGTTGGGGAGGAAGATATTGTGCGGGAGGGAGAAGCCGGGGCATGGTTGAAGGCCCTCCTCCAGTTTATTATTACTCTCTCCCCTTTTCTGTTAGGGGGGGTTTCCTCTCTTTCCCCTTTTTCTCTGTTTCTTCTATATTTCGGATCTGGTTCTGGGGCGACAGGCACGCTGCGGGGGGGGGGCCGTAGTCATCTGCAGAGGTGCGGGGTGGGGGGTTGGGGGAGGGGCTTCTATAGTCCTTTACTTTGTTTCTATGGCCTTCTTTTTCTTCTCTTATTCTTCTTTGTCTTTCTTTTCTGGGGTCAGTGCGGTAGGTTTCCTTCGTGGCCAATCATTGTTTTTCATTTGTGCCCCATTTCCGTGGGGTTTTATGGGTCCTAGGGCAGGAGACTGCAGGCGCAAACGGCTCGTGATATCCCTCCACATCCTGAACCTCCTGTTTCAGCGCCATTGACTTGATAGATTGCTATTTATTGTTGACGTTCACTATTCTGCCTGCCATTTTTCGCTGCTGAGAACTTGATTGGCACCTGATCCTTCTATCCTTTATTGTAAAATGAAAACCTTTTATATCCTGGTTTCCCTCTTGGGCTGTTCAGTGGATAAGAGAATACTAGCATGGAGAATCTGCTTCCCGAGGTGCTGCATGTGATTAGAATCTGCTTGCTGTTACTTTCACTGCTTAGCGGCCGGCCCCGAGGGTTGTAGGCCCATACTTGTCTTTATTTGCAATGTCAATAAAGGTTTTTAAAAAAAAAAAAAAAAAAAAAACAATGAAGTGAATAAGTTACTATGGGATGGCAAGGCAACCCGTAAAGCTATGCATACACTGGTAAAAAGCTGGTACGATGGAGGCATTGCTCGCCCACATATCACAACATACTACTGGGCGTCCCAATTGGCGGTGCTAAATCAATGGTTACACGCAGCACAGAAAGAACCAGCCTATCGCATGGATAGACATCTCTTGGGAGTGGACGGAGTGATGAGGGAAATATATAATAACACAAGAAGAAAGACTCTGACGGGGCCAACGGCACATACAGTTGGGATATGGCAGGAGGCTCAACGGGCACTGGGACGGAAAGGAGTCACGACGCAGGCAACACCACTATGGGACACAAAAAAGTTAGGCAAACTACGAAATACTAAAGGTTTCAGGCAATGGGACATGATAGGCATCTCGAAGGTGGGGGACCTGTGGAAGAAAGGCGAGGTCATCTTGTTCGCACAATTACAAAATACCTATGGCCTAGCAAAGACGGAAGCCTACAGATATATACAGTTTAGACATGCATTCGCAACACTGATCCCACAGGGCACACAACTGCCAGAGTCATCACCCCTAGAGGATAGGATGCTCACTGACCATATGACAAAAAAAGCCATTTCGCTAACATATAAGAAAATAATAAACAACCAGCCGGACTCGGCAGCGGTCCTCAAAACCAGATGGGCGACGGATTTAGGAGAATTAGACGAGGTGGACTGGCAGGAAGCACTGGCATCCCCCGAGGAGGTAGCGATCCCCTCTAGATTAAAGTTAATACAACTAACATAACATAACATGTACTTTTGTATAGCGCACGTATCACCCAAAAGTCTCAAGGCGCTGAATAACAGATGTATATTGTTACCCAACTCAATGGTACTCATTTTATCGACCTCAGATGGATGAAAGGCTGAGTGGACCCGCCGGGATTAGAACCTGTGACCATGAGGTCAAACACAGGCCCCTACAGTGACATTTGTCCCCTGCGCCACCAGACCCGACAACTGAAGGTTCTACACCGCACGTACTATACCAGAACACTATTGCATAAATTAGGCAGGACAGATACACCACTCTGCCTCCGACAGTGCGGTGCACCAGGCATGTTCTGGCACACAATCTGGCAATGTGTAGAAATTACCACATACTGGAAAGCAATCATGCACACAATTTCACAGGTAACAGGGATCACGATTACACCGGAACAGAAAAGATGTCTGCTCAACATCTGGGAGCCAATGGATCTAAATCACGCGGCTCAAGATTGGGTGGCGCTGGGTATGGCAATAGCTAAAAGAAACATTGCACAATTATGGGGAGCCAGACAGACCCCGACCATTAGAAGGTGGTGCCAGGACATGGACGATGTAATGATAACTGAAAAATCTGTATACTTACATAGGAGATGTCCTAAAAAATGGACTTGGGTGTGGGGAAAGTGGAATACTTATCGGGGCAACATTTGTGATCCCCCACAAGAGGAATCGCTGTCAGAAGAAAGTGACTAGCTAATGAGAGAAAAACAAGAACTACTGTAATGGATATGAACATGAACAAAGTTGTAAGTGCAAAAGAAAAGCCGAAGTATGTACTGGTTAAACTACTAAAGATCTTGCTTCAACTATTATCCTACAATATAATGTATGCAAAAGTGAATACAAGTGGTAATGCATCAATATTTATAACAGAAAATGTTAATAAAACATTTTTTTTTAAAGCTAGTATTTAGAGACAACCTCAAACCTTGCCTCCTCAGACAAGAAGAGAGAAGAAGGACTGAAAAAGCTGTGCTAAACTAAGAAGAGGAGGACACCCACTGACTTGGCCCCAGCCCTACCAGCCTGTCCCCACCTCGAACCTGCTCCAGCGAAATCCCGGCGTGTTCGGAAGCCCCCAAGAACCTGGAGGACATGCCCTGCCTTCCCAAATCAAGACTTTCTCCCCTGTGAGCACCGGAATTGCTCACCCACAGACTCTGGCTCCGGCCAAATCCGTGAGTCTGCACCACTCTACACTCATCGCCCATGGCCAGAGTCTGTGTGGCCCAACACCACGTGGAGGTATCCCCTGTGACCTGACCTGAGATCCATTGATCTCTGACCTGCCTCGAATCTCCCAGAGAAGCCTGCAGCCTCTTTCTGGAGGATCCCCCTGACCGCGACCTGAGCTGGTAAAAGAAACCTGATGCCTAAAGACACCCCTGTACCCGAAGCCCCACGGCCTTGGGTGGCCCAGCCGACGGTGTCCCAGCATTCCCAGGCATCCCAACCTACCTCTCTAACCGGTGTTCACCTCCAGAAGATCTCCGTCCTCGAGCCTGCAGTCTTTGATGAAACCAGAGAATCTACATTGAAATAACAGGGCACTCGACACCAAACCAGCACCCTGTACCTGGCCGCCCCTGTGCCGCTGTGGTTGCACCTTGTGTGCTAAATCGGACCCCCCTTTGGCATGAACCTAACACCAGGAGCTTTGCTCCCACAACCTTGTGGCCTGCTCAGGAGCAGCCACTAATCAGAGGCCTCCTACCTCCCATTGGATAACATTGGGCCTCAGCACTCTGCACCCGGCCGTCTTAGTGCCGCTGAGAGTGCTTTGAGAGTGCATCCTTGACCCTGGGGGAACCCTGGTTCTAAACTCCGAAACCCAACTCCCACAATAAAGTACCTTATGTTCATTTCATCCCATAGGATGGCACTGACTACTTTTCTTTGAAAATTGTTTTGTGTGGAGTTGGTTTGTGTGGAACTCTAAGAAACTGCAAATATACAAAACCTGATTTTCTTACCTTTTCTCTAGGAAATGTCCCAGTGTGATATCTAGGCATATCACACTGAGTAGAAAAAGTAATCTATAAAGTAATCTGCAAAGTAATCAAAAGTAATCTAACAGTAATTTCAACTGTATTCAAAGTATTTACAAACATGTAACATAGTTATTTTCATTCAGCTTGCTTGTATTGTTCAACATGCCTTGAAAAGCACCATTTACACTTACCTGTGCCCAGCTTTCTTGTTTCTAGGAAATAAATATAACTAAATAATATTTTTATACAAACAAATTGGCCTGAGTTCAGTCTCTGAGTGTGTGACATAATTGGCTGATTGAGTGGGTACAACAAATGCTTAACACTGTCCTCTGATACTGCCTTACTGCTCGCACACACTGCCACAAATAGAGATTGAGGTGCTATTTACTTTTACCTCTGCCTGCCTTTGGGGTTCCACTGGACTCTGTGCACACTATACCTTACTTTGGTATAGTATAATCAGAGCCAGCTTCCTACATTTTTGCCCTCATCCTCAGGGTGGAAGTTTTTTTTAACCCTGCAGCAGAATGTCTTTGATGTAAGGTAAAAAGAGACTCGTTATAGTTATTTCACAGTCTCATAACTTCACAATGGAAGCATTTTCAATATTCCACACAATGAAGCCATAGTTTTTTTTTTTTTTTTTTTTTTAAAAACCTTTATTCGTGCATCTTAAAAGAACAAATACGGGCCTACAACCGTCAGGCCGGCCACGATACAGTAAAGCACTGATACCCACATTACAGCCCCCGTGCATCAACGGTCAGGATTAACAACAGGTTATGAGTCACATACTGGAGATATCTTTGAAACCCGGGGAAGGAGAAGTGAAGGTTAATTTTAAGTTTTTGATAATTTTATCAAAGAAAAAAGTCAATGAAGGATAAGAGCAAAGTAGATTCGAGTCCGCAAGATAGCTTCACCACACGGGCGAGCAGCAACATCAGTAAGAACAACAATGGGAGTAAAATCTCAAGCAGTGAGGCGGTGCAGAGATATAACAGGATATTCACATGAGCAAGTACGCGCCCCTCCAGAGCCGCCCCCACTCGATCCACCCCACACCCGGACCCCGAATCGAAGAAAGTAGAGCACAGAGACATAAAAGAAGAAAGGCCCATAGAACTAATTGAGAACAGAGTATTACCCCCCCACCCTACACCAATGCGGAGGCTACGGCCTACCCCCCCCCCAGCATAGTGCCTGTCGCCCAAGGAACCCGAAATATAGAGAAGAGAGAAAGTAGGAACAGAGTAGAGAAGGGAAGAAAACAGAAAAGAAGGTGGGGAGGAGCCCACTAGACACCAGAGCGCCCCGAACCATCAGCCAGTTATGGCCCCCACACACTGAGAGCCCTCTACGCCAAAAACGGCATGCAAAGATACCATGGCACCACAGTTTAAGCAAGGGATACAAGTCGCGACAAGTGCGCGCAAAACATACATACAGTCCCAGTCCCAGGCCAGCCCGTCCATAAACCATAGCGATAGAAGTCAGACTAGCCCTGGCCCGATCGCGGGCTTGGGATTAAACCAGCTCCTGCGTGAAGGCCCCGTGTCCCGAGCAGACAAAGACAAGATGGCCGCTTGTGAGAGGATGGGGAAATAGGATCACGAAATGGCCGCCGACCATCGATTGAGGTCCCTTGTTGCACAACATAAAATCCAAACCTGGCAAGTAAGGTACAGGAGTTCCACAAAAAGGCAGCAGTGGGCCACCGCGGACGGTCCCTCGAAGCCGTTAAGTATCGCTCAGCAGGATAGCCTCGCGGACGCGATGAGGCAGGGAACAATGAAGCAGGCAGCCATGACCAGGGGGACAAAGTATCCGCAGTTGAGGTGGAGAGCGGTGGACCCTGGGCGCCGGGAGCGCTAGATGAAGGCACCAGTGTAGCACAATCATACACCGCCGCTGCGTCCCCGCCAGAGGACAAGAGCACCGGAGGACCCACGCCCTGTGGATGACAAACAGTGCGCTCACGGCCCGCAGCCGACAGTATGGGGTCAAACCTCTCACTCAGCGCCTGCAGGCCAGCGCACATCTGTAGTTGAAAGTCCCGCAGGACAGCCAGAACGGAGCCGCATGTCAGCGGAAGCTGGGCCCCAACATCGGCAGCAATCCGGGACGGCACTGTGGAGCTGGTGTCCGGAAGAGGGAGGGCGAAGTGGGCAGCGGGCGAGACCGGAGTATCACCCCCCAGCCGCGAGCAGGCACTCAACGCCATGTTTTGCCGCTATACGGTGCAATGGCCAGGGGGGGGGGGTCGTGGCAAGTGGTCAATTCCCCTCAGGTCTACGCCGCAACAGGAAAGGCCGACAGTCGCTTATCTTCTCGCCGGTCCCCCTCGCCGCTGGCTAGGCAATAGGCAAAGGGGGCAGCAGCCCCCCACAGCTCGGTCCTCAGAGCGGGGCAGGAGACTCACCGCACCGGGGCCCACCCCACCGCTCCAGCCCGTCAGGCACAGGGTGCAGAAGGTGTCCGGCCGTCTCTCCCCGGGCTCATCCGGCAACGATCCATGGTGCGAGGCGAGATCGGGACCGCGGGGCTCAGGTTAGCGCTAGCTGATCCGGTAACTGCGGAGCTTCCAGGAGGCCGGCAAAGGCCGTAAGGGCGCAGGGCTTCAGTGCCGAGGACAAAAGCACCCAGAACTCGGGCATCCGGGCGGGTTGAGACTCCGGGAAATCAGCAGCGCGGTCAGCGCGTCTTCGCACACGGTGCACCTCGAGAATCGGCGAGGATGGGCATCAGGATAGTAGTCCGAGGCCACGGACCGACGGAGCCGGGCGCTCAAGCGTCTGCTCCGGTCGCCATCTTGGCTCCTCCCCTCACAACTATGAAGCCATAGTTGTTGCTTATTAAGCATATGCAACTAATAACCATTGACAAAGCCAATAGTCCTAGTTTGTTGTAGGTGTAATTTTACATGTTGTATAGTATATCTGGGCATACTGACAAAAGCCGCAAAATACCAATTGGGCAGCACACCATGCCAAGCACAGGTTTTTAGCTTATGTGTTTTTAGGCCACACCCTTAATTACAACGGCCACGCCCCTCAGAGAGGCCCCTCAGATTTTTCATCTTACTTAAAGCCCTGACCGGGAGGACATACATGCCAAGTAGGAATATAGCTGCCAAGGTGTCAGACTGTTTATGTGTCACATTTTCATAATTTCAGTGTAATTATGAGTGACATTCAACAACTATGAGTGACACTTTCTTGCTAATGGTATAATGTCACCCACACTTAGTAGTTGCATGGCACAGCTGCCAGGTTTTGTGATTCCTTAGTGTGACATTTCTGTGTTTTCATTGTTTCATTTGATTGCCATGCGTGTGACACTTTGAGTGATATTTTATGGTGAGTGTAGTCAAGCAGTTTTGTCCGTTTAATGAGTGCATGTCCCTAGCACCACCCTGTACACACACTTAACATAACCCCCAGGTGAGTTGTGTAGATATGCCTGTGATGAACCAAAATGTGTTGAGTGGAGTGTGGCATGTACCAGCGTCTGCACATAAATACAATTCATAAGGCTGTTTTAAACAATGTATATATTCATCGAGACTAATGCGGCATGTGATCTCATGCAGTGAGAATGTTGCCACCTGAAAGGGCTTTAGCTTGATACGGTTAATAGGTAATCAATCGGACTGCAAAGACAGAACTGGGAGAAAGGATTAATCACACAAGAGAAGGCCACTTCGCAACCACTGCCTCGCCCATAAACTCAAACCCTGCAACATATTTACAGTGTTTCTCATTCTATGGCGTTTCCCACCTGCAGGAATTAAAGATATACACATTTTTTTCATTTATTTAAATGGGACCTGCAGACATCATTGTATTGGATTTATTTTGCTGCCCACGCACTACGTGGCATATTAACAAGGAACGCGGAAAATTAACGCTAAGGGCGCTTAGCGTTAACTTTTTTAATGCCCGCTATCGCTGGATAATATCGCCTTGTTATCGCGTTATTAACAGCGCTAACCGCCTAGGCGATAAAAAATCCAGCGATAGCGGCATTTTGGGAGGTTATCGCTGGTCATGCAGCGATAAAACTACAAGGATAGGGATATCCTTGTTGATAGCCCATGGTGGACTTAGCCATGTAATCCACCTCCCATTAGATTACATGGCTAAGTCTGAAAATTAGCAGACGTAAAAAAGCAGCGTTAACCGCGGTTAGCGCTGCTTTTTTTGTCTCTAACAGGGTTAGTGTGAAGCTTGATAATAGGAGAAATGTCACTTAGCGACATTTCTCCTATTATTTTGCTCTGGAACGCCCACTTTGCATCTCATTAGAGATGCAAGGGGAAGCGTAGAGTAAAAGGGTGCTAACAGGCGATTTTTCATGTTCGCACCCTGTTGTTGATAGGGCGATATTTTTATCTCCGCTTCTTTGGCTTTTAAAGCCCTTGTTAATATGCCCCCTAAGCCCTTCAGTCAGCACGTGTTTAACCATCTAATCTACTTGGCCCTATCCTCTTACCAGCAGCCACAAAAGAGTTCTGGAACACTCTCAGGCCTGGTTGGGTAAGAGCGCCTCTTCACAGGTGCTTATGGAAGCTTGCCCATGTGTCAGCAGCGCGCTTACGTGTCACTATCTGACAGCTAATTGAAACAGTAGAGCCATCCACAAAAAGGCAGCACAATAAAGAGGTATCCTGCTTAGCTTTCTCTTAATCTCGTTTGCGTGGCAAATTACCGATCATACGGTAATGTGTTAAATTGCGGTACCCTAACACGACATGCGTGGCACTTGGCAGGACTGTAGGACATACATGCCCACTAGGACATACAACTAGGACATATATGCCAACTAGAACATAAATGTCAACTAGGACAAACAAGCCAATTGACCCGATTCAGGCGGGAGACTCCCGATCTGAGAAGCCAAACACGGCTCTATTTTGACTGTCTCCAGCCTGAAAAAGCCTCTGCTTCAATACAGGGCAATGGGGAAAATACATTCTCCTGAATATGTTTTTTTAAACCTCCCCCTTTTAAAAAATGTTGGCATGTATGCTAGGCTAGGACTGTATCTCGAATTTAAATTCGTTCATAGTTACAATTAAAAATGTAAATGCCATCTTACCTAATACCATTTGAAACAAACACATACTTTTAAATAAGGAAAAGTATAATCTATCAACTATTAATAACACCTAATCAACATGTCAGTCATGCACTTTAGCATTAAATCTTCATTCCAACTCATACTATGAAATGAAGTCCATCACTAGAGCTTAGAAATACAATTTAAAATATCTGCACCTCCCAGGGCTCGGTCTGAGTCATTCTACTTCAGAACCACAAACTCTGCAGACTCCACCCCTGCAAGCATCGCTCTCTGTCCTGCTCATCCTTGTCCCAGGCAGGAAACACAGCAGGATACACAATGGACTCGGCCCCCTCTCAGCTGGGAGCTACTTATGTACACAGTCTTCACAGCCTCCTCCTGTGCAAGGGCTGGAATGTTGGAAGGAAGACGAGTAGGACTAAGAGTAATGAGGAGTATTGGTGGGTAATCGGGCCGTTACATCTACGGTCCCATCCTCCTCCCAGTCACTGCTACACAAGTATATATTTTGTTACTTTTGAGGTTGCAAACAATTTGGTTTAAACTACGCTATTAGTGAGTCATCGCGCCTTGGTGCCAACACCTTCTTTTCATTGACCTGTTGCCGCAGTAGGTGAGTCCTCGCTGTGTTATTTTTCTCCTTGAGAATCGTGAGCAATCAATGTAACCATTATCGCAGTTACCACAGCGCGCGGCGTTCTGACCTCGCCATTTTGGAAGCCTCTGCTGGGGTTCAGTTGCTGGCAACGAACTAAGATCCTTGCCTTTTATGGGGTTATTGTTCCAGTGCACATTTATTTTGGGTTTTGTTTTGGTCTTTTATCTTTTTCAGGTACCCCCCACAATCTAAGATGGCTTCGAGAAGGTTCCAGGGCAAAGGGCATAGCTACCTACATAAGCATACTCATGCTGAGTTTCAGTGCATCACAACGGTGTTTGTGTGTCGCTCGCTGTGGCTCAGCATGAGCTGTCATTTTTATCCAGTTATCCTTCCTTTCATCCCTCTTTCTTCATTGCCTGCCTTCAGTGAATTTTAGGTCTCGCCTAGGCAGCACTTGCGCTGTCTCTTCGAGACATGCTGTATTAAGGATATCGACATAAAGCTCCACCCACTTTCCGCCCATCTTTTTAATTGGCTCCTGTCCCTGTCCTTTGTAAATGGTGGCTTTTCATTGGTCAATAGGCTTAGTAGTCCTTCCTTAGGACTGCCTTGTATCTTCTTGTAACCTGCCATGAGATCCCCCCCTGTTACATGCGTTGTTACTCCCTAAATTTTAATTACAGCCTCAAGGCACTATTTTCTTAAAAGGCTTTAGGCAAGACACACACTTGGTCCTAAGCTAGGCTGGCAGTGGTTACTTTGCTCACTAGAACATCTCACATTTATATGGGATTGTCTATATATTTCCCTTCATCATCTCCACTCAGAGTACTACCTAATCTGAAATTAATGTAATAATTCTTTTGTCACATTTCAAAGCTACTAATTGTATATATGGACATAGCTATTGGAATTTACTTGTAGTACTGTCTTGCATGCAATGCATTATGGGTAGGGTGGATTTACCATATCTTCTGCAGGGTGCAGTACCATATGTGACCAAAATAGGTCCCCTTTTGGCCAGATATGGGACTGCACCCTGCAACATGGCTAGGTAAAAAACATTGTCATTTATAATGCCAATAACTCTAACTTTGTAGACATGCAGTGCTGGTGCCTTGCTCACTAGGGACCTCTAGGAGCAGCTCGTGGTACTGCTACGAGACCTGCAGTGCTGGTGCCTTGCTTACTAGGGACCTCTAAAAACAGCTTGCGGTACTGCACCTAGACATGCAGTGCTGGTGCCTTGCACACTAGGGACCTCTAGGAGCAGATTGCGGTACTGCACCGAGACATGCAGTGCTGGTGCCTTGCTCACTAGAGACCTCTAGGAGTAGCTTGCGGTACTGCACCTAGACATGCAGTGCTGGTGCCTTGCTCACTAGGGACCTCTAGGAGCAGTTTGTGGTGCTGCACCTAGACAAGCATGTCTGCTGCCTAGCTCACTATGGACCTCTAGGAGCAGCTTGCGGTACTGCACCTAGACATGCAGTGCTGGTGCCTTGCTCACTAGGGACCTCTAGGAGCAGCTTAAGGTATTGCACCTAGACATGCAGTGCTGGTGCCTTGCTCACTAGGGACCTCTAGGAGCAGCTTGCAGGTCTACACCGAGAAATGTAATGCTGGTGCCTTGTTCACTAGGGACCTCTAGGAGCAGCTTGCAGTACTGCACCGAGACATGCTGTGCTGGTGCCTTGCTCACTAGGGACCTCTAGGAGCAGCTTGCGGTACTGCACCGAGACATGCTGTGCTGGTGCCTTGCTCACTAGGGACCTCTAGGAGCAGCTTTCGGTACTGCACCTAGACATGCAGTGCTGGTGCCTGGCTCACTAGGGACCTCTAGGAGCAGCTTGCAGTACTGCACTGACACAGACACTGCTGTTTTCTGGCTCACTAGGGACCTCTAGGAGCAGCTTGTGGTACTGCACTGAGACATACAATGCTGGCACCTGGCTCACTAGGGACCTCTAGGAGCAGCTTGCGGTACTGCACCGAGACATGCAGTGCTGGTGCCTTGCTCACTAGGGACCTCTAGGAGCAGCTTGCAGGTCTACACCGAGAAATGCAATGCTGGTGCCTTGTTCACTAGGGACCTCTAGGAGCAGCTTGCAGTACTGCACCGAGACATGCTGTGCTGGTGCCTTGCTCACTAGGGACCTCTAGGAGCAGCTTGCGGTACTGCACCGAGACATGCTGTGCTGGTGCCTTGATCACTAGGGACCTCTAGGAGCAGCTTGTGGTACTGCACCGAGACATGCTGTGCTGGTGCCATGCTCACTAGGGACCTCTAGGAGCAGCTTGTGGTACTGCACTGAGACATACAATGCTGGCACCTGGCTCACAACGCTATCATTTGCAATGCACTAGGTTTCGCATTACTGAAAGTATGAGCTATTGGTGTTGCATTAATATTTGCAACGCCAATACCTCAAACTATCAGTAGTGCGAGACCTAGTGCATTGCAAATGCTTGTTTCATCTGTTCTCAGTTTTTTCCTCAGAGAACTGGACTATTCCAGTCAACTCTCCCTGAGCTGCATGAAATCCAGTTGTGTGCATTCTGGATTCTGTGTAATCTTTTAGGAGCAGCAGCCCTTTTGATGAGCATGAAGAAGAGCGTCCACATTACATTTCAGAAAATCAGCATCCGACGGAGGATGAAGCCATACCCGCCTCTGATTTCAAATGGATTCATATACCAGATAATACAACACCCCAGTGTTTAATGCATATTGGTGAGCAAACTCCTTAACCAAAGAGAAACACAATCTCTGGCATAAAGCAAAGCACTACAATTTTGCGAAACGCAAAATACAAAATCCAAGGAGTTTCTCCTGGCCACAAATACTTGAACACAATCGTGTCCGATAAATGTGTAGTTTGATGACTAGGTTCCAGCTCTGCAGACTTCATGCAGAGTAAAGCTCAGCCCAAGGTGCTGAGGTACTGTCAGCATTGTGGTGTATTATATGGTATGGTTGTGCGACCTAACCTATGTAATGCACACACAAAACCATTTTGGGTCTATTCAGGCTCATGTGCAAAAACCTGTAGCTCAACCCTGGGTAGCTATGGCTTCGAGCAGCAAGGCTTAAACAAAAAAACGAATGTAAGGCATTTAGTAGTACCAAAGAACGAAAAAGAAAGTCACGCAACACAAAAGAAATCTGACACCAATTTATAAAAATAGATTATATTTTTATTAGTTTTTAGACGCCAAGATGAGCAAAATCCACCAGAGGGTTCCGGAGATATATATTTTTAAGTAAACCATAAATATCTGCTTTTTAATCCATAGGGCAAACAAGCCTTCGTAACCGTAAAGTTTACAAACTTTTTTAAAAGTTTGAAAGAGTTGTGTTTGTTTATTCCAGCCCGAGTTGGGTGACCAATTTCTGACAGGAGAAGTTCAGGGGGGCCAATTAAGAGTACTTGGACATCTACCTGGTCACCAAAGTAGTCCCAAGTCCAGGTCCACACTTTACATCAAGACCGCCATAGACTTCAATGTAGCGGTCCAGATGCTGGGATGCAGGAGGCGGAGGATGTTGAAAGATTCTCCAGGTGCTGTGCTGTCGACCGGGGTCTTCGTGGTGTTACTCATCAGTCCACCGGTAAGGTGGGGTACTTTGACCACAGGAAGCGGAATCTCTTGAAGCCCTCTTTGAGACAGTAAACGTCCAGCTGCAGCTGCCACCCGACCAATCTCTGGGCACAGGAGGTCCTGCGGTAACCTTTAGAGAGGGATAGTGTCCTTCTTCGGCAACCAATCCACACTCTGAGGACTCTCTTGAGTCTGGCAGGCACGGGTGGAACTTTTGGGTCCAGGGTGAATATCTTGGCTGTACGTTGCAGTCAGTGGCAATTCCTTGCAAGTAGCTACTGACTGGCCAGATAGGCTACTTCAGCTGTTCTGATCCTTGTGCTGGAACACAGGGTCAGCAGACTGACCATTGGAGTCACAACGTCAGTCTGGGTTTCAGGAGAAACTTTTCCTCGAGGCAGGCACCACAGGCACAGTCCTCCATTTGCTAGCCCAAGTAGCAGCAGGTGCAGTCCAGTGGTTGGTACAGCATTGTTTGCCAGGTCAAGGGGTCAGCAGGGCAGTCCTTCTTCGGTCAATTCAATTCAATTCATAAAGCTTTATTCGGCACATATAAATGACCATGAAAGCATAAACAAAAAGGACGACAATACATATTTTACAAAGATATTGCAATTAAAACTTACAGTTATTAATTATAGTTAATGGCTCATTGAGTAATACATATAATCATTCATAAATATATAAAATGAATAATAAAATACGTTAAAAACTCATACTTTTCCTGGAATTGATGCACTGATTTAAAAAGGTGGCAGTATAAAAACAAATATCTGCCGATTGCAGATTAAAAATTAAAGCCATGGCATGTTTGACTGTACGTGTTCCGTATTTGACAAACAGAGGTTTCAAAAAACTATACGAAAACTTGTATACAGTTTACAGAACAGCAGAAGGTGCACAGTGCTCTGTGTAGATACATTATCGCACCTACATGGCCCAGTCGGGTGTTTCTTAATGTTTGGATGGGCTACTAAACAATGTGCCATCCCAAATCTTAATCTGGTTAGCACAAATTTGGGTGAATTCCTAGTCACCATAGTTAAGTAAGATGGAAAACCCTCCATTAGATTGTATCTATTACAAAAAATGACAGAGGACAATGATCCGGCTATGGCTGCTCGTTTCCTTTCTGCATAAGTTAAGAATATACTTTTCATTTCTGATTTGGAGATCGTGGATGCTGCACTGGGATTATTTAAAATATTCAGATTAAAAATGTATGAGAAACAGACAACAACATATTTAACCCAGGGAATATCTCGGTATTTATCCAAACGTAAGCAATCCTCAACAATAGTTCTGTTAAGTAGCTTCTCATCGCTAAGCCAAAAAGACCGCCAGATCATCAATGGTCTAAGTGATATCAAATCAATTAAATAATTAATGGCTAATTCACGATGGCTTAATTCAGTTGATGCAGAGATGGGCAAAAACAGGAGCTTTTTTAAAAACATATTTTCCTCCAACTGTAAGTTGTTGGTACAGCTATAACCCCATACTCCCGCCCCATACAGAGCAATAGTCACACATCTAGCTTGGTAAATCTTGAGCATATCCCTGGTTCGACGATCCCCAACTTTTGCAGCAAATCTATAAATACCATAAGCATTTTTTGCCATTTTATTCCGGATGTTATTAAATTCATTGTTCCATTTCCTGTCGTTAGAGAAGGTAATACCTAGATAACAAAATGTATCCACCTGTTGCACCTTTTCGCCGTCTATAAAAAAGGCATTTAACATTTCAGCTTTAGCTCCGCAGGTCATGGTATGCGTTTTTCCCTTATTAATTACTAGTTTTCTATCTTTAATAAAGGAGGAAAAACTATCCATTAGTCGTTGTAATCCGACAGGTGTTCGAGAGAGTAAAACTGTAAGGATCGCGGATGTTCTGCTGGAGCGTCTGGAGTCGTGAAGAAAGTCCACAGTCGTCCCCCGCGTTCCTCCGACTCTATCAAACTCTAGAGTGCGGAGAACCCGCTGGGGAAAACAGGGAAACAAAACAAGGATAGTTGGGGGAACAGGTAGGTCTTGATGGATGATTCCGGCAGGAGGAACAGCAGGAGCGTGATGGATCTTGGCAGGAAGAATAAGAGGGCCTCCCAGCTGTAATACAAAGATGGTTATAGGAATATCTATGTATTGCTACCCTTGGTCTTTCTAATCTTCACTCCCCTGGCACCTACCAGGAGTATCGCCAGCTGCTTGGGTATTAGTCTGCGGGAATATGTAGGTATTACTCTAGGTAAGTAGTTCCTTTTCGGGCAGCTGCGGAGAACAGATAGGCAGGGATCGTGAACAAAGGAGGTATAATATGCCACCCATTCATAGAAGAGGTTTAGGAAGAACAAGTACCGTGCTTTTTGTGAAGGAGTATGGGAAACCTAACCCCCTGCTCAATGGTCCTCGCAGTAATCACCACCGGATTCCTGATATCTGTTCAGGAGGACGTAGGGGAGGGATATGAAGCAGAGGGACTTATACTTGGTGGAAGCAAAGGGAGGTAAACGATACTTAGGGCGTTGTAAGAACACAAAGGAATGACTCCAATAATTCACAACCTCGGTGTCGCCTTAACAGCAGGCAAAACACAACTACACACAGGCCTGATAAGGCTTCAGTCTGAATTCACCAAGAAATGTAGCGCTGGTCTGAAGTCACCAAGAAATGTAGCGCTGGCGAGGGGGATCCACGAACCACCTACCAACTTCTAACTCCCAAGTAAGGAGCAACGAGAGACAGGAAACCCCCGCACAACTTATTAACCAGCAGACCTTACTTGAATGGTACTTCGTCTGCATCCACAACAACCATAGGGAGCGGGCGCAACACTCGCAGTTGCTCCTGGAGAGAGAACACCGCCAGCGCCACGCTTCACCAGGACCAACAGCATGACCAACACCGGAGCCGGGAATCGTCCGCGACTCGAAACAGGAAACCGGAAATACAACAACAGGAAGTCAGGCAAGAACTCTCGGGACGGAAATGGGGCTCAATGCAAGAACGCGAAGCGGCGTTTACACGCCCTTCGTCCTTTAAATACTCACTGCCTGTAGGGGCATGACCGCGGGGCATGACAAAAACAGCGTCGTCGGCGTATAATAACACCGGCACCGGAACACCGTTGATCTGGGGAGCATCAGCATTAACCTTTTTTAAAATATCATCAATTCCATTAATAAATAAAATAAATAAAAGAGGTGCCAGAACACAGCCCTGTCTAATTCCCCGTGTAACACAGATTTTTGGAGTACATTCTCCTCTGGTTCCAAAACGTACATTGGTTTTTAATTTCTTGTATAACCTAGCGAGAAAAAAGATTATGCCTTCTGGGGCTCCTAACTTTAACAAAGTTGGCCATAAAATGGAATGATCTACCATATCGAATGCGCTGCTCAGGTCAACAAAACAAAGATACAGGGAACCAGGTTTCGCTTCAGTATACTTCCCGATCAGTAGATCAAGATTGATGCACTGGTGGAGCGTACCTCGTCCCTTCCTAAAACCATACTGGCTGTCAGCCAGTATGCTATCCTGCTCAGCCCATTCCTCTAATCTTACTAACATCACTCTACTCATAACCTTGACTGAAGAGTCAAGGAGTGAGATCGGGCGGTAATTCTTAGCGTCAGATCTACTTCCCTTCTTATGAATTGGCACAATATTTGATTCACCCCTCGTTACAGGGGCCTCGGCACACACGGCAGCATTAAAAACAATGGTTAAAAGGGGGCCCCAGACATCTGGCGCAGCTTTATAAACATCTATAGGTACTCCGTCCGGGCCCTGGGCTTTCCCTCCTTTGCTAGCCCGTATACCACATTTGACCTCACTAACAGATATGTCCAAAGGCAGAGCAGGCCACTTATTGAGACTAGCATCAATGACATTATCAGAGTCAAAAATGCTGGACAAATGTGCAATCCAACCCTCGCTAGAAACATTAGAAGTCAACTGGGGTGTTTTTTCATCCCTTAAAAAAGGCGAGTTGACCGTGGCCCAAAATAATGTGCAATTTGATAATTCAGCAGCTTGGTTGAGGGAATCCCAAGCCTGTTGCTGCAGTTCACCCTTCCTCTGTTTGAGCACACATTTATATTCCATTCTTAATTTATTTACCAGTTTTTTGTCCCTGGGCCTCGCTGCTAAAGCCTGCTTGAGGCCAGTTAGTGCGGAAGTGCAAAGGTGATTAAACCATCTCGGTCCGTTCCTACTTTGCCCGCTATTGCGCCCGGTAAACTTGGCATCAATAGCTTTGTTAATTTGGTTAAAACAATATAAAACCCTCTCAGAGTCAGAACTATTTTTTAAAATAGAAGCAATGTCCGGCAGGCTCTCATTAATTATGGAGCTAGTTAAATCATCGGCTCTTTCACCAATCCATCTTAGCCTTACACCGTTAGTCCTATGTGGTTCTACATTAGAAATAATAATTCCCACATCCACCGAGCTACCGGCCCAGAGGGTGGTGTCCAGAATAATACGGTTGTGGTCACTTAGGGTAGTTACTTCAATTCTTGGTGGATCACAATAAGAACTAATATTAGAAGAAGTGATCACATGATCAATGACCGAGCTGGTGTGCCAATTTTTAAAAGTGGGAATGGATAAACCATTAGCATCTTTACAGCCCTCCACTATTTCCAGGTCAGAGCAGCCCATGAGCTTATGCAGTGCTTCCCCATAGCTGTTATGTCCAAAATGCGCAACATCCCAGCCGGCACTGTTAGTAACCCCACAGGCCTTTTGTGTGGACAAATCGCACAGAGTAATGTTGAAATCCCCTACCCAGATGAAATCAAATACAACATTCTCTTCCAGACATAGGTTTTCAATAGCGCCGGCTAAGTCTGTTACTACTTTGACCCGGGTAACATCAAAAATGTTATTATAATAGTTAATCAATAAAACGTTATGGTCTTTGTCATCCACAAGCCAGAGGATCTGCACATGGTCCCCTACAGGTATATACTTTTTAACCACAATAGGACGACAGATTGTTACAAGTATAAGGAGGCCGCCTTTCGCTCTGCCTATACCTCCTCCCAACGCCGGTAAATTATAAGAAACAAATCCCTCATAGTTAACTTCCTCTTTACACCATGTTTCTTGAAGACATAAAATGTCATGGGCATTAACAAACGTTAACCAACCCGGGTCCCTCTCCTTTGATTTCAGCCCTGCCACATTCCAACAAACAATAGTAGTAGTATCTTTACCCCTAACACAATTACTATCAGGCACCATACCGTTGTTTCGTCCCCAATTCGCGTTCTGGTTTGAATTGCTTATGTCCCCACAATCGGGCGGTGCCCTTATATCCACCGCCAATTCAATTTCTGTGTTGTTGGGCATCTCTTGGGCCATGGTATTGTCTGTACAGGTATCCACACAGGGAGTAATAATCACCTGAGGTAAGAACTGCCCTCCCTGATTAAGTTAATCATTTACATCCAGAATACTTAGGGGTTGAAACCGGTTTTGCATTGAAATGTCAGGGTGTGGCCTGTGTGTGGTCGGGCATAATCTACTTCCTCTACTCCCATAAAGGGCATTATTATGATGGCTATAAAAGAAAGCAAGCGAGCGGGCACACACATTATTGTCAGTAATTGGTAGTGAGGCAGCTCTTAATAATACAGTGGCTGCATGTTGGGGGTGTTTAAAGTTTATAATGACGCAGTCACCACTAAAACGTTTCTTAGAGCTCCCTATCCAATTTGCCCTTCTGGTAGTCAGAACTTGATCCGAGAGTTCAGTTGGGAATCCACAGTGCCTGTGCATCCAGGAAACAGTTTTATTTTTTAAAGACTCGTGGGTTTCCTGATGATTCCCATTCACAACAGGGGGAACATTGGTTAAAACTACCACGTATGGTGCGCAGTCAGGGGGGAGATTAATCGCCTTACCTCAGTCCAATCCTCTTTTCTATCAGGTATTAAAACAGCCTGGCTATCATTACAGTCTAGGGACTGTGCTGTTGGGTAGTTCTGTACAGCACTCCTGCTAATATCTGAACCTGCAACATCGCCAGGAGGAGCAACCTGAGTATCATGATTGCTTATTATTGTTGGGGCTGACACGCTATCCGCTTCCACCAATGTTTTTTTGAGGAGATCGCCTAATCTATTAACCTCTGCGGTTAGCTGATCAATTTTTACCATAAGAGGTTTGACAATACCCTTAATCTTTAAGTCGATAGTGCTAACTAAGTTTTTAATTTGTTCCGCATCTAGTTTAACGGCGTCATTATTTGCCGTAATATCCTCCTCCTTATCTGGATTCTTGAGGGGGCTAACTAATCTCTTTTTTGCGGGCCGAGCACCCCCACGTTTAGGCTGAGTCTTTCTACATGCTCTAACCACTCTGGGTAGTGGGGTGGGTGGGTGTTGCACTATGGATTCAGTAGAAACCTCTAGGTCGACTAAGGTAGAAGTATTCTGCACAATCATTTCCCTATCAGAAACACCGGAGTTAGTGCAGACACTACTACTGTCATCCAGTGCCAATGGAGCAGGTGAAAGTTGCATACTAGGTAATGGGGGGGGCTGCTTAGCCCTAGGGATTGTCTCCTTTCGCAATTAATTTTACTAACAATCTTCACTAAATAGTTATCCAGAGTTTGGGGCATAGAGGGAACTTTTAGCTTTGACATGCTTAACAGTCACAAATTATCAATTTAAAATCGAATAAAGCTTTTCCTAATTAAACACAAATAATAAAATAATAAGGGCCGTTTGCAAACGGAATGATATATACCAGACATACACACAGCCCTCACAGTAAAAGTAAAAACAAAACACTTAATGAGCTCTCACAGTATACAGGTCTCGAAGTTCAACGGCCTGTATGACTCAGAACCTTGGGCCCAGCCCAGTCACGTCCTGTCCCGGACTGTTCGCCCTTTGTCCGGGCTTCGTCCCGCGCAGCTGTAGGCTACCTGCAATATAAGGAGTCAACAACCAATAGGCAATAGGCAGATGGGCGCGCACGGCACAGCTGAGAGCCCCCACGCGCTCCTGGGAGCTGTAGTCCTGTGTAGCGCCTCACCGGCTCCTTCTCAGCAGTCTCCAACAATCGCAGCCCCTCCAGGGACTACGGCGGCACAGGTATCAAGATGCCTCCAAGAGCGAAGCCGGCTGGTCCAAGTAACAGCCTCAGTGACAGCTACTGCATCCTCAACGTCTTCTACTCTTGACCCGAAGTACCTGATGGTTGTCTCTCCTGCACCCTCCACGCTGCTCGTGAAAAAATGGGAGGGCAAAACAGTGGACAGATTCACTAGCCCAGCAGAGGGTTAACCGGAAGAAGTGAACTGTTGAGGTCTCCGCGATAAGGCTGCCTGCTCTGGGCAGCGTGAGACTCGAGATGCTAGCTGCCTCCAGCGGGCGCGGCCCTGTGCGGCGGGGCAGAGCTCTCAATCCAGGGGGGGCACTGGCTTGCAAGGGGTCATACGGCTGCAGGAACCACGCTGGTTTGAGCTCCTTAAGCAGATGCTGGCAACGCTGGGAACTTCTAGTCCTTGGTCATTAACCGCCAGCCAGAGTAGCACCTGAAACTCCAAGCCAATTTGTTGTCTGCACTGCCATTTTCGTCTTCCTTGACTGTACAAATAGGCGTCACGAACGGACGTTTAACAACGCTCAAGTTGCTCCGAGGCCACAGGTCACACTATTACTATACCAGGCAAAGGTCAACAGCCACCAGTGTCCTAATTAAACAGAACGTAGCGCGACAAATACTTTCACTAGATTCAGAGAGGCAGTGCATGTGCTCAATGCACGACCTAGGACAGACTTCGGTCTTTCTTCCAGTCTAGATGAGATCTCAGGTTCAGGGCACCTTGGGTGCCATTTCTATATCCAAAAAGTGCCCTGGAGGGGGTGATGCGGTCACTAGCCAATGGGCTACCAGATTGCCTCCTGTCATTGGATGACTTACGGCAATGTGTGGCATCTAGCACTCCCCACTCCCCATGTGCACTGTTCTGCCCACTCTCAAGATGTCTGAACCCTTCCTTGGATGTTAGGAGCTTGGTATCCCACCTGTTGGATTAGGCCTGCAAATGCTTACGTAATGATATTTTTTAAGTAGCATTCAGGCGCCATTTTAGGCTATTCGAAACTGATTTTGCTCACTTCTGAGAAATGCCTTCTGCTAAGTTTCGTTTCTGAAATATTAAGTTTTGTTTCAGTAATAAGTAAACTGTTCATGTCAGCGCATAGCTTTCTCGATAGATAGAGGCCCTCTCCCACTTGTCTGGCGACGGGCCCAGGGTGAAATGATCTTGGACTGTGCTAGGTTGTGCAAGATACGAGAAAAGAAACTTTTGTTGTATTTCACTGTCCAGCTGCATCTGCCTGGAAAATTCCACTATGGGCGTGCCTTTGCCCGGGCATGAAATGTACATAATGTATTTCTATGCTTGTTGATTTCAGTTCCCTCTGTAGCACTCCTACCGACTGAACAGATGGGGGCTCCACACTGAGTGTATATGAATAAACAGTTATTGGTTTGTATTCTCCACTGTCTGACCGACTCTTCATTTGGTACGAAAGGCTGAGAAGAGGTCAGTGGTGACCCGGGTGGCCCTTTTCAGGTCATTTCCTTCAATTGGCGCCTGAACAGGGACTCCTCCTGGTTGTTGACCCATCCCCTTTCCGCGGACAGAGGGGAAGACTTGGACATCATCAGGTCGGATGGACGGCTCAGGGATGTCTGCACAAAGAGTTTCTGTTACTCACAGCTGCTGCCTTTGTCCCACTGGAGGGTGCCTCGACCAGTGGTCATCTCGATTGGAGTTCTGAACGGTGAAACCCTTGATCTAACTGCTTGGTCTGAAGAGTCGGCAGTGGAGAACTGGTTCGTTTGTACTTTTGATATCAGGGGAGTCTGTTTTGGTTCTATGTGGAATTGGTACCATTGTAGTTTCAGTTTGTTACGGTCTAAGGACTGTTTTGATGAAAAGTGTTTGCAAATACTTTGCCAAGTAAAAATAACGATTTTGTTCTTCCTTTGCAATGCCTGGTTTCAGTAAAATTTGGAGTTTGTGTTGTCGGTGTTGTTGTGCAGATACCCGGTTGGAAGGAGCTCAGCCTGCGCCTATCGAAGGTAGCCCTAATTTTAATATGTATGTGGAACATGGCCTTGGCCCTATTATGTTTAGTACATTATGGCACAAATATACGAGGGTCAATGCCGAATTGCAGTGGCCTTTGACAGGCTCTTTTGATGAACAGAAGATTGGATTTTTACAGGAACAGTTGTTTAAGAGATGAAGTAGACAGTCGATGTTTGACTTCCTTCGATCTTGGCAGAAGGAGGACAAGCAAAGGCGGTTAAAAATGGAGAAAGAGGCATGGAAATGGAGGATGCAGACTCTTACACAGAAAGTTGTAGTGTATGATCGAGAACAACTGGAGCCAGGAATAGAATGTGAGGATAGGAGATTTTGGCTGCATATTGACAAGTGCAATGTGGCTGAAGAGGAAGTTGATACTTTTGTAGAGGAGTTTTTAGATACTCAACCCCCACCTCCTTATGCCCCGCAAAGGATATATGCTGTGGTTCCTCCTCAGCCACAACTGCCTGCCCAAGGTGCCACTGTTTCTACGGCTGCCATATCCACAGTTACTCCGGTTACTGTGCCCCTTATTCTTTCCCTCCCCTCGCCATCTTTGACGACTGTGACCTCTATTACATCCACCATTCCGACTCCTGTGCCCTCTGTTCTCTCTTCTCCGGTGCAGTCATTGACTACAGTTCTACCTACTACTCCTCCTCCTGCGGTTATTCATCCTCTGCTGTTTTTGGATGCTGATCCACCTGTATGTGGTTTTGAAGATAGGGATTTGGTGAGATTTAGGGAACGAGTAGACCCGTTGATGCGATCTGGAGTAGGGGAATGCAGTGGGCTAGTAATGCGGTTTATAGTGTTGAGGATATTTGGTGACTTGTACGAGATTTTTAACCTTTTTTTCAACAGCATGCCCTTCAACATATGTCTGCTACATTGATTGACCTTTGGCGGACACAAATTGAATTGGAGGCTCCCTAAATATTATTTGATATTAGAGACCGTGTTTATGTTACTGATTTAGCTCCAGAACAAGTGTTTGGTAATATTTCTACCATAGTCTCTTATAGAGATCGATTGTATGAAAAAAGTCCTACTCAAATAACTCAGTTCCCTATGCATGAGGTCCACCCAATTTACCACCCAGAAATACCTGCATTGACAGATCAGCATGGTGTGATCACTAGACCAGCCGTGGCTGCCAGCTTTCCGGAGCCAGTGGGTTTATACTCCATGGAAAAGGAGTGAGATTTTAGCCCTTAAGACTTCTTTGCCCGATCATAGGAAAAACCCTACAGCTTATTATAAGGAATTAACAGAGGCTGCCTCTTATACTGTAATGACTCTTGCTGATATTGAAATGCTTCTTTGTCTTCTTGTTCCGGGCGATATTTGGCGGCAGGTGCATACTCAAGATAATGTCGCCGAGTTGGGTGGTACATGGGATGTGATTAAGGGATGGGATCAAGAAAGGAAGCCAGGAGATAAGCCGCGTGCTGAAATACTCGCTTTGCCTAGTCGTATTATTACATATATGCATACACTTATTCCATCTAAGAAAGTAAGCTCGGATAGATTGACGGCCTGTTGACAGAAGAAGGATGAGAGTGTATCTTCTTATTTTTTTACAAGGTTTGAAGATACGATTTTGGATTATAGTGGGCAGGATATGTCCATGGGAGGGGGAGTTTGTTTGTTTGTCAACAGGTTTGTCACTAATCTTCTTCCTGAAATAATGACTAGTTTGCAGGCGTCTGAAAGTACTTGGTCTATGTCTTTTCCATCTGTTATTTAGAATATGGCTCAATATTATGAGCATCGAGATCAGGAAGAACAGGATAAGACTGGCAAAAAAAAATCAGGATTTAAAGATGAAAGTGTTGTTGCAGTAGGCATTTCAGGGCAATACCACGTACTAGGCAGCCTTCAATGACACCCTTGGGACAGAATCAGTGTACGTATTGTAAGGAGGAAGGACATTGGCGTAGCCAGTGCCCTGTGCTTTTACAGAAGGTTTTGTCTCCTAGGGGACGTGGTTCTGGTGGTAGAGGCCGTGGTAACAACAGAAATCAGAATGCTGTGGCTCCTGAAAATAATAATTTTGATGACCCCAGAGATGGACAGTATTATCATGATGGCTATGATATCGATGATGTGACAGGTATGTCCTACAGATAGGACAGCCAGAGACAGGGTGAGGGACCAGTCCAGATTCCTGTAGATCAGTGTGGTCCTTATGTCCCAGCGGATTTGCAAGGCTCGACTAAGGAATTTCTGGTGGACACAGGTGCAACAAAAAGTTTTGTTTCTCGACATATGGTCCCCGGGGCGGCCCTGTCTGGCCAAAATAATGTTTCGGTAGGTTTTTCCGGTGTACCAGTTGTGAGCCCCATTTCACGCCCCCTTGCACTTTTGTTTGTCCTTTCATTGTGGAGTCTCCATTCTTGTTAACTTCTAATCGTGGTGAGAATTTGATGGGTTTGGACTTACTGAAGAACATGCTACTATTTCTTGTTCTCCTGATGGTGTCTATATCGCTATGGGTCCGGATGTGAGTCCTAGACAGTGTTTGTCTCTGGATGCGCCCCTTCTAGATGAGTTTGCTCAGGCACCACCCACATTATAAGCCACTGGTGATACAGACATGGGTCTGTTGCATATACCACCAGTTTCTATGCAAGTTAAAGATAATGCTATTCTGCCCCGTATTCCTAGTATAAAATACCGCAGGCAGGGGAACGGGTCCTTTTTCAGAGTATTCAGGATTTGATACGAAAGGGAGTGGTTGAAGAAACATCTGCCAATATTTGTAATAGTTCTAGTCTTCCGCTCCTTAAGAGGACACATTCGGGTTCTTCTGATGCTTTTGAGGATGTCTATTGTTTTGTGATTGATTTGCGAGAGGTTAATAAGATAGTGGTTCCGCAATTTCCGGTGGTTCCTGATATCACTACGCTTTTAACAATGATTCCATCTACTGCTAAGTTCTTTTCCGGTATTTATTTAAAAAATGCATTCTTCAGTATTCCCATACACCCAGAGAGTAGGTATTTGTTCGGATTTACATTGGTCGGCAAAAGCTTTCGATTCTGTCAAGCTCGTAAAGGCTATACAAAGAGTCCTAGCACTTATAGTCAGGCATTAAAAAGTCAGTTGGATTCACTCTCACTTACCCCAGGTAATGTATTGGTGCAGTATGTCGATGATCTGTTAATTGGTTCTGATACGGAACAAGGTTGCAAGGACAGTACAGTGAAATTGTTGTTGCATTTGGCACATCATGGATATAAGGTCTCTCTTTCGAAATTTCAATATTGTCAACAGGAGGTTCACTATTTAGGTCCCCATACCATAGGCTAAGGAAGAGAGCCCTCCACCAAAGCCAAGGGGTAAGAGAGGTATTAAAGGGAAGTGGATACACCCTCCCGAGTTAACTATTCCAAACCTAAAGTATCCCATTCCAAAAGGGCTCAGAATTAGACTTACGTGGCGTAACCCGCTCAAGTGCGGAAAAGGAGGCAACTCATTTTTTGTTAGTCAACCCTCACACACTCTATTGGTGTCATGCTTCTTCATAGGGCTCACTCAGACTCCTAAAGGTCAGGGTGGGCTCGACCGTATTTCAGGGAGCGCTTAGGAAATGTAGGCCAGGGGGTCTAAAGATAAAAATCCTACTGCGTTCCCCAGGTATCCCTTTAATGGCGGGGATGTAGTGGATATTAAAAAGAAGAGCAAGAGAAATGATCCCTTCTGATACTAATTGAGGCTTCTGATACTAATTTGTGGATACCATTAAGAATCTGATCTATATACTGGGAGTTATTGTGTTTTTTCCTGAAGAAGATGATGGTTAAAAAATAGTGCCCACCGAAACAAGTCGATGCACTGATAAGGAAAGCCTACTTTAAATCTATGGGGACAACTATTTTTAAGGACAAAAAAAGACAAGGGGACATATTATCAAGACAGGCGATAAAATTATCGCCGCTTTAGCGACAGAAAACTGTCGCTAAAACGGCGATAATGGGCTTGATAATATGCTCTATGGATTTCCAATTAAAGCTCATGTTAGATGTCCTTCACATCTAACATGGGCTTCAATTAAAATTCCATAAAGCATATTATCAAGCCCATTATCGCCGTTTTAGCCGTTTTAGCGGCAGTTTTCTGCCGCTAAAGCGGCGATAATTTTATCGCCTGTCTTGATAATATGCCCCTATTTTCCTGCCTGTTCTCCAAATTCGGTTTGCTGGTACTATAATGCATTATCTGTCCTTTTGTGCCTTTTTTAAATAGACTTTATTCTTTGTTTATTATGTTTTTAATTGTTATTTTACTATGAACTTAGATAGGTACTGTAATTTGTAATGTATGTTTTTATTTAGTAATCATTATATACTGTAACATATATATATATTTATGTATCGAATACATTTTTATTATTGATTCATATTCCATTTTGATTACTTGATTTTATTGTTCCTATGTCCATTGTCTTCATATTGGTGACATAAGTTTCCTATTGTGAGTGTGGATTGATGTACATGTATTTACCCAAAGGGTATTCTGGTACCCTTCTCCTTTGGTGTTTGGGTCCCCTCTCTCTTTTTCTGAGACACACAGGGTGGCACACAGGGTGGCACAATACGTGCTGCAGCCCTGACCTAACTCACATGCCCTGGGTACCCTTGGTACCATATACTAGGGACTTATACGTAAGTCAGCTTATACGAAGTAGTGGTAGCCAAGTCAAGTCAATATACAACTTGTAATGGATTAGAACGCCGGCGCTGAGGTCTGGCTAGCAGGGTCAGTGCAATCTTAAAAAAAAAAGCAGCATCAGTCCAAAGCTTTGGGGTGATCATGCAAAAAGAGGAATTTCCTTACAGATATCACTTGTTGATCTACCCCGAACAACAACTCAGGACAGAGACATGGGCTCCAAGGGTCAGTTGGCTGAACTTCTGTGTGGCTACAGGGAGATAACAAGCTGCAAGACGCCTTTCCCCAGAATTACCCAGCTGACCAGTGGCAATGGATGCTGCCCTTCGCCTCTCTCCCAGCTAACTGCCTCCCCTGAGGTCCCGGTCGGCTTTAGAAGGATACTCCATCATTGTTTGGGCACCAGAAGAAAGTCTGGAAACCTTTAAAAATGTTTTTTTCCAGACCGGTGGGATTTAGAAACGTTTTAGAACTTTCTCACTTCTAGGCTTTTACTACAACCAATCCCCTCGGTGTTTCTAACTCGGGCTTCATCGCGGTTGGCCTGCAATTGAACCTTGACTATCATTGCTGCTTTACTTTTTCCTGGCACTATTTCTACTTAGAATGCACATCTCCAATTCCCCTCATTGAATTGTAGGTGTCATTTTGTTTATTACATTTTACTCTATTTCACTATTCCAGCTTCTGATTTTCATTGATTTGCATTTTGACTTTATCGCTGTTTCGGTGCTGCATAAATACTGTACACACATTAAGCCTGTCTGCTCTCTGCCATAGCTACCAGGGGGTGGAGCTCAGCTTATCCTAGTGACGCCAAGGTTTCACCCTGACTTTCCTTGAGGTGGACCGCAGCCGAATAATAATCCAGTTTCTTACATAAAAAACTCAAGGGGCGGACTTTAGACTGGAGGGGAGAACTTGAGTTCTGGATGGTAAATCTCAAGAACCTCTGATGTTCCCGTGTAAGTGGCAAAAGAAGGTAAGCATCCATCACGTCTTCTGTACACATGAAGTCGTCTACTGCAAGTAACAGATCTATCATCCACGATGAGCCAGTAGAAACCCCCCTTGATTTCAAAACTAAGAACACAATAGAATAAATCACTCGACACATCTCTGCTTCCAGAAAGGAACAATGGCAGCTTTGGAGAACAAGCCCTCACGCCCTCGTCCAGAGCACTTCTTTTTGCTGCACATCTTCTCTATGACATAGGTATGACTCTGAGGCGTGGGATAAGGGGGAGGGCTAAACTAATTGTATCCAGTATCCACTGTGGACCATGTTCAAAACCCACAAGTCTGATGTGGACTTTTCAAATTCTGGAACAAAGTGATAAAATCTTCACCCCATTTGGCCAACGTATGCCTGACGACTGGAATATAGTCAGGAGCGAGGATCCTTAGTTCCTGAGTGCAATTTCTGTCTGTTCTGAAACTTCCCTCCAGAAGGTCTGTTGAGCAATCTTGAACCCCGGTCGGCATTCTGCTGCCTTCTGGACAGCTGCTGGGAGGAAGATCTGGACCTTCTGGGGCAACTGGATTATTTATTTCATGTTTCCTGAATGAAAAGGAATATTTCCTCTCTTTAAATATTTTGTGCAGCTTTTCTTCTAATACTGAACCAAATAGATGACCCCCCTCGAATGGCAGTCTGAGTTCTGCAGATCTTTCTGCGGAATCCATATTTCAATCTTTAAAGCACTAAGGGCCAGATGAGATGAGACCTCTCCTACTCCTGAGGCGGAAAGCCGAGAGATTTGTGCTGCTATTATTGTTTAATTGTGTTTTATTTGCTCGTTTTAAAACTCCTTCCTTCCCCCTGAGCACCTTTACCTGGGACTAGGCGCCCCCTGGAGCAGACGCGCAGCGGACTTTAGCGCTGTCACGAAGCTCAGGGTAACTTTGCCGCCATCTCCCCATCACGCACAAGCCACGCCCACTCTAGCGAGGCCACGCCCCCTCTCTGATGCATAAAACACCGCGCTGACTACTAGCGCGCCAGAGACCTCTCCTACTCCTGAGGCGGAAAGCCGGGAGATTTGTGCTGCTATTATTGTTTAATTGTGTTTTATTTGCTCGTTTTAAAACTCCTTCCTTCCCCCTGAGCACCTTTACCTGGGACTAGGCGCCCCCTGGAGCAGACGCGCAGCGGACTTTAGCGCTGTCACGAAGCTCAGGGTAACTTTGCCGCCATCTCCCCATCACGCACAAGCCACGCCCACTCTAGCGAGGCCCCGCCCCCTCTCTGACGCATAAAACACCGCGCTGATTACGAGCGCGCCAGAGACCTCTCCTACTCCTGAGGCGGAAAGCCGGGAGATTTGTGCTGCTATTATTGTTTAATTGTGTTTTATTTGCTCGTTTTAAAACTCCTTCCTTCCCCCTGAGCACCTTTACCTGGGACTAGGCGCCCCCTGGAGCAGACGCGCAGCGGACTTTAGCGCTGTCACGAAGCTCAGGGTAACTTTGCCGCCATCTCCCCATCATGCACAAGCCACGCCCACTCTAGCGAGGCCACGCCCCCTCTCTTCTTCCAGTCTCCTCATAATCATGTGCCTCCCAAGGACGCGCAGCGGACGAGCGCAGCGGGCGTGCCGTTTGCGCGCCGAAGGCGCGCCTACGGCAAGCCCGTCTGCGCCCGTCCGCGCCTGGACGGGCCCAGGGACCAGGCAGAATGGAGAATTCATCAGGTACACCTCCCCTGAATTGCATTCTCTTCAGAACTCTGGTCTCCCTTCCCTTGATCCGATCACACATGCTCGTCTAAAGGCCAACAATATTTATCCTCACCATTACACGCAAGAGCCATCTTCTACCTCACCTCAAAGCCCTAAACCCACTAAGCCCCCCCCTAGCCCCAATGTTCTGACCCTCCGCTGTCTTTATCTTAATACCAGATCCCTGGTTAAACATCAACTAGATATTTTTCTACTACTTAAGTCGGACAGACCAGACATACTATTCGTCTCCGAAACATGGCTCACTGCAGATTCCTTGCCAGACATTCTCACTGCCCTACCAGCAGATTACTACATCCTGTCAGTAAACAGAAAATCAGGAAAATCTGGAGGAGGCGTCGCCGCCATCATCCATAAAGACCATACGTTCACCACTCTACCTCCTCTAGACTTATCAGATACTGAAAACTTAGTCATCAAATCTGATACTGACATAGGAACCATGGTGCTAGTACTGATCTACCGGCCACCTACATCCATGCCTTGCTTCCCTGTCTCCCTATCTGAGCAATTGGCCGGCTTAGTCGTTGATTATGACAAGGTCATGGTAATAGGGGATCTCAACTATTGGTACTATAATTTGGAAGTCAGACCTCATGCTACAGAACTTTTCGAGCTCCTCTCTAATCTAAACTTCCGTCAACACGTCTTGATCCCCACCCATGAAAAAGGACATATCTTAGACCACATTTGGTCTCATAATATCCCTACCTCCAGCCCCATGGCCTCACCATGCATATGGTCTGACCACCACTTATTGAAATTTTCCATCACCTCTCAGGGCAACCCCAAAAATCATGTGCCCTCGGGAGGGTTAGCCAGGAAATGGAGATCTCTAAACTTCCAAGATTTCCTATCCACCCTGACTAACTCCATCCCTACCCCGGCCCCTGATATCAACTCGATGGATAAAGCACACACTGAGTGGCTTCTTTCTGCATGCAACGAACATGCTCCCTTAACCAGGTTTTCCCGCGCCCGTCGCATGGACACCCACAGGTGGTTCTCTGGTGACTTAAAAAAACAAAAAGTAGAACTCCGCCAACTAGAGAGGAAGTGGAGGCACGGCTACCATGACAAAGATAGATCATCATATACGACAGCTCGTAAAAACTACAAGAGCGCTATCTTATATGCCAAAGCAGCTTTTTTCTCTGAAAAAATCTCTAACGCTCAAAACAAATCGAGGGAAATCTTCAGAGTCGTAAACGACTTGTGTAACGATTCCAGAACCTCTCCCTCTCAGCCATCATCCCAAATGATGTGCAACCGGCTCAACGATTTCTTCAAGGAGAAGATCGACATCATAAAAAATAGTATTCATACTAACCATATCATGGCAGCCTATTCGGACATTAGCAGAAACCCATACATACTTCAGGATACCCCTCCCATCGATCCACCCAAATTGCTGGAACTGATGAACCGTGTAAAATCTGGTTCCCCCAATGATCCCTGCCCTCCGCATATATCGAAGGAAGTTTACACTGCACTTCCTCAAGGCATACTTCCCCTTCTGAACACCTCCCTATTACGAGGAATAGTCCCCAACTCATTTAAAAATGCCACCCTAGTCCCTCTAATTAAGAAACCGGGTGCCGATCTCTCCAATCTTTCCAATTACCGCCCCATATCCCTTCTCCCTTACGGCACCAAGCTGCTTGAAGCCCATGTAACCAGCTGCATATCCAACTTCATAGAAACATCCGACTACCTGGAGTCTAACCAAGCCGGGTTCCGCCAGGCACACTCCACCGAGGCGGTGATCCTCGCTGTCCAGAATACCCTAAGGACCAACGCCGATAATGGAATCCACCAAGCCCTCGTACTCCTCGACTTGTCGGCCGCGTTCGGCACGGTGGATCACACCATCTTATTACACCGTGTCGAACAAGCCGGCCTTAGCGGCGCGGCTCTTGACTGGATTAAGTCCTTTCTGACGGACAGATCCCAGGCAGTAAGGCTGGAGAACTTTATGGCACCCAAACTTTCCACCACTTGCGGTGTCCCACAGGGCTCCTCATTATCTCCCCTCCTTTTTAACTTATATCTTAAACCGCTACTGCACTCCCTGAAAAACAGGAAAGTCACCATCTACAACTATGCGGATGACTTGCAGCTGGTATTCCCCCTCAACTCCACGGACTCCACTGAGGAATTCCAAACTACCATGCTGCACATCCAGAGCTGGATGGATCAGAACCATCTCAAGCTCAATCCAGGAAAAACTGAGCTTGTACTCCCCGGTAACAGCACATTAAGCTGGGGCCCCCACTTCTGGCCGGCCTCGATGGGCACCCCTCCATCTCCCTCTCAGTCAGTGAAGAGCCTCGGGGTCACCCTCTGCTCCGACCTCTCACTAAAAACCCAGGTCGGAACAGTGATCTCTTCCTGTTTCTTTCAGTTAAGAAAGATCAAGAAAATTGCCCATCTGCTGACTCACTCTGCTCTCATTCAGGTGGTACTCGCCTTGGTCCTTTCGCGACTAGACTTTTCCAACTCCATCTACTTGGGCCTACCCCTCGCCCTTGCTAAACGCATGCAGATTGTTCAAAATCAAGCGGCCAGATTAATATTTAAGAGCAACCGCAGGAAGTCGGCCAAACCTCTGTTAGCCTCCCTTCATTGGCTCCCTATAGCCCAACGGATCACCTTTAAGGTAGGCTGCATAATCTTCAAAGCACTCCACGGAAAAAGTCCCAGGTTCGTCAATCAACTCATAAATAAATACGAACCGATCCGTGACCTTCGCTCTGCCCATCTGTCCTTCCTCACGCTGCCTACGTTAAAAAAGAAACGACTTGGTGGATCCCGTTTCGCCTACCTTGCCCCAAAAACCTGGAATTCCTTCCCCCTGTCTATTCGGAATTGTACTAAGCTGGCAGAGTTTAGGGGAGCTCTGAAGACCTGGTTATTCAAACAAGCGCACGGTTAGAGTATTGTTACCATCTATCTCTTCAGTTTACCATCTGTCTCACTTAGCGCCATGAAACCCCTGGGTGACCGTGCGCTCAACAAATTCCGAATAACATAACATAACATGTACGACCATTGGCATTTGCGACTCTCAAATTGCGAAAAATTGCGATTCGCAATTTGAGAATCGCAAAAGCCAATGTACAACAGTGTCAGAGACACTGTTAGCGATTCCCACAGGGGTCACAAAATGCGAGGCTCATGAATGTTAATCAGCCACTCGCAATTTGCAACCCCATTGGGAATGGCTGGCCCTCCCAGGGATGGTGGCCTTTTGGGCTCAGCAGACCTCCATGTCTGGGACTGCTTTTCAATAAAGCAGGTTTAAAAAAAAAAATGCAGCCCATTTTCCTTACAGGAAAACGGGATGCATTTAAATTAAAAAATTAAATGTTTTCGTTTTCTTTTTTTAGGGCAGGTAGTGGTCCCTGGGACCACTGCCTGCCCTTAAAAAATATTTTACAGCCAGTCACAAAGGAGAAGGGGACCCCTGGGGACCCCTTCCCATTTGCGACTCCATTACCACCCTCTTGTAGAGGGCGGTAACTTGTGAGTGTTTTGCGACCACAATTGCGGTCGCAAAACATTCATACTTTGTTTGGGAGTCACTATTAAGAAGAGAACACCCCTTCCTAATAGTGAGTCACAAAACCTATTTAGCGAGTCGCAAATAAATTGCGACTCGCTAAATAGGCTTTGTACATGGCCCTGTAGGTTTTTGCATGCACAAACGGGTCGCAAACATCTGGCCCTTAGCTCCTCCGGGCAACAACCGAGGCTCCACAAAACAAAGCAGAAGCTCTGACTCCATCAAAGGAAATGTCTGAAAGGAACTCTACTTGGTGTTCTAGTCCTTCCAACTAATCCGGGCACTCTTGTCCCGTGTGAACAGCCTTGAAAAGGGACTTGAAGTCAGAAATCCTGGACTGGGCAGTGTAGGCCCCATAGATCCCAGCCCAAGAGCTACACGAGAGCCAATATACATTTTATTTAAGGCTGAATCAATCTTCTTAGGATCTTTGAGGACGCCCTCCTCAGTATGGAAATCCCGGGAATTAGAGTGGACAGAAGAGACTCAGGGCCTCATTCACAATCTTTGGACGTAGGGCGGCGCTGCAAGCCCTCCATCTACACTGCCCCATGTCAACAGAAAAGGGCAGAAATGCGCCAATATATCAGATACGGCGCATTCCTTTCCTTTCCCCTGTGCTGGCGCACTAAAGGCTGCCATACGCCAACGTTGGCACCCTTGCACCATGGTGCAAGGGTCTCTGCGTTTAAGGGGGGATTGTGCTTGTGCAGGAAGGGACACCTTCCTGCACAAAAACAATCAAGTGAGGCGATTTCCTCTTGCAGCATGCAGCACACATAGAAAGAGGAAACAACGAGGAACAATATTGTTATTTCTTTTTGTTGCGCCTCCTCTACGCCAAGGTGCTCAGAAGAAACACAGCCTGTGCTAAGCCATGGTGCCCAGAAGAAACAGCCTGTGCCAAGCCACGGTTCCCAGAAGAAATACAGCCTGTGCTAAGCCAAGTTGCCCAGAAGAAACACAGCCTGTGCTAAGCCAAGGTGCTCAGAAGAAACACAGCCTGTGCTAAGCCATGGTGCCCAGAGGAAACACAGCCTGTGCCAAGCAACGGTTCCCAGAAGAAATACAGCCTGTGCTAAGCCAAGGTGCCCCGAGGAAACACAGCCTGTGCTAAGCCATGGTGCCCAGAAGAAACACAGCCTGTGCCAAGCTACGGTGCCCCGAGGAAACACAGCCTGTGCTAAGCTACGGTGCCCAGACGAAACACAGCCTGTGCTAAGCCACGGTGCCCAGAAGAAACACATCCTGTGCTAAGCCACGGTGCCCAGAAGAAACACAGCCTGTGCCAAGCAACGGTTCCCAGAAGAAATACAGCCTGTGCTAAGCCAAGGTGCCCAGATGAAACACAGCCTGTGCTAAGCCATGGTGCCCAGAAGAAACACAGCCTGTGCCAAGCCACGGTGCCCCGAGGAAACACAGCCTGTGCTAAGCTACGGTGCCCAGACGAAACACAGCCTGTGCTAAGCCACGGTGCCCAGAAGAAACACATCCTGTGCTAAGCCACGGTGCCCAGAAGAAACACAGCCTGTGCTAAGCCAAGTTGCCCAGAAGAAACACAGCCTGTGCTAAGCCATGGTGCCCAGAAGAAACACAGCCTATGCCAAGCCACGGTGCCCCGAGGAAACACAGCCTGTGCTAAGCTACGGTGCCCAGACGAAACACAGCCTGTGCTAAGCCAAGGTGCCCAGAAGAAACACAGCCTGTGCTAAGCCAAGTTGCCCAGAGGAAACAGAGCTTGTGCTAAGCCACGGTCCCCAGAAGAAACACAGCCTGTGCTAAGCCATGGTGCCCCGAGGAAACACAGCCTATGCTATGCCACGGTGCCCCGAGGAAACACAGCCTGTGCTAAGCCACGGTGCCCAGAAGAAACACAGCCTGTGCCAATCCACGGTGCCCAGAAGAAACACAGCCTGTGCCAAGCCACGGTTCCCAGAAGAAACACAGCCTGTGCCAAGCCACGGTGCCCAGAAGAAACACAGCCTGTGCCTAGCCACGGTTCCCAGAAGAAACACAGCCTGTGCTAAGCCACAGTGCCCCGAGGAAACACAGCCTGTGCTAAGCCATGGTGCCCAGAAGAAACACAGCCTGTGCCAAGCCACGGTGCCCCGAGGAAACACAGCCTGTGCTAAGCTACGGTGCCCAGACGAAACACAGCCTGTGCTAAGTCAAGGTGCCCAGAAGAAACACAGCCTGTGCTAAGCCACGGTGCCCAGAAGAAACAGCCTGTGCCAAGCCACGGTTCCCAGAAGAAATACAGCCTGTGCTAAGCCAAGGTGCCCAGAAGAAACACAGCCTGTGCTAAGCCATGGTGCCCAGAAGAAACACAGCCTGTGCCAAGCCACGGTGCCCCGAGGAAACACAGCCTGTGCTAAGCTACGGTGCCCAGACGAAACACAGCCTGTGCTAAGCCACGGTGCCCAGAAGAAATACAGCCTGTGCTAAGCCAAGGTGCCCAGAAGAAACACAGCCTGTGCTAAGCCACGGTGCCCAGAAGAAACACAGCCTGTGCCAAGCCACGGTGCCCAGAAGAAATACAGCCTGTGCTAAGCCACGGTTCCCAGAAGAAATACAGCCTGTGCTAAGCCATGGTGCGCAGAAGAAACACAGCCTGTGCTAAACCATGGTGCCCAGAGGAAACACAGCCTGTGCTAAACCATGGTGCCCAGAGGAAACACAGCCTGTGCCAAGCCACGATTCCCCGAGGAAACACAGCCTATGCTAAGCCACGGTGCCCCGAGGAAACACAGCCTGTGCTAAGCCACGGTGCCCAGAAGAAACACAACCTGTGCTAAGCCATGGTGCCCTGAAGAAACACAGCCTGTGCCAAGCCACAGTGCCCCGAGGAAACACAGCCTGTGCTAAGCCATGGTGCCCCGACAAAACGCAGCCTGTGGTAAGCCATAGTGCCCAAAAAGTGTGCCCTGTATTAAGCCACAGACTCAACTAAGCTGCAATGCTCAGAAGAAATTAGGCCAATGGGAAGCCTTGCTGACCAGAGGGGATCGACCGGTGCATATCCATATGGCCAGTCAGAGATGGCCGCATGTGTGGCTGCATGGCCAGTCGGTGATCAGCCTGTTCATGGCCGCATCAATCCTTGAGCACTTCTCAACAGGTTCCATGTGTTACCAAGTCTCCTCCGTGGACTGCCGTCCCTGCATGCGGGGCCACCGCCTGCAGTCAGCAGAGATGTTCTGCAGAATCCTTGCCAAGGACGTCTCCTGAGCAGACACCGGTGATGCAGCCTGTTTGCATGCCTTCCAAGCACACAAGCAGAAAGGAGAGACCTAGAAGCTGCCCAAACGGATTGATCCACCAAAGGAGGTGAGTACTGAGCAACTGATTTTGCGAGATTAAGCACATTTTACAATAGAGGGGGGGACCTGCCTCTATTGCCTTTATTCCAGGGAGAACCGCCAAGACCAGAGAAAGGGGGAACCGGATAAATACTAGATAGAGGCTCAGTCCAACCTCTGTGCCCAGGACACTAAACTGTACGTTGCATATATTATGTGTGTAGTATTCTTTTTAGTGTGCATTAAGATACCTTTCTTTCTTGAAGGTAAATCACTGGATTAGACAATCAGTTATCACGCCGTTGTGTGATTGCTGAGTCCTAAGCTCAAGCCCCCCCAGACTGCCTCGCTGAGAAGCCTGTGACTGCTCGCCATCGGTACCACAGAGAGTCAAGCACTGAGGGGGCTGTGCACCCACGCTGCCTCCTGGAGAAGCCTGTGACTGCTCGCCATCGGTACCACAGAGAGTCAAGTGCTGAGGGGGCTTTGCACCCACGCTACCTCCTGGAGAAGCCTGTGACCGCTCGCCATCGGTACCACAGAGAGTCAAGCGCTGAGGGGGCTGTGCACCCACACTACCTCCGCGAGAAGCCTGTGACCGCTCGCCATCGGTACCACAGAGAGTCAAGCGCTGAGGGGGCTGTGCACCCACACTACCTCCGCGAGAAGCCTGTGACCGCTCGCCATCGGTACCACAGAGAGTCAAGCGCTGAGGGGTTGTGCGCCCACGCTACCTCCTCGAGAAGCCTGTGACTGCTCGCCATCGGTACCACAGAGAGTCAAGCACTGAGGGGCTGTGTGCCCACGCTACCTCCTCGAGAAGCCTGTGACTGCTCGCCATCGGTACCACAGAGAGTCAAGCACTGAGGGGGCTGTGCACCCACGCTGCCTCCTGGAGAAGCCTGTGACTGCTCGCCATCGGTACCACAGAGAGTCAAGCGCTGAGGGGGCTGTGCACCCACGCTACCTCCTCGAGAAGCCTGTGACCGCTCGCCATCGGTACCACAGAGAGTCAAGCGCTGAGGGGACTGTGCACCCACGCTACCTCCTGGAGAAGCCTGTGACTTCTCGCCATCGGTACCACAGAGAGTCAAGTACTGAAGGGGCTGTGCGCCCACACTACCTCCGCGAGAAGCCTGTGACCGCTCGCCATCGGTACCACAGAGAGTCAAGTGTTGAAGGGGCTGTGTGCCCACGCTACCTCCTCGAGAAGCCTGTGACTGCTCGCCATCGGTACCACAGAGAGTCAAGTACTGAAGGGGCTGTGCGCCCACGCTACCTCCTGGAGAAGCCTGTGACTGCTCGCCATCGGTACCACAGAGAGTCAAGTACTGAAGGGGCTGTGCGCCCACACTACCTCCTCGAGAAGTTTGTGACCGCTCGCCATCGGTACCACAGAGAGTCAAGTACTGAAGGGGCTGTGCGCCCACGCTACCTCCTCGAGAAGCCTGTGACTGCTTGCCATCGGTACCACAGAGAGTCAAGTACTGAAGGGGCTGTGCACCCACGCTACCTCCTGGAGAAGCCTGTGACTGCACGCCATCGGTACCACAGAGAGTCAAGCGCTGAGGGGGCTGTGCACCCACGCTATCTCCTGGAGAAGCCTGTGACCGCTCGCCATCGGTACCACAGAGAGTCAAGCGCTGAGGGGGCTGTGCACCCACACTACCTCCTGGAGAAGCCCGTGACCGCTCGCCATCGGTACCACAGAGAGTCAAGCACTGAGGGGGCTGTGCACCCACGCTACCTCCTGGAGAAGCCTGTGACTGCTCGCCATCGGTACCACAGAGAGTCAAGCGCTGAGGGGGCTGTGCACCCACGCTACCTCCTGGAGAAGCCTGTGACCGCTCGCCATCGGTACCACAGAGAGTCAAGCGCTGAGGGGGCTGTGCACCCACGCTACCTCCTGGAGAAGCCTGTGACCGCTCGCCATCGGTACCACAGAGAGTCAAGCGCTGAGGGGGCTGTGCACCCACGCTACCTCCTGGAGAAGCCTGTGACTGCTCGCCATCGGTACCACAAAGAGTCAAGTGCTGAAGGGGTTGTGCGCCCACGCTACCCACGATACTTCCAGGAGAAGCCTGTGACTGCTCGCCATCGGTACCACAGAGAGTCAAGTACTGAAGGGGCTGTGCACCCACGCTACCTCCTCGAGAAGCCTGTGACTGCTCGCCATCGGTACCACAGAGAGTCAAGTACTGAAGGGGCTGTGCACCCACACTACCTCCTCGAGAAGCCTGTGACCACTCGCCATTAGTACCACAGAGAGTCAAGTACTGAAGGGGCTGTGCACCCACGCTACCTCCTCGAGAAGCCTGTGACCGCTCGCCATCAGTACCACAGAGAGTCAAGTACTGAAGGGGCTGTGTGCCCACGCTACCTCCTCGAGAAGCCTGTGACTGCTCGCCATCGGTACCACAGAGAGTCAAGTACTGAAGGGGCTGTGCGCCCACGCTACCTCCTGGAGAAGCCTGTGACTGCTCGCCATCGGTACCACAGAGAGTCAAGTACTGAAGGGGCTGTGCGCCCACACTACCTCCTCGAGAAGCCTGTGACCGCTCGCCATCGGTACCACAGAGAGTCAAGTACTGAAGGAGCTGTGCGCCCACGCTACCTCCTCGAGAAGCCTGTGACTGCTCGCCATCGGTACCACAGAGAGTCAAGTACTGAAGGGGCTGTGCGCCCACGCTACCTCCTGGAGAAGCCTGTGACTGCTCGCCATCGGTACCACAGAGAGTCAAGTACTGAAGGGGCTGTGCGCCCACACTACCTCCTCGAGAAGCCTGTGACCGCTCGCCATCGGTACCACAGAGAGTCAAGTACTGAAAGGGCTGTGCGCCCACGCTACCTCCTCGAGAAGCCTGTGACTGCTCGCCATCGGTACCACAGAGAGTCAAGTACTGAAGGGGCTGTGCGTCCACGCTACCTCCTGGAGAAGCCTGTGACTGCTCGCCATCGGTACCACAGAGAGTCAAGCGCTGAGGTGGCTGTGCACCCACGCTACCTCCTGGAGAAGCCTGTGACCGCTCGCCATCGGTACCACAGAGAGTCAAGCGCTGAGGGCGCTGTGCACCCACGCTACCTCCTGGAGAAGCCTGTGACCGCTCGCCATCGGTACCACAGAGAGTCAAGCGCTGAGGGGGCTGTGCACCCACGCTACCTCCTGGAGAAGCCTGTGACCGCTCGCCATCAGTACCACAGAGAGTCAAGTGCTGAGGGGGCTGTGCACCCACGCTACCTCCTGGAGAAGCCTGTGACAGCTCGCCATCGGTACCACAGAGAGTCAAGCGCTGAGGGGGCTGTGCACCCACGCTACCTCCTGGAGAAGCCTGTGACTGCTTGCCATCGGTACCACAAAGAGTCAAGTGCTGAAGGGGTTGTGCGCCCACGCTACCCATGATACTTCCAGGAGAAGCCTGTGACTGCTCGCCATCGGTACCACAGAGAGTCAAGTACTGAAGGGGCTGTGCATCCACGCTACCTCCTCGAGAAGCCTGTGACTGCTCGCCATCGGTACCACAGAGAGTCAAGCACTGAGGGGCTGTGTGCCCACGCTACCTCCTCGAGAAGCCTGTGACTGCTCGCCATCGGTACCACAGAGAGTCAAGCACTGAGGGGGCTGTGCACCCACGCTGCCTCCTGGAGAAGCCTGTGACTGCTCGCCATCGGTACCACAGAGAGTCAAGCGCTGAGGGGGCTGTGCACCCACGCTACCTCCTCGAGAAGCCTGTGACCGCTCGCCATCGGTACCACAGAGAGTCAAGCGCTGAGGGGACTGTGCACCCACGCTACCTCCTGGAGAAGCCTGTGACTTCTCGCCATCGGTACCACAGAGAGTCAAGTACTGAAGGGGCTGTGCGCCCACACTACCTCCGCGAGAAGCCTGTGACCGCTCGCCATCGGTACCACAGAGAGTCAAGTGTTGAAGGGGCTGTGTGCCCACGCTACCTCCTCGAGAAGCCTGTGACTGCTCGCCATCGGTACCACAGAGAGTCAAGTACTGAAGGGGCTGTGCGCCCACGCTACCTCCTGGAGAAGCCGGTGACTGCTCGCCATCGGTACCACAGAGAGTCAAGTACTGAAGGGGCTGTGCGCCCACACTACCTCCTCGAGAAGTTTGTGACCGCTCGCCATCGGTACCACAGAGAGTCAAGTACTGAAGGGGCTGTGCGCCCACGCTACCTCCTCGAGAAGCCTGTGACTGCTTGCCATCGGTACCACAGAGAGTCAAGTACTGAAGGGGCTGTGCACCCACGCTACCTCCTGGAGAAGCCTGTGACTGCACGCCATCGGTACCACAGAGAGTCAAGCGCTGAGGGGGCTGTGCACCCACGCTATCTCCTGGAGAAGCCTGTGACCGCTCGCCATCGGTACCACAGAGAGTCAAGCGCTGAGGGGGCTGTGCACCCACACTACCTCCTGGAGAAGCCCGTGACCGCTCGCCATCGGTACCACAGAGAGTCAAGCACTGAGGGGGCTGTGCACCCACGCTACCTCCTGGAGAAGCCTGTGACTGCTCGCCATCGGTACCACAGAGAGTCAAGCGCTGAGGGGGCTGTGCACCCACGCTACCTCCTGGAGAAGCCTGTGACCGCTCGCCATCGGTACCACAGAGAGTCAAGCGCTGAGGGGGCTGTGCACCCACGCTACCTCCTGGAGAAGCCTGTGACCGCTCGCCATCGGTACCACAGAGAGTCAAGCGCTGAGGGGGCTGTGCACCCACGCTACCTCCTGGAGAAGCCTGTGACTGCTCGCCATCGGTACCACAAAGAGTCAAGTGCTGAAGGGGTTGTGCGCCCACGCTACCCACGATACTTCCAGGAGAAGCCTGTGACTGCTCGCCATCGGTACCACAGAGAGTCAAGTACTGAAGGGGCTGTGCACCCACGCTACCTCCTCGAGAAGCCTGTGACTGCTCGCCATCGGTACCACAGAGAGTCAAGTACTGAAGGGGCTGTGCACCCACACTACCTCCTCGAGAAGCCTGTGACCACTCGCCATTAGTACCACAGAGAGTCAAGTACTGAAGGGGCTGTGCACCCACGCTACCTCCTCGAGAAGCCTGTGACCGCTCGCCATCAGTACCACAGAGAGTCAAGTACTGAAGGGGCTGTGTGCCCACGCTACCTCCTCGAGAAGCCTGTGACTGCTCGCCATCGGTACCACAGAGAGTCAAGTACTGAAGGGGCTGTGCGCCCACGCTACCTCCTGGAGAAGCCTGTGACTGCTCGCCATCGGTACCACAGAGAGTCAAGTACTGAAGGGGCTGTGCGCCCACACTACCTCCTCGAGAAGCCTGTGACCGCTCGCCATCGGTACCACAGAGAGTCAAGTACTGAAGGAGCTGTGCGCCCACGCTACCTCCTCGAGAAGCCTGTGACTGCTCGCCATCGGTACCACAGAGAGTCAAGTACTGAAGGGGCTGTGCGCCCACGCTACCTCCTGGAGAAGCCTGTGACTGCTCGCCATCGGTACCACAGAGAGTCAAGTACTGAAGGGGCTGTGCGCCCACACTACCTCCTCGAGAAGCCTGTGACCGCTCGCCATCGGTACCACAGAGAGTCAAGTACTGAAAGGGCTGTGCGCCCACGCTACCTCCTCGAGAAGCCTGTGACTGCTCGCCATCGGTACCACAGAGAGTCAAGTACTGAAGGGGCTGTGCGTCCACGCTACCTCCTGGAGAAGCCTGTGACTGCTCGCCATCGGTACCACAGAGAGTCAAGCGCTGAGGTGGCTGTGCACCCACGCTACCTCCTGGAGAAGCCTGTGACCGCTCGCCATCGGTACCACAGAGAGTCAAGCGCTGAGGGCGCTGTGCACCCACGCTACCTCCTGGAGAAGCCTGTGACCGCTCGCCATCGGTACCACAGAGAGTCAAGCGCTGAGGGGGCTGTGCACCCACGCTACCTCCTGGAGAAGCCTGTGACCGCTCGCCATCAGTACCACAGAGAGTCAAGTGCTGAGGGGGCTGTGCACCCACGCTACCTCCTGGAGAAGCCTGTGACAGCTCGCCATCGGTACCACAGAGAGTCAAGCGCTGAGGGGGCTGTGCACCCACGCTACCTCCTGGAGAAGCCTGTGACTGCTTGCCATCGGTACCACAAAGAGTCAAGTGCTGAAGGGGTTGTGCGCCCACGCTACCCATGATACTTCCAGGAGAAGCCTGTGACTGCTCGCCATCGGTACCACAGAGAGTCAAGTACTGAAGGGGCTGTGCATCCACGCTACCTCCTCGAGAAGCCTGTGACTGCTCGCCATCGGTACCACAGAGAGTCAAGTACTGAAGGGGCTGTGCACCCACACTACCTCCTCGAAAAGCCTGTGACCACTCGCCATCAGTACCACAGAGAGTCAAGTACTAAAGGGGCTGTGTGCCCACGCTACCTCCTCGAGAAGCCTGTGACTGCTCGCCATCGGTACCACAGAGAGTCAAGTACTGAAGGGGCTGTGCGCCCACCCTACCTCCTGGAGAAGCCTGTGACTGCTCGCCATTGGTACCACAGAGAGTCAAGTACTGAAGGGGCTGTGCGCCCACACTACCTCCTCGAGAAGCCTGTGACCGCTCGCCATCGGTACCACAGAGAGTCAAGTACTGAAGGGGCTGTGCGCCCACGCTACCTCCTCGAGAAGCCTGTGACTGCTCGCCATCGGTACCACAGAGAGTCAAGTACTGAAGGGGCTGTGCGCCCACGCTACCTCCTGGAAAAGCCTGTGACTGCTCGCCATCGGTACCACAGAGAGTCAAGCGCTGAGGGGTTGTGCGCCCACGCTACCCACGATACTTCCAGGAGAAGCCTCTAACTGCTTGCCATCGGTACCACAGAGAGTCAAGTGCTGAAGGGGTTGTGCGCCCACGCTACCCACTATACTTCCAGGAGAAGCCTCTAACTGCTTGCCATCGGTACCACAGATAGTCAAGTACTGAAGGGGTTGTGCGCCCAAGCTACCCACGATACTTCCAGAAGAAGCCTCTAACTGCTTGCCATCGGTACCACAGAGAGTCAAGTGCTGAAGGGATTGTGTGCCTACGCTACCCACGATACTTCCGGGAGAAGCCTCTAACTGCTTGCCATCGGTACCACAGATAGTCAAGTACAGAAGGGGTTGTGCGCCCAAGCTACCCACGATACTTCCAGGAGAAGCCTGTGACTGCTCGCCATCGGTACCACAGAGAGTCAAGTACTGAAGGGGCTGTGCACCCACGCTATCTCCTCGAGAAGCCTGTGACTGCTCGCCATCGGTACCACAGAGAGTCAAGTACTGAAGGGGCTGTGCACCCACACTACCTCCTCGAGAAGCCTGTGACCACTCGCCATCAGTACCACAGAGAGTCAAGTACTAAAGGGGCTATGTGCCCACGCTACCTCCTCGAGAAGCCTGTGACTGCTCGCCATCTGTACCACAGAGAGCCAAGTACTGAAGGGGCTGTGCGCCCACGCTACCTCCTGGAGAAGCCTGTGACTGCTCGCCATCGGTACCACAGAGAGTCAAGTACTGAAGGGGCTGTGCGCCCACACTACCTCCTCGAGAAGCCTGTGACCGCTCGCCATCGGTACCACAGAGAGTCAAGTACTGAAGGGGCTGTGCGCCCACGCTACCTCCTCGAGAAGCCTGTGACTGCTCGCCATCGGTACCGCAGAGAGTCAAGTACTGAAGGGGCTGTGCGCCCACACTACCTCCTGGAGAAGCCTGTGACTGCTCGCCATCGGTACCACAGAGAGTCAAGCGCTGAGGGGTTGTGCGCCCACGCTACCCACGATACTTCCAGGAGAAGCCTCTAACTGCTTGCCATCGGTACCACAGAGAGTCAAGTGCTGAAGGGGTTGTGCGCCCACGCTACCCACTATACTTCCAGGAGAAGCCTCTAACTGCTTGCCATCGGTACCACAGATAGTCAAGTACTGAAGGGGTTGTGCGCCCAAGCTACCCACGATACTTCCAGAAGAAGCCTCTAACTGCTTGCCATCGGTACCACAGAGAGTCAAGTGCTGAAGGGATTGTGTGCCTACGCTACCCACGATACTTCCGGGAGAAGCCTCTAACTGCTTGCTGTTGGAGGGAGGACCACCGGGGAGTCGGGGAGACTACTCCGGGGCACCTTCCTACCGCAAAGTTACAGCCGAGCGCCGCCGAGAAGCCTCCTGGGAGAGGTCCTTCTCCTGTGATCGTACTAGGCCCAGTAACACCACTACACAGGACTCCGTATCAGTTGCTTATCTTGGTACTTTATCAAGGGTAGCACATTCAATATTTACAGGGGGATCGAGTGATCCAGAAGAGTCTCAATGTCTTTGTGGGGGTAGGGTAGTGGGACAGTCTTAGTACCAGCCTGGTACGGGGAAGTTCTGCACCAGACCTTGCGGGCTGGTCTCAAAGCAGCTCGGCCGTGGGGAGCCGCGACGGTGTCTGCAGGGCTCGGGTGGTAGTTCCGCTTGGGTCGAGCCGCGACACAGTCAGCAGGGCTCCGGTGGTAGGTCCGCTTCGGTCTAGCCGCGACGAGGTCAGCTGGGCTCTGATGGTAAGTTCAACAAGGTCGGGCCGCGACAGCGTCAGCAGGGCCCCAAAGGTTCGTGAAGGTCTTTTAGGCACGATGGAGCCGCGACGTCGTCAGCAGGGCTCAGAGTGTGGTTTCAGGATGAGTCTTTCTCCTTAGGGTCAGCCGCGATCCGATCAGCAGGGCTCTTGACTCCGGGATACAACTGTTGTCTTGTTGCCGGGTCGCCCCAGATATAGGTCTGGAGCCCTTTGATGTCCGGACCCTTGCGCCGGGGGGGGCGGAGAGGCCGGGTAGGAAGCGGCCAGACGCCCAGCAGGAGAGGCGCCAGGCCCCAGAGAGCTGTGGGGCGATCACACCTAGGTGTGGAAGGACGGTTGGGGGTCCCATCGATACTGCCCTCCGCCGGGAGTGGGAAGGGCTCACGTGGTATCCCCCGGGCCAGGGGTTGGCGCCTCGATGTCGGGGCTCGCTGGGACCGAGGCCGGGTGGAGCGGGGTCACGTAGGTGGTTACGTAGAGTCACGTATAATCCAGAATGGAGGAGCCCCGAGGTGCATGGGACCTCGTGCGGTTTAGCGAGGGGGAACAGGACCACGCCACGAGGCCGGCTCCAACACTTGCCATCGGTACCACAGATAGTCAAGTACAGAAGGGGTTTTGCACCCACGCTACCCACGATACTTCCAGGAGATGCCTCTAACTGCTCGCCATCGGTACCACAAAGAGTCAAGCGCTGAAGGGGTTGTGCGCCCACGCTACCCACGATACTTCCAGGAGAAGCCTCTAACTGCTTGCCATCGGTACCACAGAGAGTCAAGCGCTGAAGGGGTTGTGCTTGGCCCAGTTTGCAGAGCCATAGTTGGACAGACCACATGACATAAAAGGTAAACAACCTCAACCAGGTTGTGGCTCAGTAGCCCCACTTGCCTTGACGTCCCCCAAACAGGCCTGATCATTGGCAGCAAGCGATGCGGGATTTGTAGATTCCAGTTCTAACTGTCAATGCAAAACTCTGGAAGTCTTTGAGAGCTGGTTATTTTTCATTATTATTTTAGGTTATTCTTAAAGCACAAATGCATTCACAGAGGAGTCTTCTGGTGTTATAACAGAGGAAACAGAAGTAACACAACAGATTCTGTCAGTTCACGAAGAGCCAGGTCTTTAAATGTTTCCCCCTGAATCTCAGAAGGTGGTGCTATTCCCTGATTTCCAGAGGAACATCTCTGGGGGGCATGGTTCCTGGGCACTGAATCCTCTCACTCTCTCTCCATTGCCGAAGCTTGAATTTAGGGATTGGAAACAAGAGCTGAACTCTTGATCTAAGATCCCAGCCAGGAGTGTATTCAATACACTTCTTGGCAGAGAAGCTTAGGCCTTTGTAATAATAAAGCGTAGTCATGATACACGCAGATCTCAGAAAGTTCCTAGTTTTCAAGACAAAAATGAAGCCAGGACTCTTCACTGTGGCCTTCACATCCAACCATGAAACCCCCAGGACCTCCACAGAACGGGACAGGGCCCCAATGAGCACAGTTGAGGTTTACAGAGGGTCTTAGGTGAATGAACATTATGAGATCCCTGATCCACCATTTACAGAGATCCTCAAACCCAAAGGAAAGTGTGTGGTGATCACTAGAACTGCCTCACCAGTCATCAGTTATACAAAGAGTCTGTCAAAAGACAGAGCTTCACAAAACAAGCATATACATAAATAACAAAGATGTAGCTAATGTTTAAGAGTGAGTTCACCTGACGGCAGGCGCCTCCTCCGGGTAGGGGTATTGTAGGACAGCAGTCATGAGACAAAACAGGAGGATATATCGTCACTGCAGGTGTGCAAGCTTACACAACCATGCCAATGAAGAGCTGAAAAAACATGAAAGGATAACTCTCAACGCTTCCTCCCAGATGGCTCAAGTCGCAGAACCCACACGATAAAATGTCTCTACACAGACGCAATGGAATATACAGATCATACAAAAGAAGGCTAAAAGGTATCCATACTCAAGCAGGATCGACAGTGCCAAATTTCCAGACAAGGAACCCCAAAAAAGTCTAAACCTCACCCCGCTTTCAGAAGATATCTGCAATAAACTAGCAATGCAATATCTAAACAAAGCAGACACACTAGATTCTTATAAAAGAACCAAGAGAAACAAGTCCTCCTGTTCTCTACTGCCAGCAAGAATCACAGCAGATACGTATGCTCTCTCTATTCAGCCTTCCATAAAATGACCACCTCAGAATTTGAAGACCTCCTGAAAACTAGCAGCAATGCTTACTTTGCAAAAGAACGAGCACCAGTACTTAAAGCTGTGCTCCGAAGGCCGCGGCTGGCGCTATTAAAAATCACTGCACCGAATACCAAGGCTGCGTAGTCCTGAATTCATCTCAGGCCTCTTCAATCCACTACAGACACTACTGCCCCTTTAGCTCACTCTGGCCTCTTCAATCCACTACAGACACTACTGCCCCTTTATCTCACTCTGGCCTCTTCAATCCACCACAGACACTACTGCCCCTTTATCTCACTCTTTCTGGTATTAAATCCACCTCATGGCCTCTTCAATCCACTACAGACACTACTGCCCCTTTACCTCACTCTTGCCAGTCCCTGCTTTCTCCCTTTGTGCCCATAGTTCCATCTTTCTCTTGACTTCTTTCCCATTTGTCTGTTTTTCCCTCTCTTGCTTTCTGTCAATATTTAATGAGGAAAAATATGTGCCAGTTCCCAAAAATGAGAGCCCACGGTCGCCACAAGCAACCAGCAACTGAGATTAAGCACTGGCTGGCAGCACAGCCCACTGCCCCCCAGACCCTGGCCCTCCACACACTTTCAAAAAGATCCTTCACTGAACATCAGCATCTATCCTTGTCAGAAATATTATCAACAGTGCCTTAAAAACAGGAACTTTCCCAGAGATATTGAAGAAGGCATTTATATTCCAACTACTTAAGAAGAGCAGCGTGGATCCTCAAGACGCCAACAGCTGCAGACCGATCTCCAATGTGCCTTTCCTTCGCCAAGTTATGGAAAGAGAAGCCTTTCTCCAGATCCAGAATTCACAGAAGAAAACAAACTCCTCTCAGTCTGGTGAATAGGATTCCACCCAGGAAGAGGGACCAACTCTGTTCTAATCACAACTAGAGATTACCTCAAAAGCATAGTCGACAAAAATGGTGGTGCTCATAAGAACACCTGGACCTTTCAGCAGCTTTTTAGACAGTAAACCACGATACGTTACTTCTTAGAGCAAAAGACATTTGTATAGATACCAGATTTGGACACCACCTTTCTCTTCAAATCCTTAGTGCATAAAATACAATTTCCACAAGGATCTATCATCTCAGCTCTACTCTTTTTAACATAGACATGACACTACTACTAAATGTGATCAACAGCTTTGAACTCACCTGTTATTACTCTGCAGAAGCCACACAGATCATTCTCAAAGTGGGAAACCCTGAGGACACAGGACATCAGAACCTAACAGCAGCCTCCTAGACGTAGAACAGTGATGACGTGGAATCACCTCAAGCTGAACGCTTCAAAAACTGAAACACTGAGCAGATGTGAATGGAAAACTAAGACCCTGTGTCTTTCTGGACAGGTGCACTGCACTCCTGTCAAGAAACGGCCACAAACATGAAACATCTCAGAATTGTCTTTGAATCTACACTGACCAAGAATCCTTGAGTGGACAGACTTCCACACAATGAACACACTCAACACATCTTTCCATATCTTGGATCTCCTGAAAATGAACAAGCATCAACATCAGCCATCCTCTGAAAACTTGACTGCTGACGGACTGCACAGCAGGAACACTACTGCTTAATGTAAATATATTAACCCACATTCCTCCGGCCCTGGAGGCTCTACACTGGCTCCCACCGGGAAAAAGACGATCCCTTTCAAACTACTGTGCATCACGCAGAGAGCTACACATGGCAAAGGACCAACTTTAATCCAATCAAAATCACAAAATAATCCCAAACTAAGAGCTTACGTTCCAGACCGGCAAAGTACATACGACCGCCCGCTTATAGCAAGAAAACGATTGGTAGCAAGTGGAAAACCTCTGGAAATCCCTAACTGCAGAGATCAGAGCCCCTGAGACTCACTTACGCTTCAGAAGGATGGCTAAGAGCTGGTTATCCACACACTCGTGTTTCCTGTCTACAGACAGATCCCTCCAGGACCATCTACAATGAGCAGGATCCCTAAATAAACAACCCCCAGTATCAGGGAGAACCGCACCCCCCTAGAAACTCAACACCCATGACTGTCTGCTCCCAAAATCTCAACAGACACACCTAACAACCCTCTATCAATACATACCCCATGACTCTGCACCCCATATTAAAAACACGTGCAAAGTCAAACAACTTCAATAATGTTCAACATCTATGTAAAAATAACAGACAGAATCAACAGCCAAACCGAAGAACCTAAGACAGAGCAAATTCTCTCACCTGTCCACAGGTGATCAGCCTCCCGCATTTCTTGCTACTTCCTCAGATTCCATTCTCCCTCAAGATTAAAAAAAACCTGCATAAAAACAACCTGATTTTGAGTTTGGGACTATCCTCTCTCCTTCCTCCTTTCTCCTTACACTCCATCGTCTGCATGCCTCAGTGCCTCTGGGTGTACCCTACCCTTTCACATGCCTGGAGCCTGACTGGCTACTAAACATCAGTAAAGTGATCATACCACTCCTTAGAAATCGGCATAGTTACTGACCACAGGCATTGAGACAGGATGTATCACCTGCAGACATCAACATAGACAGACGTATCCACATTGGTGTCAAGGTAGCTGGGTTATACGCACAGTCATCCAAGCAAGCTGAGGTATATCCGACAGGCTCCAGACAGGCCGAGTTAACTCCAACAGGCATCAGACAGGCCAAGTTACCTGCCACAGGCATAACACAGGCCAAGTTAACTCCCACAGGCTCCAGACAGGCCAAGTGAACTCCCACAGGCTCCAGACTGTCCAGGCAAACTCCCACAGGCTGCAGACAGGCCAAGTTAACTCCCACAGGCATCAAACAGGCTAAGTTAACTCCCACAGGCATCAAACATTCTAAGTTAACTCCCACAAGCTCCAGACAAGGCCAAGTTAACTGAAGCATCACCTAAGTTATCCAGACAAGGTTGGTTATCCCTCACAGGGTGAGGTATGCCCCGCATACATATCATGGCAGACTGAAGTAGCCCAAGCACAGTTATCCAGTAGAATTGTCCAGATGCACAGAAACCTCTTTCTACTTTATTGCTTTTACAGCCTGTGATAAGGCAGCACACCGAAGGCTGGCAAGGGTACTGGACTGTCTGTAATGAGTGGGACACCACAGAGGCAGGCGAGTGTCCTGTGATGGGAGATGCAAGGGCTTCTGTCGATACACAGGTCCTCCTCAGCGGGTGGTGGTGTTGAACTGGCAGAAGTACTGAGCCGTGGGCTTGTTTGTGTACACTTCCTTCTCCAGGTACTGCAAGCTGTGAAGAAAGAGAGAAGGTTAGGCTGTTACCTGTGGGGAAAGACTCCTGCAGAAGGTGCAACACTGGCATGAGCTATTCAGACATCCGCAGTGACAGCAATGGCTGCAAAGCCCTCGTGGGGACAATTGAGTCCTATTTTACAACATTTAACCCAAGATAGATGTCCTTTTGTCCTGTCCACGAGGGCTTCCTAGATCACAGAAGTAGGGTGAGGGGTGAGTTACATCTCCAAGCTCACACCCTGCCCTCACTGATCAAGAGCTGGAAGGGAGAGTTGAGTAAACATTACTCGTAATGAACAAAAACTGCACCAATGGTAGGCTTATTTCAAAGGCCGCAAAGTAAGTATCTGTTGCAAGAAAAGGACAGAAATAATAGTTATTCTGTAGAGTAAGGGCATGATTTAGATCTCGGCAGACGGGTTACTCCTCACAACGGTGACAGATATCCCGTCCGCCGAAATGTAAATCCCAATGGGATATTATGGGATTTATATTTCGGCGGACGGGATATCTGTAACCGTTGTGAGGGAGTAACCCATCAGCCAGAATTTAAACAGGTCCTAAAACACAGCCAAACATGGGGTTAGGCTTAAATACTATTTTAACCACATCGGACATCATTCCGGAAGGTAAGTCTCCTGCTCAAGAGATCCCAGGACAGCACTTGCTGAACACGTTTGAGGCTTCTCAATGTGCCCCCTTCACGAGGCTGGAGGTGGCCCTGTGGTTTGGAGTCTCTGTGCCCCCTTCACGAGGCTGGAGGTGGCCCTGTGGTTTGGAGTCTCTGTGCCCCCTTATCAAGGCTGGAGGTGGCACTGTGGCTTGGAGTCTCTGTGCCCCCTTCACGAGGCTGGAGGTGGCCCTGTGGTTTGGAGTCTCTGTGCCCCCTTCATGAGGCTGGAGGTGGCCCTGTGGCTTGGAGTCTCTGTGCCCCCTTATCAAGGCTGGAGGTGGCCCTGTGGCTTGGAGTCTCTGTGCCCCCTTATCAAGGCTGGAGGTGGCACTGTGGCTTGGAGTCTCTGTGCCCCCTTCACGAGGCTGGAGGTGGCCCTGTGGCTTGGAGTCTCTGTGCCCCCTTCACGAGGCTGGAGGTGGCCCTGTGGCTTGGAGTCTCTGTGCCCCCTTCACGAGGCTGGAGGTGACCCTGTGGCTTGGAGTCTCTGTGCCCCCTTCACGAGGCTGGAGGTGGCCCTGTGGCTTGGAGTCTCTGTGCCCCCTTCACGAGGCTGGAGGTGGCCCTGTGGCTTGGAGTCTCTGTGCCCCCTTCACGAGGCTGGAGGTGACCCTGTGGCTTGGAGTCTCTGTGCCCCCTTATCAAGGCTGGAGGTGGCCTGTGGCTTGGAGTCTCTGTGCCCCCTTCACGAGGCTGGAGGTGGCCCTGTGGCTTGGAGTCTCTGTGCCCCCTTCACGAGGCTGGAGGTGGCCCTGTGGCTTGGAGTCTCTGTGCCCCCTTCACGAGGCTGGAGGTGGCCCTGTGGTTTGGAGTCTCTGTGCCCCCTTCACGAGGCTGGAGGTGGCCCTGTGGCTTGGAGTCTCTGTGCCCCCTTAACAAGACTGGAGGTGGCCCTGTGGCTTGGAGTCTCTGTGCCCCCTTATCAAGGCTGGAGGTGGCCCTGTGGCTTGGAGTCTCTGTGCCCCCTTAACCAGGCTGGAGGTGGCCCTGTGGCTTGGAGTCTCTGTGCCCCCTTCATGAGGCTGGAGGTGGCCCTGTGGCTTGGAGTCTCTGTGCCCCCTTATCGAGGCTGGAGGAGGCCCTGCGGCCTGGAGTCTCTGTGCCCACTTCACGAGGCTGGAGGTGGCCCTGTGGCTTGGAGTCTCTGTGCCCCCTTATCAAGGCTGGAGGTGGCCCTGTTGCTTGGAGTTTCTGTGCCCCCTTCACAAGGCTGGAGGTGGCCCTGTGGCTTGCAGTCTCTGTGCCCCCTTCACGAGGCTGGAGGTGGCCCTGTGGCTTGGAGTCTCTGTGCCCCCTTCACGAGGCTGCAGGTGGCCCTGTGGCTTGGAGTCTCTGTGCCCCCTTATCAAGGCTGGAGGTGGCCTGTGGTTTGGAGTCTCTGTGCCCCCTTATCCAGGCTGGAGGTGGCCTGTGGCTTGGAATCTCTGTGCCCCCTTCACGAGGCTGGAGGTGGCCCTGTGGCTTGGAGTCTCTGTGCCCCCTTCACGAGGCTGGAGGTGGCCCTGTGGCTTGGAGTCTCTGTGCCCCCTTATCAAGGCTGGAGGTGGCCCTGTGGCTTGGAGTTTCTGTGCCCCCTTCACGAGGCTGGAGGTGGCCCTGTGGCTTGGAGTCTCTGTGCCCCCTTCACGAGGCTGGAGGTGGCCCTGTGGCTTGGAGTCTCTGTGCCCCCTTATCAAGGCTGGAGGTGGCCCTGTGGCTTGGAGTCTCTGTGCCCCCTTATCCAGGCTGGAGGTGGCCTGTGGCTTGGAATCTCTGTGCCCCCTTATCAAGGCTGGAGGTGGCCCTGTGGCTTGGAGTCTCTGTGCCCCCTTAACGAGGCTGGAGGTGGCCCTGTGGCTTGGAGTCTCTGTGCCCCCTTCACGAGGCTGGAGGTGGCCCTGTGGCTTGGAGTCTCTGTGCCCCCTTCACGAGGCTGGAGGTGGCCCTGTGGCTTGGAGTCTCTGTGCCCCCTTAACAAGACTGGAGGTGGCCCTGTGGCTTGGAGTCTCTGTGCCCCCTTATCAAGGCTGGAGGTGGCCCTGTGGCTTGGAGTCTCTGTGCCCCCTTAATGAGGCTGGAGGTGGCCCTGTGGCTTGGAGTCTCTGTGCCCCCTTCACGAGGCTGGAGGTGGCCCTGTGGCTTGGAGTCTCTGTGCCCCCTTATCGAGGCTGGAGGAGGCCCTGCGGCCTGGAGTCTCTGTGCCCACTTCACGAGTCTGGAGGTGGCCCTGTGGCTTGGAGTCTCTGTGCCCCCTTATCAAGGCTGGAGGTGGCCCTGTTGCTTGGAGTTTATGTGCCCCCTTCACAAGGCTGGAGGTGGCCCTGTGGCTTGGAGTCTCTGTGCCCCCTTCACGAGGCTGGAGGTGGCCCTGTGGCTTGGAGTCTCTGTGCCCCCTTCACGAGGCTGGAGGTGGCCCTGTGGCTTGGAGTCTCTGTGCCCCCTTATCAAGGCTGGAGGTGGCCTGTGGCTTGGAGTCTCTGTGCCCCCTTATCCAGGCTGGAGGTGGCCTGTGGCTTGGAATCTCTGTGCCCCCTTCACGAGGCTGGAGGTGGCCCTGTGGCTTGGAGTCTCTGTGCCCCCTTCACGAGGCTGGAGGTGGCCCTGTGACTTGGAGTCTCTGTGCCCCCTTATCAAGGCTGGAGGTGGCCCTGTGGCTTGGATTTTCTGTGCCCCCTTCACGAGGCTGGAGGTGGCCCTGTGGCTTGGAGTCTCTGTGCCCCCTTCACGAGGCTGGAGGTGGCCCTGTGGCTTGGAGTCTCTGTGCCCCCTTCACGAGGCTGGAGGTGGCCCTGTGGCTTGGAGTCTCTGTGCCCCATTATCAAGGCTGGAGGTGGCCTGTGGCTTGGAGTCTCTGTGCCCCCTTATCCAGGCTGGAGGTGGCCTGTGGCTTGGAATCTCTGTGCCCCCTTCACGAGGCTGGAGGTGGCCCTGTGGCTTGGAGTCTCTGTGCCCCCTTCACGAGGCCGGAGGTGGCCCTGTGGCTTGGAGTCTCTGTGCCCACTTCACGAGGCTGGAGGTGGCCCTGTGGCTTGGAGTCTCTGTGCCCCCTTATCAAGGCTGGAGGTGGCCCTGTGGCTTGGAGTTTCTGTGCCCCCTTCACGAGGCTGGAGGTGGACCTGTGGCTTGGAGTCTCTGTGCCCCCTTCACGAGGCTGGAGGTGGCCCTGTGGCTTGGAGTCTCTGTGCCCCCTTCACGAGGCTGGAGGTGGCCCTGTGGCTTGGAGTCTCTGTGCCCCCTTCACGAGGCTGGAGGTGGCCCTGTGGCTTGGAGTCTCTGTGCCCCCTTCACGAGGCTGGAGGTGGCCCTGTGGCTTGGAGTCTCTGTGCCCCATTATCAAGGCTGGAGGTGGCCTGTGGCTTGGAGTCTCTGTGCCCCCTTATCCAGGCTGGAGGTGGCCTGTGGCTTGGAATCTCTGTGCCCCCTTCACGAGGCTGGAGGTGGCCCTGTGGCTTGGAGTCTCTGTGCCCCCTTCACGAGGCCGGAGGTGGCCCTGTGGCTTGGAGTCTCTGTGCCCACTTCACGAGGCTGGAGGTGGCCCTGTGGCTTGGAGTCTCTGTGCCCCCTTATCAAGGCTGGAGGTGGCCCTGTGGCTTGGAGTTTCTGTGCCCCCTTCACGAGGCTGGAGGTGGACCTGTGGCTTGGAGTCTCTGTGCCCCCTTCACGAGGCTGGAGGTGGCCCTGTGGCTTGGAGTCTCTGTGCCCCCTTCACGAGGCTGGAGGTGGCCCTGTGGCTTGGAGTCTCTGTGCCCCCTTATCAAGGCTGGAGGTGGCCTGTGGCTTGGAGTCTCTGTGCCCCCTTATCCAGGCTGGAGGTGGCCTGTGGCTTGGAATCTCTGTGCCCCCTTCACGAGGCTGGAGGTGGCCCTGTGGCTAGGAGTCTCTGTGCCCCCTTCACGAGGCCAGAGGTGGCCCTGTGGCTTGGAGTCTCTGTGCCCACTTCACGAGGCTGGAGGTGGCCCTGTGGCTTGGAGTCTCTGTGCCCCCTTCACGAGGCTGGAGGTGGCCCTGTGGCTTGGAGTCTCTGTGCCCCCTTATCGAGGCTGGAGGAGGCCCTGCGGCCTGGAGTCTCTGTGCCCACTTCACGAGGCTGGAGGTGGCCCTGTGGCTTGGAGTGTCTGTGCCCCCTTATCAAGGCTGGAGGTGGCCCTGTTGCTTGGAGTTTATGTGCCCCCTTCACAAGGCTGGAGGTGGCCCTGTGGCTTGGAGTCTCTGTGCCCCCTTCACGAGGCTGGAGGTGGCCCTGTGGCTTGGAGTCTCTGTGCCCCCTTCACGAGGCTGGAGGTGGCCCTGTGGCTTGGAGTCTCTGTGCCCCCTTATCAAGGCTGGAGGTGGCCTGTGGCTTGGAGTCTCTGTGCCCCCTTATCCAGGCTGGAGGTGGCCTGTGGCTTGGAATCTCTGTGCCCCCTTTACGAGGCTGGAGGTGGCCCTGTGGCTTGGAGTCTCTGTGCCCCCTTCACGAGGCTGGAGGTGGCCCTGTGGCTTGGAGTCTCTGTGCCCCCTTATCAAGGCTGGAGGTGGCCCTGTGGCTTGGATTTTCTGTGCCCCCTTCACGAGGCTGGAGGTGGCCCTGTGGCTTGGAGTCTCTGTGCCCCCTTCACGAGGCTGGAGGTGGCCCTGTGGCTTGGAGTCTCTGTGCCCCCATCACGAGGCTGGAGGTGGCCCTGTGGCTTGGAGTCTCTGTGCCCCATTATCAAGGCTGGAGGTGGCCTGTGGCTTGGAATCTCTGTGCCCCCTTCACGAGGCTGGAGGTGGCCCTGTGGCTTGGAGTCTCTGTGCCCCCTTCACGAGGCCGGAGGTGGCCCTGTGGCTTGGAGTCTCTGTGCCCACTTCACGAGGCTGGAGGTGGCCCTGTGGCTTGGAGTCTCTGTGCCCCCTTATCAAGGCTGGAGGTGGCCCTGTGGCTTGGAGTTTCTGTGCCCCCTTCACGAGGCTGGAGGTGGCCCTGTGGCTTGGAGTCTCTGTGCCCCCTTCACGAGGCTGGAGGTGGCCCTGTGGCTTGGAGTCTCTGTGCCCCCTTCACGAGGCTGGAGGTGGCCCTGTGGCTTGGAGTCTCTGTGCCCCCTTCACGAGGCTGGAGGTGACCCTGTGGCTTGGAGTCTCTGTGCCCCCTTATCAAGGCTGGAGGTGGCCTGTGGCTTGGAGTCTCTGTGCCCCCTTATCCAGGCTGGAGGTGGCCTGTGGCTTGGAATCTCTGTGCCCCCTTCACGAGGCTGGAGGTGGCCCTGTGGCTAGGAGTCTCTGTGCCCCCTTCACGAGGCCAGAGGTGGCCCTGTGGCTTGGAGTCTCTGTGCCCACTTCACGAGGCTGGAGGTGGCCCTGTGGCTTGGAGTCTCTGTGCCCCCTTATCGAGGCTGGAGGTGGCCCTGTGGCTTGGAGTCTCTGTGCCCCCTTCACGAGGCTGGAGGTGGCCCTGTGGCTTGGAGTTTCTGTGCCCCCTTCACGAGGCTGGAGTCTCTGTGCCCCCTTATCGAGGCTGGAGTCTCTGTGCCCCTGTGGCTTGGAGTCTCTGTGCACTTCACTCTCTTCCTGATGGACATCTAAAGATGGGGCAGCCAGCCCTCCTTGCATCATTCAAGTAAGCGGTCTCTAAAATACGCCTCTCCTTAAGGTTACATGTTTTGGGTCCACCTCTGTACAGGATGGGTCCTGACACACGTTACACTGCGACCAGAAATGCTAGTGGAACACACACCACAGCTCAGTGGTCGAGATGCCGCAGTGCTTAATTTGTACAAAACAAATGAGTGCCAGCGTTCTAGTCAGGAGACCACTGCAGCTTGCACCACACATTGTCCCTGCCAGCGCTGCCAATGATAGTAACAACATAACTACTAACCATCACACTCATAAAAGTGACAATTCAAACTATTCCAGGCACCCAAAGCTATAAGAATGGCTTGGGCGGCAGTCAATAGTCATTTTTTATGTATATTGAATTAATTATTAACTGTTGTTGTAGTCATCTCTAAATTAGCCAGACGTAACCACATTGTGGCAGATTGTCACACACCCAGTTGCTGACATATAAGTGCTGGTGCCCAGCACCGGAAGCCACCGGCTCAAATTAAGCACTGCGATGCCGGCATTCTCACAGCCACCGTGAGCCCTCCATGACAATGTGCACTGTTGGCATGGAATCCTCAGCATGGCTGTGAGAAGCTGTGCTGCCCGCCGTGTTCATTTCTTCATCCCGCCTCTCATAGCGTGGGTCTTAGTCTTGCCGTAGGTTGTGGCGTGGGTCATGCTACATGTGAATGTGATCAGGGTTCTGGAAGCGGGCTGCACCAGGGTTGCCTTGCCAGACAGAGGAGCTGATCATCCCTTTGAATTTGTTCAGGGCCCTCCTTCGGATATTGCAGTCAGCTCTTGGGCTCTATCCCAACTGCCATCCCTTCTCTGTAGAACAAGGTCCTTCCTCTCATCTGAAACTTCTCCTTTCTTCTGCGACTGCGGCTTTATCTGAGGAGGATTGGAAATCTGCGGAGAGTTCCCGCTTTGGTGGCTCTGGCTTCGCGCAGCGCCTCCAGAGTGGGACCATTGTTAGCTGCCCGGACAAGGACTTCAAGCAGGCTCTGCACACCAGCATGGAGACAGCAGCAGCCTTAGACAGAGCCCTGCAGGGGACTGTCTTTCCTGGGCTTGGAACAAACCTTTGACTCTACAGCATCCTGCTCTTGTGACCGGAAGAGAGTTGGGGGGGGCTGCTCTGCATGGACAGGAGCCCACCCTATGGGTGCAGAAGGCCTGCGCGAGGCTCCGCCCCTGAAGATCTGCATGGAGTGGCTCTCAACATACAGAGCCTTTCCCAAGTTATAAGAACTCTGCATTTGGCTCAGCTGGCGCGAGATGTGTGATGGCAATCTCAATGCATTGAGTCATTCCCAGCTCTATGAACTGTGCAGCCCAGCTGACTGAACATCTACATGGACATGACCGGAATGTATTGAGTCAACCCAGAGCTATACCGCCCGTGGTACGGCTGGCCTTGGCCATCAATTAGCTGAGCAAGCAATATCTGTGGTGAACCTGTAGCATCCGTGACCACCCCAGCATACGGAGCGCTGGCATCGCTGCTCTACAGCTCCAGGGGACAACAATGATTATCTTCTTCACCCTAGGTTTGGGGTTCTATCAAGTGGACTGCAGCCGCTCGGCCTGAGGTCACAACTACTCTGGAGATATCAGCATTCGAAGGCGCAGTTGGCCGCAGACCCCACTGAATGATAGTTTCTAATGTGACACAGTCACACCTTTGCACAAAGTGGGTAACAGCAGTCAAGCTCAGAATCTTGACTGCAAGAAGACATGTCCCTCAGAGCCGCGACCCCACGGAGGTGCCTGACCTTGCACCGTTGATCGCTCCACCAGCCATGCTCAGGGCCAATGCATTGTACTGAACACGGATGCACGGTCGTTTATCATAGTCTGGCCCATTGACTGCAAGAAGACATGTCCCTCAGAGCCGCGACCCCACGGCGCTGCCTGGCCTTGCACAGTTCATCGCTCCGCTAGCCATGCTCAGGGCCGATGCATTGTACTGAAGACGGATGCACGGTCGTTTATCACGCTTCTGGCCATTGACTGCAAGAAGACATGTCCCTCAGAGCCGCGATCCCATGGAGGTGCCTGGCCTTGCACCGTTGATCGCTCCGCCAGACATGCTCAGGGCCAATGCATTGTACTGAACACGGATGCACGGTCGTTTATCATAGTCTGGCCCATTGACTGCAAGAAGACATGTCCCTCAGAGCCGCGACCCCACGGCGGTGCCTGGCCTTGCACAGTTCATCGCTCCGCTAGCCATGCTCAGGGCCGATGCATTGTACTGAAGACGGATGCACGGTCGTTTATCACGCTTCTGGCCATTGACTGCAAGAAGACATGTCCCTCAGAGCCGCGATCCCATGGAGGTGCCTGGCCTTGCACCGTTGATCGCTCCGCCAGACATGCTCAGGGCCGATGCATTGTACTGAACACGGATGCACGGTCGTTTATCACAGTCTGGCCCATTGACTGCAAGAAGACATGTCCCTCAGAGCCGCGACCCCACGGCGGTGCCTGGCCTTGCACCGTTGATTTTTCCGCCAGCCATGCTCAGGGCCGATGCATTGTACTGAACACGGATGCACGGTCGTTTATCACAGTCTGGCCCATTGACTGCAAGAAGACATGTCGCTCAGAGCCGCGATCCCACGGAGGTGCCTGGCCTTGCACCGTTGATTTTTCCGCCAGCCATGCTCAGGGCCGATGCATTGTACTGAACACGGTTGCACGGTCGTTTATCACAGTCTGGCCCATTGACTGCAAGAAGACATGTCCTTCAGAGCCGCGATCCCACGGAGGTGCCTGGCCTTGCACCGTTGATCGCTCCGCCAGCCATACTCAGGGCCGATGCATTGTACTGAACACGGATGCACGGTCGTTTATCACAGTCTGGCCCATTGACTGCAAGAAGACATGTCCCTCAGAGCCGCGATCACACGGGGGTGCTTGGCCTTGCACCGTTGATCGCTCCGCCAGCCATGCTCAGGGCCAATGCATTGTACTGAACACGGATGCACGGTCGTTTATCACAGTCTGGCCCATTGACTGCAAGAAGACATGTCCCTCAGAGCCACGATCCCATGGAGGTGCCTGGCCTTGCACCGTTGATCGCTCCGCCAGCCATGCTCAGGGCCAATGCATTGTACTGAACACGGATGCACGGTCGTTTATCATAGTCTGGCCCATTGACTGCAAGAAGACATGTCCCTCAGAGCCGCGACCCCACGGCGGTGCCTGGCCTTGCACAGTTCATCGCTCCGCCAGCCATGCTCAGGGCCAATGCATTGTACTGAACACGGATGCACGGTCGTTTATCACAGTCTGGCCCATTGACTGCAAGAAGACATGTCCCTCAGAGCCACGATCCCATGGAGGTGCCTGGCCTTGCACCGTTGATCGCTCCGCCAGCCATGCTCAGGGCCAATGCATTGTACTGAACACGGTTGCACGGTCGTTTATCACAGTCTGGCCCATTGACTGCAAGAAGACATGTCCCTCAGAGCCGCGATCACACGGGGGTGCTTGGCCTTGCACCGTTGATCGCTCCGCCAGCCATGCTCAGGGCCAATGCATTGTACTGAACACGGATGCACGGTCGTTTATCACAGTCTGGCCCATTGACTGCAAGAAGACATGTCCCTCAGAGCCACGATCCCATGGAGGTGCCTGGCCTTGCACCGTTGATCGCTCCGCCAGCCATGCTCAGGGCCAATGCATTGTACTGAACACGGATGCACGGTCGTTTATCACAGTCTGGCCCATTGACTGCAAGAAGACATGTCCCTCAGAGCCGCGACCCCACGGAGGTGCCTGGCACCGTTGATCGCTCCGCCAGCCATGCTCAGGGCTGATGCATTGTACTGAAGACGGATGCACGGTCGCTTATCACACTTCTGGCCATTGACTGCAAGAAAACATGTCCCTCAGAGCCGCGACCCCACGGAGGTGCCTGGCCTTGCACCGTTGATCGCTCCGCCAGCCATGCTCAGGGCCGATGCATTGTACTGAAGACGGATGCACGGTCGTTTATCACGCTTCTGGCCATTGACTGCAAGAAGACATGTCCCTCAGAGCCGCGATCCCATGGAGGTGCCTGGCCTTGCACCGTTGATCGCTCCGCCAGCCATGCTCAGGGCCGATGCATTGTACTGAAGATGGATGCACTGTCGCTTATCACACTTCTGGCCCATTGACTGCAAGAAGACATGTCGCTCAGAGCCGCGACCCCACGGAGGTGCCTGGCCTTGCACCGTTGATCGCTCCGCCAGCCATGCTCAGGGCCGATGCATTGTACTGAAGACGGATGCACGGTCGTTTATCACACTTCTGGCCATTGACTGAACCCTAAGTAAATGGTGTAGTAAACGTGACAAGCGCCTACATTTCCTGCCGGCACTTGAATGCTCCCAATAGGTAGGTCGGCTGAAACTATGTTATTCAGTGGCTGTTGTATTTTCTGAATAATTATGAATTTACAGCTCTTGCCACAGATTCCGTCATCTGCGGCATCATTTGCAGATTTCTGAGAAGAAGTAGCTTGCTTCTCGCTCAAACACATCAAAGTAAGAAGATGTGTTACGTACCTGCAACTTGGGCTCCATAGCATTGGTACCTTTCATAGATTCACAGGTTTGAATAATTTCCTGTCAGTGGGCTGGGAAACCTCTGCATGCAACGGAGGCATAACAGTGTAGCATTACACTCAATAACATAGTAAAAGCCATAGACTACATACAGCCAGTGCGCGTCCTTGTGTGATCCGAACTTCAACCAATCAGGCACCAGGAACCACAGCTCTTTCCTGACAGAGGCTTCCAGATGCCATGAAAGGAGACCAGGGGGTGCTGCATGTGAATCTATTAAAGATACCAATGCTGTAGAACGTACATTACATAGAACTCATTTCTTCTACTGTGTTGGATCTGTCATAGATTCACATGCTTGATTCAACATTAGCAAAGCAGAACCAAAGAAAGGAGAAGACGGGAATGAAGCTCGCCTTATGAAAATAGGTTCTGGAGCACCACTCGTCCCACTGCTGCTGCTGTTCTGGATTGAATGTCGGGGGCAGTACTTCTTTGAGAAAGTGTGTTGTTCTCCATGCTGCTGCTTTGCAGGTTTTCTGGAGCAAGCCTGCTGCTAAGCGAGCCACCATAGCTGCCACAGTCCTTGATAATTTCAACGAAAGTTGCGAGCACTCAAACAAAATCACCATGAGATCATGAGCTGTCGGCCATACAAAACCTTCTTTTACTCTCATATTTCCTGTGGTCTGAATAGTTGTGTGAATAGTGTAGGCCAAGATGCATGGACTCAGAAACTCTCATACGTGAAACCAGTGACTCCACCGGTCGCACCACCGTGCACTTAAACGTGCAAATTTCAGCACTCGACTATTCACACCACAGCATATATGGGAACTAATTGGAGCATTTATTTGCTTGTATATCCAATATGTCCTGAGGAAGACAATGGCAATTTTCAGATGACGAAACACGTGTTGGCTGGCTAGAATATACTGTAAGGAACCTGAATAAAAGAAGACTTTGTATGAGGCACAACTGATGACCTCATTGGTGATTTTGTCGGAGTGCTCCCAACCATAGTTGAAACTATTGGGACTTTCTTCCTATTTGGGGAGCATATGGGGGGCTGCTCCTCCTTTTTGTGGAATATAGAAACAGTTGGAAACGCAGACATAGGTAAAGAGTGCACTGGCCACGTTCTAGCCACCACATTGTGAACTATATTCAGTCTTTGATGAGTGGGTTCTAGCAGTTACAGAGAGTGGTGTTTTCCTAGACATGTGAGCAAGAGTTGTATATGAAATAATCCATCTCACAAGTGTTTGTTTTGTTATTGTTCACCTCTTATTCAAAGGGCCATAAGATATATAAAGTTGGTCCAGTTGACGAACGTCCTTTGTCTTTTGCAGGTACAATTTGAGACATCTTTTAATTCTAGAGAATGCACCGCTCTCTCTGACGCCGTGGACAGGGTTGGAAAACATTTTGGCAAATCAATCTCTCAAATTAAATGCTGTAGGAATGAACCTAGGATTTGTAGCCAAAGATACATTGTCCCCGGAGAATCGTAAATAAAGTCCCATATAAGAAATCGCCTGTAATTCTCCAAATCTTCTAGCAAATGTGTTTTCTGAGAAAGAAGCAGTGTTGTAGATTAATAAAGTGGCTCAAAGGGCGGCCTCATCAGAGCTGCCAAAACTGTGATGTAAGAAGGGATTCATGATGCCCATATTGCCTGTTCTGATGAAAATGTGATCCTTTTGTGGAAAAATATTACATTTTGGCACCGGTTGAATTTGTAGGTGTGGCAGCCCTGAAGTGACCCTAATATCGTTGTGGTGTCTGTATGGGATTTGACTTATATACCTTCTTGATAAAGACATTCTAGCCATCAAAAGCCATGTCCATAACCATTTATTGCACCCCAGGTCTGCAAACAGGACTTTGCAGTCACCCATGAGGTCACCAATCCAGTGAAAGCCACACATCAAAGAATTCATCGCCGCGCCGATTACAGTGGCTGAGGCCTGGTCACCTTCCCGTAAAAGAGCTCAAGCTTGTTTTGTGTCCTCTGGAAGCTTCTCAAAGAAGGGGGCCCAGTCACCCCACAGCCGATGGCCATACCTACCCACCACTGCAGAGGCATTGGCAACTTCAAAAGCGACCTCTGCTAAACCTTAGACACATTTCCCTATGGTGTCTCGACCCTTTTTGCCGTGGGGCATTACATGGTGTTGCTGGATTCTGGGGGCTGTACTGCATAAAAACTGATAAAACCGAATCAGCCATAACTTGAGCAGGAATACAGGCCGAAGAGCTTCAGGTGCCTTATTGTTCTTTTTGATGTGTGATAAATTCAACAACACCGCTACTGGGCTCTTCATCATTAGCAGGCCTTTCCTCCACATTGGTCAAGGACAGGAATTAAAGAGCATTCTCTTTGAAGTCAAAAAGAAAATACAACTTCTTCCCAGTGAAAACTGGAACACTGCCATGCTTTGATTTGATTTGATTTATTATTTTATATAGCGCATTGAATCACCCCCGGGAGGGTATCTTTCTCACTCAGAGCCGGGAATGTGCCGATGTCACAAGAGGGAGAATCCCCGGGACCGCGTGTGTCGTCAGGAGCTAGAGACTGGTCTCAGTCTATCAGGACGTTTGCACTGAGGCCAGCATCACCACTGCTGTTATCATCATTAAACCCTCCTTGAGCCCTGTGAGGCGCCTGCAGGATTGACTATGGAAGTGCTGGTGCAGTAGACTGGAGAGGCTGAACCATTGAAGGTCAGGTTCCTCATCCCTCTCATCACCCTCTTGACCAAATGACGCATATTGTAAGATCTTTGGGGAACGTGAAGGAGAGACATAAATGAAGACAGCTGTGACATTGCCAAGGCTGGTCAAACTACAGACACATCCACTGACGAAGGAGGCATGTTGAAAGCTCAAGAGGGCTGCAAGAAATCCAGCACAACGTCAACGATAGCTACAATACACTGATGGGGTTTTCTTCATCATTGAGGATGATGTCGATGATGGAGTTAAGGTCGTCAATGGTTGAGGGACAGATGATTGGGGGTTGGCTGTCGTTGTTAACGATGCTGTCGGCGTGGATGGCGGATGCTACTTTGTTAACGGTAGAGCCTTCAACTAATCCGTCATCAACTTATTATAAGGCTGTGTTACCAAGATTATAAGCATCACCACCCCAGTGGTGGACAATGCCATCATGGTTGATGTAGGCAGCCTCATTGACAATACGGTTGTCAACAATTTAGGTTCAGACAAATCCATTGATGAAGCCATTTTTTACTGCTTTCGAAGCAATTCAGGGCTTGGTGGCATTGGCCTTTTTGTGTTTGGTGTATGCTTCTTGGGGGTTCAGTTTCTTTCTGACAACATGGCTGACCACGGGTCTGACCCATGACAGCAGGGTCAGAGGGGCCTTGAGCCGGATTGAAAGTCTTGGACAAAGACTTCTCTGAGACAAGCTTTACTATCATCACCAGCTTACGAGAGGTGGGTGCCTCTACTTTTTCCTCAGAGATATCCAGTGTAAATCTCCACTCTCTTTCCTTCAGTATTCTAGAGGGGACGTTCTTGCAGATGACGCATTTCTTCAGCTTGTAACTGGGATGCCAGAAGTAAAAACAATTGGTGCGAGGTTTGCCCATGTAAATGTTCTCTTGCGACAGGATGTGCAAGCCTTAAACTAAGATTTCTTCTCTGAGGCCTATGTCATCTCAAAAAAAAAAAAAAACAGTCAGGAAAATAGGATAGATCACAGCAAGATGTGAGGTGTGGTGCCTGATTGGCTGTAGTTTGGGTCACATAAAAAGTAACATTGGTTGTATATAACTTCAATATTTCAATGTTACTGAATGCAATGGCACACTGCTGTGCTAACCTGGATTACCGAGATTCCCAGTCTGATGATGGGGAATGATTTAAGAATGCGAGTTTTTGAAAACTCCAATGCTGAAAAATTAAAAAAAACACTATACATGGTGCCACACGGTAGACTGCTACATTCAGGAATTAAACTGGTAGCATTGAGATGTTATATGAGCTAATATGTTAGTCGATGAACCTAAACCTCGTTTTGGCTGAGGGCAGACCTGGAAGAGTCTAATCGGCATGAGCTCCTCTGGAGCTGTATCTCTCTTTGACCTGTTGCTGGTGTTATACTTTGGTGGGAGGTGTGGTGCTCTGAGATGCCTCCTGTTGCTGGTGTTGTACATTGGTGGGTGGTGTGGTGCTCTGAGATGCCTCCTGTTGCTGGTGTTGTACATTGGTGGGTGGTGTGGTGCTCTGAGATGCCTCCTGTTGCTGGTGTTGCACATTGGTGGGTGGTGTGGTGCTCTGAGATGCCTCCTGTTGATGATGATATACTTTGTTGAGTGGTATGGTGCTTTAAGATACCTTCTATTGCTGTTCATAGACATTGGTGGGTGGTGTGATGCTCTGAGATGCCTCCTGTTGCTGGTGTTGTACATTGGTGGGTGGTGTGGTGCTCTGAGATGCCTCCTGTTGCTGGTGTTGTACATTGGTGGGTGGTGTGGAGCTCTGAGATACCTCCTGTTGATGATGTTATACTTTGGTGAGTGGTATGGTGCTTTAAGATACCTTCTATTGCTGTTCATAGACATTGGTGGGTGGTGTGATGCTCTGAGATGCCTCCTGTTGCTGGTGTTGTACATTGGTGGGTGGTGTGGTGCTCTGAGATGCCTCCTGTTGATGATGTTATACTTTGTTGAGTGGTATGGTGCTTTAAGATACCTTCTATTGCTGTTTATAGACATTGGTGGATGGTGTGATGCTCTGAGATGCCTTCTATTGCGGTCTTTAGACATTGGTGGGTGGTGTGGTGCTCTGAGATGCCTCCTGTTGCTGGTGTTGTACATTGGTGGGTGGTGTGGTGCTCTGAGATGCCTCCTGTTGATGATGTTATACTTTGTTGAGTGGTATGGTGCTTTAAGATACCTTCTGTTGCTGTTCATAGACATTGGTGGGTGGTGTGATGCTCTGAGATGCCTTCTATTGCGGTCTTTAGACATTGGTGGGTGGTGTGGTGCTCTGAGATGCCTCCTGTTGCTGGTGTTGTACATTGGTGGGTGGTGTGGTGCTCTGAGATGCCACCTGTTGATGATGTTATACTTTGGTGAGTGGTATGGTGCTTTAAGATACCTTCTATTGCTGTTCATAGACATTGGTGGGTGGTGTGATGCTCTGAGATGCCTCCTGTTGTTGTTTTTACACATTGGTGATGGTTTGGTGCTCCGAGATGCCTCCTGTTGCTGGTGTTACACATTGGTGGGAGGTGTGGTGCTCTGGGATGCCTTCTGTTGCTGGTGTTCTACATTGGTGGGTTGTGTGGTGCTCTGAGATGCCTCCTGTTGCTGGTGGTATACTTTGATGGGTGGTGTGGTGCTCTGAGATACCTTCTATTGCTGTTTATAGACATTGGTGGGTGGTGTGGTGGTCTGAGATGCCTCCTGTTGCTGGTGTGTATATTGGTGGGTGGTGTGGTGCTCTGAGATGCCTCCTGTTGTTGTTGTTATACATTGGTGGGTGTTGTGGTGCTCTGAGATGCCTCCTGTTGCTGGTGTTGTACATTGGTGGCTGGTGTGGAGCTCTGAGATACCTCCTGTTGTATTTGTTTTAGACATTGTTGGGTGGTGTGGTGCTCTGAGATGCCTCCTGTTGCTGGTGTTGTACATTGGTGGGTGGTGTGGTGCTCTGAGTTGTCGCCTGTTGCTGGTGTTATACATTGGTGGGTTATGTGGTGCTCTTAGATGCCTCCTGTTGCTGGTGTTATACTTTGTTGAGTGGTGTGGTGCTCTGAGATGATTCCTGTTGCTGGTGTTATAGATTGGTGGGAGATGTGGCGCTCTGAGATGCCTCCTGTTGCTGGTGTTATACATTGGTGGGTTGTGTGGTGCTCTGAGATACTGTCTGTTGCTGGTGTTATACTTTGGTGGGTGGTGTGGTGCTCTGAGATGCCTCCTGTTGCTGGTGTTATACATTGGTGGGTGGTGTGGTGCTCTGAGATGCCTCCTCTTGCTGGTGGTATACATTGGTGGGTGTTGTGGTGCTCTGAGATGCCTCCTGTTGCTGGTGGTATACATTGGTGGGTGGTTTGGTGCTCTGAGATGTCTCCTGTTGCTGGTGTTATACTTTGGTGAGTGGTGTGGTGCTCCGAGATGATTCCTGTTGCTGGTGTTATAGATTGGTGGGAGGTGTGGTGCTCTGAGATGCCTCCTGTTGCTGATGTTATACATTGGTGGGTTGTGTGGTGCTCTGAGATACCTTCTGTTGCTGGTGTTATACATTGGTGGGTGGTGTGGTGCTCTGAGATGCCTTCTGTTGGTGGTGTTATACATTGGTGGGTGGTGTGGTGCTCTGAGATGATTCATGTTGCTGTTGTTATACTTTGGTGAGTGGTATGGTGCTCTGAGATACATTCTATTGCTGTTTTTAGGTCTCGCCTACGCAGCGCATAGGACACCTTTAGATGTCGTTTAGCTCTTTTTTGAAGCACATACTCGTGTTTGTGGCGTCATGCACCTTGCGGGAGTGAGCAGGAGTGCGCCACAAGCACAAGTATGTGCTTCAAAAAAGAGCAGATTGCGCACGCACCACTACCGGGCCAGCAAACACATGCATGCGCCTCTCTCCTCGCCCACTCACTCGCTCCGTCCTCTCCGTCTTCTTTTTGCATGCAAAACCTTAAACTTCATTTTCGTAATGCAGTGCACAGCCTTGCAAGCCAACAAAGAAGTTTTCCACAACAAGTATTTTGGGTATTTATATTCAGATACATAGGAAACATCAATTTGGTGCTCCTCGAATGCAGGGCCTGGCTGGAAAACAAAGTAAGCCCTGGCAAAGATGTTCAATTCAGCCCTACGCTACAGGAGGCTGCAAGTAGATTGGGTTCATGGGAGCATTGTTTGGTCATGGCGATCCAGTTCCTGGAATGCAGCCCTCTGACCGGCATCCCTCCTGAAAATGCTGCAGCGGTACAGTGGTCAGTTGAAGTTCGGCCCTGCTTACTTGTCCATTTAGGCAACACAAACGGTGTGCTAAATACATCCCATAGGCTCCATGCGTACGTTGAACATGCTTGAATGGCCCCTGCACGCAGCAGGAAAAGGGCCCATTTCACCATTATAGGAGGGTTCGGAGCCTCAATTGAGAATATCGTATTTTCACTGTTTAGCTGGAGGTAATGGAGAAGAGCTTTTGTACTTAAAGCTCGAGTTTTAGTAGCAGTCTTTATTTCTATTTTAATGAGTTATTGTATTTACACTTGCTTATTACCTGCTGTGAGATCATGTGGCTTAAATATACCCACACCTTTTAGAGCAAACAAAAAATGTTATTGCAATGTCCTGAGGTGTTTGCGCAAATCATGGGCCCGGACGTGCCAACAGGAGTAGGTGTATCTCTTGCAGATGTCCTTATATGACGGGTACACAGACGCCTCTAATATTTGAGGCCCAAGGACTAGTGTCTGCAAACTGGGCAAAAGGTATGGCGGCATACTGAAATTCTGTAGAGTTACTTTCTAGCTAAATGTTTTTTTATTCTTTTATTTTATTACATTCTTTCCCAAAACGATCTGTGTTTCAGCAACTCGCCCTTTCATTGTTTTCGGAGTGCATTGCATTAAGTTAAGGTAGAAAAGCAAATGTATCCATTTAAGAGCAGTTTAACAACAACCATGTAATTGCAATGGGTCGAATTTGGCAAGATTTCAAAAAGGTTTGTAGAAACTCTGCCTGAATGTAGTAAATGTATTGTGGCACGGAGTTCGAGTCTGGGATAAGTTGTATGTGCATAGGGTGCTAAATGATCAACCGATGCCTCAGGCATCATAACTGTGGATCAAGGAGAAGGTGACAACTTGAGAGCAGAGCTAGCTGGTTCTTGTTAGTGGATCATTACATTAGAGTTTACTGCCGGATTAGACTCTATTCAGTCTTTAACTTATGCAATCGAGCGTTATTTGAGTTTCTGTCAGCTGTATGTTGACACCATAGCACCACCATTTGCAACAGTTATTCCAAAGGAGAAGAGTTTCCTCTTCTGAAATCATTAGGGATTCACAAATCATTGTGTTGGGGAAGATTAGTTTATGGCTAGATTAATTCTGTAGTAGAAATTTGTGAATGCTGTTAGCCTTGCAAGTCATATGTAGTTAGACGTCCATCAAAAGTTTTCTTACAGCCAACGTTTTGCCTAGTCTTTCTTCATAAAAATGCAGTCAAAGGGCTAAGTTATTACATCTAAATTCAGAAGACCTGAGTACTTTTCCCAGCTTCCCACACGTAACCATATTGGATCATCTTTAGTTCATCTTCGAATTTCCTTGCTTCCTGTGTCAGTAACTAAGTTGGCTTTCACAATCACTCATTTCAAAATAGACTCTAAACATATTTTCGAGAAGTTCATTTTTTTCATATATATTGTAGACCTCCTACACCCCCACTTCAGGCCCCCTTTTTAGGTCTCGCATACGCAGAGCTCATACGCTGCATAGGAGACCTTTAGCCGTCGTTCAGCTCTTTTTCGAAGCACATACTCGTGCTTGTAGCGGCATACACCTTGCGGGAGCGAGCAGGAGCGCGCCACAAGCACGAGTATGTGCTTCGAAAAAGAGCAGACTGCGCGCGCACGCGCACACGCACGCACCACTACTGGGCCAGCAAACACATACGCGCGTCTCTCTCCTCACCCAATCACTCGCTCCGCCCTCTCCGTCTCCTTTTTGCCTCTCCATTAACGTGGCAGTCCCATCCCCCAATCCCTGTCTCCACGTTCTCTCTCCTCTCAAGCAAACACATGTGCGCGCCTCTCTCCTCGCCCACTCACTCGCTCTGCCCTCTCCGTCTCCTTTCTGCCTCTCCATTAACGTGCCAGTCCCATCCCCCAATCCCTGTCTCCACGTTCTCTCTCCTCTCAAGCAAAACTTTCTTTCTCTTCCCATAGTTTCACTTCCCCTCTCCATTTTTGACCACATCACCTCTCGGGCCCTCTCTCTAAATCTGCCCTCCGAAGCTCTTACTCTTTATGTCCACCCTCTTCCTCTCTGTCTCTCCCCACACGCCTCTCGCTCCTGCCTTTTTGCCATTCTGTTTCTCACCCTGACTCTTCTGTCTTCCTTCTTTCCGTATTCACCTCACTCTGTCTACTGCGCTCTCTCCCGCCTTCTTCTCCTGCCATCATCTCTCTACTGTTCTCTCTCTCCATCCCTCTCTCTCTTCCGTCTTCATTTGCTTTTCTCTCTCGCGTTCTTTCGCTCTATCACTATTTATTTATTTCTCTTTCGCCAGCTCTCTCCTCCGTCTTCATCTCCGTGTCTTCTTCCCGCTTCCATGACCGTAATTTGTTTTATTTCAGTAAAATGCTCTCATGGAGCCTTGATAAACAATGTCACATCAGACTGAGAAAAACTGGCTCTTCCCTGCCAGGCTTTCCATCGCATCACCCCCTCAGCCTCGGAGTCGTTGGTGGTGTCCAGACAATACTTACTGGGGCAGTAAGTCGGCTGATCCACTCACATCTCTCCACTTTTAAAGTGCCTCGTCTTAAACTTGCTGCCAAGATAGCTCAGTGGGCTGCGCGCCTCATTCGGATATGTAATTCTAACCTGCAGGTAAACTTTACATCGAAGTATGGCTGAGTCTGCAGGTCATGCTTCCAAAGTCGACACAATGTACAGTTTTATGAACACAACCCTTTCAAAATAGGCATTAAAATATATCAATAAACACTGAAAGAACGCATTCATTAAATACATATTTCCATTTTAAAGGAACAGAGTAAAAAAAAAAAATTACCCCCAAACAAGCTTTCACAGGCACTTTAAGAATGCAAAACTCTCATGACTGCGCCACAGCCTTGCTATTAAAGCTATTTTTTTTAAATTAATCTTACCCTTCAAGCATTATTCTAAAATCGTTGTGTGCCAATTTCTTTAAAAAAAATATAGTTTATAAAAAATGCTTTAATTTAATAAAATACAATTTTGATTTCTGAACATAGCCAAATACAAGACTGTGAAACATGAAACAAGCATTGGCATAGCCAATAGGTCTCGCTTTTGGGACCTTATAAGTGTTTAGTTATCCAGCACAATATCCTTGGTGCAACAACATCAACTGTTGCATGGCTAAACACTTATAAGGTCCCAAAGGCGAGACCTATTGGCTGCGCCAATGCTTGTTAGTCATTGGTGGGTTGTGCGGTGGTCTGAGATGCAGCCAGAAGGAGTGCACTATCGCCTGGACTAATTTCAGAAGCAATGCTACTCATTGCCTCGCGCACCTCTAGATAGAAGTGCATTTCATCCGCACACTTGTGGGCTTGGATGTTATAAAGAATACAAGATCGTCTTAAAGCAAATGATTATGAGAAGCTCAGAATTGCACAGAAAACCAAAAAGATAGTTTGAGTATAACTGAAGTGAGGGATTGAAAATGTGAGGCCAAAAGTAGGTGCCCTGAGATCCTGCTCCAGGCACTGGAGGAATATTGAACAAGCACCTGATTATGAATCACGTGCACATGCATGGAATCAGTGCAACAGGTTCCTGGCCTGAGAACGCCGGTGCACAAACTCAGCATTAATGACTGCAGCACTGCCCATCAGGCTCTCTGCCACGGTGCACTGTGCAGACTCCTTGAGAGCGCCTAAGTCCGTGGTCTTGCACTCAGGTTAACATGCACCAGGTGCATTGTGCGTTCTCCTGAATAGCTCCCATGGTGGGATCACGCTCAGGCTGGCATGTACCCAGGTGCACTGGAGGCACTCCTTGAGAGCTCCTTTGATGGTGCGATTATGCTCAGGCTGGCATGTTCCTCGATTCATTGGCTGCAGTGGTATCATGCTCAGGATAGCATGTAGCAGGTGCATTGGGGGTACTCCTTGAGAGTTTCCTTATTGTTGGGATCACGCTACGGTTGGCATTTATCCAGGTGCATTGGGGGTACTCCTTGACAGTTTCCTTATTGGTGGGATCACACTAAGGTTGGCATGTACCAGGTGCATTGGGGGTACTCCTTGAGAATTTCCTTATTGGTGGGATCACGCTACGGTTGGCATTTACCCAGGTGCATTTGGGGTACTCCTTGAGAGTTTCCTTATTGGTGGGATCACGCTACGGTTGGCATTTACCCAGGTGCATTGGGGGTACTCCTTGAGAGTTTCCTTATTGGTGGGATCACACTAAGGTTGGCATGTACCAGGTGCATTGGGGGTACTCCTTGACAGTTTCCTTATTGGTGGGATCACACTAAGGTTGGCATGTACCAGGTGCATTGGGGGTACTCCTTGACAGTTTCCTTATTGGTGGGATCACACTAAGGTTGGCATGTACCAGGTGCATTGGGGGTACTCCTTGAGAGTTTCCTTATTGGTGGGATCACGCTACGGTTGGCATTTACCCAGGTGCATTTGGGGTACTCCTTGAGAGTTTCCTTATTGGTGGGATCACACTAAGGCTGGCATGTACCAGGTGCATTGGGGGTACTCCTTGAGAGTTTCCTTATTGGTGGGATCACACTAAGGCTGGCATGTACCAGGTGCATTGGGGGTACTCCTTGAGAGTTTCCTTATTGGTGGGATCACACTAAGGCTGGCATGTACCAGGTGCATTGGGGGTACTCCTTGAGAGTTTCCTTATTGGTGGGGTCACACTAAGGCTGGCATGTACCCAGGTGCATTGGGGGTACTGTGAGAAAGTGCCACCTTTCTTGCATGGTATGCCCCCACTTTTTGCTGAATTGCTGAATGTACTTTGACTGAGTGTGCCCTGGACTCCTGCCAATCAGGTGCCCAGGGCCTATGTTCCTTCCCTAAATCCTAAAACCCAAATTGGCAAACCCTGGCCACATGTCAGCCCCTGGTAAATGGTACCCTGGTACCCAGGGCCTTGTGACCAGGGAAGGCCTCTAAGGGCTGCAGCACTTATTGTGCCACCCTTAGAGGCCCTGTACCCTAACACAAACACACTGCCCTTGCAGGCTGAGTGTCTGGGTACAAGACAAAACAGAGAGTCGACATGGCACCCATCCCTGTGTACCATGCCCACAACCTACACTGCCCTGGCATACATGAGCCACCCCTCTAGCTGGGTGCCCTATGCCAGTGGTGTGGGCACAGGAGCATGAGCCCTGTGCCCCTACAGTACCCAGGTCCATTCCTGGGCACTGTAAGTGCAGTGCTGCCATGTAAGAGTATATGGTGCTGGGAGCTCGTCAAACATGAACTACACAGCACCATGATGGCAACACTGAAGACTGAGAAGTTTGGTATCAAACTTCTTAGCACATTAAACCCGCACTGATGCCAGTGTGGGATTTAATGTACAATGCATGACAGAGGGCATATTAGAGATGCCCCCTGAACCTAACCTTCAATCCACGTCTTGTCTGAGGTGCTGCCTAGGCTGCCACACAGCAGACATGTTGCTGGACCCCTGGGTAGAGAGCCATCCGCTCTCCTGGGCCTGCAACAATGCACATCATGGGCGAGGTGCTAGGTTTCCTCCCCCATGTTTGGAAGGGCGAAGCTTCAAAGGCATGCCGCCTTTGTGAGCTTCTCCAGGCCACTTGCTGTACCCAGCAACTGGCCCCTACCGGTTCTAAACCCCCATTCTGGCGGGAAGACTGGCCAGAAACTCCAAGTAAGGACAGGGGATGTGCCAGCCCTGCCAACCCCACCCCTCAGGTGGGGGAGGCGAGGTGAAGCACATCTCCGGGCCCTCGCCATCTTGAAGATGGGGAGCCCTACCCAATCAGGACTAGGCCACTGCCCCCCTCCCACAGGAGAGTGTCAGGATAGGGGGTGTACCCACCCCAGGACAGGGACCCAGTGGTTCCTGCCCTTTACCTACCTGTAACGCCCTTAAATTTAGTATTTAGGGGCACCCTGAACCTTCCTTCCTCACATTCCAGATTCCGAAACAGCAAAGAATATCAATAAGAAAGAAGACCTGCTGTGCAGCTGCTAAGAAGAGGAAGACACTAACTGCTTTGGCCCCAGCCCTACCGGCCTGTCGACCCTCAACCTACTCCTGCTAAATCCCGGCACTTCTTGTGGCCAGCAACCTCACAAACCCCGGAGGACCTGGCTACCTTGTGACTGAGCACCTGGGACTCCCACAAGCAGTGGCTCTGCTCAAAGCAAGTATCTAACCCCTGGCATCAGCCCGGAACCGCGCACCCTGCACACTCTGCACCTGCCAAGCCTGGCCTGTACTGGAGTGGACAAAGACCCCAAGGACCCCGAATCCGGCACCCAAGGACCCGCCTCGATGCTCCTGACGATGCCTGCAGCCTCAGAACCAGGGACCCCCCCACAACCGCGATTAACAGAGGGTAAGATTTCCCAACACCAAAAGGCGTCCCTGCACCCGGCCCCCTGTGCCCGACTCCTGGGTGCCTACCTATCCTCCAACTACCCAACTTACCTCTCGAAGTGGTGGTCACACCTGAAGAATCTTCGTCCCCGAGCTTGCAGCCTTTGTTCGTCCTTGAGCTTTTCCATTGCAATCCATTGAGCGCCCGAAGGCTCAAAAGCACCCTGCACCCAGCCGCCCGAGTGGCCCTGGCAGTGCAACTTCTACGCCTACCTACTTCCCCATTTGCCCTGAGCAAGTGACCAGGAGCCCAGCTCCCACAGCCGCGTGGCCTGCTAGTCAGCAGCCACCAACCAGGGGCCCCTGCCTCCCGTAGGATAACATTGGGCCTAACTCACTCTGCACCCGGCTGCCCCTGTGCCGCTGAGGGTGTAACAACTGTTCTTACCTGACCCTGGGAGACCCCTGAGTCTGTGCCCAGAACCTTAACTCTGCCAGTCGAGTACTTAACCAAAAGCCGATAACTCCCTTTTCTTTCATAGGGTAACATTGACTAGTTTCTCTTGAAATTTCTTCTAAGTGTGGAGTTTCTAAAATTTAAAATATTCACCTAAAATCAACCGAGTAACGAAAACGGAAATACTCACCTGCTATTAGGAGAGATCCTAGTGCTGGATCTTGGTGCCCAGCACTGACTCTGAAAAGTACTTCGACCGTACTTACCACTAACTCAATTTTCTTCCATAGGAAACCATTGACTGTTTTTCTGAAAAATTTTGTGTCGATTTTTGCAAACTACAAATATTCTTTAAAAATCGTACCAACTGTGAAAACGTAATTACTTACCTGTTCTAGATAGATGTCCTAGTACTGAGCCTAGGAGCCCAGCACCGGATTACAAAAGTAACGAGAACATACTTTACCCGTAACTTGAATTTTCTTTCATAGGAAACCATTGACTGTTTTTCTGTGAAATTTCTTCTAAGTTTCGATTTTGCAAACGTATAAATATTCCTTAAAAATCGCCTGTATAACTTAAACGCAGTTTCTCAACTGCTTACAGGTGGTACACTAGTGCTGGATCCAGGATCCAACACTGACCTAGAAAAAGTTACTCATAACCCCACTTATCATCCAAGTGAATTTCCTTCCATAGGATAACATTAGTAATTTGATCAGAAAAAGTTTCTGTCAACTTTTAAAATAGCAAAATATTGCTTAAAAATCACAACAGTGACCAAAACGTATTTACTCACTTGTTTCCATGAACTGTCCCAGGAATGAATCTAGGATCCAGTCCTGGAGTTAGAAAAGTAATCCTGAAAGTAATCAATTACATATAACTTAAAATTCCCATTGAACTCAATTTATTATTTTGTTTGAAATTGTGTTGCCTACTGCAACAAACTGTAACTATTGCATTTCAAGTCAATTGCTTCTTGCAAAGTATTTAACTAAAGCATCTTATTCTGAGAAAATATATTTCGATACCTATTGTTGGTTCTAAAATAAAACAACCATATATTTTTTTATACAAACCGTTGGCCTAGAGTTCCGTTCTTGAGTGTATGAGACCATTTGCTGACTGAGTGTGTACAACAAATGCTTTCCACTGTCCTCTGATACTGCCTTACTGCTCAACCAAGCTACCACTTTAGAGAGTGAGGTTATATCTAACTTTAGCCGCTGCCAAACCTCTGGGGACTGTGCACTCTGTACACCCTGTACCTATCTGAGAACAGTATATATAGAGCCACTTTCCTACATTGGTGGATCAGCGGTGGGATACAAACTTGCATTTGTTGGACTACTTGGTTACCATCTGATCACACGACAGAACTCTTAAAATTGCCTTTAGAATTCTGATTGGTCTTTTCCAAAATACTAAAAGTTTTGTCAGGGCCTTGCTTAAGTCCCATTAGAATTTTAGAAAAATAAAAGTCACTATAGTCAGGGTAGAGGATTAGAACTGTCAGGTTAGAATGACTCAAATATACCCAGCTATTAGTGAAAATATTACCATGCAGGACCTGGTGGAGGAGCTCGACCTCACACCGTACTTACACTTGTCTTTCAAGGAATCGAGGTCCCTATGCAAACTTAAAAATGTACCAATGGGCCTGCATCCAACCAAACTAGGGCTCCAGGAGCTCTTGGCTGAGTGTGCTAAGGACCACCCACCTGAACATGGTGATGGCCAGTCAGATGAGGAAGGGGAAGAAGAGGAGGTGGATAATAACCCCCCCCCCCATACTATCCCCTAGGGAGGAGAGGGCACCCATACCCTTCAATCCAAGAATTAGCATCTGGGGACCTAGAGATCACACAGGTGACTCTGGTACCAGAGAGATCACTGGGGGACCCACCAGTGAAGAGGATAGCCTTGTGAGGCTGGCCAAAAGATTAGAGTTCAGGCTCCTGGCTCTAGAAAAAGAAAGGAGAGAGATGGGGTTAGCACCCATCAATGGTGGCAGTAATAATAAAAACAAGGATAGGGAGGAAACTTCTGACCTTAAAATCCCCAAAGGGATTGTCCCTAAATTTGAGGAAGGTGATGATATCACCAAATGGTTCACAGCCTTTGAGAGGGATTGTGGCATCAGAAGAGTAAAGAAACCTCTCTGGGGGGCATTCCTGTGGGATCTGTTCTCTGGTAACTGCAGAGACAGGCTTCTGACCCTCTCTGGGCCAGAAGCAGGATCCTATGACTTCATGAAGAATTGAGGGATTTGGATTCACTACTGAGAAGTATAGAATTAGATTCAGGGGAGCTCACAAAACCCAGGCCCAGTCCTGGATTGACTTTGTAGACTTCTCAGTAAAGACACTGGATGGTTGGTTAGCTGGACATGGTGTGCAGGATTTTACTGGATTGTACATTTTATTCATGACGGAACATATATTAAGTAACTGCACAAATGAAAAGTTGCATCAGCATTTGGTAGACCTAGTTCTAATTTCTCCCCAAGAATTGGGAAAGAAGGCAGACCACTGGGTCAAGACTAGAGTGACAAGGACAGCCACTGGGGGTGACCAGAAGAAGGTGGTCACAAAGCCTCCCCAGGGGAAAGGTGGTGAGTATCCCCAAGATAAAAAGTCTGAGTCTTCCAAAGGGCCCCAAAAACCTGTTCAGGTGGGTGGGACCCAAACTACTCTCTATGTGCCCCAACCATATAGGGGGAAGAACTTTGATCCCTTAAAGGCCTGGTGTAATACCTGCAAGAGGTCGGGACACCTAACTGTAGACAAATCTTGCCCCCACAACAAAGCCCCTAAGGCACCCAGTACAGCTACTCCTGGGGCAGCAAGTATACAGATGGGATCAGAAGTGTGCCCTGAGCAAATCTGGGGACACACTGAGGCAAGTCTAGTCTCACAGGGGGAAGTGGAGTTTGCCACTGTAGCTGTGTGGCCACCCAATTTAAAGAAATATTTGCAATACCCCTGGGTGAATGGAACTAGGGTATAAGCTCTGAGGGATACAGGTGCCAGTGTCACTATGGTGAAAGACACACTGGTTTCCCCTGAGCAATATTTGTTTGGGAAAACCTACCCAGTCACCAATGCTGACAGTGTCACCACTAGTCATCCCATGGCCATGGTGACATTAGGCTGGGGGGAGGGGGGGGGGGGGTTACTGGCCTGAAACAGGTAGTGGTCTCTCCAAAGCTGCCAGCTGCATGTCTGCTAGGAAATGATCTGGAAATGATCTGGAAACCTCAGACTGGACTGAGGTTGAGCTAAAGGCCCATGCAGCCATGCTGGGCATCCCTGAATTTGTCAGGAGCCCCGCAAACGCGCACACAGAAACACCGGGAGACTCACTTCCGGTTGGAGGGTGAGTCCCGGTCTAGTGGTTGCGGCGCACGAGAGGTCGGAGAAACACTTCCGGGGGAAACGCTTAAACTGCGCGTTTCCCGCCGGCTCCGTACTTCGGATTCAACCGAATCCCCCTGAGACGTGAACGCCGAGTTCCGAGTCGAGACGCGACTCCAGCAACCTGGTTCCAGTGCAGTTGGAGGCGTGTAAGTGTATCCTTCTCACCGCGCTGGAGCGCCCCCGCCGTAGAGGCTGCCTGAATCCCAGAGCGCAGGTGTGCTCATGGGATATTTGTTTCACGTTGTTGGATACCTTTTGTTCGTTTAGCGCAGAAGCGCTTAGGGAGCATTTAAGTCTACATAGCGCAGGAGCGCTTGAGGGATACTTTCGTTTGTTAGCGCAGGAGCGCTTGGGGGTTTTCTTCAATCCTACAACGCAGGAGCGTTGGTGGGATACTCTTGGTTTTTGCTTCATTCAGCGTGGGTGCGCTTAGGTGGTACTGAAGAGTCCATAGCGCAGGAGCGCTACTGTGACAAAGTACCCATTTCATTCTGGAACTGTGTTCTAGCACCTACGTTGCCATTGTTATAGCTTGCCCCCTTAGTTTGCCACTTTCTTGCGCAAGAACACCTTTGCGCATGGTTTGACTTTTCTTTTGACACACAGGCGCAGGAGCGCTTTACTTTGATTTTCGGAAGGAGTAGTGTCCAGGAGCTCATCGCCAGGAGCAGCGCTGATTCTGGGTGCCCTGGTCCGAAGAAGCATCGGTGAGTCCCCGGAAAGACCTTCTTTCTGTGTGTGGGTTAGCGTGGGTGCTGTAGAACAGGGGTTGGGATTCCTTATTGATCTAGTCCTTCCTGTCTTCCATAGGGCCCCAGGATACTCCTACACCAAGCCGCTACGTCCTTTCTGGCTCCCTTCCCTGCGTCCATCTCATCCCCGTTGGTTCCTACTATTCACGAGGGTCAGGTGGGTACAGGGACGGGTGCTCTTGTCGTCTCTGCGGAATCACCTCGCAAGCAAAAGGTGAGTCTTGTGAGGTATACGACAGAATCCGAAGCCCACGATTTCTATTCCACCCAGACGACATGGGCGACCCAGAGGTTACATTAAGCGACATAGCGGCCATGTTGGCTGCTATGCAAGCCGAGAACCTCACCTTACGCCATGACATCACTGCCCTACAGGGCCAAATGGCATCAGGGGTTACCAATCCATGGGGAACCACCCCTAGTTCCAGAGTGTTACAAGAAGGTCTGTTGAGGCAGCCTACGTTTACCTTTGGGGGGTCCTCCACCACCACCTCTCCGAACCCCGCCATACAAGTGATCACGCCACATCCTGTACAGCTGGCACCACCTGAACGCTTCTACGGGGACAGCACTAAGTACGGCATCTTCATCCATCAATGTCATCTGCATTTCATGGCCAGAACCACGGCTTTTCCTGACGACTCATCCAAAGTAGCCTTCATCCTGTCCTACATGGGCGGAGACGCCGCCCAATGGTCCATTGCCTTAGTGGAAAACGATGAACCCATGTTACACCACCTGCCGACATTCCAAGAAGCCATGCGACGCATGTTCGCCCGGCACACCTTTGTGCAAGCTGCTGATAACGAGTTGCTCAATCACAAACAAGGTAACCAGGATCTCCTTCATTACATCACCACGTTCAACAGGTTGGTTATCGAATCCCATTGGCCAGAGGATAAGAAGGTGTCCGTATTTTATCGGGGATTACGCGAAGATCTCAAGGACCTCATATCACAGTTTCCCGATCCGCCTGAAGAAATAGGCCCGTTCATCAATATGGTGGTAAAGATGAACTTTCGACTACTGGAAAGGAGAACAGAGAAAGGAAAAGGTAGTGACAACCGTTTCTTATCCATGGGGGATAAGGGTGGTGAAAAAGCCAAAGATGAATCCACACCCCCGAGCGAGGCCCCGGAACCCATGCAGATCGGGGGCATCAAAGGACCACTGACTAGCCAAGAAAGAGAGAAAAGAAGGAGACAGAACCAATGCTTATACTGCGGTAAAAGTGGACACTTTGTCAGGGAATGTCCGGTGAAACCAACGAAACCACGTGGTAGAAGGCCGTTCGTGTTGCCCATCACCAAGGGTGACCAGTCGGGAAACGAGACAACCCAGTAGACATGGGGATCCGTCCTCTGGGTTCTTCATCTTTTTCCTCAGCGATCCCTGCGGTGTTTGATGGCAGCCACCACATAGGGGTAGAAGTAACCTTACGAAACCAGGCAGACGAATCCTGGTTGGTGACCGCTATGGTGGATTCTGGTGCAACCGGTTGCTTTATCGACACCGTTTATTCACGTACGTTGGGCATCAACACTGTGTCGAAAGCACAACCAGAAACCGTTAAGGCTGTGGATGGCACAGACCTGACGTCCGGCCCGATCCGGCAGCAAACCGAGAACATGTCCATGGTCTTTGAGAACCACCATACAGAGGCCATCTGCTTTGACGTCATAGACGCCCCTCAATTCAAGGTTATTCTCGGATTACCGTGGTTGGTGAAGCACAATCCACGCATTGATTGGGTGTCCAGAATCATACATCTGGATTCGGAGCATTGCTGTGGAACCTGTTATGCGAAGGATGACCTTGGGGGAGCTCGCTCCATACAAGCAAGAACGCTGCCGTAACAAGGTATGGGGATGGTTTCCCAAGCAGCCATACCGGAGGAATATCAAGACCTGGCAGAGGTATTCGACAAAAAAGGAGCCAACACCCTGCCACCACATCGGCCGTTTGACTGCCGAATAGATTTGATCCCCGGCTGTTAGAAATGAGGGGGCTCTGGTTGACGCAGGTGTGAACCCACAACAAGCAGGGACCCTTTACTTCTTGTCAGGGCGAAGGATGACTCCCCAGAATAACCCCTGCTCACCCTCTAGGTGCGTGGCGCGAGCAGTCTAGGCTAAGTCTCAGGCGTACACGGTTAAGCAAATGCAATTACACATACAGTAAACCCCTTGCATGCACCACAAACGGACACCAATCAGGAAGTATATAAAAATAAGCTTTTATGTAGTTTCAGCAGAATCAAATACAAGGCCCAGTAACGTTGAACTGATGGGGCCACAATTCTTGGAAATGCGGTCAAGTTCTCTTGGTTTTACGGAAAGTTCTTTAGGCGGGGACAAGGTAACTGTAGGCCTCAGCGCACTTCGTGCTGAGGCAGCGCCCAGGGAGCACACAGCAGATGACAGGGAAATAAGAACGTTGCGGACCCTGGATCCGATGCGAGCTCGCGGTCGAGTTCGTAAGTACAGTACCTTGTTTCTTGACGCAAAGGCGGGTGCGGGATTTCAGCGGCTCTTCGACCGAAGAGCGAGGCGGCGTCCGGGGCTCCCACACTTCACGAGGGTGTCTGATCTTCAGGCTCACGACAAGAGCGGGGTGTTGCAGGTGGCGGGTGAACAAAGCGGGGCAGCCGGGCACGCAGATGCGCCCGGGCCGTCCGAGGCTTGGAGATGCTCACAAACGCCGATTCCGGCGGGAGGGTGAAGGGGCCCAGCGAGCCTCCAACGAGCGAGGTGACGGGGAAGCCCAGCACAGCGTAGGGGGAGCGGCTCCGATCGAGCGAGGCTCTTCCCAAGGCGGGGGCGGCTAAGCAGTCCTGGTCACGGCTCAGGGAGGGACTGGGCACGAGGGTCACAGCTCCGGCGAGGGAAAGGACACCACAGTCCAGCAGCAGGCGAGTGAAGATCAGGTAGAGCCCAATGGTCCTGGGGCTCAGTTCAGGGGGCAAGCTCAGTTCCAAGCCCTTGGAGATCGTTTTGGAAAAGCACAAGTCTTGAAAGTAAAAGTAAAGTAAAAGGCTTCAGCAACAGTTTCTCTTCTCTCCTTTGGCAGCAAGGTCACCACTGCAGGCCAATCCCCCAGGATAGGGACAGTCTTCCTCCTACAGCTTTCCCGGTGCCTCCTCCTCAGGCAGAGATTCTTCTTGGTCAAAAGCGGATCTAGTTTCTTAGGAGCAGGGCTCCTCCATTTATACCACAAATCTTTTGTTCTCCCAGGCCAGGGGGGCCCTTGCCTAGTTCAGTCCGGTTTCTGAGCACTTTGTTTACGTGATGCAGGCTTCTCCTTTCAGAGTGCAGGGCAGAGTCATCAGACGCTCCACAGGGGGTGGAGCCGGCATCGAGGTAGCGGAGCACTGTCCTATTCAGAACCTAGGAGCACTCCTCCCACCCATCTACCTGTCGATCGTCCTATTCATACCAGGCTACCTAGCCCTGCCCATCTGGGTTCCCCCAGCCCTGTCACTCACACCAGCCAGACATCAGATACACAACACGCAGAGGCGGCTGAAAGGTTTAGGCAAGCAAAGGCCAACTTTCTAAAAGCGGCATTTGCAAACCCGGAATATTAAAATAAACCTTGCGAAAAGATGTACCTTATTATTCCGAGTTCAGGCATACTAAACTCGATCTCCTACCATGTTCCCTGGGTCGGTTAGGATCATAGGGTGTAATAATCCCGGCCGCCCATACTGGCCTATGAGAACAGGGTAGCCTTGCAGTAGTGAACAACAAGATGGCGGCAATTCACTACTAGGACATGCCACGCATCCGGGCTCGTCCTACCTTAGGCTCACAACGCACCCTGCCCGCGGGCCTACCAGAGGGGTGACTAACATGCCGCTAAGGGAAGATTTTGGGGACTGGCAAGTGTGGGCACTTGCCGGTCAGCATGTCAGTACCAGACTGCACGCAGGTTCTGCGATGGCAGACCTCGGATATATTTTACCGGCCGCTTCTGTGGGTGGCACAACCAGTGCTGCAAGCCCACCAGCGGTGTTCGCATTTACATGCCCTGGCGCCCCCGGCGCACTTTACTGGGGTCTGACAGTAAATCAAACAATCCAATCATGGAATCCAACCAACATATACAATTTACATAGGGAGCACTCGCACCGTGACACTGGTTGGCAGTGGCACAGCGCGCTGAGCGGCCAACACCATAAAAACACATGAGGCACAGTGACAAAAAGAGGAAGGGAGACTCACGCCAAGGTGCCAGGTCTAACACCGGCTCTAAGTTGCCATGCAGCAGGATATATTCCCTCACGGAAAAAGAGAACATCCACCTACGATCGTATTTGGACGAGTTTTTGGACAACGGATTCATTCGTCATTCCAGGTCTCCGGTGTCCTCTTCTCTCTTCTTCGTATCGAAGAAGGAGGGTGATCTGAGGACCTGCATAGATTTTCGGGCGATAAACGCCATCACAGTAAAAAACCGTTACCCGCTACCGTTGATTTCCAACCTCCTGGATCAGGTCAAAGACGCCTCAGTGTATACCAAGCTTGACCTACGGGGTGCTTACCATCTTGTCAGAGTCCGAAAGGGTGACGAATGGAAGACTGCCTTCCGGACGAAGTTTGGTCTATTCGAATATCAGGTCATGCCTTTCGGTCTCTGTAATGCCCCCGCAGCGTTCCAGTTCTTCATCGATGAGGTATTACGGGACTACATAGACGTGTTCTGCATCGTCTATATAGACGACATACTGATTTACTCCCAGTCTAAAGCAGAACACATACAACATGTGCGTTCCGTCCTCCAACGGTTGGAACAACACCGGTTATATGTGAAGATGGAGAAAAGCGTGTTTCACGTCACTACGGTGGAGTTCCTGGGGCACATCATCACTCCGGCAGGCATCCACATGGACAACAAGAAAGTGGAAGCCATATTGTCATGGCCTCCTCCGGAGTCGGTAAAAGGGGTTCAACGGTTCTTAGGATTTGCCAACTACTACCGTAGATTCATCACAGGGTTCTCTGGGATGGTAGCTCCTATTACACGCTTGCTACGCAAAGGGGTGCGTTTCAGTTGGGATCAGACGGCAGACAGCGCTTTCCAAGAACTGAAGAGGTGCTTCACCATAGCCCCAGTTCTGGGACACCCGGACACCAAGCAACCTTTCATAGTAGAGGCAGACGCCTCTAAGGACGCCATAGGGGGCGTATTGTCCCAACGAAACACCGATACCGGACAGCTGCATCCAGTGGCCTTTTACTCCAAAAAACTCCAACCGGCAGAACGTAATTACACTGTGTCCGACAGGGAGCTTTTAGCAATCAAGACCGCTTTTGAGGAATGGCGCCACTTCCTAAAAGACGCCAAACACACGGTAACAATCTACACTGACCACAGGAACCTCCAGTTTTTACGATCAGCACGTGCCCTCACCGCCCGCCAGCTCCGATGGACCTTATTCTTCAATGAATACGACTTTGTAATCACTTTCCGCCCTGGGAAAGAAAACGCCAAAGCAGACGCCCTTTCACGGTTGGACGAAACCGAGGAGGAGGCCGACAACACCGAGCCGGTTCCCATCATTTCGGAACAGCACTTCCAGGGCGTAGTGGCTTCCTCGGACTTCATGACACAGGTTAAAGACGACCTGAAGCAAGCGGATCCGGATGTCCTGGCAGAGGGCCACAAGGGAGTGACGTGTGTGGACGGGTTGTTGTTTCGGGGGGACCAGTTGTACCTACCAGGGGTTCCCAGTCAGCAAAAAGCAGTCCGCATGTGCCATGATCACGTCCTCTCTGGCCACCCTGGTTATCACAAGACACTTGAGCTAGTGCAAAGACAGTTCTGGTGGCCCACAATGGCGAGTGACACCAAAGCCCATGTAACGAACTGTGCCATTTGTCTGTTGGGGAAAAACAGGTCAACACCCCCTGTTGGCCTACTGCGTGCCATCCCGGTGCCACCGTGTCCGTGGCACACCATCTCTATGGACTTCGTGGTAGAACTCCCTCTCACCAAGACTGGACACACCACTGTCCTTACCATAGTGGATCACCTTTCCAAACTGGCGCATTTCATACCCTTGGCAAAGGTGCCCACCGCTGCGGAGTTGGCCGTGAGCTTTGTGCAAGAAGTGGTTCGTCTCCATGGCATTCCGTCAGTGGTTATCACGGACAGGGGCTCGCAGTTCGTGTCCCGCTTCTGGAAGGAGGTCTGCAGGATCCTCGAGATGGACGTCCGCCTGTCATCCGCATACCACCCCCAGACGGACGGCCAGGCCGAACGAACGAACCATACCATGGAGCAGTACCTCCGTTGTTTACTGCTTACGGTGGAGAAGGACTGGTCCGAGGTCCTGTGGATGGCGGAATACGCGTACAACAACAGCAAGCATTCTGCCATCGGTATGTCTCCTTTCTTTTGCCTCCACGGCCGTCATCCTCGCACTACCGCCTGGGAGGTACCCCGGGACAGCCACTTACCCACAGTGCGTTCCTACCATGAGTCCTTGTGCCGCCTCTGGCAACAAGCACGTTTTGAGTTGGCTAAAGCTAAGGACACCTACAAAGCGTATGCTGACGCCCATAGACAGGAGGAGCCCGAGTACCGTCTGGGTGACAGGGTATGGCTTTCCATTCGGCACCTGAATGTGCATGGCCCCAAGAAACTGTTGCCTCGTTTTGTGGGTCCTTTTGTCATCGAAAAGGTGGTCAACCCCGTAGCTATGAAACTCTTGCTTCCTGCACACATGAAGATCCACCCTGTCTTCCATGTCTCACTGCTGAGGGCGGTTCCTTCTGGTAGCGCTGTTCCCTCTCCCCCTTCTCCGGTGGTGGTGGAGGACCATGTTGAGTATGAGGTCAGGGCCATTCTGGGCTCTCGTCGGACCAGAGGTAAGCTGTACTACCTGGTTGACTGGAAAGGGTACGGCCCGGATGAACGGTCTTGGGAACCTTTGTCCCATGTGCGCCATGCTCCCGTTCTAGTCCGTGCTTTCCATCTTAGTCACCCGTTGAGCCCTCGCCCTGTCTCCCCTGTTTGAGTCCTTGGGGTGTTGGGGTGGGGGTCTTGTTTTGGGGGGGGTGTACTGTCAGGTGCCCCGCAAACGCGCACACAGAAACACCGGGAGACTCACTTCCGGTTGGAGGGTGAGTCCCGGTCTAGTGGTTGCGGCGCACGAGAGGTCGGAGAAACACTTCCGGGGGAAACGCTTAAACTGCACGTTTCCCGCCGGCTCCGTGCTTCGGATTCAACCGAATCCCCCTGAGACGTGAACGCCGAGTTCCGAGTCGAGACGCGACTCCAGCAACCTGGTTCCAGTGCAGTTGGAGGCGTGTAAGTGTATCCTTCTCACCGCGCTGGAGCGCCCCCGCCGTAGAGGCTGCCTGAATCCCAGAGCGCAGGTGTGCTCATGGGATATTTGTTTCACGTTGTTGGATACCTTTTGTTCGTTTAGCGCAGAAGCGCTTAGGGAGCATTTAAGTCTACATAGCGCAGGAGCGCTTGAGGGATACTTTCGTTTGTTAGCGCAGGAGCGCTTGGGGGTTTTCTTCAATCCTACAACGCAGGAGCGTTGGTGGGATACTCTTGGTTTTTGCTTCATTCAGCGTGGGTGCGCTTAGGTGGTACTGAAGAGTCCATAGCGCAGGAGCGCTACTGTGACAAAGTATCCATTTCATTCTGGAACTGTGTTCTAGCACCTACGTTGCCATTGTTATAGCTTGCCCCCTTAGTTTGCCACTTTCTTGCGCAAGAACACCTTTGCGCATGGTTTGACTTTTCTTTTGACACACAGGCGCAGGAGCGCTTTACTTTGATTTTCGGAAGGAGTAGTGTCCAGGAACTCATCGCCAGGAGCAGCGCTGATTCTGGGTGCCCTGGTCCGAAGAAGCATCGGTGAGTCCCCGGAAAGACCTTCTTTCTGTGTGTGGGTTAGCGTGGGTGCTGTAGAACAGGGGTTGGGATTCCTTATTGATCTAGTCCTTCCTGTCTTCCATAGGGCCCCAGGATACTCCTACACCAAGCCGCTACGTCCTTTCTGGCTCCCTTCCCTGCGTCCATCTCATCCCCGTTGGTTCCTACTATTCACGAGGGTCAGGTGGGTACAGGGACGGGTGCTCTTGTCGTCTCTGCGGAATCACCTCGCAAGCAAAAGGTGAGTCTTGTGAGGTATACGACAGAATTCGTGTGTGTTCAAACCAGAGCACAGAGCAGCAAGAGGAAGGGTGAAAAAGTAGGTCTGGAGCTTGAAATAATGGCCCAACCAACCAAGAGAAAAGGTAAGAAGACTGGGGAACCAGCTTTTAGCTGTGGTGAGTGCAGTATGTAAAAAACGGTGTTGCGGGCGTGTAATACTAATAAGACTTCTAAAATCATGTAATAAAATAATAGAAGGGGTAAGAGGAGTGTGGAGAGAAGGGATCAAATCCTTTAGTGTGTTCCCGGCATAAGCCCAAAAATTCTGCATGGAAGGACAGTCACAAACTATATGAGGAAGATCACAATTAACTCAAGTACACCTCCAACATTTAGAGTGAGGTAGAAGTCCTGCTCTTTGTAATTTTAGAGGTGTCCAATGCCAATCGTGTAGGGTCTTAGAAAGGCAGAACTTCAAACGAGCCTCTCCGGTACCCTTATCTAGGGCTACTATCATGTCTGACCAGTCACCGTCTTCAATAATGATATGTAGACGGTCTTGCCATTTCTCTTGAAGAGCTTTAAGAAGTGGTTGGGATATAGGTGGTGAATCAAGACACCATACAGGCTTGATAATACCCTTTTATGTGGACCCCAAGTAAGAAAGTAGTCTAAGATGGGTGAAGAATTTAGAGACCAGGGAGAAGAACCAAGACATCATTTGAGACAGCACTGCAGTTGTAAGTAACGTGTGAGCTGATGCGGCGGGAGAGCAAACTCTTCACTAAGTAAATCAAAGGAGTTTAGTCCTCCATTTAGGATAAGTTGATCAATCGTGTGTATTTCTCTTGATTTCCAACTAGACCATTGGAGTGCACAACCACTTACACGAATACTTTCATTACCCCCAGAGTGGGGATTTAAGGTGTAATCGGTGGCTAACTCGGAGGATACGATGTGCACGTTGCCATTTTTGATAAGTAGCTTGCAATATTGGATGCGGGTGAGAGGAACGTGGAAGACGGAGTCCATAAAGGAAATCTAGACCATCACTTTGATTAAGTATAGAATGTTCTGCTGTGACCCACTGTGGAGGATCTGTTGCACCTGGAAGTAAGTAAACTAGCTGTGAAAGATGTAAAGCTAAAGAATAATGTTCTAAGGCTGGTAATCCCAAACCACCATTAGATCGACGAGCCAATAATTTAGAAGCTTTGTAGATCCCCAAACAAAAGATCGAATTCGGGCATCCACTCTTAATCTTGCAGTCTTAAAGTGGGATCTGTCAAAGGGTAGAACAGCCTTGCCAAGAACAGAACGTGTGGTATGTGCATTCGAAAGCATGAGAGAGATGTGTGCAATGTACTTTTTGGTCTCGAAGTGCAGTGTTATGAGCAGTGGTGCACAAATGTGCATTATGTTGTACATTGAGGGATGAAGTATGTGATGCTATAGGCAGTGGTGTACAAATGTGCATTGTGTTGTACATTGAGAGATTAAGTATGTGATGCTATAGGCAGTGGTGCACAAATGTGCATTGTGTTGTACATTGGGAAGTATGAAGTTCTTACTATTGGCTTTGACATGGCCCATGTCATCCTGAATTCTGAATCTGCCTTGCTTTAGCTTTTTTGCGTGCAAAGGCAGGCCCACAGAGTGCTTACGTTGTTTGGGTTAATCACGTTCAAGGTTGCTTTGTTTTTTGGAGAAGAGATTGTTGAATGTACCGTTGAAGGCTTTTGTAAACTTCGTTAAGATAAAGGCTGGAACATGTGAGAATGTAGAGGGAACATGGGAACTCCTTTTGCCCTGGAATGCTTGCATGGAAGCTGGCCAATTCCAGTAAGTTTCCTTGGCGCGGAAGGAAAGACTCTCGAACCTTCTAGTGTGTTTTGAGACTATAAAGCTGAGGGTTGATGACTTAGAAACTGGGATTGTTTGAGCCTGAACGATGGACGCATCTTCAGTGCAGGCATCTGGTTGCTGAGTCTCCTGGCTTCAGCTGTAAGTCCCCCAGTCTGGAGTGGGTCAGGATGAAGATTGCACCAGGTGAAGTGTTTGAGTTTTGATTGTTGCCATTGAGATGTGTGGCCAGTGGCTATGATCATTTGAGGTGTTTTCTTTGTGATGTGAGAGTGAGTCAGAGTGCACATCCAAAGTAATCATTTGATATATTTAGTGTATATATCTTTCTGATTACTTGCAGGACGTCCATTATTATCTGCTTGTGCATTTTATTATTATTATTCATGCATTAAGTGTTCCATTTGCCAAGTGTGTTATAATTGCTTGCATATAAATATACATTTAAATGTTGTTAATTTGACATCTAAGAAAGCCTTTCTGTTAGAGAGCATTGCATAAATAAAACCCCAAGCCTTATTTTAAAAAGAGAGTCTTTGATGTGTTTTAATTTATAAAGCGAAACCTCATTCTAGTTGTTGTTGTGTTATATGTCTCCTGCTTCGTCGTGTTTGAGCCATCGGGACGGAGTGGTATTTTGGGAGGGCGATGCAAGACAACGTTCAGGCTGGCATGTACCCAGGTGCATTAGGGGTACTCATTGAGAATTACTTTTTTGGTGAGATCACACTCAGGCTGGCAAATACCAGGTACGTTGGGCCTTCTCCTGGCTAGTTCCTTTGTTGGTGGGATCACATTCGGGCCCATTATGTACCCGGGTGTGTTGTCAGAAGTGAGATAGGTATATAGCATTCTCTCCGCAATACTCACTGTGCTTTCTGCTCCCGAGACAGCTGCTCGTTGTAAGAATCCAGACCTTTTCTGAGTTGTTTCCTGAGGCAACCTTCTTCCTGCTCCAGGACCATCCCTGCCCGGGCTACTAGGTTCCTCTGCTTTTCCCACTCTTCCTCCAGCTGGCGGGCTTGTTCCTTCGACCTCTGTCACATAGAGAAGAGACCAGGTGTCTATTGGGCTGGAAACTCATACTTTTCATATTTGTGTGCTAAAATTGTATTTTACTTTGATACTCTTTTCAGATCACCCATAGTACTAGAAACTCCCTATATGTCAAAACTGGGTTCGCCAGTACACTTAAACTTCAGGAAATCTTTTGACAAACACCTCTCAATGGAAGCAACTGGAGGAAAAATTGTATCGGAGCAATGATTACTACAAGCATTGCACTGTGCACTGTAACAATCACATCACTTGCTTAAAAGGCCAACTCTTTTTTCTATGGTTGCATGCTTCTTAACTGTCTTTAGAACCAAAGGTAGGTACAGGTGATGTGTATGTGTGAGACAGAGAGATGTGGCATGAGGCACAGAGGAATAGTTGCATAATGAAATGCGGGAACAGAGGTGCAAGAAGGTGACAGGAGCTGTTGAATGAGTTGCAGAGGGAGGGCTGCATAATGAGGCACAAGATGAAGAACAGAGAAAGGCAACAGAGAGCTGCAGCCATGTGACTGCTGGTCATATATACTATGTCCTGTGGGAGTGGGAAGAGGTGCGGTGGGGTAGTGGACATTTAAGCACATGATTTTGCATTGCTCTGTGAGTCATCGAAGCATGTAGGCTAAGTTCTGTTTCACTTAGTGGCTTTGTTTCAAAAAGACAGTTTTCTAAAATGTAACCCTGCTCTAAAATGTTCCCTAGGACCGATGCATTTCAATGGGTGAGACGATACAAAAGAATAGAAAATATGCACCAATTGACTAGAGGTTAAAATAAGAAGATTCTGTGATGGCTCTTCACAAATAATGGTAGCACAGTGACAGCAAGACGGGGTGCACTGTTTGTTCAGAATTGGTGAAGAGGGGCCTGGTGGGAGAGGAAGAGCGCCCCCCGGACACTCTGAATCACTGCGGATTGGCCTGGGGGAGAAGAAGAGGCCACATGCCTGCAGCACAAGGAGGTCCCCTGAGCGGCTGGCGAGGTAGCAGGGGGCCATACAGCAGCTAAGAGGATGGGAGTAACCAGCAGCTCTGATCTGCAGCTGGCAGGGGTTATGTTGGACTGACTTCAGATGCTCCTACAAGAAGGCTCTCACCGATAACCGCCAACAACCCAATGACAAACAGCTCTATCTGAAAGTCTCTTCTACTCCAGTCATCCAACGCCGCAAACACAGCCTGCACGTTAACCAGACCTGGATGTGCACCACCTGTCTGAAGCTCAGCCCCACCTCAACATAATTATTGGTATTTACCAAGAACAACAAGCAAAAGTTAGTCAAGCCTGATTCAATACCATCGACCTAGATGGTGATATTATGTGCACTGCTGAGGTCTGCCAAAGCTGCCTGTAACCAGACTTAAAAAAACTAAAATTAAAATAAACCACCGCTCAGCAGGATTCACACAACAGTAGTAACAGAAAAGCATTTTTAGCTATAGTAAATACAATTGTAATAACATTCTGGCTGCACTAGTGGTAAAATCTGTTCTTGTGAGTCCAGGATCTTTGGGTTCAAGTCCTTACTCTTTCAAAAATGTTCTTGGCCCTGCTGCCATTCAGACAAGAGAGGCTTTGCTCTCAGTGGCAGAGCTTCCAACAGGTAAAGGTAATGCAAAGCTGCTTGCTGTTCATGGTAAGAAGCCTCCCTGCAGTCCTCTGTTAGAAAGTCTTCTTGTGGCTCCTCCGTATGCGAGGCATGTTGAGAAGTCTGACTGCACCCGCCCTCCATGTCCCATCCACGCGAAGAAGTCTGAATCCATCTCCTCCGTTTGTATTAATTGGTAAGAAGCCTTTTTTTTTTTTACAGAGTTTTATTTAGCGCAAACTTGACCCGAAGGTTTCAGGTATTGGAGCGCTTTACACAAGCACCAGTTGCGTTACATGAGGACACATTCATTTTTTTGTTAGGCATGGGGAGATTAAGTGATTTGCCCAGAATCCCAGGATGTTGCGTGTCCTTGCAGAGACTCAAACCCGGTTCCCCAGTTTGGAGGTCGACCGCCCTAGCCGTTATGTCACATCCTCTCCCCATGTTAAGAAGAAAGTTTGGTGCTCCTCTGTTCACCATTCACGTTAAGAGGCCTGACTGTGACTCCTCTGTTTGCCATCCATGGTAAGAGGCCTGTCTGCAGCTTCTCCGCTCACCATCCATGGTAGGAAGCCTGACTGTGACTCCTCTGTTTGCCATCCATGGTATGATGCCTGTCTGCAGCTTCTCCGCTCACCATCCATGGTAGGAAGCCTGACTGTGACTCCTCTGTTTGCCATCCATGGTATGATGCCTGTCTGCAGCTTCTCCGCTCACCATCCATGGTAGGAAGCCTGACTGTGACTCCTCTGTTTGCCATCCATGGTAGGAAGCCTGTCTGCAGCTTCTCCGCTCACCATCCATGGTAGGAAGCCTGACTGTGACTCCTCTGTTTGCCATCCATGGTAAGAGGCCTGTCTGCAGCTTCTCCGCTCACCATCCATGGTAGGAAGCCTGACTGTGACTCCTCTGTTCACCATCCATGGTAGGAAGCCTGACTGTGACTCCTCTGTTTGCCATCCATGGTAAGAGGCCTGACTGCAGCTTCTCCGCTCACCATCCATGGTAGGAAGCCTGACTGTGACTCCTCTGTTTGCCATCCATGGTAGGAAGCCTGACTGCAGCTTCTCCGCTCACCATCCATGGTAGGAAGCCTGACTGTGACTCCTCTGTTTGCCATCCATGGTAGGAAGCCTGACTGCAGCTTCTCCGCTCACCATCCATGGTAGGAAGCCTGACTGTGACTCCTCTGTTTGCCATCCATGGTATGATGCCTGTCTGCAGCTTCTCCGCTCACCATCCATGGTAGGAAGCCTGACTGTGACTCCTCTGTTTGCCATCCATGGTAAGAGGCCTGTCTGCAGCTTCTCCGCTCACCATCTATGGTAGGAAGCCTGTCTGTGACTCCTCTGTTTGCCATCCATGGTAAGAGGCCTGTCTGCAGCTTCTCCGCTCACCATCTATGGTAGGAAGCCTGTCTGTGACTCCTCTGTTTGCCATCCATGGTATGATGCCTGTCTGCAGCTTCTCCGCTCACCATCCATGGTAGGAAGCCTGACTGTGACTCCTCTGTTTGCCATCCATGGTATGATGCCTGTCTGCAGCTTCTCCGCTCACCATCCATGGTAGGAAGCCTGACTGTGACTCCTCTGTTTGCTATCCATGGTATGATGCCTGTCTGCAGCTTCTCCGCTCACCATCCATGGTAGGAAGCCTGTCTGTGACTCCTCTGTTTGCCATCCATGGTAGGAAGCCTGTCTGCAGCTTCTCCGCTCACCATCCATGGTAGGAAGCCTGACTATGACTCCTCTGTTTGCCATCCATGGTATGATGCCTGTCTGCAGCTTCTCCGCTCACCATCCATGGTAGGAAGCCTGACTGTGACTCCTCTGTTTGCCATCCATGGTATGATGCCTGTCTGGAGCTTCTCCGCTCACCATCCATGGTAGGAAGCCTGACTGTGACTCCTCTGTTTGCCATCCATGGTATGATGCCTGTCTGGAGCTTCTCCGCTCACCATCCATGGTAGGAAGCCTGACTGTGACTCCTCTGTTTGCCATCCATGGTATGATGCCTGTCTGCAGCTTCTCCGCTCACCATCCATGGTAGGAAGCCTGACTGTGACTCCTCTGTTTGCCATCCATGGTATGATGCCTGTCTGCAGCTTCTCCGCTCACCATCCATGGTAGGAAGCCTGACTGTGACTCCTCTGTTTGCCATCCATGGTAAGAGGCCTGTCTGCAGCTTCTCCGCTCACCATCCATGGTAGGAAGCCTGTCTGTGACTCCTCTGTTTGCCATCCATGGTAAGAGGCCTGTCTGCAGCTTCTCCGCTCACCATCTATGGTAGGAAGCCTGTCTGTGACTCCTCTGTTTGCCATCCATGGTATGATGCCTGTCTGCAGCTTCTCCGCTCACCATCCATGGTAGGAAGCCTGACTGTGACTCCTCTGTTTGCCATCCATGGTATGATGCCTGTCTGCAGCTTCTCCGCTCACCATCCATGGTAGGAAGCCTGACTGTGACTCCTCTGTTTGCTATCCATGGTATGATGCCTGTCTGCAGCTTCTCCGCTCACCATCCATGGTAGGAAGCCTGTCTGTGACTCCTCTGTTTGCCATCCATGGTAGGAAGCCTGTCTGCAGCTTCTCCGCTCACCATCCATGGTAGGAAGCCTGACTATGACTCCTCTGTTTGCCATCCATGGCATGATGCCTGTCTGCAGCTTCTCCGCTCACCATCCATGGTAGGAAGCCTGACTGTGACTCCTCTGTTTGCCATCCATGGTATGATGCCTGTCTGGAGCTTCTCCGCTCACCATCCATGGTAGGAAGCCTGACTGTGACTCCTCTGTTTGCCATCCATGGTATGATGCCTGTCTGGAGCTTCTCCGCTCACCATCCATGGTAGGAAGCCTGACTGTGACTCCTCTGTTTGCCATCCATGGTATGATGCCTGTCTGCAGCTTCTCCGCTCACCATCCATGGTAGGAAGCCTGACTGTGACTCCTCTGTTTGCCATCCATGGTATGATGCCTGTCTGCAGCTTCTCCGCTCACCATCCATGGTAGGAAGCCTGACTGTGACTCCTCTGTTTGCCATCCATGGTATGATGCCTGTCTGCAGCTTCTCCGCTCACCATCCATGGTAGGAAGCCTGTCTGTGACTCTTCTGTTTGCCATCCATGGTATGATGCCTGTCTGCAGCTTCTCCGCTCACCATCCATGGTAGGAAGCCTGACTGTGACTCCTCTGTTTGCCATCCATGGTAGGAAGCCTGTCTGCAGCTTCTCCGCTCACCATCCATGGTAGGAAGCCTGACTATGACTCCTCTGTTTGCCATCCATGGTATGATGCCTGTCTGCAGCTTCTCCGCTCACCATCCATGGTAGGAAGCCTGACTGTGACTCCTCTGTTTGCCATCCATGGTAGGAAGCCTGACTGTGACTCCTCTGTTTGCCATCCATGGTATGATGCCTGTCTGCAGCTTCTCCGTTCACCATCCATGGTAAGAAGCCTGACTGTGACTCCTCTGTTTGCCATCCATGGTATTATGACGGTCTGCAGCATCTCCGCTCACCATCCATGGTAGGAAGCCTGTCTGTGACTCCTCTGTTTGCCATCCATGGTATGATGCCTGTCTGCAGCTTCTCCGCTCACCATCCATGGTAGGAAGCCTGACTGTGACTCCTCTGTTTGCCATCCATGGTAAGAGGCCTGTCTGCAGCTTCTCCGCTCACCATCTATGGTAGGAAGCCTGTCTGTGACTCCTCTGTTTGCCATCCATGGTATGATGCCTGTCTGCAGCTTCTCCGCTCACCATCCATGGTAGGAAGCCTGACTGTGACTCCTCTGTTTGCCATCCATGGTAAGATGCCTGTCTGCAGCTTCTCCGCTCACCATCCATGGTAGGAAGCCTGACTTTGACTCCTCTGTTTGCCATCCATGGTATGATGCCTGTCTGCAGCTTCTCCGCTCACCATCCATGGTAGGAAGCCTGACTGTGACTCCTCTGTTTGCCATCCATGGTAAGATGCCTGTCTGCAGCTTCTCCGCTCACCATCCATGGTAGGAAGCCTGACTGTGACTCCTCTGTTTGCCATCCATGGTATGATGCCTGTCTGCAGCTTCTCCGCTCACCATCCATGGTAGGAAGCCTGACTGTGACTCCTCTGTTTGCCAGCCATGGTATGATGCCTGTCTGCAGCTTCTCCGCTCACCATCCATGGTAGGAAGCCTGTCTGTGACTCCTCTGTTTGCCATCCATGGTAAGATGCCTGTCTGCAGCTTCTCCGCTCACCATCCATGGTAGGAAGCCTGACTGTGACTCCTCTGTTTGCCATCCTTGGTAAGATGCCTGTCTGCAGCTTCTCCGCTCACCATCCATGGTAGGAAGCCTGACTGTGACTCCTCTGTTTGCCAGCCATGGTATGATGCCTGTCTGCAGCTTTTCCACTCACCATCCATGGTAGGAAGCCTGTCTGTGACTCCTCTGTTTGCCATCCATGGTATGATGCCTGTCTGCAGCTTCTCCGCTCACCATCCATGGTAGGAAGCCTGACTGTGACTCCTCTGTTTGCCATCCATGGTATGATGCCTGTCTGCAGCTTTTCCGCTCACCATCCATGGTAGGAAGCCTGTCTGTGACTCTTCTGTTTGCCATCCATGGTAAGATGCCTGTCTACAGCTTCTCCGCTCACCATCCATGGTAGGAAGCCTGACTGTGACTCCTCTGTTTGCCATCCATGGTATGATGCCTGTCTGCAGCTTCTCCGCTCACCATCCATGGTAGGAAGCCTGACTGTGACTCCTCTGTTTGCCATCCATGGTAAGATGCCTGTCTGCAGCTTCTCCGCTCACCATCCATGGTAGGAAGCCTGTCTGTGACTCTTCTGTTTGCCATCCATGGTAAGATGCCTGTCTACAGCTTCTCCGCTCACCATCCATGGTAGGAAGCCTGACTGTGACTCCTCTGTTTGCCATCCATGGTATGATGCCTGTCTGCAGCTTCTCCGCTCACCATCCATGGTAGGAAGCCTGACTGTGACTCCTCTGTTTGCCATCCATGGTATGATGCCTGTCTGGAGCTTCTCCGCTCACCATCCATGGTAGGAAGCCTGACTGTGACTCCTCTGTTTGCCATCCATGGTATGATGCCTGTCTGGAGCTTCTCCGCTCACCATCCATGGTAGGAAGCCTGACTGTGACTCCTCTGTTTGCCATCCATGGTATGATGCCTGTCTGCAGCTTCTCCGCTCACCATCCATGGTAGGAAGCCTGACTGTGACTCCTCTGTTTGCCATCCATGGTATGATGCCTGTCTGCAGCTTCTCCGCTCACCATCCATGGTAGGAAGCCTGACTGTGACTCCTCTGTTTGCCATCCATGGTATGATGCCTGTCTGCAGCTTCTCCGCTCACCATCCATGGTAGGAAGCCTGTCTGTGACTCCTCTGTTTGCCATCCATGGTATGATGCCTGTCTGCAGCTTCTCCGCTCACCATCCATGGTAGGAAGCCTGACTGTGACTCCTCTGTTTGCCATCCATGGTAAGATGCCTGTCTGCAGCTTCTCCGCTCACCATCCATGGTAGGAAGCCTGACTGTGACTCTTCTGTTTGCCATCCATGGTATGATGCCTGTCTGCAGCTTCTCCGCTCACCATCCATGGTAGGAAGCCTGACTGTGACTCCTCTGTTTGCCATCCATGGTATGATGCCTGTCTGCAGCTTCTCCGCTCACCATCCATGGTAGGAAGCCTGACTGTGACTCCTCTGTTTGCCATCCATGGTAAGAGGCCTGTCTGCAGCTTCTCCGCTCACCATCCATGGTAGGAAGCCTGACTGTGACTCCTCTGTTTGCCATCCATGGTATGATGCCTGTCTGCAGCTTCTCCGCTCACCATCCATGGTAGGAAGCCTGACTGTGACTCCTCTGTTTGCCATCCATGGTAAGAGGCCTGTCTGCAGCTTCTCCGCTCACCATCCATGGTAGGAAGCCTGTCTGTGACTCTTCTGTTTGCCATCCATGGTATGATTCCTGTCTGGAGCTTCTCCGCTCACCATCCATGGTAGGAAGCCTGACTGTGACTCCTCTGTTTGCCATCCATGGTAAGAGGCCTGTCTGCAGCTTCTCCGCTCACCATCCATGGTAGGAAGCCTGACTGTGACTCCTCTGTTTGCCATCCATGGTAAGAGGCCTGTCTGCAGCTTCTCCGCTCACCATCTATGGTAGGAAGCCTGTCTGTGACTCCTCTGTTTGCCATCCATGGTAAGAGGCCTGTCTGCAGCTTCTCCGCTCACCATCTATGGTAGGAAGCCTGTCTGTGACTCCTCTGTTTGCCATCCATGGTATGATGCCTGTCTGCAGCTTCTCCGCTCACCATCCATGGTAGGAAGCCTGACTGTGACTCCTCTGTTTGCCATCCATGGTAAGAGGCCTGTCTGCAGCTTCTCCGCTCACCATCCATGGTAGGAAGCCTGACTGTGACTCCTCTGTTTGCCATCCATGGTAAGAGGCCTGTCTGCAGCTTCTCCGCTCACCATCTATGGTAGGAAGCCTGTCTGTGACTCCTCTGTTTGCCATCCATGGTAAGAGGCCTGTCTGCAGCTTCTCCGCTCACCATCTATGGTAGGAAGCCTGTCTGTGACTCCTCTGTTTGCCATCCATGGTATGATGCCTGTCTGCAGCTTCTCCGCTCACCATCCATGGTAGGAAGCCTGACTGTGACTCCTCTGTTTGCCATCCATGGTATGATGCCTGTCTGCAGCTTCTCCGCTCACCATCCATGGTAGGAAGCCTGACTGTGACTCCTCTGTTTGCTATCCATGGTATGATGCCTGTCTGCAGCTTCTCCGCTCACCATCCATGGTAGGAAGCCTGTCTGTGACTCCTCTGTTTGCCATCCATGGTAGGAAGCCTGTCTGCAGCTTCTCCGCTCACCATCCATGGTAGGAAGCCTGACTATGACTCCTCTGTTTGCCATCCATGGTATGATGCCTGTCTGCAGCTTCTCCGCTCACCATCCATGGTAGGAAGCCTGACTGTGACTCCTCTGTTTGCCATCCATGGTATGATGCCTGTCTGGAGCTTCTCCGCTCACCATCCATGGTAGGAAGCCTGACTGTGACTCCTCTGTTTGCCATCCATGGTATGATGCCTGTCTGGAGCTTCTCCGCTCACCATCCATGGTAGGAAGCCTGACTGTGACTCCTCTGTTTGCCATCCATGGTATGATGCCTGTCTGCAGCTTCTCCGCTCACCATCCATGGTAGGAAGCCTGACTGTGACTCCTCTGTTTGCCATCCATGGTATGATGCCTGTCTGCAGCTTCTCCGCTCACCATCCATGGTAGGAAGCCTGACTGTGACTCCTCTGTTTGCCATCCATGGTAAGAGGCCTGTCTGCAGCTTCTCCGCTCACCATCCATGGTAGGAAGCCTGTCTGTGACTCCTCTGTTTGCCATCCATGGTAAGAGGCCTGTCTGCAGCTTCTCCGCTCACCATCTATGGTAGGAAGCCTGTCTGTGACTCCTCTGTTTGCCATCCATGGTATGATGCCTGTCTGCAGCTTCTCCGCTCACCATCCATGGTAGGAAGCCTGACTGTGACTCCTCTGTTTGCCATCCATGGTATGATGCCTGTCTGCAGCTTCTCCGCTCACCATCCATGGTAGGAAGCCTGACTGTGACTCCTCTGTTTGCTATCCATGGTATGATGCCTGTCTGCAGCTTCTCCGCTCACCATCCATGGTAGGAAGCCTGTCTGTGACTCCTCTGTTTGCCATCCATGGTAGGAAGCCTGTCTGCAGCTTCTCCGCTCACCATCCATGGTAGGAAGCCTGACTATGACTCCTCTGTTTGCCATCCATGGCATGATGCCTGTCTGCAGCTTCTCCGCTCACCATCCATGGTAGGAAGCCTGACTGTGACTCCTCTGTTTGCCATCCATGGTATGATGCCTGTCTGGAGCTTCTCCGCTCACCATCCATGGTAGGAAGCCTGACTGTGACTCCTCTGTTTGCCATCCATGGTATGATGCCTGTCTGGAGCTTCTCCGCTCACCATCCATGGTAGGAAGCCTGACTGTGACTCCTCTGTTTGCCATCCATGGTATGATGCCTGTCTGCAGCTTCTCCGCTCACCATCCATGGTAGGAAGCCTGACTGTGACTCCTCTGTTTGCCATCCATGGTATGATGCCTGTCTGCAGCTTCTCCGCTCACCATCCATGGTAGGAAGCCTGACTGTGACTCCTCTGTTTGCCATCCATGGTATGATGCCTGTCTGCAGCTTCTCCGCTCACCATCCATGGTAGGAAGCCTGTCTGTGACTCTTCTGTTTGCCATCCATGGTATGATGCCTGTCTGCAGCTTCTCCGCTCACCATCCATGGTAGGAAGCCTGACTGTGACTCCTCTGTTTGCCATCCATGGTAGGAAGCCTGTCTGCAGCTTCTCCGCTCACCATCCATGGTAGGAAGCCTGACTATGACTCCTCTGTTTGCCATCCATGGTATGATGCCTGTCTGCAGCTTCTCCGCTCACCATCCATGGTAGGAAGCCTGACTGTGACTCCTCTGTTTGCCATCCATGGTAGGAAGCCTGACTGTGACTCCTCTGTTTGCCATCCATGGTATGATGCCTGTCTGCAGCTTCTCCGTTCACCATCCATGGTAAGAAGCCTGACTGTGACTCCTCTGTTTGCCATCCATGGTATTATGACGGTCTGCAGCATCTCCGCTCACCATCCATGGTAGGAAGCCTGTCTGTGACTCCTCTGTTTGCCATCCATGGTATGATGCCTGTCTGCAGCTTCTCCGCTCACCATCCATGGTAGGAAGCCTGACTGTGACTCCTCTGTTTGCCATCCATGGTAAGAGGCCTGTCTGCAGCTTCTCCGCTCACCATCTATGGTAGGAAGCCTGTCTGTGACTCCTCTGTTTGCCATCCATGGTATGATGCCTGTCTGCAGCTTCTCCGCTCACCATCCATGGTAGGAAGCCTGACTGTGACTCCTCTGTTTGCCATCCATGGTAAGATGCCTGTCTGCAGCTTCTCCGCTCACCATCCATGGTAGGAAGCCTGACTGTGACTCCTCTGTTTGCCATCCATGGTATGATGCCTGTCTGCAGCTTCTCCGCTCACCATCCATGGTAGGAAGCCTGACTGTGACTCCTCTGTTTGCCATCCATGGTAAGATGCCTGTCTGCAGCTTCTCCGCTCACCATCCATGGTAGGAAGCCTGACTGTGACTCCTCTGTTTGCCATCCATGGTATGATGCCTGTCTGCAGCTTCTCCGCTCACCATCCATGGTAGGAAGCCTGACTGTGACTCCTCTGTTTGCCAGCCATGGTATGATGCCTGTCTGCAGCTTCTCCGCTCACCATCCATGGTAGGAAGCCTGTCTGTGACTCCTCTGTTTGCCATCCATGGTAAGATGCCTGTCTGCAGCTTCTCCGCTCACCATCCATGGTAGGAAGCCTGACTGTGACTCCTCTGTTTGCCATCCTTGGTAAGATGCCTGTCTGCAGCTTCTCCGCTCACCATCCATGGTAGGAAGCCTGACTGTGACTCCTCTGTTTGCCAGCCATGGTATGATGCCTGTCTGCAGCTTTTCCACTCACCATCCATGGTAGGAAGCCTGTCTGTGACTCCTCTGTTTGCCATCCATGGTATGATGCCTGTCTGCAGCTTCTCCGCTCACCATCCATGGTAGGAAGCCTGACTGTGACTCCTCTGTTTGCCATCCATGGTATGATGCCTGTCTGCAGCTTTTCCGCTCACCATCCATGGTAGGAAGCCTGTCTGTGACTCTTCTGTTTGCCATCCATGGTAAGATGCCTGTCTACAGCTTCTCCGCTCACCATCCATGGTAGGAAGCCTGACTGTGACTCCTCTGTTTGCCATCCATGGTATGATGCCTGTCTGCAGCTTCTCCGCTCACCATCCATGGTAGGAAGCCTGACTGTGACTCCTCTGTTTGCCATCCATGGTAAGATGCCTGTCTGCAGCTTCTCCGCTCACCATCCATGGTAGGAAGCCTGTCTGTGACTCTTCTGTTTGCCATCCATGGTAAGATGCCTGTCTACAGCTTCTCCGCTCACCATCCATGGTAGGAAGCCTGACTGTGACTCCTCTGTTTGCCATCCATGGTATGATGCCTGTCTGCAGCTTCTCCGCTCACCATCCATGGTAGGAAGCCTGACTGTGACTCCTCTGTTTGCCATCCATGGTATGATGCCTGTCTGGAGCTTCTCCGCTCACCATCCATGGTAGGAAGCCTGACTGTGACTCCTCTGTTTGCCATCCATGGTATGATGCCTGTCTGGAGCTTCTCCGCTCACCATCCATGGTAGGAAGCCTGACTGTGACTCCTCTGTTTGCCATCCATGGTATGATGCCTGTCTGCAGCTTCTCCGCTCACCATCCATGGTAGGAAGCCTGACTGTGACTCCTCTGTTTGCCATCCATGGTATGATGCCTGTCTGCAGCTTCTCCGCTCACCATCCATGGTAGGAAGCCTGACTGTGACTCCTCTGTTTGCCATCCATGGTATGATGCCTGTCTGCAGCTTCTCCGCTCACCATCCATGGTAGGAAGCCTGTCTGTGACTCCTCTGTTTGCCATCCATGGTATGATGCCTGTCTGCAGCTTCTCCGCTCACCATCCATGGTAGGAAGCCTGACTGTGACTCCTCTGTTTGCCATCCATGGTAAGATGCCTGTCTGCAGCTTCTCCGCTCACCATCCATGGTAGGAAGCCTGACTGTGACTCTTCTGTTTGCCATCCATGGTATGATGCCTGTCTGCAGCTTCTCCGCTCACCATCCATGGTAGGAAGCCTGACTGTGACTCCTCTGTTTGCCATCCATGGTATGATGCCTGTCTGCAGCTTCTCCGCTCACCATCCATGGTAGGAAGCCTGACTGTGACTCCTCTGTTTGCCATCCATGGTAAGAGGCCTGTCTGCAGCTTCTCCGCTCACCATCCATGGTAGGAAGCCTGACTGTGACTCCTCTGTTTGCCATCCATGGTATGATGCCTGTCTGCAGCTTCTCCGCTCACCATCCATGGTAGGAAGCCTGACTGTGACTCCTCTGTTTGCCATCCATGGTAAGAGGCCTGTCTGCAGCTTCTCCGCTCACCATCCATGGTAGGAAGCCTGTCTGTGACTCTTCTGTTTGCCATCCATGGTATGATTCCTGTCTGGAGCTTCTCCGCTCACCATCCATGGTAGGAAGCCTGACTGTGACTCCTCTGTTTGCCATCCATGGTAAGAGGCCTGTCTGCAGCTTCTCCGCTCACCATCCATGGTAGGAAGCCTGACTGTGACTCCTCTGTTTGCCATCCATGGTAAGAGGCCTGTCTGCAGCTTCTCCGCTCACCATCCATGGTAGGACGCCTGACTGTGACTCCTCTGTTTGCCATCCATGGTATGATGCCTGTCTGGAGCTTCTCTGCTCACCATCCATGGTAGGAAGCCTGACTGTGACTCCTCTGTTTGCCATCCATGGTATGATGCCTGTCTGGAGCTTCTCCGCTCACCATCCATGGTAGGAAGCCTGACTGTGACTCCTCTGTTTGCCATCCATGGTAAGAGGCCTGTCTGCAGCTTCTCCGCTCACCATCCATGGTAGGAAGCCTGTCTGTGACTCCTCTGTTTGCCATCCATGGTATGATGCCTGTCTGCAGCTTCTCCGCTCACCATCCATGGTAGGAAGCCTGACTGTGACTCCTCTGTTTGCCATCCATGGTAAGAGGCCTGTCTGCAGCTTCTCCGCTCACCATCCATGGTAGGAAGCCTGTCTGTGACTCCTCTGTTTGCCATCCATGGTATGATGCCTGTCTGCAGCTTCTCCGCTCACCATCCATGGTAGGAAGCCTGTCTGTGACTCCTCTGTTTGCCATCCATGGTATGATGCCTGTCTGCAGCTTCTCCGCTCACCATCCATGGTAGGAAGCCTGTCTGTGACTCCTCTGTTTGCCATCCATGGTATGATGCCTGTCTGCAGCTTCTCCGCTCACCATCCATGGTAGGAAGCCTGTCTGTGACTCCTCTGTTTGCCATCCATGGTATGATGCCTGTCTGCAGCTTCTCCGCTCACCATCCATGGTAGGAAGCCTGTCTGTGACTCCTCTGTTTGCCATCCATGGTATGATGCCTGTCTGCAGCTTCTCCGCTCACCATCCATGGTAGGAAGCCTGTCTGTGACTCCTCTGTTTGCCATCCATGGTATGATGCCTGTCTGCAGCTTCTCCGCTCACCATCCATGGTAGGAAGCCTGACTGTGACTCCTCTGTTTGCCATCCATGGTAAGAGGCCTGTCTGCAGCTTCTCCGCTCACCATCCATGGTAGGAAGCCTGTCTGTGACTCCTCTGTTTGCCATCCATGGTATGATGCCTGTCTGCAGCTTCTCCGCTCACCATCCATGGTAGGAAGCCTGACTGTGACTCCTCTGTTTGCCATCCATGGTAAGAGGCCTGTCTGCAGCTTCTCCGCTCACCATCCATGGTAGGAAGCCTGTCTGTGACTCCTCTGTTTGCCATCCATGGTATGATGCCTGTCTGCAGCTTCTCCGCTCACCATCCATGGTAGGAAGCCTGTCTGTGACTCCTCTGTTTGCCATCCATGGTATGATGCCTGTCTGCAGCTTCTCCGCTCACCATCCATGGTAGGAAGCCTGTCTGTGACTCCTCTGTTTGCCATCCATGGTATGATGCCTGTCTGCAGCTTCTCCGCTCACCATCCATGGTAGGAAGCCTGTCTGTGACTCCTCTGTTTGCCATCCATGGTATGATGCCTGTCTGCAGCTTCTCCGCTCACCATCCATGGTAGGAAGCCTGTCTGTGACTCCTCTGTTTGCCATCCATGGTATGATGCCTGTCTGCAGCTTCTCCGCTCACCATCCATGGTAGGAAGCCTGTCTGTGACTCCTCTGTTTGCCATCCATGGTAAGAGGCCTGTCTGCAGCTTCTCCGCTCACCATCCATGGTAGGAAGCCTGTCTGTGACTCCTCTGTTTGCCATCCATGGTATGATGCCTGTCTGCAGCTTCTCCGCTCACCATCCATGGTAGGAAGCCTGTCTGTGACTCCTCTGTTTGCCATCCATGGTATGATGCCTGTCTGCAGCTTCTCCGCTCACCATCCATGGTAGGAAGCCTGACTGTGACTCCTCTGTTTGCCATCCATGGTAAGAGGCCTGTCTGCAGCTTCTCCGCTCACCATCCATGGTAGGAAGCCTGTCTGTGACTCCTCTGTTTGCCATCCATGGTATGATGCCTGTCTGCAGCTTCTCCGCTCACCATCCATGGTAGGAAGCCTGACTGTGACTCCTCTGTTTGCCATCCATGGTAAGAGGCCTGTCTGCAGCTTCTCCGCTCACCATCCATGGTAGGAAGCCTGTCTGTGACTCCTCTGTTTGCCATCCATGGTATGATGCCTGTCTGCAGCTTCTCCGCTCACCATCCATGGTAGGAAGCCTGTCTGTGACTCCTCTGTTTGCCATCCATGGTATGATGCCTGTCTGCAGCTTCTCCGCTCACCATCCATGGTAGGAAGCCTGTCTGTGACTCCTCTGTTTGCCATCCATGGTATGATGCCTGTCTGCAGCTTCTCCGCTCACCATCCATGGTAGGAAGCCTGTCTGTGACTCCTCTGTTTGCCATCCATGGTATGATGCCTGTCTGCAGCTTCTCCGCTCACCATCCATGGTAGGAAGCCTGTCTGTGACTCCTCTGTTTGCCATCCATGGTATGATGCCTGTCTGCAGCTTCTCCGCTCACCATCCATGGTAGGAAGCCTGTCTGTGACTCCTCTGTTTGCCATCCATGGTAAGAGGCCTGTCTGCAGCTTCTCCGCTCACCATCCATGGTAGGAAGCCTGACTGTGACTCCTCTGTTTGCCATCCATGGTAAGAGGCCTGTCTGCAGCTTCTCCGCTCACCATCCATGGTAGGAAGCCTGACTGTGACTCCTCTGTTTGCCATCCATGGTATGATGCCTGTCTGCAGCTTCTCCGCTCACCATCCATGGTAGGAAGCCTGTCTGTGACTCCTCTGTTTGCCATCCATGGTATGATGCCTGTCTGCAGCTTTTCCGCTCACCATCCATGGTAGGAAGTTTGTCTGTGACTCTTCTGTTTGCTATTCATGTCTAGGAGTCTTTTCTTCAGCACTGAATATTAGTTTGCTGCATCTCTGTTGATAGTGTTACAGTGTAGACAAAGGTCAAAATCCAAAAAGTATTTCATCATAAAAGTGTCCTTTATCAGAAATCAAATATGCATCTTAACATCTACAAAAAAATAAATTGACACCACAGGTTTTGTAAAAGCGCTTCTTCTGGGCAATTCAATTTATCAATAATTGCAAATATGATAGCGTTTGTGAATAAATTCATTTATCATCATAAAAAAGAAGAAGAAATGGAAAATAGTCCACATCAATTTGAATTCAACACATAATGGCTGCCTCATTCATAATTCATTAATGGCTCCCATTCATCCATAAGTGTCAATACATGTTAGTTCTCACCAACCGTAACGGCAGAAGTCACGGCCATTACAAAGGCCGTCTTCCAGGAAATGTGCTGAAGGTAGCCTCATGAATAGGCTCAAATGGGGGGCACGTTTACTCTGACAAAACTGCATTCAATTCTCAGGGATAGAAATGTCTCCTTAAAGGAATATGAACCTTCCTGATGCCTTCTACAAAGTCTTTGAAAAAAAGAATTTAAAAAAAGAGCTTTGTGAAGATTTTTTCTACATGCTGCAAAGACTGTTAAATGTGCCTTTAGTGAAGAAAACTGCAGTCCAGACCACGCCAAATCAAGGCGATCGGATCGATGCTCTTCTCAAGGTAACAGATTCAAAACCTCTTTCCTGTAAAGAATTACGATGCTCTCGTGGAAGAACGTCTCATTTCTCTCAGGATGTTCATGCAGTCTTCCAGATTGTAAGGCCTCTGAAGCCAGGCAGTCAAACTCAAAGATGCAATTTTGGCTGGCTGGAACTGGCCCCTGAACTTAAATAGGAGATCTGGCCTGCATGGCAGCTTTTCAGGTAGCTGTTCCGCTACGTGCAGAAGGTTGATGTACCATGACTGCTGTGGCCACTCCGGAGCACTGATGGGATCAGAGCAAATGCACATGCAAACATCTTTAACCGACTGATCACTAAGGCATTCCCCAGCATCCCTGATTGGAAGATCCCAAGTGCATAATTGGGACATTTCTTGTCTTCATTTGCGAACAAATTGGGCTGGAAAGCCCTATTCACAAATGATGCATGTTTAGCACCCAATTATGATTCTCTTGGATTGTCCTACTGAATCATCTTCTGCATTCTGGACACCAGGTAGGTGAACTTCTGCGATGCACAAGGTCCTTGCGGACTGCCACGTCCCACATTTGTGGGCTTCTTGAGATAGAGCTCTGGATCTTATGCTCGCCGCTTGCTGGGGAGATAGTTTATTGATGTATTCTCAACACACAGGGAAGATGCTCTGAAGCTTAGTACTAAGAGCCTGAGGGCTAGATAGACTGCCTCAGCCCTAGAAGGTTGACGTGGTAAGTTGTCCCTTTTATTCTACCATGCTCCTTGGACCGACTGACCATCCATGGGGGCTCCCAACCCAACAATGAGGCATCAGTCACAATGGTCTGAGATGGAGTGTTTGGTTGGAAGGGGAAACCTTTCAGGAGACTGGTTGATTGGCACCACCAAGTTAGGAAGTAACTGCAGTCCTTGAGAAGGGTAACTTGTCCTCCCAACTGCACTTGTCGTCCAGCCACTGGTCAATGTTCTCATTTGCTGATGGGCATATACAATTAAAAAAAGATGCAGGACACCATTGAGCCCAGAAGGGAAGGCATCTGACAGGCTTTGGGGTGTTTTATTCTTAAAGGTTTTTGACATTTCAGACAGATAGAACATCACCTCTCCTCTGAAGGACACACTTTTGCTGATAACATGTCTGACCATTCCCAGGTAATGGACGCATTGCACCAACGCTTCTGTGGAGTTATTGACTCTGAGCCCCAGCCGCTGAAGTGCTTTAAGTGCTATATTGTAGTGACTGTGGGCTCGGGCTTCTTGAGATGATGAGATCTTTATGAACCCGTCCTCTAGGCAGGGACAGATGAAAAGTACGACCTCTCTGAGATGGGCTGTAGCCGCCTCCATGCACTTTGAAAAAGTCTGTGATGCTGACTTCCGGCCAAAAGCAGGACTTTCTACTGATGATGAACATTTCCTAGCAGAAATATGTGATGCTTCTGTAGATAGGGATGTGAAAGTATGCGTCACGCCCACCTCTGATGGAGCTCGGGACAAATCTGATGAAGAGCCATAGTGTCTCCTGCTTTATGAATGTACCTGCAGCCCTGAGATCGAGGCTGGGGCGTGAGTCCATCTTCACTCCTTTCTTTCAAACCAGAAAGCAACAGGTGTAAAATCCCTGTCACTTCTGCGATGGAGGGACCGGTTCACTGACTCTTTGGCTAGGAGGATGCCGACTTCCACATGACGCAACTCTTGATGGTATTGAGATTTCTTCCTGGGAGGGATGGATGGAGGTGCAGATTGGAGCCACAGACTATAGTCATTCTGCACAGAGGGAAGGAAGGAGTCACTGGGCGGATTTCCTGAAGCTGCTGTTTTTTTCATCCACCTTTTCCTTTTGTTGTTTTACAGAATGAAAAAAGCATCCCCGGTGTTGTGATTGCTGGTCATACTGCTGAGTCCACTGAGAGCCTTGCACCCTCTGTAGTTGGCAGGTCATGTCACTAGGCCTATACTGATGTTTCTTGTACTTCTTATGGTTTTCAAGGCCCACAGCTTTCAGTGTCTCTAGCTCTGACTTCTTATATAGCATCTTGTTGTCCACATGTGCCCCAACCAAAGTGGTTCAGGAATAGGGAAGCTTTAGGATTCTCTGCTGGGATTCAGGGTTCAGGCACTTAAGGCAGTGAAGTGCCAGACCATGACAACAGCCATGTGCAGCTAAGGCCACTGAACCAGTAGCAACGCTTATGATCTGATGGGAGACCACCACCCCTGCTTGCAGGACGTCATTCAATCCTGTTTGTCTTCTTCTTGCTCTAGTTTTTCCTGGAAATGCCGAAGAGTGCCCGCACGGAAATATCACACTGACCAAGTGAAGTAGTGGCACTTGCTATGTTCATCACAGTTGCTGACGTACCACAGAACTTTCTGATAACCGGAGCTATTTTCTTACTTTCGTTTTCAGAAGGCACCTTTGAAGATGGTGAGATAGGATGGTACCTCCTTTCAGAAGCCACTATGAGTGTCAGGTGGTGGGTCACATCACGAGGTGCCCTTTCTAGCAGCATATATTTTTTCTCTAAGTGCACTGCAGGAGATTTAGCTGATGGCAGGGGTTAGAAATAACCCCATCGCCGGTTCAAGATGTCCTGGAACTAATCACTGCCCTGGGTGCAAACAGGTGGGAGTGCTCTGGACATGGATGTGAGGGGGTGCTCTGGACGTGACTGTGAGGGGGTGCTCTGGACATGAATGTGAGGGGCTGCTCTGGACGTGAATGTGAGGGAGTGCTCTGGACATGAATGTGAGGGAGTGCTCTGGACATGAATGTGAGGGGGTGCTCTGGACATGAATGTGAGGGGGTGCTCTGGACGTGAATGTGAGGGAGTGCTCTGGACATGAATGTGAGGGGGTGGTCTGGGTGCAAACAGGAGGGAGTGCTCTGGACATGAATGTGAGGGGGTGCTCTAGACGTGAATGTGAGGGAGTGCTCTGGACATGAATGTGAGGGGGTGGTCTGGGTGCAAACAGGAGGGAGTGCTCTGGACATGAATGTGAGGGGGTGCTCTAGACGTGAATGTGAGGGAGTGCTCTGGACATGAATGTGAGGGAGTGCTCTGGACATGAATGTGAGGGGGTGCTCTGGACGTGAACGTGAGGGAGTGCTCTGCACGTGAATGTGAGGGGGTGCTCTGGACGTGAATGTGAGGAGGTAGTCTGGGCGCAAACAGGAGGGAGTGCTCTGGACATGAATGTGAGGGAGTGGTCTGGGCGCAAACAGGAGGGAGTGCTCTGGACATGAATGTGAGGGGGTGCTCTGGATGTAAATGAGAGGGAGAGCGCTAGGTGCAAACAGGAGGGGGTGCTCTGGACATGAATGTGAGGGGGTGCTCTGGACGTGAATGTGAGGGGGTGTTTTGGGCACAAACAGGAGTGAGTGCTCTGGACCTGAATGTGAGGGGTTGGGCTGGGCGTAAACAGGAGGGAGTGCTCTGGACAGGAATGTGAGGGGGTGATCTGGATGTGAATGTGAGGGCGAGCTCTGGACGTGAATGTGAGGGGGTGGTCTGGGCGCAAACAGGAGGGAGTGCTCTGGACATGAATGTGAGGGGGTGATCTGGACGTGAACGTGATGGAGTGCTCTGGATGTGAATGTGAGGGGGTGCTCTGGACCTGAATGTGAGGGGGGGGTCTGGGCGCAAACAGGAGGGAGTGCTCTGGACATGAATGTGAGGGAGTGCTCTTGACATGAATGTGAGGGGGTGCTCTGGACATAAATGTGAGGGGGTGCTCTGGATGTAAATGAGAGGGAGAGCTCTAAGCGCAAATAGGAGGGAGTGCTCTGGACATGAATGTGAGGGAGTGGTCTGGGCGCAAACAGGAGGGAGTGCACTGAATGTGAGGGAGGGTTCTGGACATGAATGTGATGGAGTCCTCTCAACATGAACAAGAGAGAGTGTTTTGGGCGCAAACAGGAGGGAGTGCACTGAATGTGAGGGAGGGTTCTTGACATGAATATGAGGGAGGGTTCTGGACATGAATGTGATGGAGTCCTCTCAACATGAACAAGAGAGAGTGTTTTGGGCACAAGCAAGAGAGATTGTTCTGGACACGAACAAGAGGAAGTGCTCTGTACATCAACAGGAGGGAGTTCTCTGGACAAGAGAAGGAGAAAGTGCTCTGGACACGAAAAGAAGACTGTTCTGGGTAAAAATAAAGGGGAGTGCTTCATTCATGACTAAAAGGGAGTGCTCTAGGCACAAACAGGAGGGAGAGCTCTGGGCCTGAATGGGAGGCTGTGCTCTAGGCATGAACAAGAGACTGTTCTGGGTAAAAATAAAGGGGAGTGCTTCGTTCATGAGTAAAAGGGAGTGCTCTGGGCATGAACAGGAGGGAGTGACCTGGATACAAATGAAAGGGAGAATACTCATTCTATGAACATGAGGGAATGCTCAGAATCAGAAGGGAGAATGTGCCTAGAGCAAGAATGAGGAGGCGCCCATCACACAAATGGGGGGGGGGCAAGTTATTGGGACACAAATGAGAGGGTGAGCTCAAGGATGGGAGGGTGGGATCGGAACTCAGAGGGATGGATGTAAGGAGGGTGCGAATATTCCACTTGTAAATGAAACCAAAGTTAGGATCAGTCTAAGTGGGGGAATGCTTACAATATGCAGGAACGCAGTGACTGCTCAGTACCTGAAGCCGAGGATAGGAAGGATTGGCTCCCAAAGGGAAGAGAGCGCTCCGAAATGACAAAGGAAACAGAGTTCAGGACATAAAAGGGAGGGAAGGATCTAAACCTAGAGTGAAGCACAGTGAAGGGGATGAAATGCTAAGAATGCAAAGGAGAACTACTCTGAAAAAGAAGAGGAGTGAAGGAGTGCTCAGAAACCAGACAGGAAGGATGTGCTAAGGGCACACGAGGGAAGGAATGAATCATGTATTTAGAGGTGAGCAGGTTGAGATGTGTCCCCCAGTTATAAGATGTTCTGCCATAGTAGGTGGATTTAATGTTGTATTTGTTCTCAGAAACGCATCTTTTGCTCAGGGATGAGGGTTCTTTGCTCATGAGCTTGGGACAGTAATGGTGGTTCCTGGCTTTGGACCTGGGTTACCTATCTTGTGTTGTGGATGTGTTACTCATGGACATGAAGTCCTTGCTCATAAACATGGGGCCTTTGCTAAGGAAGGGGGGGATCAGTGCTGTGAGCTATGGGGCTCTTTGTAGGGCACTGGCTTGCTGGAGCGGGTTTGTTGCTTGAGGAACAGGCTCCTTCCTCTCAGGTGTTGGGATTAAGTCTTGGAGAGTTGTTGTCGAAGGGCCAGTGTCGTCGCTAGGGGTGTGGGTCTTTCTAAGAGAGGTAGTATTCCTGCTGTGGTGCCTGGGCTTCTAGCTTGTACCTGTTTTTCCTGTCGCTGCAGCTCCTGGCTGTGCCTGATCTCCTCCAGCTGCTGGGGGCTCATGCCTTTCCAACGATAAGGCACTACGCGATCTGGGCCAAAGCAGCTGGCTGCCTGGGAAGGGTTCTCAGTCAAGATGTCCCCAGTCAAGTGGTTGTATATCTCAGCAAAGTTGTCATCTTCCTCCTGCTGCTTCTGCAGCCGCTGGCGCTCTGCTGTCTCAGCAGCCTGTGAAAAAAATGCAACATTAGACTGAAGGCTGGATTGTCTCTGAGACTCTGTTACCTAATTCTGTCCTGAAAGATGCTACCCTGGTTTACTCTTAGGGGCCCTGATCTCGCATGGCAAAAGCTCAATCCTCAGGAAAACCTAGAAGGTTCCAAACATTCAACCTCAAGACATGAGGGGCAGCTGCTCAGTCATGGAGGCTCTGAACGACGTATCTCAAGACGTGAGGGGACGCCGCTCAGTCGTGGAGGCTCTGAACGACGTAGCTCAAGACGTGAGGGGATGCTGCTCAGTCATAGAGGCTCTGAACGACGTATCTCAAGACGTGAGGGGATGCCGCTCAGTCTTGGAGGCTCTGAACGACGAATCTCAAGACGTGTGGGGACGCCGCTCAGTCATGGAGGCTCTGAATGACGAATCTCAAGACATGAGGGGACGCTGCTCAGTCTGGGAAGCTCTGAACAACGAATCTCATGATGTAAGTGGACGCGGCTCAGTCTTGGAGGCTCTGAATGATGTATCTCAAGAGTCAAGACGTGAGGGGACGCCGCTCAGTCTTGGAGACTCTGAATGATGTATCTCAAGATGTGAGGGGACTCCGCTCAGTCATGGAGGCTCTGAATGGCGTATATCAAGACGTGAGGGGACGCCGCTCCATCATGGAGGCTCTGAATGACGTATCTCACGACGTGAGGGGTCGCCGCTCCGTCATGGAGGCTCTGAATGACGTATCTCACCACGTGAGGGGACGCCGCTCCGTGATGGGGGCTCTGAATGACGTATCTCACAACGTGAGGGGACGCCGATCCATCATGGAGGCTCTGAATGACGTATCTCACAACGTGAGGGGACGCCGCTCAGTCATGAAGGCTCTGAATGACATATCTCACGACGTGAGGGGACGCCGCTCAGTCTTGGAGGCTCTGAATGACGTATCTCACGACGTGAGGGGACGCCACTCCGTCATGGAGGCTCTGAATGACGTATCTCACGACGTGAGGGGGCGCCGCTCCGTCATGGGGGCTCTGAATGATGTATCTCACGACGTGAGGGGACGCCGATCCATCATGGAGGCTCTGAATGACATATCTCACGACGTGAGGGGACGCCGCTCAGTCATGAAGGCTCTGAATGACGTATCTCACGACGTGAGGGGACGCCACTCAGTCTTGGAGGCTTTGAATGATGTATCTCATGACGTGAGGGGACGCCGCTCAGTCTTGGAGGCTCTGAATGACGTATCTCACGACGTGAGGGGATGCCGCTCAGTCTTGGAGGCTCTGAATGACGTATCTCAAGACGTGAGGGGACGCCGCTCAGTCTTGGAGGCTCTGAATGACGTATCTCACGACGTGAGGGGATGCCGCTCAGTCTTAGAGGCTCTGAATGACGTATCTCAAGACGTGAGGGGACGCCGCTCAGTCTTGGAGGCTCTGAATGACGTATCTCACGACGTGAGGGGACGCCACTCAGTCTTGGAGGCTCCAAATGACGTATCTCACGACGTGAGGGGACGCCGCTCAGTCTTGGAGGCTCTGAATGACGTATCTCACGACGTGAGGGGACGCCGCTCAGTCTTGGAGGCTCTGAATGACGAATCTCAAGATCAGAGGGGACGTCGCTCAGTCATAGAGGCTCTGAATGACGAATCTCAAGATGTGAGGGGACGCCGCTCCGGCTTGGAGGCTCTGAATGACGTATCTCAAGACGTGAGAAGACGCTGTTCAGTCTTGGAGGCTCTGAATGACGAATCTCAAGATCAGAGGGGACGCCGCTCAGTCATAGAGGCTCTGAATGACGAATCTCAAGACGTGAGGGGACGCCGCTCCGTCTTGGAGGCTCTGAATGACAAATCTTACGACGTGAGGGGATGCCGCTCCGTTTTGGAGGCTCTGAATGACGTATCTCATGACGTGAGGGGACGCCGCTCAGTCATGGAGGCTCTGAATTATGTATCTCATGACGTGAGGGGACACCGCTCAGTCATGGAGGCTCTGAATGACGTATCTCACGACGTGAGGGGACGCCGCTCAGTCATGGAGGCTCTGAATGACGTATCTCACGACGTGAGGGTACGCCGCTCAGTCATGGAGGCTCTTAATGATGTATCTCAAGACGTGAGGGGCCAATGCTCAGTCTTGGAGGCTCTGAATGATGTAACTTAAGACGTGAGGGGACACTGCTCAGTCATGGAGGCTCTGAATGACTTATCTCAAGATGTGAGGGGACACTGCTCACTCTTGGAGGCTCTGAATGACATATCTTAAGGCGCCTGCAGCTCCTGCTCAGTCTTACATGAGACTTAAAAGCAGTCATGGGTTCTAGCAGCTGCAGTTTTCTGATGCTGTAAGGACCACAGAGATCTTGCCCAGATCTACAAGCTGCACCTTTGGGGCCTTGACCTGCCTTGGCTGAGTTGACTTCTGTCCTAGCTCATCGACCCCCGGAGTACTGATATGTGCTAGGTGATTTCTCCTCGGGCCTTGGACTGTTCTGTCGCATGGACCCTAGCATACTTGTTCCATCAATATAGCTGTGTTTGACCCATCATATGTTTGTGACTCAGGGGCCTTGAGCTGTTCAATTCTTGTGACCGCAGGGGCTTTACTCCATTTTGACATTGTGAGTCCAGAGGCCTGCACTGTCATGTCTGTGGGACCCTAGAGGCCATGAGCAGTTCTGTCTCAGGAACACAGAGGCCTGCCCTATCATTGTGCCCCTTGATGCCATGACCTGTCCTACCTTTGTGACACCAGATGGCTTGCTCTGTCTTACAGCTGTGGGCCTTGAGGCCAAGAGCAATTCTGTCTTGGGACCCCAAGGGCATTGCCTTGCCCTATCCTAGTGATCGTAGAAGCCATGTTCAGTTCAGTCTTGAGTCCCGAGGGCCAATGCTATGTTAGGTCTTGGGACCCCCAGAAGTCTATGTCTGTCTTGGAGCACACAACACTCATCCTTGCCCAGACAGGGCATTACCTGTGCTTTGTTGAAGTTCTCAGTTGCAAGGTTAATGGCCTTCCTGCAGTCCTCCTCCATGCGGGCCAAGTGCAGTGCCCGCTCGTCCAGCTCCACTCGCTTTTTGTCGTAGAGATTATCTGCAAGGAAGAATATTGTCACAGCAACCAATGATGTGCGACAAGAAGTCGATGCTTGTAACTGAGCAGAGTTCATGCTAAATACAACACCATGAGGGTTATGCTACAGATAACTCATTTTACCGGCTCTGGACTCCCAGCATCATGAGAGTTCTGAGCTGGTAAGATGAGTTACCTGTAGCATAACTCTCATGATGCTGGGAGTCCTGAACTGGTAAGATTAGTTACCTGTAGCATGACTCATGAGATGCTGGGAGTCGTGAACTGGTAAGATGAGTTACCTGTAGCATGACTCCCAGCATCATGAGAGTTCTGCTACAGGTAACTCATTTTACCGGGTCAGGACTCCTAGCGTCATAAGAGTTATACTACAGGTAACTCATTTTACCAGCTCCGGACTCCATGACATAGATAACAAATATTGCAGGTTTAAGCCTCTCAACATCATCTAAGCTACACAACAGGTAAAACATTATATTGAGTCAAGATTCCATACTCACAGAGTGTCACAGAGTTCTCAGAGGCTCACAACTCAGAAAACAGAGCTAGCCCTTGGTTTATACACAGCAGAGATATCGCTTAAATTACACAGATTTATGAATTTCACAAGCCAGAGGCAGAGCTATTCCTGGATTTAAAACGTTTATCAGAGAGGTCGGGTGGCTTCAGCAACTCTGCCTTGAGCATCTTCACCCGGGGCTCGATTGTCACATACAGAAGGCCTTGCAGTCACCAAAACTAGATTCTAGGGGCTTATGTGATCCCTCTGCCTTTATCTAATTCAGGGTGACAATGCCTGAGAATTTAGTATCTCCCAGACACCTGGAGTACTGGTGTCCCACCCAGAGGCCAAGGAAAGGGCGAGTCCCTAGACTTTGGGGGTCACAGATGCATCAAGAAGCCAAAGGACAAGTGACAGTTCCGTCTCCTCTGGATCACACTTTATCATGTTATCTGTAGAGGCCTGGCACACTTAGGGCCCTTTCCAATTTGCTTTCCTCTGCAGGGTTCTAAGACACAGGCAGGGACTGTGGTTCCTCTTCCTGGGGGCAGCAAGGTCCAGCATGGAAAGTATAACCAATATACCAGAGACTGCCGGGCATCAAGGCAAAATATTTCTGCCCTAGGCTTTCATTTTGCAAATTTTTGTTTTTAAGTGCATTAGTCCACTTAGTTAATCTAAAGTTAACCAAGGCAATCTCTGTCCGAAAGCACACAACGAGAACTTGCTGTGCTCTGTGACATGGAGCATCTGTTAAAACTATTTGTCCAGAAGGTGCTTCGTGGATGGGGTTTATACAAGTAGCCATCACTCCAGCTGCTGGTCTTCAGCTATCAGTCCCATGACCTCTGGGAGAATTGAAAATAGAGAAGGAATCTCTGATAATTCACCATCAGTTCAGCACTCAAGGGATCAAAGCATCTGAAATTCTTGCAAGTGCAGTTACCTGCGTATTTGCTCGGTGCTGGGACACACTCTTAGGCTCACACTGATACATAGCTGGTGGTTACCTGCATTCTTTCTCTGTGCTTGGACACACACTCATAGGCTTGCACTGATACATAGGTGGTGGTTACCTACGTACTTACCCTGTGCTTGGACACACAATCTTCGACTCGCACTTATACATAGCAGATAGTTACTTGTGTACTTGCTCGCTGTTTGGACACACACTCTTAGGTTCGCACTGATAAACAGGTGTTGGTTACTTGCATACTTACTCTGTGCTTGAACACACACTCCTAGCTTCACACTGATACATACCCGGTAGAGACCTGCATACTTACTCTGTGCTTGAACACACACTCCTAGCTTCACACTGATACATACCCGGTAGAGACCTGCATACTTACTCTGTGCTTGGATACACACTCTTAGGCTCACAGTGATACATAGCAGGTGGTTACCTGCATACTTACTCTGTGCTTGGAAACACACTCTTAGACTTACACTGATACGCAGTGGGTGGTTACCTGTGTACTTGCTTGGTGCTTGGACACACACTCTTAGGCTAGCAGGGATACATAGCAGATGGTTACCTGCGTTCTTACTCTGTGCTTGGGCACACACTCTTAGACTCACTGATACACAGCGGGTGGGTATCTGCATTCTTACTGTGCTTAGACACACACTCTTAGGCTCACACTGATTGACAGCCGGTGGTTACCTGCATTCTTACTCGTTGCTTGGACACACACTCTTAGGCTCACAGTGATACACAGCCGGTGGTTACCTGTGTACTTACTCTGTGCTTGAACACACACTCCTAGCTTCACACTGATACATACCCGGTAGAGACCTGCGTACCTACTCTGTGCTCGGAAACACTCTCTAAGGCTCACACAGATACACAGCCTGTGGTTACCTGTGTACTTACTCTGCGCGTGAACACACACTCCTGGGTTCACACTGATACATACCCGGTAGTTACCTGCGTACTTACTCTGTGCTTGGCCACACACTTATAGGCTCACTCAGATAACCAGCCGGTGGTTACCTGTGTACTTACTCCGTGCTTGAACACACACTCCTAGCTTCACACTGATACATACCCGGTAGAGACCTGCGTACTTACTCTGTGCTTAGACACACACTCTTAGGCTCACACTGATACACAGCCGGTGGTTACCTGCATTCTTACTCGTTGCTTGTACACACACTCTTAGGCTCAAACTGATAGATAGCAGGTGGTTACCTGCGTACTTACTCTGTGCTCGGAAACACACTCTAAGGCTCACACAGATACACAGCCGGTGGTTACCTGTGTACTTACTCTGTGCTTGAACACACACTCCTGTGTTCACACTGATACATACCCGGTAGTTACTTGTGTACTTACCCTGTGCTTGGCCACACACTTTTAGGCTCACACAGATACACAGCCGGTGGTTACCTGTGTACTTGCTCGGTGCTTGGACACACACTCTTAGGCTAGCAGGGATACATAGCAGGTGGTTATCTGCGTTCTTACTCTATGCTTGGGCACACACTCTTAGACTCACTGATACTCAGCGGGTGAGTATCTGCATTCTTACTGTGCTTAGACGCACACTCTTAGGCTCACACTGATACACAGCCGGTAGTTACTTGTGTACTTACCCTGTGCTTGGATGCACACTCTTAGGCTCACACAGATACACTACAGGTGGTTATCTGCGTTCTTACCCTGTCCTTGTGCACACACTCTTAGGCTCCCACTGGTACATAGCTGGTGGTAAACTGCATACTTGCTCAGTGTTTGGACATACACTTATGCTCACAGTGACACATAGCTGTTAGTAACCTTGCGTCTTTACTCTTCGCTTGGACACAAACTCTTAGGCTCGCACCGATACATATTCAGTGGTTGCCTGTGTACTTGCTCTGTGCTTGGACATAAATTGTTGAGCTCACACAGATTCATAGTGGGTGGTTACCTGCGTAATTACTCTGTGCTTGGACACACACTCTTAGAAGCACACAGGTACATGGCCAGTGGTTACCTGTGTACCTCGTCTGTGCTTGGACACAATCTGAGAAGCACATTGATATATGGCCAGTAATCACCTGTGTATTCACTCTGTACTTGGACATACACTCTTAGACGCATACTTATTCATAGCAGGTGGTTACCTTAGTTCTTACTCTGTGCTTGGACACAAACTCCTAGGCTGCACTGATACATAAATGGTGGTTACCTCAGTACTTGTTCTGTGCATGGAAACACACTCTTAGGATCCAACTGATACAAACTCAGTGGTTACCTTAGTTCTTACTCTATGCTTGAAAACACACTCTTAGGCTCACATGGATACATAACAGGGTGTTACCTGTGACTTGTTCTGTGCTTGGACACACACTCTTAGATGCACACTGATACATGGGCAGTGGTTACCTGTGTACTCGCCCTGTGCTTGGACACAAATTCTTGGGCTCACACAGATTCATAGTGGGTGGTTACCTGCATACTCACTCTTTGCCTGGACATGCTCTCTCACGCTCACAAAGATAGCGGCTGGGTGGTTACCTGCATACTTGCTCTGTGCCTGGTTGCGTTCTTTCTCTTTCCTCTGATCAGTCAGCCATTTCCTTGTAAGCTCCTCCTGCCCTTTCTGCCGTTCCTGCTTGTTGAGATCCTCACCAGCCAGCTTCTGTAGGCTAGCTGGCCCGCAGCGGGGGTCATCATCAGAGACCCGAGCAGGTTTGTCTTTCTTAAGAGCCTGGGGGTCATATAGGTCAAACTCCCGCCGAGTCTCAGGAGGCTGAACCTGCTCCCGGAACTCCTGAACCTTCTTGTTGATGCTCCGAGCAAAACTATTCTGTTCAGCTTCTAGGATCTGGGCGACCTTGTCCGACTGAACACGATCTGCATCTGTGGGGGCAAACATATATCCTTAGAATGAAGCTTGCTACTATTATGGCACAGAGGCAAGTAAGTGAGACACTCAGAGATGTTCACCCAGCATGTTTCTGTCCCTATAAGACCCTGGCTGGCTAGAACAAGGACACCCCCAAAAAAGAAGTAATCAGGTGTCACCGGCTAGGGCTTGTGCAGTAGGAGCCAAGGAGACTATACAAGATCATATGTGGAAGTGAAGTAGGGGAAGACAAACAATATTTCAAGTCTTCCCCATTTCATTTTCTGGGCACACCACTGGTGTCCTTGAGGAGCACTTGTGCAGTTGGAGGAATCCATGGGGATTGGAGGCCACAAAAACCCAGCCAAAAAACAACAAGCATAGGCAATGCCAATAACTCTGGCTTGTGTCTGAAAGTGCCTCTTCAGTCGCTGGAGGGTTTAGGCGTTCAATACATTATCATAAGGGTGCTCTCTTACTCATCTTTGCACACATGCAAACATTCATTCACCCACTCACTTATTGTTGAATTTACCCACTGACCCATAAACAATAAAACACACACGCAAAAGTTCAACAAGCACATTCGTAATAAATTAGAAGACTAAAAGTAGAAATAAATGCTGCTGCCTACGCATTATGCTTGCAATAAAAACTAAAATTAAACCTAGCAACAGCCGACTGTATTCCAATGATATTGTGTATAGTGTATGATTGTTTTAAAGTTCCAACAAGGGCGCCACATTGAGACGCAACGAGTTGAATATTTTAGAATGATAAACAGTGTCACACTATGGACAGCAATACCATATCAAGATGGCTGACTGGTTTAGGTTTAACTGTGTTTTATTTGGCAAAATTACAAAACAGCACCGCCTAAGTTGACTTTGGGGCCAGCAGAAAGCTTCTTACTCTTTAACTCCAAGGCTCTCTGCTGCACTGAGGTTCTTTACCTCCGGGGCTCTCCGCTGCACTAATGCAGCTCTTTACCTCTGGGGCTCTCCGCTGCACTAATGCAGCTCTTTACCTACGGGGCTCTCCGCTGCACTAATGCGGCTCTTTACCTCCGGAGTTCTCTGCTGCACTAACAAGGCTCTTTACATCCGGGGCTCTTTGCTGAAACTAATGAGGCTCTTTACCTCCAAGGAACTCCGCTGCACTAACGAGGCTCTTTACCTCCGGGGTTCTCTACTGCACTAACAAGGCTCTTTACCTCCGGGGCTCTTCGCTGCACTAATGAAGCTCTTTACCTCCGGGATTCTCCTCTGCACTAATGCAGCTCTTTACCTCCGGGGCTTTCTGCTGCACTAAGAAGGCTCTTTACTGACAGGGCTCTCTGCTGCACTAACGCAGCTCTTTACCTCCGGGGCTCTCCGCTGCACTAATACGCCTCTTTACCTCCGGGGCTCTCTGCTACACTAATGCTGCTCTTTACCTCCATGGCACTCCGCTGCACTAATGAGGCTCTTTACCTCCAGGGCTCTCCGCTGCACTAATGAGGCTCTTTAATGCCAGGGTTCTCCACTGCACTAATGAGGCTCTTTACCTTCAGGGCTCTCCGCTGCACTAATGAGGCTCTTTACCTCAGGGCTCTCTCCTGCACTGATGAGGCTCTTTACCTCCGGGGCTCTCTGCTGCACTAATGCAGCTCTTTACCTCTGGGGCTCTCCGCTGCACTGATGAGGCTCTTTACCCCAAGGCTCTCTGCTGCACTGATGAGGCTCTTTACCTCCGGGGTTCTCCGCTGCACTAACAAGGCTCTTTTCCTCCAGGGCTCTCCGCTGCACTAATGAGGCTCTTTACCACCAGGGCTCTCCGCTGCACTAATGAGGCTCTTTACCTCCAAGGCTATCCGTTGCACTGATGAGGCTCTTTACCTCCAAGGCTCTCCGTTGCACTGATGAGGCTCTTTACCTCCAAGGCTCTCCACTGCACTGATGAGGCTCTTTACCTCCAGGGCTCTCCGCTGCACTAATGAGGCTCTTTACCTCCGGGGTTCTCTACTGCACTAACAAGGCTCTTTACCTCCGGGGCTCTTCTCTGCACTAATGAGGCTCTTTACCTCCGGGGCTCTCCTCTGCACTAATGCAGCTCTTTACCTCCGGGGCTTTCTGTTGCACTAAGAAGGCTCTTTACCGACAGGGCTCTCTGCTGCACTAACGCGGCTCTTTACCTCCGGGGCTCTCCGCTGCACTAATACGCCTCTTTACCTCCGGGGCTCTCTGCTGCACTAATGCGGCTCTTTACCTCTGGGGCTCTCTGCTGCACTAATGAGGCTCTTAACCTCAGGGCTCTCCACTGCACTAATGAGGCTCTTTACCTCAGGGCTCTCCACTGCACTGATGAGGCTCTTTACCTCCGGGGCTCTCTGCTGCACTAACGAGGCACTTTACCTCCGGGGCTCCCTGCTGCACCAACTAGGTTCTTTACCTCCGGGGCTCTCCACTTCACTAATGCGGCTCTTTACCTCCAGGGTTCTCTGCTGCACTAACAAGGCTCTTTACCTCCGGGGCTCTTCGTTGCAATAATGAGGCTCTTTACCTCCAAGGATCTCCACTGCACTAACGAGGCTCTTTACCTCCAGGGTTCTCCACTGCACTAATGAGGCTCTTTACCTCCAGGGCTCTCCGCTGCACTAATGAGGCTCTTTAACTTCAGGGTTCTCCACTGCACTAATGAGGCTCTTTACCTTCAGGGCTCTCCACTGCACTAATGAGGCTCTTTACCTCAGGGCTCTCTCCTGCACTGATGAGGCTCTTTACCTCCGGGGCTCTCTGCTGCACTAATGCAGCTCTTTACCTCTGGGGCTCTCCGCTGCACTGATGAGGCTCTTTACCCCCAAGGCTCTCTGCTGCACTGATGAGGCTCTTTACCTCCAAAGCTCTCCACTGCACTGATGAGGCTCTTTACCTCCAGGGCTCTCCACTGCACTAATGAGGCTCTTTACCTCTGGGGCTCTCCGCTGCACTGATGAGGCTCTTTACCCCCAAGGCTCTCCACTGCACTGATGAGGCTCTTTACCTCCAGGGCTCTCCACTGCACTAATGAGGCTCTTTACCTCCAAGGCTCTCCACTGCACTGATGAGGCTCTTTACCTCAGGGCTCTCTCCTGCACTGATGAGGCTCTTTACCTCTGGGGCTCTCTGCTGCACTAATGCAGCTCTTTACCTCCGGGGCTCTCCGCTGCACTAATGCGGCTCTTCACCTCTGGGGCTCTCCGCTGCACTAATAAGGCTCTTTACCTCCATGGGACTCCGCTGCACTAATGAGGCTCTTCAACTCCAGGGTTCTCCACTGCACTAATGAGGCTCTTTACCTCCAGGGCTCTCCGCTGCACTAATGAGGCTCTTTAACTCCACTGCACTAATGAGGCTCTTTACCTTCAGGGCTCTCCACTGCACTAATGAGGCTCTTTACCTCAGGGCTCTCTCCTGCACTGATGAGGCTCTTTACCTCCGGGGCTCTCTGCTGCACTAATGCCGCTCTTTACCTCTGGGGCTCTCTGCTGCACTAATGCAGCTCTTTACCTCTGGGGCTCTCCGCTGCACTGATGAGGCTCTTTACCCCCAAGGCTCTCTGCTGCACTGATGAGGCTCTTTACCTCCGGGGTTCTCCGCTGCACTAACAAGGCTCTTTTCCTCCAGGGCTCTCCGCTGCACTAATGAGGCTCTTTACCACCAGGGCTCTCCGCTGCACTAATGAGGCTCTTTACCTCCAAGGCTCTCCACTGCACTGATGAGGCTCTTTACCTCCAAGGCTCTCCACTGCACTGATGAGGCTCTTTACCTCCAGGGCTCTCCGCTGCACTAATGAGGCTCTTTAACTCTAGGGCTCTCCGCTGCACTGATGAGGCTCTTTACCTCCAGGGCTCTCCGCTGCACTAATGAGGCTCTTTAACTCCAGGGCTCTCTGCTGCACTGATGAGGCTCTTTACCTCCGGGGCTCTTCGCTGCACCGATGAGGCTCTTTACCCCTGGGGCTCTTCACTGCACTGATGAGGCTCTTTACCACCAGGGCTCTCCACTGTACTAATGCAACTCTTTACTTCTGGGGCTCTCCACTGCACTAATGAAGCTCTTTACCTTCAGGGCTCTCCACTGCACTAATGAGGCTCTTTACCTCCAGGGCTCGTGTGAATATCAACATTGCTCTATTCTTCACCCGCATGGATGGATGAAGATCAGGAAAATACAGCAACTCCTGCCTCCCGATGGCACCGTCTTTCTAATCAATGGCCTCTCTGAGGATTCGGTCCTCCAGTCTAGCGTCTTCACTACCAGCATCACTGGACAGCAGCACCCCTTTCTTGTCTCTTTGAGTTGGGGGTGAGTTGGAAGACCCTCCGCAACAATTTGTTGCACTCATTAGAGGAAATTCCCAACAGCACCATCAGCACAGGCTCCCAGCTGGTCGGCCTGCCTGTGATACTGCTTCCGTTGCACCCCCAAGATGCACACATGGGTATCTTGTCAAGTGTGTCCAGCTTCTCCTCAAGTTTCATCATGGTGGTGGCAGCGTTCTCTCTGGACTTCTAGCTCCACTACCAACATATGCTTCTCCGGTGAGTGACCCTGCCCTCGTCACAGTCAGCGCTGCTCCACAGCACGTTTCTCCAATGAGTAGCTCTACAGCCACCTGCCGGTAGCTCTACAGCCATCTGCCGGTAGCTCTACAGCCACCTGTCGGTAGCTCTACAGCTACAGTCTACAGGCTTCAACAAAGTGTAATACCAATCCATTGTTTAGATCTATTGGCTTTAACATATGCTTTTCATAAGTCAGGCCTACTGCTTTTGTCAACACGTTTCATAACTTTTGCCAATTTACTAATCAGGCATGTATGCTTTAAAACTGGCTAGTCACCATAACCAACACAGCCTGCTAAGGGAAACAACCTTTACAATGCGGCCATTACACCGCGATACCTTTACAACGCGGTTGTTACAATGACCGCGTTGTTAGTACTCAATGCATTTACATTGCAAGTCTTTACAACAACTTCCAGTAGGGGGCGCTGAGGTATTGGAAATGAATTCCAACACCTTCCCTACTATTGCGCAAACTGGAGTAGGAATAGTAAATAATACTATTCCTAAGTGCAGCGCGCTTCCTAGCGGAAGTCGGGTAAAGACTTGCAATGTAAATGCATCGCGTACTAACAAAGTGGTCATTGTAACGACCGCGTTGTAATAGCACGCAATGTAATACATCGCATAGTAAAGTGCTATATTCGCCTGCTATATATACTGAGTAAAGATTTCCCACAAGGGAACCATAGGCGTATTGTCATAAAATTACAAATACATGCAAACTTTCCAGTTGGTAAAACAATATACAACCCCTCCGATGGAGGCTGAACAGGGACAATAAGGGGGTGATTAGGATGGCGTAACGCCTTCGTAACCTGATTCACCCATCGCTAGATTACAATGGCGTTGGGTAACGCGGCGGATGGAAAGTCCATCTGCCGCTTTTCTGCTGGTCGGCAATCGCTACGCAGGCACCACCATCCATATTATGATGTGGGGTGTTTGAGGCCTTTCCATGACGGCGATGCCGCCGTGAAAATGCTGGTGGGGATTCGCTTTGGGGGCCCATTGCGGCCTCCCCAACCCCCGGGGGGGGTTGGGGAGCTGCACTTGGGGGGTACCTATGGTACCCCTTACACTGCCATGCACAAGGTGGCAGGCACCGCGCGGTGCCTGCCACGTTGTGCATGGCAATGCACAACATGATATTTTAGCATTGCAGCGGGTGCAGCAGCACCAGCTTCGATTTTAAAATGCCAGATGCGACCGCCGCAGTGGTGGTCGCATCATAATTGGGGTGGCGGTGCCGCTGCATGGCAGGCGGGCGGTCCCGTTACCGCTAGGGTAAAAGTAAAGGCTAAAGTCCGCCCGCCATCCTAATAACCTCCTAAGTTTGTAAATCTTCGCCCCCCCGGGTTTGTCTAATAGAGTAGCCAACAACAGCGTCCCTTCCCAGTGCGGTGATCTGTGGGCTTCCATGAAGCTGAATACCTGCTTCTGGCCTTTACCACAGGGTGACACCAATCCTTCCTTCAAGACCATTCTATTTTATGAATAGCTTTTCACACTAAATAAGTCAGGGCCTACTGCCCTTGTCATTTAATAATAAACATATCAAACCAATGGCATCTGACTTTTCACAATGAACTATTCAAGCCGTTAGCCTTTATCACTGACTCGTCACCATACGTTGTCCAGGCCTACTGTACTGTGCATAATCAGGCATACAGCCATGACATTATAAATATGTACAAAACCACATGCAACTCTTCTGAAAAAGGTGCTAACGAGGATAGCCACATTGCAAACATTCAACTTCAAGGTTTTATCAGAGGGAGCGACCGACTCCAAAATCCTTGGCGAGGACTTAGGTTAACAACGAAATTTCAAGAAGCAAAAAATCTGTCTACAGATAACAGGGTGCAGAACTCTCCGCCCTTAAAACGCATATTGCTTTAATATCTGCTTTCACAACAAATAACACAAAAGACGATCGGAGGCGGCTTGCAATACGTCTAGAAACTGGCAATCGCTCGGGGTAGCACTCCAACCCACCTTGCATTTGCTCACCATGCCACCTCAGTTTGGACCCAGCCAAAAACAAATCAGTCTTGACCCTGCTCCTCATGGGAAGAGTCCAGCCCGAACTACCAAGCCAGATCCTTCCTCAGCTGGAACACAAGCAACCCAGGGCCAGTTTCGACCTTGCTATGGGCTCATCACCCGGGTACAGCTTGGTTCTAGTGACACAGCGAGCACGGAAAACCCATGTCTGGGCATACCCATGCCATTTAGGGCAGAACATAAAACACATACAAAGGCGATCGGAGGAGGCTTGCAATAAGTCTAACCGTTCGCAATCGCTCAGAGTAGCACTCCAACCCATCATTTTTTTGCCCACCATGCCACTTCAGTTTGGACCCAGCCATATCCAAATCAGTCTTGACCCTGCTCCTCATGGAAACAGTTCAGCCCGAACTGCCTGGCCAGGTCCTTCCTGAACCAGAACACAAGCAACCCAGGACCGGTTTCGCCCTAGTTACTGGCATTTTAATAACATTTTCCATTAAACAACTCAGACTTCTAGTCTTTATCATTGTACTCTCACCGAACCAACTGAGGCCTAGTACTTTGAGCATAAGCTTTTCCACGACAACCACCGGAATACAGTCATAAAAAGGCATAAAGTTACAAATATATAGAGAATTAGAGTCAGCACAACAAAACAATACATTCACAAGAGGGCCTAAGAAGGATTATTGCAGTATAAATCTACCCCTAGGGTTTGTCGCGGGGGTAACCAACATCAAAACTCTTGCCTCCTAAACTCTGTGAGTTTCCATGTAACACAATATCTATCTACAGGCATCGACAGAGTGCAGTAGCCATGTGTCCTTAAGGCCTATAGGCTTTAACATAGGGTTTTATTTTCACAATAAGTATGTTAGGTCTACTGCCTTTTGTCATCATTTTAAATAAGGCATGGATCAGGCCTTCAGTATTACCCATCAAATGGGCACCATACTAAAACATTCCAGCAGTACTGAGCTCATGTATTCACACAAGGCGCAAGGCGCCAGTGGAAGCGCACAACTTCTACCCATTGAATTGCTGTTCTCAATGTTACCAGTATGTGGGTGGAGAAGAGCACCTGAATGCTCATTTTCTATTGATCACATAAGGCAGGCATCTGATGCGACGCTGAGTAGACAAAACTACAGGAAAACAGAAGGGACAAGGGAAAATGGCAGGATGGCACAGGTTCAGACCGTCAAAAGATCTGTATTGAACCAGCTGTATAAGTCACTATAAAGAAAAGGACAAGAAGTTAAAAAGAACTCTTGGACTTCAGAGTAAGTTTATCCAATGAGATACTATTCCCTATTCCCACTGCAGACTACTCTAGTTCTCACAGTTAGAAACGGGACACAAAAGGAGCGGGGAAAGAAATGTAATTTCTTAATACTGCCCTCTCACACTTTTCAGTGTCATGCTTCATCATTGGGCCGCATCTGAAGCCCAGGTGCAGACCAACACACTGGGCGGAGTGCAAAAGACATTTTTTGAATATACAGTGGTGAGGAAAAGAAAGTATACAAACAGATAAAGAAATGGGGAAAAGTTGTTTCCTCAAGAAGGGATCATAAAGTGCAAAACACAAAAAGGAAGAATACATAGGGGAAAGGAATGAAACCAATAGTTTTTGTAAAGAGCTCTTCTCCTCTCTTAATTGAAACGGCCTGTGAACCGCTTCATCTATAAGTCACTGCTTGGGTATGTATGCTCCTTGTTAAAATATGGAGGCCCAAGGCCAATAGTGATTCTAGTGAACTCTCCCAAATATTGGATGGCCTAGACGCCTCTTTTTCAAAATTTGCGATACCCCACTTACTACTCCAAGATCAGCGGAAGTCCTCTTCCCAGTCAGAGTCCACCGACGATAACGGTGCTCTGTTTTCCTCGCGTTTAAGGCGTTGCTTCATGCAGGCTGGCTTGATGATTATTGTAGGGTCATCTCTCAGTTCTTGTAAGGATTTTCTCTCATTGTTAGGCAGGTTAAAGAATGGTCTCCCTCCGTCTTCTGTCTCCATCCTTTCAATATTTCTCAGGATCGCCTGTTCACCTACTTCTGGGGGTAATTGTCCCAGTGTGGGTACAAACGTTGACTTGTTTCTTAAACCTGTATCTCCCTCTTCTTCCGAGGAGGCTCCTTTCCTTCAAAAACACCTTCAACCTTACAATGTGGGAAAATCTAGCAAGTTCGCACTTTAATTTTTTAAGGGTCTAAAACTTGTTTGTGGGAACAAAGTTGACTGCACATTTCAAGGAATTGGGCCATACAGAAAAAGATTTAAACTGGACTGTACTTGATAGACTCTTCATCCCACCCCACACGTTCGACATCGCCAATTTCCTACTGGTTAGGGAACAGCGTGGGTGGACAGACTGAGCAGCAGCCACAGGTGTTTGAATGACTGCATCCCCTGGTTTCAACTTTATGCGATTATAAGTAAATAATGGGCGAAAGACCTAGCACACATGAGTAATGTTACACAGTCTGAAATAATGAATGTGGGTATTAGAACAGACTTAGTTCATAAGATTAATGTTACGGAGTGCACTCACTGGACATATAAAGCGAATGGTGCGGAATGTAAAGATGGCCGCAAAAAACGAGCGGTCATACACAGCGCAGATTGCACATGATTCTGAGGAAAAAGAAACAGTGTGGAATTTCATGATGGCCGCTGTAGTGAGTGACGGAAGGTTGAGATAATAGACGGCCTAGTTGTTATGGACCGCCCTACACGCAGACGTGCCCACGTGACAGGTGTGAAGCGATGCCTTAAACGAGAGGAAAACAGAGCACCGTTATCGTCGGTGGACTCCGACTGGGAAGAGGACACCCGCTGATCTTGGAGTAGTAAGTGGGGTATCGCAAATTTTGGAAAAGAGGCGTCTAGGCCATCCAATATTTGGGAGTTCACAAGAATGATTTTTGGCCTTGGGCCTCCATATTTTAACAAGGAGCATACATACCCAAGCAGTGACTTATGGATGAAGCGGATCACGGGCAGTTTCAATTAAGAGAGGAGAAGGGCTCTTTACAAAAACTATTGGTTTTATTCCTTTCCCCTATTTATTCTTCCCTTCATTAAGACAACCGGGAAGACATGCACTGACATAGTGGTCTATAGACCGTAACAGTTGAAGGACCCAAGAGGAAACATATGCAGTGTGAATTAGGTAACCATATTGTTGGACCTACGTCCTAGGGGTAGCTTGGCTCAGGTCACTTGGCTCACCACTCCGTTTGGCTTTTCAGGCCTGCATCTCACTCAGCTCGCAATCCTGCGCCACATCACCCAAAAAGAACACTACACCGATTTTCTTTGTAAAGAGTTACTGAAACTTTATAACATTTCTTTTCTGATAAGGATCCGGTTCTCAATTCAACAATACAATCGGAACCAATTCATTTCATTTGCATTGGAACTTCTCTCTATAGTCTAAGTCCAAACCTGGACGTTCCTGTCCTAGATAATCTTTTCTCCTTTAACAGTGGTCCTTAGTTTCCCATGACAGGGTAAAACATTACATTTGCATTCAAAATGACAATACCTTTCAACATTACACCTTATAAAGTGATTACAGAAATACCCTCAGAGCTTCAAATCACATTTCAAAAGAACATTTAGTCCCTTCTGAATATTCTTGGACTCTTATACTGCTAAATCTGTCCAATCTCCGCCTTCTAGGCGCTACGTTGGACCTTTACTGGCTGGCAACTCAGTGATCCATTCTAACCAGTCTGCCAGGCTCTGCTTATTTCTTGACAACCAACCAATCACATTTTTATTAACATGGATTCCGAGCTCCAGCTGACATTGACTGGGAGATTGTCTTTTCCCACACTGAGCGACAGTCTCGTGCCCAATCCAGTCACTCTCCCTTTTTTTATTCGCCAAGGACTGGTGTTTCCCAGTAACGGACCTCAAGGGATACCAGGACACTTCCTGCCCACTACGACGTACTCCCCCGGGCCCTCTGGGGACTCCCTTATCACTCCTCCCCTTTTTCCTACTAGGGCCCCGCTTACTGTGTTGGTGCTGGTCGTCCTGCGAGTAGCTCACTCCTGAACTGAAGGACCTTGCTTCCGGGTTTCTGGACTCCCGACACCCAAGGGGGGAATTTGGCCGAAGGGTCGGAGGGCGTCCCACTAGGCACCTCACCGAAATGCCTCACCCAATTCCTACTGGTAGCGAGGGTGCGCTTCGTTGCCGCTGGCCCTCCCTCTGTGCTACAGTCCGCTAGGGCCACGCTACCTAGGGGGTCGGTTCAGACTCCTTTCCGGTCTGCTCGGATACTTCAGGCAACAGCGTCTCAGACGGGGCGCGGTCTTCCGGGGTTACTGGCAGCAGAGAGGGGCGGCGCTATGGCCCCTCTCACGTGACATGAGGATGCCGGCCTCGAAGCCGGTCGCGTCTCGCTCCTCCCTCAGGCAATTCTCCTCACCTGGGCAGCGGCGTCGCGGCTCACCCGTTCCTCACAGGAAACCCCACCACAAGCTCCCACAAGCCAGGAACCACCTCCGGAGGACACCAGAAGTCCCTCACGATCTCTGGAGGATGACGGTGTCCAGTTCTGGTAGGGTCTTTGGGAGGGAACTAGGGGGCAGTGGGGGAGCCAAATCAAGGGTGCCAGTAATTCTTTGGTGCGGTTGGGTTGGAGTCCCCAAGCTTCCTTGCTCCTGGAAGTGGCCACAGGTAAATTCCAAGATAGCGCTGTCCACCAGATCTCCGACTGCGCTCAGGGCCCGGTCACAAGGTTAGGGGTGACGTCACCTGGTTTGGAAGTTTGTGCAGGCCCTAAAACCTGTCTGTTCCCTTTTAGGCACGACCACCTCCTCACTCAGGCGCCTTACTCCTGATGCCACACAGTTCTCTCTAACCTAAAATGGCTGCCCTCCTGCCACCTCTATTTATCACCTTGGGCCTGACTTGCCAGAAGGGCCCAGAAGGTTCTGGAACCTCTCATGGCAAGTCATGGCCCAGGTGTTAAAGTGACAGTTGGAGCCACCATTTTGCGCATCTCACCTTCCTCATCTATTCTCCTCAGAGGAGCACCTTGCGTCTTTCCCTCATGTGAAGTGGAAAAGACACCCAGAACCTCTACATCAGTACCAAAAAGTTAGGTAGACAGAAAAAATGAGAAGGGGGAAAGGGACAAAAATAATAAAATGAGGAGGGAACTGCCAATGGGCTGACAGGTCTAACACGCGTCCCCCCCAGCTGAAAGTGGGGAGAGCTACCCAACCCCTTGGGAGTCCTCTTCACTAAGGCGGAAATATCTGGAGAGACCGTCAGCATTGGCGTGGTCCACTCCTGGGCGATGTTCCACCCTAAAGTCCATCCCCTGTAGGGAAATGGACCACCTTAACAGCTTGGGATTCTCGCCCCTCATTTGCATCAGCCACCTGAGGGGCCGGTGGTCGGTCTGAACCAGGAAGTGCGAGCCAAACAGGTATGGCCGCAGCTTCTTCAGAGCCCACACCACCGCAAAAGCTTCCCTCTCAATTGCACTCCACCTCTGCTCCCGGGGGAGTAGTCTCCTAGATAGGAAAACCACCGGTTGGTCTAGACCCTCATCATTAAGTTGCGACAGCACTGCTCCAATACCGTGCTCCGACGCGTCCGTCTGGACAATGAACTCCTTAGCAAAGTCAGGGGCCCTGAGAACAGGTGCCGCACACATGGCCTTTTTCAAGGTATCAAAAGCTTGTTGACATCCCTCGGTCGAGATCACCCGTCGAGGGTGCTTTTTGGAAGTGAGCTCAGTCAAGGGGGCTACGATGGTACCGTATCCCTTGACAAAGCGTCGGTAGTAACCAGTGAGGCCCAAAAAGGCCCGAACCTCTGTCTGAGTCTTGGGGGGTTCCCAGGCCATGATGGTTTCGATCTTGGCCTGGAGGGGTTGCACCTTGCCCCGACCCACCAAGTGACCGAGGTACACTACCGACCCCTGCCCGATCTGGCATTTACTGGTTCTTGATCGTCAGACCTGCCTGCTGCAAAGCCTGAAGAACGGCCTGAAGGTGACTCAAATGGTCCTCCCAGTCGCGGCTGAAGACAGCAATGTCATCCAGGTACGCAACTGAAAAGGCTTCCATACCAGAGAGGACCTGGTTCACCAATCGCTGGAACGTAGCAGGGGCGTTCTTGAGCCCGAAGGGCATCACACAGAACTGGTAGTGACCCTCGGGTGTGGAGAAGGCTGACCTTTCCTTGGCTCCATCCGTTAGGGAAATCTGCCAGTACCCAGATGTGAGGTCAAAGGTACTGAGATATTGGGCAGCTCCCAACCGGTCAATGAGCTCATCCGCTCTCGGGATAGGATGAGCATCTGTCTTTGTCACTGAATTCAGTCCTCTGTAATCCACACAGAACCGGAGTTCTGGGGTAGTGCCCGGTGGGGCAGCTTTGGGTACCAGTACCACCGGACTGGACCAAGGACTTCCTGAAGGCTCAATTACTCCTAGCTCTAGCATCTTGGTAACCTCCTCATGGATGCTAGCCTTCACCTTATCCGACAGTCGGTAGGACTTGGACTTCACAGGTGGGCTGTCCCCTGTGTCCACATCATGGGTACACAGATGAGTCCTTCCCGGAATAAGGGAGAACAAGGAAGCAAACCGCTCCAGTACCTGGCGACAGTCCTTCCGTTGTTCAGGAGTTAGTGTCGGTGAAAGGATCACTCCCTCCACCGATCCATCCTTCTCTCGGGACGCAAACAGATCGGGAAGAGGTTCACTTTCCTCTTCCTCTGACCCATCAGTCACCATCATTAACGTGACCTCGGGTCTCTCTTGGTGAGGCTTGAGGCGGTTGACATGGAGCACCCGATGGAGCTGCCTGGGGGTCTTAAGATCTACCACGTAGGTAACCTTGCCCTTTTTCTCAACCACCTCAAAGGGACCTGACCAGCGATCCTGGAGGGCGCTAAGCTCTCCAGGTTCCATCACCCACACCTTCTGGCCAGGCTCCAGCTCCACCGGGTGAGCGTTTCGGTCATACCATTCCTTCATGACCGTTTGGCTGGCTTCTAGGTTTTCGGAAGCTTGCTTCCACAACCTAGCCATTTGGCTACGAAAGGCCAGCATGTAGCTCACCACATCCGTGGGAAGTTTTCTGGGAGTCTTTTCCCATCCTTCCTTCACCAGGCTGAGGGGTCCACGCACAGGGTGCCCGTACAACAATTCGAAGGGGCTGAAGCCCACTCCCTTCTGTGGTACCTCCCTGTACGAAAACAGCAAACAAGGTAGGAGGACGTCCCATTTCCTCCGCAGGCTCTCGGGCAGACTCCGGATCATGCCCTTTAAGGTTTTGTTAAACCTTTCCACCAGACCATTAGTCTGGGGGTGATAAGGAGTGGAGAACCGGTAGGTAACTCCACACTCTTTCCACATAGCCCGCATGTATGCCGACATGAAGTTGGTACCTCTGTCCGACACCACTTCCTTGGGGAATCCCATCCGGGTAAAAATTCCCATAAGGGCCCGTGCCACCGCAGGTGCAGTAATGGTCCTCAGAGGGATAGCCTCTGGGTACCGTGTGGCATGATCCACCAGAACCAGGATAAACCTGTGACCGGCCGATGTTGGTGGATCCAATGGCCCGACAATGTCGATGCCCACCCTTTCAAAGGGGGTACCAACGACAGGCAGTGGTTCCAGGGGAGCTTTCAGCTTCACCCCTGTCTTCCCACTAGCTTGGCAGGTTACACACGTCCTACAAAAAGTATCGGACGTAATCCTCATCTGAGGCCAGTAAAAATGAGGGACAAGTCGAGCAAAGGTCTTGTCTTGTCCCAAGTGTCCTGCCAAGGGTATTTCGTGAGCCAGTCCTAATAGGAAGGCTCGGTAACGCTGGGGAACTACCAAGGCCCGGGATGAACCATGCACCGGAGCCTTGGGTTCGCTATACAGGAGTCCATCTTCCCAGTATATGTGGAAGTTCCCCGAATCGTTACCCGCTGCCTGGGCTTCGGCCTGCCGCCGTAAACCCTCAAGGGTAGGGCACTCCTTCTGGGCCCGACAAAACTCTTCCCTAGTAGGTCCTCCCTCCACCTGCCAGTCTGCAGGGGTAGGCAAGCCCTCCAGGGACGTTACATCCCTCTCCGTAGACTCCGGGACCACCTTAGTTGCCCCATCCACCTTTGGAGGGTCAGATGCCGGGGCAGGCTTTCCCCGTCCCCGTCTACCCTTTCCGGCAGCTGGTTGGGCCTTTGTCCCAGGCTCCAACCTCTGTGAATCCCCTCTTCGGGTGGTCACGGACCGAGTGTGGGCACACGTCCACTCAGGGGTCCCCAACATTTCCATGTGGGCCCTGAACTCAACCTCCTTCCACGCCGAGTGTTCAAGGTCATTTCCCAACAGGCAGTCGACCGGCATGGCAGGGCTGATCGCAACTCGTAGAGGACCCGCAACCCCTCCCTACTCAAAGGGAACCTGGGCCACCGGATAGTGACCCTCTCGGTTGTCAGCCATCACAACCGGGTGGACTACATTGGGGACCACCTGCTCTGGGGACACCAGCTGACTCCTTACCATAGTCATGCTGGCTCCTGTGTCCCTCAGAGCCTCCACCCTCTGGGCATTGATGGTGACCCATTGCCTGTACTTAGTAGTATTCGAGGGCATCTGGGGCTTAGGAACCATCTCACAATCCCCTAAGGACACTAAGGTTAGCCCTGCCCACTCACCTCCCTTATCTAGGGGCAACTCCTCCCCGAGCACTACACTCGCCACCCCAGGGGTCTTTCCTCCAATGGGAGGGTGTGGTCTCTTGGGACACTTGGCATCCCCCTTATAGTGCCCCACCTCACCACACTCGTAGCAACGGACAACCCTAGGCTGCTGACCACGGTCAGGATAAGGGGGTTTGTGGGGACCAACCTTAGGAGGGAATCCTACTCCCTTCCCTGGTGAACTCTTTTGGGGGCCTTTAGAGAACTCCCTCTTTTTGTCTTCCCCCCCTTTCTTCTGGGGGGCGCCCTGTCCAGCCCCTTGGAAATTCACTCCAGTCCCTTTTGAGGATACCCGGGTACTCGCCCAGATATCCGCCTCCTCTGCAAGCTTCCTGGGATTAGTGAGCTTGCTGTCTACTAGGTGCTGACGCAGCTCTGGAAAACTTTTCTCTAGGAGGTGCTCCTTTAAAATTAAATTGTACAGTCCCTCATAGTCCTTGACATCACTACCCTGCACCCAGCCCTCTAAGGCCTTCCTGGCATAGTCCAAGAAGTCCACCCAATTCTGAGTGGACAACTTCTGACTGCCCCGAAACCTCTGCCTGAATTTTTCAGGGGTCAGTCCAAATTTCCTTACTAGGGCTACCTTCATGACGGGGTACCTGGTCTGATCTGGCTGTTCTAGCGCCAACAAGGCATCCCTCCCCACCGGAGGCATATACCTATACAGGCCACCCCCCCACTGGGCTTCGGGGACCCCATGGGCTCTTAGAGAAACCTCATAGGCAGCCAGCCATTTTACAATGTCATCCCCTATACCATAGCTAGCAACCACATCTTTGGGCAGGTAGGGCCTGGACTCTCTCGGGACTTCTCTCGGTATGCTGCCACCATTGGGACTGCTGGGGGTTCCAAGTTGGAGGGCTTTGAGCTCTAACTCTTTTAAGTGAAGCTCGTGGAGGAACCTCCTCTCCTCCCTCTCCTTTTCTAACCGGGCCAGATCCATTCTCAGCTGTCTCTCTTCCCTTCGATCAACTAGGTCAGCAGAGGACAGGCTCCCCCCTGAGGCGCTACTTCCCACTCTTGATGGGGCCCTGGACCCAACGTCCATATTACCGCTCCCAGGGGGAAGAAGGACTTCCGGTTCTTCTAGGAGATCTAGTCCTGGTTCTTCCTCCCGTTTCCCGCTAGGGTGGGCCATAACCCAGGCTCTTAAGCTTGCCTGGAGCTCTGTCTTCTTTGCCCCTTGCTTAAAGAATACCCCCCGTTCCTGGCAGAACTCCTTCAATTGGCCCACTGTATACTCCTCCAACCTACCCAATTCGAATTCCATCCTGCCAGATGGGACCCCAACACAGTTAACAAGAACTTTTCTCAAGAAAGGGAATATACACAGGACAATTTCAAAAATCCTCCAATTAGAAAACAATCTGGAGAAAACTCCAGTCAAAACAATCCAGTGTAGGTGGTGATGCGCACAAGACTGCTACCAAGCGGATGCAAGCACTGAATAACGAATCCCACCGCTGAGCACCAATTTGTTGGACCTACGTCCTAGGGGTAGCTTGGCTCAGGTCACTTGGCTCACCACTCCGTTTGGCTTTTCAGGCCTGCATCTCACTCAGCTCGCAATCCTGCGCCACATCACCCAAAAAGAACACTACACCGATTTTCTTTGTAAAGAGTTACTGAAACTTTATAACATTTCTTTTCTGATAAGGATCCGGTTCTCAATTCAACAATACAATCGGAACCAATTCATTTCATTTGCATTGGAACTTCTCTCTATAGTCTAAGTCCAAACCTGGACGTTCCTGTCCTAGATAATCTTTTCTCCTTTAACAGTGGTCCTTAGTTTCCCATGACAGGGTAAAACATTACATTTGCATTCAAAATGACAATACCTTTCAACATTACACCTTATAAAGTGATTACAGAAATACCCTCAGAGCTTCAAATCACATTTCAAAAGAACATTTAGTCCCTTCTGAATATTCTTGGACTCTTATACTGCTAAATCTGTCCAATCTCCGCCTTCTAGGCGCTACGTTGGACCTTTACTGGCTGGCAACTCAGTGATCCATTCTAACCAGTCTGCCAGGCTCTGCTTATTTCTTGACAACCAACCAATCACATTTTTATTAACATGGATTCCGAGCTCCAGCTGACATTGACTGGGAGATTGTCTTTTCCCACACTGAGCGACAGTCTCGTGCCCAATCCAGTCACTCTCCCTTTTTTTATTCGCCAAGGACTGGTGTTTCCCAGTAACGGACCTCAAGGGATACCAGGACACTTCCTGCCCACTACGACGTACTCCCCCGGGCCCTCTGGGGACTCCCTTATCACTCCTCCCCTTTTTCCTACTAGGGCCCCGCTTACTGTGTTGGTGCTGGTCGTCCTGCGAGTAGCTCACTCCTGAACTGAAGGACCTTGCTTCCGGGTTTCTGGACTCCCGACACCCAAGGGGGGAATTTGGCCGAAGGGTCGGAGGGCGTCCCACTAGGCACCTCACCGAAATGCCTCACCCAATTCCTACTGGTAGCGAGGGTGCGCTTCGTTGCCGCTGGCCCTCCCTCTGTGCTACAGTCCGCTAGGGCCACGCTACCTAGGGGGTCGGTTCAGACTCCGTTCCGGTCTGCTCGGATACTTCAGGCAACAGCGTCTCAGACGGGGCGCGGTCTTCCGGGGTTACTGGCAGCAGAGAGGGGCGGCGCTACGGCCCCTCTCACGTGACATGAGGATGCCGGCCTCGAAGCCGGTCGCGTCTCGCTCCTCCCTCAGGCAATTCTCCTCACCTGGGCAGCGGCGTCGCGGCTCACCCGTTCCTCACAGGAAACCCCACCACAAGCTCCCACAAGCCAGGAACCACCTCCGGAGGACACCAGAAGTCCCTCACGATCTCTGAAGGATGACGGTGTCCAGTTCTGGTAGGGTCTTTGGGAGGGAACTAGGGGGCAGTGGGGGAGCCAAATCAAGGGTGCCAGTAATTCTTTGGTGCGGCTGGGTTGGAGTCCCCAAGCTTCCTTGCTCCTGGAAGTGGCCACAGGTAAATTCCAAGATAGCGCTGTCCACCAGATCTCCGACTGCGCTCAGGGCCCGGTCACAAGGTTAGGGGTGACGTCACCTGGTTTGGAAGTTTGTGCAGGCCCTAAAACCTGTCTGTTCCCTTTTAGGCACGACCACCTCCTCACTCAGGCGCCTTACTCCTGATGCCACACAGTTCTCTCTAACCTAAAATGGCTGCCCTCCTGCCACCTCTATTTATCACCTTGGGCCTGACTTGCCAGAAGGGCCCAGAAGGTTCTGGAACCTCTCATGGCAAGTCATGGCCCAGGTGTTAAAGTGACAGTTGGAGCCACCATTTTGCGCATCTCACCTTCCTCATCTATTCTCCTCAGAGGAGCACCTTGCGTCTTTCCCTCATGTGAAGTGGAAAAGACACCCAGAACCTCTACATCAGTACCAAAAAGTTAGGTAGACAGAAAAAATGAGAAGGGGGAAAGGGACAAAAATAATAAAATGAGGAGGGAACTGCCAATGGGCTGACAGGTCTAACACATATAGATTTACAAATGGAAACATTTAAGCCGCTATGAGTATGAAGGCAGTTGCTTTACTTTTTATTTGCATAGAGTATGACGAACAGATCACGGTCCCACGACGGTCCCGGGTTTAGCAATTTGCTGTGAAACTCGGGTAAGATACGATTGCATGTAGTATGGAATATATGTGTAACGACGAGGCCATATAACACACAGATGAGGTGTTTTTGCTCATATACACAATTTGAAATGAATGGATTTGTGAAACCAACAAAATTGATGGGAAAGTACTAACACTCTTGGAGCTGGGAGGTGTCTTTTATCCTAACAACACGAGTGTGAGTGCCAGATAATAATTAACTGGGTGGAGATGTCCACCTTTTAACATACACTATGGATAAAGAAATCAATAGTGAAGATAATATTGGATGGGGTGCTTTGTGTGAGGGGAAGGAATACAAGCTTGTCTTTTTGTTTTTCGTTTACAGTAATTGGGTTTCTCTATGCAAATGCGTAGAAGGCGAAATGGAGAATATCCAGTGATTATGATTTCGAGACCTGATTGTGGGTTAAGACCACAACTTTTTTAAGGGATCAATACCCTGATGAAGGCCGCCGTGACCCGTGGGGGCATCTGAGAAAGGCCGAAACGTGTTGGTTCCTGCAAATAGGATACAGAGGTACTGATCTCCCAGGTGTATCCTACAAATTGATTTTTAACCCTATCGAGGGTGACAAAGAATAAAGGTAACCTCTTTATGATCCCTTCTTGAGGGAACAACTTTTCCCCATTTCTTTATCTGTTTGTATACTTTCTTTTCCTCACCACTGTATATTCACAAAATGTATTTTGCGCTCCGCTCTGTGTGTTGGTCTGCACCGGAGCGTCAGATGTGGCCCAATGATGAGGTATGACACTGAAAAGTGTATGAGGGCAGTATTAAGAAATTAAATTTCTTTCCTCCCCCCCATTTGTGTCCCGTTTCTAACTATAAGAACTAGAGTAGTCTGCAGTGGGAATAGGGAATAGTATCTCATTTGATAAACTTACTCTGAAGTCCAAGAGTTCTTTTTAACTTCTTGTCCTTTTCTTTAAAGTGAGTTATAAGCTTTGGAGGGGAAGTTAGAGAAGGCTTATTCTCTTGTCTCTCCTAATTGTGATCTTCCTTGAACCAGCTGTACCCATGAAAAGGACACGAGAAACAAAGATGAAAAAATTTACTTTTATGTGAAATGGAGCAATTTCTTAGGTACAAGTATGCCTTGTGTGAAGAGCGAATAAGATGCAGATGAGTGCCCTAAGCAAGGCTATGTTGGCAGCAGTCAGTCTTGCATGGTTGCCTAGTTTCCCAGGTTCACACCTGATGAGCTTCTCCAGTTTGGGCTTTTTGTAGGGATTCTGGGACTTGTAGTCCCGGTTTCTATAACAGAATAAACAAGACTGCTTGTCCCAGAATCAAAACGTTGACTGGAGGAGCTAGTCACACATGTCCCGGAGAAATGTGGCAGGGCTGCTCATGGGAGAGCTCCTTGTATGAAATGCATGTGCAAAAAAGGTATGTATTATCCCAAGTCTGTGGGTAGAACGTCACTTTAATGTAAGCCTGCAGATAAGAACTAAATAAAGCTCTTACAAGAGCTGAGTAGCCCAGCCTCCAGAAGCAGAAAGATGGAAGAGCAACAACAAGGCCCAGGAAGGGGTAAGATCTTTGACAACAGGAAGTTGGGTGAAAAGTTGAGTAGAAGTAGTACCAGGTCAAGGGTAGGTGGCAACAATGTTTTCATCTTGAAGTGCAAGCAACATTGCCCTTCTCCTAATCATTGGCTCATCTAACAAGGACAGTGACGAGGAGGTCAGGCGAAGGAATCATTCTATGTTAGGACCGGAGGCGAGGATTAGCAACATCTTTCTTCACTTATTAACTCCGCTGCAGTTCCCAAGTTAACTTCTTTAAAAACAACAAACTACATTTCCCATGAACCTAGGCGGAAAGCAACAAAATCATATTCCACCAATCGTAGGGCTCCATCGCTTATGCGCCCCATTGCAGTCTTCTTATCTTCCTCTTTCTTCACTGCTACTGGAGGAGTTAAGTCATTGTTATCCAGTGTTTGCCGTGTTGCGTTTCGGTGGGTTTTTCATGCTAAAGTGTAATAGTCCAAGTGTAATAGTTACAAATTTCTGTTTGCTGTGATTAGTTTTATTTCCACAGAGGATCTGCCCAAGTAGGTGGTCCAATCAGGTGCAGTACGGTCACCTTCTATGGATGGGGATGCCTAAGTGCTTTTTCTCCCTGAATTTGCTCTCCACAAGTAGAATCTGTCAGCAGCCAACTAACACAAGGGACTGGCGGCTCTTTTGGCAGGACCGTTTCGGGTTTCAACGACAGCCGTCCCCACGTTGAGAGAGAGCAGTACAATTGCAGACACTTGACAGAGGTATGCCCGCACAGCACAGAGCCTTCCAGCGGTCCCTCTATTACACACTCAAGCCCATACCCTCCTCATGAGAGGCAGAATATACAGGGGGAAATGACGGCCTAGTTATCCCAGACACCTTCCGCAGGAGGGAAGGACAGGACACTTGCTGATGACATGTCTGATGAGGACCTGGGATGCAGTATTCCCTGCCGACCAGGACATCCTCCACTGGGCCAGGGGGATGATGATCAGGTATTCTCAGACATGTGGAACCCGAACAGGTATGTCACCCTTGGTCATGGAATGTACTCTTGTAGTTTAAGGATGCACCCAGGAGGGTCTGCATTTTGGGGAACGCCAATTGTGGGCTCTTGACAGAACAATGTCAGCCTCAGTTAATTTTTTTTGGGGGGGAGGTTTATCATAGATCTCCATAACACACAATAGTCTATTACATACGTCATGTCAGTACAAATTTCGACAATTTACATTGCACTGCGGCATTCCGTGAGTAATGCAACAACTATATATCCCCCCATTCCAAATTCTGCTGTTCATTAGGTTTGTGACATTCCTCGTCATATGTTGGTGTGTTGGACTGTGACTGCTGGTATTGAACCAGTGGACCCATATATCTTTTGACTTTGAGAACGCAGGTAGCTCCTTCGCAACATTCCTAATTACTCTTTGCAGTATACCATGTCGTTTATCCAGCATTTTGGAGGTCGTCTGCTACTCCAAATCATGGTGATATGTCTTTTGGCCTGTAAGAGGACAACAGCTGTTAATCTGCGATTGGATGGCCTCTGGGCCTTCTTCAGGCCCAGTGGACACATTTGGTGAGTATTTGTAGTGCTAGAGGCACTCTTGTGGTCTGAAACCCTATGATGACCTTTGACTACCATTATTTTAATTGATTTGGTGTGTTATTTTATCCTAGCTTGAATGTACAACGTCCTGCATATGCCTTGCTTCTCTTAAAGGTTTATTTCTTGTAATCTTGCAGTTTTTCAGTGGGAGCTGTCACAGAGTAGTACAGCCTTGCCAAGAACAGAACATGTGGGATATGCATTTGAAAACATGAGAGAGAGAGAGAGAGAGAGAGAGAGAGAGAGAGAGAGAGAGCGAGAGAGAGAGAGAGAGAGAGAGAGAGAGAGAGAGAGAGGTGTGGAATGTACTTTTTGGTCTCGAAGTGCAGTGTTATGAGCGGTGGTGCACAAATGTGCTCTGTGTTGTACATTGCGTGATGAAGTATGTGATGCTATAAGCAGTGGTGCACAAATGTGCACTGTGTTGTACATTGAGAGATGAAGTATGTGATGCTATAAGCAGTGGTGCACAAATGTGCATTGTGTTGTACATTGGAAGTATTATGAAGTTCTTACTATTGGCTTTGACATGGCCTCATGTCATCATGAATTCTGACTCTGCTTGGCTTAAGCTTTATCTGCGGGCACAGCCACGCTTGCAAGTTGTTTGCGTTAATCATGTTCAAGGATTGTTTTTGTGAGAGATTGTTTAATGTATCCTGGAAAGCTCTCATGAGCTTCGTCAAGATAAAGGCTGGAACATGCGAGACTGTAGAGGGACCGTGGGAACTCCTTCCTGCCATGGAATGCTTGCTTCGCAGCTGGCCAGTACTGGTAAGATTCCTTTGGCTCCGGGAAGAAATTCTCGAACCTGAATCTGAATGGCGACGGACGCGTCTACTTCGGTACAGCGGAACCCTGGTTGCTGAGGTTCTTATCCCTCGGTCAGGAGTGGGCTAAGATGCAGTGTTTGCACCAGGTGAAGTGTTGAGTTTTGATTATTGCAATTGTGATGTTTGGCCAGTGGCTTTGATCAATTGAGGTGTTTGAGTTTTGATTATTGCAAATGTGATGTGTCGCCAGTGGTTTTGATCATTTGAGGTGTTTTCTTTGTGATGTGTGAATGAGTGAGGTGCACATTCAAAGTAATCATTTGATGTATCTAGTGTGTATATATCTTTCTTATCTCTTGCAGGACGTCCTATATTATATTAGCTAGAATCTTATCTCATATTCTTTGCTGCTTGTTTATTTATGGTATTATTCATGCATTTAACGGTTGCATTGATCAAGTGTGTTATTATTGCTTGCATATAAACATATATATATCTATGTGTATTTGAATCTTGTGCATTTGCCATCTGGGAAAGCCTTTCTGTTAGAGAGCATTGTGTAAAATAAAACCCCAAGCCTTATTCTAAAAGAGAGTCTTTGCATTTTGTAAAATAAAACCCTTTTCTAAAGGTGCTGTGTTACGTCTCCTGCTTCGCCCTGTGGGTTTGAGCCACCGTGTGGGTGATTCTGTATTATCTGAAAGGTGAAGAAAGACAGTACTGGGTACTAGCTCAGCCAGCATAGATCCTATAGTGTCCATCACCTCCCTCCAGTACTGCCAGTTCGGGTGGCATGCCCAAGCAACATACAAAAAATCAGCCTGGGTGTCCATACATCATATACAGTCGGCGTTTCCCCGTAGTCCGTATTTGTGCAATTGTACAGGTGTATAATATATTTGTAGTAAGAATTTGAAATGAATAATACCAAGATTACAGTTTGGTGTTAGCATCTTTGTGAGTATACTGCAAAATCACCACTCGTATATGGATAGAGGTGTGTCAAGCACAGAATTCCATCTCTCTAGAGCTTGTTCAGATTCCCTGTATTTCTCCTGTTGAGCTGCATTGTAACGTTTGGTTATGAGGCGCTCACATGAGGGGGCTGCCAGCAGTATTTGTAATGAATGAAGTGTTGGTGGTTCCTCAGGGAAGGATGGATAAACAGTTCTGAACGCCAGCCGTAAATGCATGCAACCTGGCAGCGAGTATTTTCGCCAGAATTTTGGCATCGATCTTAATAAGAGAAAGTGGACTGTAGCAGTCACAATGTTCTGAACGTTTGCTGGAATCCACTGGCAGAATTCCTAAGAATAAGCGGCATCAGGTTGATTTTCTCCCTGGATAACATACTCCTGATGGATCAATGCGAACTGAAGGGCAATCGAACAACACTATCCCTCAGCATGAGGATCTCTGGTTCATGCTCAATCAGGAGGAGTCAAACTGGCTCCAAACAGCCAAACGACTTTTCTGGGCCTTGTGACAGATTTGTTGGAAGCCGCTCTGAGTCTCCTGAAGAAGAAAAGTTCCAGAATCAAGAAAGAACTAAGGGAGTGCTCCTAAGGGACAGGCTCCTGCTTAGACAATCAGTCTTGTATAATGTTATAGCTCTCCTCATCTATTCAGGCTATATGTTCAGGGGGCCTTCACTGCAGGGCGCTCTAGGGCCTGAAAGCCTCTCACCTCAGGAGAGTGATACACTCGGAGTTGGTAATGTTGCAGGCGGCCTGGATGGACATTTAGTGGTGGCTGGATCATGTGGAAGCCTGGAAGGGGAATGTTCTTTTCTGCTCAGGATCTGGTAACAGAGACATGCACCAGTTGTTGCGGCTGGGGAGCACGGTGTGGAGACATCTCCAAGAGAGGTGGGGGGGGGCAGCTGGACAGAGAAAGAGCTTGAACTCCACATCAATTATCTGGGGCTCTTGGCAGGATTGTTTGCAATCAAATAATTGAAGAAGGATAAGGTTAAAGACAGAATTCTTCTGAGGGTGGACAATGAGTCTGCAGAGTTTAACAAAATTGCGAAGGACTTCTGGAACTACAGCCTGGACCTTTAGATTTCAGTGATGGAGGTGTACCTTTTGGCCACTGGAATACTAAGTTCATTCTGACACAACTAATTGGATGGATGACCACAAAGTCTTCAAGGGTCTAATGCAGAGATGAAGTCCATACAAGGCAGATCTTTTTGAATGAAAGTTAAACAATAATTTACTGAAGTACTTAGCAGTCCCTGGGGGGATGATGTTATCGGCCAGCGGGAGAACATGGCGACCGCGTTCTGAGCGGCCGCTTGCACCCGGAGCGCCCCACTCCTGTCCCGTAGCAGAATACCGTTTTACCTGGTCTCAATGAGGTTTTGAGTGGTTGGAGGTTCTCTGGGGTCACTTCTTTGCCTTTTTGTTGTTGGGGGTGCACCAGCCTAGAATGTGTTACTGTGCCTCTGGCTCTGGTTGCTCATCCTGCCTGCTATGCTGGGACGAGGCTGCCCTGGAGCTGCGGAGGGGTTGCAGTGCGGCAGCGCCAGGGCTCCTTCGGGTTGGCGGAGGTAGCGCCAGCAACAGCAGCTTGCTTGATCCGACGAGGCAGGGCGGGAGAAAGCTGGAAGTTTCCAAGGAGCTTGTTTCCACCGCTGTTGCTGCCATCGCTGCCTTCCCTATCTTCTCTCCACTGGAGGGGATACTTTCAGAGACAGTGCCGGTGTCAGCGAAGGATGCACGACAGCTTGCTGGAGTACAGGAGAAACAGGTTTGCTTCCCGCAGCAGGGGAGAGCAATTTTGGAGGTCTTTGGCGGCTCAGTGACAGCTATAAGTGGGGGGAAAAGAAAAGTAAAAAACGTGGGGGCTGCACTGGGCCTTTAGAGTGTCAGAAAGATTGGTAATCTTAATAAACTACATCCTGAGGAGCAGTCTAAATTTCAAGCAGTAGAAGGCTCCCCTAAATCTGCAACCTCAACTAATTGTACGGCTTTCCAAACCTACCAAGTAAAATGAAGACGTATAAAACCTGGGAGGGTTAAAAGCAACTCCCTTGACAGTAAAATCAGGGTAACCCCATCTCTAAAGTTGTATTTTTAAGTACTACCTGAAGTTCTTGACATCACGAAGAAGGGTAGTGTACTCAGTGCTCTCAGAGGGGGATTTGGTGGGCATAACTATCAACAGTCAATATGGAGCCGGAAAGCCCTCTAACCCCCCAGATGGAACCCCAGGTGCAACCTGCATCTTCAGCCTCTGATAATACATCTGAGATAGTGCCAGAAAAAGAGATGGATTTGGCGGCTCAGAGTTTTGTTGGAGCTGCTGGCTTAGAGAGTGGAGGGGTAGAGAAAAGTCTTAAGCTCCTAGAGACGGGCGGGCCCTCAGTAACCTCGCTAGAATCTCTTTTTGCTACACTGTCGGACGACATCAAAAAAGGCTTTTCTGTCTCGGCCGCAAACCAGGGAGTGATAAGGAGTTCCTGTGAGTCCCTGGAAAGGAAGGCGGACCTCTTAAACATCAGGACTGAGACGTTAGAGAAGACGGTTGGAGAGTTAAAAAATAATTTCGGGGTTGCAGAGGTTGAGAGCCAGGCACTTAAACGGGAGGAGGCAGCTATTCGGGACCGAATGGAGATGCTAGAGAACAATTCTCGTAGGAACAAACTCCGCCTACTGAATATTCCAGAAGGGAAAGAAGGGTCTGATCTCAAATCATATATTATCTCACTGCTCAAAGACTTTTTACAATTTGAGGAGTCAGAGGTAACCCTAGGAATGGATATACAGAGGATCCCTACATATCCGTTTAGCAAGAATCCTAATAGAGTCAAACCAAGAAAAATTCTTGTTAATTTCCTCACTTATTTGTTAAAGGAAAAAATTCTCAATTTGGCTTTGAAAGTAAAAACATTAAGGGCCGGAGATTTCTCTTTCAAAATTTTCTCGGATCTTGCCAAAGCTACCCTTGAAAGACAGTGGAAACTAGGCAGGAGGATGGACGGTGTCAAGAAGCTCGGTGCAGTTGCACAGTTGAAATTTCCTGCCTTCTTAAAGGTTATGCACAACAATAAAATGCACAACATAAGATCAGTTCAGGAGGCAAATGAGCTGCTTGGTTCATCAGTAAGGGAGTCCCATAGGAAAGAGCTATCTACTCTTTGGCCATGATCAGGGTGGGGCAGAGGGTTGCCCTTGTTACTCGTGTCTTTCTCTTCTTTCTTCGGATTAGGTAAGCCAAGTAGAAAAGCATGAGTGGTGTTTGGAGTAAAATTGGGGTGATTATTTCCCAGTTTCCTTCTAGTATAGATATATATATTCCTCTTTTTCTTTTTGTTAAGGGCGTAATTATGTGGTATTTGAATGTTTTGCACAGGATTGGGATGGGATGGGTTGGGCAGCTTTGGGGTGCAACACTTGGACTACACCTGTCCAGATCTAGGGGGGAAGGGTTCTCCAGGGAAGGGTCAGCTGTGTAGGTGGGGGAACGGGGAGCACCGGGTATAAAAAACAAAAATACCTCATTTGCTATATTTATATCAGGATTATTGTTGGACGAGTATTATCCTGGAACGTCAATGGCTTGCGTGTGAAGCCTAGAAGACCTAGGATTTTGCAAGATCTTAGGGACTCCCCAGTGCAGGTCATTGTCATCCAGGAGACACATCTTCTTAAGGAAGAGACCCATGAAATTTAAAAAAAACAAAAATGGGTGGACTCCTTTATATGCACTAACCAGACAGCTAACATAAGAGGGGTTTTTATCCTCTTTCAAAAACAAGGCAATGCCCAGATTAATCAGCACAGGGAAGACCCATGTGGCAGATGGGTGATATTAAAGGCAATTTTAATGGGCATTCCTCTTACTTTGTTTGGCTTTTATGGCCCAAATCAAGACGATCCTTCGTCCCTCAAAACAATTTTTTTGCATCTTTTAGACTTCCCAGAACCAGTCATTATTGCTGGAGACTATAATATCGTTCTCAATCATAAACTCGACAAATCTGCTGGTAGCAGAGCGGCTGTCCCCTCTAGGTCCAGGGCGTATCTCCAGAATATGATGGCACAGACGGGTATATGTGATATTTGGAGGGAGAGATCGGGCCAGCAGTTGAGGGTCTCATATCGAAACCTCAAATATCGGCACAAGTCAAGAATTTACTATATTTTGGTCAGTTATAGCCTAAGGAGTAAGGTCAAAGACATTATCTATCTGTCGTCCCATCTGTCAGATCATTCGGGAGTAGTATTAGATCTCGATTGGGTGCAGGCACAATAGTCGAAAATTTGGACTATTGACCGAATACTGCTTCTGGAGGAAGAAGATATGTCTTTTTTGGCCCAGGGAACTGAAATCTTCCTCAAAATCAACCTAGGTACAGCAAACATTACGGTGGTTTGGGATTCGCTTAAAGCCTTCTTGAGGGGTATTATCACTAGCAGGACGAGTTTTAGAAACAAGAAGTATAGGGAAGAGATTGCTTTTTTGGAGGCAGAAATGAAGGACGCCGAGGCTGAACTAGATAGAGAGGCCACTTTGGGCGGATTACCAGCAACTTCGGATAACCTTAGTAAACTAAGAGAGCAGTTGGAGGGTATCCTTCAATTAAGGCTTATGCGCAGATGGGAGGCAAGCAAGATCGCCCATTTTGAGTATGGGGAAGGGGCTGAAAAGCTGTTGGCATGGAAGGCAAAAGCAGATAGACTTCGTAACCAGATAAAGGAAATTGATGCAGGATATGGAGTAGCTGCTCTGTCTTCGGATGAAGAAATTGGTGAGGCCTTCTTTAACCCCTTCGACGCGCATGACGGACCGGTTCCGTCATGCACGTCGGTTGCGCTGTGCGCATGACGGAACCGTTCCGTCATGGCCCCGCCCGCGCACGGAACCTTCAGCGTGGCGCGGAAATCCGCGCCGCGCTGAAGGGGTTAAGTATTTCCAGGATATATGTCAAGAAGATTCAATAGAGGACAGGCCTAAAATCAAGGACTGGCTGAATAGGACTACTTTAGCACCTATAAGTTCTGAACAACAGGAGGATTTAGAACAGAATATCACTCAAAAGGAAGTGAGGAAGGCTATAGCTGCTTGTAAGAGAGGCAAAGTGGCGGGACCCGATGGGTTACCCGCTGAGTTATACAGGTCTATATTGACACAGCTATTTAATAAGATTCTAGCAGAAGGTCTAAAGCCTCCCGAGTCTTGGGATGATGCCATGGTCGTGTTGATCTTGAAACCTGGTAAAGATCCAACAAGCCTGCGGTCATATAGGCCCATTTCGCTTTTAAATGCGGACTATAAAATCTTTGCCTCAATCCTGGTGGCCAGGCTGGGGTCAGTGGCCGGGGACATCCTTCATTTAGATCAGAAGGGGTTCGTTAAAGGCAGACAGTTATCAGACCTCACATATGAGCTCATAGGAGCTATTGACATCACCTCCGCTTACTCACTTCCTCTTGCTGCCTTGACTCTTGATGCCACCAAGGCTTTCGACAGGGTCAATTGGGTTTTACCTGTCGAAGTCATGGGGAAATTTAACTTGGGTAAAAAGTTTTGCCATACCATCCAATTGTTATATCAAGCTCCGCCAGCAAGGCTGCTGGTCAATGGTAAACTGACGAAATCATTTAGAATCACTTGGGGAACTAGGCAGGGTGGCCCCCTTTCCCTTCTCCTTTTAGATATGTACATTGAGCCTTTTGCGCAGAGGCTTACAGAAGATCCCAGTATTGTGCCTTTCAGGTATGGAGAGTGGGAAAGGAAGGTGGCCCTGTAAGCTGATGACATTTTGGTTCTCTCTGCAGACCTAGAAACAGCTCTCCCGGCAGTGATCGGTCTGGCACAGAAGTTTGGGCAGGTTTCAGGGTACGACGTGAATGCCTTTCAGTTTCACACTCTCGAATGCTCTTAAAAATGCCTGTAAACACAGGGGCGGGAGGTATGTTCTTGGCTATGTTAAAGGGGGGGGTTCAATTTACCGGAAGAGGGATTTTTGTTATATCAAGCTCCGTCAGCAAGGCTGCTGGTCAATGGTAAACTGACAAAATCATTTAGAATCACTTGGGGTACGAGGCAGGGTTGCCCCTTTTCCCCTCTCCTTTTAGATATGTACATTGTGCCTTTTGCGCAGAGGCTTAGAGAAGATCCCGGTATTGTGCCTTTCAGGTATGGAGAGTGGGAAAGGAAGGTGGACCTGTACGCTGATGACATTTTGGTTCTCTCTGCAGACCTAGAAACAACTCTCCCGGCAGTGATCAGTCTGGCACAGGAGTTTGGGCAGGTTTCAGGGTATGAGGTGAATGCTGGGAAGACTGAGATTATGGTATGGAACCTAGGGGACAGTCAACATCAGGTCAGCGCTAGTATGCGATACCTGGGGGTCAGAATTGTCCAGGACATTGCCAAAATTGCAGAAGTCAACTTAGCACGAGTGTCAAGGAAGTGCCAAAAACAAATGAAAGTCTGGGTTCACCTCCCTTTATCTATTCTTGGGAGGGATAATCTAGTAAAAATGGTGGTGCTGCCAAAAATAACCTTTCTTTTTAACACCATTCCCCAACACTTCGATAAATCAGCTGTTGATAAATAACAGCCGGCTGTAAATTCTTTTATCTGGTGATACAGAACTACCTGGAAAAAGCTGAGGCGTAGGAGAGAGAACGGGGGTCTTGCGCTTCCTGACTTACAATATTATGCTTGGGCCTTTCAGTTTTCGCTCTCTCAAATGCTCTTAAAGATGCCTGTAAACCCAGGGGCGGGAGGCATGTTCTTGGCTATGTTAAGGGGGGTCAATTTACCGGAAGAAGGATTTTTGTTTAAGTTTGGGGAACCAACATTTTTCAAAAAGGTTAAATTAAAAGTCCTCCAGGCAATGGCTAAATCATGGGCCAGAGTGAAGTGCCTTTTTGGTCTTAACTACTTCTCTAGCCTAGTGCCACTTTGGGATTCACTAGGCGCACCGGAATGTCTTCAGGACAGGCTTGCTTTACCACTCAGAGAAGCAGGGTTGAAAGTATGGGGTGAGTTGGTGGTAGGGGGCACACTAATCTAATGGGAACAACTAAGAAATAGAGTGGGAGCAGGACTCTCAAAGTTTAAATACATTCAGCTGCAGAGCTTGGTCCAAGCACAGCAAAGTCGGAAAAACTCAATAGGCGGGGGCAATGCTTTAGAACAACAGCTAGTCGACAGAGCAGTGGGGAGGAGGGAGGTTTCTTACTGGTATTGGGCAGTGGAGGAGGCCGTGGATGGTGATTTAAAACTTGCAGAAGAAATATGGAATGAACATCTTCCAAATCAACAATGTGAGCAACTCTGGCAGAATTCATTGAAGACTCTTTTCAGCATAGTAACACTTGCCTGGTTGAGGAGAAACCATCTATTCACTGTCCACAGGGCCTATCTCTCCCCTTTAAAGCTGTTTAATTTTTCAAATGGGTCCCAAGTTAGCTGCAGGAAGTGTGGTCTAGTTGAAACCTCAGATGTACATATGTTTAAAGACTGGCCGGCTATCGCTCTGTTTTGAGAAGAAGTTTGTAGGTCAGTGGAGGGTATTCTGGGAGTCCCAATCCAAGTAGACTTGGTCCTTATAATTTTCGGACTTACCAACCAAGTCACCGGGTCTGCTAAATCTCTCTTATTTTACACCATTTTGTTAGCTAGGAGGCAAATATGCAAGCGTTGGATTGAACCTTCCCCTCCCTTGCATTCTGACTGGCTGACGTCGATGGTTGAGACATCCAAGATAGACCTGTCCAGAGGTTGTAGCGTAAAAAAGACTGCCTATTGGGACCTGCTGTTGAAATGGGTTAGGGCCTGACCAACATGGTGATACATCTGGTCCTATGATTATGCCTCCTTGGCACTCTTTGGACTGCGTTGGGCACCCCCTTACATACATGCCAACGAAGGTGTCCATCTGTGTAGGAGAGTAAGATCTGCACTTGTGTTGCCCCCACTTTTTTTCTGATGTATACACTGGTTTCTGGCTGTAGTATGGCTGGGTCCCTGCTAATCAGGGCCCCAGTCTTACTGATCTCTCTAAACAACTTGGTGTGCATATTAGTGATTGGATACTGTGGTACCTTATGAGCCCCTAGTATATGGTACCTTAGGTACCTAGGGCATTGGTACTTCACAGGCCTACCAGGGGCTGCAGCATGTATTATGCCACCCCTGCATGTATTATGCCACGTATGCACCCGGCTTCCCTTGGTGAGGTAACTCTTGCATTACGGTGCCCAAGTGTGCATTGGCTCTCGAAGTACTTACCCTGTAAGTTGTTTGCTTGTTGTCCACTCCGAAGTGCCCTAGAACTGTAAAATACAAACCGTGACATTTGCCATTGAAACGCATTGAAAACCCGTGTGTGTGTTTAGACACTGCACGCGTCTCCTGTGGGCTGATTACTTACCTGCTAACACTGCAGAAGTGAAGCCCCAGCGATTCCCAAGGCCCTAGGCCTCTTACTTTTGCAAGTCGAGTTTGTTAACCCATTATTTTAGTATATGGTCTGGTACGCCCCTAGGGCTACAGCCATATTTGTGCTTAATTTATTGAGAACTGTTGATCTTTTGAATGTTTACCTGGCTCTAATCTCATAAAGAGATTAGTAGAGTATATTTAGAAATAAATACATATATATTTGATATATATACCTGTGTGGTGTCTTTTCATTTGGTAATTCAAGAGATTATAAGGTAAAACAAGCTGCTTTACATTCCTCAGAGACTTAGCCTGAAGGCTGCTCTCCACAGCTACCACTAGGACAGCTTTCTTTAAAAAGGTTGTCTTTAAACCTATCTACCAAGAGTCGAATTGGACTGGTGCAAGGTGGCCACTATAACTAGTGACCAGCATATGCCAGGCCAACTTCTCACATTGGTGGGCAGCGTGTGGGATTCCAGCTTGCCATTGTTTTACCAGAAAATCTCTATTTGAAATACTAACTGAAAACCACTTAAGGTACTCAAGGTACATATAAAGTCAAGCTAGTATCAATAAGTTCTACTGAACTTAGAGCTGTTTGTGAAGGGACAAGCACACCCTTGCTACAGCTCAAGCTAGGTCCAGTAGGCCTCAACTAGTGTAGGTAGTACAACACTGCACAACACTAGTAAGCCTCACCAGGGTGGAGCCAGTGGGTCCACCCCATCTCAGTACAAAGATATAGCCTACACTGAACTGAAGGCCTTATGCTTTGAAAGAAATCTGAGGGTGGGCAGGAGTCCCTCATCACAGCACCTGATAGATCTGTTAGTAGCAGATGACCTGAGACAAGCTCTAGGAGCTAGTGGGTCTGCATCAGGGGGTGGGTCACACATGGTCTCTGGGTCTGATGATGACAATCAAGATGACCTGGACTCTGTGAGTGAAGGGCCAGACCCAGAAGGGTCTGAAGAGAATAGAGGAAATCTCCCTACGAGAGCTGACAGAGTGGGAGACAGGCCTAGGTCCCTCTCAAGGGACTCTGACAGGTCATATCACTCTGGAAGAGAATCTATTCCACAGAGGAACTCCAACTTTCCCAGGGAGACCTCCTCTGAAAGAAGGTTCAAGATGCTCCAGTATGAGGAAGCTAGGCTTGCCCTCAGAACCAAGCAATTGGCCTTAGATAGGGAAGCCTTCGAGCTCCAAAGAGCTACAAAGAAGGAGGGGTTAGATGCCCCTGGTGGCAGCAACAGTGTCCCTAGAGGCAGAGATTACATGCCAGATCATAGGAACCTGTCCAAGGTTGTTCCTCCCTACCAGAGTGGGGATGATATCCACAAATGGATAACTGCTATGGAGAGGGCCTGTAAAGTTCAACAGGTCCCCCAGAAACAGTGGGCAGCAATCTTGTGGCTCTCCTTTTCAGACAAAGGGAGAGACAAGCTCCTCACTGTTAGAGAAGAGGATGCTAATGATTATGAAGCCCTGAAGAGTGCTTTGATAGATGGGTTTGGCTTAACCACTGAACAGTACAGGTTGAAGTTCAGAGACACCCAGAAAGCACAGACTCAGGATTGGACTGACTTTGTTGATTGTGCAACCAAGGCTCTAGAGGGTTGGCTGGTGGGTAGTAGAGTAACTGATTTTAAGGGATTGTATAATCTTATAATGAGAGAACAGATCCTTAATAATTGCCAGAACCAGTTGTTGCATCAGTACCTGGTGGACTCTGCTCTGACCTCTCCCCAAGAATTGGGAAAGAAGGCAGACAAATGGGTCAGAACCAGGGTGAGACAGAAAAACCAGAACCAAGGTGGTGACACTAAGAAGCAAGATCCTAAAGGCTCAGATAAGGGTGGGGATAAATCTAAGGATCAGAAGTCTTCACAAGGGCCCCAAAAATCTGCATCTGGTGGGGAGTCACAATCTGCAAAGGGAAAAGGACAAAAGACGCCCTGGTGCAAATTCTGTAAACAGAAAGGGCACTGGACTTCTGACTGTACAAAGTCCAAAGTCCAAACCACCACCACTCCAGCCCCTAAGGCAACTGTTCCCCCTAGTACAGCAAGTGGTGGAGGTAATACTCAGAATAAGGGTGTAGTAGGGTTGACCCTGGGTTCTGATGTGGACTCTGGCCTAGTCAGAGTACCAACACAGGCAATGCTAGTTTGTGAGGGAGACCTTGATATGTTCTTCCTAGTGAGCCCCAGTAATCTGGGCAAATACAAACAGCAGCCTATCATAAATGGTAAACAGGCTTTGGCATTTAGGGACACAGGTGCTAGTGTCACCATGGTGGCAGAGGACCTAGTGGATCCTACACAGATCATCCTGGGGGAAATGTACCAGGTAACCAATGCTAGCAACACCAGGACCAACCATAGCCTGGCTGTTGTGAATTTCTCCTGGGGAGGGGTAACTGGCCTCAAAAAGGTAGTAGTCAGTGCAGACCTCCCTGTCGAATGTTTGTTGGGCAATGATCTAGAGACTTCAGCCTGGTCTGAAGTAGAATTATGGACTCATGCTGAGATGTTGGGCATACCTGCAGAGGTGTTTGCTGTGACCAGGTCACAAGCCAGAATGCATACAGCTGAACCAGCTCTGGATCCTGAAACTATGGACCAGGTGCTACCCAAGAGGAAGAGCAGTAGGGTTAAGGCTGGGCCTTCCCCTCTGTCTCAGATCTCAGATTCCCCTCCTGAGGGAGGAGAAGCAGAGCCTGTAGAAGGAACTGCCCCAGAGGAAATTGAGCCTGGTCAGGTTGAGTTCTTAGGGGCAGGGGGCCCTTCCAGGGAAGATCTGAGCAAAGAGCAACAGTGCTGCTCCACTCTTCAACCCCTCAGACAGCTGGCTGCTGCTGAGGCTGCTGGGAGTGCTAGTGGGTCCCATAAGGTTTATTGGGATGAGGGGCTCCTATATTCTGAGGCTAGAGATCCTACCCCTGGAGCCACCAGGAGGCTGGTAATTCCTCAGAAATTTAGGGGGTTCCTCTTGACCCTAGCACATGATATCCCATTGGCAGGACACTTGGGCCAAAACAAGCCCTGGGACAGGCTTGTACCACATTTTCATTGGCCACACATGTCTGAAGACACAAAGGAGTTTTGTCGCTCCTGTGTCACTTGTCAAGCCAGTGGCAAGACAGGTGGCACCACAAAGGCCCCCCTGATACCACTACCTGTGGTGGGGGTTCCCTTTGAAAGGGTAGGGATTAACATTGTTGGTCCCCTTGACCCACCAACAGCATCTGGGCACAGATTTATACTGGTGGTAGTGGATCATGCCACCAGGTATCCAGAAGCTATACCCCTAGGACTACCACAACTCCTGTGGTAGCAAGAGCCCTCATTGGAGTTTTCTCCAGAGTGGGTTTCCCAAAGGAGGTCATCTCTGACAGAGGTTCTAACTTTATGTCAGGATATCTAACTGCAATGTGGAAGGAGTGTGGTGTAAACTACAAATTCACTACTCCCTATCACCCACAATGCAATGGGTTAGTTGAGAGATTCAACAAAACCCTAAAGGGAATGATTAAAGGACTCCCAGAGAAGCTTAGGCGAAAATGGGACCTTTTACTTCCCTGCCTTCTGTTTGCATACAGGGAGGTTCCTCAGAAGGGGGTTGGCTACAGCCCTTTTGAACTTCTGTTTGGGCACCCTGTTAGAGGACCATTATGTCTGGTGAAAGAGGGATGGGAGTTACCTCTCAAACCTCCCAAACAAGATGTAGTGGACTATGTACTTGGTCTCCGCTCCAGGATGGCTGAGTACATGAAGAAGGCCAGTAAAAACCTTGAGGCGAGCCAAGAACTCCAGAAAGCTTGGCATGACCAAAAGGCTATCTTGACTGTTTACCAGCCAGGCCAGAAAGTATGGGTGTTGGAGCCTGTGGCCCCAGCAGCTCTCCAGGACAAATGGAGTGGCCCCCATACAATTGTTGAAAAGAAGGGAGAGGTCACCTACTTGGTAGATCTTGGCACTCCCAGGAGCCCCCTTAGGGTGCTCCATGTCAACAGACTTAAAGCATATGTGGACAGGGCTGACATGAGCTTGCTCATGGCAACTGACGAGGACCAGGAGGAGGAGAGTGACCCTCTCCCTGACCTGCTCTCACAGAACCCTGAAGATGGGACAGTTGATGGTGTTGCTTTGGCAAGCAGCCTCACTGAACATCAACAAACTGAATGTAGACAAGTGCTACAGCAGTTTAGACATATGTTTAGCCTGACCCCAAGTCAGACTTCCTGGTGCACCCATGAGGTGGACACTGGAGACAGTCTGCCTGTAAAGAGTAAAATCTACAGGCAACCTGACCATGTCAGGGACTGTATCAGGACTGAAGTCCAGAAAATGTTGGAGCTAGGTGTTATTGATCCCTCAGATAGCCCTTGGGCTAGCCCAGTAGTACTTGTCCCAAAACCTCACACCCAGGGCGGTAAGAAAGAGACGAGGTTTTGTGTTGACTACAGGGGCCTCAATGCAGTCACCAGGACTGATGCCTACCCAATCCCAAGGGCAGATGAACTAATAGACACTTTGGCCTCAGCCAAGTATCTCAGTACATTTGACCTTACAGCAGGCTATTGGCAAATCAAGTTAGCTGATGATGCCAAGGCTAAAACAGCATTTTCGACCCCTGGTGGGCACTATCACTTTGTGGTAATGCCCTTTGGTTTGAAGAATGCACCTGCCACATTTCAGAGGTTGGTGAATAAAGTTCTGACTGGTATGGAAACCTATTGCTCAGCATATCTTGATGATATTGCTGTCTATAGTTCCACCTGGCAGGATCACCTGGTCCACCTCAGGAATGTACTGGAGGCCCTGCAGAAAGCAGGCCTCACTATCAAGGCCACTAAGTGCCAGATAGGGCAGAGTCAGGTTGTGTACCTGGGCCACCTTGTAGGTGGAGGCCAGGTTCAACCATTGCAGAGCAAGATCCAGACCATAATGGACTGGGTAGCTCCAACCACCCAGACACAGGTGAGAGCCTTCTTGGGCCTGACTGGGTATTACAGGAGGTTTGTTAAGGGATATGGATCTATAGTGACCCCCTTAAATGATCTTACCTCCAAGAAAATGCCAAAAAAGGTTCAGTGGACAGCTAGCTGTCAAAAGGCATTTGATGACCTCAAGCAGGCAATGTGCACTGCCCCCATCTTACAGAGTCCAGATTACAAAAAGAAGTTCATTGTCCAAACAGATGCTTCAGAGCTGGGTGTGGGAGCTGTACTGTCTCAACTTAATAATGAAGGTCAAGACCAGCCAGTAGCTTTTATAAGCAGAAGGCTGACCCCTAGAGAGAAACGTTGGTCAGCTATTGAGAGGGAGGCCTTTGCTGTGGTTTGGGCCCTGAAGAAGCTGAGGCCATACTTGTTTGGCACTCACTTCATAGTTCAGACTGACCATAAGCCCCTCCTATGGCTCAAACAGATGAAAGGTGAAAATCCTAAACTGCTCAGGTGGTCCATTTCCCTACAGGGGATGGACTATACATTGGAACATAGACCTGGGACCCAACATGCCAATGCAGATGGACTCTCAAGGTATTTCCACTTAGAACATGAAGACTCAACTGGTCAAGGTTAGTTTAATGTCCCTGCGTTTGGGGGGAAGGGTTGTGTAGGAGAGTAGGATCTGCACTTGTGTTGCTCCCACTTTTTTTCTGATGTATACACTGGTTTCTGGCTGTAGTCTGGCTGGGTCCCTGCTAATCAGGGCCCCAGTCTTACTGATCTCTCTAAACAACTTGGTGTGTATATTAGATGCACTAGTGATTGGATACTGTGGTACCTTATGAGCCCCTAGTATATGGTACCTTAGGTACCTAGGGCATTGGTACTTCACAGGCCTACCAGGGGCTGCAGCATGTATTATGCCACCCCTGGGAAGCACTCACAATCTGACACCACAGGCCTGCTACTGCAGCCTGTGTGAGGTAGTGTTAGCACTCCTCACTGAGGTATAGGTTCCTATATCTCACCATACACACACATATAAACCTATCAGTCACCCCTATGGTAGGCCCTATCAATCCCAAGGGCAGGGTGCATGGTTTACTATGTGAGGGGGTGCTTCTGCCTGAGCAGGACCCCTCTGCAGCTGGCAGAGTCTATTCTCTGCTGCTGTTTGTGGATGCGGTTAAACCATATACTCTTAAGTGCATTATAACCTCGTGGTAAATGCTAACTTTGGAATGACTGCATCAAAACATGTCGTGTTTGGTGTCAAACAACTTGGAATCCTACCCCCACACCAGTAACTGGTGTGGGAGTAGGATCCCACCCTTCTAGAGGGGACGACATGTACACACTGTACTACACGGTAGAAATCATCTAGAGCCCTGGCATCACAAAATGGATGCCACCAGCACAGACACCGGGCTGCCCTCCTGCTGCTGACCGAAACTCGCAGTGGAGGGAGCTCAACAAAGGGTTTCCTGTCACAGGGAGGTGTCACCTCCTCCCAGACAGGATTTAGTGTATTGGAGCTGGGTGGGTGCACTCTTAGAGTGCTTTGAAGTCCTGCACTGGGGGAGCAGTAGGCTCCTCTGTGCATATGCCAGCTCAAACCGGTTCAGGGGCTACCTGCCCCTGCTCTGGCGCGAAACTGGACAAAGGGAAGTGGGTGTAACCACCCACTACCCTGACCCTCCTAGAGGAGTGGTCATAGAGCTAGTCCCTCCCATCTTTTCACTATAAGATACCACACATTGCCAATGCAATTTAGATTACACCTGGACGACGCTCTACGAAGAAAAATCCTGGCCCTTCAGCTTTCTACTATCTCTAGAAGACCGAAGGATCTCCCTTGGAGTCAAGGAGTGACTCCCCTGCTTGGCAGGCACCAAAACTACTGAACTACGGTTGCAAACTTTACCGCTCCCGCCGGAGCCCGAAGTCCCTGCGTCCCCTGAAGTGGATTTCCTGACCTCTCAACGGCCATTTTGAGTCCCCAGCGAAGCTGTGGCATCTGGACCCCACGAGTGACGAGGAACGGCAATACCAGGGAACCGTGCACTGATTTCGAGTGCAAGCCCTAAACTACGTCCAACGAAGTTGTGCTTTGGACCACTTATTGTCCAAGTCCCGAGCAGGTCTAGTACCGAAGATCAGCGGCCTACCTCGTCCCGAGTGACCGTGGGCTGTTGGTGAACTTTTCCTGCAAAGACGTCTTCGCGGTTACTTGCCTGTTGGCTAGTGACTCTCCAGAAGACTTCTACATCACCTTCAAGGGCTCGCCTGGTTGCTCTGGGCCTGCCCTCACTTACCCTCGCTGGGTAAGTCCATCAGACCTTGCTGGTCTGCTCCATCGACAATCTTCCATCCACACGAGAATTGCAGTTGCCAAAGCTTGTTGGCTCCAAACCGAGTGCCGACACCGTCAACAGCTGCAGACGTCGTGGGACCTTCCGAATCCAGCTGCTGGACTTCATCGATCCCTCCTGGTCCTCGTGAGCGAAGAGACAAAATGACATCAGCGACCTGAAGAGACGCGACAGCTGTGGTCATCCATCTTGCTGGCCACCGGTCACTGGCAAGTGACTTTGAACTCTGTCCCCTCAATTTCTAGGTCTTCTGCAACTCCAATCCGATTCCAGCGGACACTTCTCTCGACGACACAAGCAGCAAGTCTTCAGCGATCTCCATTGAAAACAGCATCGCGACCCGACACCAAAGGACACGTATGCACCCGGCTTCCCTGGGTGAGGTAACTCTTGCATTACGGTGCCCAAGTGTGCATTGGCTCTCGAAGTACTTACCCTGTAAGTTGTTTGCTTGTTGTCCACTCCGAAGTGCCCTAGAACTGTAAAATACAAACCGCGACATTTGCCATTGAAACGCATTGAAAACCCGCGTGTGTGTTTAGACACTGCACGCGTCTCCTGTGGGCTGATTACTTACCTGCTAACACTGCAGGAGTGAAGCCCCAGCGATTCCCAAGGCCCTAGGCCTCTTACTTTTGCAAGTCAAGTTTGTTAACCCATTATTTTAGTATATGGTCTGGTACGCCCCTAGGGCTACAGCCATATTTGTGCTTAATTTATTGAGAACTGTTGATCTTTTGAATGTTTCCCTGGCTCTAATCTCATAAAGAGATTAGTAGAGTATATTTAGAAATAAATACATATATATTTGATATATATACCTGCGTGGTGTCTTTTCATTTGGTAATTCAAGAGATTATAAGGTAAAACAAGCTGCTTTACATTCCTCAGAGACTTAGCCTGAAGGCTGCTCTCCACAGCTACCACTAGGAAAGCTTTCTTTAAAAAGGTTGTCTTTAAACCTATCTACCAAGAGTCGAATTGGACTGGTGCAAGGTGGCCACTATAACTAGTGACCAGCATATGCCAGGCCAACTTCTCACAATCAGGCTCTTATGGGCTTAGCAGAAGAGTAATCTCTTTTCCTCTTCTCTGGGGGCAATAACTTCTATGTCTGTCAATGTACCTATAGGCCGAAAGTACAGTGAGTTTCCAACCTAATGCCTATTTCTCTTGGCTTGCTAAGTGCTGGTACGGACAGCTGGTATGTTTAAAAGAGGTCTGAGGCGAATGAGGACAAAAAAAAAAAGACAAAAAAAAGTGACGAGTTATCATAGAACTAGACAGAGGCTCAGAGGTACGTCTTTACAAGGTCCGCCAGAGTCTTGGAGCAGACAAGACACCAGATAGCAGATCTGATTCTAGTGACTCCATTTTGTAGGCACCAGGCGTGGTACCCAGCAATGTTGAAACTGTTGTGGGAATTTCAAGCGGCTCTACCCCAGTTCCTTATTACCGTGACAGACTGTCGTGGGGAGCTGCATCCATGGGTTTTGGAAGGTTGCTTGATGCTGATGGCCTCAATGAATACAGGGGATGCTGGACTGCCTAGACCATTTACAATTCACTGCAGGACTGGTCCCAAGCCAGGGCAGAGGATGCCATTAAAAGGAATGGCTCAGCATGGAGGAGGTGGTTATCTTGGTGTGTGGGAAGGATCTTGGGTCCAGTGGGACAGGATTTGTGCAGGTCTGATCTTCCCACCAGAACTAGTGGAGGCTGGCCTAGCGTACGGGACTGTTAATACCTCTAAATCAGAAATATTAGCAGTCCATTTTCTGGGGAATGAGATGGCTGTTGGAAAAACATCAAAGAGAAGAGAGGAATGAATCTCTCTAGTCCCCCGGTACTAAGCTATTCCTACTTTTGGGATGTTAATAAGATGTTGAATCTTTTGCTTTCCTGGAAGGATAACAGTCGCGGCTCGCAATACTTGCGGGTGGGGTACGAACGTGCGGGGGTTTGCGTGGGGCGGGGGGTGTTACGGTTAAAAGAAAAAGAAAACTCACCTGACTGGGTCCCGCACCCCCTCAGCTCCTGGGCCGGGTCACGCGTTTTCCTGCTCTTGAACAGGAACAGGCATGCTCCCGCTCCTCATGTAAGCCAATAACAACCCTGCAATGGCAGCATTGTGACTGGTGTGTACAGCGCCCAGTCGGGCACCTGTGGGGAGGCCATTTTTTCTATGTAGGCTGCATGCAGCCTACATAGAGAAAATGTAGAGTGCGCATGACTGGTTTGGTGGGCCCAAGAGGGACGACCAAACAGTCAGGGTACACAGAGTGGTGCAAGCCACTCCTCCCTGACCCGCCCGACCACAACCAGGCATATCCTCCCTCCCGCCCGCCCCTAACCAGGCATACCCCAACCCACTGCTTTCTCGCAGCGCGAGAAGCAGAAACATAAATGGTATTTAAAATATAATTTTATGTTTCTGCTTCTCGCACTGTGAGAAAGCAGTGGGGTGGCGCTCCTCCGCCCTAATGGAGGAGCCGCCCCTGAAGGATAATGAGTTTATGTCCAGAAAAGAGTTATTGGCTAAGCTTGCAATGTTGCTGTTTTTCCATGCAGATGAATGCTTGCTGTCAGGGCTTTGGATATTTCCAGACGAATGTTTACTCCAGATGGGATGGGGTTTACTATAAACAAAAGCCTAAAACTAATACCAGATCAATTTTATATCCAACCTCTGGGAGAAGCATAAGTTGTGTGTGGTTAAATGTATCAAGGCTTACTGAGAGGTGCTGCGGAGATTACATTTTTGGCAGGAACGGCAATTATTGATTGTGATGAGGAAACCCTTCAAAGTGTTGCATTCCCATGCATCGACAGGTGGGTACAATGGAGTATGCAGGAGGCCGGTATTAATGTGGCAAGTTTCGGTATTCATTCAACTGGAGGTGCTACACGTCCACGGCAATCATGATTGAAGAGCATCTGGAGGATTTATGAATGTAGCAACCTGGCAATCAGAATCCGCTTTTAAAAGTTTTACCACAAACCAGTTTCTGAGGTTGCATCATTGAGGGAGAGTAGGCAATAAAGAAGCATAATCCTCTCCTCCTGTCCTTACATAAAATATAAAATGTCCTAGCTATCGAAAAGAAAAGTATTGCTTTTATTAAGGACATGGAGGCGAGGATTATCCTGCCAGATGATCACTTGGTAAGGATCATTCCCACCTGGTAAGGTCTACGTTGAGAAAGTAACCCTTTTATGGACGTTCATGTTCATTAGAATGTGGGATATTGCAGGTTTTATAGGAGGATGGTTTATTGCATTGCAATTTGTATACAAGAATAGGGTACCAGCGTTTCCCTTGAATAGTGGGACGATCGACAGGCATAGAGGATTCAAATGAAGAAAGAGGAAGAGGAAGAGGCGGGACTACATGGGCTTTATATACGGATGGAGTCCAGTTCCTTCTCGATATCGAGGCCATTTCACATAACCTTTAACGGCTTAAGTCTCTCTTTGTAGCACTGTGAGCTTCGACAGGAGCCCAATTTTATCAATCAAAACCCAGCTTCCAACTTAGCTCACTGCCACCCCACCCAGTTCTGAAGTCCTATCCTACCTCACCCTCCAACCAGAAGTCAGACTCAGGCCAGCTGTAGCCTTCACCCACAGGGTGCAGCAGGTGCAGAGGCGTTAGGGCGAGTAGCCTACTTTACCCCTAATAATGGTTGCTTTATGTTATAAAACCTTAGGCCCATTGGCACCCTTGCTATGCAACTAATTGCTACGCCACAGCAACTGAACACCCACATTCCACTTTTGCTCAAGTCCACTGTGTGCTCATAACCACCACCCCTACCCTGCCAGAAGTGATAATTCGATCAAACAGGAGCCAGCTACAGAAAAAATTAGTTTTCTTTTAGCTGACAGGGGCAAAAGTACCTGCAATATCCCACAAGGAGCTGCAACAGCTCATAAGGGTTCTCTGGAGTGCCAGGGGCACAACAGGTGCCCGCCACAGGCAACCCAGTTCACAAGGACTCCTCACTGATTAGGGAGCAACTTATTCCCGCCACAGCCCATAGGCAGCCCAGTTCACAAGGACTCCTCGACTGCCAAAGGTGCAAAAATATCCGGCACACCCTCCAGCATCACACACTTTCCTGACAGTCAACATGAACCTTCTAACCACCCTAACCCACTAGAAACCACCACAGCCAAACCGATCTGTATTGCAAGAACAAATGTAATAATTCTGTCTCAAAAATAACGTGTAAAATATTTTGGGGATTATTCACAAACTGCACTTGTAGTAGTGTAGAAGAACTACAATAGTACTACCATCGTACTAGAAAATGCTATTCACAAACCTATACACGGAGACCTACGCTCCCACCTCTCCTATCTAAGTAGGAGAAAAGGGAGGATTAAGGAGAGGTTTAGGGAGACACAAACACCCACCCACAAAAGAGTAAGTCCATTCCTATTCACAAACTGCATCTCTATCATTACTACAGCCAACAAAGTCGCACAACAGGTGTGAAAACAAGTCTAGCTCAAACCTGGAGTAAGTCTAGCACCACAGATGGCCACCCACTGGAACTGCAACAGCCATCCATACAAATAATGGAGACCCTATGCCTGCAGAGTCTCCCAGAAGCATGGCTGCAGTCTGCCACCTCCAGGCAGGAATTTAGCAGGGGCCAGAACCCAAGTCAGGCTCACTCACCGAAGGACTCCTCGCGGGCCTTCTCTTTTTTTTCAGCCAACTTGCGGTCTTCCACTTGACATTTCAGGACTTCAACATCCACCTGGAGAAAAAGAAGACAGTCAGAGCTCCTGTAGGCTTCAGAAGCAGGCAAGTTCATCTCTGGAATGAGGACTGCTGGTGCATATGGTGCTACGCGAGGTCAGTGGTGGACTGATTCTCTCCCCAGAGTACTTGCACCCTTCTTACCCCTGTAGCTGAAGCAGGCTCTGGCAGCAACACTTACCTGTCGCTTCAGGAACTGACAGGTGGAATAATAGCCTTTGAGGATGAAGAAGATAGTAGGGAGGGATGGAGGTTTGTGACACTTACCCCCATAGTCCGGACTTTGGCATTGAATATGCGGCTCTGTCTCTGCTGCTCACGGTTTCGCCTGCGCTCAACGGCAGCAACTTCCTTCAGATCCAGGGGCAGGTCAAGCTTGTACATTTTGACTGCTTCTGGGGAGACAAAGCAGAATGAATGTGCTAGTGCTCAAAAAAGATGCAGTGTCCAGCAAGTATGGACGTGAATATGGAGCAGAGCCAGGTAAGCATAGAAGCAGCGGCAGGTGAGCATGGAGTGCCTGTTGGCAGTTCCTTGTGCGTATGGAAGAGTCTGCTTCCAGGACCAAAAAAGCAGGAAATGCCTGGGAATAGTTTAAGGCAAGCACAGGGGTGCTTTGGAAGCTTCAGAGGGGTCTGGATATATGAGAGGGGAAACAGCCACTACAACACAGCCGTTTCCACGCATAACCATAACCACGCATGCATTACAACGCATGCGTGGTTACCACGCATAGCCTTTACCACGCATACCTTTACTACAAGATACATAGTAAAGGCATGTGTGTTAAAGGAAAAATTCAAAAAGGGGCTTGGGGGTTCTCCCCCCCTCAAATAAAGCATGTGTTTAAAAAAGGGGGCTTCGGGGGGGTCTCCACCTCAAAAAAACTTACCTGTTTCCATTGCGATGTGGAGGCAATCGGCGTCGTTAGAGGAAACGGAAAGAAACTTCCACTTCGTCTTTACGACGTGCAACGCAGATCGGAAGAGCTGGGAGAGGAGAGGACGTGGAGAGGTAAGGGGGATTTTAGTTTAAGAAAAAAATAATTTAAGGGAAGAGGGGGTTGTGTTGGGATCGGAGATAACCTTTACTAAGAATATGCCTTTATCATGCATGGTTTTACAACGAAAATCGTTGTAAAGATTTGTGTGGTAAAGGCATTTTTGTGGTAAAGGTTATGCGAGGTAATGCCATTAGCGTTGTAACGCATGCGTGGTAAAGGCATGCATTGCAACGGAATGCGTTGTAACGTCATACAACCCCTGTAGTGCCATGGGAATAATAAAGTGTCTGAGGCAGCATGAAATGATCATTGAAGTGTATGGAGGTAGCGTTTGAGATGAAAGGAAGGTGAGCATGAACTCACTTAGGGCAGCGACAGACAATTCAGGCAGCTCATAGGCAGTGTCAGGTGAGGCCAGCAATGCTTGAGAAGTCACAGGCATGGAAGTGTAGAGTAGGGAATGTCAGGCAGGGATGGAAGCGTAAAGTGAGGAGTGTCAGGCAGGGATGGAAGAGAAAGGTGAGGAGTGTTAGGCAGGGATGGAAGTGGAGGGTGAGCAGTGTCAGTCAGGGATAGAAGTGTAAGGTGAGGAGTGTCCGGCAGGGATGGAAGTGTAAGGTGAGGAGTGTCAGGCAGGGATGGAAGTGTAAGGTGAGGAGTGTCAGGCAGGGATGGAAGTGAAAGGTGAGGAGTGTCAGGCAAGGATGGAAGTGTAAAGTGAGGAGTGTCAGGCAGGGATGGAAGTATAAGGTGAGGAGTGTCAGGCAGGGATGGAAGTGTATGGTGAGGAGTGTCAGGCAGGGATGGAAGTGGAGGGTGAGGAGTGTCAGGCAGGGATGGAAGTGAAAGGTGAGGAGTGTCAGGCAGGGATTGATGTGTAGGGTGAGGAGTGTCAGGCAGGGATGGAAGAGAAAGGTGAGGAGTGTTAGGCAGGGATGGAAGTGGAGGGTGAGCAGTGTCAGTCAGGGATAGAAGTGTAAGGTGAGGAGTGTCCGGCAGGGATGGAAGTGTAAGGTGAGGAGTGTCAGGCAGGGATGGAAGTGTAAGGTGAGGAGTGTCAGGCAAGGATGGAAGTGTAAGGTGAGGAGTGTCAGGCAGGGATGGAAGTGTAAGGTGAAGAGTGTCAGGCAGGGATGGAAGTGAAAGGTGAGGAGTGTTAGGCAGGGATGGAAGCGGAGGGTGAGGAGTGTCAGGCAGGGATAGAAGTGTAAGGTGAGGAGTGTCCGGCAGGGATGGAAGTGTAAGGTGAGAAGTGTCAGGCAGGGAAAGAAGTGTACGGTGAGGAGTGTCAGGCAGGGATGGAAGTGTAAGGTGAGGAGTGTCAGGCAGGGATGGATGTGTAAGGTGATGAGTGTCAGGCAGGCATGGAAGTGTAAGGTGAGGAGAGTCAGGAAGACGTGGAAGTGCAAGGTGAGGAGTGTCAGATAGAGAGGGAAGTATAAGGTGACTAGTGTTAGGCAGGGATGGAAGTGGAGGGTGAGGAGTGTCAGGCAGGGATAGAAGTGTGAGGTGAGGAGTGTCAGGCAGACGTGGAAGTGTAAGGTGAGGAGTGTCAGGCAGGGATGGAAGTGTAAGGTGAGAAGTGTCAGGCAGGGATAGAGGTGAAAGGTGAGTGTCAGGCAGGGATGGAAGTGTAAGGTGAGGAGTGACAGGCAGGGATGGAAGTGTAAAGTGAGGAGTGTCAGGCAGGGATGGAAGTGTAAAGTGAGGAGTGTCAGGCAGGGATGGAAGTGTAAAGTGAAGAGTGTCAGGCAGGGATGGAAGTGAAAGGTGAGGATTGTAAGGCATGGATGGAAGCGGAGGGTGAGGAGTGTCAGGCAGGGATAGAAGTGTAAGGTGAGGAATGTCAGGCAGGGATGGAAGAGTAAGGTGAGGAGTGTCAGGCAGGGATAGAAGTGTAAGGTGAGGAGTGTCAGGCAGGGATGGAAGTGTAAGGTGACGAGTGTCAGGCAGGGATGGAAGTGTAAGGTGAGGAGAGTCAGGAAGACGTGGAAGTGGAAGGTGAGGAGTGTCAGATAGAGAGGGAAGCAAAGGTGAGGAGTGTCAGGCAGGGATAGAAGTGTAAGGTGAGGAGTGTCCGGCAGGGATGGAAGTGTAAGGTGAGGAGTGTCAGGCAGGGATGGAAGTGTAAGGTGAGGAGTGTCAGGCAGGGATGGAAGTGAAAGGTGAGGAGTGTCAGGCAAGGATGGAAGTGTAAAGTGAGGAGTGTCAGGCAGGGATGGAAGTATAAGGTGAGGAGTGTCAGGCAGGGATGGAAGTGTATGGTGAGGAGTGTCAGGCAGGGATGGAAGTGGAGGGTGAGGAGTGTCAGGCAGGGATGGAAGTGAAAGGTGAGGAGTGTCAGGCAGGGATTGATGTGTAAGGTGAGGAGTGTCAGGCAGGGATGGAAGAGAAAGGTGAGGAGTGTTAGGCAGGGATGGAAGTGGAGGGTGAGCAGTGTCAGTCAGGGATAGAAGTGTAAGGTGAGGAGTGTCCGGCAGGGATGGAAGTGTAAGGTGAGGAGTGTCAGGCAGGGATGGAAGTGTAAGGTGAGGAGTGTCAGGCAAGGATGGAAGTGTAAGGTGAGGAGTGTCAGGCAGGGATGGAAGTGTAAGGTGAAGAGTGTCAGGCAGGGATGGAAGTGAAAGGTGAGGAGTGTTAGGCAGGGATGGAAGCGGAGGGTGAGGAGTGTCAGGCAGGGATAGAAGTGTAAGGTGAGGAGTGTCCGGCAGGGATGGAAGTGTAAGGTGAGAAGTGTCAGGCAGGGAAAGAAGTGTAAGGTGAGGAGTGTCAGGCAGGGATGGAAGTGTAAGGTGAGGAGTGTCAGGCAGGGATGGATGTGTAAGGTGATGAGTGTCAGGCAGGGATGGAAGTGTACGGTGAGGAGAGTCAGGAAGACGTGGAAGTGCAAGGTGAGGAGTGTCAGATAGAGAGGGAAGTATAAGGTGAGAAGTGTCAGGCAGGGATGGAAGTGTAAGGTGACTAGTGTTAGGCAGGGATGGAAGTGGAGGGTGAGGAGTGTCAGGCAGGGATAGAAGTGAAGGGTGAGGAGTGCCAGGCAGACGTGGAAGTGTAAGGTGAGGAGTGCCAGGCAGACGTGGAAGTGTAAGGAGAGGAGTGTCATGCAGACGTGGAAGTGTAAGGTGTGGAGTGTCACACAGACTTGGAAGTGTAAGGTGAGTGGTAAGGTGGTACTGCATAAATAAAACCAAGTGTTCAGCTTCTTGTGGAATTCCAGAAGTGAGGAGGAGTCTCTTATGTGTAGCTGCAGGTCAATCCACGGTCAGCCCAGGTCATTACCAGGCAATCCATTGGGGATTATCCCCCTGAATGTAACTGATTTGGTGGTTTAGTCTAGAGTCCAGTTCATGTATACAGTAATGAAGAAATGCCAGACAACTTACACATTTTACTAACAAGGCATGTGTCCTAAACAGTAATCAAAGTAATTTGTTTCTCTAAAAGAATAACTTTGATTGGGCAATCTATAGTGAGTGCTGACAACCTCAGAGTAAGCCTTGACTTTTCGACCCCGCTGGTCCCTGAAAGTTGAAGACTAAAAAGAAGGATACTGTCAATGCTATGCACTCTCAGTGGTGTCTGCACTGTCAGGGACAGGGGCAATACTTGACACTAAGAGTGACTGTCTGCCCTTGAGCTGGTCAGACACCAGAGAACTGGCTCAGCAATATCTTCGAACATGAACAGGCCCCATGCAACCACTACACAAAAAAAGAGAAAGAGCGCTCCTTATCCAGTTATCGAGTGCCTTGAGCTGTACACAGGACAGCAAAGCACTATGTGAAGGTGCAGTGTCAGGGCCAGATCTTGCCTTATGAGTGAACACCAAAGAGTCTCCCTGGAGAGAGAAACATGGAACCAAAGGAAGGCATGAGAAGTGAAGACAAGGCAAAGCTACTTGAAAGTCGAGAAAGGGGGCTCTTCTGTGTGCCTTGCATTAGAGTTCATCTGTCATCCAAGCTAGACTATTCAAATAATCATGAAAATCGCCAGAAGTAACAGAAACAACCACATACCTCTTACACTGCCTTGGAGCAGGAACTCCTACTGAGGAACACTGATAGCTCCTTGAAGAGGCACCGAAAACCCAGACACTGAGAAAAGAGAGCAGACACTAGTGAGACGGTGGCAAAGTGGAAATGCGACCCTCTTCTTTCATCTCGTAATCTTGGTGCTACACATCTCTCTCTCACCCCTCTACTCTACCGGGAAACAACTTTTACAACGCAGTCATTACAACGCACTACCTTTACAATGCAGTCATGACAACGCAACATCCTTTACATCGCATGCCATTACAAGGCAGCCATTACAACGCATGTCACTACAACGCATGTCATTACAACGCATTATAAGTTAAGTAATGGGGAATAGTAATTTTTAACCCTACACTATCCAACACTTTTACTACTGTTGCACTCACTGGAGTGGGAATAGTAATGTTTACCCCTACACTATCCAACACTTACCCTACTGTTGCCCTAAAAGTAATATGCGTTGTAATGGTATGCGTTGTAGTGACATGCGGAGTAAATGTAGTTTCCATAAAATGCGTTGTGATGGAATGCGTTGTAAAATCATCATTTGTAATGGATGCTGCGATGTAAAAACTGTGTTGTATAGGCATGCGTTGTAAATGTTTGCGTTGTAACATCATACATTCTTCTCTACCACCTCTTTTACCCACTGCCCCTTCTGTCTGCAGGCCCACTCTGTTCACTTCCCTCTCCCTTCCATATCCACATTCCTTTCAATGTCTTCCCTCCATCTCTCTTGCTTCCTCCACCTCACTCCCTATCCATGGCCTCTCCCTCTCCTCCTCAATGTGCTAACATCTCTTGGCCTTCTATGTTCCACCTTCCATTCCTCTCCCCTCTTCTTCAATTCCACCATTCCCTGGGCTGCGCACAGAGGAACAAAGTTCCTCCTCTTTCGCTCTGTGCTGCTCTCTTTCCTTCTCTCCCTCCTTCACTCCCCTCTTCCATCTCCTCCCACCCTCTTTGTCCTCATTCCTCCTGAGCTTTTTATTTTCTCTCCTCCCTTTCCCACATTCACTTAACTTTTTTAAATCTTATTCCTTCTCACTGTCTTTCTATCACTTCATGTCTTCCTTATTCTCGCCAGTCTGCTCCCTCCTTCCATCCCTCCATCTCTTTCCTACTCCCTTCCCCTCTATATCCTACCCTTTCCCTCTCTTTTCATTCCACCATCTCCTCTCCTTCTCTAGCTTCCTACTGCCTATTCTCTCACTTCCTATACCCCTTCTTCCTCCTCACTCTCTCCTTTGCTTCTGCTATTCCCTTTCCCTATTCTCTCCTTTCTCTTCCTCATGCTCTCCCTTCTCTTCCCTCCCTCTTATCCTATCCTTGTATGTCTTATTTTCCCCCTCTTGCTTTTCTACTCTCTCTTCCCCCTCTTTTCCCATTCCATTCCCTTCCCCACCCCTCTCACTTCGTGCAACGCTCCCTTCTCTCTCTCTTCTTCCTTCTCTTTTTTCTCTCCCCCTTCCTTCCTTCTCTCTCTCTTCCCTCTCTCTCCCAACTTATACCCTTCCCTCTCCCCCCTTTATCCCCCTCTTCATCTCTTCTCTCTCTTCCCTCCTAATTCACTTTCCTCCTTCTCTACCCCTTTCTCCTCTTCTCTCTCACCCCTCGTCCTACCTTCCCTCACCCCTCTTCCTTCACTCCCCTTCTTCTTCCCATCCCTCTCTCTCTCCCCTCTCACTTTCCCCCTCTCTCCCTTCTTCCTTCCGTCTCTCCCCTTGTTTCCTCTCTCTGTCTCCCCGTATTCCTTCCCTCTCTCCCCCTCTTCCTTCCTTTTCTCCCCTCTTCCTTCTTTCCCTCTCTTCCTTCCTTTCTTTTCTCCCCTCTTCCACCTTTTCCTCTCCCCCCTCTTCTTTCCTTCCCCCTCTTCCTTCCTTCCCTCTCTCCCCTCTTCCTTCCTTCTCTACCTCCATTCCCTCTCTCCCCTCTTCCACCTTTCCCTCTCGCCCCTTCCTTCTCGCCCTCTCTTCTTTCCTTCCCCTATCTTCCCCTCTTCCTCCCTTCCCTCTCTCTCTCTCCCCTTCCTTCCCTCTCTCTCCCCCTCTTTCTTCCCTTTCTCCCCCTCTTCTTTCTTCCCTCACTCCCCCTCTTCCTCCTTTCCCTCTCGCCCCCTTCTATCTCTCCCCCTCTACTTTCCTTTCTTCTCTCTCTCCCTCTCCCTCTCTCCCTCCGTTCCCTCTCTCTATCTCTTTCTCTCTCCCTTTCTTCCCTCTCTCCCCCGTTTCCATCCTTCTCTCTCTCCCCTCTTCCTCGCCCTTTCTTCCTCTTTTCCTTCCCTGTCTCCTCCTCTTCCCTCTCCTCTCTTCCTTCTTCTCTCCTCCTCTTCCTTCCCTCTCCTCTCTTCCTTCTTCTCTTCGCTCTCCTCTCCTCTCTTCCTTCTTCTCTCCTCCTCTTCCTTCCCTCTCCTCTCTTCCCTCTTCTCTCCTCCTCTTCCCTCTTCCTTCCTTCCCTTCCTTCCTCTCTTCCTTCCCTCACTCTTCCTCCCTTCCCTCTCTCCATTTCTTTCTTCCCTCTCTCCCCTCTTCCTTCCTTCCCTTTCTTCCTTCTTTCCCTCTCTCCCTTTTCCCTCTCTATCCCCTCCTCCGTCTTCCCCTCCTCCTTCTTTCCCTCTCCTCCTCTTCCTTCCTTCCCTCTCTCGCTCCTCTTCTCCTCTTCCTCTCTGTTCACTTTCTCTCTCCCTTCCTCCCCTTTACCCCTATTCCCCTCTCCCTTCTTCCTTCCTTCTTCTCTCCTCCTCGTACCTCTACTCTCCTCTCTTCCTTCTTCTCGCCTCCTCTTCCTTCCCTCTCCTCTCTTCCCTCTTCTCTCCTCCTCTTCCCTCTCCTCTCTTCCTTCTTATCTCCTCCTCTTCCCTCTCCCCTCTTCCTTTCCTTCCTTCCTCTCTTCCTTCCCTCACTCTTCCTCCCTTCCCTCTCCTCTCTCCCTTCCTTCCCTCTCTCCCCTCTTCCTTCCCTTTCTTCCTTCTTTCCCTCTCTTCCTCCCTTCCTCCCTTCCCTCTCTCCCTTTTCCCTCTCTCTCCCCTCCTCTTCCTCCTCCTTCCTTCCCTCTCCTCCTCTCCCTTCCTTCCCTCTCTCGCTCCTCTTCTCTTCTCTCTCTCTTCTCCCTCTCTGTTCACTTTCTCTCTCCCTTCCTCCCCTTTGTGCCCTATTCCCCTCTCCCTTCCCTCTTCTCTCCTCCTCTTCCCTCTCCTTTCTTCCTTCTTCTCTCCTCCTCTTCCTTCCCTCTCCTCTCTTCCCTCTTCTCTCCTCCTCTTCCCTCTCCTCCTTCTTCTCTCCTCCTCTTCCTCCTTCCCTCTCTTACCTGCACTTGTTGTTCCTCTGAGCGGACTGTTACTCCGGTCACCATGGCGACGGGTCATTCCAAGGCCAGAAAAGTGCAAGGGTGGGTTACTGTTCTCGAGTACACTGTCTCACCCGTCTATCCCCTCGGAAACTTGCGAGACCTATCTTAAAAATTCCCTCACCTCAACAGTGGGAACTACCACACCCCCCTCATCTAGTACTTGGTCTATTCCATGATTTAAGATACAGGCAGGTTCTAATGCGCATGCTTCTGTACGCGGGACCATCTTTGTTTGGGGATGCCTTTCTTAGAGTGCGACGGGGGCCATCTTTGTTTGGGGAGTCTTCTCTTACAGTGCAGTGGCGGACATCTTAGACCGGGAGTGTGTCTGGCTCGAGCAAGGCGTATAACTGCAGACTCCAGACAGTATGACGCTCAAGAGTGACAGGTTAACCGGAAGTGTGGCATCAAACAGTCGGACATCAGGCTTGCAATAGCCGGAAGTGTGGCACTGAAACCGGAAGTTGTTATTGGGTTGAGCCGTGAAGCGGGAGCCGTGAGCGCGGGAGTACCGGAGCCGCCCCCCTGGTGCCCCCACCATCCCCCGCCATGGGTTTCCTAAAGCTCATCGAGATCGAGAACTTCAAATCTTACAAAGGACGCCAGATAGTGGGGCCCTTCAGGACCTTCACGGCCATCATCGGGCCCAACGGTTCAGGTACGGGGGGCGTGGCCCTGGAAGGTGGGGGGCACCTGTCTGCTCGTGACCCCCTCTGGAGGGAGGGGGGACGCCGCCCCCCGACATATCAGCTGCCTGACATAGACCTTGGGGGTCTCCCTGCTGACAGCCCTTCAGAGATCAGACTTCAGTGGGGTCTCTCATTCTGACCCCCGTCCCCCAGCACCCCCTTAAGATTGTCCGATCCTTAGACGTCATAGGGATCACGCACCCCATCACCCAGTGCTGATACGTCTACAGAAGCTCCTGCCTTTCTCCCCTTTGCTGCTGCCAGGTTCAGGTGGTCGTTGATTCATCTAGTGCTTCCATCCATGCGGCTTCAGTGAGCTAGAAAGACACAACTAGGTCACCAGCCTCGGGGATAATGCAGTCCAACAGCACTCATCCAATGTGTCACACTTTCTACAATAACAAGCTTTGGCAAAGGTTGGGTTGAACATAAAGTTAGACAAGAAACGTAAGCTGGGTTGTGTTTAACTCTCCCTAATTGTAAAGTAGACCTTCATGCAGTGCAAACACTTGTGTGGAGATACAAGGCAACAGACAATGGCATTCCTTATTAAGATCTTAACATACGTTAAACCCAGGAATTTTTTTATTTTATAAGTTTTATATAGCGCTACCCGTGGGTATCAGAGCACATACACAACGGAAAAACAGCATGACGTAGCATGACATAAGGATGCATAAAGAGATTAGCATAACATTATAAGAAGGCATACAGTAAAGGGGAGGGTGAAAGCTTAGGTAGTTGAAACAGTCAAATAACCACCTATCCTTGATGGCCTAGTTAAGAGGAAAATCATTTAGGCTATTGAAGTTTAGATCAGTTGACTTGGGCAGTAAAGTATTTGTTGAGGAGAAGGAGTTTCAGGTCCCTTTTGAAGCAGGTGAAGGAGGGGTTATATCTGAGGTCTATAGGGAGTCGTTCCACATCCTGGGTATGTTACCAGAAGAAGATCGGGACTGACTGCTTTTCCTTTTCAATTTTGGAGGGATGAGAAGAAGTGATTTGGAGCTTCTCAGAGTTCTGGATCTTCCTGCTTTTACTAGTTTGCTGGTTAGGTAGTTGGGGGAATGTGTGTGAAGGGTTTTGTGTGTGATGCAGGCCAACTTGTAAATACATCTACCTTCAATGGGAAGCCAGTTGAGGGTTTTGAGGGTTGGTGTGATGTGTTCAAACCATTTCACACCAGTTATGAGTTGAGCTGCCATGTTAAGGACTGACCTTAGTGGAGCTATGTGAGCTTTTGGTGTCCCTGCTAGGATGGCGTTCCCATAGTCCAGTTTAGAGAGGACTAGGGATTGTACTATTGTCTTGAAATCATCCTGGGAAATAAAAGGTTTAATTTTCTTGAGGTGTTTTAGCAAGTACAGTGCACCTTTTGCAGAGTATTTCGTGTGGTCCCTCTTTGACAAGTTCTTGTCCAGGGTAATGCCTAGTGACTTTACAGAGTCGTATAGGACGAGAGAGCAATTTAGGGCATCCAGGTTCTTGAGCCATGTTGGACTGGGAGGTGGTCACTTTTTGGAGAGAACAGTATTAATTCCGTTTTGTCCAAGTTCAGCTTTAAGTGGTTTGAGTTAAATCAAGTTTGTATCTTGGTTAGTGTGGCATTGAGGTGTCGGATGTCACTGGGTGATTTCATTTTGTAGTAGAGTTGCGTGGCATCTGCATATAGGTGATATTTAACTCCTGCTTGCCTCAGAATGATTGTAAGGGGTTTCTTGAAGAGGGACGGGGAGAGTATCGAGCCTTGAGGGACCTAAAGTGTGACTCGTGTGGGCTTAGAGAGACGAGATTTGATTTTAATTTGTTGCGAATGGTGTTGAAGGTAGGAAGCGAACGATTTCAGTACTAATGCCATTAATGCCAGAACGCTTCTTCAAATTCTCAAGTAAAGCTGCATGATTTATTGTGTTGAAAGCCTCTGATAGGTCAATAAGGATGAGAAGACATGCTTCACCTAAGGCTCTGTTAATATCGTCTGAAATATTCAGCATGGCTGTTTCGGTTCTACAGCCTTTCCTGAATCCCGATTGAAAGGTGTCGAGGAGGTTGCAATCGTCAATATGTTTAAGTTGTTGAAGAACGCACTTCTCCAAGGTTTTAGCTAGGAATGGGAGGTTGGAGATAGGTCTGAGGTTGTTGAGATCGTTAGGGTTGGCCCCTGGTTTCTTGAGTATGGGTGTGATTTGTCCAAATTGGAGGGAGTCTGGGACACAGCCTGATGTGAGAGAGGAGTTGGTGATTTTTGTCCAGAAAGCTGCAATGATGTGGTTGAGATTTTGTACTATTGTGGATGGGAGGGTTCCAAAGTGTGGGAAGTAGGCTTTAAGCTCGCAATAATATTTAAGACATCATTTTCAGACATGAGTTTGAAGTCCAACTAATTGGTATCGTTTTTCAGTTGAAAGCGGACCTGGTTGTCCTTGGTATGATTAAGTTCTGTTTGGTCAAAGGTGAGTATAGGGGAGCAGGTTAAGAGGAAAGGTAGATTTGAGATTTGGATGAAGGATTGCTCAATTTTTGTGACTTGTTCTGTGAAGAAGCTAGCAATTTCTTTGCAGCGATCCTTGCTGATTTTTTTATCTCCTGTGGGGATGTGCCATTCGTTTGTCTTTTAACAATGTTGAAGAGTTCCCTGGGTCTATTCTTAGCCTGGTCTAGTTGGCTGCGGAAAAAGAGGCCTATTCTCTAAAAATGTGTTTTTTATATGCCAGCCGTGCAGATCTAATTAGCGCTAGGTGCATTGTTGAGGGGTTTTGTCTCCATATCCTTTCCGCATGTCTGAGTTGTCGTCTTTCGTTATTAAGATCTGCGTTGAACCAAGATTTAGGTTTGATAGATCTCAATTGTTTAAGTTTGAGTGGTGCTACTTGATCTAACACCTCCGTCATTTTTGTGTTAAAGTATACTGTGAGGTCATCGGCCGTCTGAGTGGTAGGATGGGGCTGTAGATGGGCATGAATCCTGGATTCAAGTTTGGTTATAGGTACATCTTTGATGTTCCTGATCCAGTGCTTAGGTTTGTGAGATCGTATTGGTTGGTATCTGACGTGTGAATCAATATTGAACAGTATGAGGTGGTGGTCAGACCAGTCAATGGAAGAAATCGACCTCAGCGAGACCATCTCATTTTTGGTGATCGCACCCAGAGTGGCTCCTTTGATGTGTGTTGGTTCATTGCAGAGTTGTTTGAGGTTGATTATTTCAAGCAGGTTGGAGAGGTTCTGGACTGTGGTGTCTTCTGGGTTGTTCCAGTGGATATTGAAGTCACGAGGAACATGTCTTTCGTGTCTGTTAGAGAGAATCGTGTTGTTAGGTCAGTTAGTTCTTTGGCGAAGAGGGTATGCTCACCAGGAGGATGGTAGATGGTGTGAAATATGAAGGGCATGGTGCCTTTGACTGTAAGTTCAACACCAAGGTTCTCAAGAGTCAAGTATTCTGCAGATTTTAATGTGGTAAACTGTATTCCGTTTCAGTCAGTCTGTCGTGTCTGATGAATTTGTATCCTGGAGGGGTGAGTAGGGTGGTCATTGAGCAGGATTCTGTGAGGAATGCAATATCTATTTCTTCACTGAGTATAACTTCAGCAATGTCTGTGGCGTGTTGTACTGCTGATCTACAGTTGAGGAGCATGCATGGGAGAGGACAAGGATTCTCATTGCTGGGATACGCTGTATGAATAGCAGTGTATTGAGCAGGTGGTCTGGGCGAGTGGACAGTTCTAGGGATTTTATTTGTGCCAACCATAACTGGGATTGCGAAGTGAGCCTTATTCTGGCTCATTGCGAGGTACGAATACTTGATCTCATCCGCTTCCAGTACTGAAATGGGGCGGAGAGCTCGACGAGGACTATGTGCCTGACCCCCAAAGGAATGGAGGGCCATGGGGTGCCTTGTAGGGCCGTGGAAGAGTCTGTGTGGGGGCAAGGTGTGTAACTACCTGGAGTGTATAAGCAGGATGGCTTAACCAGGTTGGGAAGGTCTTGTCGTAGGTGTAGGATGTCGACACCTCAGGAGTCTATTTTCTGCTCCATTCGGATCAGTCGTTGGGTAAGTAAGTCAATTATGCTTCTAGCCTTCAGAGGGAGCAGTGTATGACTAGGATCTGTGGAAGGAGAGGGTACTGGGTTATGGAGTTGAACAGTGTCATTGGGATCAGGAGTGGGGGATAGATTGAACGTGAAGAGTTGGGTCATTGATGCTTGTGAGGAGGTGGCCTGATATATGCTGTCCACTAGTTATAGTGGGCACCTTGTATCAGGCCAAACAACCCCTTATGGTGATAGGTTAAAGACAACCTTTATTGAAAGCTATCCTAGTGGTAGCTATGGAGAGCAGCCTTCAGGCTAAGTCTTGAAGGAATGTAAAGCAGCTTGTTTTACCAGTCTATAATCTCTTGAATGATCAAATGAAAGGACAACCACACCAGGTATATATTTAAAATACATGAATTTAAGATCAAACACACCCCTCTAGTCTCTTTATGAGGCTGGAGTTCGAAGTACTTAGTTTACAAGTCAGCAATTATCTTTAACAGCACAAATACACGTTTGGGCCCTAGGGGCGTACCAAACCATATACCAAAAAAGTGGTACAAGAACCACGACTGGGATAGACACTAGGCCTATAGCCTGTAGAATCGCTGGGACCCCAAGGAACCACCCAAGGTAGTGACACAGGGGACCCACGGGGACTGTATGCAGTGTGTAAACACAACCGCGGGTTACCGTTATCTTCTATGGGAAATGTCGCAGTTGGAAATTTAAAGATTTGGGACACTTCTAATCGAGTCGGGACCAAACCCTTTTGGACTTAAAAAGTTCTAGGGCTAGCACCCACGAGAGCACCGGAGTACTCGAGTTATCTCACCCAGGGAAGCCGGGTGCATAGGTGTCTTTTGGTGTCAGGTCGCGTCGTCGATTTCAATGGAAGCCTGCAAAGAACTGCTGCTGCTGTGAAGAGAAGTGTCCGAAGAGATACAAGCCTGGATCTAGGATGTAAGGAACCTGAAAGCCGAGGGGACAGAGTCTGGGTCACTAGCCAGTGACAGAGGGCAGGATGGACCAATGTCCACAGATGTCGGGTGCTTCAGGTGAGTTGATGGGTGTCTTGACTCTTCAGCCACAAGGTCCAGGAGGCGTCGACGAAGTCCACGTGCCGGATTCGAGCTGTCCCACGAAGTCTGTTGAGTGCTGCGGTGTCGGCGACCAGAAAGGACCCAACAAGCCTTGGCAACGGCAAGTCACTGGAATTTAGAGAAAGGACTGCGGTGCAGACCAGCAAGGTCTGAGGGACTCACCCAGCGAGGGTAAGTCGGGGCACATCTGGAGCAACCAGGTAAGCCCATTCAGAAAAGGAGTCGCCTTCGTGGGGACCTGCTAGCCAACGGTCCAGTGATCGCGAAGGAGCCTCGAACGGTCGCACTTGAATCTGGTCCACGGGTCACTCATGGAGTGGAGGCCAACAATCTTCGGTGCAGGAGGTGCTCAAGGCTGGGGCTACTCTGAGCCCAAACCACAACTTTGAGGAGGACCAGAAAGATAGTGTTTCTGCAAAAGTCCACGATGTCCAGGGGTCACGGTTACACGTCACCCACGATAGCCACGGTCCTCAGCTTTGCTGTGGACTCAGGGTAGCCTCTGGGAATTCTGGAAATCCACCTCTGGGGATGCAGAGACTTCGGCGTCCGGCGGGAGCTTCAGAATTGCAGACCGGTCAGTTGCTTCTGGGAGGGGGCTCCAGCCGCTGCAGAAAAGAGCTTCTTGCTGCGGAGTGGCCACCACGGCACCCTGCGCGGCTCAGACAGAAACACCCCCAGCGCACGCACTCGCAGGTCACGGGTGCCCCACTGCTGCTGTGGAGGGAGGGAATCCCGCCCTGAAAAACACAGGGGGGGCCCTGGGCGAAGGCGAGGTAAGTGGGGAAGGGAAAGGTAGAAAGAAGAAAATTAACCATCAAGCAAACATGACGGGAGCAGAACAAGGAAACGTAGACCCGAAAAGAAAGGCTGCGGGGATAGGGAAGGAAGGTGGCGGTGGCTGCAGTAAAACCTGGTGTGTGATTTTTGGGGGTAAGTGAGGTGGTGGTTGGTATTGTAATGGCAAATGAGCCAGGTAGGTAGCGACAGTTCTAAACGAGAACGAGAGAGCGCGGCAACAAAGAGCGCGCTAATTAGAAACGCATGCTTCGGGGGTAGGGAAACTACATCGACCGGCTGTTTGTACGGGGAATCCGGAGAAAAAGCATGCACTGCGGCGCTTGAGCGGGGTGACAATGCGCGAATGCGCGCGCACCACAGAGGAGCGGGGGGAGGGAGCGGGGTAGCGAAGCGAACGCGTGCTGCTGCGTGTGCTAGACACGGTCGGGAATGGGCGTTGCAAAGGCGGGACATGTACCCGCCTTTGCCCAATCGTGTGCCTTTAAAAAAAAAAAAAAACACGCAGAAGCCAATGCTTGCCGGCGAAAGCCTGATCACACGCACAAGCGTGTGGTCAGCTTTCAAACCCCCATACAAAAGGACTCTCGCTGCGCGAGCAGTGCTGTGCACTGCAACGCAGACGCGAGCCCTAAAAAGGGTGACCGGCAGAACCCATGGTGTTACCGCCCAATATCTCTGCTGGATTCACTAGCAAAAATAGCTGGTCGGATTGTGCTTCATAGGTTACAAGAGTGGGCAGATGATAATCATGTGCTCTCAGATGTACAATTTGGGTTTTTTCAGTGTTTGGGTACAACTGAACGAGGATTAAACCTTAATAGTTTGATGGGAAAGTACACGCGGTCCAAACAAGACTACTATATCTGGCCTTTGTTGATCTCACGGCAGCGTTTGACTGCGTGATACATAGTAAATTTTGGGAAATATTAGCTACTATTGGGATGGAGAAGCCATTGATTCAATTTTTGAGCCAATTGTACTGTAATGCAAAAGCTAGGGTCGATTATGGACTTAACGGAGAATGCACCGAGTCGTTTAATGTAGAGAGTTGGTCAGACAGATGCGTCCTGGCACCATTTCTATTTACACTCTATACTAATGTGCTGGAAAAATGTATTGATAGAGGAGTGCCAGGACCTGCCACAAATAAATAAGCATCCCATACCAGCCCTGCTGTACGCGGATGACGCTGTGCTGATGGCCCGAACCCAACTAGGACGTCAAAGGGTACTCACTAGCTATACCAACTATATGGAGAAGCTGGGTTTACGAGTTAATACTACAAAAACATTTATAATGAAGTGTGGTAAAAACAGCTCTAGGGGCATTTTTATTGGTAGTAAAAAGGTAGAACCAACCGCAACATTCCCTTATTTAGGTATTCTATTTGACAACAGGGGGACATGGTACCAGGTGGTAAAAACACAGGGGCTGCCTTTTAGGTCTCGCCTACGCAGCGCGCATGCGCTTCATAGGCAAAAGACCTTTAGCAATCGCTTCGGCTTTTCAGCCAAAAACGTGCACGCGTTCCATTGCCTTCAATGGCAACGCGTGCACATCTGGCGATTCACTTGCGGGAGCGAGCCGCTGGCACCATATGTTATCAATTATTGCGGCGCCAGCCGCTTGCTCCCGCATGTGAATCGTGCAGCCCCCCCTCCTCTCTCCCCGCTTGTGCTTGTTTAGCTCTATGATTGCTACAAGGGGCTATTTATTTTGGTGGCGGGCCTCTTTTCTGTCACAGTACGGCCCACTTAGGAATAAAATAAATAACGATACAAGCTTCAAAACCCGGCATTGACACTAAATAAATATGACACGTCCTTACTTTTAAAAATCGAAAGTTACAGTAAGAAAGCAGGGCTTTAGAACATAATAAAACCTCTTCCCGTGCACATTATTTGCTTTCTTGTACAGTATGCACCTGTGCCGTTTACCGTCACGCAAGATTTCTATGCAAATATTAACTGTTGGACAGGACTCTGACAATCGGAAACCAGCCAGTCTTTCAGGCCTGTCTGTTAAATATTGTAAAATTATTGTCAAAGTCAACAGTGCGGCGAAAGTGCACCGCACCGAGACATCCACGGAGTGCTTTACCAGAACCACATTAAAAGTGAGGAGAAAGTTCAACGTCTCCCAGACCACGTCCGTGAAAGGATCCTGTATAAGACTGCGGAACATACTGCAATTTTCCATCCGTGGCTTTCAGGTTTGATGTAATCAAGCCCTCTCGCCTTGCTAGCTCCCACTACTGCCGTGTCCAACTCAGAACTGATGAAAATGAAGAGCGGGTTTGCAGTGTCAACATCCTAACAAAGAGCAAGCATGTTGTACCATGACAAATAGGAGGCCGTACATGCAGAGCCATTTTCCCTTTAAGCTAGAAGTAAACAAAGGGCTCTATTAACTAATCGCCGTGATGTCAGAAGACCAGATGAATGGGAAAATATGTACTCCAATCCAACAACTAGAAAGCAAAAAGACCCGGTGTATTCGCCCGAGTGTAATCACAGGTACTGTGCAGGCACACATGTAAAAGATGCTTAAAGGGATCCGACGCGGTCAGCATACTACTTGCCACCAGATTTTGACAAAAAGAGGTAGGATGTTTCAGGTTTTTGAACCATTGATCAGCATGACGATATCACTACAAATCACATCCTATGACGTCTTTTCCAAGGATGAAATAAGTGGAAAATACGTGTAAGACCAGGGAGCTAGATTAGAGGAAATGAACCTGTGGTTTCTGATAGATGACATCACGAGAAATGTCACTTTGAGTGACTTTTGAGCACTCTTAGTAAAACATCTCTCTTCCAGTAACATAGCTCTCCATCACTTGGGAACTGAACAGGTCATATTAAGAAAATGGCAAAACAACTCTCTAATAATACCCAACAAGGCTAAGTGCACCAATACACATTGGAAGTCATGTGTGCATGTACACAAACATCAGCTTTCATACCGCCACTCACACTTTATTTGTCTTCAACACCGAAATTCAGGGAAGTGACTTGCCGAACCTGGGCAGTGCCGGATTACCAAACGGGCAAAGTAGGCACCGGCCAATGCACCCCCAATCCTTTTAGGGGCCCTGTAACAACAGATCAAATTAATATTCATTTTATCTGGACAGAAATTTTCAATCAAGCTTTCCTAAATATTGTTTGCAAAACATAGTAAAAAACGGACCGCCTGTGCCAGGGCACAAAACGGAGCCCAATAAGGACTCGTTTCGAGGCCCCCTTTTAAAAACTGTGGGTACTCCGCACCGGTGAGACCCGGCCCACTTAAAGTCTTGTGGAGGGTGACATTAGGGCTTGGGCCGTGGCGTGCCTAGTACCCCACCCGCCCAGTGCACGGTAGCTGGAGTTCCTGTCCCCTAATCATGGAAGACTCTCTCCCATTCACGGGGGTGGTTGTAATTCCCTGCAAAGGAACAGAATAAGACGCGTGTTTGTTCGTGCCCAGGCCTGTGCTCAAAATAATTCCCTTTGCAGTTAGGAACTAAGTTTGATTTCCTGACCGGGCGAGGTAGTGATGAATGTTGGACTGATTAGAAGGCAAAGTAAAAGAGCCATTTAAAGCGGCACATGCTCGCTACTGAACTCGTGGTTTCATCAAACTTCTCTGCGTCTGGGTAAGCATTTCCCAATCTACCCCCCCCCCCCGCATTTCCTGCTGCAGCGCGCCTGGGCGCGCCCGGACCTGCTCTGTCCTTCTCTGCACAATGCATTTCAGTTTCTTCTCGGCCCCTCATTGCTTATTGGCAGCTGTAAGGCGGTGTTGAGAAACAGGCAGTGTTACGGTTTGGATAGAAGCGCTTTGTGGGAGCTGCAGTCCCTCCCACCATTAGGACGGCTAAAGGGTTCCTGCCGGTGCATTGTTGGAGCCCAGAAACGTTAAAGACACTTTGGTGTATGGGTGAGAATAGAGGTGCCTAGGTGGAGTGGAGCTCTGGGTTTCTCTGCATTGAAATGTAAGGCACGTTGAGTCTTCATTATCGTGAATTGACAGAGCAGTGTTTGAGAATCCTAAAAACAAGCCGAACCCATAAACGATGACAACCAGTCTAAACGAGGGAAAACCAGCCGTATCCCTAAACGATGATCAACCAGTCTAAACAAGGGAGGTGGGCCGGGCTGGCGCGCAGTGCGCGCGCGCATGGCGGCGTGCTTTCACTTTAAGCACGCCGTGTTTAAAGTGAAAGCACGCGTGTTCAACAAGATGGCGGCAGGCTGTCCACTGTCCTTCCATGCACGCGCATGCTGTTAGGTTTTGACAAATGGTGAGAGCAGCCATCTTTGTCCATCCCTGCGCGTGCATGTTTGGCTTTCGGCGAATCGATTCCAAAAGGTACTCGCAATAGCGAGAGCAGCGCATGCGCTGCTTTCGCTAGCCGAGCCATAAAAAAACAAAATAGCCTTATGTTAGCGAGTGCCTTGGAGATTCCCGAGCTGAAATACATTAAAAAAATTCATGAATGATCTGGGCCACATTGAATACTTCAATGATCCTAGAACTTTACATTCTTTCACCAGAAAGTATCTTTAAAAATGCTGTCTGACACATATGGAGGCAAATAGATCTGCTTTTGAGGCAGCTAAGATGTCGGTACAATCTAACCAACGTATTCTTGCCACTTTGGTATGCAGTCGTACCTAGATTTTATTCTAAGTCGGTATGACCGTTTTCTCTTAACTCGTTTTAGATATGGTTTCTTTCATCGCTTGGTAAGTTTTCCTAAATTAAATGACTGGCCTACAATATTAAGTAGGTGCCCATGCAATAATAAACTATGTCAGCAAACAACAATGCATGTGGTATTATTCTGCAAATTTTATGTAATACAAAAAAAGCGATTGATTTTACCAATTTTAAGAGTTTTAGGATTAAGACAATGCAGGCCAGCGCTTTTATCACTTCAGTTTTTAGAAAATGAATGTTTTGTAAAGTTAATAGAATCTTTTTTTTTAAGTATTGTAAACTGCAGGAAAGAAATTCTTATATGAAATTTGATGAGGATGACAAAATGACTTTGTAAATTACTGCTGGAATTAAATGCCGTATTATTGAGAAACCTGTAGCTAAAAGTACCCATTGTACTTTTTATTATGTATAACTGATGTTTTAAACTGAATGCTTTTATGATTTTGCACAAGGTCACCCTGAAACCTGATGCTTGCCCTCAAATCAAAGCTACTGAAGCAAAATGGAAACCAGTGGTGCGCGCGCACCACAGAGGAGCAGGGCCGGGAATCGAAAGTAGTGGTGCGCGCGCACCACAGAGGAGCGGGGGGGAGGGAGCGCGGCAGTGGCAGCGAGGCGAACGCGCGCTGCTGCGAACGCGCGCTGCTGCGCGTGCTGGCCACCGACGGGAATGGACGTTGCAAAGGCGGGACTTTCAGAACCCCCTTACAAGAGGTCTTGCGCTGCGCGAGCAGTGCTGTGCACTGCAACGCTAGGCGCGAGACCTAAAAATGTGGGGGTGAACATGCAAAGAGAGGCATTTCCTTACATGCCCCCCCTCCTCCAGACGAAAGGTAATGAGTAACCCTTTTCTTGGCAGTTCTCATCAGCTAAGTAGAAGAACCTGGAATGGCCATATGTAGTGACATGAAGTCCAGTCTGTGTAGGAAGACGGACCATCTCAGTAGTTTGAGGTTTACTCGTCTCATGTGCATCAGCCATCTGAGAGGCCTGTGGTCAGTTTGAATGGTTAAGTAAGTCCCAAATAGGTAGGGTCTTATATTTTTCAGGGACCGAACTACAGCAAAGGCTTCCCTCTCAATGGCACGCCAATGCTGCTCTGTGTGGAGAAGTCGCCTGCTGGTGAAGGCAACTGGTTGATCTTGACCCTGCTAATTTAGCTGTGATAGTACTGCCCCAATCCCATGTTCTGAAGCATCAGTTTAGACTACAAACTATTTGCTAAAGTCCGGTACCTTTAGGACAGGAGTTAAGCACAAGTCTTCTTTCAGGGTGTCAGAGGCCTTTTGACTTTGATCATTTCATATGAATTTTCTTGCCTGCTTTTTGCGAGTTAACTCTATTAAAGTTGCCGCTAAGATATCGCATACTTTCACAAACCTCCTGTAATGCCCAGTCAGCCCAGAAAGCCTCTCATTTAGGTCTGTGTCTTAGAAGCTTCCCAAGCCAGAATTGTTCAGATCTTGGGTTGGGGTAGGTTGTACGTAGCCTCCACCTAACTGGTGGCCTAAGCATGCTGCAGACCCGTACTCTATCGGACTCTTACTTTCCTTAATAGTCAGCCATGCCTGTTGAGGCACTTCTGAGGTGGACCCGGTGATCCTCCTAGGTGGAGCTTAAGACACTATATCATCCAGATATGCTGCACTAAAGTCTTCCAAACCTGAAAGTACTCTGTTCACCGACCTCTGAAGGTGGCAGGTGCCTTTTTCAATCCAAAGGGCATCACCTTGAACTGAAAGTGACCTTCAGGGGTTGACAAAGCAAACCCCTCCTTGGCTCTTGATATGAGGGCTATCTGCAGATAACCCAATGTCGGGTCAAAGGTGCTCGGATATTTTGCAGCTCCCACCTCATCTATGAGCTCATCTGCTCTTGGAATGGGTGAGCATCAGTCTTGGTGACTGCATTTAAGCCTTAATAGTCAAATTTCTGTCTTCCCTCCCTTGGCACTTGGCTTGGGCGCTGTTAGACGGCGACCTCAGAGGAGCCCGGAAGGGGGTCCTGACTTCCCTGAGTCCCACCCGTGTAGTATTGTAGCCGGGCACTGGCGAGAGATTCCCCAGGGGGAGGAATCTCGCAACTAGGATCGTACTTCTGGCCCCCCACGACACAGAGAGACCACACTGGGTATTCTCAGAAAACAAGCTTTATCAAATAGGTATCACTGCAAATATGTACAAGGTGAGCACGGGCTCAAGAGTCTCGGAAAGGTAGGGGGTAGCGGGACTGTCTCTGGTAACGGTTCAAAGCAGGGCCGTATCCGGCGCACAGCTCACAATCCTCGAGCTGGGGGATACGTGGTCGGAGTCGGGGTCCGGCGGGACCGTGAGAGTCTGGGGGAGCCGCGAGTCACTCAGCGGGCTCAGGTACAGGTTCGGAGGTCTTACGATCTTCAAGGAGCCGCGAGTCACTCAGCAGGGCTCAGGTACAAGTTCGGAGGTCTTACGATCTTCAGGGAGCCGCGAGTCACTCAGCAGGGCTCAGGTACAAGTTCGGAGGTCTTACGATCTTCAGGGAGCCGCGAGTCACTCAGCAGGGCTCAGGTACAAGTTCGGAGGTCTTACGATCTTCAGGGAGCCGCGAGTCACTCAGCAGGGCTCAGGTGGGTTCAAGTTCCAGGAGCCGCGACCACGTCGGCAGGCTCTCGTTGTTCCAGCGTCGAATCTGCCGGACAGTCTCAGAGCACCCCTTGTTATAGGTCGACCCCTCTTTGATGTCCGGAGTCTGTGCAGGCAGGGGTCTTGTCACCTGGGGGCCGCTCGTCGGGGTTACCTGCCATTGTCTTTTGATCCTTTCAGGGCCGGGTCGGGAGGAGTCCCAGACACCCAGCAGGCACGGAGCCAGCCCGCAGGGAGGCCGGAGGGCCGATCGAAACCCATCGTCCCAGGGGAGTTCAGAGGTGCGATAGAAACTGCTCCTCCCTCTCGCATCCCCTGGAAGCGTGATGTCCTCCAGCCGGAGTGGCGCCTCGAGGCCCGGGTCGCGCTGGGGCCGGCCGGCCATCTTGTTGCATGGAGTGGGCACGCGGGCCCGGGGTGGCCGAAAGGAGGGAGGCCATGGACGGGGATGTCCGGGGTTGGTGCTGGTGTCCGGGTGGGAAGAGTCGGCTGGGCCGGGTGCTTGGGCTGCAGGTACCAGGTTTCGGTGGTGCGGGGGCACGGAGGGCCATTCTACGAGGCCGGGTCCAACAGGCGCCAGTACCACTGGGCTGTCCCATGGACTACTGGAGTGCTCGATCACTCCCAACTCTACCGTCTTTGAAACCTCCGCTTTGATGCCAGATGTGATCTGGTCTGATAACCTGTAAAGTGCAGCTGGTGTAGTGCATCATCTTCATCTCCTGTGTCTGCAGCATCAGGAGCACTCCGTTGAATTCTATGATAGTCTTGCTGTAAAGTTTGCAACTGGACTGGAAAACTGTCCAAATCTACCCCATTGGCACCCCAGACCTTCTCATTTGCCCCTCAGACCTTCTTCCTGTAGAATTTGGTCACCCAAACCAGGTCGGAGTAGGTGAACTAACTTTTAGAAATTTGTCAAAAGTTTTCAAACTTTACGGTTGCCAATGCTTGTTTGCGGATGGATTTAATATTAAGATTTCTTTAAAAAGAAATGTATGTGCAGAATCCTCTGGTGGATTTTGCTCATCTTGGTTTCTAATAATCTATTTTTATTCATTGGTATTGTATTTCTTTCGTGTTCTGTCACTTTCTTATTTCGTTGTTTGTTACTGTTAAATGCTTTACACTAGTTCCTATGTTCAAGCCTTGCTGCACGAAGCCATAGCTCCCCAGGGTTGAGCTTAAGGTTTTGTAAGCGAGTCTAACTGGACCCAAGACAGTTTTGTGAGTGTGTTCCACGGTAAGGCCGCACAGCCGTACCATATAATACACCCAAATCCTCAGAGTCCCAATTATGTAGCACAATGTGGCATTTAACATGATGGCATCACCGATATGAAATCGATGAGTATCCAATATAAACGATACCCGAAGTGCACAGCTTCCGAAAGCAACACTTGCATGGGTTTGGGTTTCTGGCAGGTGAGAGGGACCGTTGATGCATGTTTGTGTTTTTTAAATGTAGGCTTGTGTATGGTTTAAAATGTTCACTACTTTGCAATGACAGCTAGATGGACAAATGTATGGTTTGTATAGGAAACACAGGCGTTGCAAATCCTTTACTTACATGCATAGTCTGGCCTGTGACATTTCTACTTCTGCTCGGACTGTAAAGGAGGGTATGGTAAGGTTTCAACAGCAACTGTAATGAAGTCGCGTCATTGCCGTTGCTAAACATTCCACCATCTGTTCTTTTAGGGCTTATTCTGGTCTTTCCTGGTTCGAGTCTGGCTTTGGTGTCGGCACTAGTTGATTGGCACTATGTGAAATGATTCGATGAGTAGTCTTATCTTCATCTTCTGACAATCCTTCTAGAAGACATGCCTTGGATATGTTCCATGCAGTACATAACCAGTGTTAAACAGTTGAAGTGAATGCATAAACCATAAATTAAGGTAGCATGTTGATAGATGAGGAAAAGACCTTCTACTGTCAAAACATAAGTTACCGTCATGCTGACCTTTTTAATGCACCTATACAGTACAAGCAAGCTGACAGGTTTAGAGCTCACACAAGGTCAGAGAGAGTGGTACTGTTGTGACTTTGGGAGGATGAAGAGCATTCCAGTGGAGTGAGGCTAGAAGTTTGAAGTATTAGAACTTCAAAGGGGTTTGGGATGTCCAAGCATAGATTACGTGCAAGAATATGACCACATTAAAGAGGGCTGTGGGTAGCCTTCAAGAAGGCGGTAAGGTATTTGTGCTGAGTACCATATTTGACAGAGTGCCCGTTTTTATGTCGGTGTGTGACTGGGCCGTCTGACGTATCCAGGTGAATTGCAGGAAGCAAATGTCAGATTATCCTTGAATCTGGTGACAGTGACATGGACCAAAGTGACCCCCGAAGACACGACACGCATGATGAACACCATCCACTCCGGATCTACGACCGACCCATGCCCCCACCATGTCTTCAACAAGGCCGCCTCTACCATCGCACCCCACCTCCGAGACATCATCAACGCCTCCTTCGACACAGCCACCTTCCCGGAGAGCTGGAAGCACGCCGAGCTCAGCGCACTACTGAAGAAACCAACAGCGGACCCGACCGACCTCAAGAACTTCCGCCCAATCTCGCTCCTTCCATTCCCTGCCAAAGTCATCGAGAAGGTCGTCAACAAGCAGCTGGCCTCCTTCCTCGAGACGAACGGATCCCTCGACCCATCGCAATCCGGATTCAGAGCCAACCACAGCACCGAGACCGCCCTCATCGCAGCCACCGACGACATCCGAGCCCTGCTCGACAAAGGTGAAACCGCGGCACTCATCCTCCTTGACCTCTCCGCAGCATTTGACACTGTCTGCCACCGCACCCTAGTCCAACGCCTTAACGACACCGGCATCCAGGGGAATGCTCTGGAATGGATCATCTCATACCTCTCCGGCAGAACACAGAGAGTACGCCTCCCTCCGTTCCGCTCTGAGGCCACCGAAGTAATCTGCGGCGTCCCGCAAGGATCGTCGCTCAGCCCTACTCTCTTCAACATCTACATGAAACCCCTCGCTGCCATCGCACGCCTACACAACCTCAACATCATTTCCTACGCCGATGACACCCAGCTGATTCTCTCCCTCACCAGAGACCCCGACACCGCCAAAGCCGACCTACACGAAGGGATGAAAGATGCCGCCGAATGGATGAACATCAGCCGCCTGAAGTTGAACACGGACAAGACAGAAGTCCTCATCCTGGGACCGTCGCCCTCCGCATGGGACGACTCCTGGTGGCCCCCGGCCCTGGGCACCGCACCCAAGCCAACGGACCACGCACGCAACTTGGGCGTCATCCTGGACTCCTCCCTATCGATGACCAGACAAGTCAACGCCGTCTCCTCATCTTGCTTCCACAACCTCCGCATGCTCCGCAGGATCCTCAGATGGATCCCGACCGAGACCAGGAAGACTGTCACCCAGGCCCTCGTCACCAGCAGACTAGACTACGGAAACACCCTCTACGCCGGTACAACAGCCAAGCTTCAGAAAAGACTTCAGCGTATCCAGAACGCCTCCGCCCGTCTCATCCTGGACGCCCCCCGACGCAGCCACATCTCGAGCCACCTGAGAGACCTGCACTGGCTCCCTGTCAACAAGAGGATCACGTTCAGACTCCTCACCCACGCACACAAATCCCTCCACGACCTGGGCCCAAGGTACCTCAACGACCGCCTGACCTTCTACACGCCCACCCGACAGCTACGATCCGCGAACCTCGCCCTCGCCGCCGTCCCTCGCATCCAGAGAGCCACCGCCGGAGGAAGATCCTTCTCCTACCTGGCAGCTAAGACATGGAACTCCCTGCCCGTCCACCTACGGCTGACCCAGGACCACCTCGCCTTCAGGAAACAGCTCAAGACCTGGCTGTTCGAGCAGTAGCAGACCCCCCTCCCCCAAGCGCCTTGAGACCCTTCCGGGTGAGTAGTGCGCGATATAAATTCCATGATTGATTGATTGATTGATTGAAAGTGACAAATGGATCTCGTCAGATATGCTGTTGAAAAGAACAACTGTATGTGTGTGCCAGAGGCGGGCACTCTTAATGGAATAAGAGAGGGCCCGATGGCAGGCGAGTCAACAGTAGATGATTCCGCTCTCTGAATAGTCCATCTTTAGAGAGCAAAATGCCATCCGTTCTAGAACTGCAGAGAGTGGATATGTCATCCATGCACGTCAGTCAGATCTCTGTTAGAGGGAACGAACTCTGGTGAAGAGGACACCGCCAGAATATACTTGTTATTAATCCATTTGTTACTGGCATTTGTGATGTTTCCTCTTTTATTTTTATTTTTACAGTGCCCATGTCATTTGAATGAGCTTATCCTAATTTGGAAAGGCTCACAAACACCCTCTGACCCTTACTTATACTATAATCTTTGCAAATGTATGCTGCTGAATGAGGTGAAGGTCCACAAGACTTGTATAATCACTGGCACAGCCACCTAATATGCTGATTTATTTAATGAAAAACAATGACGCAAAGCCCTCGGCATGAGCCGCATCGCACTGGGCCAGTTATGGACCAGCCTCATCTTTTGGCCACTTTGACCCAGTCTTGAAGTTTCACCAATTTATATTTTTCAACATTTTCCCAGCACTGTCAGCAAATGCATTTCACTGACCATAAGGAAGAGCACATTTGTAATTTTATTTTGGCCCCACGTACTTCACCCACAGGGAGGCGTACACCTTTTCTTTTAAAGAGCTGCAGGGGAGGCAACTAGGTGAACCTTTGGGAGCTGCGGCGAGTAGGGAATCCTTTGGTTTGCGATGTTGGGTGCTGCGGCGAGTAGGGGCTCCTTTGGTGGGCGAGGATAGGAGCTGCGGCGAGTAAGGGGCCCTTATTAATGTTAAATGATCACTTTCTGTTAAATACCGACTACTGTAAATCAACTGGGGAGGAAAATATTAAATCATATTTAGTGTAACTGTTCCCAGCTCTGTCAGACCATGTTTAGTTTCTTTCGATGAACAGAGAGAGGAGCTCATGTACATCATTGTCGTGCACCCCCTCAGATGCGTGCTGGGCGTCCTCGTGTGGATAGCATGCCCCCCTCAGATGCGTGCTGGGCATCCTCGTGTGGATAGCATGCCCCCCTCAGATGCGTGCTAGGCATCCTCGTGTGGATAGCATGCCCCCCTCAGATGCGTGCTAGGCATCCTCGTGTGGATAGCATGCCCCCCTCAGATGAGTGCTGGGCATCCTCGTGTGGATAGCATGGCCCCCTCAGATGCGTGCTGGGCATCCTCGTGTGGATAGCCTGCCCCCCTCAGATGCGTGCTGGGCATCCTCATGTGGATAGCATGTACACATCTGAAATTGTAATATGGCAAGTATGTCAATCTAATTGTTGTGAGGCGGGTGTGCATAAAGACTTTGTAGTGCTTCAGGGTGCCGAAGTAAATGATCGTACAAGCTGGGCCTCCAACGAACTAGTCTACAGAAAAGTCACTTCTCACAAGCATTGATGGTTTTGACATACATGACAAAGCCACTTTTTGGTCTTCCTTTTCCATATTATCTCTTCATGCTCTCCCTGAAGTTGAGTAAAGGCACACCTTGTGTTTGATGTTTGATGTAATCTTCATCTCAGTGTTGTTACAGGCTGGTAATATTTCCAAAAATGACTTTGCAATTTCTTATAAACGTGGACTTGGATGCTGAGCATGCTCACTTGTGATCTCTTACATGGTGCACGCTTGCATCTGGGCTAATTACTCAGATACATAACTCTGTGTCACTTAAGTGTGATCAAATGCAGATCCTGACACATCCCGCCTCTTTGCTTTCTCCCTCCCTGTCGTCTCCAGGCAAGTCCAACCTTATGGATGCCATCAGCTTTGTACTTGGCGAGAAGACCAGCAACCTGAGAGTAAAGACTCTACGCGACCTCATCCATGGTGCACCTGTAGGCAAGCCAGCCGCCAACCGGGCCTTTGTGAGTATGGTGTACTCGGAGGACAGTGGGACAGAGCGCACTTTCGCCCGGATCATTGTGGGTAAGTCAAGAAAAAGGGATTATTTGTTGCGCTGTGGAAGTAAAACTCAAGTTCTTTCACTAGCAGTACGAGCCTGTTGTCTGCTTAGCAACTGAAACCCAGAAGGGCTGACCACATGTATTTATGACTCACTGCTGATGGACTATCTTTGAAGAGTCCAGGCCTAATTGGAGCAGATTCCATGGGCGTGAGAGGAAGTCAACGGACTCAATGGGTTTCACCTTTTTTTCGTGGATGATATTGTGAATGATGATTAGTGTAATATGGTTGCTTTCTGTTGTCATAATGATGAGTAAAACAAATGCAGAGGAACAATAATAAACATATTAAGCACAACTATTATCAACTGGGCCGAACCTTTTAATAAAATTAGATCAAACCGTATGCACTTTTTTTTTACCACACACCCCCTCAAATGTTCACGCTAGCCTCATGTGAATAGCATATACACATCTGAAATAGCAATGTGCCAAGTACGTTAATCTCTAGTTGTTCTGAGACGGGTTTGAATAAAAAATTTAGTAGTGCTGAAACGATGAGTTTCTTGGCCTGACCCCTCAACGGAGCTATAGGCAGCTGCTGATCCCGGGCCCTACTCGCCTGCAGCATGGGGGAGAGGAAAAAAACCCTCCCTACCAGCTGAAGCTGACTGCTGCCCCAGCATCCATCTATTCCTCTTCAAGGCCAAGAAAAGCAGCCCCCTCACCGCGCATTCACCATGTGTTTTAAAGGGGTGTTAAATGTTTGCAGATTTGGGTCGGGTATTTCTCTCAGAACAGAGAACGCACAGATTGAGACCTGGTATTCCCGGGTCCGTTTGTTGTTCTTCATTCTGAGAGAAATACCTTGTAATCCCTAGTAACTCACTGAGAGATACTGTCTGGGCCAGGTATTTCGTACCCGGGTATCTCCCCGCGTAGTTAATGAGGAACTCGAAATGATAGACTTGTTAAAGCTGCATAGTGGTGCTTTGGTTTTTAAATGCTGTCCTCCCCTTTCTTTGCTCATTTGATGTCTTGTCCCTCAGGAGGTTCATCAGAGTACAGAATCAACAGCAAGGTTGTCCAGCTGCAGGAGTACAGCGACGAGCTTGAGAAACTGGGAATCCTCATCAAAGCTAGGAACTTCCTAGTGTTTCAGGTATGACCCAAGGACTGTGGTTGGATGCTGAGCGTTTGCACACAGGATCACCAGAGTGTGGGAATGCTTACAGGGAATGCTTGCACCCGGAAGGTCCTGGGGTTTGGAGTGCAGCTGGCCTCTTGGATCACCAGTGTGAATGGGGAGCGGCAGTGGTTGGTACAAGTGGGGTTGTGGCATGCAGTGAATCCTCAAGACTAGAGGTTTCTTGCTTTCCACTTGGCCAGCAATATACAACCTGATGTAGCCTCAGTGGCACATTGTAAGATGGCTCATTTGACTAATGTATCCATTGTAGACATCTGTGTGTTACATGAAGGTCACAGGTTTGAATACTTGTGGGTCCGTTCAGCCTTCCGAACACCTATCAGAACCCACAGAACAGACAAGTTGTAGAGTACACAATCTAAGTGTAGTTTGTTATTAGCAGTGGTGGGTGAAGTTGGGAATGGCTACAGCATCTAGTTATGAGCAGATGCTGGTGAACTGCAGAAAGCCAAGCACTTCCAGGTCCCTTAACACTTGTGGTGCAGACTGAAATTTTCAAGGGTTGGAGTTTTTGAGATACGTTGGTGCGTTTCACGCGACGAGCTATGGTCTATGAAAGAAGTTGGCATTAAAAATGTTTGATCCTTTAATCTTATTCATGAATTTGATAACTAGAAGGGTCACAAAATCTTATTGTTCTATGAACGTGCTTCCATGACAGATAATGATCCTTTTCTATCCATGGAAGAATATTTTTCTAAATAGATTTGACTCGATAGAAGCCATATGTAGAACTATTTTCTCCTGGTGGCTGAACTATCTTCTGCGAGCTGTTCAAGAGGTGTACTGTGTTCTCAAACCAGGTGGGTGTTGTATACTCCCTCTGAAGGGGTGGAACACTTGTACTAGCCTGAAGGTGAGCACGCCTATCTGACTAGCTAATTGTCCCACCTGTCCAGGTGCCAAAGGGCTCTGGACAAAGGGGGTCGGCTTCCTCTCCTGTGAGGGAAGCCAGATTTGCACACCAAAAGCGGTAGGCACTTTGAAGCTCCCCTGCCTTGGAATGCTAATTTACAGGTCATCCTGTGGGAAGGGGTGTAAAAACCATCTGCCCGAGCGGACTTTGTTTCTGGCCTCCTGAGAGCAAAGACTCTCACCCTTGAGGGTCAGAAACTTGTCTCCGGTGACACGCTGGCAAAAACCAGTCAGTCAGCATAGCAGTAGCTGGTAAGTTTTCAGGGGGCGCCTCTAAGGTTCACTCTGTGTGCATGTATTAATGAATCCTACACTGGCATCAGTGTGGGTTTATTGATACAAGGTGTTTGTGTTGCTTCTGATTTGAAACAATAGGGCTCAACTAAACTCTGCACTCTCAAGACGAGGTAAATGTACCACTGCACCTTTAAACAACACCCATAGAAAAAGAACTCGAACTTTCATGACGAGGCAAGGAAACAGATTCAGTTGCATTTAAAATGAAACGTGTGATTTATTAATTCAACTCTTTTAGAAGTAACGCAAAATATATTGGTTAATGTAGATTCCCAAATATCAACCAAAAAGAGTCTAATGCACATAACATGTACACAAAACAAGTAAATATTTAAAATATGTACATGGATTAAAGAAACTCAGGAAGTATATACATAAAGGGGATAAGGAGAACACCTCACCGAGCGAGTTGCACTCCTCATTCTGGTCAGTTCAACTGGTAAGCCCTTGACGGTCAGCCAGAAGTCTCGTTAGGGAACTACCGAAGATTTTCCCAATGGCAGTGCGTCCACCCCAACGGGCGAGCTTCTGATTCAGCGCCAAGATTTTCCAGCTTTAATACCTTTTACTCAACTTGAGGAGAAGTTTCTAGAAACCTTGCCCCCTTTCCTCTGTTACGAAAACCAAACTGACCGTATTGGTCTGTGTCAGGGTCAAGACAGAAGCTGGCCAGGCTCCTGTATTTTGAGTCCGAGACAGTGTTGTACATTCCGCACATTTCTCTGGCAACGGCAATCTCTGCTCTGAAAGGTACCAAATACGCAACCCACACAACATGCTCCAGCTTATTCTGCACGGTGAGGAGCGATAACAAGCGCTGAGCGAAAAATATCCCCTCCCCACTCTGCAACTGCATGAGAGTACAGAAAATGGAGTAACTTGTAACAAAGGAGTTGATTGTCAATGTACTGTTCCTAATAGCATCACAGTTTAATACCAAAATCCCTATTTTCAGAGAAGCCATCATGTAGCTGGGGAACTTCTTTTCACCAGTGTCCAGCACATGTCCTCAAAATGGCTTCCCTGCTCACTTGTACTGGCAGCATTAGAGCTGACCCGCACAGGGGCATATCTGCTCATGCAGTCATGCCCTTACATGTAGTATAGTGCACCCTTCCTTAGGGCTGTAAAGCCTGCAGTAGGGGTGACTTACCTATACTGCATGCGGTTTTTGTGGGCATGGGGCACATCCCAGTACGCCGTGTTGTGTTTTCACTTTTGTCTGCACCAAGACATGCAGTTTGCAGTAGCAGTTTGAACGTGTTGGAGGGGTCCTTTAGGGTGGCACAATTCGTGCTGCAGTCCTTAAGGATCCTCTTTAGTCTCCTTGCTTTAGGTATCGGGGTACCGCTTACTAAAGGTATTGACAATTGGAGTAAAATTGCACAGTTTTTGGGATCGAGATCTGGCACTGGGGACCTGGTTAGCTGGAACCCAGTGCAATTCCATTTGAAATCACATCAAATACCAGGCAAAAATCGGGGGTGACCATGTGAAAAAGAGGTGCTTCCCTACAGTTATCCAGAGGGACTTGTAGTGAAGATTCACATCTGAGGATGGGCAGCACTTATTTGTGGATGTAGTGGCAACAGCTCTCAATGTCTGTACTTTTCCAGTTGTTAGATATTTAGTATTGAGTATTGGCATTGCTGTAATGATACCTGTCCGTGAAGAGGACATTGGCCGTCAAACTAATGAAATCCATTTTAAGGCAGTTTTCAGCCACATTTCGCATCCTAGGTGGTATTTTTGGATATTAGGACATGCGGAGCTGGTTGATTTGCACTGTTCTAGTTTTCACCCTGTCGCAGTTCCCGAAGTCTTTTCAGTGTCTGGTTAGGAGAAGATGCCTCATAGGTTCTGCCTTGCTTGCCACTATAGGTTGCTTTAGATTGATAAAGACTGAGTGTGCAGCAAGTATTTGCCAGGAGCACATTGACAACATTTATAGCGTTTGCAGAGGATTCAAATACAATGTCATGAAGCTGCTTTCTGAAAAAATCCTAAGCTGTAGATGCCATGCGCTCTATTGAAGGTCAGTCACAGACGCTGTTAAAGAAGCGGCCGAGGCCTAGTACTCGACAGAGGACATTGAGCATCTGACTTCATATTGTGAAGAATCTGTCCCTTTTTGGCCACAAAAAAAGGGATCTGTAATCTTTGGTGGAAAGATCATAGGCCGTTGTGAAGGTGCAAGCTGTGAAGCTCATGAACTATAAAACGGTAATCCCCTTGGTGTGTGCCTCGTATATTATACAGCTTGCAAGTCCAGGAAGGAAACATCAGAATAAGATAGGCTGTCAGCCTCTTAAATCCAGATCAGAAACCTAAAATGTGTCTCTGCTGTTCATGAAGGAGCCCTTTGACCCCAACAAATCTCTTACAGCGTAATTTTAAAAAACAGAATGATGCACAAAAACCTCTTGAGATGTCCACGCAGCCCTTTCAGCAACACTAAAAGTTTGTGCTGACTGAGATTTCCTTGTAGGAGCAGTGCCTTCTGGTTCTTATCCCTTCTCTGCCTCCAAGGAGGGCAGCACAACGCCCATTGCTGATGGCTTCATTATTAGGATTTACATTGAAAACAAATACCAAGCTGCAAAACCTTTCATACAGATAAGTACCTTTTTTCTACCTTTTTGCAAGAAGTTTTGTTGATTCATTAAAAAAATGATGCACAGCTACGGCCAGTGGTACTTCAGATCCTATTCATATCTATTCACTCACATGTGACTGGGATAATCCTGGTTACTCGATGCTCAGTAGGTGAATGTACAACTGCCTGACACCGGTAACGCAGAACTATTCCTCCTTGCTTGGTATCTGTACAGGTTTGGATGTGACCAAGCAAGCCTGCCTGCTGAGCACTTTAGAAGGGCCTTTTGTATGTAGTATGAAGATGGCACCAAGACAGAGGGTAATGCGGGTATGCGATTGAAGTTTTATCATGTATATATATTTTTTTTACAGCGACAATTTTGGAACCATCTGGTACGTCTTGGGATAATGCTAATCAGGGCAGTCTAAAACAGCCACAGTTTTAAACATCTATTGCATTTAGTGATTTATTTGTTTTTCTGATTGTGAGTGTATCGTAGCAGTTGGCCACCTACTTCAACTGTGCTGTTCCACTTGTGCAGCGCACATCTGCGAGTGATTGTGCTGCTGATTACAGCACAGTTGATAAACGTCCGTGGTGTAGGGGTGTGCGGATAAAGGAAAACATCACAATGGTATGTCCAGTCAGTCTAGGCACCATCCAGATTCCAAAGCAGCCTGAGGCACTTTCACTCACTGTGTGTTTTTTCAGGGGGCGGTCGAGTCTATTGCTATGAAGAACCCCAAGGAGCGCACAGCTCTGTTCGAGGAAATCAGCCGCTCTGGAGAGCTGGCAGCCGAGTACGATAAGAGAAAGAAGGAGATGGTGAAAGCTGAGGAGGACACGCAGTTCAACTATCACCGCAAGAAGAACATTGCCGCAGAGCGCAAGGAGGCCAAGCAGGAGAAAGAGGAGGTGAGCAGTAGGGACTCTGGAGGCAGAAGTGTTTGTGCATCCTAAATCTGCATTGTTCGTTCAATTTTCCTGCAAAGGGGTCAGGGTATTGACTGGTGTACCTCAAAATAGATCTGCCTGCATTTGAGAACATTTGCTTTTGAACTGCTATGTGAATGAGATCTGGTTCTGCCTGTTGCATTTTTATCTACTTTATTTTGAAAGTAACTTCTCCGAGTAGTACAAGTGCACCTGGGCCCTTTTGGAAGAGCCGGATGTGGTCTCTTTTAAGGTGCATCTTACTGACGGGAGGCTTGGTTCCAAGCCCTCGTGCTTTCTTAGACATGACCCCATATTTGGTAGAGAGACCCTTATTCCAGTTCCTACTGTCCCCCGCCACCATCCTTCCCACATCTACAAGCAGCTTGGTAGGAAATCTTGATCGCAGACTATTCTTCATTGATCCCATTTTGGGGGGGGTAAACCCACATACGAAAATAGTCTGGTTTACCATGTCACAAGTAGTGTCTGTCACGTTGCACATGCATACATTGTTCACCCAACTACAAAGCATCATAGTCTCACCATTTACCCAAAATCTTCTTATGTTTCTGCTCCAGCCCCTAGCACCAAAGATGGGCTTTTCTTGTTGAGCACACCAGTCCACTCCCACCCGCCATTCAGCCAAAAAGGGAGAGTTTGCAGAGTTCCACTTCCGGGCAACATCTCATTTGGCAATCTGCATGGCAACCCCTATGTCCCATTTCGTGAACCCTATAGTCTCATAGTGAGGTGCGACCCTGTCCTCAGCTTGAAGGGTGGTCATTTGTGTCAGTCTGCAGTCTCGACTCATAAGTCAGAGTGCTGCTCTCCAGTTCAGGAAGACCACCCCAGTGGTCTCCGAGAGGGGCTGGGGCTCCATATACAATTCCCATTATCTGATCAAGGGCTAACGGTGTAAACGCTGCACTAGGTCGGGTTGTCCCATCCCCTGTTTAGCCTTTCATTGATCAGTCACTTGCCAAGCCATATAGCATCAGTGGTCCGCAATTCCCATTCCCCTGCCATAGGGGGACTGCTGGCAATTAAAAAAAAAAGTGATCCAAGGGCAGCCTGTGTTTCTGCCCATGTAATAAGAGGTATGTGGGTATGACCACAAGAGCAGTCAAGATACGCATAGGGGAGCATAAAAGCACTATAAGACGTAAGAAGATCAATACCAAACTATTAACACACTTTTCTGAACTAGGACACCCAGCAGAAAGTCTTCGGTGGACCATCATAGTTTCCAATCCCTACTGGAATAAACGCACTTTGTTCATACAAGAACAACGATGGGTCCATAAATTGAGATGTGACGCCACAGGTTTAAATGATGAAATCCCGTGGGTCGAGCTAACCTGATTTCCCCTATAAAAACCCTGAATGAACTTTGCGATGACAAGCAGATGACAGTTTGCCATATTTCACATCAGATCTAAACCCCTCAGATTCAGGCTCACCCTCTTTGTCCAGGGGTATGTGCTTATTATGCAACATGCATTTGGAATCTGTAACTAACATCGATTAGCGAGATCTATCCTGACTCGCTACTACACTATGACGAGAACTCCATAAATAATGTAGATACCTTTTATAACATCAAGAATGTGATTTTTAATTTTAGCACGCTGCATCAGGGATATGTCACTAGTTCATACCACTTTTAAGTATCTTTGTTGCTGATGATAGATTAGCCTTGTTTATGGCCCTAGCGTCGAGCACCTTCTTTCTACAATCGTTATATTTATAATGTACACCACGCCTACGTCTCGTGTGCCACTAGCACCCCAGATATAATCCTCATGAGATAATACATATCCAGTGATTTCGCGCATCATATTTACACACAAAGTTTTTTCATAATATAAAAAACTCTGTTGACGGTCACCTGGTTTCAGACTCTAACCTTGCGTAAACCAGCCCTAACTCTGACGCTCCTGAAACTAACGTGATCGTCATGGAAACTTCCGAAAACCAGCTCTGAGTCTGACGCTCCTGTAATCAACATGATCGTCATGGCAACTTCTCAGAGAACGTCTTTACGTTTTCTCTCAGCCTCAGTAAGCGATTGGTGATTACCGTGACTCTCTGTCCATGGAACGTCATTACGTCATATTCCGGCGTCACTTTACCGCGCGGACCCTACACTCAGCGTCTTTATAGAACATATATAAGACATTCCCCCCCACCCCCGTCAATAATTCCGGCGCGACACGGAGGAGGGGTAGGTTTCCACTCCATAGGCGACTGAGCACTTGTAAGTATTCTTCAGTCATGGCAGAACGATCGGCGTTTTAACGACTGAAACAAGGTAGACTAATTCTTTGATTTTCTTTAGTATCTCTGTCCGCCAACTCCGAACCGCTGACGGAGCCCATTCCTTTCATCTTAAAGGGTAGGCCTATTTGTCCGTAGGTATTTTGTGTGTGTTTATAAAAACACCCTCTCATTTCTCGAGTAGCATTTCCAACACGCACCGGGTGTTGTTTTTGGTCTAATATGACATAAAATGATGGCCGCTTTAGAGGATACCTTCATGTTGGTTTTTGTTATGGCACCTGATCTTGTTAGATTAGCTAAACAAAGTCACACATGCACCCCAGGTAGCAGTCTCATTTACTTCTTCTTAAAAAACTTATCCCTGTGATTGATTCACTCAATCTGCATGTGAACTTTAGAAGCATGTTCATTGTGAATGAACACTTATCATGCCACTGTGCAGTGAATTCACAACATGTCATGGTATATCAATACGACAGATTTTGTATTTTCTTTCTCTGTTTGTGTGTGTTTGTCCTTGTCTTTATCTTACTAGGTTGGGTGTAGGTTTTCCAAAAAGAAGGAGCACCTACCAGCGCGAGGACGCAATATCCCCTTACTATCAAGGTACTATAGGTTCACAGTACTCTATTTCACTGGCACCTATTCCAACTGATTTATATACTTTTTACACTCACTTGTCTGATTTGGTCCTGACGAAGCGCAATCGGATCCCTTATGGACCTACTCTGAAGCGCGAAACATGTTGACCCTATTTTTCTAGAACTTTCACCCCCTATTCACTCTCTTATCCTGAGAGTTGCAGTAAATTTTATATCTGCCCTCATTATATTGTTCCCTGAGGACCTCCAGGATCATTTTTAATCTATGCTAGACAGAGCCGTGAATAAAGGTCTTGGCCTCTACCTAGTAATTTTAACGCACCACTCACTTCCCTCATAGATAGACCCACACACCCCCAAGCACAACTGCGGCGTCTCCAAAAAGAACTCCGACAAAGAGCCCTCTTGCGGGGCCCGTGGGGGACTGCAGCGCCACCCCCACGAGGAGCAACGCCCCATGATGAAGCAGGACACCCGAAAGGGTGTGTGAGGGCACTATATTTCAAAGGAGAAATTCCCCACACTCATTCTGGCCCGACCATACTCATAGCACGCACAATTTTTACTCTTATCTTTAGGAACAGCTACCCTCTCAATATAAACACGTGATTTTGAGGGAGCATGGGTACTGGACCTATTTTCTAATTATGCTCCCGGTCCCCCCCTCTTTTTGTTGATGAGGAGTAGTTTGGTACCAAACACTGCTTTGTTAGGTGAAGCCATCATGGTGCTGTGGAACTTGACTTGTCGATTTCCCATCCCATGTACTCTGTCTTCCCTGGCACTCACAGTATTAAGAAAATGGACCCCAATATTGTAGGGGCATACCTGCTCATGCCGATATGCCCTCACCTGTGGTATAGTACACCCTGCCTTATGGCTGTGAGACCTGCCAGAGAGGTTGCTTACCAATGCCCACAGGCAGTGCTGTTTGGCATGGCACCCAGACAGAGTGCCATGTCGACTTTGTCGTTTTTTTCCCCTCACAGGGGGATGCAAGCAGGAAGGCAGCGGCGTGGACCCAGGGGGTGGTGTAGGAGAGTAGGAGCTGCACTTATGTTGCCCCCACTTTTTTTTCTGATGTTTACACTGGTTTCTGGCTGTAGTCTGGCTGGGTCCCTGCTAATCAGGGCCCCAGCCTCTCTGTTCTCTCTAAACAACTTGGAGTGCATAATAGATGCACTAGTGGTTGGATACTGTGGTACCTTGTGAGCCCCTAGTATATGGTACCTTAGGAACCAAGGGCATAGGTACTTCACAGGCCTATCAGGGATTGAAGCATGTATTAAGCCACCCCTGGGAAGCAGACTAAATCTGACACCACAGGCCTGCTACTGCAGCCTGGGTAAGGTGGTGCTAGCACTCCTCACTGAGATATAGGTTCACTATATCTCTCCCTGCACACATATTTAAAACTATCAGTCACCCCTAAGGCAGGCCCTATCAATCCTGAGGGCAGGGTGCTTGGTTTCCATGTGAGGGGGTGCCTCTGCCTGAGCAGGGCCCCTCTGCAGCTCTGAGTCCATTCTCCGTGGCTGTTTGTGGATGCGGTTGAACCATATACTCTTAAGTGCATTATAACCTAGCGGTAACTGCTAACCTTGGGATGGCTGCATCAAAACATGTTGTGTTTGGTGTCGAACGCTTTGTAATCATACCCCCACACCAGTAACTGGTGTGGGAGTATGATCCCACCCTTCTAGAGAGATAGACATGTACCCACTGTGGAAACACGGTAGAATCCTGAAGAGCCCTGGCATCACAAAATCGATGCCACCAGCACAGACACTGGGCTGCCCTCCTGCTGCTGACTGAAACTCGCAGTGGAGGAGGCCCAACAATAGGCATCCTGTCACAGGGAGGTGTAACCACCTTCCAGACAGGATTTAGTGTATTGGGGCTGGGTGGGTGCACTCCTAGAGTGCTTTGAAGTCCTGCACTGGGGGAGCAGTAGGCTCCTCTGTGCATATGCCAGCTCAAACCGGTTCAGGGGCTACCAGCCCCTGCTCTGGCGCGAAACTGGACAAAGGGAAGTGGGTGTAGCCACCCACTCCCCTGACCCTCCCATAGGAGTGGTAATAGTAATAGAGCTAGTCCCTCCCTTCCTTGTAGTATAAGTTAGGGAACCCTTGCCATTGCAAACTAGATATCCCTGGAAGACGCTCTGAAGAAGAATCCTGGACCTTCGACGTTCCACTACCTTTGGAAGACTGAAGAATCTCCCTGGGAGTCAAGGAGTGACTCCCCTGCTTGGCAGGCACCAAAACTTTGCATCAACGGTCGCAAACTTTGCCGCTCCCGCCGGGGTCCGAAGTCCCTGCAGCCCCGGAAGGGGATTTCCTGACTTCTCCAAGGCCATCGTGAGTCCACAGCGAAGCTGAGGCAAGTCGACCCCACGAGTGACGAGGAACAGCAATACCCGGGTACCGTGCACTATTGTCGAGTGCAACCCCTTCACGACGTTCTACGAACTTGTGCTTTGGACCACGTGTGGTCCAAGCCTCAAGCAGGATTTCCTTCGAAGATCAGTGGCCTACCTCGTCCCGAGTGACCGTGGGCTCTTGGTGAGTGAATCTTCCAGAGGTGTCTTCGCTATCTGTTACCGGTTGGCTTGTGGGTCCCCAGAAGACTTTTCTACAGAACCAAAGGGCTCCCCTGGTCGCTCCAGGCCTGCCCTGACTTACCCTCGCTGGGTGAGTCCCTCAGACCTTGCTGGTCTGCACCGCTGACTTTCTTCACTTTCCACGAGACTTGCTGTTGCCAAGGCTTGTTGGCTCCAACCCGGTTGCCGACACCTCCGTAAGCTGCAGAGTTCGTGGGACACGCCGAATCCAGCTCCTGGTAGTAGTCGACGCCTCCTGGACCTCGTGGCCGAAGAGTCAAGACACCCGTGATCACCTGAAATCACCCGACTACTGTGGGCATCCAGCTTCCTGGCCCGGGTCACTGGGAAGTGACTTTGAACACTTTCTCCTCGGCTTTCAGGGTTTCTTTCTTCTGAATCCAGCCTTGGATTCCACCGGACACTTCTTCTGTCTTCACAAGCAGCAAGTCTTCTTTCGCTCCCATTGAAAACGACGCTGCGACCCGACACCAAAAGACACCTATGCACCCGGCTTCCCTGGGTGAGGTAACTCAGCACTATAGTGCTCCTGTGGGTGTTGGCTCTAGAACTACTTGCCATGTAAGTGACTTGCTTGTAGACTCTCCCGAAGTATCCTAAAACTTAAAAATTCCAACCGCGACTTGCTCCATTGAAGTCTATTGGGATCCGCGGCTGTGTTCTCACACTGCATGCGTCTCCCGTGGGTCCTTTACTTACCTGCCTTGGGTGGATTAGTGAGGCCCCAGCGCTTCTGAAGGCCCTAGGGCTTGTCCCTTCTCAAGTCAATATTCTTAAACCTCTTTTTTAGTATATGGTCTGGTACGCCCCTAGGGCCCCAGCCATATAAGTGCCTAATTTGTTGTGAAACGTTGATTTGTGCATATGTCCTTGACTTCTAATCTCATAAAGAGATTAGTAGAGTGTGTCTAGTAATAAATACATATATATTTGATATATATATACCTGTGTGGTGTTCTTTCATTTAGTGATTCAAGAGATTATAAGGTAAAACAAGCTGCTTTACATTCCTCTGAGACTTAGCCTGAAGGCTGCTCTCCACAGCTACCACTAGGATAGCTTTCTTTAAAAGGTTGTCTTAAACCTATCTACCATAAGAGTCGAATTGTACTGGTGCAAGGTGGCCACTTTAACTAGTGACCAGCATATACCAGGCCATCTTCTCACAGGTGGGGTCCCAGGAGACCCTTTTCAGCTCCCAGGCCCTTGGTACCGAGGATACCATTTACTAGGGGCTTGCAGGGAGGCAGAAGTACCAATTGGGAGTTTGTTTTTATGGAAAAAGCACTGACACAGGGGACCTGATTGGCATAAAACCTTTGCACTACATTTGAAACCACATCAAAGCCGGCTCAAAGTTGGGTGTAAACCATGCAAAAGAGGCCCTTTCTCACATTTTTTGTATCTATAAGGCTGGAGGAACGGCAGTGTTCTCTAATTAAATAGGTTTCTGTAACATGAGAACAGCAGGCTAGAAGCGCATATCGCATTGAAGGACAGCTGCACACTTAATGAGGTCCAGCAGGCCGTTCACATTCCAAGACATGATTTTAACCTCTGTGTAGGAAGCTGGATCTTTATATGATACACCACTGAGCGGTTCTATCGTCCAGAGATTCCCCCAGAAGTGTACATTGCTCAATGTAAACCCAAAGCGCTCTATTTGTGGTAGTGTGGGCGAGCAGCCTTAGGACTAACACAGAGGAGTGTAAGACATTTGTTATGCACACAGTGATTAATAAATGACACAAGACTCAACTAGCATTGGCATAGCCAATAGGTCTCGGTTTTGGGACCTTATAAGTATTTAGTTATGCAGCACAATATCCTTGGTGCAACAACATCAACTGTTGCGTGGCTTAACACTTATAAGGTCCCAAAGGCGAGACGTATTGGCTATGCCCCAGCGCTAGAGCCAGCTCTGTGTAGAAGGCGTGCTGGTGTTCTCTAAAGTGTGGTCTGGTGTTGAATTGGGGTTGAGGGTGCTTGGGTGGGCTGTAGGAACTGCTTGGGTGGCATTTATGGGACATTGTCAGGGATATTTTGTTTGATCTATAGACATGGTTTGGGGTGTCATTGGCAGGTGTTGTAACGGATAGTGATTTAAAGGGTCTGTTGGATTCCGCAAGTACCTATAAAACACGAGTTCCCTTTTACGTGTGTTTTCACAAACATACCATCTCAGGTAAAAAAAAAAATACCCTCACACAATGTTTTACTACAAAACTGCACTTTTGATAGATCTCACTCTGTTTTCCATTAGGATTGTTTCCAAATCTTTTTAAATCCCACAAAAAACAAACATTAAGTTGAAGCATTAAAATTTGTATAGTATTTACAATTATAACAAAAACATTAAGATACATTCTCATGGAGAGAAAGACTTAGCATGAAAGGTCTTTTAATAGGCAGTTCAAGTCATGTAAATGTTCATTGCGCATAAAACCACAGTAATTGGCATCAGCGCTCTATGAAAGTAAATGGACATCTAAGGTAGCTCAGTGGGTTAATGTGAATGCAACACAGTTAATGATGCACAAAGGTTCAGTTCTGGTGGTTGGGTCAGCCTTTCACCCAAGACAGAAGAGCGGGTAATTAAAAGAGAAGCACTGCAAACACTCTGCTCCAGTCTATTTGTTAGAAGGCGACCTCAGAGGAGACAGGGAGCACCCTGAGACCTACCCTCGAAGTATCGTAGCCGGGCACTGGCGGGAGACTCCTCAGGGGAAGAGTCTCGTATCTAGGATCGTACACACTGTACCACACGACAAAGAGACACCACACTGTATGTTCTTGGGAACAGATCTTTATCTAATCAGCTTCGTAGGATCTTTATGATCAACAAGGTGGATATTTACAAATAGAGCACGGGCTCAAAGAGTCTCGGTAGGGATAGGGGGTAGCGGGACAGTCTTTGGGGATCCGGATCAATGCAGGGACGTACCCGGCGCACAGCTCACAATCCTCGAGCTGGGGGATACGCTGTGGTCATTGGGGTCCAGCCGGACCGAGGGAGTCTTTAGGAGCCGCGTGTCACTCAGCAGGGCTCAAGCACAAGGTTGGAGGTCTTACGATCTTCAGGGGATCCGCGAGTCACTCAGCAGGGCTCAAGCACAAGGTCGGAGGTCTTACGATCTTCAGGGGAGCCGCGAGTCACTCAGCAGGGCTCAAGCACAAGGTCGGAGGTCTTACGATCTTCAGGGGAGCCGCGAGTCACTCAGCAGGGCTCAGGTGTTCCAAGGTTGCAAGGGAGCGGCGACCACGTCAGCAGGGCTCTCGTCGTTCCAGAGTCGAATCTGCCGGATAGTCCCAGAGCACCCCTTGTTATAGGTCAACTCCTCTTTGATGTCCGGAGTCTGTGTAGGCAGGGGTCTTAGCACCTGGGGGTTGCTTGTTGGAGCTTCCTGCCATGTCGTCCTTTGATCCTTTCATGGCCGGGTCGGGAGGAGTCCCAGACACACAGCAGGCGTGGAGCCAGCCCTCAGGGAGGCCGGAGGGCCGATCGAAACCCATCTCCCAAGGGGAGGTCAGAGGTGCGATGGAAACTGCTCCTCCCTCCCTCTCTCACTCCGTGGGAGCGCGATGTCCTCCAGCCGGGGCGGCGCCTCTAGGCCTGGGTTGCGCTGGAGCCGGGCGGCCATTGTAGGTGCATGAAGTGGGCACGCGGGCTCTGGGGTGCTGGGAAGATGGAGGGCACGCACGGGGATTCCGGGTCGAGTGTGTGTAGGTTCTGGCGGGAAGGACCGGCTAGGCCGTGTACTCGGGGGCTGAATGAGGTGCACGGGTCAGGGTGTGTGGCTAGGGGTCAGGGATGGCCATGCCACAAGGCCGGGTCTAACACTATTGGCACCAGACGTCTAAACTTCTAAAGCAACACTGAGTTTGTAGGGGACATGCCGCGTGCATTCATTATTGAGAAAAGGACAGGCAGCGTAACCCGAAAGCAAAACAGATTCTCCTGCTCGACCAGTTATATTTTCCCAATTCCGGTAAAACAAAACTGGGACGTAAATATGCAGTCACCGCCACTAAAGCTGCGGAGCTCTGTAACCAGCAACCGGACGTGCGACCCCGGGAAAATTTGGCGGGCACCTGAGGCCTTATGCCGTGCCCTTTCCTTTTAGTTTAGGGAGAGTAGTGAGGATTCTAGGAGGCGATAAAAGCGAGAGCAGTAGCAGTGCCAGATGTACTTTACGTTATAGCTTTGAGAAGCGGTTTCCAGCAAGACCGCCAGATGACAGCGTCCGATATAAAAAAAAAAAAAAAACATTCAGAGGCGAACAACAGGTAAGTCGAGAGCGTCACAAACTGTCTGTTCGACTTTGTGAAGTAATGAAGCTTAAATCAAAGCAAGCAAAAGGTCCCCGGGGGGCTCCAAAACAGATTAGTAATTTGTTCTGTCGAAGTGCATTACACAAAAACATTTGCCAGTACCTTGATGACGCGTAGAGGCCGGTCTGGGTTGTTCTTATCCAAATAGTTGATGCAAGCAGAAACGAGACGTGCGGCTGCGAGACGCGCTCTGTGGTGGGGGAGGAGCGTTGAAGCGCGCGCTTGGGAGAGCAAGCGAGAGGAAAGCCAGATGGCGCCTGATGGCGTGCTGTAAGGGTGCCCGCGAGCGATGCGAGGAGAGTCAGATGGCGCCTCTGCTCGTAACCGCAAGCTTTGGGCTGCAAGCAAGAGTGTGGTCGGATTTTTAAAGCCCACTTATTAAATGTCTCGCCAGATCAGCACATGCGCTGGCTCAGGCGAGACCTAAAAAGGAGATCCCCCACCAATTTTAGAAAAATAAACTTCTTTCAAGAATTATTTTAAAACCAAGAAATACGTAAAAAGGCTAGCATGTTTTTCATAAATACTTTTCACCTAAAAAAAATTCAGATCAGCAATGTTAACCTATGGGAGGAAAACATGAATGCAGTTTTGCAGGTAAGTATACAACTTACAGTCTTTGTTTTCAGGATGCAGAATCGGCACCAGGCAAGGTTCAGGTAAGTAGCAAATCCGCACCTTCAGCGGCACAGGGGCAGCTGGGTTCAAATTAGGAACCTGGTGCCAGTGTTAGCCAATGGAGAAAGGGGTAATCGAAGAGATGTTGCTCCCAGGTGAGTAACACGGTTTTGTAATCCAGTCTCCGGGGGTTAAAGTAAACACAGGGTGGGGGGGAGGGGGTACCACAAGGCAGCACTAAAATTTAAACCCTCAGCGGCATAGTGGCGGCTCGGTGTAGAGTGACGACACAGTGCCAGGCGCCAAATGCAAACCAATGGGGGAGATCAATGTTGAAGAAAGGCTGCAGACTCAGGCCAGGAGGCTCGTTGGAGAAAATCCACAGCTGCCCAGATACGTAGAGATGTTAGGGGATATAGGGACAGGGTTGGTCGCGGTCCCTAAGGCCCAGGGGCTTTGGGTGCAGGGGTGTCCTTAGATGTCTGAAAAGTCTTACTGGGCAGGTCGCAGTCAGGGGAAGTCTTCGAGAAGAAGCTGCAGAGGTGGAGTCCCGCAGGGGTCAACCCACGGTGGACTCTTGCTCCGAAGTGCTGGAACCATCACAGGACTAGTGGGCCAATTGGACTCAGGCCGTGGCCGTTTGGTGCAAAAGTGGGTCCAGCAGTGGTTTTGCGGTTCCTCAGAGCAGAGGTCTTTGTTCTTTAAAGTTGGTTTCTTCTGGACAGATCCGCTATTCACTGGCGATCTTGGTCTTTGTTGAAGGCATGCAGTCCCGGGTCGTCTTTTGGCACCGGATTGTCGAGGGCTTCAGTCAGGCCGGTAGGGCTGGGGTCAAGTCAGTTGATGTCTGTAGTCTTCTCTGCTAGTGCTGTAGTATCCAGCTGTTCTTGGGTCATCAGGAGTCTCATTTCAGGGTCTGGGGGCCGGGGGGGTCACCTAAATACTTGATTTAGGGGTGTTATAGAGAAGTGAAAGGAAGGGACCAATGAGTCTCTCACCTGGGGGGGGGGGGGGGGGGGGTCTACACCCACTGTTCCAACACACTCCTGTGGGCGGGGCACATAGACCTAGCCCTGATCGGATAAATCCCACCATCTTCAAGATGGTGGGCATTGAAAAATGTGCTTCACTTTGCCTCCAGCATCTGAGGGGTGGAGTTGGCGAAGGGGTGGGCACACACCTCCTGTTCTCAGTTAGGGTTTCCTGACGGTTCTCCTGCCAAAAGTGGGGGTTTGAACCGGGGGCTGCCATCGGCTGCTAGCGGCAGAGGCTGGGGTCGCATTACAGAGTCGGCACAGCTTTTGAAGCTTCCCTCTCGAGCACTGTGCTCATCCTGGGGGAGGAGATGTGACACCTTTGCCTATGTTTCTGGCCTCAGAGAGCCGGAGCTTTCGACCCAGGGGTCCAGTAACGTGTGTGGTGGTGCCAGGCTGTCTAAAGCCATTCAGAGACCACACCAGGGTTGGTGGGTTTTCAGCGGGGCACCTCTGAGTTTCCATCTGGGTCCATGTTTCAGTAAATCCCACACTGGCATCAGTGTGGGTTTATTGAGAGGCGTTGTTTGGTACCAAATACTCCTGGTTCAGTAAAGTCATCATGGTGCTGGGAAACTCGAGTTTCCAGCCCATGTACTCTTGACGGCTTCACTGGCACTTGCAATATTAAGAATAGACTTAAATATTGTATGGGCATATCTGCTCCTGCAGTTATACCCACACCTGAGATATAGTGCACCCTGCCTTAGGGCTTGTAAGGCCTGCTAGAGTGGTGCCTTGCTGATCCCTTCGGCAGTGCTGCTTGGCATGGTACCCAGCCATTATCTGATCAAGGGCCAACGGTGTCAACTCCGCGCTATGTCGGGTCATCCCATCCCATGTTTAGCCTTTCGTTGATCACAGTCACTAGCGAGGCCATATAGCATCGGTGGTCCGAAATTCCTATTCCCCTGTCATATGGGGACTGCCGGCAATTGACAAAGGTGATCCATGTCGACTTTGTCATTTTTCTGTGCACCAAGGCATGCAGGCTGCACTGGCAGTTTGTATGGGCTTAGTGAGGGGTCCCTAGGACCATTTCCAATCCCAATTCCCTACGTATTAGGTTACCATTTACTAAGGACTTACAGGGTGGGGGGGGGGGGGGGGGGGGGGGGTTTGAAGTTGAGCCAGTCGTACAGTTTTAAGGAAAGAACACTGGGAACCGGGACAGAAGGGACCCAGTACACTTCAGTTATAGTTGCATCAAAAGCCAGTCAAAAAGTTTGTGGGGGGTACGGTCACAGAAACCCACTTTCCCACACTCTGTCATAGGGCAGCGAGTCGGACGAGTTGGAAGTGGTACAACGAAGATGCGTCGGGAGACTGGTGTTGCATTGTCAGTTTGGACCATGTGTGACTGTGCATCTAGATAACAAAGCACATGACTGATGTCATAGAGCAGAAGACTGTATAAAGGAACAAATGGTAACGAACTTAACTCCCCTGCTCTTCAACTTACCCCGCCCCATACTTCTATCTCTGAAGCATCTGTCGCCCTTGAACTAATCATAACATAAACCACAGACTAAGGACTTAACGAAGTCAGTTGATGGGGACCTCCTCGTTACTTCGGATTATAGGCCAAGATCGACACATAGTTAATAATACATTTTTTAATCATATCGTACCCACATTCAATTCAAGATTTATTAAATAGTTGGAACTCCAATGAGGTCCACATAAAAAGATGCATACAAATTATTACATAAAACATAGTAAAACATGCGGAAGCGCAATAATGGCAGCAACTACATATACATATTTTTCAACGCATAGCAGCTTCGGCAAATAAAGTTTGGGATTAGCAGCAAGAGGATTGAAGTAACAAAGCATATCCCGAATTGTGCAAAGAGCATTTGAGTAGCAGCCAGTTCATGTGCAAAATACAATTAAAAATCCAACTTCAGCAGAAAGTTAACTTGAAATTAGCAGCAAGAGAATAGGAGTAACAAAGCCTATCCTAACGTGCAAAAAAAGCAGTTGAGTTACAACAGATTCATGTGCAGAATACAATCCGAAATCCAGCGTCAATAGAGAATCGCGTTTTAAAATTGGCAACAAGAAAGTGGGCGAAAAAGCAGAACATATCGCAGTTGTGCAAAGAGCAGTTAAGTAGTAACCAAAACATGTGCAAAATATAATCAGTAAAAGGAGAGAACATTAAGACTTCATAATAGGGTGACCGGCACAGGAGTAACAACCCATTTAAAAGACTATATAAAAGATAAAAATATATCTATAAACTCCTGCAAAAGAGAAAGTCGCGGGCTGAAGCTACATCTTTAACACCATTTTGTAAAAACATCGGCCGAAGCCAGCGACGACGACTCAAAACCAATGCGGGAGAAACAAACAAGACATGATCCAGGTTCTGAATGCTCAGTTCACAAAAATTACACATTTTTCAATTTTTCACGTTGTGGGACCAGTTTACTGTTTAATTGTTTAAAGGTAAACAATTCATGCGACATCGGGTGACCCAACGTCTAATTCTATGTTCTAGGTTCCAGGATAAATATTTTTAGGAAATTCTCGGGGAGCTCGTCCTGGCTATTATCTTGAATCTTTCTTTAGTATCACAGAATTTAATATCTCTATTAAAGCTGATCTTACCACTTAAGGTTTTTAAAAAGGATTTAAATTCTAATGGCGGTAGGGTAATCACTGATTCTTCCTGTACACAGAAGAGTTTTAGTGCCAGAGAGAAATCACGACATAGGGAATATTGACCCCCCATACCGCTAAAGATTTCTTGACACATGAAACCTCCTTAATGAATCAGGCTTGCTGTTTTTTAACTGGTATCCCCCAATATAAAACCTTGGATATAGGAGCTTATCAGGCCAAATTCTAATCTAATATCAGCTGTTGGGACTAACGTGTTAAAATTGCACAGTTAACGTAAAATCTGGCCTTCAATCCTATCTAAAAAGCTCCAGTCCTTAATGGGGATTGATTCAATCGCGTAGAGCCGGTTGGAGGGATTTTTGCTTTGAAAACCATCGGCAGATGTAAAAAATACCTTCTGCCCATTGCACTATAGAAACTGCGCAGACCATTGGCGTGGAATACAGCTTTACAGCAACTGTGTTCAGTTTATTCTTCGTATTACCCGCTATTAGTTTCCCTAAATAGAAGTATGAATCGACCACCTCCAGCTTTTCGAGACCAATTTGCCACTTAAAATGACTTGATTTTCTACTTCTGTTGCGTTTCATGATTAAAATTTAGCTTTTTGATACATTTATCTCCAAGAAATGAGCCTTTGTGTAATTCTGTTATTATATCAGCTTTTTATTCAGCCCAATGGAGGTTTGGTCCATCACTACTATATCGTCTGCATAAAGGAGACATGCGAAAGGACGGCTGCCTATCTTTGGTGTATCTCCCTCTAACTGAGAAAAACAATCGGGTAAATCTGCTATATATAAGGACAATAGTAGCGGTGCTAGTAAGCAACCTTGTTTCAGGCCATTTTCTATGGGAATTACAGAGGATAAGCCTTGGTTTCCTCCCATTAGTACCTGGAACCAAGTTTGAGAATGTAATGCAATAATTAAGGATAGCAGTGGAGCAGGCAATCCCATATTGTGTAATTTTCTCCATAGTAATGGTCGGTCTACCTTATCGAAGGCCATTGAAAAATCTATGAAGGCCGTGTAAACGTTTGACCTACGAGAGACCGTGTATTTCTCCTCAATTTCAACATGGAGATGTTATCCAGGGTGGAATGATTTTTCCTAAAACCTGCTTGTTCTAAAGGGAGGACCTTCTTCTCCATCACCCATTCCGTGAGGGGATTGATAATACTACGTGCAAATATTTTCCCCGCTGCATCTAATAAGGCTATTTTCCAATAGTTACATGGATTGGTTCTAGGGCCCTTTTTAGGTCTTGCCTGAGCCAGCGCTTTAGCGCTGCTCTGGTGAGAGTTTTAGTAAGCGGGTTTTGGAAGTGCAAACTAGTGGCTTTTTTCAGGCCTCCAGCTACAGTGCATGTGCGCCGGGCGCGCGTACCATTTGCCAGCCTGCGTATTCACTTTCGCGTCTGCTTTGATGTTCTCAGTGAGTCGCGCGGCCACTGAGAACATCAAAGCGGCCGCGACAGTGCACACCATTTGCCAGCCTGCGTGCCTCTCTCCGCCTTTGTGCGCGCGACGTGCCCTACCCCCCTCCCTTATCCCACTTCCTGCGCGGTTTCCTGTTCTCATCGCCATTTGAGCAGTGGAGTTGCGCTTGCTGTTTTATAGGGATTCACCCTTGCACGTCTGTGATTCATGAGCGGCAGGATTAAATAACTTTGTTATTTAGTTTTATTTCAGAAGCGTAACCACTGCAGGCAGGTTACTAAATTAAGTAAAGCCTGCCACGTGAGAGAGGAGTACATTTTAAATAGTTTTATATTGGTGTGAGGCAGAACACGGACAGTGATGCACAAGACTAAACTGATAGTGATGAGGGCAAACGCATTACGTAGTGCGGGTGGAAAAAATAAAAGATTATCTCAGCCAGCGCGTTTACTTTTGAGAATGTGATGGTGTTCAGAGTTTTTTAGCAAATCTGAACTTTCAGCACCAATGCAGCGCAAGCCAATGTCGACCAGGTGTTTAAAATAATATTATATTGTGAGAAAGTGGCTCTGTATATACTGTCCCTTAATAGGTACAGGGTGTACAGAGTCCACAGTCCCCCAGGGTTTGACAGAGGTTAAAGTTAGGTATAACCTTACTCTCTTAAGTGGTAGCTTGGTCGAGCAGTAAGGCAGTACCAGAGGACAGTGTAAAGCATTTGTTGTACACACTCAGTCAGCAAATGGTTTCACACAATCAATAACTGAACTCTAGGCCAATGGTTTTATATATAACAAATATATACTTGTTTTATTTTAGAACCAACACTTGAAGTTAAAATATACTTTCTCAACAGTAGATGTTTCATATAAATACTTTTGCAATATGCAATCGATTTTAGTAAACAGTTACAAGAGGTTGCAGTAGGCAACTCTATTTTTAAACACAACAATACATTGAGCTCAATGGTAGATTAAAGTTATTTGTAACAGATTACTTTTTAGATTACTTTTGGAATTCCAGGACTGGATCCTAGATTCAGTCCTGGGTCAGCTCTCAGAATCAAGTGATGAAAGTCTACTTTAATACTGTAATGATTTTTAACTAATATTTAGCTATTTTAAAAGTTGACACTTAAATATTTCAGAGAAAACAGTCAATGATTCCCTATGGAAGAAAATGCAGGTTACAGATACAGTACGTTCTCGTTACTTTTGTAATCCAGTACTGGGTGCCTAGACTCAGTACTGGGACCTTTATCCAAAACAGGTAAGCAATTACGTTTTCAGATATTATACGATTTTTGAAGAATATTTAAAGATTGCAGAAATCAACACTTAGAAGAAATTTCACAGAAAAACAATCAATGGTTTCCTATGGAAGAAAATTGAGTTAAGGGTAAGTACAGTTGTAGAGATTTTTTCAGAGTCGGTGCTGGGTACCAAGATCCAGCACTGGGAGTTCACCTAGGAACAGGTGAGTAAATTCGTTTTTGTCACTCGGCTGATTTTTGGTGAATATTTGCAGATTTGAAAAGTCCACACTTGGAAGAAATTTCAGGAAAAATCCAGCCAATGTTTCCCTATGAGGAAAATAGAGTTTGCGGTTTAAGGGTAAGTACTTGACTGGCAGAGTTGAGGTTCTGGGCGCAGACTCAGGGGTATCCTATGAGGGATAGGGGGGCCTTGTTTGGTGGCTGCTGACTGGCAAGCCACGCGGCTGTTGGAGCTTTAACTGCCAGGGCCACTCGGGCAGCTGGGTGCAGGGTGCTTTTGAGCCTTCGGGCGCTCAATGGATGTCAATGGGAAATCTCCGGTTAGGAAAAAGACCGCAAGCTCGGGGACGAGGACTCTTCAGGTGCCACCACCACTTCGAGAGGTAAGTTGGGTAGTTGGAGGATAGGTAGGTACCCCGGGGTTGGACACAGGGGGCCGTGGGGCGCCGCGTGCAGGGGTGCCTTTAGGTGTCGGGAAATCTTACCCTCAGTTGATCGCAGTTGGGGTGGCACTCTGTTCTGAGGCTGCAGGCTTCTTCTGGAATGTCGAGGGGGGTCCTTGGGTGCCGGACTCGGGGTCACAGTCGCCGTGGGGTCGTCCTCAGGGTCTTTGTTCACTCCGGCACTGGCCAGGCTCGGCTGGTGCAGAGTGTGCTGGGTTCGCAGTTCCGGGCTGCTGCCAGGGGTTAAAAATAGGTTTCTTGAGTAGAGCCTCTACTCATGGGAGACCCAGGGGCTTAGAGCCAAAAGGTAGCCAGGTCCTCCGGGGTTGGTGAGGTTGCTGGCCACGAGAGCTGCCGCGCTGGAGCAGGAGCAGGTTCGAGGGTCGACAGGCCGGTAGGGCTGGGGCCAAAGCAGTTGGTGTCTTCCTCTTTTTAGCAGCTGCAGGGCAGGTCTTTGTTGTTCTTGCTCTTCTTGTAGTTTCGAATCTGGAATCTGGGGAAGGAAGGTTCAGGGTGCCCCTAAATACTAGATTTAGGGGCGTTACAGGTAGGTGAAGGGCAGGGACCAATGGGTCCCCGTCCTGGAGTGGGTACACCCCCTATCCTGCCTCTCTCCTGTGGGAGGGGGCAGTAGCCTAGTCCTGATAGGGTAGGGCTCCCCATCTTCAAGATGGCGAGAGCCCGGAGATGTGCTTCACCTCGCCTCCCCCACCTGAGGGGTGGGGTTGGCAGGCTGGCACATCCCCTGTCCTTATTTGGGGTTTCCGGCCAAAGCTTCCCGCCAGAGTGGGGGGTTGCAGGGGCCTGGGGAAACTCAGAGGCGGCATGCCTTTGAAGCTTTCCCCTGCCCATCCTGGGGGAGGAGATTTAGCACCTCGCCCAGGATGTGCATTGTTGCAGGCCCAGGAGAGCAGGGGCTCTCCTACCCAGGGGTCCAGCAACATGTCTGCTGGGTGGCAGCCTAGGCAGCCTCAGGGCAGACGTGGATTTGTAGGTTAGGTTCGAGGGGGCACCTCTAAGACGCCCTCTGGGGTGCTGGGTACATTAAATCCCACACTGGCATCAGTGTGGGTTTAATGTGCTTAGAAGTTTGATACCAAACTTCTCAGTCTTTAGTGTTGCCATTATGGTGCTGTGGAGTTCGTGTTTGACGAGCTCTCAGCACCATGTACTCTTAAATGGCAGCACTGCACTTACAGTGCCCAGGAATGGACCCGGGTACTGTAGGGGCACAGGGCTCCTGCTCCTGTGCCCACACCATTGGCATAAGGCACCCAGCTAGAGGGGTGACTGATGTATGCCATGGCAGTGTATGTGATGGGCATGGCACACAGGGATGTGTGCCATGTCGACTTTGTTTTTGTCTTGCACCCAGACACTCAGCCTGCCAGGGCAGTGTGTGTGTGTGAGGGTACAGGGCCTCTAAGAGTGGCACAATGAGTGCTGCAGCTTTTAGAGGCCTTCCCTGGTCACAAAGCCCTGGGTACTTAGGGTACAGGGCCTCTAAGAGTGGCACAAGGAGTGCTGCAGCTCTTAGAGGCCTTCCTGGGTCACAAAGCCCTGGGTACTTAGGGTACCATTTACCACGGGCTGACATGTGGCCAAGGTTTGCCAATTTTGGTTTTGTTTGTTTTAGGGAAGGAACATAGGCACAGAACAGCAAATGCCAGTCCTACGCAAGCTGGCTTCCCCACAGAGGGTCGTGCGGAAATGCCCTTTCGATCAATTGGTGCAGGATGTTTGCCTACGCTTTTCCGCCGATCCCTCTGATTCCTCGAGTGTTGTGGAAGATGCGGAGACAACCGTGCCACATTCTTCTGATTGCTCCACGGTGGCCTCGGCAGGCATGGTTCTCGGAGTTGCTCCTCCTCTCCCAATGCGAACCCATCCTTCTTCACCTGAGGCCGGACCTTCTAACGACGGGGAATATTCAAGCATGTGAATCTATGAAAAACACCAATACTGGAGAACCACAGTTTACAGGTAAGTAACATTTGTTCATTTGGAGCAGATCAGCATATGGTAGCTAAAGTCAGATCCCAAAACTTCCATATTTATAAGATTACAAAAGAAATCTGCAGAAACAATGAGATAATCTATAATGGATCTCCCAGTTGGCGACTGATGAATATAATTTGCTGGAATATCATTTTCTAATCTCCCATTCGCATTTATAAGGTCTAAGCTTCTCAGATCTTCGAGTAGTGTAGCTCCTCTTTATCTGTCCCGCTTTTATTCGGAAATTGGGCAGTGGGGATATTTAGAGCTTCGTTTTTTGCAGTGTTAGAAAATATCCTTATACTGTGAGAAGAGACTTTAGAATTCAAATTTCCAACTACCATTAGAAACCTGCAATCTTCCCTTTCCAAGGTAGAGGAGATAAAAACAAATAGGCGTTTTAAAAGGTGAGAGTAAGATGCATCGGGAGGTAAATATACATTAACGATCAGCAGGGAATTTGTATGATCCTGGGCATCCTAAAGATCTAGCGTAATCGCCTGAATTAAGTTGGAGTCATGAAAAAATTCTTTATATGACCCAAGACTTTTTTCTTAGCATAATAGCAATACCTCCTTTAGCATGTCCTCTATTCACAGGGCGCGCAGGCCGGCCCAGCACTATATAATCTTCATTGGACCAATCCTTTGTGATCCAAGTCTCTTGTAGACATATTATATCTGCTCTTTCAAAAATAGGAGTTCGTTTTTGTTAGTGCTTAGGCCGGCTGCGTAATATCCTTGCTAGGAAGAATTCCCACATTTTAAACCTAGGGATCTATTTTTATTTAGAGTGCCTGCTAACCAACTCCATTTCTTATCTTCCTCATCTGCGGAAAATCAATACTGAGTCTTTTTCTCTGTGAATAGCGAGACCCTCCTGCCTGCTTTACCGAGGGAGACCTGTAATATACTCTCTTGCCGAGTGGGGTATGCCCCTTGTGGCGATTTCAGAATAAGTGTTAGACTGCTGATTTTGGACCACTTTTTTTAAGGCTAACTCCTCTTCAGGTATAAGAAGGTCAATACCACAGCAATGTAATTTATCAGTGTGTAACATTATCAGATGGGAGATAGTTTTGAATGCAAACGTTACTTTTGCTCCCCTAGGATGATTATATTTTTGAACTTGAACCAGAGCAAGGTCATTTCTTCGGATCATTTGAAGGCCAGGGATTTCCGTGAAACAACCTAACAGGAAAGACCTATTCATAAATGGTTCATGGTCAAAAATAAACGAAAAATCCAAGGTGTAAGGGCGGGAAGGTAAATGATTAATTTGGCAGGTAACCTCAGGAATATTTTCAATAGGATTATAAATGATGTTATTGCCTAAGGAGGAAGCTAATAGTGAGGCATTAGGGTTCAAGTTACTCTGAACAATAGGTGAAACGCTTATATCATATACAATGCCTCTTGGGAGGATTGAATTGGAGCACTTGGGTTCAAAAAAGGAGAACAGGTTGGATTCTGCTTGACCATCTTCCTTCTTCAAAACGTTTAAGTCGGGGACTGATGATATATTGTGGATTACATTAGGGTCGAAGCGTAACCGTTTTGCCCTTTTAGGTCTCGGCTAGCGTGCCTGCGCACATGCGCAGTCCGCTCGGCGAGATTTAATGCGTTTCAGTAAAGGGCTTTAAGCCCTGCCCCTCTTTTCCATTGGCCGGCGTCACCCTTTATGCTAAACGGTGGCCAGCCATTGGAAAAGAGCTGTGTATGTTACCTCCCTTTGGCTTTTTCTGCCGTCCCACTTGGACGGGCTCGCCTGCTTTCCATTAGTCATAAACGATTTCTTATATTTGTGGGGCCATGTGTTCAAAACACATGGCCCCATAAAGACAAGAAATCGTTTTACTCCGGAAGAAAATGAAAGCGGACCGAGCTTGTTTCAGAAGCTCCCAGTGAAGAAGAGGCTCGTATTTTAAAAACCGCATCCAGTAGCTAAATTTTACATTTTACATCTCTACATTTCTTAAAGTATCCGCCACTGTCTGAGCTTTTATTCAGTTCATTCCTTTTCCCACGAGCCTTAGAAGGGAACACTGATGTGTCATTTCAAGGAAAGTTTTGAAAATGTGTTTTCTTTCTTCTGGAATGATTTCAGGCGGCCTCTGTTTCATAACTTGTGATGTTGCACAACTTCGCAGACTGACTCCTATAATGTCTCCTTGTGGGAGCGGGGCACGCGCCTCGAAGCGCACAAGCTCCTTTCATGCAGCCAGCGGGCCGTGGGAGGTTGATCATCTATTTAGGAGTTCACATTGTACAGATTATTAATTATAGGACAAGCGTGGCCTGCCTGTGGCACAACACCTTGTCTCTGCTGAATATTTCATTTCTTGAAAGCAGGCTCTCTTCCCCACAGTCTGTACTCTCCTCCCAGCTGTCAGCGTTTCATTTCTTCTACACCAAACTCCTTCAGATCTCCCCAGCACTGTCAGTTCCGCCCTCCCTCGCAACGGGAACTCTTTCTTCACTCCTTCATGGCTTTATCCCTGGTGTTTCCTCTTCACGGTCTCCCTGCACCGATGGCTCAGCTGGTTCTGCGTTCCGTCATGCCCCCTCCCCTCTCTCATCCGTCCTCTTCCACTTGCCTCGACCTCTCTCTCTCCTGCTCATGTATCTATCCATCTTTCTTTCTTTCCTCATCATCTCCTCGAGCTGGCTCTCATCTTTCCCACCTCTTGCTTTCTTTTGTCTGATCTTCTTTCTTGTCCTTATCTTCGCTCGTTCTCTCTTCCACTCCCTCTCACATCCCCTCCCCATTTACGCCACATCCTTCACTTTCGCTCTCTCTCTCTCTCTCTCTCTCAACAGCCCCACTGCCGCATCTCTCACTGTCTCCCCCCATACTGCACCTCAATGGTGCACCTCAATTTGTGCTCTGTCTTCCCCCCTCTCATTTTCTCACCATGTCTATTTTCCTTCATCTCTCTACCGCCTCCTTCTGTTTGGCTCTTCTTCCTTCTCTCCACCCCAAGCCTCCTCTCGTCTCACACTCGCCCTCGTTCCTCTTTCTCTCATTCCTTGTCTCCCACCTATTTTTCTTCCCTCGCTCCTCTACATTGTATTGTCACTTTTTCCTCATGTAACGTAACGTTTGCTTTTGTAACATGCCCACTTGTAATTTTATCCTCATGTAATGTTACTGTTCCTATTGTGAAGAGCACTGACACCTTCGGGTAAAGTACGCGCTATATCAAAATGCACCACTCACCCCCTCCCTCCCTCTCACCCCCCCCCTGCGCCCAAGCATCTTTTTGCTGCATCCCATCCTATCACCTCCTCTCCGCTGCCCCCCTCCCACCCCCTTTCTCCCCAAGCTCTTCTCTCTCTCCACACTTGAGTTTCTCTCACAGACTCTGCTCCGGGGAACTTGTGAAGTGCGGCGTGTGTCTGTAGCAGTGCAGCCCTGGGTATGTCTGAGGGTCGATGCGGATCTTTCTACCCCCCTGGAGCCCTCACGCGCCTCAAAGAGAAGATTTGCGTGGAATCAAATCGGCTTCAAAATAATCAGATGTAATTGAGTGATTAAACCTCACGCTGCGAGGCCTGGAGGAAGGTGCGGCTGGCGCTACACACGGGGGTAGTTTTACTCACGCGGTGGCTTAATCCCCAATACAAACTGCCCCACTCCTCACCCGCAATGAGTCACAGACACTTCCCTTACAGTAGGACATAGCAAAGTTTACTGCAGAAGAACGTCTCACATTAATGCACCGCATATCGGGAACATTTCAAGATGGGCATCAGCCTTGAAAAGGGGTTGTATGCACGGGGCTTATTTAGATACCCTGTGGAAGGCAGGGAGGGCCCAAGAACCCCCCCTTCCCCTCCACCCAAAATTGATTACTGCAAGCATTAAAAATGCAATAGGTCTCGCCTTTCATTAAGTTAACGCCATTTGCTTTGCTATACAATACCATTAGCAAAGCAAATGGCTTTAACTTAATCAAAGGCGAGACCTATTGCATTTTCAATGCTTGTTTTATTTATTCTTCGTTTTGCCCTGTTTTCCTTCTTCTTCTTACCGACACTGTTACTTTTATTCTTGGTATCTTTTTCTTTGGTAGGTGAGCAGCCAACTTTTAGTCCCTCCACTATAGGATGCTCGGGAGGTTTTGCACCTGTTTTTAGGAAAATGGGGAAAATGTTCTGAATTGTACATACATTTTCCTTCTTTGCTTGTGGGCGAGACATAGATAGAACCCATGGAGAGAGAGTCACAGGATCGAAAAGCTGTTGAAGAGCGGTTGATTGTAATTTATCAAGTATATCTTCGTTTTCTTTCAATTTGAATTTGTTTTTTCTACTAGTAAAAGGCTTACCAGCCTGAACGCCAAAGTCCCGCCCTTTAGCGTGGGGAAGAGAGCTTATTTGAGTAGGGTGGAGCTGGTTGTTGTTATCCTCCAAAAATAAAGGGCGAGAGGACCCCTTCTCTATATTAGGCTTGCGGGAAGGAAGTAGGCCGGCTTTACCAGGCGATAATCTTTGCTCAGAGGCTATAAACTTAGTCGGGGCCAAAAGAGAATCCAGAATAGAGTCTAAGCTGCTTACTGATTCCTCCATTAAGGCTAAAATAGAAGACCGCACTCTTTCCAGGCAAAGTAATGATTCCGACATCCGCATTTTTGACTCTGGATTATGAATTGAAGGGTCAAAGTTCGGGGATAGATCCGGTGTAATCGAGCCCCGTGAATCTAATATGCTTGTTCCGCTGGGTGTACTACTGAACAGCTGCATTTTAACGGGACGAGCCTGAGAGGGAACACGAGAATTGAAGGAAAGTGAGGTAGCAGGAATATGATTCCTGGACGACTCTAGATTAGGTGCGTGGGGCATCTTAGAAGACTGATTTAAATTTATGTTGAGCTCAGGGAGCGTAAAATCTTCCATTATTGGTTCTCCAACTTTTGGTACTAGATGAAATACCCCTTCAAGTTGGGAGACTCCATTAACAAGGGAGTGGATGGTTAAGTTTGCCAGCAAAGAGTCCGCATCCCTAGATTCCAAGTGTTGGGGATCCCTAGACCAAGTTCATCCAGTTTTGGAAGATTGTTTAATAGATACTGCTGGCGATGATTTTCCAGAGACTACTTTAGCCTCCCCGTGAGCTTCTTGAGTAGACTCCAACATCTCTGCTGAATTTAAGCTTGTTTCTTATTTTGGAAAAAAGAAAGGGATGGTATTGAAACGTTTCAAAATGTTTATTTGTAATTTAGTTGTTTCTTAAAGGATTAGCTTTAGTTTTTTGCACGCTCTAGTTTTTTGCACGCTCTTGTATATAGCAATCTACCAGAACACAATTTCTTTGCGGTCATATCTTAGTCCTTATGCAGAGGCACCCTTAGCCGTCCAGCCGACACAACCAGAGAGGTATAGCTCCAATTCGCCGTTGCGCCGCTCATGCAAAACAGAGCACCAACTCACCGACTCAGGCCGCTACAGAGGAATTAGTGTTGGCAATCATAGACAATCATAGGCTATGGGCTATAGAAGCGCAAAGTTGAAACTAAAGGAGATCCGTATCAATGGCAGTATATAAATGCAGCTGGGCAAATGAAGTATAACAATGTTTTTTGTTAAAATGGTGAGGGGCTGAAGCAGGAACGAGGACTTAGTCGAGCAGGGCTCCCAAGGGTCCCAAGCTGTGCTCCCAAGGGTGCCAAGCTGTGCTGCTTGGTCTCTCAACCTAGTTCCTTGAATTTTACTCCCTCCTTTAGTGTTGCTTTTATAGATTTATGCTCACATATGTCCTCATTAGTTCTATTGGAAGCATTGTTAATACCTCCTGGCGCAGCTGCACTATAGAATTTTTTTTAATGAAATAAAAGAGAACCATGTTTTGCTCTACGTAAGGGCACGCTTTGTGTTTTTCCAACTCGTGCTCCCCTATTGATGTGCTAGAGGCTGTAGTTTATAGGAGACTGTCTTGTCTTCCAGTTGTGGTAAATGGTAGAGCAGGCTCTTAACCTGGATGACAAATGGGTCTTAAATTACCTGGTTTTGGCCAGGTCTGTGTGGGACCCTACAGATGAACTTGTCAAAAATTTCAAAATACGGAGCCGTAGGAAAAGGGAATGGCACAAATGACTAAAGCTCAACTTGTAGAAATCTTGTTTTGTCGTCTTGTGCTTGGGTGGGGTCGAATGTTCGAGTT